>NC_061870.1:17948027-19245278 GCF_907164915.1 Impatiens glandulifera | reverse complement strand
TTAAACATAAGAAAACCGTTACTAATACTTTATCAGCAATGGTTTTATCTTTGTTAAATCCCTTACGGATGATAATATCAGTAACGATTGTGTAGTCGTTACTAATATGCGTTTCAGTAACGGTTTTTGAAAGCCCTTACTAATATTAGAAGAGTATTAGTAACGTTTATTTCTGTAACGAATGGTAACGACGATAAATGTCGTTATAGAATATAATTAGTAACGATTTTAGGGGCTTTCAGTTTCGGCTTTCGCCCTTACTAATACTCCTTTTTTACTAGTGGTATTATCAGCAATATAAACAACATGGAGAATAATACATTTTTTAGTAGGTGTGAGAAAAGAAGATTCAAAAGTCATATGATTACAACATTCTGAATCAAAAAACCATGAGGTGAAAATATTTGGTGTGATAGATAAGACTGAAGATGGTAAGATTGGAGAAGATGTAGTACCATGATCCGATTGAAGTTTTTGTAAAAGTGATTGAAGGTCTTTGAAAGAGAATTTGAGAAAATTATTCTCTAATGAAGTAAATGTGACAACAATGGTAGATAATGCAAATTTAAAAGACTTATCCATTAAAGTTTAATCAATGTGAACATCAATATTAAAAAATAAATATACAAACCTTAAATAACCATAAAACCTAGAGCCTATGCTTTGATACCATTTAAAAAAGAGATACATAGAATAATATTGTGCATTTATATTTTAGATGATATATGTATTTATATATGAGTTACATTATTAAATATAATCACAATATAATAAGTGATAGGATCGGTGTTAACAATAGAGACTAGGGTCTGACTATTGATAACATCTTAAGACAAACGATTTGATATTAATCTTGTTAAAGATTAATATTTGTTTCTATTCTTTACAAATTCTTTGAACTCTTGAAATAATTTCAAGTGCGGAAGTGTTCGTCGGATTTGAAGCTTTGAACCAATGAAAGATGAATGACAGAAAGTAAAGAACATAGGGAGTTGTTTATGGATGTTCGGAGCAAACCCTCCTACGTCACCCCTTCTTCCACAACCGGAAGGATTTCACTAGATATTTTGAATCAAATACAGATTACTGAGCTAGCTAACTCTCTATTGAACAGAATAACATATGTTCAACTTACAATATTCTCTCAGCTAGACAGTAAATGATTCTTTCTCTCTTGAACTTAAAAATGTAAGAAATTAGTAAGAGCAAGAGTAAGCTTGTAAGATTGGTAACTGGTGAGATTCATTCGTTGTTATTGAGCATCTATTTGTAGTAAAAGAACACCAACAGTCGAATCTTCTTCATGGACACGTGGTAAGCGTCCATTGGAAAACCGCCCATAGTACATGAGTACAACAGACTCTGAGCAAATGGATTGTGGCCGTACCAAACTAGTAGTGCGCCGAATATCCTCTCTAATATTGTCCGATACTGGACAAACCGTTGGAAGGACATTTGTGTACGTGGCGTTCGTTCATTAGATACAATTAACTGACTTGTTAAACTACACATGAGTGAGTGGAGCAGAGTAGCATACAACTAGTTGATCGTGGTTAGACGTATGCTGACTTCAAACGACTATTGAAGCGATGCATTAGACGTGCTCCATTAGACTTTCAAGTCTAAGGGAGTTAGACGCCAATGTCTAATTGCGTGTTCCATTAGACCACCAAGTCTAATGGAGTTAGACTGTAACGTCTAACTACGTATCACATTAGACCACCAAGTCTAATGGAGTTAAACGGCAACGTCTAACTACGTATCACATTAGACTATCGAGTCTAATGGAGTTAGTCGTTAACGTTTAACTATGTATCTGTTAGACTACAACGTTTAACTACGCATCCCATTAGACTACCTCGTCTAATGACGTTAGACTTCAACGTCTAACTACGTATCTGTTAGACTACAACATCTAACTACGCATCCTTTCAGACTTGTTTGAAGGAGTTAGACGTCAACGTCTAACTTCACATCCCATTAGACTACCACATCTAATGGCGTTAGACTTCAACGTCTAACTATGTATTCGTTAAACTACAACGTCTAACTACGTATCCCTTCAAACTTGTCTGAAGGAGTTAGACGTCAACGTTTAACTTTGCATCCCATTAGACTACCTCGTCTAATGGCGTTAGACTGCAACGTCTAACTACGTTACCCATTAGACCACGTCTAATGGAGTTAGACTACAACGTCTAACTACGTAACATGTCTATTAGCCTACTTAGATCACATCTAAATTAACATAGTCTGATGCACCTGCACACAAACAAATAGACGACTTAGCTTCATTCATATTTAAAATATCATCAAAATTCAGTTGTTTAATATTTCATAATTTCCGTTTATTTCTAAGTTAATTAATTATTATTTAATTAACTCTTTTCTTTACTTTGTTTTTAATTTTCCCCAACAATAAGTATAGAGTAATATATAATATAATAATATATTATTAACAAGTCTCAACTCTTGTGGTATTGGTATTTATTTATGAATTGAAATCAAAACCCACTATCAATCTTGATTCATTTGTTTGTGAGTTGATGATGGAAGGAGGGCTAAGGACATTGTGTATGTTAGAATATAGCTTAGAGGATATTCTTGATCAGAAGTGAAGGTGCAGAGAAAGAGAGAAATTATGATTTTCTGCCATTGAGTTTAGACTTATACGATCAATGTTGAAATTTTAGTTGCTGATTTTTTTACATTGATATCAATGTTGAGAGGCAATCCAAAATTTTCTAATTGAGGAGTCTTTTTTTCAGGTTTAAAAGTGTGTTGTGGTAGTCGATCTTGGGGACGGTTTGAAGAAAATGATACTACTTTTTTCCAATTTTTTATATTGCCCTAAAATAGTTGAGAATTCATCCATGTATTTTAAAAGGTGGAAAATGTTGTAGTTTTAGTTTTTCCAAAGATAAGGGAAAACATTTTGGTATATTGGTAGAAGATTGTATGCGTTATTAGCTTGATTGAATTTCATAGCAAAAATTCTATTGTGATAAAGAAAATATATGGAGAATAGGGTTCCTGTGTGAAACCCTATAAGGTTAGATAATCGGCGATGAAACTTTGTGTATATGAATTTGTGTGGTGGTTGAAGATATGCATTTTCTATCTAGCTCAGATTTGGCACCCATTAATTTGGATTAATAATATATATTATATTATATACAATATATAATAAAGATTTCTAGTCAGATACAGAAAACCAGACCTAAGGAGAAACATAAACAAAAGTAATGGTTAAATATTCAATGTGTTGCGGGCCAATGTTAAATACTACCTTCTCTATATCTTCTTGCGATAAAATTTAGCAAGAATCTAGCACTTATGGTGATAAGGTTCAATAAAAATCTAGCACTTCTGATATTAAGATTGAATAAAAATCTAGCACACATGTGGAGTTTTAGAGCATATCAGAATTTGAACCTACAATACTATTACTACCAACTACACCAGAGTTGTTTGATAATTCACCATTGTCTGCACCACCACAATATTATATTGTTACTGACATGCCTAAATGTGATATTAGACCTCCTCAAAGATTCGATGAAGTTGTTTTGGTTATTAATGGATTGAGTGATGCATAAGATATTGATTCTTATGAAAATTTTCTTCATATTTTGATGTAGTCACTTGAGATGACTCTGACAAGTGGATTATTATCATGCAAGAATAGATGAAATTTATTCTTAAGAATGGTACGTGGAACCCTAGTAAAATTATATGTAGGAAAAAGGTTATTCGTTGTAAGTGGGTGTATACAATAAAAGAAGATACACCTATAATTAAAGATGCAAGGTTTAAAACGAGACTAGTTGTGAAATGTTACAATCAAATTCTGAGGATTGATTTTACTAACGTATTTTCTCCAGTTGTAAAACATTTTTTGATTCGAGCATTACTTGACATCGTGGCGATGCATAATATGGGTTTGAGTATTTATATGTGAATACTACATTTCTACATGGGGATCTAAATGAGGACATCTATATGCATCAATCTGAATAATTTATAGTCTTAGGACATGAAGATTGTGTATGGTATTCGAAGAAATCTATCTATGATTTAAAACAATTGTCAAAGTTGTGGTATAAAAGATTTGATTCTAATATGATCACTCATGACTTCAATAGAAGTGATTTTGATAGTTGTGTCTATTTTAAAATTAGTGACGATAGCTCGTTTGTTTATCTCCTCATATATATATATATATATATATATATATATATATATATATATATATATATATATATATATATATATATATATATATATATATATATATATATATATATATATATATATATATATATATATATGTGTGTGTGTGTGTTGATGATATGTTTATAGCGGATAATGATTAGAAAAAAATAAAGAAGGTAAATATACAACTTGGTAGATAGTTTGATATGAATGATTTATGAGCTGAAAAAAATACCCGGAATAGAGATTTCTAGAGATAGGGCAGCTAGAAAATTATACATAAGTCAGAAAGGGTATATTGAGATAGCCCTTAGTCGGTTCAATATGAATGATACTAGTTTCATGAGTTCCCGTTAACAACTTAATTTAAACTCTCTTCTAACATGTCACCTTAGTGAACGAGGATATCGACTATATGTCACGAGTTTCATATTCCAGTGTAGTTAGGTCACTTGTGTATTCAATAGTTTGTATTTGACCAGATTTAATATATTCAGTATGTGCAATTAGCAGATATCTGGAAAATCTAGGTAAAAGGTATTTGAAAGTAGTTCAATGGATCTTACGTTATTTGAAAAGTTCAACAGATGTTCACCTATAGCTTTGAAGAACTAGAGATGGAGTTATCGGTTATGTCGACTCTCATTATGTTGACGATCTTAACAGAAAAATATTGATTATATGTTTTGTTTTATGTATTGACGGTTGTACGATTAGTTGGAAAGCTTCTCTATAGAGTACAGTCGCGTTATCTAATATATATGCATAATACATGACCATTACATAATCTTGTAAAGAAGTTATTTGACTAAAAGGCTTATTTGGTGAACTTAAGAAGGTTTTATAGATTACGATAGTCTATGATAGTCAAAGTGTTATTTTTATGACAAAATATCATATGTTTATGAAAGAACTAAGCACATTGATGTACAATATCATTTTGCACATTATGTTATTGCTCGTGGTGATATGGATGTTAGAAAAATCAGTATTGTTGATAATATGTTGATACGATGATAATTGCGCTCCCATTTGTTAAGTTTGAGCACTGCTCTTGGTTGATCTTGGTTGTTCAGTATGGGCTTTTGGAGGAGATGGAGACTATTATGATTTCTATATTTTAAAGATTAAATTTTCTTTTGACATATTAAATCTGTATCAATGTGTAGATTGTTAAATTATAGTGACTAAGATGAGTTTTGACCAAAGCTTGAGCCTAGACTCGCGGTGCAATAAAATAAAATTATAATAAATTGATATTTGGCACATTAAGCCCAATTATGCGACCTGTTTTGGTTAGAGTTTTATACACATAAAATATTTACCATTATTATTTTCTTTCTCTAAGTTTTAACCTAATAAAATGTTTCCTCCTTTTCCCGTAATCTTGTTTTATTATCGTATTTTATTTATTCATACTTCGAAGCATATAGATAGTATCATCCCAAAATAAAGAAAGTTCTAACCATCTCCAACCACATAATTTAAAATTTCTCTTCTAATTTTCTTAAATTTAGTCTTGTTATATTCTCATTATCATTAACCTCCCTTTTGTATCACTGTCTGTATAAAAATAAATTTATGGTAATAATCATTCTTTCAGTTGTCCACAAATCAATATTAACATAGTGAAGAAATTAAAAATGTATAGATTTGCTTACTGAATCATACTCTTCTTTATATATGTTTATAAAAAATGTGAACATAGTTTTTATTTTATTCAACAAAATAAATAAAATTAATACTTTTTTTTGTTTCATTTTGGTTTATTGTTCATATTTTTCTTTTTATTTGATTTCAAATTCTACTATTATAATATTTTTTTATAAGAAATTAATTCTTATTAAATCAATTGAGAGTTATATATAAAAAATTAACTATAAATAATACAAAATAAAACCTACCAAATCACTACATAAAATTGATGATATATATATATATATATATATATATATATATATATATATATATATTAAATTGTAATAACAATTTACAAAATTAAAATTTACAATAAACAACATCCAACAATCATGCAATTTATATGCAATTTGTTGAGGATCACTCTAAGAACGAACTCATTGAGTTCCTATAAACGATTAGTGCTGAAGTAGAACAAACTGAATGAACCAATGAAATTGCATCTGAAGAATCTCTACCAAATATTAAGAGCGATAGTTAAAATTATCCTTAGTCAAGGGTTGATAACCAACGCCGAAAAATGTCATGTCAAATGATAATTGATCATCTATATATATGACTGAAGTAATAAGAAGCTTGTACAAATAATAGGAGGATACATGTAAGAAGGTGTCCATATTAAAGATCAAATAAATAACCTATTATTGAAAACATGAAAAATAATTTCAAATTTGATAATTTCGTCTCATTTACAGACACGAACTTGAGAAAATATTATTAACACAATCGGATGATATGAGTAGCAAACAACTTTTGCCGAATATTAAGAAAACTATTTGGATCAAAAGAATTCAGATATAAAATTTGATCTAAATTAAATAAGATGTCGCGTCTAACAAAATAAACACTAACTTATATCTGAGTTGTGGAAAAAAATATGGCTATCTCCTATGTTAAAAAAGTCATTGAAGAAATCACAAAGAATGTTTTTCAACTGTTTTCCTACATATAAAAAAGATATAAAAAAGAGAAAGAGACGATTTATTACATATATTCAATTTAGCATAGAATAACAATTTTAATTCACTTGATAAGAGACTCATTCATATAAAAAGAATCGAACCAAATCAACTGCAACAGGTATAAGCCTTGAAGGGGAGGGAGAGAAGATATGTTAGTATCACCACAACATTAACTTTCAGTACTATGAAGGAAAAATCTTCATTAAGGTTGAGAGAGAAAATTTTTGCATTATCGTATAGGAGAGGAAACATGAACTAGCGGAATCATGTATTCCAATTCGTGGCCTTTCACCCTAGTATTGTAATCTATAATCTTATGTATTTGATAGGGTTTCCTTTCCTTTGATTTGATTTTTTTTACTATGAACCTAGTTGACTATCAATTTTTTCACTTTTAATAACTTGAAAAAAATATAAATTTACTTAATTTTAAGAGCACATCTTTTTGCTAAATTTACTTTATTGTGTTGCAACATCTTTTTTTGCTAATTGTTTTTTTATATAAGTTTGAATTCTCTCTAATAAGGAATTCGAAGTGATCTAGTTTCTTGACTTTAAGAAAGAAAAAAAAAATGTAACGGAAAAACTAACCGTTACATGTTTAGTTTTTGAATTAATTTTGATAACTGCGAGGATATATATGAAAATCTTACTCAAATCGAAGGGTAAATTTGACCTTTTATTCTAAAGTGTATCATTAATCTGATATTTAAAGCGCGTGTAATGAGCAAGAAAATCTGACGTGGCAATTACCCGCCTTCCGATTTGAAGTCCACGGGCGCGTGAGATTAAAAATTGTAACGCTCTTTAAGTGTAGAGAGAGAGAAAGGAAGTTGAAGAGCGGGAGAGGAGTGCGGATCGAAAGTTTGATGTATGTATGTATGTATGGTGTTCAAAGTTAGGGTTTGTTCTCTGGAAATCGAAAACCTAATTTCTACATAGATTTGAATTTTCCGACCATCGATTGTTGTTCGGTAATCTCTATCTCCCATGATCCTTCGTCTCTATTGGATATTAAGAATCTCGTTCGTAGTTCGTTTTTTGGTTTCTCGGTCCCTAGAGACTGGGAAATGACTTGGCAGACTCTCATCGGACGAATTTACTGATGTTTTATTCGGATGAACTGTGAATTCTATAGGATTTGTATTATCTGTCCGAGCTAATTTGCATTTCAGTTTGATCTTCGGGTTAGGGTTTTCTTTTTTTTATTTGGGAGCGTCTTTTCATATATGGCTTCTAGGGCATTATTAGGTGCCGATGAGTTGAGAGAGAAGCATAGATGGGGGGGCGCTACCAAGGTTTATACTAGAAGACATCTCAGAGGAGGTGGAGGTGGAGGGCTTAAGAATATCCTCACCACCGTCCCTAATGAAAAACTGGCCTTTCCTGCAGTGGACATCACTACTGACAGCACTGCAGCCATCACTGCTGTTGAAACTGTGAATGACACCATGATTCCAGATGCCATTAGCTGTGGCGATACGAATGTATCTTCCACCGTCACTGTTCTTATTACTTCGCCCCATATGAACAACCAGAAAGATGGTAATAAGGACAACAACTTTGATGATCATTTTTCGCATGAGCTCCTGGAGACTGTTGCTACAGAGGAAGCCAACTCATCCCAGCAGCAGCAGAGAAGTCTTTCACCACTGCATGTTGTGTCTGATGATTCCTCTAGCCATAATCAATCAGCACAAGTTCATGTTCCCAATGGAAGCTGCGAACGACTTACCGAAAGAAATGGCTGTAATAGACCTATTGTTTCAAGAGTTGAGAACTTAGTGAGAATTAATTTGGGAGCAAACGTACCAAAGTGTCACATTCAGGAGCTGAGGAGGAAACTGTTAAGAGAACTTGATCAGGTGAGGAATATAGTCAAGCGGCTTGATGAGAAAGAGATTCAGGTAAGTGGTTCTTCTACTGATGATGCTACTATAGATTATTATCGCCCTCCTCCTCAGAGGAGTTTAGTTAGGGTCCATTCGGAGGTGGGATCAGTGCATCATCATGATTCTGATTCTAGACCATTTAGGCAGTTAAGTATTTCTGTGATGGAAAATAGTCATATCACTAGTGAATTTGTTGAAAAAGAGAAGAGAACTCCAAAGGTTAATCAATATTACCTTAACTCAGAGTTCCTTCTTGCTAAGGATAGATTACCGTCTGAAAGTAACAAGAAGTCAAAGTCTAGCAGAGGGAAGAAACATAATAGGCAAAAGGGATTTGGTGTGGACAAAAATACCAATCAAGCACTAAAGAGTTGCAGTCACTTGGTGGCTAGGTTACTGAAGCACAAGTACGGTTGGGTGTTTGAGAAGCCTGTTGATGCAGAATCACTTGGGCTACATGACTATCACGATATCATTACGAACCCAATGGATTTGGGTACAGTCAAGAATCAGCTAGCCAGTAACTTGTACAAAACTCCTAGAGAATTTGCCGAAGATGTAAGACTCACCTTCAGCAATGCCATGACGTATAATCCAAAGGGACAAGATGTCCATCTCATGACAGAGGAATTGTTGAAGATCTTTGAAGAGAAATACTCAGATATAGAGGCTGAATATAACTTTTCTTGGAGGTATCAACTTGTCCAGGAAATGGAAATCCTAACCCCTACATCAAAAAAGGTGCAGCCCCCTCCGCCACCATTCGATGGTATAGAACCCATAGCTTTCCTAAAACACAGCAATTCAATGGGCAAGTCTCCTGCTCCGAAAAAACCCAAAGCGAAGGACCCTAATAAGAGAGATATGACATATGACGAAAAGCAGAAGTTAAGTACAAAGCTTCAGAGTTTACCTATTGATAAATTGGACAGCATAGTGCAGATTATCAAGAAAAGAAATTCGAACTTGAGCCAACATGACGATGAGATTGAGGTTGACATCGATTGTGTTGATGCGGAGACATTGTGGGAACTTGATAGGTTTGTGACTAATTACAAGAAAACTTTGAGCAAGCACAAAAGAAAGGCTGAACTAGCTCTTCTAGCTAAGGCTACTACTGTATCTGGTGTTTCTGGAAGGGTAAGGCTTTTGAATTGTATGTCTTTAATTTTTAATTAGAGGCAGCTTGCTAATATACTATTGAATAATTTGTGCTCTCAGGTTTCTCCACGAGCTGTTTTGGAGACAGAAAAAGAAGCAAATATTGGTAAGATCTTAGGAAAAACATGAAAAGACTAATAATAGAACTATGTTTTATCTTCATTACATATTGTTTTCTCCCTTTCTTTTAAGGCTATGTTTGGATGTGTATAATTAGAATTAGAATTCAATTTTATAACAAATGGAATTGAATTACAATCTAGTTCTTATGTTTGGAGAAACAATATAATTGCATTTCTGAAATTGAAACTTAAAAAAATCACACAGATTCAATTTCCATTGGAATTATAGTTTTAATTATTTATTTTAAGTTATCAAACAAACAAAAGGTTTGAAATTAGATCCTCAATTCTAATTCCAATTCTGCCCGAAACAAACATTGCACCTTTCCAAAGACATTAATACGTTGAATTGTCCTTGAAGCAGAAACTGGTGCTCCTCACTTGCAAAGTGATGCACAAGGAGATTTAAGTAGTGGGTCAAGTAGTTCAACCAGTGACTCCAGTTCTTCTTCAAGTGGTGAGCAATATTTCTTTGTTGTGGTGAAACTATTTGCCTTTGAATCGTCGTGGATTTGCTTTTTCAGTAACTTTACTTAAATTTATTGCATGTGCAGACTCGGACACTGCTAGTTCTTCTGCCAATGGTTCATATGATAGGAAGGCGCCTAGAAATTGAGAATGGTAGACTAAGGTAATGAATGTTCTTTTTCTGGAATTTGTAAAAATAAGTGAAATAAAAAGACTAAAAGATTTATTTCAAGTCATAGTATATTAGTATTGTCTTAAGATGTGCAGATTGTTCTTCAACTGATATTGTTTTCCTTGCAAAGAATGCAGCTTGAGACATGTGGTTCTTCTTGCTGATGAGAAAGGGTGAAGGTGTGTCAAGACTAGAAAATCGAAAATCCTCTTGATATTTATGCACTGGTTCTCTATTAGGTAATGAATGAGGATGCCCATATTTCAGAACTGTATTTTATAGAAAAACTCAGTCATTTTTGCCTAATGTTTCTTTTTGTTCTTCTGTGTTGAAGAGAAAAGGGTGGGTAGGTAATGATAGGGCAGCTGTAGAACCACCCTTTAAGATATAAATCTTGTATATATTCTCACATCTGGAATCTTGTTTAAAAAATCTTTGTTTAGTTTGATTGATGTAGGTTATAAATTTATGAGTTTATTTAGAATTCATCTCAAATAATCCACATCAAGCAAGGTCTTGGCTTGCAATAATTGGTGTTATTTTTCTTAGCATAATTTTAAAAGGGAAACATTCTGTGGTTGAGAATATAGCTCAACCAACTGCTCAACAAACATTAAAGAAGAAAAAGTGTCGCGCTAATGCTACAAAATAGCGTCGGTCTTCCTGAGAAAACAAGTCTCTCAGTCCTGATGGGCAAACTTGATCCCTTTCTCAATAGAAGACTTGAGTTCTGGTAGGAGGCTCTCCAATCCTAGTTTCTCGAAGTCGGTTAAATCGCCCAACCCTAGAACTTCCTCTATGCCATTCTTACCTAATCTCACCTGCAAACCAAGTTGTTTTTCAGTATATTAATGTTTTTTGTCTCGATGAACTCAAAAACCTTTGTCATCATTACCTTAGAAGCAAAGAATGGAAGCTCGGTTATGCTTGACTGCACAAATGAACATTCTACAATGTCCGGAACTCCATTAAGACCCTTTAAGCATGCATCTGCAAAAGTAGCTCCAGCATAACTGCATACAAAATCAAAATGCACATACATTATACCAAAACCAAACAACTGACCAACTGAATTGGATTATAATACTTACGCCATCGAGAGTGTGGCGGAACCCTTTCCAGCCTTGGCTTCTACAACCTCAGTGCCTCCATCTTGTGTTCTCTTTGTAAGAGCAATGATGTCTTCTTCTGACAAATTGTTAGCTGCAGATGTCGCCTGTGAAAATAGTGGGAGAATTGTTATCCCAGCATGGCCACCGACAACTGGTACAATAACCCCTGAAACAGCAAAATCATATCTCAGATATTTGGTCGGCTAAAATAGACCATATGATAGAACACGACCCTTTTGCATCATATGCAAGGGATCTCTTCGAAATCAAACTGACTAACTCAATCTTTCCAACCAGATCGTGTCCTTACATATGGCGCGATGCAATCATATCACATCCCAACTGGTTACATATATTTCTAGACTTTCCATGATTATTATTACCATGATTATAAAAGTTCACTAGAATGAATGATAATTTTATAAACAACAATTCCTTACCATGCACAGGGAGCTTAGCCTTCCCTGCATAGAAGGTCTTAGCTCTGACTACATCCAAAGTAGTCACACCAAACAGTTTCTTCTCATCATATGTACCCGCTTTCTTGAAGATCTCAGCAGCAATGGGGACAGTAGAATTAACAGGATTGCTAATCATATTCACAATAGCCTGAAAATAACACAAATCAAGATTTACCCTTCAAAACAAGTTATTATTATTACTATATCTGACAAATCTCTACACTCACATTCGGGCAGTACTTTGCAATAGCAGTACACAGAGTTTTAACAATTCCTGCATTGATATTGAACAGATCATCTCGAGTCATTCCAGGTTTTCTCGGCACACCAGCTGGAATAACAACTACATCAGATCCTTCTAGTGCTTCCCTAAGCTGATCCTCTCCCATGTACCCTTTTACCTGCATGTAACAGATCGAGAGAGGAAGATATAATCAAGAGATTTTGGTTATTTTGATGAAAGATGGCTGCCTGGGGATGAAGTTAAAGAACCTCAGATCTGGTGTTGATGTGGCTGATGTCGGCAGCAACACCAGGGGTTCCGGCGATATCGTAAAGAGCGAGCTTGGAGACAAGGGGGTTTAGTTTCATTAAGAGGGCGAGTGGCTGCCCAATTCCGCCGGCGGCTCCTAAAACGGCGACCTTGCGCTCTGGGTGAGGCTCCGACGAGTAAGAACGGCAGAGGAAATGAGACGATGATGATGATGATGATGAAGAAGAAGAACCATGTTTAAGGGAAGATTTGATAGATCTCAACAACACTGCGGAGTTCATCCTTGTTTCTGGATCTGTAGAAAGAAGGATCTATAGAGAGAAACAGGGATGACTGAGAAACTGAAGCAGCAGGCTGAAGTTTGCTGTGGAAAAAGCTATTTATATTATCTTTTGTCGTCAATCCCTATGCTTCCGGCCGGTTTTTTTATAATGTTTCCGGTCGGCCTTTTTCACCTAATTTTCAAATGGGATTAGTTGTATTTATTAATTAGTAGTTTTAATTACATAGATGAGTATATAATTTTAAAAAGGAAAAAAAACTCATTTAACTCATCTTAAAGTAATTATGGTTAATTTTTTTTAAAATTTTTAATATTTATTAATTTAATATTCATTCTTTTTTTCTCCTTTTTTATTAATTAATTTATTTATTTATCTCTTTTTACTATTTTTTTTATTTATTCTTTTTTCTATTAATTAATTAAGTCATTTATCTTTAAAATTCATTTGTCCTCCTCTTTGATTTTTACTCTAATTTGCATAAATATGACGAAATACATAATCTATATTCAATTTATGTAAAAATAATTTCCACGGAAAATGAAAAAATTATACAAATAATTATTTAATAAAAATACTTGAACAAAACATGAAAATATTATAGTATAAAACATTGAACTACTTTGTACACCAACTAGTTTTAAAATAATATTTATTGATATAGAATTAAAAAAATAATAAAAGAAAGAATAGGAATAAAGATAAATGAATGAATGAATTAATAAAAATATTAAAAACAGATTAATTAATTAATTAATTAATAAAGAAAGAGAAAGAAAAAATGAATATTTAATTAATAAATTTTAAAAATTTTAAAAAAAAATTAACAATAGTTACTAATAGAGGCCAGATTAGTCAATTTTTAATAGTACTTACGTTTAAATAAATTTTTATTAGTTTATATGTCTAACTAAACTAGTTGTACAAGTATATACGTCTAGATAAGTTTTTTTTATTTTAAAAATATATATAAATCATAATTTGTTATTGCAAACTATTTTGTTGGTCAAGCTAGTCTAAGATTTGGTTGAAAAATGAAATAACTCTAAAATATTTTTTTAATATTTTGTCAAAATTTTGGACTAGTTTGACTGAACGAGTTATATATATAGGCATCCAAAAATATGTTCTAAAATTCGTTTGAAAATAAAAAGGGAAAACGCAATGCTTGTCTTTGTTACTTAGACCACGTTAGATAATAGATCGTTAGTCACGTTGATGTGAGGTTCGAAAAGTTCAGCCACGAGATAAGAAAGCCCTCTCAAGAAGACTAATTATCTGATGGAAGCAACGCAAAAGTATGCCAGAGCAAAAGATGAAGGAACAGATGAATGACAAAGGACTGAAATTAGATTTTGTTTTGTCGTTTCTTATGTAAATTTTCTTTTTATATGAGTGAATGTTTGTTATTGTGACTTTTATCTCATAGCAAAATAAAACACTCAATTTCTCAAATAAAAAGACGAATTGAAAATTTGGCGTCTATTACGTTTAGGACACATATGTTCATAAGGGTGAGACCAAATTGTCCATATTACTTTCTATGTTGACTTATTTGTTTTGATGACTCCACATACTAAATATTTTCCCCACGGGCCAATCATAAGATCCTAAAACCGGTCATTTCATATGTAAAATGTATAAGGAGAGCCAACATCACAGTCCACGCCACTCACTATTCCGCTCAAACCAAGGGTTGAAGAGCCAATTGTTTCAAACACTATCTCTAGAACCCAAATTCAAGATTTGCATGAGATGATGTCATTGTTACTTGACTGCATGAAGCAACTATTGAATCCACCCTTAGCCAAACAAACCTTGTTTGGGGCCACTAGCCAACCAACTAACTCTCCTAAACCTACCACCTCAGTTGTTCACACACCACACAAAAAATGTCAGTGGAGTCATGGTATGCCTCAAACGACGACGAAGCTCGAAAATCCGCTCTAAAGATACTAAGGCTACAACATATCTAAGAGGGAAAGAAATTCACGATTGAAGAAACATAAAAGAAAGAACCGGTAGTACTCAATATGCCTCAAAGTTGGAACACGGGGTCAAACTGAACAAACCCTAAAGGCGGATTGAAATCTATCCACCTATCCCGGCACCACCAATACAACTAGCAAGTCAGAATGATGAGCTCGCACAACTAAGGGCTTCTCATATCGAAATGATGGCACATATCGACTCTTTAACTAGTGGAAGGTCAACATACGGAGCAGACAACTGGAAGTATAGACTGGAGGTAGCGAAGAGAGTCGTGGTCGTTAAGGACAAAAATTACCATATCTGACCAAGTACGCTGGGAATAAGGATATGATTGTGTTTATGAACATTACTTGACAAACATTATGTAGTTGTAACTCATGGAGTCCACAATATTGCAGTTATTCCCCCGATATCTTGAAGAAGTGGCACTTGAGTGATAATTGTGCTATAACATAGCCCAATACTAGACTATTGAAGAGTTATCCAAATTCTTCATAAGTCGATTCGATATGTTATAAAAGGTGGACAAGTCTAAGAGAAAACTTAGTAATATTAAGTAGGGTCCAAGTGAAACTTTTGAATCATATGTCACAGGTGGAAGATCGTGGTCTCATTAATCGATGAAATGTTAAACGAACAAACCCAAGTAGACATGATCTACGCTAATATAAATGTAGCGTACACCAAAGTCATGTCGGTTAACAAGTATACTTTCCTGATGATTTGATCACTTATAGAATTGGTTACGATGACGCACTCAAGAAAGAAGTCGTAAAAGGAAAGTCATCTTACCAAGGAAACCTTGTTTCAATCAAAAGAAATAAAAGGTAGATGTAAACTATATCGATAATGTGTGGGATGTAGACGCACTCGACATCATGAATACCAGGTTTAAACGCTTTTATGGATCATCTACTATCCGCCAACCAGCTTATCCCCTCCATCTAAAGAAGCTACCATGTTCGCACCTAAGACACTCAATAAATTCAATGACCTAGGCATGTCACTATCTCAAGCCTTTGAGAATTTGATACAAAATAATATAATCCATGTCTTGACCCCCGAACTCGGATAGGCCAATCTCAGGAAGGTTTTCGACGACTAGTGTAAGTATCACTGGACTAAAGCACACGAGACCAACTAGTACATTCCGTTGAAAATTGCAATTTAGGACCTTATGGATAAGAATGTTCATTCTAGCCGGTTTGATAGACGGGAGAGATCCGTCGAGTTTGATTATTGAAGATGAAGAGTTGATAGTCATTACTTATTTTTAAGGTGACAAATTTGAAAAGTCAAGCCTAGTTTTTTTTTTTTTTTTGAAAACGTTGGGTTCCGCTGCTCCTATGGAGTGCGATTAATTCCCCGCGGGTTAAGCACATAGCCCGCAAACACACTTAACCATTTAACCAGGCGCAGAACTTGCCGCCCGACGGGCTCGAACCCAAGACTTCATGGAGGCATGGGGATATCCACCTCTTGTTGTCGCTAGGCTAGAAGAGGGGATGTCAAGCCTAGTTTAGACAATAAACAATTAGGATTTGGGTTATGCATCAATGGCATCTGAAATCAGAATGGAGAAACTATAAGCCATGGTCCAACAACTTATTGATCAACTAGAGGTTCTCACATTATTAGATGATATTCCCGGTGTCAAGTAGCTAGAAGATCTGAGACAAGAAGCGAACAAAAAGTTCGGGGTATTCATGGATAGATTGAAACATTTGGCCACAATTGTGGTCAATTTTCCTAGTGAAGAGAAGTGGATTGGCATGATCTTGATGCCTTTAAATAATACTTATAGACTTTCTATGACTATTGCGAATATCACTTCTTTCAAGAGTTACTAATTTGGGGGTGTAACAGGATGAGATCTTCAACAAATCATTTAATTCCCAGGGAGACAAGAAACGGGAATTCAAAAGACAAATCAGAACATGAGCACGCATTCAAAAGTGAAGGAGGAGGATTATAGATGAAGACATTCTATCGTGATAGATGTTGTGTTCACGACAAGCCTAATTAAAATTATAGCTATTTTCATTAAAACTAAAATTATTATTCTGAAACACCCTACTTGAAAGTATAAATATTTTTATTAAAATAAAAATGACAATTTTAAAACCTTAAATAAAAATAGGGGCATTTTCATTAAAAATAAAAATAATAATTTTGAAACCATACTTAAAATTAGGGATGTTTTTATTAAAATAAAAATAACTATTCTAAAACTCTAATTAAAATTAGGGACATTTTATTAAAATGAAAATTCAGAAACTTACTTGAAATTAGAGGGATATTTTTATAAAAAAATAAATGATGAAACCCTAACTAAAATTAAAATTCTAAAATCTACTTAAAATTTGGGATGTTTTTATTAAAATAAAAATGACCATTTTGAAACAATAATTAAAATTAGGGCATTTCATTAAAATAAAAATTAGGAAACCCTAATTGAAATTAGAGTTGTTTTTATTAAAATAAAAATGACGAAACACTAATAAAACAGGGGATTTTTTTATTAAAATTAATATAACAATTAAATCTTAAAAACATTGGGCTGTTTGAATCCATTTGAATGTTTATTCTTAATAATTAATCTTGTACAATGAACTTGTAAATTAATATTTTAAAATAAAATTGTTAACTCAAAACTTTTAAAAATTTATGATCGAAGTTAAAATAATATCTAACCACTTAAATTATTTCAGGGTTAAATTAGATTTAAAATAAGGCTTATAAATATATGTTAGACCTAAGATTATCATGTTCATACTTTTTTCCTCCAGTTTAAGCTTATTAATTTTATTGATTCATACATGTTTATATTTGTGGTAGTCACAGGTTAAGGCCAATTAGGTCATTTCTAGGCAGGCACTAAAATAAAAAGATTAAAAAAATAATATAAATGCTTAACTAAAACCAAAATACACATTATTACAAAATCTTTTAATAACTATAATAGATAACTCATATTAAAGATATGGAGCTATTAAAAATAAAGATATGGAGCTATTAAAGATAAGGATGCCTTTTACATTCATTCCCAAGGGACCAAGGGTCTGCCAATTATATATCATTAGTGTTGTCATTTATTCTTTTAATCTTTCATATAATGTATATAAATAGTGTTGATGTAATATCAAATACATAGAAAATATAATCTCCCTTCTATCATTATTCTATCTTCTCTAACTTGGTATCAGAGCAATCAACAGGAAAACCCCTCTTACATCGATCCCCTTCTCAAATGGCTCAAAATAATGCATACTCTCTTCAACATACATCTATTATCAAACTCGACCAAAAGAACTTTGTTCTCTGGCGTTCTCAAGTTGTACCTGCTCTAAAAGGGTACGGATTCTTTGGATTTGTCAATGAAGATCTCCCAGCTCCTATTAAAACCGCAGAAGCATCGACTTCCACTGAGCTTCAGGCCTGGGAACAACAAGATCAACGTTTGTTAAGCTGGCTCCTCGGAACACTATCTGAATCAGTGTTTGCACAGGTCGCAGGTGAAAACTGTATTTCATCTCAATACCTCTGGGAAACACTTGAGCGACGTTTCGCTACTCAATCCAAAGCTAGACTAATGCAGCTCCGTCTTCAACTTCAAACTATCAAAAAAGGAGAATCATCCATGGAGTCTTATCTCCAAGCTATCAAGGTTATAACTGATAACCTTGCGGTTGCCGGGCAGAAAGTTGCAGACGAAGATCTTATTCTCTACGTTCTTGGCGGCCTTGGACCCGAGTATGAATCCCTTCTAATCGCAGTTACTACACGTACAGATTCTATTAATGTCGACGATCTTTCTAGATTACTTCTCACTTGAGTCTCTCTATGCCAACTCGCCAACTGCTAATGTTGTATATAGCCGTCACGGAACTTCAGCGACTACGAATCATACGGATAAAGGTGTATTTTCTCCCTATTTTGGATCTGTTACTCGTCCATCGACACCAGGTGGCTCTTTTCACTCACAACAGAGTGCCTCTAATACATCTTCTATTTTAGACTAGCCATCAAATTTCTTTAATTTAAGGACTGGCCCATATCGCCCTCATCGTCCTTATCGTGGTCCTCAAAATCAAATAGGCCTAAATGTCAGACATTTGGTCGTTTTGGACATCTCTCTAATATGTGTCGTTCTAGTTTAATTTGTCAACTTTGTAATATTCCAGGATATTCTGTAGGAACTTGTCGACGCAGATTCAACCAGAATTTTTGTTCATCTTCCTCATCGGCAACTATGATGGCAACTCCATCTATTGTATCTGACTCAGCTTGGTACCCTGATTCTAGAGCAACTGATCATTTGACCACTAACTTGGACAATCTCTCCATTCATTCTCCTTACAATGGTGAGCAACAAATTCTAGTTGGGAATGGAAATGGGCTAAATATTTCTAATATTGGACATTCGTCATTTACTGGTACACACAGATCTTTGCATCTTAAAATTATTTTGCATGTTCCCATGATTACGAAGAACTTGTTTAGTGTGGCTCGATTTACAGCCGACAATAATGTATTCTTTGAATTTTATCCAACCTTTTGTGTTGTGAAGGATCAGGTCACGAAGAAGGAAATTCTTCGAGGAATCTTGCATAATGGATTATATCGACAACTCAGTCCAAAGAGTGCACCCAAACAAGCATTTATTAGTTCCCGATCAACTGCATCAGTTTGGCACTCTCGATTGGGTCATCCGTCTCCTGCAACTTCTATTTATGTTATGTCTCATTTTAAGTTACCTTTGTTGGGTAATATGCATACTGAATTTTGTGATGCTTGTCAATTTGGGAAAGCTCATAAACTTCCTTTTGTATCATCCAAAACGTGCTCTTCTGCACCTTTAGAGCTTATTCACTCAGATGTTTGGGGACTTGCTCCAATTTTTTCCTCTAATGGTTTTCGGTACTTTGTTATTTTTATTGATTATTATAGTCAATTTACTTGGCTCTATCCGCTCAAACGCAAATCTGATGTGTTAACAGTATTTATTCAATTTAAAGCATTAGTTGAAAACCAGTTCAGTAAAAAGCTAAAAACTCTACAAACTGATGGGAGAGGCGAATAACGTACCTTTGGACATATTACCTCTCTTAATGGTATACATCATAGAATCTCATGCCCTCATACAAGCGAGCAAAATGGGGAAGTCGAGCGGAAAATTCGTCATCTTACTGAAACATCTCTTACTCTACTTGCTCATGCATCTATGCCCTCTTATTTTTGGGATGAAGCCTTCTCCATAGGTACCTATCTTATCAATCGATTACCTACTCCTGTCTTGGGTAATCGATCTCCCTATGAAGTATTGTTCAATCAAACTCCCAATTACAACTTTTTGCGCACTTTTGGATTCCATTGTTATCCTCTTATTCGAGCTTACAACAAGCACAAACTTGACTTTCGATCCCAAAAGTGCTTATTTTTGGGCTATAGTCTCTCACATAAAGGCTATCGATGTTTTCACATCCCCACGGGACGCATGTTTATTTCACGCCATGTCATTTTTTATGAAACCACATTTCCTTACAACTCATCCTCTTCCCCACAAAACCCACAACCTATATATACATCACCAACAACAAATCTTCATTCTTTATTACCTATCACATCTATTATCCCTAGTCCACCTGAACACACTAGTCCACCTGAAACCACATCACCCTCTTCATCACCTCCACCTTCACCTAACCCAAGCGGTTCACCCTCTTCATCACCTCCACCTTCACTTAACCCAAGCGGTTCACCCTCTTCATCACCTCCACCTTCACCTAACCCAAGTAGTTCACCTTCTACTTCAAATGTTTCATCACCCACTTCATATTCTTCACCACCTACTACCCCCTCACCCATCATCAATCAAAGTCATACTCCAATTCTCAAAGCTCTTGCTTGCTCCAATCATCCTATGCGCACTCGTGCCAAGTCTTGTCTCCCTTTTTCTTCCGCTCTTTCCACAGCCATCACCCCTGAGCCGACATGCTTCTCCTCTTCCAATAAAGATCCCTCTTAGCATTCAGCCATGACCTCCGAGTATAATGTTCTTATTCAGAATCAGACATGGTCTCTAGTTCCTCCTAACTCTGGACAAAATATTGTGGGTTGCAAATGGGTTTACAAACTCAAACGGAAAGCGGATGGCTCAATTGAGCGTCATAAAGCTCGTCTTGTGACGAAAGGTTTTCATCAACAACTTGGTGTTGACTATGTTGAGACTTTTAGTTCAGTTATTAAGCCAACAACCATAAGGACCATTCTTGCACTTGCTGTGTCCCGAAATTGGCCTATTCACCAACTTGATGTTAGCAACGCATTTCTTCATGGAAAATTACACAATGAGGTATATATGACTCAACCTCCTAGTTTTGTTCATCCTGAATTCCCTAATCACGTGTGTCAGCTCCATAAAGCCCTATATGGTCTAAAACAAGCACCTCGTGAATGGTACTCTACGCTACGATCCTCACTCTTGTCGCTTGGATTCTTTAAAGCTAAGTCTGACTCCTTCTTATTCCTCTATCATACATCTACAATCATTGCATATATCCTTGTGTACATAGATGACATTATCTTTACGGGAAACTCAGCCTCACATCTGTTTACAATCATTTCTCGCCTACAAGACAACTTCCCACTTAAAGACCTTGGACAACTCCATTATTTTCTCGGTGTTGAAGCTTTTCGCTCATCTGATGGACTCTTTCTGAGTTAGTCACAATATATTCAGGACCTTCTTATTAGGGCTGACATGCAATACTCCAAACCACTTAATTCTCCCGTCTCTATTGGTTCTTCACTTTCTAGATATGACGGTGATCCCCTTTCCGATCCCTTCTTATATAGAAGTATTGTGGGAGCTCTACAATATTTAACTCTCACTCGTCCTGAATTAGCATTTGCAGTCAATCGCGCTTGTCAATTCATGCACGCTCCAACATTCACCCATTGGGTTGCGGTCAAACATATATTACGATATCTTTGTCATACTCCACACCATGGACTTGTCTTTCGTCCATCGACATCCTCAACCTTGAGGCCTATTCTGATGCTGATTGGGCAGGTTGTCCTGATGATCGTCGATCCACTACAAGATATTGTATCTTTCTTGGTAATAACCTCGTCTCGTGGAACTCCAAAAAGCAGCATGTTATTGCTCGATCTGAATCTGAATTTCGAGCCTTGGCTCATGCCACTACCAAACTTTGCTGGCTTCAATCTCTTTTGAGTGAATTACGAATTTCATCAATCCATCCACCGACTTTGTGGTGTGATAATATCGGCGCAATATTTCTCTCTGCAAATCTAGTGTTCACGCTCGTACAAAACATATTGAGATTGATTTTCACTTTGTTAGGGAGAAAGTGGCTCAAAAATCTTTACTTATTCAGTATGTCCCGGCTCATGATCAAATTGCTGACATATTTACAAAAGGATTGTCATCACCTCGGTTCATTTTTCTCCGTGACAAGCTCACGGTGTGTGCCTCCCCGTTTCGCTTGCGGGATGATATTACAGACATGGAGGCTATTAAAGATAAGAATGTCTTTTTATATTTAAGGAGACTAGACAACATAAAGTCTCATTCATTCCCAAAGAAACGTCAACACCTACCAAGGGTCTACCAATTATATATTATTAGTGTTGTCATTTATTCTTTTAATCTTTTAATGAATATAATGTATATAAATAGTGTTGATGTAATATCAAATATATATATAAAATATAATTTCCCTTCTATCATTATTTTATCTTCTCTAAAAAAAATTATATTTATATAGTTTAACTTTAAATATACGATAAATGTTTCTGAAACTTCTTGGCTATATATATGTAAAAGATTTATAAGTTTGTGTCTATGCTAACAAGTTGATCACAACTATTTATTATATTTTGAGTCTATAATTAATAAATGACTAGTGTTACTTAATAATATGTGTAGAATATAGTTACTTAATTTTAATGTATTGTCATTTTGGGGGTAACAGTTGACATTCATATAATAATTAAATTCCATTAAAGCATTATTATTATTCAAGGAAGAAGATGACTCAAAATTTTGATGTATTATATCATTTCCTACTTTAATATTTGTATAGAATAAAATTGATAGAATAAAATCGATGATACCATCTCAAAGGAAAGCAAATTAAAGCAAAACAAATTCCAATACAAAATTTTAAAATATATGTTTGTTCTGTTTTTTTAAGATTTTAATATACCAATATTCATAAAGACAACTAACCAAACATAGATAAATTATTTTTAATAATTTTATTGTTATTTTATTTTACAAAACATAAAATAAAAACTTTTATCAAAAAAATAACCCAAATATTTTTCAACTTTTCGAGTTACCATTGTTTATATATATATATATATATATATTTCTTTCCTTGCTAAACAAGTAATAATATATTTGAAGGGAACAATTAACGTAGATTTTTTTATTTTTTATTTATTTTTATTTTTTTATATGTAATTGATATTGGAATTGAAATTGAAATTGAAATTAAGAGATCATTTTCAATTCTTAAGTTATGTATAACTTTTAATATTAAGAATTAAAATTAAAATTACAACCAGATTCAATCTAGTGTAATTTTATAATTCTCAATTTCACTATTTTACCTTGGTATTGTAATTCGTTTTTTTTGTTTATTTATATCTTTTCAAACAAAATAACTTATTATTTTATTATATAAAATACGATTAAAGTTTTCAATCGATAATCTTTTATAAATTTAAAATTTTTAAATATTGTAAAATATTTTTTTCTTAATTAATTTAGTAAGATAACTTTTTGAATTTATATATATATATAAATTGAAAGACTATAATAACTAAACAATCAAAACAAAGTTCAAGTTCAAGACCCCAAGTATGAAAACAGTGCTACATTATTCTCCAAAGGATTCAAGATGAATCAAACAGAAAAGTTAATGAAAAAAAAATTAAAATAAGTCTTACATATTGTTCTCAAATATTCTCTTTCTTTCAAAGCCAATTAATGGTCTATTTAAATTACTAGAATTAAAACCAACCTTTTAATTTAATTTTTTTTTTTTGTCAATTTGATATCAACTTACAAAACTTAACCACTAGTTTTTTCATTGTTTTTTAATTGCCACTTATACCAAACTCTTTTAGCTTTGGATTTATATAATACATTTAAAAAGATAATGGGTTTATTGACCTGTTTTTCTTGCAAAAACATTGAGTTGGTTAAGTCTACATCTAAACCTACCTTCCTTTTTTATACTTATAATGCAATAAGATATATATTCTCCTAAATTGATTATTATTTCCACAAATATGTATGTGGCTGGCCCTAATATTTGGTAAATATTTTAAACAAAGTCATGATCTTTATTGTTGCTTAATTAAAGATCTCTCTTATCTATCAATCCTATAAATAGTACAAGATTAATGGTATGGATCATGCTCATTTCATTATTAGATTGTTGAAATCTAATTAACCGGCACTCAATCTTCTTCTTCCATGGCTAATTTCAACTTGTTGTCCACACCAACAAAACTTATTATGCTTCTTCTCCGGATAATTTTCTTGTTATCTAACACAAATATTACCGGTAACTCTTTTTCTTTTCATGTCAATACGTCTCGTTTTGATCTTGACTCATCGTATTATTCATCGAGTATTATTCATGGAGTTGACATTTTTTTATGTCTAGTTCCTCAATCAATGGGTCTTCATAATTAAAAATTCTTATTTATCTGTAAAATTTCATTTCATTAGGCCCAATGAAAGACTCATAATATTTTTTTAGTAAATATATATGGTTAAATTCTTGCACTACTAATTATTAAAAACAACTATTTTTTTAGTGTATAAGACGTTATATTTAGTTTATTAATTTTGTAATTTGTATATATTAGGATTAAAAGAAGAATATATGATATAAATTTATTTCATTTAATAGTTACAAATACATGATTTAATATAAATTCAATTATAATTCCAATTATATATATATATATATATATATATATATATATATTTTATTGAGAAAGGTCTCTAATTATATATTAGAATTTGAATTATATTAATGTAGGAAGATATCCTTATTTAAAAATTTATTCTCAACTAAGGAATAAAGAAACTAAAATAGTAATTAGTTTACATAATTCACTTATTTTCTATCAATTTGATATATGTAAAATAATATTTAAATATTTTTTTTTGGGAGAAATTATTAGTTTAACCATACAAGTATTTTCAGGAGCACAATATATTGGCGTTTGCAATGGGAGGATGGGTGACAATTTACCATCAGAAGGTGAAGTCATAGAATTTTATAAAACAAATAGTATTCGACGAATGCGAATCTACGAACCGAGTCAAACAACCCTCCAAGCTCTTATAGGATCAAACATAGAGCTCATTGTGGACATTCCAAACGGAGACCTTCAAATCCTTGCATCAAGTAATTTAGTTGCCATAGATTGGGTCCAAAGAAACATAAGAAACTACCACCCACAAGTTAAATTTCGGTACATATCTGTTGGAAACGAGGTGGATCCAAACAACGTTGACAACGCCCGTTTCGCTACATTTGTTCTTCCTGCCATGCAAAACTTGCATGCAGCACTAGACATATTTGGTTTGACGGATTCGATTAAGGTCTCAACAGCGACGTACTCAGCATTGTTCAACAATTCATATCCACCGTGGAATTGCTCCTTGAGGGACGACGTCCGGGCTTTCATGGAACCGATCGTTGTCTTCTTGGAAAACACAGGTGGGCCGCTTCTTGTGAATATATACCCATATTTTGCATATGCAAACGATAAAGAGAACATACCACTTCCGTATGCTTTGTTCACATCAACATCGACAGGTAACATGGACAAAAATGGGGAGTTTCAATATCAAAATCTTTTTGACGCGATGGTGGATGCGGCATACTATGCGGTTGAGAAGGCTGGTGGAAAAAACGTGGAGATCGTGATATCTGAGACAGGTTGGCCTTCGAGTGGAAACGATGAAGTGGCAACAGTTGGAAATGCAGAAACTTATTACAAAAACTTAATTACTCATGTCACTGGAACCGGAGGAACACCTAAGACTGCAGGAAGTAGGCCTCTAGAGGTTTATTTATTTGCCATGTTTGATGAGAATCAAAAACCGGGGTTAGACACTGAGAGACATTTTGGACTCTTTTCTCCAAGCAAGCACCCAAAATACAACATAACATTCAATTGACAAAATACAAAATATATACATGTAATGGACACACTTTTATGACATTTTAGTTTTCTAGATTATTTCACTAATAATGAAATGACAAAGAAAGATTTGAGTGATTAATTGATTCTCATAGTGTAAAGTTAGACACTATGTGCTTCCACCATCATTTTATAACAAATGATATGTGCTTTCCATCATATTATAACATCAAAAACATCTAGTAAGTTAAACATTATGAATTCCATCTCTTGGTGGCCTGCTCATAATCTGTGTAAACATAGAATTTTCATTAGTCACTTATTTGAAGAAAAATGTGTGAGTTTCAACAATATATATTTTGAAAATATGTAGTAGCTACAAACAGACAAAACCTAAAAATACAATCTTGGCCACTTCATTATTTCAAATAATCCAATTGTTTGTTTAGGGTTAATGAAAGGTAATTAAGTTATATCTTTTGAATGGTTGTTTGTTGATTTCCAGGAATGGGAGGCGTTAGATCAACTCCGCCTCCAACAAAGAAGCAAATGGTTTCGAGAAACAACAAGTCTCTCAATCCAAAAATTCATCAGTCAAAGCTAAAGAAATTTCCTCCAAGACCTACAAAGATTTATAGTTTTAACCAGTCATGAACGATGCTTTGTCTTCTGGAGTTTCGTCTAAGAAAGCGAGAGGTTCCCCTGCACCTCGGGATGGAAAGGTCTCCAAAAGGGCTAAGAAAAAGGAACACGAAGAGAAGCAACTAGCTTCAATGTAACCAGTAGTCTCTCCGTCTGACACTAAATCAGATTGACAATCCAAAATGATTCATCACTTACCTTTGGATGTTAAGAAATTAACTTCAAATCTCCTTAAAAAAACTATAAAGATTCATAGTCTAAACAAGCCACCATCGATGTCTTTCCTTCTGGAACTTCTTCTAAGAAGGCAGACTCCCCCTCATAGGGAGGGAAATTACTCCAATAGAACGAAAAAGAAGGGACATTACTCTAATGAAACTATAGACTATAAACTTCTGAATAAGAATGAAAAATCTCCTTTGAAAAAACCTATATTTCAGAAGTTGTAGAGTGATGAAGATATATATACAATATTGAAGAGATTTGTCGAGTACGCGAATATAGAGGGTTTATCTCGCTTCAGCAGACATGAATGTTTCTACAATTTTATCAGAAAATTACTTTATATAAATTTTATCAAGAGTCAAATGCATGAAAAAATAAGTAGGTTGAAGAAGTACCAGACAAATCTCATGAGAAGAAACCCTTTATTTTCCATCGACCAATCTCTTCCGTATTTTATATATATCCTCCACACTCCACAACCTCTAAGAAGATTCGCCATTTTTATTAAGAAACTTCTAGTCTACAGCTTCATTAAAATTCTGTCTATTTTTCTTCAATCTATTGGAGTAATTTTTCTCCCCAAGAGGGCTATCTGTCGGCATCTTAGAAAAAGCTCCAGAAGGAAAGACATCGACGGTGTCTGGTTTAGATCTAAGAATCTTATATTTTTTTTGAAGAGATTTCAATGAATTTGAAGTTATTGTATTAACATTAAAGGTAAGTGAGGAATGCTTTTAGATTGTGAATAAAATTCAGTGTCATACCGAGAGATTACTAGTTACACTGAATCTAATTGCTTCTTTTGTGTTCCTTTTTCTTAATTTTTTGAAAACCTTTCCATCCCGAGGTGCAGGGAAACCTCTCGACTTCTTAGAGGAAGCTCCAGAAGACAAAGCATAATCCATAACTAGTTAGAAGTAGTAATCTTCGTAGGTATTGGAGGAAATTTCTTTGATTTTGACTGACAAATCATTGGATCGAGAGAATTGTTGTTTCTCCAATAAAAAATATTAAAACTCTTTTTATGAGTACATTTTTAGAAATCAACTATTCAAATAAAAAAAAGGGTACTCATTATATATCTAATTCAAAACTTCTAATTAATCATGTATTTGTATTTCTGAAAAGAAAACATTCTATGATGCCTATATTGAACAAGTTTAATTAACATGTCATTCATATCATATCTAATTTGTTTTTTTAGTTTCTTTACACAAACATCAACATCATGTATCTATTTTTGAATAAATTATTAGCTATTCATGTCCAATCATGTATATCTTAAAAGAACATTACATATTGCCTATAATGAACAAGGTTAATCATATATATACTTGCTATCAAGCCACTATTATTCCAATATGGTGACCACTAGAGAAAATATTTAACATTATTTTCATGATAATAAACATAGAAACAAACATCATTTTGTTCATCTCAAGATCGATCAAAGAATTTATAATGAAAAACAGATCTTGCCACCAAAGGAAAAGATAGTTAATAAATGTCAAAGAAAACATTTTTTTAATTTTGCATTAGTTTCCATTGATCACTAACCATTATCACTCCGGTTGGAGCTACTTGTCCCAAGGTTGAAGAAGGTAAAGGCCCGCCAGTTAGGGCTACAAGTTCCCTATTAGTTAGTCCTGCACATTTATTCAATTAAATGTTAGTTTTTCATTCTTGTAGTATGTTAAATATTACTCACAATATAAAAATATAGAACATCAACATTCATCTTACTTAAAGATGAAAAGTCTTATGGTATGTAAATAGTTTAGTGTAGATAAAAAGAACAATGACAGCATCAATAAGGACAGTAGAATTAACAGGATTGCTAATCATATTCACAATAGCCTGAAAATAACACAAATCAAGATTTACCCTTCAAAACAAGTTATTATTATTATTATTATATCTGACAAATCTCTACACTCACATTCGGGCAGTACTTTGCAATAGCAGTACACAGAGTTTTAACAATGCCGGCATTGATATTGAACAGATCATCTCGAGTCATTCCAGGTTTTCTCGGCACACCAGCTGGAATAACAACTACATCAGATCCTTCTAGTGCTTCCCTAAGCTAATTCTCTCCCATGTACCCTTTTACCTGCATGTAACAGATCGAGAGAGGAAGATATAATCAAGAGATTTTGGTTATTTTGATGAAAGATGGCTGCCTGGGGATGAAGTTAAAGAACCTCAGATCTGGTGTTGGAGGCGGAGTTCTAACTTCTAACGCCTCCCTCTGATTCCGTATCAGAGTGTCATCCGTCGTATGAACTATTTACAGACAAACCCTGAAAGAAGAAACACTTCTCTTGCAAAAGTAGTCAGCTTCTCTCTCTCTCTCTAAGCGTACTCTCCACGGTAGGTTTTCAATCTCTTCTACTCCTTCTTCGTCTTCGGAAGATGAAACTACTTATTGTCTTGCTTTAAGTCTCGATAATTTGAAACCGTGTGCGGTACCGAACCGTCGGCTGTAACTTTAAGTCTCGATAATTTGAAACCGTCTGCGGTACCGAAACGTCGGCTGTAACTTTAAGTCGAATATTTTTACTTCAAAAAAAGTCACAAATAATTTAAATTTATATATATAAATCATAGTATTACTATATGAGTTAATAGTTAATTTCACTCTCATAATTTTTTTTTTCTACTTTTATATATATATATATATATATATTATATTCTCTTCAAATATTAATTATATATATATTATATTTTTTCTCATCATATAAAACATATTCGACCTTAGATATTTTTATAATATTAAATTGTATCACGTAAGTTCCAATTCTAAAAATTTTAGACATTTAAATTTTTTCATAAAAGATTGAAAGCTTGTCTTTTTACTTTAAATAATATTGTCTTTTACTTAATTAATTTACCACATTTTTACAAACAAAATAACATTTTTTTTTATTTTTCAAATACTTTTACCCATTATAATTTTTTAAAACATTCAAACTTTATTTGAAAGTTTTGAACGTGTATATCTTGAAAAAATATTTTATTTAAAACACAAATCCAATAAAAAAAATAGTAAATTTACACAAAATAATATGGTTACGAAATTATTTGAAAAATTAATACAAAATCTATCATGTTCAAGATTTCTCAATTTTTCCTTAGATTAAACATTATTTTAGTCACCGAAACAAACTTCGATAAATTAGAAGGTATAAATCTCGAAAGCAACACTAAATTTTAAAAAAAAGTACAACATGTCTCTAAATATTACTTCATTTAAAAAAATGACAAATTAATTAAAAAAATGAAATGATAAGTTAAAATAAGAAGACGACATTTTATCCATTTTAGAAAAGTCTCAAATGGCTAAAATTTTGATAGTTCAATTCTCCTATAACATAATTCAAAGTTCGAGTCTTATTTATTGAAAACGAAATTGTAAGCACTAAAAATTTACATACTCAATTTATAAAATTAAAATAATTATTTTGATTTATTTTCAAATAAATAAAATCAAGATAATTAACCTTAAGGTCAAAACCTAATTAAAAAATTAATTATTGAGACAATTAAATCTAAATTAATTAAGGGAAATTGTCAAAACAAAAAAATATATTTATTTGGGATAAATGATATACTCATTTTATCTTAAAATAATTTTAGAAAAAAATCAAGGAATTAAAACAAATAATTTAAGGATGAAAAGAGATATCCATTTTATACATAAAAAATATTTATTTAACCCTAAATATATGCAAAACAAATAAAATAAAATATATTGGTAAAATATTTTTCATATTTATTTCATATTTTTTTGCATTTAAAATAATCAAAATTAAAGAAAAAATGGTGAAAGAAAAATCAATTTCAAACAAACCCTTAAAGTTTTAAAATAAAAATTAAATCTACAATCGGGTGTAGCCGTAATCAATCAATAAAGCTACAACCGAAACCACGTCCAATGGATGAGCGTTGGATTTTCATCCAATGCTATAGACACGCCCGTGTAGCCAATTGCAACCAAAGACGCGCGCGCCCAAGAAGCACTGGATCAACTAACGCTTGTTAGCCAAATCGCTAACGGAACGCCCAAACGCTAACAACATTGGACAGATCACTAACAGAACGTGCTAAAGCACACAAAACAACGTACGTTGTTTCCACCGCCACCTTCGTCTCCTGATTGCCGAAAAGATAAGGATAAAATTCTATCCATTGATTTTAAAAAATGGAACTCTCCCAATAGTCAACCAAATTGGCTGATTCAAAAAATGAAATGATCACTCTACCACGGTGATCATTTTTCCTATCTCCATAGGGTGATTCATCCATATTTCGCCAAGTTGGTTCAAGAAAAGCCAAAACACCATTGATGGTTTTTGGCTGATTCGATCCACTTAAAGCCTCCACCGACTCATGAATGTTATAAATAGACCTCCCGAATCATTCCGAAGGCAAGAGATCAACTCTTAAGTCTCAAATTAGAAAAACTAGAATTCTACCATTAAAGCTTCAAGCTTTAAAAATTTTCAAAATTTTTGTATAAGGCCTTAAAAATTGGATATGAGCATCTCCAAAGTTTCCCTAAGGTCTAAGGTGTTAGGAATTTCAAGTTGAATAATACTTTTCTATTGAAATCAATTGATCTGATTAATTTCACAAGTCAACCAAATCATACTAGCAGATCAGCAAAGTAATAAAGAACACCAGATTTACGTGGAAAACCCTCTCAACACGGAGGGTAAAAAACCACGGGGCAAAACCAACAGATTTCACTAATCAGTAAGAAACCGATACAATTGTTCTTCTCAACTTTAAACCTAAAGTTGAGGTATACATACAGAGAAACTAATTTCATTCAAACCCAAAAAAATCTAGGTTTGAGAAAACATGAAATTCCCTTTACAAGTAAGAGAGAAATGAACCTGAGGGTAATCAAGACAAAGAAGGTGATACTCTGTTCTCCTTCTCTTCTTCTTCCTCTATATCTTCTTCTCTTCTTCTTCCTCTGTATTTTCTTCACTCTGTTTCTCTTGATCTCTTCACAGAACTCTCTCTGAAAATTGTGGTAGAGAGAGAAACAAATTAGGGTTTATTTGGTTTTTATATTGCCTAATTGGGCTGGACCCATAAGGCCCAACAATCTCCCCCTCCAGCCCACGGAGAGAGGCACACCGATCTTCAAGTCATCACTTGGTATTCACGCCGACAAGCCGACAACAAAGCTCAAACTTGTCTTTTGGAACTATCTTCGTAAACATGTCTGATGGATTCTTATCAGTGTGAATTTTCTTCAGCTTCATCTGCTGGCTTTCTATTGCATCTCTTAACCAATGAAATCTCACATCAATATGCTTAGTTCTGGAATGATATGTAGCATTCTTGCTCAAATCTATAGCACTTTGGCTATCACAGAAAACAACTGCATCTTCTTGTTGCATACCAAGCTCCAAGAGAAATCTAATCAACCACAATAGCTCTTTACCAGCTTCAGTGGCTGCAATGTATTCTGCTTCTGTGGTTGACAAAGCCACACATTTCTGCAATTTGGATTGCCATGACACGACTCCCCCTGCAAAAGTAAACACATAACCTGAAGTGGATTTTCTGTGATCCAGATCTCCAGCCATATCAGAATCAGTGTAACCTTCTAGCACATGTTCACCATTTCCAAAACTCAAACACAAATTGGAAGTGCCTCTTAGATATCTAAGAATCCATTTCACTGCTTCCCAATGTTGTTTTCCTGGATTAGAAAGGAATCTGCTTACCACACCGACTGCATAAGCTATATCTGGCCTAGTGCAAACCATTGCATACATCAAACTCCCTACAGCTGAGAAGTATGGCACACTTGACATTTCATCCTTTTCTTTTTTTGTTGATGGACACAACTTCTTGCTCAATTTCAAATGGCTAGGAAGTGGACAACTTACTTTCTTTGCTCCTTGCATGTTGAATCTTTCAAGCACCCTTTCAATGTACTTCTCTTGTGACAACCAAAGTCTCTTAGCCTTTCTGTCACGAGTAATCTTCATGCCCAATATCTGGCGTGCTTGACCCATGTCTTTCATTTCAAATGTCTTGGACATCTCTTTCTTCAACATAGCTATAAACAGAGCATCATGTCCTGCAATCAACATATCATCAACATAAAGTAAAAGGATTATAAATTTTCCATTAGGAAATCTTTTGAAGAAAACACATGGATCTGCCTTGGTTTTCTGGTACCCATGACTCATCATAAAGGAGTCAAATTTCTTGTACCACTGTCTCAGGGCTTGTTTCAAACCATATAGACTCTTCTTCAATTTGCAAACCATGTTCTCTTTTTCTTTCACTTCAAATCCCTCTGGTTGCACCATATAGATCTCTTCTTCAAGGTTACCATGAAGGAATGCAGTTTTTACATAAAGTTGTTCAAGTTCAAGATCTAGGCCAGATACTAGACCTAACACTGCACGAATGGAAGTCATCTTTACCACTGGTGAGAAAATTTCCTCAAAGTCGATGCCCTGTTTCTGTCCAAAACCCTTTACAACCAGTCGGGCTTTGTACTTCATAAGTTCTCCATTTTCATCTCTCTTTAGCTTGAACACCCATTTATTTCTTAAGGCCTTTCTGCCTTTAGGAAGCTCCACAAGCTCATATGTGTCATTTTCTTGCAATGACTTCATCTCGTCTTTCATTGCATCATGCCACTTAACTTTGTCTTTATGAGCTTGTGCCTCCTGAAAACTTTCTGGCTCTCCTTCTTTTGTCAACAGGATATACTCTGAAGAAGGGTATCTTTTAGAAGGTTTGTGCTCTCTTTCTGATCTTCTTACTTGGGGCTCTTCTGGCTCCACTTGATGATGTTGCTCCCCCTGCATAGAAGCATCATTAATAATATCATCATTATTACTACCATTCATGTCAGAGGTTTCTTCAGCAACTTCTTCATCATGTTCATCTTCATTTGTTACTGCTGACTGTACATATGAAGGAACTGGTATGAGTTCTATGAACTCATCAACCCTCTCTGAATTCTCGTTGATTTCTGGACTTATCCCTGTCTGACCTTCAAAGAACACAACATCTCTGCACCTGACAATTCTCTTCTTTTCTGAGTCCCATAACCTGTACCCAAATTCTTCATTTCCATATCCAAGGAAAATACATGGAGTTGCTTTATCATCCAACTTGGATCTTTGTTCCTTTGGAATATGCACATATGTTTTGCATCCAAACACCCTTAGATGTGAGTATGAAACATTCTTCTTAGACCATACTGTTTCTGGTATCTCGAATTTTAAAGGAACAGATGGCGACATGTTTATGAGATAGCAGGCTGTGCGAACTGCTTCTCCCCAAAACTGTTTTGGCAACTTTGCCATCTTCAGCATGCATCTCACCTTTTCTACAATGGTGCGATTCATTCTCTCAGCCACACCATTGTGCTGCGGAGTTCCAGGCACTGTCTTCTCATGTCGAATACCATATTTGGTACAGTATGCTTTAAATTCCTTGGAGGTATACTCTCCCCCGTTATCAGAGCGAAGACATTTCAGCTTACTGTCTGTCTCTCTTTCTACCATGACATGGAACTCTTGAAAGTAATTGAATACCTGGTCTTTTGTTCTCATAAAATAAACCCACACCTTTCTAGACGCATCATCAATAAATGTTAAAAAATATCGATTGCCACCCAATGACTCCACTTCAAAAGGACCACACACATCAGAATAAATCAAGTCTAACACATTATGTTTTCTTTCTGATGTCTGACTAAAAGAGACTCGATGTTGCTTACCAAATGGGCAATAGTTGCATAGATCCAGAACCTCATCTTTGGTTGAGGGGATGTGCAGCTTCCTCACCAGAATTCGCAGCCCTTTCTCACTCATGTGGCCAAGGCGTTGATGCCACAGATTTAGAGAGCTTTCAGCTTGTACTGCATTCAGATCATCTTTGAGTACCTTCACATGTGTTCTGTACAATGAGTGCCACGACTTTCCTTTTGCTACAATCATTGATCCTTTGCTGAGTTTCCATTCACCACCACCAAGATAATGCTTGAATCCATCTTTGTCCAATGCATCACCTGATATCAAATTTAGACGCAAATCAGGAATATGACGCACATCTTTCAGTGTTAACCGATGCCCCTGTTCTGTCTGTAAATAAATGTCACCAATACCCACAATGCTTGAGTGACTAGTATTACCCATCTTCACTGTACCAAGATCTCCAGCCTTGTACGTGGTGAAAAACTCTTTATTCGGTGTAGCATGATAGCAAGCACCTGTATCAACTATCCACTCAACTCCTTGGTGATCTTCTACATGTATATATTGTTCCTTTTCACAAGAAAGAATAACTACATCATCTGCAGTTACTGTGGCAGTGGTATTTCTGTTTTCATCATCTTTCTTCTGATTTTTGCCTTCATTCTGTAGTCTTTTCCAGGCTCTACAATTTTTCTTCATGTGACCTTCTTTACCACAGTGATAACATTCTCTTCCCTTAGATTTTGATCTGCCTCTTGACTTGCTATGGCCTCTTGATTGTTGTCGGTGTTCAGCTTTTCCCCTGTTCTCTGTGACTAGGGCCTGTGCACTATTTGTATTAGTTGACTTCCTTCTTGTCTCCTCATTGAACAAGCTGCTAGTAACTATACTCATAGTAAGCACACCATTCGGAGCTGCATTACTAACAGTCACAACCAATGTCTCCCAACTGTCAGGCAATGATCCCAATAGCAATAAGGCTTGTAGCTCATCTTCTAAGGTCATCTCCATCACTGATAATTGATTAATCAAGCTCTGGAACTCGTTTAAATGTTCAGCAACACCTGTGCCTTCTCTGAATTTCAGATTTACCAACTTTCGGATCAGAAACGCTTTGTTACCTGCCGTTTTCTGCTCATACAATGACTCTAGCTTCTTCCATAGCTCATGAGCACTTTTCTCACTTACTACATGGTGATAAACACTATCATCAAGCCATTGTCTGATTGTGCCGACTGCTTTCCGGTTCAGTTTTATCCAATCAGCTTCAGCCATCTCTTTTGGCTTTGCACTATCTCCTTCAACTGGCTCATACAGATCCTTACAATAAAGGATGTCCTCCATTTTGGATTTCCAAATCTGCCAGTTATTGTTTGTCAGCCTGATCATAGTGCTACTGCCTTCCATCTGAACCCGAGAAAAACACTCTTCAATAGAAAGTAAACCTAACAGCTCTGATACCACTTGTTAGGAATTTCAAGTTGAATAATACTTTTCTATTGAAATCAATTGATCTGATTAATTTCACAAGTCAACCAAATCATATTAGCAGATCAGCAAAGTAATAAAGAACACCAGATTTACGTGGAAAACCCTCTCAACACGGAGGGTAAAAAACCACGGGGCAAAACCAACAGATTTCACTAATCAGTAAGAAACCGATACAATTGTTCTTCTCAACTTTAAACCTAAAGTTGAGGTATACATACGGAGAAACTAATTTCATTCAAACCCAAACAAATCTAGGTTTGAGAAAACATGAAATTCCCTTTACAAGTAAGAGAGAAATGAACCTGAGGGTAATCAAGACAAAGAAGGTGATACTCTGTTCTCTTTCTCTTCTTCTTCCTCTATATCTTCTTCTCTTCTTCTTCCTCTGTATTTTCTTCACTCTGTTTCTCTTGATCTCTTCACAGAACTCTCTCTGAAAATTGTGGTAGAGAGAGAAACAAATTAGGGTTTATTTGGTTTTTATATTACCTAATTGGGCTGGACCCAAGAAGCACTGGATCAACTAACGCTTGTTAGCCAAATCGCTAACGGAACGCCCAAACGCTAACAACATTGGACAGATCACTAACAGAACGTGCTAAAGCACACAAAACAATGTACGTTGTTTCCACCGCCACCTTCGTCTCCTGATTGCCGAAAAGATAAGGATAAAATTCTATCCATTGATTTTAAAAAATGGAACTCTCCCAATAGTCAACCAAATTGGCTGATTCAAAAAATGAAATGATCACTCTACCACGGTGATCATTTTTCCTATCTCCATAGGGTGATTCATCCATATTTCGCCAAGTTGGTTCAAGAAAAGCCAAAACACCATTGATGGTTTTTGGCTGATTCGATCCACTTAAAGCCTCCACCGACTCATGAATGTTATAAATAGACCTCCCGAATCATTCCGAAGGCAAGAGATCAACTCTTAAGCCTCAAATTAGAAAAACTAGAATTCTACCATTAAAGCTTCAAGCTTTCAAAATTTTCCAATTTTTTTGTATAAGGCCTTAAAAATTGGATATGAGCATCTCCAAAGTTTCCCTAAGGTCTAAGGAGTGTTCTCTAATCCTTGGTAAGATTTCAATCACCCTATAATTCATATTTTCAGTTGGAATTTGAAATTTTCATATTTTAAATTGAACAAACTTGTATGCTGTCTAGTTATGGTGTTTTAAGGTTAGAAATAAATTCTATGATCATTTATAAACTTTTTATATAGGTTAGAGACAATCAAATAATCTTAAATAGAAAAACCCAAATTTAAATTTGAAAAAAAAAACGAGTTTGCTGTTCTTGGGATAATCTTAAGATCATATCCTAGAAAACTTCTTAACATGATTATAATCATGTTGGACAACTGTTTGGATCATGTTTGATCCATCCCGATCATGTTTGATCAAAATTAAAATTTTCAAAATAATTGAAAATTTGAGTTATTGATTTGATCAAAACGAACAACTATTGTTCTTGTTTTGGTACCAATCAAGTATATGAGATATAAGGGAACTATTGGATAGCTCCTTTCTCCTTAAAATAGTTTTAAAATCAAAAATCAAAATTTTAACGCCGGTTTTAAGGCATGTTTGATTCTTTAAAATTACAAAATTATTTATAATTTTGGAACTCCAAACAATTTTCTAAAAGCCCCGAAAAAATAGAAAATGATTTTAAAATATATTTGAGATATTTCCACACAAAAAAATATTTTGACAAATGTTTGTTTGATATATATGCTTAAATTCTAATGCCTCTAAGCAACTGATGAATTTTAGGAATTTTTCTCCTTAGTCAACTTCATCTGCAAATGTACCAACATTTAAATAATTATAGTTACAAATTTTAAATAACGCACAAACTTATGCATGAATAGGATCGAAAGAATAATCGTTTAAATAAAACGTTATATAACCGATTTTCAAAAGACAATTTATAAGTAGAGACCGTTGATAGAACGGGTACGACGGATGAAGTGCGAATGACTTTTTCAAATATCACCAAATTACGAACCAAAAAGAAACTCTAGTTATATACGTTTGTACATGTATGCCACTTTTATTGATTTTTTAAAAATAATTGGCGACTCTATTTCAAATAAATAATCTTTTAAATTAATTAAGTTTAATTAATTTAAACAACGGATTTTCTAAAAAAATCAAATTGTAATTTGATTGCGACAAATCCCCAAGATTATTCAAATTTGAACTCTGATTAATTATTTTTATAATTAATTTCAAAAGCTGTTAGGAATCATTCAAAACCTTTTAAAATAATATTTTATTTTAAAAAGATTCATGACAAGCAAACTAATATTGAAATAATCGAACCTCATGCTAATGCCATCGGAACTTGAGGGTTTTTCGGGGGTTACAACTTTCTAACGACTCTATTGGTGATCGAATGTTTAACTCGAAAACATAAACTTGGATTTTAAAATGTTTGTATCACGTTTTAAACATAATAGGCATGTTTTTAAACAACTAAGGGACTCATAAGTTTTACCCTATTAAATGTCTTTTACTTGAAAAGGGTATATAACCCTAACCCTACTTGCAAAGATGTACACGACTGAGATCGATACTTCTACACTTATGTGTAAAGATTGTCCACGAAAATAACAACTTGTTACAAACTAAGTGATGTTTTGAGAGGAAAAACTAGAATGTACGGGATTGACCCACCCTTTAGCGATGGGTCGTCCGTCAAGACGTAAGCATTTGTGGAGGTGGGGTAAATTCTCGATTGAGTTGACATTCCCTAGTTTATGGCGGCAAATTTACCCCCTCCACTACCGGTGAATAATACTCTCTTACGATTCCCTTTAGAAAAAAAAAAAAAAAAAAAAAAACCCCTTGATACTATCACCAAGCCTACTATCTATTATTGTCTGATATTTGGAATTACCAAAGCCTACTATCTATTATTGTCTGATATTTGGAATTACAATTGGTAGTATTTCACTAGTATGATTTGAAATAGGCTTTTACTTTCGTAGTTCTTCAGTTGATTTTGGATTTAGAATACTCAATTTTGGTTTATTAAGATCGAAGTCAAACTAGTCTTTCTTGAGCCTCTACTCAGGAATGGAAAACCCAATGGATTAAGCCGTGAATTATGGGTGATTCGAGATCAATCCCAAATCAATATCCATCGATCGAAATCAATTTTGTATTTCATTTTTTTTTCAGATTTCTCCCTTTATATGTTGTCTAGGTTATGTTTAGTTTGTTTTGGATAGTTTTTGTGATTTGATATCAGACATAGACGGTTGAGCGATCTCAAGCGATGAATCATGAATGTATGGATAGTTAGGAGAACTCTATTTGTTCTAATGTACGAAAGAAACTGATTTAGGTCATCTTCCGTCAATTAGGCCAATTTGCTGGTCTGGTCTAGCTTCCCGGAGAGCCCACTATCAAGTTTATCCATTGATTGGTCTGCTGACTCAAAATGAAACATGGGCCCAAGGCCTAGGAATAAGCCCCTTAGGTCCATTTCACTTTTGTTTCATTTCTTTATTTTTCATTTTATTTTTTTTGTAAGAAATGCCTTGGACATATTAAAAATACTTTTAAAAAAATTAAAAGAATATTTTTAAATCAAAATGATTTTCTCATTCCTTTATATCTATTTTAATTTGTTTTATGTATCCAAATTAGACTATAAAACTCAATAAAATTCGTGGGTTGATTTATTATTTTCACAAAAATAAATTTGTGAATATAATAAATTCTTAAATACCACTTTAGAGTTATTTTATCATTTTTCCGAAGTTAAGACATTTGTTGTATATAATAAATAATTGATTATATATCCTTAGATTTTAAGTTTTAAGATATATGATATATATTTTAGATTGGATAGGATAAACGAATTAAATAAGTAAAATATTTTCTAAAAATTGGCCAAAATATTTTTTTGGGAAAATAACTTAGTATCAATTCATTAGAAAAATTTAAAAGAGAGAAAAAAATACAAAAATTTAAAATCAGATCTAGACAATTTTTAGATTTGACAATAAAATAAGAATTGAGTTACAGACAATAACAACAATCAGTTAACGCCTATAACGTTTTTACTTTGATTCTACTTGTTACTTTCTCAAACAAAATATCTCATATATGGAAAAACTTCATATTCTTTTCATTCCTTTCGATTTCTCTCCAGAATTAAATAAGTGCATTTCAATTTGAAGTTATATCTTTTCAAATATTTTTAGCAGTTCTACTTCTTCCACTGTGAGTTCTTAATTTTTTTTTTCTTTCAAGATATTGTAGATTACTACTCTAAAGTAGTATTTTAGCATATTTACATAGAAGAATCTTTCTTTTGCTTTATTCTTCATCCATTCTTGGATTTCTTCCCATGTTCCTGGAAAGTTGATGACGTTAATGTTTGCAGCATACCTCCTCCAGATTTGTATTATAAAAGTGCATTCCCCAAATAAATAGTTTATACTTTCCTCAACTCTCAAACATAGGACATAGTTGATATCAGGAATGTTTATTTCAATTTATTTCATTTAATAGTTACAAGTACATGATTTAATATAAATTCAATTATATATATGTTTTTTTTAGAAAGGTCTCCAATTATATATTATAATTTGAATTATATTAATGTAGGAGATTTCTTTTTTTTAAAAATTTATTCTCAACTAAAGAATAAAGAAATTAAAATAGCAACTAGTTTACATAATTCACTTATTATCTATCAAAGAGATATAAGTAAAATAATATTTAAATAATTTTTTGGGAGAAAATAAAAGTTTAACCATTCAAGTATTTCCAAGAGCACATATATTTGCATGTGCAATGGGAGAATGTGTGACGATTTACCATCAGAAGGTAAAGTCATAAAATTTTATAAAACAAACCGAATTTTGACGAATGCGAATCTACTAACCGAGTCAAACAACCCTCCATGCTCTTATAGGATCCAACATATAGCTCATTGTGGACATTCCAAAAGTGGACCTTCACTTGACAAAATACATGAATACACTTTTATGACATTTTAGTTTTCTAGTGTTGGATTATTTCACTAGTAATGAAATGACAAGGAAAATTTGAGTTGATTGATTCTCAACAACTATAAAAAAAATAAAAAAAAATGAGTAATCAAAACATACAAGATTAACCATTAGAAGTAAGATGCTTACAATAACTGTTTCATTTAGTCCGTCATCATCTACCTACCCCTAAGACCAAAAAACAAAAGAACAAAATTATAGTATAAAGTTAGACACTATGTGCTTGCACCATCATTTTATAACAAAATAACATCTTGTAATATGTGTTTCCTCCATTTTATAACACCAAAAACATTTAGTAGTAAATAGTAAATTAAACATCTAGTAGTAACCTTATGGATCCCATCTCTTCGTGGTCTGCTCAAGATCAATATAAACATAGAAGTTTCCATTAGTCACTTATTTTAAGAAAAATATGTGAATTTCAACGATATATATCTTGAAAATATATACGAGCTACAAACAGACAAAACCTAATAATGCAGCCTTGGTCGCTATATGAAACATCAAAACAAAAACAAAAGAATAATGTTTCTTCTAACTGTTGTCTCCGAACTCAACTACTAAGCAGTCCAATCAACCATTATTACCTCTACTTCAATACTAGCAGCAGAATCTCACTTTATCTTCAGATTCATCAATCTATTCATTTTTCTTGATCAATGTAAAAAAGACACCTAATAAAAATAATACAATAATCATGATGGCAAGAAAATAAAAATGGCTTCAAAAATACAGAAACAGAGGTTGTGGAGTACTAAGGAGAATATATATATCAAAAAGTCATTTGATATAGACCTTAGCAAAAGCCAGATGGAGAAAAAAATAAAAAGATTTTCAACCTTATTATTTTTTCCTAAATTTGACTATTACTAACATCTATATAAAATAAATTTTAAATTTAATCATAAAAAAAATTCATGTCTGCTGAAACAAGACAAACCCTTTATTTTCGGTGTAGTCAAACAAATCTTTTCAGTATTGTATATATATTTTTCCCGACCTTCTCATTAAAAATTCTGATCTACAGCTTCATTAGAGTCATGTTCCTTTCTTTATCTTTTCTCTCTTGAAGTCCAGATTACATGTTTCTTTCATTACAAAAATACATGTTTCTTTCATTCGAGTTTCTTTCTCAATGTTGAAACAACCATCTGCACAAAAGAAAGTCCGAAAGGAAGATATAATAAATTCAAAATTATTCACAAAAAAGAGATTAACAAACTTAAATAACAATCAGACTTATAGTCAATTAATGTAAGGATGATCTGTCTTATGGAACAATCATTTTCAGTTCAAATGCATATAAATAACAAATAAAACTATTCAATAAGAGAAAACTCACATATGGCCAGTCAATCAGTTAAAGATAAACCTTGATGGTGTCCTTATGGTGTCCTTTAGTTTAAGCTTCTTCCTACAAGTAGGACATTTATGTTGAACATTGATTGCAGTACCTATACATGCTTGCAAAAAATATGACCACTTGGTCATCGTTTCTTCCCTTGCTGGACTAATGGACACGGGTCAATTTAAACGAGGATTATTAGGTGGTGCTTGCAATACATTTGGTTTACACTCAGATGCATCTCCAGGCTGCACAAACCTCAAAATCCACCTATTAGGTTGGAGTACAAGAAACAAAGGATTAAAATGTTACAAAAACAATTATTAACTTGACAAACATGATTTTTAACTGTAACAACAAGCAGATGAGTGACAAAGACTTAGTGTATTTCAACTATGAAAGCATCAAAACAAAAACAAAAATAAAAGAATAATGTTTGTACAATCAACCATTATTACCTCTACTTCAACACTAGCAGCAGAATCTCACTTCATCTTCAGATTCATCAATCTATTCATTTTTTTCTTGATCAAAGTAGAAAAGACACCTAATAAAAATAATACAATAATAATGATGGCAAGAAAATAAAAATGGCAAATCTTTTTTGAAAAAACCTAAACAGAGGGTGTGGATTACTAAGGGGAATATATATACATTTCTGAAAAGTTTGGTGAAGTACGCCGAATATAAAAGAATTAATCTCGATTCAGTACACAAAACATTTTTCTACAATTATATCAAAAAGTCATTTAATATAGACCTCAGCAAAAGTCAGTTGCAGAAAAAAATAAAGAGATTTTCAACCTTATTATTTTTCCCTGAAATTGACTATTACTAACATCTATATAAAATAAATTTTAAATTTAATCGTAGAAAAAATTCATGTCGGCTGAAACGAGACGAACCCTTTACTTTCGGTGTAGTCAAACAAATCTTTTCAGTATTGTATATATATTTTTCGCAACCATTCTCATTAAAAACTTCTGATCTACAGTTTCATTAGAGTTGTGTCCCTTCTTCACCTTTGCTCTCTTGAAGTCCAAATTACATGTTTCTTTCATTACCAAAATACATGTTTCTTTCATTAGAGTTTCTTCCTCAATGTTGAAACAACCATCTGCACAAAAGATCAATCCCAAAAGGAAGATATAATCAATTCAAAATTATTCACAAAAAAGAGATTAACAAACTTAAACAACGATCAGACGTATAGTCAATTAATCTAACGATGATCTGTCTCATGGAACATGGAACAATCATTTTCAGTTCAAATGCATATAAATAACAAATAAAACATTCAATAAGAGAAAACTCACATATAGTCAGTCAATCAGTTAAGATAAACCCTGATGGTGTTCTTTAGTTTCAGCTTCTTCCTACAAGTAGGACATTTGTGTTGAACATTGATTGCAGTACCTATACATGCTTGCAAAAAATATGACCACTTGGTCATCGTTTCTTCCCTTGCTGGACTAATGGACACGGGTCAATTTAAACGAGGATTATTAGGTGGTGCTTGCAATACATTTGGTTTACACTCAGATGCATCTCCAGGCTGCACAAACCTCAAAATCCACCTATTAGGTTGGAGTACAAGAAACAAAGGATTAAAATGTTACAAAAACAATTATTAACTTGACAAACATGATTTTTAACTGTAACAACAAGCAGATGAGTGACAAAGACTTAGTGTATTTCAACTATGAAAGCATCAAAACAAAAACAAAAATAAAAGAATAATGTTTGTACAATCAACCATTATTACCTCTACTTCAACACTAGCAGCAGAATCTCACTTCATCTTCAGATTCATCAATCTATTCATTTTTTTCTTGATCAAAGTAGAAAAGACACCTAATAAAAATAATACAATAATAATGATGGCAAGAAAATAAAAATGGCAAATCTTTTTTGAAAAAACCTAAACAGAGGGTGTGGATTACTAAGGGGAATATATATACATTTCTGAAAAGTTTGGTGAAGTACGCCGAATATAAAAGAATTAATCTCGATTCAGTACACAAAACATTTTTCTACAATTATATCAAAAAGTCATTTAATATAGACCTCAGCAAAAGTCAGTTGCAGAAAAAAATAAAGAGATTTTCAACCTTATTATTTTTCCCTGAAATTGACTATTACTAACATCTATATAAAATAAATTTTAAATTTAATCGTAGAAAAAATTCATGTCGGCTGAAACGAGACGAACCCTTTACTTTCGGTGTAGTCAAACAAATCTTTTCAGTATTGTATATATATTTTTCGCAACCATTCTCATTAAAAACTTCTGATCTACAGTTTCATTAGAGTTGTGTCCCTTCTTCACCTTTGCTCTCTTGAAGTCCAAATTACATGTTTCTTTCATTACCAAAATACATGTTTCTTTCATTGGAGTTTCTTCCTCAATGTTTAAACAACCATCTGCACAAAAGATCAAGCCCAAAAGGAAGATATAATCAATTCAAAATTATTCACAAAAAAGAGATTAACAAACTTAAACAACGATCAGACGTATAGTCAATTAATCTAACGATGATCTGTCTCATGGATCATGGAACAATCATTTTCAGTTCAAATGCATATAAATAACAAATAAAACATTCAATAAGAGAAAACTCACATATGGTCAGTCAATCAGTTAAGATAAACCCTAATGGTGTTCTTTAGTTTCAGCTTCTTCCTACAAGTAGGACATTTGTGTTGAACATTGATTGCAGTACCTATACATGTCTTGCAAAAAATATGACCACACTTGGTCGTTGTTTCTTCCCTTGCTGGACTAATAATGCACACAGGACAATTTAAACGAGGATTATTAGGTGGTTCTTGCAATACATTTGGTTTACACTCAGATGCATCTCCAGGCTGCACAAACCTCAAAACCCGCCTATTAGGTTGGAGTACAAGAAACAAAGATTAAAATGTTACAAAAACAACAGTAAAACATATAATAACACATCATGGAAAATAAATGGTAGTCGATAAACAAAGCATTATTATGAGATGTTTTTTGTTGAATTCCCTTGATTCTAATAAAGAAACAAAATGTTAGATAGCTAAACCTAACAGTTTAAGAACCAATGGCAAATAATATGCAAGTTTAACAATATTAATGCATGAATACAACCAATGAAGTTTAAAATGTCAAAACTAGATGAATATAGTATCATATTTAGATTAAAACTCTTTCTATGAGTGCAGTCATTAAAAATAAACTATTCAAATAAAAATAAAAATGTATACACATTATATATCTATTTCTGAAAAGAAAAACATTCCATGTTGGATTGAGAGACTTGTTGTTGATCGAAAGCCATGCTTCTTTGTTGGAGGCAGAGTTTATCGGTTTTTGATCTACTTCTTGTCTTGCTTTATCGGTTTTTGTAATGGAAAATAACTTTGCACATAAATTCTAAAAGAGAAGCGAATATATTTAGATTAGTTATGTCTAAAAGGCAAACAAACAGAGGAAAAGAACATTGTTGTGTTTTTCAACCTCGTACCTGGCTTTTCCGACAAAGCCTTGTTGGAGCCACTGCAGATTGAATGTCGTCGACCCATCATCAAATATTCATCGCGCCGCTGCAAGGAAGTTTATATTTGATTTTTGTCGCAGCAGCAGCTGTAGTATCAAAGTGAGAGATCTAGAGAAGGTGTCGTACCTACGATTGACTTGTGTCTGCCCTATCTGCTGACCTAGAAGCCCAATCCACAAACATATATATGACCCAAGCCTGCTATATATATTGAATTCTTGTCTGGAGTCCAAGACCAACCTAAATATGCCCGAAATTGAGATATGGCCCATCCGTACACGAGTGAGTCCAAGTCTGTGAGTAGTGCCCGATCCAAACTCTTAGAACGGACTCAAAGGCCTTGACCTCTATTTCTTTTCTTTTATTTTATTTGTCAGTTTTGTTATTTTAGCCTAAACCCAATTTACAAAAATTTAAAAACTTAAAAAAATCAAATACAAAATAATTTTTTTAACAAAATAATTTTTTTTTAAATTTCTTTGAGGTTTGTTTGAATAACTTTAAACATTTTTTATAGTCTAATATATATATAAAATTATGCTTAATTTTTAAAATATCCGTATTGTCGGGTCGCCTAATTAGTTTTTTTTTTATAAATAGGCTATAAAAAACTAAAAAATATATGAATTTATTTATTATAGTTATAATATAAATTTATAAATATTATTTTTTTATTTTTTTAATATATTTTTTTAAAAATTTTCTACTATGTTTAAAGCATTAACTATAATTAATGTAAATAATTATTATAATCTTTAAATTATTCTGCTTAACAATTACATTATTCTTAAACTTTAGATTTTGGGAAATTTGACGAAATGATCCTAACGATTACTTTTAGACCATATCTTAAAATAAAAAGCGTTGATGACACATTTTCCTTTTTTGTTTTGGACGATTTTGTCCCTGTCGCGAGACGTCTTCAATCGCGAGACGCAATCGTCATTCGTGAGACGAAATTTTTTAATTTTTTTTTTAAAAAGAAAAATTTACACGGCATCCAGTTGCGTCTCGTAACGGGAGCTTTTTTGTCCAAAAAAAAGTGTCACCAACGCATTTATTTTATGCGCCGACCAAAAAGTCAAATAAGTTGATCTTTAAGGTCATTTTCATCAAATTTCTCTATATTTTAGGGTTTATGATTTGACAAAAATAAACGGTTTAAATAATTTTAAAATATTTATAAAAAATGGCTAAAATATGAGACCGTTTCTAACAACACATGAGACATAACGTCAAGTCCCTATTTCATGTGTAACCAAGCACGAACTCTAAAGAATCTCTTTTCAGAGGATGTTATTATTTTGCACGTCAATATATTTATTTTCTTAATTTTGTGGAAAAATAAGGTGACAACTCTTAAGTCAGAAACTCGTTTTTAACCAATTATTCGATTTTATTTGTTTTAATTTATTTTGAAATTTTGAAAAATTATCTACATTTTATATTTATATAGTATCCGAATAAATATTTTAAATGTGTATAAAGAGATTTTATCTACTAATTATAACACCACCAACTACTCTTATGATATTGATTAATAAAGATGCTAGAATGGAAAACTGAGGACAATGGGAAACTTGTATTGAAAAAAATATGGGAGGTAATCCGGGAAAAAGCGCAGAAAGTAAAATGGGCTCATCTTGTATGGTCAACGAAGATTATCCCTCGACACCAGTTCATCCTATGACTCGCCTTCTGAGAAAGACTCAGCACTCGTGATCACCTATTCGGGAGCTGTTGTATTGTTTCGGAGCTTTGTGACAGATTCTATAAAAGTCTGGAGCTGATTAGTTTCCCGAGCGAATGGAATGAAATCAAAGAAGCAGCACTACTTAAAGCCAAGGGAAATAGATTTACAACAAACGTATTCAAGTACGGCTTTGGAGCAGTGGTGTATAACATTTGGCAAGAACGGAATGCAAGGGTATATGGCAGAACCCGCAGGAGAGTTGACGAGTCATGGAAAGATATTGTATCGGATTGCAGCGCCCTCGCGAGAACGTGGAGAGGAATTCCAAGCACAGAGCAGAACTGGAATATCTGCAGTAATTGGAGTTACCATTTTTTAAACTCACTAGAATTGAAAGCATTGTAAACAGATAATTCATTTACGTTTTTAGCTTTTATTCAGAATGTTACGACTTCAAAATCATTCTAGGTCTGTCTAGAATGATCTCTTAAACTCGTGATTTTTTTCCGTTTTTGAGAATTTTTAATGAAATGACGCTAAGTCGTTTTTCAAAAAAAAAATGCTAAAATGAACTTAGAAAGTTAGGACTTAACATAATATATTTTTTTCAAAAAAATATACATGTAAGGAGGACAAGGTATATATAATTTATGATAAATGATAAGGGTAACGAAGAGTCGACGAAAGTAAGACCACGAATCCTACGTGGCATACCACATGTGTAGGAGAGAGAAACGAATAAATTATCTTATAATATAAATACAATCTCAAAGCAAGACCCGCAATAATCCTTATATTATTTTCTCTCTCAAACTTCTCCGGCTCCGGCAAAAATCATCTCCCTACCAAAATCCTAGTTCATGCTATTTTGTTTTTCAGATCTAGTTATACATAATATTTATTTTATTAATTATTTTATTTCAATGTTAATGGTTTTATGTTTACACTTTTTTAGATATGTAAGAACCTTAATCTAATTTACAAATTGTCAAGAGAGTCAATACTTGTTGCATACAAGTTGGAGAGACTCATTTCCTACCTAGTTGAGATCTTATAACAAGTGGAATGATGTTGTGCAGAACGTTCTGTACATAATGCTGCTTCTGTAGATTCTATTGGTCCTTATTTTTACCCACATGTTTAGGTATGTTTATTGTTTAGATCTGTTTTATTGTTTAGATATGTTTTATTATTTAGATTTATTTTCTCCTAAATTTGTTCATTTTCTGGACGTTGTGTTTTGAAAAATAAAGTACAACACTTATTTATTTTGGTGATCGTCTATAAAATTGTGTTCTTTGAAGTAAAACACTTATACATCATCCAAAAACTCAAATTTAAAATGCATTTATAATGTTACAATTCATCGACAACATTCACTATTTACGGATAAACAAATATAAATGAATCATGAAGGTCGCTAAAGCTAAACAAATAACAGATAAAATTCGGGAAGAAAACGTCCCGTAAATGTTAACTTTTAGGAGAAAATATCCTAAAATTGTTCATTTTCGGGAGAAAAACGTCCCGAAAATATTAACTTTTGGGAAAAAACGTCCCGAAAATGTTAACTTTCAGGGATAAAAATCTTCTGAATATTTCATTTTCAGAAGAAAACGTCTCGAAAATAAAAACTTTCGGGACAAAAATGTCTAAAAGTTTCATTTTCGAGAGAAAACGTCCCAAAAATAAAAACTTTCAGGAAAAAATGTTCCAAAAATTTCATTTTCGGAAGAAAACATCCCGAAAATAAAAACATGATTTATATTGAAATACACTTATATTGGAATGACATAACTTTGGAAGGGTATAAATTTGTGTATCTTTGAAGTATTGGGACGATTTTTTTTTTGAAATTGTGTATTTTTCGGAGATCAATGACGTCCAAACACCAAAGGCGGTTTAGGTGATGAAATCTTCAAATTAGGCGTGTTGGTTAATTTTATGATTTGTTTATATTTGAACCTTTTACAATTAAGAAATAATTTATAATTTAATAACCCGTGAAGAGTTTAAGTTTTTTAATCACTTCATATTTTATATTTTGAGACTTTTGGGACAAAATCTTCCCGAAATAGAAATTTTCGAGAACTTTCTGGACAAAAACGTCCCGAAAGTTTTCATTTACAAGAGAAAATGTCCTAAAATTCTATCATATCAGAAGCTTAAAACCAATCGCAATATACATCCATAACCTTTCTATGAGCATTTGTAAATATGTTTGTTCATGAAACTTGGAAGTAAGCAGCAAATAAGAAGATAATAAACAGATCTAAAGCTGAAGAAGAAGGAGAAGAGAAGGAAGAAGACACTGAATTTGCACAAGCTAGAAGGAAGAAAAAATTATTTTCCCCATCCTTCCGCTCTCTTTCAACTTGTGCGACTTCGTCGTCTTCTTCCTTTCATCCTTAGCAACTTCGGCGAATTCTTTCTTTCAGCTTATGCGAATCTCCATAGAGAATAGAGTGAAAAAAGAGAATGAAAGTGGCGGAGAAATACGAAAGGATGAAGACAATAAAGGGAAAATTAAAAAAAAAATATGATCCCTTTTTCTAGCCTAGTGATAACAAAGAGGTGGATATCTCCAGCCTCCTTAAGAGGTTCTGGGTTTGATCGCGTCAAGCGGCAAATTTTCTGTCTGGTTAAATGATTAAGTGTATTTGTCAAATGACAAGCAACAAATTTTCCGCCTAGTTAAATGATTAAGTGTATTTGTCAGACGATAAATTTTTTGCATATTTAAATGATTAAATGTATTTGCGGGCTATGTGCTTATCCATTGTAACACACTCCCCCCACCCAAAAAAAATTATATATATATTAAATGTCGATGGGGGAGAGATGACAAACCACGTAGGGATTCGTGGCCTTGCTTTCAATTCCCTTCGTTGCCCCTATCAATTTTTATAATTTATTTTACTAATCAGTGTATGATTTACAAAACTATTATTATTTAAAAAATTATGTTACACAAAGATTTGATAAATAATATATATTTTTTTTATCTAAGATTAAGGCCAGTAAAACTATACATAGATTCGTCTATACTTATACACGATTACTCAAAGAATTAATAACAATAATACTAAAAAGATAAATAAGGCATAATTGCAAGTTTAAAATATCCTTCTTGTAAACCCAAAGTAAATGATGAAATGTGAACAAATAAAATCAAAATTCATCCAAAATTCTTCAAACAAATTAACAACATAAAAATTCATGCAAAAGTCAACAAACAACCATTCAAAACCTTAGATGTGTCTTGTCTTTTCACACCAAATTACATTTTTCTTTCATTGGAGTTTCTTCTTCAATGTTGAAACTACCACCTGCACAAAAGATAAAGTCCAAAAGGAAGATATATCAGTTAAAAATTATTAACGAAAAAGAGATTAACAAACTTAAACAACAATCCGACTTAAAGTCAATTAATCTAGTCTGATGGAACAATCATTTTCATTTCAGTTCAAATGCATATAAATAACAAATAAATCTAATTCAGTAAAAGAAAACTCACATATGGTCAGTGAATCAGTTAAGATAAACCCTGATGGTGTCCTTTAGTTTCAGCTTCTTCCTACAAATAGGACATTTGTGTTGAACATTGATTGCAGTAACTATACATGTCTTACAAAAGATATGTCCACACTTGGTCGATGTTTCTTCCCTTGTTGGACTAATGCACACAGGGCAATTTAAATGAGGATTATTAGCTGGTGCTTGCAATATATTCGGTTGACACTCAAATGCATCTCTAGGCTGCACAAACCTCAAAATCCGCCTATTAGGCTAGAGTACAAGAAACAAAGGATTAAATGTTACAAAAACAATAGTATAAACATTTTGTTATATTATCACATGGATGAAAATAAATGGTTGTCAATAAACAAAGCATTATTATCATGAGAAGCTTGGTGTTGGATTCCCTTGATTCTAATAAAGAAACTAATTGTTAGATAGTTAAACTTAACAATTTAAGAGCCAGTGGCAAATAATATGCAAGTTTAACCATATTAATGCATGAATACAAACAATGAAGTTTTAAATGTTAAATCTAGATGAATATAGTATCATATTTAGTCCAATAAAAAATATTAAAACTCTTTTTATGAGTACATTTTTTTAGAAATCAACTATTCAAATAAAAAAAAGGGTACTCATTATATATCTATTTTAAAATCTTCAAATTAATCATGTATTTCTGAAAAGAAAACATTCTATGTTGCATATATTGAACACGTTTAATTAATCTGTCATTCATATTGTATCTAATTTGCTTGTTTTGTTTCTTTACAAAACATCAACATCATGTATCTATTTTCAAATAAATAATTAGCTATTCATGTCCAATCATGTATATCTTAAAAGAACCTTACATATTGCCTATAATGAACAAGGTTAATCAATCTCTCATTCATATGATATATATACTTGCCATCAAGCCACTATTATTCCAATATGGTGACCACTAAAGAAAATCTTTAACATTATATTCATGATAATAAACATAGAAACACACATCATTTTTTCCCTCTCAAGATCGATCAAAGAAATTCTAATGAAAAACAGATCTTGCCACCAATAAAGGAAAAGATAGTTAATAAATGTCAAAGAAAACATGTTTTTAATTTTGCATTAGTTTCCATTGATCACTAACCATTATCACTCCGGCTGGAGCTACTTGTCCCAAGGTTGAAGAAGGTAAGGGCCGGCCAGTTAGGGCTACAAGTTCCCTACCAGTTAGGCTATCAATTAGGCCTGCACATTTATTCAATTATATGTAAGTTTTTCATTCTTGTAGTATGTTAAATATTTCCTTACAATATAAATTAAGCTCTAATGTAGAAAAATTAAAATATAAATCTACAACATTCTTAGTGGTACAAAGCTTTGCAAATATATAGTAAATCACAAATCTAGTCATAATTGTATTGTTCTACACACACAAAAATAAAACAAATAAAAACATAGAACATAAACATTCATCTTATTAAAGATGAAAAGTCTTATGGTATGTAAATAGTTTAGTGTAGATAAAAAACAATGAATAAATAAAACATACATTGAGGTAAATGTGAGTATGTCTCAAGAAATTGTGTTATGTGTCCGCGTCTTCTAAGAACCATAGCCTGAAATTTCATCCATGAATATGTTAATATAGAAATTAATAAGAAAAGAAATATGAAATCATATCAATAAATTTATATCAATGTACTATACCTCGTTATTTGGTTGGTTTCTAGCCCGAAATGCAGGCAACCCTAAAGACAGAGTAAGATCGATTTCACCATTCTCTTGAACCATGTTCTCTTGAAGCGAAACATTGAGATCAACGTTGAGCACCATTTTTTCCGTAAATCCTAGATGCATTGTTTAATTCAAGTTTAGTTCAATTTTTTTAAATGTTCACATTAAATAATTTATTATTCTCAAAACGATATCTAAAATTTTCTCTCGGCTTGTCTCCATGTTAGGCTTTGCTACATAAATATAGATTCAAGTAAAAATAAGACTATTCATCCTAAACAAATATATGTAAAAATGTTCTTTCAATTCCACATGAGACCATCAATCAAAAATGAAATAAAAACAAAAAAGAAATCACAAGTCAATAAATCAATCAAAAACAATTTCACTCCAACTAATGAAAGAATAGACAACTATGTAAATCAGTGGGTGGACATTAGAGCCTATGGCTAGGTTATTCCTAAGAGAAGAGATAAATCATACCTTTGGAAGAGATTGCACAAATAGAATTAGAAGAATGAAAAGTAAAGAGAAAATTAAAAAATAATTTAGTCTTAGTTTGTTATATATATATATATATATATATATAATATACTTGGACAGACTGGCAAATAATAATATTAAATTAATTTTTGAATCTTTGGTAAGTTTTTAGTTATCCCAAAATTGAATAATTTACTGTCATATTCAATGCTCATAAATGTCACTCTCCTTTATCTTCTATATAATATTCTCTTATAGGAATTTGAATTATGATAAATTGATAAAAGTTATTTTTTAAATAAAATAATTTTATAAACGCAAATATATGTAACACTTTAAGACCATATTAAAAATTAGAATTTGTAGGGCTTGAATTTAGGAAGGGCCTTACTGGGCTAAGATTAAGAAGGGCTGTACTGGGCTGGATTTTTGTCACTCTTTATTATGCTTTCGCGCTAATAAGATTCATGTTCCGTCAATGATCTGTTCAATTGCGACCTTATAATGCAATTGGATTCTTTAGACCTAAATTTCTAAATATTAAAAAATATAACTTTTTCACCCAGAAGTACCGAATTCTCTTTCGAACAGGCCCTGGAAGGAGATTAAGAAGGGCCGAACTTCTTAAGTAATTCATTGCTTTTTGTAGGACTCCTAGTAATGCATTTTTTTCTTAGGCTTTAATCCATTATTGAATCCTCTTAATAGATCATTATATCTTTAATCACAAACAATTAAAAACACACTAAAGTTGAAGTTATGACAAAAATATTACATATTATCCAAATTATCACTAAAAAAAACATAAAAGATTATCGACATTTGTGATGAGTCAACTTGGACTTTTCAATTGCGCAATATGTCTTATCTTCCCTAGCATAATTTATGTTACGAAATTTATAAGGTAATCCTTAATGTTCTAACCATGTTCTCCCTTTATAGATATTTTTCTTTATCTTTATGATGTATTTTATTTGTTTATGTATTCGTATTAAACATATTATTTTAAAATATTGTAACGTTTTTTCTATTAATTAATTTATTTATTTGGCCTTTTATAATTAGTTGGTCTCCTCTTATATCTCAAATTTTCAAGGTTTTCTTTCTATTTTTATATGTTTTGAAAAAATAGGTATAAGATATTAATAAAATTATATATATATATATAATATATATATATATAAATATAAATATAAATATAAAGGTAGTCGAGTGGGAAGAATCAACTTAAGAGATCAAAATGTCACGAGTTCGATTCTATCTGAAAGTACTTTGTGTTTAAGTGGGAAGCCATGACGGTGAAACCATCGACCTTTAAGGAACTTCTTATTGTTTAGGGAATATTGTTTGATCATTCTTGATATAGTTGCAGAGAGAGTTTCAACTTTCGGGCTTCAGGTATTTTATTTTTTTGCTTCTGGGGTATATCTTGGGGAATCAAAAATATTTTCTCTTGCGATAGTCATCGGGACAGCCACCCGAGTGAGTATAAACAATGATTTTACCTCAACCTACACGAGAGTGTTTATAGATTTTTTGGGTTCCCAAGGTATATCGTGGGGAATCAAAACGTTTTTTCTCTCGCGATAGTCATTGGACCAGCCGCCCAAGTGAGCATAAATGCTGATTTCACCTCAACCTACACGAGTATGTTTATGAGGCCTTGTGTCCAGCTCTCAATTCTCTTGTACAAAAGGGAATACTACATACATTCTCAAATTGCGGATTTGGATTGGGTTTTGGGGGTTTATTCCGGTTCATTTTTCAAAAGCTTTCCATAAAGGGTTAAGTTCCTAGATTATCGCATAGCAGGAAAACGAGCTTATTAAAGTATCCATCGATTAGAGTTTTCTAGAGACTCAGGGGTTATATTTGGGAGATCAATCATTGTTTGTTTAACGGAGATTCCCTTGACGTTTGCCCCTACTTGTTTCCTAAAATTCTTATCACCGCTTGTTAGAAAGGATCATGGTTCCTAGTGTTTTCTAGACTTTAGGTGAGATCAAACTAGAAATAGTGTATTCCTTTAATTTATTTACTTTTGTTGAGACTGGACTTATATATAGGCTGCCTACATATCTTTCTTTTGTCCTTGATAGTTTTTTCTTTTATTTATTTGGAAGAATCAGGTCTCACGTAGTTCTCTAGTGGCGATGACATAGTTATATAAAACTAAAGGTTACTAGTCCATTCAAGATAGGAATTAACCCGTTTTAATCCTAGTAAGGATAGATTGTGAGCCGTCATTTACAAGTGTTGATATTACACATAATATTGTTTTAGTGCGTCTAATTTTTTTGGAATAATAAACTTTTCACATTCTACTGTATATAGGTGAACTGCACCTCCAAAGATGATTTTATTGATTAAGAAGGGTCATTCCCATCGTGGTCAGAACTTTCCCCTAGGGTCTAACAGTTCTCGGGTTCATTTGAGAAACAAGTCACCTTCATTTAGGTTCCTAAGTTTAACCTTTATATTAATGGTATCAACCATCTGTTTCTGATAAACATAGGTCTTGAACAAAGCATTTAACTGGTGTTCTTCCATCAAAGTCAGTTGATCATATCGATATTATACCCAGTCTTCTTCTATGACTTGGGATTCTAACATGACTCTCAATGTAGGGATTTCAATCTCGATAGGTTGTATGATGTCCATACCGTATACAAGAGAATAGGGAGTTTTCTTTATCGATGCACAAGTAGTCGTACGATATCCCCATAATGCAAATGACAATTTTTCATGCCAATCCTTGTATGTGCTGGTCATTTTCTTGATGATTCTAATCGCATTTTTGTTGGACGCTTCGACCGCGCCGTTGGTTTGGGGTCGATAGGGTGATGATTTGTGGTGCTCAATTTTGATTTTTTTGAGCAAGGATAAAACCTTTGTTGGGTCAAATTTATCTTGACTATCTTTATTTTGATAAATGTAAGAGTAAAACTTAATTATGATTAAAAGTTCTATGAATGAAGCTAAGCTGTCTAAATTGTTTCTATGCAGGTGCATCAGATTTGGCTAAGTTAGACGTGGTCTAAGTAGACAAATTAGACGTGTTACGTAGTTAGACGTGTTAGTCTAACAGATACGTAGTTAGACGTGAAAGTCTAAAAGATACGTAGTTAGACGTTCCAGTATAACAGATACGTAATTAGACGTGCCGGTCTAATAGATACGTAGTTAGACGTGTTAGTCTAACATATACGTAGTTAGATGAGCCAATCTAACCGATACGTAGTTACACGTGCAAGTCTAACAGATACGTAGTTAGACGAGCCAGTGTAACAGATACGTAGTTAGACATTCTAGTCTAACAGATACATAGTTAGACGTGCCAGTCTAACAGATACGTAGCTAGACGTGCCATGTTAGGATCGGGATCACCCTTGGAGGACCGGGGTTCTGGTTTCAGAAGGGTTGACCGCTTACACAACACAACACACACAATTGGTGATAGTCCGGTTAGAGACTAAAACCTCTTCTTAACACTGCACAAGCTGCACAGACTCTTGAACGGGTTCAAGGGCGGAAATGTCTATTTCAGCTTGAAGCAACACACATGATTTGGTTGATGTTTATAAGGAATTGGTTAGAGATGATAGATAGACCGGTTTGGTTATGGAAGGAGATTATGTTTCAGTTTGATTTGAGGGGAATGATAGTTCAGTTTAAAGTAGGTAAGTAGGAAATAAAGAAAATGACACAAGACAAAATTTTTTATGGATGTTTGGAGCAAACTCTCCTACGTCACCCCTTCTTCTCAAATGATGAGAAGGATTTTCACTAACTTGAATGTTACAACACTCACACAATGTCGGACGAGCCTTAATCACTACTCGCCGGTTACACCACTTCACTCTGATGTAATACAATAATTCAATACAACAACAACGCTTTCAATAATTGAAACAGCTATTTAGGATCGCGCGTGAGATTTTTTTCTCTCTCTTTAGATGTTTAGAACCGTATTAAATGAAGTCCCTTCGTCTTCCTTTTATAGTGAATAATGTCCTAACGGTCATTTTCTTCTCTCTCCGTAGGATTGGCCATTCTGAAACCACACCGGTTCAGAAATGTTGCGTGCACGTTTCACCTTTCTGACACTTGGCAAGCATGCGTCCACCGGTCAGGTTCTGATGACATGAGCGACTTGCAGTTTTGGACACATGGCAAACATGCACGTTCCGACTGTCTGATTCGGATGTTGCTTCGGATCTTGGATAGTTATATCATCATTGTTTTTATCTCATGCTTCTGATCCGGATCTTATCTTTTTGTATTTTCACAACCCACACAATTGGTGATAGTCCGGTTAGAGACTAAAACCTCTTCTTAACACTGCACAAGCTGCACAGACTCTTAACGGGTTCAAGGGCGGAAATGTCTATTTCAGCTTGAAGCAACACACATGATTTGAATGATGTTTATAAGGAATCGGTTAGAGAGGATAGATAGACCGGTTTGGTTAAGGAAGGAGATTATGTTTCGGTTTGATTTGAGGGGAATGATAGTTCGGTTTAAAGTAGGTAAGTAGGAAATACAGAAAATGACACAAGACAAGATTTTTTATGGATGTTTGGAGCAAACTCTCCTACGTCACCCCTTCTTCTCAAATGATGAGAAGGATTTTCACTAACTTGAATGTTACAACACTCACACAATGTCGGACGAGCCTTAATCACTACTCGCCGGTTACACCACTTCACTCTGATGTAATACAATAATTCAATACAACAACAACGCTTTCAATAATTGAAACAGCTATTTAGGATCGCGCGTGAGATTTTTTTCTCTCTCTTTAGATGTTTAGAACCGTATTAAATGAAGTCCCTTCGTCTTCCTTTTATAGTGAATAATGTCCTAACGGTCATTTTCTTCTCTCTCCGTAGGATTGGCCATTCTGAAACCACACCGGTTCAGAAATGTTGCGTGCACGTTTCACCTTTCTGACACTTGGCAAGCATGCGTCCACCGGTCAGGTTCTGATGACATGAGCGACTTGCAGTTTTGGACACATGGCAAACATGCACGTTCCGACTGTCTGATTCGGATGTTGCTTCGGATCTTGGATAGTTATATCATCATTGTTTTTATCTCATGCTTCTGATCCGGATCTTATCTTTTTGTATTTTCACAACCCACACAATTGGTGATAGTCCGGTTAGAGACTAAAACCTCTTCTTAACACTGCACAAGCTGCACAGACTCTTAACGGGTTCAAGGGCGGAAATGTCTATTTCAGCTTGAAGCAACACACATGATTTGAATGATGTTTATAAGGAATTGGTTAGAGAGGATAGATAGACCGGTTTGGTTAAGGAAGGAGATTATGTTTCGGTTTGATTTGAGGGGAATGATAGTTCGGTTTAAAGTAGGTAAGTATGAAATAAAGAAAATGACACAAGACAAGATTTTTTATAGATGTTTGGAGCAAACTCTCCTACGTCACCCCTTCTTCTCAGATGATGAGAAGGATTTTCACTAACTTGAATGTTACAACACTCACACAATGTCGGACGAGCCTTAATCACTACTCGCCGGTTACACCACTTCACTCTGATGTAATACAATAATTCAATACAACAACAACGCTTTCAATAATTGAAACAGCTATTTAGGATCGCGCGTGAGATTTTGTTCTCTCTCTTTAGATGTTTAGAACCGTATTAAATGAAGTCCCTTCGTCTTCCTTTTATAGTGAATAATGTCCTAACGGTCATTTTCTTCTCTCTCCGTAGGATTGGCCATTCTGAAACCACACCGGTTCAGAAATGTTGCGTGCACGTTTCACCTTTCTGACACTTGGCAAGCATGCGTCCACCGGTCAGGTTCTGATGACATGAGCGACTTGCAGTTTTGGACACATGGCAAACATGCACGTTCCGACTGTCTGATTCGGATGTTGCTTTGGATTTGGATAGTTATATCATCATTGTTTTTATCTCATGCTTCTGATCCGGATCTTATCTTTTTGTATTTTCCCAAGGAGTATCTATCTGGTCATATTATGTCATTGTGCAATTCATAGTTTCCGGTTGATCTTTTCGTAGTATGATCCGACTGGAATTTGAGAACTTTCTTGCTAACCGGTTTGGTTGAGATGTTTGAAGCCGGTTCCTCTTGATCATGACTTGATCCTTTGGAACCGGATTACTTTGATATGTTCTTCAACCGGGTTATGCGGTTTGTTCTGTTCTTGCACATGAAGATTTAGATTAATTAAGTTTTCTGGCCGGTTAAAATTAACCTACTTAAATTTTCTAACAATTTCTCCCAAACATCCATAAAAAATCTTGTCTTGTGTCATTTTCTTTATCAAAGATTTCTCCCATAAATATTCAAAAATTGTAGTGTGTGGCCGGTTTAAAAATTAACTTACTTAATTTTTCTAACAATTTCTCCCTTTTTGATTATTTAGAATAAATATTCAAAATTTGTAATGTGTGACCAGTTTTTGATAGAATTTAAGTTTGGCCGGTTTTGAAAAATATGTTTAGCAATTTCTCCCTTTTTGATGCTTTTCAAAGAAAAAGTTTCAAAATAAGTTAGTTTTTCAAAAGATGCTAAGTATAATATAAATTTGAGGTCTTACGAAAAATAACTAATTTCTTAAAAACGACGATAGGTAAAGTAAATAAGTTCATAAAGTAAAGTAAGGAAATAAGCTAAAGGTCGGATGATCCCCCTTCTCTTTTTCTTTTCGCTTAGCCTCCTCTTCTTTCCATTCTCTGTCTCTTCTGTCCGCATCTATGCACCAGCCGGTAAAGAGACTTGTTCTTCCGGGAGGACGTTGGTTGAACCGAAAAAAGGCCGCCTGCTGGTCTAGGTGGTCGAGATGGTTGAACAATTACCCGTCCCTGACTTGGTGATGCGACTGATGATGCTACGGCTTTCTTCTTCCTCGAGTTGAGGTGTTCATCATCTTCTTCTTCTTCTTCTTCATCAAGAGGTTCCTCAAGCTGACCAACCGGTTGAGGGCCTTTAATGCCGCTTCGTTCCACCAGTTTTAACAAGTTCGCAATTTGCTTTCTTTTACCCTTTTTTCTTGTTACCATTGAGTGCTCGACTTGAGTTGGCATAGATTCCGTTTGTGCGACTTTTTCTGCTTCATCGTACCTCTTGGCTAACTCGTAATCCTTGTCTTCCGTTTCCTTTCTCAACCGTTCCCTTTTTACCTCTTCGGTTTGGATTCTAAGAGCTGTTTCGGCATCCATTTGAATCTTTTCTTGATTTTTAGCCGCTTGCAACTTAGTCAGCTCCTCAATCTGAGCTGCCATGACTTGCATCATCTCGAGAAGCGGGGCGGTTACCATTTCAACTGACTTTTCAACCGTTGTCTTGATTGATGCTTGAACCGTCTTAATCAGTTCAGCTTGAATGAAGGCGATTTTGACTTTCGTGACCGTGTTAAATTCGTTTAATGAGGAAGCGATGGTATCGGTAATGACCCCCTTTATCTGCTCGAGTCTTAGATTCTGATCAGCGTGATCTAGAGATTTGGCCCGGTTATTTTCGTTCACAATTTCTTGCTGCTGAGGTCCCTCTTGCCCGTTTTCTGCCGATTTGGACGATTCACCGATTTGAAAAATCGGTCTACTTTGAAACTCTTAGGGGTGTAGGAAAAGAGATTTACAACCTTCTCTCTAGTTTGCCTCTAGCCGGTTAATATTATTTATGATGTCTTCTCGCACATTCTGGAACCGCTTAAACATTTTTATTTCCATCTGATTTAAGTCTTCTCCATCCGCTTTCATCAACGCTTCGGTTACTACTTTCAACTTGGCATGTTCGTCAATCAGCTCCGTTTTGACATAGGCTGCTTGGATAAGTTCAGTGCCTGCAAGTTCGAGAGCCTTCTACTCTAACCGCAAAAGCTCCGTCCAATATTCGTTTCCTGTTAAGTTAGGAAGCATGTGGGAGAGTTTGGTCTCACTTCTGAGTCTGACCCACAAGTGGAACGGGCCGACTATTTCTTCGGCCTCCTCATTCATATCACCGATGAACTTTTGGAACATAGCTTCTTCTTCCTCCGAAATCGGGACTTCATCGTCTAGAGTAATTTCAGGTTCACTGGGACCGGTTGGATTTATTTGTGAGTCACTTCCTCCTTGCACCGGAGGGTTTTCGACCAGTACCTGTTTTCCTTTGGAAACCTGAGATGGACCTTCAGGTGTGATTAATGGATTGGATGGCCCATCTTGGGCCGGTTGTGAGTTGAATCCGGTTGGAAAAGATTTGTCCCTAGCTGAGCCGGATGGCTTCCTTTCGTCGTTGTCTCCCTCCCGCACCAGAGGGATAATATTTTCAGATCACATTAGTAAAAATCACTGCAATAACGACGACAAATGCCGACTGGAACAAAAACCATCGGTAGATATCATATCAATGCCGACCAAGTCGATAGTGGTAGGTGTTTATGATATAATAACGACCATTCACAAAGCCTTCGATATCTGGGGCTTAATAGCGACCACTTTAAAAAGCTCTCGGTATTGTATTCACTATACCGATGGTTTTGGGCCCTGGTTATACTTCATTAGTTTTAAATAAAACTATTATTATTATTATTCTTAAAAAATATATATAAGTTAGGTTTAAGAATAAATCTAAATGAGATTAATAAATAAAATAACAAAGTATAATTAGAGCTTCTTTGACCTTGTTTGATTTTGTTTTTAATAAAATAGTAACTATTTTAATTATTAACGTTAATTTTAGAAAATAAATTGAATCCAAATCATTTTTTTTTTTGTCAATTACTAATTCAAACTCAGATCTTTCCTATTAATTTGTGGCAGCATTAATTATCCTTTTTTAATATTATATTAAGATAAGTTTCAATTTTTCATTAACATTTATTTAACATAATTTGGAATCATAAAATAATATCTTTCATTCAAAAGTCTATTTAAATGTCACTACAAATTTTTAGCAGAAGTATATAATGATATAAATGTCAAATTTTCTCATTTCCAAAATTAAGAAATCATCATTTCGAATATATGTTTGTTAGTTCGAAATATTGTTATTTAAATAATTCACGACTTAGACAAATCTTTTTTGTCGATAACCTTAGACCAATCAATTGAATATTGATTAATACGTAATCGATCGAACACTACATAAAAACAGCTCTTCTGCTCAGAAACGAAATGTTCCTGGAAATTCTTGCTCCCATTGGACCATTTATATCTATATGCATCAGAATCCCATTCATGGATCTCTCGATTCGAGAACTAAAAATAATATTGTTTACTACAAATTTTAAAAGATAATAATAATATTTTTAATACAAATAAAAAAATATAGTCACTAGACCAGTAATATCCAATTGAATCCACTTTAATCCAAAATCAACACCAGACATGGTCATAATTCCGGCTCCCCGCTCACTTGATCGCTCTTTTGAACCGGTGTCCTCAATTTACGGTGTTCCAACCTAGTTATACGAAGAAGAGAAGGTTCTGTCGATTTTCAATCTATCTCACTATCGTTTGTCTTTCTGTATTTTATTCATTCATCATTCCGTTCATGTTTAAGATTGAGATTTTCTTTTATAATCGACATTGATTAAACCCTAAAATGAGTGAACTCCACGAGAAGGTCGTGATGCTCTTGTAGGAGAGTTAGAACCTGCAGATAGATAAGGGTTAGAGAACTCCCCTTTCAAGGTTTTAATCTATCGCCGTTGCACCGACGATTATCCAGTAACAAGAGAAGGCGAGAGTATTTGTAGAAGAAGGCAATCATGGAAGCCGCGAGAATAGAGAAAATCGATCACGGAGGTTGGAGGATTCCAAAATGACATACTTCGTTTTGAACTTTAAAGCGTTCAGAACGATATCATTGGATCTCATTCTGTTGAATCTGCACAGCAATTGGTATATAGATTATATTGTTTCATATATTGATTAGTAATAAATATAAACGTGTTCTTAGGTTAACATCTCTACGTATGTGCACGCTTCTTTCTTAGGTGAATAAGGTGAAGGAGGAGATGAAGAGGATAGTGCTTATAAACACCTATGGCTCAAGTTTTTCCATGAGAATGGAACTTGATACTCAGATTATGTCCAAGTAAGCTTCTTCATGTTTCTATTTGCAACTCCCCCTATCATTTTTCTATATAATGTTGTTAGATCCTCTGGAAAGATAGGAAAATTTCTGAATTAAGTATAAGTTAAAGTTCAGTGTATGTGACTTAAATTTAGATTATGTTGATTTCAGTTTCTTCAATTTGTATGATTTACTTGCCTAACTGTACAAATTCCGAGTTAAACATATCAATGAATTACAAAAAGATTGTCCATATTGAAGGACGTTTGACTGAAGGTCATAAAACTAGACTTGGATATTCTTTTGACTTGGTTTCCTGTTGTAAGAAGGTAAGTTTAAGAATACTTGAGTTTATGTAGTATCACTAACTAGGTGTCTCAAAAACCTATTAATGGTTTTTGTATGATTTAGAAAGTGATCTATTCTCCATTATTAACAAATTGAATCTGACTGAATGATCAGCTGATTGGACAATTAAGGTCACTATGTGTAGAGCATTAGGATTTCCAATGCTTCAGCTAATCAAACCGGGTTAGATGGCTAGCCTTTGGTGGATATCCTTATTCTGAATTGTATTAGATACTTCTGTACTGATACAGACTATGTTGATTGAATATTTTGATGTAATATTGATGATCCACATAAGAGTATTATCATAAGAATTAGGAAAATGAAGGGTTGATTGGTTAGAATATAGTATTAGCCCATATATAATGCATAACCATTATAAACAAATAAGGTTTGGAATAATAAAGAATCACATTTTCTAACTCTCTCCTCCTTCTAAATTCTCCAAGTCTCTCTTCTTTTTCTTCAACTTGTTTTTTCTAAACCTCCTCGAATAATAAAGAACCACAGTTTATTGGAATGATAATATATAGATAATGGTAGTTTAGAGCTGGTAGAGCGTAGAGTTTAAGAGATACTGTTAACACCCAAGAGTCTTATAATTTGGACATTCATTTGATAGTAACAATGAAGGGAGTAAATGGGAAGTTCCATGAAGATCTTTTGATACAATCACCAGTTTCCTAATATAATTTATCAACATTGTGGTTTTTTTTTTCTGAAATCGTCCTTCAGAAACTAATAATTCATGTTCTAGAATTAACTTCCTCCAACTCTATCATCTAAGTTGGCAAACTCATAAGAATTTCTGCTTGTTGCTTCTCTACAAATATAACAATAAAACCAATTATAATTCATTTAACTAAGGGATCTTGTTATTTTTATAGGTAGTAATTATCCAAGATAAACATATGAGTTTCAATTATTGTAAGTTGTTAAATGTGCCTTCCTTATTTGGTGGAAATAGTGCTAACAATTAAAATTTTATTTGACATTTTCTTTTGCTTTTCATGTATTGAACAGTATTTTCTATTTTGATTATTTCTTTCATGTTTTGATTACTTTTTCTTCTTATTGTAGAAGCAACTAGAGAATCTTGGTGCTCAACGAGTATGGATTAAAGACATGTTTAAAGAGATGAAGATGAAGGTATATTTATTACACATTTCTCCCTGACCCTGCTTTTTGCTATATATGAATGATTCCATTCTTTGTTCTTTCTCTGTTCGTTCATTACGTTCTAATGAAGCTCATTTGATAAAAGTTGTTTCAAATCACTTAATTCTTTAGATTTAGTTCAAATTAAGCTAAAATAATCTTACTTGTTTCTTAAGTTACAAATGAATTAAGTCTATAATTTATTAAGAGCGTCCAAAAGATAAATTACAAAAGTAAACAGACGTTTAATATTTTTTGAGTACTTGGAATTTAGAAAGCATTTATTGTTTAGAGACGTAACATATTCGACACTTACAATTCAACATTAAACACTTCATTTTCAGTTTTATCAAACAATTTTTTGGTTTACAAGTTCAAATGTAGACCTTATATCTTTCACTTCAAGAGTGTCAATATTTTTGTAGCTATAAATTATTTTTAGGTTGCTACTAGAAGTTCTCTTTACTTCTAATCTGCACACTAGAAAATTATTACTATCATTATCATTTCCTAATTTTTAACATTCTAGTATATGTTGTTGTGAGCTACAAGTTGCGAATTTTAATTGCTTGGCTTCTCTAAGATGTGATGTTAAATTCATCATCATGCATTGATTTTTATTGTTTATTTTCCGGACTACAACTTTGATATATTGACATGCTTCTGGGGCTTCAGTATGATATATTGTCAAAGTTGATGTCCTCAACTGGATCACATGATGATCTTTTAAAAAAGGAGATTGCAAAATATGATCAAATTTGTAATGAAATTAACCAAAATATCGAGGCATAGGAACAACTTTTGCGGCAAGTTCTTATTTATTCTCTCTCCATATCTAAAAACACTTCTTTTTGGTTGGCTAGCATGCTTAGTTTATTTTTGTATATTCTTATGCATGTTTTATAATTTCATTTTCTTTGTGTGTTTCCAATCACGTAGGCCCAAAATGATGAGTTTGCTACTGTGTTTAACCTTGAAGATTTTAAGGGTAAGTACCTAAAGTTTATCTGCATATTATTTTATATCTGAAATAAATATCCTAAGAAGTTATGATGCAAATACTTATAATTTATATTTTTGTATCTGGATTTGAATGAAAAACAATAATCAATCAATTTCAGTCATTGTGTTGAGTAAGTTTAGTCTTTGAACGAATCTGGTTCTCAAGGAAAAATAAAAAATAAATTTTTTTTTTCCAAATATAGGGTTGTTTATTTATACATAATAAATGATAAATTTCTACATTGTTGGGAATTGATTGTCAGCATCTAGATAGAAAAGCTATAATCAAATTGAGGTTGGAGAACATTAAGTGTGGCTGAAGTTCTATGTTACTTTTCAGGCATGAACTGAACATCCCTTTATTTTAGAAAGAAAAACTATTTTCCATGACATGAATCTAATGGGAAACTATTTCATAGAAAAGTTCATTTTGGATGATATTTAAGAAGATAGTAAATAGTTTTCATTGTTCAATAGATTAATAGCCTAATAGGAATATTCTTTTATAACTTTTGTTATTTTAACTTATATAAATTTTAGTGGTGTTTTCACTATTATTTTGGTTGTTTACAATTATTTTTTCTTATTATTGATAAATACTTCAAATTTGGAAAGATAAAGATTTTTTTAAAGTATTGAAGACTTTTGTTTTTGTAAGTTATGGATTGTATTTTTTATAACAGTGGATGTAAGGCCATAATTATATTAGGAATCTCAATTGACTCGAAATGGAAGAGACATTATTGCTTTACTAGGAGTTTATAGTGTATTGCTCTTTTTGCATAGGTTTTCTCACATCTATTTTATCTCTCTTAACGTATCTTTAATATAGTTGATCTTTGAGGTTCAGAATCGAGTAAGTAAAATGATCATGAATGTTATACTGATATTAGTATTTGAGAGGACTTATGTATCAATATGTGTAAAAAATATATTATATAGTTGATCTTTGTGCTTTAGAATCGTGAAACTAGATTGATTCAATAGTTGTTTAAGATTTGTGCATAATTCTCTTTTGTTTGGTTCAGGTGGACAAAGTAGATGTTGTTGGTGTGTTTGAAGGAGGATTCATTTGAAGTGTGAAATGGAGCAAATTAATTTTCTCCTAAAACTTTCTCACTTGCCTCACTTAAAATTGGTCATTTTGTTAAAATTATGAAGCAATTTTGATTTTCTTTTTGTAGTAATGAAATATTTGTGACCTTGTTACTTTTTAATGGTAAGTTAATAAATAGTTTTTTAAAACTTGAAATTAAATATTTTATAATATTCTATATTTTAAGAATATTATTTAATTTGTTTTAATACTTATAAATGATACTACAAACAAGGTACTCAATGGTAAGGGCAAGAGTGGTCGCCAAAGAACAATTTTTAGCGACAATAAGAGTTGTCGTCATAAGGTCCTCTATGGCGACGATAAATGTTGTTATAGAGCATTCTATGGTGACGGTAAGAGTTGTCGCCATAGAGTTCTATAAGGCGATAGTAAAAGTTGTCGTTATTGAGTTCTCTGTGCCGACGGTCATGACCATCGCTATAGAGTGTTCTGTAGCGACGATGAAGGTGGTCATTATAGAGTGTTTTATGGCGACGGTAAGAGAAGTCGTTACAGAGTGCTCTATGGCGACGGTACTGAAATGGTCGTTATATGTGTATTTTAACAATAACGACAAGCCCAATGGCGACGACTGACGACCGCTTTTTTACTATCCCCAGTTATTTATAACAACGGTTTATTCTATGGCGACGGTACTGAAATGGTCGTTATTGATCTTTTTTTACTAGTGAGAGTTGGCCGCTTCTTCGGCCGGGTTAACTGTGGTATGACCAGTTGCTTCAACCTAATCAGAGTCCTTGAGGGTACTTGTCACATCGTCTTCATTAACACGATTGACATCCTGAATCACATTCTCTATTGCCTCCGATGTTCTCAATCCGATATCATCGATTACATCATTGACATTTTTAGAAGGAGACTTAGAGTGTTGTGAATGATTACTAACCTCCTTAACCGGTGTCTCCTTTAACTTAGACATTATGACTTGGCTCCCCGAAGATTCGGTTTGCCTTGATGGAACCGGTCCGGCTGAGTTTGTCTCTCCCTCCGGACGAGGAGAAGAGTGAATAAATATCGAACGAACTATATTGATAGGTGTTGGGTGGGTCAGCGGATCAGACGACTTAGGAGTTTTTCCCGAAGAAAGGGTTTTCTCAATATCTACCAGTTTCTTGCTGGTTTTCCTTGCTGAGCTTTTTACTCTCTCCTTTTTCTGTGGAACTTCAGTTTGTTTAGCATTTCCTTTTGGATCGGCTTCTTTGGAACTCTCGCCAACTGGGGCAGCCGGTGCATCTTTCTTTGTTACTTTGGCCCTTGTAGCTCTCGGCTTGGCCGGTTTAACAGTGCTTTCACTCATGTGTTCAGCAGTTAATATTTTGGAGGGGGAGAGTGGTGTACCTTCGCCAATTTCAACCTGAAGAAAACGCAGAATCTTCCCGATCTGCATGGCATAGGCTTGTACCCGACCGTTCGTCTTGGCAACCACCTCGGAAAGTTGTTCGAACAAGACGCTTCCCCAGTCGATTTTGTCACCGTGAACAATCGCCATCAACATTTGCAGCTTTAGTTTGGTCAGATTGTCAAAATTTCCTCGTTTCCCTTGAAGAGATCTAGAGATGATGTCCACCAGCCATCTGAATTCTGGCTTGATCTTGTTCTTCCGGCTGGAGTGAGTCACTAGATCCGTTCCATCTTTTGAGATAGCCACCTGGACTGTATCAGAGTTAGCTTTCGATAGACTTGTTTTGAAATCTTTCCCGGTGTTGGGTAAACCGAGAGCTTCCGAAAATACCTCTTCAGTTATATCGACAACTTTGCCGCACACGGTGGCGGAAATGGTTTTTTTCGTCAGAGTCGCCGTGCTTAAGAACTCTTCAACTTCAGTTTGATGAACGATGAATGGACCAGAAAGATAGGTCTCCAGCCCAGAATCTTTCAAGGATTGGAGCACTGCTTTGTGTTCGTCGGCAGCATGTTCTTCGATATCGTTGAAATCGACCTGCAAGATGTAGTTGAAAAGTGCGTGATCTGATTCCACGGTGAAGTGTTTAGACGGAGAAGATGAAGATCTTTAAGAGATATGAATGCAAGAGCTGTGGAATTTTTAGAGAGAGAAAGCTTGAATGAGATGTTTCTAACTTATATAGATGAGCAGTTTTTGACGGTTAGGAAGATGAACCGTCACTTCAATCATTGTTTTGGCGCCAAATTTCCCTCCAAAAGTTACTGCAATAACTTTTGGCGGTAATTTTGAAGAGTTAATATGGGCGGTAAGAATAGGCGGTAAACCGTGGGCTATAAGTTGTGGGCGGTAAGCTTTGAGTGGTAATCTTTGAGCGGTAAATTTGAGGTTTATTCGAGTGAGAGTTTTTGAGATTCATTACCTTAACCGAAAGTTTTGGTTAACTGCAAGTTTTTAGAGTTTTACCGAAGTTTGATCAGTTAGAGGGATGAAGTTATGTTTGAAGGTTTGTCAAAACCGGAAAAGATTTTGTTCAGTAAACCGGAAGATTAAAACATGAAAATTTTATATTGATCCGGAAGAAATGAGATCATAAATAGTTATCTGGTCGTACAACAAAATGACCAGAGTAACCGGAAACTACATAAATTCAAGGAAAGAAAAACCACTCTCCTTCTCTCATCCTGTCGACCCATTCCTCCACGGTGTTGCCAGTCCGGTTTTGAATTCTTCTTATCCAGCTTTCCATCATGGAATTGGTCATGGTGTTGGTCGGTCCTACAGGAACCCCCGATCCGAGGTTGGGAAAGTTAGCTCGCAGGTATCGGCTTATCTGAGAAGCAAAACTGATTCTTCCCCTTGGAGCTTGAATGAGCTTTTTCAGATTGTTAAAGAGGTATGAGGCCCAGTTTATGGGCAAGGGTGTGAGGATTGCGATCATGAGGTCGAATACCACCCGGGAGTGGTTTTGGTTTGCCATTCGACCCAGAATGGACCGCCGGACCAAGTCATGAAAGACTTGGTAATGGGGTGCGAGGTCATCTTTTTTACCGTAATCATCAACCGGATGGATAGAGCCGGAAAAGATAAAAGAGTAGTCATTTTTTGCTGGAAAGTTGGGTGTTGGAAAATCCGAAAATCCTTCGGATGGAAGGTGGAAAAAGTTGACGAACGACTCCTCGGTGAGCCGATGGTGTGATCCGTCAATGATGGTCCTGATGCTGCCATCAATGCATACATGTCCGTTGTTGAAGAATTCATACACCTCCTCTTCAAGGATGGTGTTCGAGCCTTCAAGAAATCTTTGTAGACCGGATTCGACGATAGGTGAAAATATGGTTTCTTCGAATCTAGAGTTCATCATTTCATAGAAGTCAATAATGACGGTGTTTCAGATTTCGGCATTCATCTTTGAAAAGTAGATTGAGGGACGGATGAATAAAGGTTTGAAGATTCAAGCTTAGAGAGAGAAGAATATTTATGAAGTGTGATTTGTTTGAGGAGGGGTGATACCCTTTTATAGTGCAGGCGGTTGAGGAACATTTAATGAGGATATTTTGAAAAATCAGACCATTCATGTATGGTCATAAGTGCTTGACACTTTTCAAGGGAATAATATGTTTGGGAAGGATAATCAGTAGGCTGTCTAGTCTATCCGGATTAGAAATGCTTTTTGGGAAGCGAATATTTCAGTTTTCAAGACTAATTTGATATTGTTTGATGTATGACATTTAATGTCTTGATTTTCTCAAGATTTGGCTGGAAGAGGAAATAAAAGATTTTTCATTAATAAGTGTACAAAACCGGTAGTACAACAAAATTACCGGTTTGATAAAAGAGGGATAGAAAAGAAGTTAGACATTTGATGAACCAGCGATTAAATTCTTCTTAGCCGTTGCCGCTTCCCATCGGTCGATCAGCTCTTGAATTCTCTTCTTCGTTAGCACATGCTTCGGGTGGAGAGTTATAAATGGGCCGGAGTGGATGTCAAGGTTTGCACAGAAACCTCTTAGCTGGGGAGCATAGCCAGTTTTGTTTAAAATGATCATCTTCTTCAAATTGTTGAAGATGATCCATGACCAGTTGACCGGTGTCCCGACCGTGATGGAAATCATCATTTCGAACATTCTCTAGGTATAATAGGAGCTCTTTTCTCTACCCAGAACAGATTTTCCTAGAATCTCACTTAGAATCTAGTATTTGTGAGAGAGTTGGCTCTTGGCACTCCAGGGCTTAACCGAGATGTTAGAGTTTGAGAACAGGTGACACATTTCTTCAATAGTCATCGGTGAGTATGTTAGATCGGTTACCCCTTTAGTGGGAAAACCACAGTATTCAGCGAAATCCGTCTCGCTGAATAGGAAGGATTGACTATAGACTTGTGTCTAAATGATTTCCTGGTGCGCCTCTTTGGCTGTTTCGAAGAACTCACCGACTACCAAGTAGGCGATGATGAATCTATTTTCTAAGAACTTTCTTAGCCCGGTTCTTTCAAGGGCTAAGAACATTTCCTTGATGCCATTATCTTCATATTGATAGATGGAGTTGAAATCGGCCAACATGATCTTTTTAGAAAGAGGTGAAGAGTTCATGTTCTTGTGAAGAGTTTAAACTCAAGAGTTTTGTGAATAGTGATTTTGTGAAATGTTTCTAAGGATGAAAGGTTGTTTATATAGCCAGGAGTTCGGCTAGGGTAGTAGGTTAAGCGTGTTTAGTGATGTCATCGGTTAATTAATAGGGGTTAAATTGTTTAAGTATACAATGTTTAGTTCCAATGCAATAGTAATCATTACTAAAGATTTTCATGATGAAAATAAATATATAGACAAGATGTTAGTCTTCCTCTCCTGATGATGACACATGTCGTCATCTCGATTGAGGTAGATTGTTTAATGATTCATAGGTTTCATTTTTCAAGGTGTGCATGGAAACGCGGTTAGCCGTCCTAAGTTAACCGGAAAAGTTCAATTTATCGAAACCATGATGCATTTTACTGGTTGGTTTTCCATGACCGGTTTTATTGAGATAGCTTATTCCGGTGTGAAGAAATGTCGAATTAGATCAACATTTGTTCAGCTTTGGACTAAACTTATTTGTTTTACTAAGTCATTTGAACCGCTCAGTATATATACATATGGTTTGATATTATGAATTTGACAGGCATAACCGGAGACTTCCTTCCGGTTAACATCCTTGAATATTTAATGTTCTATTAGGATAAGGTTTGAGAAGCGAGAGCTTCTCCCTGAACACATACCCCGTGTTTTTTTTATGATGATGTATTTTGAAAGCATGAATTGATGATTATGGCATAAGTTGTTTGCTATCAGTAAGCCCTAAAATATTTCTGAAATAAGAGAACTTAGCTTCCTGTAGCGGTTTGGTGAAGATGTCGGCTACTTGCTGTTCAGTTGAGACATACTCCAGCCGGATGTGTTTCTGTTGAACATGCTACCGGATGAAATGATGTCTTATGTCAATATTTTTCGTTATTGAATGCAACACCGGGTTATATGTGATCGCTATTGCGCTGGTGTTGTCACAGAATATTGGCGACTCTTCATCAATCACGCCAAAATCCCTTAGTTGCTGTTGAATCTAGAGGAGTTGTGCACAACAGCTTCCGACTGCTAGGTAATCTGCCTTTGCGGTTGATGTTGCAACTAAAGTTTGCTTTTTATTGTTCCATGAGACAAGCCGGTCTCCCAGAAACTGGCAAGTACCACTTGTACTCTTTCGATCGATTTTGCAGCCTGCATAGTCTGCATATGAGTAGCTTATGAGATTGAAGCTTGAATCTTTTGGGTACTAAAGTCCCACATCTTGAGTCCCTTTCAAATATTTTAGAATCTTTTTTGCCGCGGTATAGTGTGATTGCTTTGGATTGGCTTGAAATCTCCCGCATACTCCGACCGCGAACAAGATGTCTGGTCGACTGGCTGTTAAGTAGAGCAAAGATCCAATCATTCCTCGATATGCTGTGATGTCGACGACTTGACCATCCTCATCTTTGTCTAATTTTACGAAAGAGTTCATCGGTGTAGCCGCCTCGGTACATGTATCCATTCTAAATTTCTTTAATAGTTCGGCTGTGTACTTTGTCTGGCTTATGAACGTTCCAGTTTCGATCTGCTTAACCTGAAGTCCTAGGAAGAAACTTAATTCTCCCATCATACTTATTTGAAACTTGTCAGTCATCATTTTTGAAAATTTATCACATAACTTTGGATCGGTTGATCCAAAAATAATATCGTCAATATATATTTGAACAAGTAATATGTGTTCCTTTTTTTCAAATTTGAAAAGTGTTTTATCGACTGAGCCTATTGTAAACTTGTGATTAAATAAGAATTGCGTTAACGTGTCATACCAGGCTCTTGGAGCTTGTTTCAAACCGTAAAGGGCTTTGTTTAGCCGGTAAACATGATTTTCGTATTCTGAATTTTTGAACCTGGAGGTTGATTAACTTATACCTCTTCGTTTATTTCACCATTTAGAAAGGCGCTTTTAACATCCATTTGAAAAACTTTGAAGTTTTTGAAAGCTGCAAATGCTAGAAATATTCTAATGGCCTTTAGTCTGGCCACATGAGCAAATGATTCTTCAAAATCAACGCCTTCTTCCTGTTTATAGCCTTGAGCCACTAGCCGAGCCTTGTTCCTCATAACTAAACCGTCTTCATTGAGTTTATTTCTGAATACCCATCGTGTTACTATGACCGGTTTGTATTTCGGTCTAAGAACTAAGTATCCGACTTTATTTCTCTCAAACTCGTTTAGTTCCTCTTGCATTGCTAAGATCCAATCGGGATCTGACAATGCTTCATCCACTTTTTCCGGCTCAATTTTTGATATGAAAGCTGAGTTTTCATAGTGTTCCAAATTCTGTTGCCTAGTTCAGACGGGTGAGGATATGTTACCTATTACTAGTTCAAGAGGATGATTTTTGTTCCTTCTGAGGTTTATCCGAGATGTGTCTTCCAAGCTTTCGGTTGGCTGATCAAGGTTAGACTGATCGGTAGGCTGAACAGAGTCAGACCGACCGATTTCTTCAGTTGAGACTAAAGAGTCAACTTTCTGCGGTAAAGCAGCTTGAATAGACTGAGGTTCAGCATCAATCGCTTGATCATTAACAAATCGTCTAAAAACCGGAATCTCATCTTCATCATGAGAATAGATATTGAAATTTTCCATTCTGTTGTGAAGGTCGAAGGGTAATGCAGTGTTTCGTTCAACCGATTCATCAAAACCAACGTGAGATGTTTCTTCAACTATTAAAGTTCTAGTATTATATATTCTATATGCTTTACTTATAGCTGAATATCCCAATATTATTCCTTCATCGGATTTAGCATCAAATGCGGTCAAATAATTTTTGCCGTCGTTGTGAACAAAACATTTGCTGCCAAAAATTCGAAAATACCGTATGTTTGGAATTCGATCATAATATATCTCAAAAGGAGTTTTGGAAAAACGTTTAGTTACTAAAGACCGGTTTTGAGTGTAACATGCAGTATTGATAGCCTCGGCCCAAAATTTTTGAGGAATACCCGAATCGGCTATCATTGACCTTACGGCTTCCTTGAGAGTTCGGTTTCTTCTCTTAGCCAGGCCGTTTTGTTGAGGAGTTCTAGCACTAGACAACTCGTGTCTAATGCCGGAATCATCAAGAAAAGTAGTTAATTTGCTGTTTGTAAACTCAGTTCCTCTATCACTTTTGATTTTGTTTACCCGAATGGATTTTTTCATTCTGTATTCTCAAAATCAGTTTGATCAGGTTTGGTGTTGCTTGATTCTTAGAAGCTAGAAATGTCACCCAAGTAAATTTAGAATAATCATCAACGACTACCATAGTATATTGCATGCCTCCTAGACTTGTTACTCTAACCGGACCAAACAGATCCACATGCAGGAGTTCTAAACATCGTTCAGATTGATGATTTCATTTACTTTTGAAAGATGACTTTATTTGTTTACCCATTTGACATGCAACGCATACTTTATCTTTTGAAAACTTGACATTTGGAAAACCGTGAACTAATTCCCTAGAACATATGAAATTTATTGTTTTGAAGTTTAGATGGTTTAGCCATTTGTGCCAAAGCTAGTTTGGATCATTTCCAGCTATCATGCATATAGGGTTTTCAAACTCAGTTTTTCAATCAACTTTGTATATGTTTCCCATTCGGTTACCGGTTAATAGAATGTCATTTTGATGATTCTTAACTAAGCATGCATTCTTATGAAACTCAACTTTGTATCCTACATCGCACATTTGACTAATGATTAACAAGTTGAAATGCAGGTTTTCTACCAACAATACATTATTTATAGACAGGTTATCATGGACAATCTTACCCTTGCCGACAGTTCTACCTTTTGAGTTGTCACCAAATGTGATAACTGCTCCGGTTTCATAGGTGATATCTGCTAGTAGCTCACTGTTGCCGGTCATGTGTCTTGAGCATCCACTGTTCAGGTACCATTCCGAGTTCTTTAGCCGGTTGCTTCTCCTAACCTGTAAAAGAAAAATATTTACACCCTTTTAGTACCCACATTCAGTTGGGTCCATGGTTGATTAGTCCCTTTGGGATCCAGACTTGAATGAGTCGGATCACTTTCCCGGTGTCTGTTCTTATGGTATTTGGCTTAACTTCTTGATCTTCACTCAAGAATGCCTTATATCGGGGTGAAGAATGTTTTTGCGGTTGAGATGTACTTGTTTTATTTTGTTTATTTTTCGTCCAGTTGGATTTCCTTCTCTCAGGATGAAGCCATTTTTCTGATTCAGTTGGGCTTACATATTTTAGTTCAGATTTTATAACAGTTTCTGCCTCATTGTTGGTTGAAGAGCTCTTGACAAATCTTATAAAGGGAAGATTGTCTTTTGTGAATTTCATTCCGTTAGGTTGATTTGGTTTGCTTGATTTGTTTTGTTTGTATCCAATACCAAATCTACACTTAGGATGTCTTTTATAATTGCACATCTGATCTACGACTTTACGTGATATTTCCCAAGCAGTCGTGATATACAATGTTCTTTCATTTACTTCAGTTACCGGTTGAACTGTCTCCTCATTCTCTAAGGATAGTTTAGCCGGTTCATACATTGTGGTTTCGCATGACTCATCAACGATACCACTTGACTCTACGGTTTTATGTTCTACCGGAGTCGGTATATAGGCAGATATGTTTATGAACTCAGCGACCATTTCGTTGAGTATAGAAATCAGATCTTCCTTAGTAAATAATCAGAGGAAAAATCAAATAACTTCTCGCCGTTTGCCATGAAACATGTTACTCTATCCTCATCGTTTTCGTTGTCGGAATACGCCCATTCACTTCCACCGTCGGATGCAATGAGTTCTTTTTGTATTTCCTTCCCTTCATCGGCTTGCTGGTTATCATTTCTCCGGTAATCGTTCCGTTGGTTGTCATTTCTCCGATAATCATTCCCTTGGTAGTTGTTACACTGATACCAGTTGCCTTGATAGTTGTTGCCTTGGTAGTTTGCTTTCTAGTTTTCTGTCGTCTCTTCTTGGTTTTCCTACATTCTAACCTGAAATGTCCAAAACCATCACAGTTATAACATCTTTTATTTGATTTATCAACATAATTGTAATTGAAATTGTTGTTAGATGGCGGCTGGTTCTTCTTCATGAATCTCCCAAATTTCTATGCTAGCATCGCCATCACATTTTCACTGATCTGGTTAGCGTTTTTGACTGGAGCCGGAACGGTTGATACTTGGACCGCCGGTTCCACAGATGTAACCAGGGCTCTGGTTGCGGTTGACGTAGATGCTTCGTCTTCGATCCGAGACTTAATCTCGAACTCATAGGCTTTTAGATCCTCGAACACGTCATGCAGTTTCATCTGCCCGAGGTTGCTTGATTCCCTCATCACAATGGTTTTGATATCCCATGTGCTCCGCAGTGATCTTAAGGCCTTAATAATTACTTCTTAGTTATCGTATCTTTTTCATATTTTCTCCCAGTTTCATCCTGATGTTTTCATATTTTTGAGTAGCCACCAAGATCTTGTTCTCTTTTGTTCTTACGTTTCCTTCATGGATCTGAATGATCGTCTTCCAGGCTTCCTTTGCACTATCACAATCTGATATCTTGTTTAAGGTGTCATCGTCTATAGCCTTGTAGATGTGCCTCATGCAATGGTTGTCCAGGTTACTCCGTCTTCGATCTTTAGTTGTCCATGCGTCTATCTCCTTGTTGATCTTGATTGGTCCTTCCTTCAGAACTCTGCTCATCTCATCATCCAGCGTAATCAGATGTAGATACATCTGTTTCTTCCAGCTGCTAAACGCTTCATTGTTTAGCATTGGTGGCTTGTCGCTGTGGGTCATGCTTCCCATCTTCTTCGGTTGCTTGAGTGTTAAGAATCTGGCTCTAATACCACTTGTTAGGATCGGGATCGCCCATGGAGGACCGGGGTTCCGGTTTCGGAAGGGTAGACCGCTTACAACAACACACGCTTTGATTGGTGATAGTCCGATTAAAGACTACAACCGTTCTTAACACTATGCAAACTGTCACAGACTCTTGAACCGGGTTCAAGGGCAGAAATGTTTGTTTCAGTTTGAAGCAACACACACGACTTGGATGAGGTTTATGAGGAGTCGGTTTAAGGAGTATTTAAAGACCAGTTTTGTTTATAGGAATAAGATTATGTTTTGGTTGATGTATTTCGGTTTTTAGAGTAAGTAAGTAGGAAATAAGTAAAAAACACGAGACAAGAATTTTTATGAATGTTCGGAGCAAACCCTCCCACGCCACCCTTCTTCTCAGATTATGAGAAGGATCTCCACTAACTTTCAGAGTTACAACAATTACACTGCCGGTCGAGCCTAACTCGCTACTCGCCAGTTACACCAACTCACTTTTGATGTAATACAATAATATAGCACAATAGAGATTTCGGTAAATGAAACAACAATTTTGGATCGCGCGTGAGTTTTCATTCTCTCTCTTAAGGTTCACCCATTGGAAACCCCAAATGCTCCAACAAACGGCTTAGTTGTGCAGCAAAGGTTATACTTTCTTTGTTCTCCTGGTTGATAGAGAAGCAAAGATTCTGAAATAATGTTAAAGCCCAGTTGACCTGGATTCCCTTTGAAATGGAACACATATAGTTAAATCGATCTTGACTATAGAGATTGAATGAACTAACCTTCCCTTGAAACGCTTTTGCTACCACATCATTTAGCAGAATAAAGTGTGGTTTAAAAACTTTCTTACTTCTATTTAGACGAATCGCCGAGCCATCGGCAGATAAAACTTTCTTCATTTCTTCCATTACTTCCGGTGACAGATGCCTGCTAAAAGTATGACCCTCCGATGGAAGTTCGAAGAACTCTGCATAAGAGGCTTCGTCGAAAGAGATCTCCGTACCGTTAATAGTTGCTACGATGGTATCGTCCACCATTGTTGCAGTTTGGAAGAACTCTCGAACTTCTTTCTCGTGAAAGATGAACGGACCGCCAAGATATTTTCCGAGACCGAAATACTCGAGGGTTCTGAACATATCGACCAATTCTTGATGATCGAAAGATAGACTGATGGGAAATCAACCTCAGTTTCCTGAGTCTGTTCTTCATCTTCTCTTGCCATGAAGCAAGCCACTTCTTCGTCATCACTATCACTGGATGAGAAGTAAGAGTCACAGATGCTTCGTTTGTTTTTTCCATCTCCTACCATAAGAGCCTTTAGCTCCTTGTCATCATCCTTCTTATCTTCATGCTTAGGTTTACTGCACTCCGATTAGTAATGCCCTGCAATACCACAGTTATAACACTTAACATTAGCCTTTGATTTCTTATTATCATTGGAATTTGAAGAGCTTGAGTTAGGGTTGCTCTTCTTCATGAAGTCGCCAAACTTCTCCACGAAGAGGGACATGGCGTCGCTACTCAGTTGCTGTGCCGCCATCTTCACATCCGTAGCTATAGGTGGCTCTTCAGCAGTCACCAGCGCCTTGGCAATAATAACGGATGTGGGTTGATCTTCTTCCATCCTACAGTTCAACTTGAACTCATAGGCCTTGAGATCAGCAAAGAGATCAAAGAGAGAGATCTTGTTAAGATCTTTGGATTCTCTTATCGCAATTGTCTTTATGTCCCATTCCCTTGGAAGAGAACGCATGACCTTGATAGTAAGCTCCATGTTTCTATAGGTCTTTCCTAGGATGGATAGGGAGGAGACAATCTTGCTGAATCTGGTGTCGAAGTCGTTCATTGTTTCACCAGAACGCATCTTGAAGCTATCAAACTACTGAGTAGAAACCATGATCTTGTTTTCCTTGGTTTGCTCGTTGCCCTCACACAGTTGGGTGAGTCTGTCCCAGACCTCTTTGGCAGTATCGCATTAGATGATGTAGTTGAACATGCTATGATCAAGAGATCTGTACAGAACATCGAGAGCCATGTTGTTGAGGTTGTTTTGCCTCTTTTCATCAGCGGTCCAGTCAGGTTTCTCCTTATCGATCTTGATAAAACCTTCTGTGACGACACTCCACATGTCCTCATGAAGAGAAGAAAGATGAGCACGAACTCTTTTCTTCCATACAATGTAGTTTTCTCGAGAGATGGTTGGAATGGCAGTAGCACTAGCATCTTTGGTTATGGTCGACATTTTTCAGGAAAAGCTTGAGAACAGAAACAGGGCTCTGATACCAATTGATAGGATCGGCTTTATCGATAGAGACGGGGGTCTGGCTATTGAATAAGGCTTATGAAAAATGGTTTGAAAGAAATCTTGTTAAGGATTTAATTCGCTTTCTATTCTACGCAAACCTTTGTAAACACTTGAAACAGATTCAACACGGAATTGTTTACTTGGGTTTGAAGCTCAAGATGAAGAATAAAAAGATGGCAGAAATGAAAAAACACAGCAGTTTGTTTATGGATGTTCGGAGAAACTCTCCTACGTCACCCCTTCTTCCAACCACCAGAAGGATTCACTATAATATGATTCGAATCAAATACAGCTTGACACACTTAGCTCACTATTGAATAGAACACACTCTGTTAAATTTACAAGATGAAGAATATCACTTAGCTAAAGGTGTTTTTAATTCTAGCTTTCTCTTGTTTCACACATAGTACAATCAGGAAAGCAGTTTCACAGTATGAATATTCAAAGGCTTGATTTCTCTCTCTTTAATTCAGCAAACAAGATAAGAGAGAAAATGTAGAATTGTAGAGCTTGTTCGTTCAATGAGGCAGATTGTCCGTTGTCCTTGAGATTTGATAAATATTGGGCAGAGACTAACGGTCAAATCTTTTAGAATTATACGTGGCACTCTTCAATTGGAAAGCCTCCATAGTACACAGCAGGTTCTGAGCACAAGGATCGTGGTCGTACAACAACTGGTAGTGCGCCGAATATTCCATCAGGGATGTACCTGCAAAACAAGTAATATGAGGGAAATTCTCTTACCTGGAATTCTTTGGTTGGTTCCATATAGCTATCGTACTAATCTTCACTAGAAAGTGGAGCAGGAGTAGAGTACAACTATAGCACGTGGGTAGGCGGGTGCTAGCTTCAAGCATACTGCTCAAGCTGAGCATAAGACGTATTTCAGTTAAACGACCTCGTCTAATGAAATCAAACATCCCCATTTAAGAGCATATCCATTAGACCGCCTAGTCTAATGGAATTAGACTTACGTCTAATTACAATGACTTTAGACTAATTTGAAGAAGTTAGACTTACGTTTAAGTCACACTAATTAGACTACACGTCTAATCATTTACAAACCATTAGACTGCACGTCTAACTCCATTGAGTTAGACTGCACGTCTAATTCTGGTTCTACTTCAAACTTGTCTGAAGGAGTTAGACTTACGTATAACTTTCACTAATTAGACTACACGTCTAATCATTCACGACTACACGTTTAACTCCACTGAGTTAGACTACACGTCTAAATCCGGTTCTACTTCAGACTTGTCTGAAGGAGTTAGACTTACGTCTAACTTTCACTAATTAGACTACATGTCTAATCATTCACAAACCATTAGACTACACGTCTAACTCCACCGAGTTAGACTGCACGTCTAATTCTGGTTCTACTTCAGACTTGTCTGAAGGAGTTAGACTTACGTCTAACTTTCACTAATTAGACTACACGTCTAATCATTCACAAACCATTAGACTGCACGTCTAACTCCACTGAGTTAGACTGCACGTCTAATTCCGGTTCTACTTTAGACTTGTCTGAAGGAGTTAGACTTACGTCGAACTTTCACATTCCAATAGACTACACGTCTAATTCCAAATATATTAGACTGCACGTGTAACTCCGCTGAGTTAGACTACACGTCTAATTCCAAGATCTATTAGACTGCACGTCTAACTCCACGAGTTAGACTACACGTGTAATTCCAAAATATATTAGACTACACGTCTATCTCCGCTGAGTTAGACAACACGTCTAATTCCAAGATCTATTAGACTACATGTCTAACTCCACGAGTTAGATTGTACGTCTAATTCCGAGATTTATTAGACTACATGTCTAACTTCACGAGTTAGACTGCATATCTAATTCCGAGATCTATTAGACTGCACGTCCAACTCCATGAGTTAGACTGCACGTCTAATTCCGTATACATTAGACTGCACGTCTAACTCCATGAGTTAGACTACACGTCTAACTCCATGAGTTAGACTACACGTCTAATTCTGTGCATCTAATGCCAAATCGGTCTAATGAGTCTCATGAAAAATGATTTCGATACACCTACATCAAAGCGCATAAGTCATTTCATTATCAAAATCCCAATAGTCAAACTATTTAAACACATAGTCAAAATAATTTGACCCAACTGAATAGAAACAGAGCTTTAATACCAATTGATAGGATCGACTTTATCAATAGAGATGGGGGTCTGGATATTGATGAAGGCTTATGAAAAATGGTTTGAAAGAAATCTTGTTAAAGTTTTGATTCACTTTCTATTCTACGTAAACCCTTGTAAGAACTTGAAACAGAATCAAGTGAGAAAATGTTAATTAGGTTTGAAGCTTATGATCAAGAATGAGAAGATGATAGAAATGAACAACACAGTAGTTTATTTATGGATGTTCGGAGCAAACTCTCCTACGTCACCCCTTCACCCCTTCGAAAGGATTCACTATAATATGTTTTGAATCAAATACAGTTTGCACGAATAGCTCACTGTTGAACAGAATAGACTCTGTTCAACTTACAATATGATGAATATCACTCAGCTAAAATGATTCTTTGATTCTAACTCTCTCTTGATTAACACACAGTACAATCAGGAAAGTAGCTAACAATTGGAATATTCAAAAGCTTGATCTCAAGGATTCTTCTCAGAATGCGAATGATATATTGAATGCTCGAGAGATTATCCGTTGTCCTTTAGAATCTTTAAATGAGGCACAGGTACCAACGGTCAAATCTTCATAATGATACGTGGTACTCTTCCATTAGAACGCCTCCATAGTACACAATAGACTCTTAATACAAACATCGTGGCCGTACACAACATATAGTGCGCCGAATATTCTTCAGAGATTTACCTACAAAACAAGTAGTGGGAAGGATATTCGCTTACGTGTCATTGTTGATTGGTTGCATCGGTCTGTCATACTGATCTTCACTAGAAAGTGGAGCAGGAGTAGGGTAGGCGGGTGCTAGCTTCAAACAACTGCTTAAGCAAGACATTAGACGTATTTCAATTAGATGACCTCGTCTAATGAAATGAAATGTCCCCGTCTAATAAAAGAATCCATTAGACCACCTAGTCTAATGGGATTAGACTTACGTCTAATTACAATCACTTCAGACTAATCTGAATGAGTTAGACTGCACGTCTAACTTTCTCTTTCTATTAGACTACACGTCTAACTCCACGAGTTAGACTGCACGTCTAATTATGGTTTCACTTCAGACTAGTCTGAAGGAGTTAAACTGCACGTCTAGCTCCACGAGTTAGACTGCACATCTAATTATGGTTCTATTAGACTACACGTCTAACTCCACGAGTTAGACTGCACGTCTAATTACGTTTCTATTAGACTGCACGTCTAACTTCACAAGTTAGTTTTCCCAAAAAAAACTCCACGAGTTAGACTGCTCATCTAATTACGAGTCTATTAGACTACACGTCTAATTACTCTAGTTAGACTACACGTCTAACACCGCTTAGTTAGACTACACGTCTAACTTCGCTAGTTAGACTGCACGTTTAACACCATGCATCTAATACCAAATCGGTCTAATGAACCTCATTAGAACCAAGTCTAATGAAATCTGATTTCAATACACCTGCATCAAAAATAATTTGACGCATATATAATTCATTCATCATTTCATTATCAAAATTCCAATAGTCAAACTATTTCAACACTTAGTAAAAATAATTCTATCCAACAAAGTCTAATGGAGTTAGACGTCCTCGTCTAACTACGTATCCCATTAGACCAAGTCAAATGGAGTTAGACGTCCCTGTGAACTACACATTCCATTAGACCAAGTCTAATTGAGTTAGACTACCATGTCTAACTTCGCATCCCATTAGACCAAGTCTAATGGAGTTAGAATACCACGTCTAACTTACACTTTAATGTTATTCCCCCTCCCAAAAACATAAAAAAAATTGTTTTTTAATGTGCATGATCTCTAGGGCTCCGATGTGAAGATAGTATAAGGTATATGTCGTTGGACGAAGCCTATACATATATTGATTGTGTGCTAGGATTGTCAATGAGGAATGACGATTTCAACCCGCCAAGAAGGCTTTGTTTGATTTGAGAGTTGAGAAGAACACTAGGAAAAAACCCAAATTAACCCTCTCTTCTTTTCAAATATCCACTACTATTGAAAATGAGGGATTTTGAAATAGAGGTGAGGGGGATGTCCAATTGAGAGCTCCCTTTACATCGAGAGATCCCTTTTGGGATAGTATCCTTATCGGTGGAACAACTCTCTCTTAAGCCATTTCCAACTTTAGAACAAAAAGACAAAAAGCCATTTCTACCAAGCCTTTGACTTGTCGTGTCCAAGCAACAAAACCACGTCGAACTGCCTATTTTGTGTCAACTATATATATTAAATACATGTATGCATATAGATGATATATGAGTCCAAAAGTATGTTTTTAAAATCCGTTTGAAAATAAAAGAGAAAATTAAAATTCATAACATAACAAGTTGTTGTCTTTTAGTCTTTAATACACATATATAAGATCGTTAACCGCAAAGACTAGAGATGAAGGTGCTATTTGCGAGGAAATCAAGAAGGCTAACAATCTGGGAATTTTATGAAGAAAAAACACAAAATTAGGCAGAGCTAGAAATTGAGGAGCAAACGAACAATAAAGGGCCTAAACTAAATTGTTTCTTATGTTATTTTCCCTTTTGAGTTATCAAAGTTTTATCTCACATCTAAATACAACACGTTTTTAAATGAATCAGAAATTGGATGCCTATTACGATTAGGACACATACGTGCATAAGGGTGACACCGCTTGTCCCCACTACTTGTTTTAAACTCACTTCTCTTGATGGTTCCACATACTAAATATTTTCACCACGGGTCGCACACAAGATCTCACCACTGGATGCTTCATCCGAAACGGAACCAACATCGCAAACTGCATCGCCCTTTGTTCTTCTTAGACCAATGGTTGATGAGAAAACTACCTCTGGCGTCATCTCGGGGATCCAAGCAGATAGTCTCAATGAGTAAACTACGTCTGAAACATTGTTAGAAAAACTCGTAGAAAAAGTCAAAATGCCCAAACTCAGAACTAATGTTACCAACAAAGGCATTTCATCTCTAAAGTAGGTTATGCATAAGAACTCAATGTCTCTAAAAAAATAAAAAATAAATAAACAAGAACTTATATTAAACAAGATTGTGTTGGTTGAGATATTGAAATCACCACTTGTTGTTCGACCTAGACTCTTGTCTGGAGTGTTAAATGCAAGAATAAAAGTGTATCGATTCTATCAGATATACCCCGGTCGTTGTAAGAAAAATGGTGAAAAGACACTCATATTGGTTGAGATATTGAAATCATCACTTGTTGTTCACCTAGACTTTTGTCAGATTTTCTAACAAGAGTATATCGATTTTATCAGATATACCTCGAGTATGTCTAAGTAAATAAATTTTAAGGCTTAGAGTTCGAAGAACATAACTTCCCGAAGAGAAACGAGATCTAACCTCATGGTATGTGGTTGAAAGATTAAGCTTGACGTGAACTTCATATATTGATGTTCGAGCTTATAGGATCCTTCAAGGAAAATCAACGCTATCATTTGTACTAGAGTTTGAATTCATAATTGATAAACTTTGTGTCGAAGAAATTCACTTACGATGGGTCTACTTCTAAGTAGTCAAAGAGACAATGTATTGAACCGATTCTTGAAAATGTTTTGATCCAACGTCACCAAAAATGCGAGAACATAGAGGCGCTAAAGTACCTTGAAGGTTAATAAGCTTCCAAACCTATTTGAACTACAAGATTAATTGTGGTTGAAGCCAAGAGTTATTCGAAACTTGTTTTCTCTCCGTTTGAATTGTGTATTGATCTATGTTGTTAGGAGATAAACAGGGACGGATCCAGGATTACAGTTAGGATGAGCTTGAAAATAAATTAAAATTAAAAAAAAGTTTTTCAATGGGATTGAATAAAATAATAATAAAATTATAAATTTAATGAGGGCATGTACATGTACGTGAATTTAACATATTTTTTAGATTTATACAAAGAAAATCATGAATAAAAATAAAAAAATAATTATTAATGAGTCATATTTCTCTCCTACTATAATTTTTTTTAAAGCTCATTACCAGTCCTAACTTAAATCCACACCAAAAGAGAGTTATTCTTATATATAAGGGAATATTACAAAAATATATGTTATTAAATCCAAATAAATTTAATAAAGCAGAATTTTAATTAAATTTTTATATAATTAAATATAATAAAAATACTTTAAACTCAATTTGTAACTGATAAAATAATAAAAGAAAACTCTCCAACCAAATAAGTGATCAACCAAATATGTGATCACATTTAATAATCTTGCAAATATACTACTTTTGCAATACAGTAATGTTAATAAATTGTCGGTTTGAAGTATAAAGCATTGAAAGTGGGTACTGAACATTTTATCTTTGTTATTACCTTGGAAGAAGGAAAATATCAATACTTTCCTTCACACTAGAGTAATATCCAATTATTAACTTCAAGACCTTAAAAGTAACAACATTCACAAAATTAGTTCTCCTTATGTCATAGTTCAAAGTGATTTTCAATGTTTGTTATGTCAATTAGTTTACAGTTGGCAAGTATCTCCTGGAATGTTATCATGCCCAAGTTATTCCTGAAATTATAATACTTGGTTTTGAAAGTTGTGAACCATTTTCTTGTAATGCGTGAAGTGAATTAGTTAATGGAACATCATATGCTTAATTAATTGTCAAAAAAGAAAAAAATTAATTTATTGGCACATGGATAAATAATAATCTTTTCAGAGATTGCTACATTAAAAGTCTTTTATGTTAATGTTTGTGAACTTGTTTCACCTTATGCTATATTTGCATAAAAATTGTCATTTTCAACTTATATGCCATGAGACTTCTATTGTAGGTAGGTCATAAACATTGGTTTCTAACTTCTGTAGGGTTGGAGGGAAAGACTTGTTCAGTGCCAGTAAACAGACGGCCTTTGGCTGTAAGTAGCATACCATGATGACTGTGTTTCCAACTATTTTTCAGTTTTGTATATAGCTTTTGAGATTATGTCACTCAAGGATCATCTCTAAGTATCTAACTCTAATAGTTGAACATGCTGCCCCTTAAATAGTATATGCTATGTTAAACACATGTTACCTGTTGCACATCCACAGAAGAAGTCTTACACATCAATGACTCACCCTCAAAATGGGCAGTTGATGTCTCAAACTATTGCACAGCCACCAAGTTGATTGGTTCCTTGTTCTGAAGGAGACACCAGCAATTTCAAAAATCAGTTGCTTGAAGGAAATGACATCAATGGTCAGGTTAGATGGAGAAAATGCTCTAAATTTTAACATTTGGATCCTTGATAGAAAAAATAAACAAGGATTTCAAGATGGTATTGAAAAAGTAAAAAAAATTAGAAATAAAAAGGAAACAGACCTAGATGGATTGGTCATGTTAAAATAATTTGCATACAGACTTTCAACAACTCCTACTGGCTATGATAATTTGCATCTATAAGAAATAACAGTTCCGGACAATGTGATCTTTGGTTTCTTGCAAATTCCCTTTTTTTGGACCCCATTTGGAAACACCTACATCCAAAAACTTTATGGATGAGATTGTGGACAAAAAATTAACCTTAGTCATACACATTCAAAAAAAATTTATCTTTCTTTATTTGATGGGTAGGTTTTCTTTATTTGATGTGTAGGCCGAGCAAGACTCTGATGAAGTTTATGATCAAGTTATTTTAATGTCGGAGCAAGATGTAAGACCTAAACAACCAGCTCCTAGATCTATTTAATGTTGACAACGTTTAACTGAAGTGTACAATACTTTATATTGTTTAACAGCCTAATGATGAATTGTGGATTTATGATTGTGATTTGTGGATGATTGTGGTTTTTGGATTATGATTGTGATTTTTAGATTGATGATTGTGGTTTTGGAATATATTAATGATTTTGCAAAATGGATAATTATTATTGTTTATATAGGTACAAATATGAAATATTAAAAAAATGATTATAATTTTTAGTAACGGTATTAAACATAAGAAAATCGTTATATCACTAATATATCAGTAACGGTTTTATAAATAATAAAACGGTTACTAATAATATATCAGTAACGGTTTTATAAATAAAAAAACCGTTACTCATAATGATTTATCTGTAACGGTTTAACCTTGGCTAAAACCGTTACTAATGCTTTATATGTAACGGTTTAACCTTGGCTAAAACCGTTACTGTTATTAGGGGAGTATCAGTAACGGCTTTTGAAAACCGTTACTGATACTAGAAAAGTATCGCTTGTTTTTGTAACGAATGGTAACGGTTTTATTCGCCGTTACAGAATGTTATCAGTAACGGTTTTTGAGGCTTTCAGTAACGGTTTTCGCCTTTACTGATACCCATTTTCTACTAGTGTTACTGATTACATACCAACATTTAAATATAATTATAGTAGACCTTTGTTATTAAATATAAATGAATAAAATAATAATTAATTATCATAAAAATAATTAATTTTTATTGAAAGACTTTCTTATATATATATTTTTATTGAACATTATTATTTGGGATTAACTCTAAAAAAAATTAAAAAAATAAATAATATGTAACTAAAAATAATTACAATATATAATTAAAAAAGGTCAAAATAACTATTATGCAAATAATAATAATATTATTATTTTTGAAAGATGGAAATATACTAATTTAATATCATTATTTAAATAAAATAATTATTTATTATAAAAATATGATTTGAATATAAAAAAAATAAATAAATTAAAAGTTAAAAAATACCCATAAATTATAAAAATACTATAAACAATATCAAAACAAAATCTAAAACATAATTAAAATCTAAATAATCATTAAAAAAACAAAATAAAATAAATATATTTAACTTCTCTTTCTTCTATCTCTCAAACAATTCCTAAGAAACTCATTCTTCTATCTCTCAAACAATACCTAAGAAATTCATTGGATACTTAACCTCGTCACCTTCTCTAAATTGTATATATATAAAAAAATTATGAATGAGCTAGGGGTGGGGGTTTAAGCCCACCTCAGCCCCAAGCTGGGTTAGTCTCTGGAGATAAATACGATGCATTGATAGTAATGATTGAAATTAATGTAGTGTAACCTAGAATGATTAGAAAATCTTTACAATTAATTTTAGGTTATCTTATCTTTTAATTTAAATAAATTAGGAATAAAACAGTATAATAATCATATTAATTAACAAGATTTTCAATTATTTTCTAACTTTTATATTAAACTTTGTAATTCAAGTCTAATCATCAAAACAATAATAAAATATCATTCATTTCTCAAAGACTCTCTTCAATATATTATAACATTCGGTATCAGAGCCTCCGAGTTCCACCAATCCACAAAGCTTCTACTAATCTATCCAATTCTTCAAGTTTCTTTCAATCCACAAAAATCTTAATCTATCCAAATTCATGGCATCAAGAAATAACAACCATCTCATTCCAGAGTTTAATGGTGAAGACTATGATTTCTAGTACGTAAAGATGAAGGCTATCTTTCGATATCTTAATCATTGGGAGATTGTGGAGAATGGAGTGAACTAGCTAGAGGACGAAATGACCTCAATCAGTCGACCTAAAGGATCTACAGCAACCCCAACAAGCCGACACAAACTCTCTTTCAATCCTCCAAAGAGTAGTCACTAAAACAATCTTTCTTAAAATCATGTGTGAACAATCTTTCTTAAAATCATGTGTGCCGATACAGCCAAAGAAGCATGGGAGATCTTATAGAGTGAATTCAAGGAGTCGTGAAAGTTAGAGCAATTAAAATCCAATCACTACTTAGTGAATTAAAAATGTCAAAATGAAGGAGACAAAGACCCTAATGGATTTCTCGACCAAAATCTTTGATTTGATCAACTAGATGAAATCTCACGGTGAAGATGACACAGACAAGAGAATGGTGCGATAGATTCTCATATCCCTTACTGAGAAATATGATCCCGTCGTAGCCGTCATTGAAGAAACAAAGAATTTGTCAACACTCACAGTAATGTCGTCCTTAAAATCATTTAAGCAACGATTATTTAGACACTCCGAAAATCCAATAGAGAGTGCATTTCAGTCAAAACTCAATACTAGTAACAACGAACGAGAAGATAGCTTGAGTTCAAACCAGCCAAAAGGTGGAAGATATTCAAGAGGACCAGATGGACGTAACTCAAAAGGCAAGGGAGAATACAACACATCAAATTGTAATTAGCCAAACCACTCCGAGAAGGACTATTGGTACAAAGGCTAATCTAGATACAACAAATGTCATCGATTTGGTCATCTCACCAAAGATTGTCGAAATGGAAACACTCATCAAGCAAGTCAGACTAAGGAAAATCAAATAGCCTTTGAGACACATGGAACATTTTTTGTGTGTCACATAGCTAGTGACAAAAAGAGAAAAGAATGGTTACTAGATAGAGGATGCAACAACCACATGACGTCGACCTCGAAAATCTTCTTTGAGCTCGACAAAAGCGTCAATGACCCTATTCAGTTCGGGAATAGAGAGTAAACTAAATCAAAAGGGCTTGGAAGGATCGGCATCAAGACGAAGGAAGGATCAAACTATATTAACAATGTACTATGTGTGCCGAGCTTGAGATAAAATTTACTCCCCCTCTTCTCGGTCAAGATATATGGAAAGGAGTCCTATCAAGTAAAGGCCATAACCAGCCTAATAACTCCTTATAGAACAATATGGCAGAAATCCAAGCTAAGAGGGAAAAGGGCCTTTGTTTCCGATGCTCAGAAATGTACATTACCGACCACAAGTTGATGAAAATTCTTCGTTGAATTGGGAAGAAAACAAAGTTGAGAAAAATGATGTTTTAATCAGCACTAAAAATGATGAACATATTTTATTAGTTTCAAGAACACCAGATCCTAACTTAGATCAACTCAATGAAGAAAGTCGCAACTCAACTGATCCAACTTCATCCCCGAGTTCAACCCCAAAGAGGTACAAATCAATAGACAATATATATATGCTAAATGCAATTATTATTCAGTTGACCCCGAAAACTTTGAAGAAGAAATCAAAGAAAAAAATGTGGAGAAAAGCAATGGAGGATGAAATCAATGTGATCACGAATAATTAGACATGGAAGCTTGTCGACAAGCCAACCGACAAAGAAATCATAGGTGTCAAATGGATCAACAAAATCAAACATAACACATATTGATTCTTTCAAATGAATAAAACAAGACTCATTGGAAAATGTTATTCTCAACAGTCAGGAATTAACTACGGAGAGACATTTGCCCAAGTAGCTCAACTAGACACAATCCGACCTATAATTGCATTCGCTGCCAGCAAAGGATGGACGCTTTATCAGCTCGATGTCAAGTCAACATTCTTTAATGGTGAACTAAAAGAAGAGGTGTATGTAGATCAACCTAAAGGATTTATTCTTAAAGTAAAGGAATACAAGGTCTATAAGCTAAAAAGTGTTATATGGACTAAAACAAGCTCCTCGCGTTTGGTATAGTGAGATCAACAAATATTTCAACCAAACAGGATTCAAGAGGAGTAAGAGTGAAGCAACTTTGTATGTCAAAAGACAAAGTATCGATATTCTTATAGTCACTCTTTATGTTGATGATCTGATTTTCACCGAAAACAACAAGAAGATGATCGAAGAGTTTAAAGATGACATGACTCAAAAGTATGAATTGAGTGATATCGGTCTACTTCGACATTTCTTGGACATGGAGATCTACCAAGGACAATATATTGTCTTTATCTGCCAAAAGATGTATATAGAAAAGATTTTGAAGAAATTCAATATGTTCGGATGTAATCCCATCTATACATTAGGGCTGCAAATGAGTCAAACCGATCGTGAGCTGCTCGCGAGCCGCTCGTTCAAAGCTCGACTTGAGCTTGACTTTAATCGAGTTCAAGTCGAGCTTGAGTCAGCTCGTTTAATATTCGAGTCGAACTCGAGCTCATATAATGCTTGTTCGAAGGTTTGTCGAGCTTTTTCGAGCCTTATAATATATAATATTTTATTTATTTATTTAATATTAAAACTTAAAATTAAAACAATATTTTTTTTATCTCTTTTTAAAGCCCATATAGAAAGCCCACAATCTATATTTTATATTCTATTATCTTAAATCAAACCCTAATTTGTATTGCATCAATCAACTCTTCATCTCCTTTTTTTCTTTCTTCCGTTCATTTCTTCTTCCTTCTTCACCATTTCTTCTTTTCATGTTCTTCTTCTTCACCATTTCTTCTTTTCATCTTCTTCTTCCGTCTTCACCATTCTTCACCATTTTTTTCCTTCATTCATAACACTATTTCTTTCACTCATTCATAATATATTGATTTATTTTTTATGTTATCTCTCATATACACTAGTAAAGGCGCTTTTATCTCTGAAGACTTCCTCTGTCCTCGCAAATGCACTTTTTTCTTTCTCCGACATATGTTTCACCGAGACGCGCCGATGACGTTTATCGCTCTCAATGAGCTACTTCACCGAAGGCTTTCAGCCTCCTTTCTTCTTACAGGTAATTTAAAATCTATTTTCACTTCTACTATAACTATTGTTATTTCTTTTAGATAACTTTAATTTTTTTTTTGTATTATAAGAAACTTATGCTTATATAGATAGCTCATTTACAAATATAGAAAAAACTATTATATATATTCATCCATGAAGAACAAAATAAGTTTAAGGCTTTAAGGTGTCAAGATAAATATATAAAAACACTATTATATATAATGATTTTTAATTTATATTAGGGTTGAATTGATAATAGAAAAAAGGCTTAGACAATATTAGGGATATAATAATTAGTATATTATATATAATATTAAAAGAGATAAAAATATGTTAATATATTATCTATAATAAAAATATATTATATATAATATTGAAATAGATAAAAAAAAAAAGATTAATATATTATATATAATAAAAGATAAAAAAAAATTAGTATATATATATATATTATATATAATATGTTGAGAGAAAAAATGAATTTACAAGATTAATAATATATTATAATATATAAAATTTTAGTGAATTCTTGCTATAAATAAGTTAAATTTTAGTTATTTATTTTAACATGTATTTTTATATTAATTATTTTTAAACTTAAATATTTTATATTATTGAATGCGTGTACATGTGTTCCATGGTTGAAGAACATGACTTAAAAAGATTAATATAATGAATGTTCAAAAAAATTATATAGTTTTGTACTTTGATTTTGGAATTTTATGTTTTAGAATTTTGATTAGTAATGGCGGTTTGATATTTTCGGACTATCATTTTTAAAATTTTGAATATTTATGATTGTTTAATATTTTATTTTGAAACATCATGTTTTAAATGTTGAATATGTATGAAATATTGATATTTTCATTTTGAAAATAGTTTTGAGTTTGAGTTTGAGCTCGAGCTCGAATTCGAATTCGAGCTCGAGTTTGAAAATTTAATTTTAGTTCAAACTTTTCGAGTCGAGTCGAACTTATAGATAAATAGTCGAGTCGAGTTCGAGCTCAAATTTATAAACTCGTTCGAGCTCGAGTTCGAGTCGAGCTAATAATAACTAAATCGAGTCGAGCTCGAGCTCAAGCTGGTTCGAGCTCGACTCAGCTCATTTGCAGCCCTACTATACACCACTAATTATGGGGGAAATTGAAGAAAGAAGATGGAGGAGAAGTAGTAGATGTCACTTATTACCATAGCCTCATTGGTAATCTACTATATCTTATAACAACCCGACTTGATCTCATGTATGTTGCAATCCTACTCTCAATATTTATGCAAAGACTAAGTCATTTGTACCTTGGTACAACAAAATGTGTCTTACGCTATGTCCAAGGTACAACCAACCTCGGTCTGAGCTTTTAGAAAAATCATGCACTAAACCTTGTTGGTTATTGTGATAGTGATCTTGGTGGATCCTTAGACGACATGAAAAGCACATTGAGATATTGTTTTTATTTTGGTTCAGCAATGTTCTCATGGTTATCCAAGAAACAACAAACTATTGCAAAATTATTCGTTGAAGTACGTATGTCTCAACATCATTATCAAAATGAAGGAGTCGTGATGTACTGCGACAACAAGTCTGTAATTGCTTTGACTAAGATCCCAGTTCACCACAATCGAACTCGACACATAGCACTCAAACATCATTTTATCCGACGAGCGATAGAAGAAAAAGAAATTAAACTTGAGTTTTGTCAATCTAAAGAATAGACATCTAACATTCTCACAAAAACACTTCCAAGAGAGAGGTTTCAACAACTTGAAATTTGACAACACATTAACACATTAAGGGGGAGTGTTAAAATTAATGAGGTGTAACCTCCACCAAAAAGATTAGAAAATCTTAACAATTAATTTTAATATTATCTTATCATTTAATTTAAATCAATTATGAGTGAAACGTTAGAATTCTCATATTAATTAGCCAGAATAATAATATATTAAGGAATAATAAAATATTATTCTCACTTAAATCTCTTCAAAATATTCTAACAGAGTGTGAATATGCTTACATTTAGCAAGGGATTTTGTCTATTTGATAAGTGGGGTCAAAGAAAAAAATAAAACTGAAATAATTATGCTATGAGAGAAAATGTGAGAATTAAATAAATTTGTTCAGTAATACAATCCTTTGGGACGTCAGACGTGGAACCTGGGACAAAGCATCGATCGACAGATCTTTTCCCAAACCTAACTAAACATTAAGTTCAAAAGAATTTTTGAAATATATTTTTTTTAAAGTTTCTCTCGAAATAAATTAAGTGTAGACGCTTAAAAAGAACCAAAGGTATGTTAAAGAATCGATCTCCTATTTAGTTATACGAGATTCGAGGGAAAGATAAAACGGGAAATAAGACTCAAGACTTAGCAAAGTAATTGATTTAAAATATAATTTAAAAAAAAATGCACAAGTCGAACCTAACATAAAATTCCTTTGTCTCCTTACAGCGGGAACACAAATGGAAAATAAGGCAGGGAGCCGACCATTTTCAGATCTCATCGCATTAACTGTCCTTAAATACGTGGTTTATAATGTTTTAATATAGAGAAAGATAAAAAAAAATAAAAAATAAAATAATAATAATAATAATAATAATAAAAAGAAATAAATAAATAATAATAATAATAATAATAAAGATGTACAACTATATATATTAACTACTATGTTCTTTTTTGTTTGTTTTTTTCTTTTTATAAAATATGGGTAGATGAAAACCTTGCATCCTTGTCTTTAAAATAAAAACTATTGTACATACATAATTTAAATATTAAAATAGAAATTTCTAATAATAGATGAATAATATATGTATATTTGTTTGGTGTTATAAATCTTTTAGATCTCATTTCGTATTGTATTATATATTGTTTATATATATATATATATATATATATATATATATATATATATATATATATATATATATATATATATATATATATATATATATATATATATATATATATATATATTTTGGTTTATAAAATAAGTATTAAACTATTTGAAAATCCAATCATCTTTAGAGTTTTTTTTTCTTTCTTCTATAAATAAATTCTTATAGCTTGGTCTGTCGACATAATAAGATTTTGTAGGAATTTTAACAAATAAAAATATCTATGACAAAGAAAATAAGGATGACATGTTTATATATATATATATATATATATATATATATATATATATATATATTTGTGGGTAAAAATAAATAGTCTTGTAAAATTAAATTTGCTAATTAATTTACAAGAATTAATCAGTAATTATAAAATTACTAAATTTTGAATATTTATTTTAAATAATTAAAAGGGAAGAAATTGTTAAAATATAATTTATAAAAATATTTTAATAATGAATGGATAAAAATAAGTTCAATTAAATATATAACTTATATTATATATATATATATATATATATATATATATATATATATATAACTGCTAAGTCATATCAAGTATATATTAATTGTTTTAAAGATAACAACAAGATATATTATAGTACAGTGGTAAGTAATCTTTTTTGTCACACGAGTGATCAGAGTTCAAATGAGAGTTTTTTTTTATTTCAAGAAAGTTGAGAAAATACTGAAATTGCCATGTAGGCAAGTCGGTAGTGTGCAAGAAGCGTAACAGGTAGTAGTATATAATGGCGCGACCGTCGACCGATATTATGTTAAGACGTAACTGGTAGTATCTCATAGTCGGTAGTATCTCCAAAACCGGTAATATCTCAATCGATTCTTTCCAAAGCACAACCGGTAGTATCCTAAACGGTTTTCTATGAAACGGAGCCGATAGTATGTATCCCAACATTGTTATAAGCATATCCGGTAATTGTAAAAAATAACTTTTATATCTCCAGACTAATTTGTTGTCATTTTAGTGCAAATCTGATGAAAACTTCTTGGGAGCAGATGTCTGCTAGCCTAATTCAGACTGCCAAATCATTAGAAGACAAAAACGTATGATGCATGCTCCTCGGAAATCATTAAACCAAATAATAATTTTTTGGCTTATTATCATCCAAGTATAGACATGATAAAAGAAGATCTTCTCCATTGTACCATTCTAAAGCCAAACAAATTAAAAAAGGATGGGTGTCCGATGGAGCAAACGTGACCGTTGTTGTGCTTTGAATATATAAGAAGATAAAAGAAAGAACAAAAGCTAACGTGGTGATCAGAACTCTTTTGCTAATCAAAAACTCTCTCTCTACAAATATATATTTGCCTTAGCATGTTTATGTGAGAGGTTGTTTTATACCGAAAATCAGTGTATCACTCTTTATATTGTGATTGTTTTTAAGTTGAATAGACAATGTCTATCAACAAGTGTTGTGTGTGCTAGGAGTTCCAAAAAAGACAGTGATTAAGTCCTGGTTGTTCGACTGAGTTTGTGTACGTGTTGTAAACAAAATAAATGTTCTAGTGAATATTTTTCCTAAGGTTGAGAAGAATAATCTTCTCGAGGTCGAGAAGAAGGGGTGACGTATGAGAGTTTACTCCGAACATCCATAAATCTCTTGTGTCTTGTGTTGTTCTATTTCATCTCTTGTTATCATCTAAACCGATTATTCGTTACTTCAAATTGAAACAAACAATTCTGCACTTGAACTAGGTTCAAAAGTTGTGACAACTTGCGAAGAATAGAGACCGATATTAACCTGTAATAGAGTTATTATAAATCTGTGTGTATAAGCGTTCATTTTTGTGAGACTCCAATCTCTTTTGACGATCCCGATCTTAAAATAGTCATAATACCTAATAAAGAGTAATAACAAGGGAGCCAACCTTTGATTAGTATTTTTAACATTTTATTATTATATTATTTATTGTTTATAAATCACTAAACTAGATCACACGGGTGAAAATTTGAAACCACACTAGTAACCGAATTTAGAATACCCAATATTTGTTGTATGGGACTAATATGATATTTGTCACGCACTTGTCCCTAAACCTAATTGAATAAATACAATTTTTTTTTTAAATGAGTGTTGTTTAAAATAATTAATATATATTTATTTTATATAATTATTATTATTTTTTCTTTTTCACTAAAAAAAAATTATTTATTATCTCTATTATAAAATAAAATTATTAAAAGTTTATGTTATCTTTTGAAAAAGTATTGACGTTGGATGTTATTTGTTTGAATATTTAATATTTTAAAATTATTATTATTGAATGTTAATTTTGTTTATCATTTGATATTTAAATAATTTATAATTAGAAATATATTAATTATTTTATTTTATTATTTATATTTTAAGTTTAAATTGCTTTTTGGTTTTCGTGAGCCACGGGAAAACTGTCACAATCGAAGTGGGAATAGTTTATATTTAAACTAACTTATTCTCATGCTTACAATAAAATTTAAAAATTGGTTAAATTAAGATAAAAAAAAGTGATTAATTATATTCAATTTAGGAAGAAAAAAAATAAACTCATGACAATATAATTAAAAAATAAAAGTGTATTTTATTATCAATTTTTTATTTTTTCAGCTTATTTATATTCAAATGTTGACCAAAACAATGTACGACTTAAACCGGGTTTCTTAATGAATCAAGCAACATAACATTATATAATTTTTTATTTTTTCTTTCTTTATATTTATATATATATTTTTAATTTAAAATATATATTTATGTATTTTATTAATTAAATGTATTCACTCACTATTATTACTCATTTTAAAAATTTTAAATTAGTAGGAGAAAGAAAAAAAAGATAAATAATTCATTAATTTCTTTTACTTAGTCAGTCCTTATACCTATTCCAACTTATTTGCATATAATTGCTAAAAAAATTTCACTTCATATATCGTATATTTTTTTCATACTTACTATAAAATTTAAGAATATATTAAATTAAGATAAAAAGTGATTAATTATATTTTATATAAGAAGGAAAAAAATACACTCATTAAGTTAATAGATTGTACAATATAATTAAAAAATAAAAGTGTTTTTTTATTATCAAAATAAAATATAAATTTAAATGTCGACCAAAAGTATATCGCTTAAACCTCATTTCTTAGCAAATCAAACAACATAATGTTTTATTTTTTATTTCATTATTTATTCTTTCTTTATATATATATATATATTCTAAAATATATTTATATATATTATTAATTTAATATATTCACCCTCTATTATTACTCATTTATATATATATATATATATATATATATATATATATATATATATATATATATATATATATATATATATATATATATAAATTTAAAAATTAGTAGGGGAGAAAAGAAAGATAAATATTCCATTAAATTTTTTACTTAGTCAATCCTTATCCCCATTCCAACACATTTGCGGTATAATAGCTACAAACTTTTTCACTCCATATATCGTTATTCAGTATAGAAATAGTCTTTCAAGATTTAATCAAATATTCCAAAAGAAAACATTCTCATTATCCATATTGGACTATAAAAAGCACAACTCATTCCAGTTTAACTTACCTTCTCCATTCTCCTTTCTTGTTTTTTAAGTATTAAATCATGGTAAAAGTTTTGAAATTATCTATACTATGTATCTTTATCCAATTTGTATTGCACACGACATGTGCACGACAATTGAGCATGCCCTACACTCTCCAATCTGAAATGTTTAATACAAGCGGTCTCAGTCGTAAAAGTTTTCCGAAAGGATTCATTTTTGGAACCGCCACATCTGCCTACCAAGTAGAGGGTATGACCGATAAAGCAGGGCGTGGACCTTGTATATGGGATACTTTTATCAAAGTTCATGGTAAGAATATTTTCCTTTATCTATTTTGAAACTCAAACATGTAATTTTACTAAAATTTGGTCTTTGTACAGGAATTGCATCAGGAGCTAATGCATCTATTACAGTTGATCAATATCACCGATATAAAGTATATATATTTCAAATTATGTATTAACATAACTTGTTGTTTAACTTTAATAAGTTGTTGAGTTTTGAATAATTAATTTATTTCAAATAATATTTTTAGATCAAAGATTTCATTGTTCAACCTTATAAAAATAAAACTTAATTATAAAATTAATATATTTAATAATGGTTTTTCTTGCAGGAGGATATGGATTTGCTAAAAGATCTCAATTTTGATGCATATCGTTTTTCAATTTCGTGGTCAAGAATCTTCCCAAGTAATGATATTATTAAACTATTATAATTGATAATTATTTAGAAACTTTGAATTAACATTCTTATTTATTATACGTTATATAGATGGAAGTAAAACTATTAATCAAGAGGGAGTTGACTATTATCATAGGTTAATTGATTACATGCTTCAAAAAGGTATAATTTTAATCCTAAATTATGCAAAGAGTACAAGTTAATAATTGAGATAATAACATTGTTCATATGATCAGGAATTACTCCATATGCAAATTTATACCATTATGATCTTCCTCAAGGATTACAAGATAAATACCTAGGATGGTTGGATCGTCAAGTTGTGTAAGTTTCATCATGGATCATCTTTTTCATATTGTGACAAATTGAAAAGCTTGTTAGATTTTGAATAATATTATATGTTTTCTTATAATAAATCTATTTCATATTCTAATTATTCAGGAAGGATTATGCGGATTATGCAGATTTTTGTTTCAAAACCTACGGTGATAAAGTTAAAAATTGGATGACTTTCAACGAACCGAGGGTTGTTTCAGCACTTGGATATGACGATGGAACACATGCACCTGGAAGATGCTCTAAACCTTATGGAAATTGTACTGAAGGAGATTCTGCAACCGAACCTTACATTGTAGCCCACAACTTGCTCTTATCTCATGCAGCTGCAGTTAAAATATATAGAGAAAAATATCAAGTGAGAACTTCACTTCTTTATGTTTTTATAAGTCACTTTCTATAAATATATTTCACTTTTCACATTATATCATTATAGGATAAACAAAAAGGACGTATTGGTATTCTACTAGATTTTGTCTGGTATGAATCTCTTACTAGAGGGAAAGCCGACAACTATGCCGCTCAAAGAGCTAGAGACTTTCATGTTGGATGGTAAAGATTTTCCAACAATTTTAAATTTATATGTTAATTCATATATAATAATGCTTACAATCGCGAATGCTTGGTGTTAGGTTTATACATCCTATAACTTATGGAGAGTATCCGAAAACAATGCAAGAAATTGTTGGTGACCGATTGCCAAAATTCACTAAAGAAGATATTCAAATGGTTAAGGGATCGATTGATTATATTGGAATTAACCAATACACAACATATTATATATATCATGATCCTAGTCAAGATCATCCAAAAGTTAAGGCCTATAGTATGGATTGGCATGCTTCCTTTGCTTGTAAGAATCTTCCATATATTTCCATAAGAACTAAACAAGTTAGTAATAAATTTGAGTTTCTAAAAATTGTTTCTCATGGTTATATAATGTAGATGCCAAGAATGGAGATCCAATTGGTCCAAAGGTAAAAAATAAATAAAGTTTTAATTTATAGTTACATATATATATCATGCTACACTCCCACTTATTTAATTCAATTATTGCAAAAGGAACATTCTGATTGGTTATACAATGTTCCGTGGGGACTTTACAAAGCCATCTCATACATTAAGGAGCATTATGGAAATCCTACAATGATTCTAGCTGAAAATGGTAATCTTCAGTCATAATTTATGTATATGTTTCTTAGAAAAATAATATTGTGCCAATTAATATTTTCTCGATTTATAAGTTTCTCTTTATGTGTCTTTTGTAGGAATGGATGATCCGGGTAGTGTAGACATTGCTCATGGCCTGAATGATACTTCAAGGATCGAGTACTATAATGCATATATAGGCCAATTAAAGAAGGTTATTGATGACGGTGCAAACGTTGAAGGCTATTTTGCTTGGTCATTGCTCGATAATTTTGAGTGGGCGCTTGGATATACCTCAAGATTTGGTATTACTTATGTTGATTTTGATACACTAGCAAGATATCCCAAAATGTCTGCTAATTGGTTCAAGCAGTTATGCAATCACACTATCTAGTTAGTGAATAAAGAAGGCATTTTGCTCTCTTTTTTCTCTTTGGTAGCCTTATGAGGTAGCTCGTTCTAGTCTTAAGGATTTTGTTTAATAGACTAGGCAAATAAAGGTTATAGCTCCTCATTTTTCATTCAAGGCTCTAAGACATAGCTAATAATGTCTTAGTTTATTAATGTTTTCTCTTGTAGTTAAAGTTTATTGATAAAATTTTACTTGGTATGAGAGTTGAAATTATGATTTCTTTTGCAAATCTAATTTTGTTGTTAATGCATAATTATGACAAAGTCGTTCAGGCATAACAACATAACCGAAGCCTAACAAGGTCGAAACAAAGCCAAAAAGAAACGAAGTTTAAATAGTAGAAAACATAGAAAAAAATTGACGATACTAAAATGTCTTTTTTAAACTAAACTAAGAATATTTTAATTGTTGAAAGAAGTAATTTGATAATTTCAATTTTTTTAAACAAAAAAAAGTAAACAAAACTCAAACAAAAAAAACTAAAAAAAACATATGAAACTAGCTACAAATGAACTCAGTCACCAATCCTCTCACTTTTTAATTATTTATTTTATTGAATTATCTTCCCTCTCATTTTCACAAAATATCCTTAATTTTCTCTGTATATTACAAATGTAATTAAAATAAATGAGACTGATTTATAAATAAATGGGTTGCTCTAATTTTAATATGGATGATTTATTAATACTATTTTATTTTTTCACACTGACCTAATATTTTAAATAAGTTTTATTTATTTTTATTTCAATGTTAATTATATTAAATGAATATTATAGTTCTTCTTACAAAAATTATTATAAAATTATAATTATAAATTATTTTATAAACTTTTTTATAAAAAAATTATATCAAGATTATGAAAAACAAAAGGAACGGCCAATCAACTAGATCTAATATCCTGCCCTTTAGGTATTTAGTCTTTTAAGATGGGAGGCTTAGGTACTTGTTTATGTTAAAAAATCATTTAAACATATGTATTATCAAAAATTAGTTTATTTAACCTTTTTTATAACTATAATTAATTTTTATTTTTAAATTTATATATTTATTAAATAAATATTAATATATTTTCTCTCTCCTTCTTTTACATTAATTAAACCATATAATTTTTTTTATTCTTAATTTTTTTTACATTAGTTTTTTTTTTATTTCATCTACATTTTTATACAAAATTTTATTTCTCATAAATCTTAAATTCTTATTTTTGAAAAAACTTTAACAACTTATTTATGAATTTTATATTTTATTATAATATTTTTAAAATTTATATTTATTTATTTAATTTGATATAAACAAAAATAAAATTAATATTTTTTATTTAATTTTTATTCATAACTTATAGTAATAGTAAGTAACATTGTTTTGTCTAATATTTGATTATTACTATTTTGATGTTTGATGAATGAATTTCTATTATTACATAAATATTAATTAATTTATTTTTGTGTTAAAAATTTTTTATTGTTTAAAATATAATATTGAGACCAAATAATTTTAAAATAATTAATAATTAATGTTAATATAAAAAAATATAAAAAAGAAAAAAAAATATAAAGTTAAAATAATTAATAACGAATATGAATATATATATATATATATATATATATATATATATATATATATATATATATATATATATATATATATATATATATATATATATATATATATATATATATATATATATATATATATATATATAATAAAATTAAAATAATCAATAATAAATACTCATATAAAAAAATAAAACATTTATAAGAAAGATAAAAATAAAGGATTCATTTATTAATTAAAGATGATAAAAGAAAAATATATTAATATTTAATTAATAAATATATAAATTAAAAATAAAAATTAACCATGATTACTAAAACAGGCTAAATGAGCCAATTTTTTTATAGTAGATATGTTTAAATGAACTTTTATTAGTACATACGTCTAAATAAGTTAGTTGCACAAGTACATACGTCTAACCGAGCTTTTTCAATTAATTAATGATGCTGAATTTTAAAGTGTCCGGATTGTCGGGTCGAGAGTTGTTGTTAATATTATTATATATGTGAGAGTAAATTGATACTTGAGTTGACTTATTGGTTAACCCGCCCATAAAGTTAAAACGATTCAAAATAAAATTAAAATGCTATATGTATTTTCGAACTTGCAAACCAACAAAAATAAGTACAATCATTTAACCAACTAAGCTAATGAGAATTTATATTTTAAATTTAACACCAAATTTGATGAACGCGAGACATTTTAATAATATAAGTTTAACTTTTTAACTAACTAATCTTTATATATATATATATATATATATATATATATATATATAATCCTCTCTTCTATCATAGCGCAACAAAATATGTATATTTATCCTAAGGTCCTGAGTTTGAGCCCGTTAGATGGCAAGTTACGCGCTTAGTTAAATGGTTAATTGTATTTGTGGCTACATATTTAATCCGGTATCACATTATATATATATATATATATATATATATATATATATATTGATGCTTCATTTCAAAGTGTACGGATTGTCGGGTGGAGAGCGGTAGTTAATTTGAATATATATGTGAGAGTAATGGATACTTAGTCGGATTGTGGGTTAACCGTCCGGAAACTTAAAACGGTTAAAAATAAAATTAAAAACGCTATACGTATGTTTCGAACTTGCAACATAACAAAAACAAGTACAACCCTTTAACCAACTAAGTTAATACGACTTTATATTTTAAATTCAACATTATAACAGAACATTTTAACATTTTATATATATAATGATGTTTAATTTCAAAGTGGCCGAATTGCTGGATCGAGAGTTGTAGTTAATTTAGATATATATGTAAATGGATACTTGGGTCGAATTGTAGGTTGACCCGCCCATAAACTTAAACGGTTAAAAATATAATTAAAAATGTTATATGTATGTTTTGAACTTGCATCATAACAAAATAATTACAACCATTTAACCAACTAAGCTAATAAGACTTTATATATTAAATTCAACACTAAATTTGATGAAAGAAGAACATTTTAATAATATAAGTTCAACTTTTTAAATAACCAAATTATATATATATATATATATATATATATATATAATACTTAATTTCAAAGTGTCCGGATTATCGAGTCGAGAGATGTGGTTAATTTGAATATATATGTGAGAGTAAATGGATACTTGGGTCGGATTGTGGGTTGACCCGCTCATTTAAAATGGTTAAAAATAAAATTAAAATTGCTATATGTATGTTTAGTACTTTTAACCTAATAAAACAAGTACCCTTTAACCAAATGTGATTGAGAGTGGTGTGTCGATGAATAATAGACCGGTATCAATTGAAAGTGGTTAAAAAATATGAATCAAATATTTGATTGACCAAAGTGTGAGGTCACGAGGCTTAATGTTAAAAAAAATGAATCAAATATTTGATTGACCAAAGTGAAAGTGTAGGGTCACGAGATGAGAGGTTAATTCGGAAAAATTATGTGATGAGATATGTGAGTAGATAATTTATTTTACCGAAATAAATAAAATATGGAATAAAAGTGTATTATTTTTTATTTTAATATATTATTCGTGATTTATTAAGAATTTTAAATATTGAATACATATTATTTTTATTATTTTATTAAATTTATTTTATATATATTTTTTATCCGATGATCTTCTTAGTTTTTATAAATATGATAAGTATAGTTATAAGCCTTATATGTCGTTATAAGTTTTTGTAAGAATTTTAATGAATGTGTTAGTAATGAAAATAAAGTAACGGATGACAGGTTTATTAGTTATGCTAGAGTATTGTATCAACTTCTAAAAAGCCTAGAAAAGAGTCTAAACTCTTCGCTCGGAGATTCAAGAAAATCTGAAAGCTCCAAGGTCATCAATAATGGTGGATTTCACTACAAGTTATTTCCGTCTCTAGAATTCTCTCATGAAACTTTTTAGATTAACTCCTTAAATCTAATTCCCCGACTCAAATTTTGAATTTCCTCTCTTCCCTTCTAAAACTTCCCACTTGAAAGTGAAGATGCTCAAACATTAATAGGATCAGGAATTAATGATGCAGGGACGCTGCTCGTTATATCTCGAGTATGTAGGGTCAAAATGATTTTTTAAATGATCCGTTTAATTAAAAAAAATCGTTTAAGAACACAACGAAGAAGACATAACATTAAAGTAATATTAATTACAAAGAAATACTTAATTGACTCGAATGTCTTCAAGTAGAGCAACAAGGTCTCCAAAAAATCGACTTATTTTTCGAATATAATCTCCGACATTGTCATGATAATGACATTATGAATAATCCATAACGACTTACTTTGTTTGTTAAATATTCTCCGGTTTCTTTCAATCAGATAGTCCATCAGAAGATTATAGGGATAGAAGTTCATTTTCTAAGTCTCACTTTTTTAGTCATCCCATATGCAAGATCCAGATTAGGTATGTGAATGGGGCCAAGAAAATTCAAATCAAAAGCAAGTCAACCTGAAGTCAAGGAAAGGATCCAATTGACAGATCCGACCAGTGACCCGACCTATGGACCGACCCATACCCAAGATTCGACCCATAGAATCAAATGCTAAAGAGGAAAAAGTGAATTGAACGTTCATCTTCATGATGGTGACGGATGAAGGATCTTGAAAGTGCCTCCCAATAGTGAGTGAACAAGGATATCAGGGGAATTGACTTAGTTTCGTTTTATTAAAAAATAATTCCCTTGAGACTATGTAATCCTTTAAGACTAGGCCATTTTTAATTAATTAAAAAAATTATTTTGGTCAAACCGTGTGTAGGGTGTTAAGTGGGCCTTTGTGCCATAGGGTTTTATAGTTTTCCTATAAATACCCCATTTAACACCTTGCAAAGGACACTCTTTTTCACTCTCAAGTTTCCCTAGACTGCCCTTTCCATTTCTCAAAAAAAACTGCCCACTTTCAAAACCTAAGCAAAAGAAGCACCAACTAGTGTAGTTGTGTCTCAAGCCTCTTGCTTAGAGTTTTCATCCTTCTTGTAAGATATAAGGAGCAACCCCTTTGAAAGCTACCTTGATCCCTTTGTTTTAATTTATTTTTTTAATTTTCCTATAACATAGAATTAACATTGGCATGATTTTATAATAGTTTTCTGTTTTGCTTTAATTTCTTTTCACTTTCAATTGTACATAATGTAATATTATAAAAAAATATTTGAGTAAAACACAAAGAAAATGATAAACAAAATGTAAAGTTAAATTAGTCTAAATTAGGATATAAAATAAAAAAAATTCGGCTCTTGAATTGGTTATTTTATAAAAAAAAAAAAAAACTTAAAAGCTAAAAAAAACACAATATGCTTTGACTTGTATAATTTTTGTTTCATCTTTTTGGAGGTTAGATTTAGGGTTTTAATTTATATATTTGTTTAATTATATGTTATTAACATTGTTGTAAATTTTTATTTAATTTGGGATCTATTTGGATCACCAAGATTTTAGTTCAATAGGATATATGTCGAAATTTAGGAGCGGCAGATTACTGACGATTGTTCTTCAGCCGTTTAGCACTTCTTCAAGGTTTTCGACGCTTTTTAGGCGACGCTTGCTCTGCTGTGCTGAACTGAACTAGGCTTCTGACGCTCTGGGGCGCTTGATGCATTCCTTCGGTTTTATTTATATATTTATATATTTATTATTATTTTATTATTTTTTTGCTTTTTAGAATTAGGATTGTTTGGTTGACTTTTTTTTTCTTTTTTGCATAGTTACAAATTTGTGGCTTGTTTGAAACAAGTTGTTTCATTATAGGTTAGAATAAATTTTAAAATTAAATCCTTAACTAAAATTGAACTTAGCCCTAACTTAGACTAAAAATTACTTTTCTTTTATGAGTTCTTTTGAAATAAATATTTTATAAAACAAAAAAAAAATAAAAATATTTTGAGCATTTATATATTTCACTTCAATAAAGTTTTTAAAATCAATCTAGAGTTAGGCCAATTAAATCTTGATTGATAATTTGATTATTTTTTATTCTTTAGGATGACTTTATGTGTAAATTATTTGTTCTTGTTTTTCTTTAAGTTTTGTCTTTTTTATTCTTTCTTTGTGTTTCATCTAATGCAAACCCTATGAATGTTAAAATGGTAAATTCCAAATTGTAAAGCGTAAGAAATTTAAAAATGGCCAAAATAAATTAGTAGAGACCTTAGGGGCGTTGTGGGACATAGCGTCTAAAAAACCCTTTCCCACACGTAACCAAACGCCGAACTCATTCTCTTAATTTTATATTTTTTTAAAATTAGGTGGTGAATCTCTAGTCGTGAAGTTAATTAATATTGAAAAAGTTAAAGTAGACCTATGACATACTTCCCATTAAAAAACTCTCAATCTCTCCCAAATTACAGGATGGTAAGTAATTGAGTTGTCTACAAAACCTTGTTTTATAAACTTAAAATTTTGAAACCTTAAAATTAATTACCCTCATGTTTTCAAAATAATTTATTTAAAAAGAGCATCCTAAATTTAATTCATACTCCATGATAGCATTATTTGACTATTTGTATGAGACTTGGAGTTCCAACATGGAGGTGTGGAAGTATACATCGTTGGATGAAGCTCATATATCTATATTTTATGTGATAGGGGTAGTCAATGTGGATGACACCCTCCACCCAAGCCAAGGAGACTTTTGTGCGATTTTTGTGAGTTGAGAAAAACGTAGGAAAAACCTTGGACTAACCCTCTCTAATTTTTAAATATCCCCTACTCTTAAAAATGAGAGATTTTGAAATAGCGTTGATGGAAAACGTCCAAATTGAGGAGCCTCACTTGCATCGACGGTCTAAGGACTTTTCTTGTTGGCAGACAAGCTCTTTTCTGAACCCACGTCAACTTTAGATCAAAAATCCAAAAAGCCAGTTCTATCAAGTCGTTGCCTCGTCTCGTCTTGTCGAGCAACAAAGCCTCGTCACGAAGCCTTTTAATTGACTACTATCTATATAATAAATGCATGTATACATATAGATATATCTAGGCGCTTAATTTATCAATTCAAAGTTTTTAAAATGCTATGAAACATGTGTACAATTTCGAAATTTTGAGGCTAAATATAATAATTTTAAAGGAGGAAAATCGAGAAAACCCAGAAAAGATAAAAGAAGAATCTAATTTAACTAGTTTTCTTTCTTTGTGTCTTTATTACTCAGATTCTAGACATAAGCATGATCAAAGAAAAGCATCATCAAGGAACATAGACAGAATTTGAGCATTCAAAGGGAACTCGAGGCCATGAGAGCCAAGGAATTAGCAATAAAGATCTCGAGGCATGGAAAAGAGACGCGAGACTTGCTCGGAGGAACGCCAAGAAAGATGAGCGAGGCATGAGGAGATCTTACTCACTAGGAACATAGCGGGAATACATCTCTCTGTTTAAACTTTATCGTTCTTGAGAGAAGCTTGTAATGAGAGGATGAGAGGTGCTCGTTTTCATTTTATGTCTTGTGTTTGTGACTTTATCCAAAACACTTAGGATTTTAATAAAATAACTCATTCTTATGTTACTCATCCTTTTCTACATGATATATATTGCGAATGAGTAAATTGAGCATTTATTACGTATTAGGGATTATGTGTATACGAGCAACGCATTGCTTGTCTTATATTGTTAAAGTTTTCAAACTCATTGTATTCCTTTGAACACGGATCTTTAATCTATGGCCACTTCACGTGATCCAACAACATGTCGCTACTTTGTACGTTACCCAGTTTTCGGACATTACGCAAGAGCTATGTCTAACTCGGAGGAGCAACCCATGCTAGGTCGAAGGACAGGTCACTTTACTAGCATCCAAGTAGAATCTATGCCACTAACCTAAGGGCTCTAGAACACAAGATAACACTTCTAATTGAACGAGTGAAAGCGATGGTTCCTCCTCTTGATCCACAACCACAACCTCATCCCCATACTTCTAACCTAAATTCCTCTAACCCAAATATCCCAAACCCGGAGAATGATGAATGAGTGAAGGCGGAAGATTGGTATGATTCCGATGAAGAAGCTAAGTCCGATAGACAATTGGCATAGATCACCCAGATCAACAAAGGGAAAGCGTTAATAGAAGAGTGTGTTGTCGATTTAAAGAGGTAAACAAAAGAGCAAATTCTAGAAGGAAGATGAGAAGGAGTCAAGTACCTCAGTCCATTGAAGGACAAAATGGCTCAATAGTTGATGTTGTTCTCGATCAAGTTGAGGAAATGAGCAACATGAAGAAGGTACAACTGAAATCCTAAAGAAGCTAAGTTAGACAACTACTAAAGGTACGTCCAGGACCATGGAAACATGGAGGTATAATATAGAAGATGTGAAAAACGCTTACATACCTCATGGACTAAAACTGCCAAACCATCCAAAATACTCGGGTAAGAAGGATCCTATGACCTTCATGACCGAGTATATCATAAATATAATGCCTCACAATTTAGGAGAGGTCACAATGACTCAAATATTTCCTAGGTACATGGAAGACACGGCTCTAGAATGACATACACGTTAGAATATTGTAAAGTACCAGACCATAGAAGAATTGGTCAAGGTGTTCATTAGTCGGTTCACTATGTTTGTCAAGGTTGTCAAACTCGAGCAGAAGCTACGTCAGATCCTCCTAAGGGCAAACGAAACTTTCGAAAGCTACACGAAAGGATGGAAAGAACTCGCTTCTAAATTGGACAAACTTCCTAGTGAACAGGCACAAGTCAACATGCTTTACGTTAATATGAACGTACAGTATACGAAGAAACTATCAACTCCAAAATATAGCTTCTTAGATTACTTAACTAGTGTTGTCGAGGGGTATGACGATGCCCTTAAAAAGGAAGTTGAAGAAAGGAAAAGTCATACTCGATGCTCCCCATGTATAATCCACGAAAGAAGGCGGAAATTGGTCATTTTGCCAACGTTTGGGAGGAGATGAACAATGGAGCGACGCGGCCTTCAAGACAACTATTTCCACCAAGACATGTCCAAATGCCACCTCAAATAGGACCCATTACTATTAAGCCTCGTTGGACGTTCGTTGATCTAAGAATGTCAACATCCAAGGCTCTATAAGTTTTGTTACCGAGAAAAATCATCCCAAGTATTGAGCCCTTAATTGGAATGGAAATAATGAGAAAATTTACCAATGAGTGGTGTAAATACTGCTAAGCGAAAGGGAACTCTACTGACTTCTGCTTCGCCCTCAAACATAAAATTCAGAATCTTATCGACGGTGGTACTATCCCAGCATTCTAAGTGAAGTCCAACCCTCTACCGGAACACAATGTCAATGTTGTAGAGTTAGACATGGAGTTATAAAAGAGTTTGAACTTCCCTTGCTCGATCAATACTGATAATAGGATGATGATCGCTTTAGATTTTGGTGATTTTGAAGAATCTGACCAAGACAATTGGTGGGAAGATGAATTGGTCAAAATTGATGAGAACATCCTAAATGGCTGGTGGGATGGTAAGCCAGTACAAGAAAATGTGAAATCCACAAACGATTGGTGGTCTCAAAGTGAAGAATGTGAAGTTATTGTAAATTCGAATGATTTTTGGAAGACAGATGATGTGTCAAGCCCAATAAAACTGAGGTACATGCGACATGAAGAGGCACAGACTACCAGCCCACGTTCATGAAAAGAGCATCTCCGGAGAAGCAAACTAAAACTAACAAAGAAAAGGGTAGAGAATGTGATGTTCCATGTGCTCAGAATGCTTGTGACACTCTACTCACCAAACAAAATAAGACAAATTCCAATGTGTCAATGTGGGAACTCTTGATGTATTCTATTGAGCACCGATAGACTGTACTAAATGAGCTTTCCCAAGCTAGCATCTTAGTGAATACTTCCCTGGAACAATTGGTTGAAATGGTATGTAGGGTAGCAAAAGAACCGAATATAGCTTTTGATGATTCAGATTTACCTTTATACGATGCAGATCATTCTAAAGAGTTATACATTTCCTCGAGTATGGAAGGAAAATCTGCTCTGATGGCCTTAGTTTATAATGGGTCAACCTTTAGTATTTGTCCTTGGAGAACATTAGAGAATATCGGTGTTTAGAGATAAAGTGTTGTACCTTTAGACTTATGTGTTTGCGGTTTCGATAACGCGAAGAAAGAAATCATGGGTAGCTTCAACACAATGGTTAAAATAACAGGAGTATCGTCTGAAGTAGAGTTTGTTGTCATTGATATGAAGCCATCATATAATATCATTTTGGGTCGACCGTGGTTACACCAGATGAAGGCAGTGGCGTCAAATCTACATTAGAAAGTTTGATTTGTATCGCGAGAAAATATGATCATAATAAATGGTGCGTCGTATATCACGGTAGGCACTAACTCAACACATGCTACGTCTGAAGAGGTTCACCTCAACGACTATACTGTGGGTATGATATCAGGAAAAGGTAACGATCCGTAAAAGATACCAGTGTTTGATTATTTATCTCCTCTTGTATTGTATTTGATGAACAAGATCAATTATTATCCGGGTTTTAGTTTAGGTTCACAAGCTTCAGGAATATAGGGTTTAGTGTAATGGTAGGAAATGTGAATCTTCATGATATGGGTTTCAAGTCATCTGGGCTCCATGAGGGAATCAGAGGTAAAATATTTAACACTTATATTTCGATCCACCTACCTTGAATGGCTAGTTTGTAAAATAAGGAGAAACCCTTCCTTATTTCCAATTCCCAGAACTGTTCATACACCCAACCTCTAAACGTCGATTTCCAGGTTTGGAAATCTTTTCTGACTGCCTTCTTACACAAAACCCTTTTTCTTTCGTGATTAGGGGGAATCAGATGATTCGTAGGACGTACTGGAGTGAATGCACAAACTATTCCGTGAACGTGAGACAAGAACGAGGAATAACTTTAAAGACGACGCACACGCATGCCATTCTGAGCCATTCAGGCCAGACGAGTTGATTCACACGGATTCTGACCGTGATGACATCACGGATAACGAGAAGGATGATCCTTACCTGATGAAGCATTCATTCTCTAAAACAATGAAGAACATTATTTTAATAACTCTAAGTCTATAGACACCTTGAACAATGTTTTTAACAATGAAGAAAAACTTTTGATTATATGCCCTCCGATAAAACGTTTAAATCAGAAATGACTTATGAGATGAGGCATTATTTAAATAAATAAGAGGAGGATTTTTCTACTGTAGAAGAAATAATTGAGATAAATCTTAACACTAAAGATGATCCTCTTGTTTTAATCGGTAAAAGTTTAAATGATTTAGAACGAGAAAATCTAACTAACCTTTAAAAACGAACAAAGATATTTTTGCATGGTCTTATAAAGATATGCCAAGTATCGAACAAAAAATTATCCAACACCGCATACCACTTTAAGAAGACGCAAACCTGAAGGCAGACATCGTGGACAAGATCAAATAAGAAGTTCAGAAACAGCTCGACGTGGGATTTTTTTAAGTGGTAGATTACCAAGAGTGGATCGCCAATGTAGTCCCATTGTTAAAGAAAGATGGAAAAATTCGAGTGTGCGTATACTATCGGGATCTCAACAAAGGAAGCCTTAAAGACAGCTTCCCACTACCACACATCGACGTGCTAGTGGATCATGCAACAGACCATCAACTCCTATCATTCATGCACTAATTCTTAGGCTACAACCAAATATTAATGGCTGCAGAAACAAGGAGAAGACAATGTTCATCACAAAAGTTGGAACGTTTTGCTATCAAGTCATGCCTTTGGGCTGAAGAATGCATGAGCAATGTATCAACGAGTAGTCATGATGATTTTTTACGATATGATCCACAAGGAGGTAGAAGTCTATGTCGATGATATGATTGTCAAGTTAAAAGATCGAGAAGGGCACATCCAGAATCTTGACAAATTCTTACAACGCATCCGGAAGTTCCAACTTAGGCTCAACCTGAAGAAGTGTACATTCGAAGTAACAGCCGGAAAGATGTTAGGCTTCCTAATCACACAAATAGGAATTAAAGTTGATCCGAGCATGATAGAAGCGATCATGACAATGCCACCTCCGCGAAGAGAGAAATAAGTACGAGGCTTTATAGGCAAGATCCAGTATATAAGTTGATTCATAAACAAGTTGACTATGACATATGATCCTTTGTTTTAACTTTTAAAGAAAACCAAAAGTTTCTTCTGCGATGACGCTTGTTAGAACGCATTCGAGAAGATAAAGGGGTACCTCAAGAATCCTCTTATTCTGATGCCACCAAGACTAGGTGTGCCGCTAATTCTATACTTAATAATCATGGGAAATGCGATGGGTAGTCTACTAGCCCAAGAAAATGAGGAGAAGACGGAAGTCATAGTCTACTACGTAAGCAAGCGCATGATAGACTACGAACTTAATTACTCGCAGTAGAGAAGGTGTGTTAGGACCTAACTTGGGTCACTAAGAGGCTAATGTATTACATGCAAACCCACACAGTCAATTTGGTATCAAGACTTGATCCAAAATTGATAATTTATTCCGGAAAATGCTTTTGTTGCCGAGATTAACTAAGTGGATGATGATGATATCAGAGTACGACATCGGGTACACGGTTCAGAAATATATCAAAGGAAGCATTGTAGCAGATATTCTTTCAAACCAATCATTCAATGTTGAGGACGACAACGAGTTATCATTCCCATACGACGAGGTGATGATTGTCAACCCTACAACCTATAAGCTACTATTCGATGGAGCTTCGGGAAAACAATGATATGTCATCGGAATACTACTCATCGATCGTGTGGGGACATACAACCAAATCTCAGTCAACCTCGAATATCCCGTTACGACCATTGAAGTAGAGTACGTAGCATGCATCTCTAACTTGAAGATTTCTCACGAAAAAAGGAGAGAGATTCCTAGAAGTGGTAGAAGAATTAAACTTAGTCCTTTCACAAGGTAATAGTGAATGGCAAGTCAATGGAGAGAATCTCAAACACTGCCATCAACACATATCGACTATAATGTCTAAGTTTGAACATGTGACATTCACGCATGCTCCGAGAAGTCAGAATCAATTGACATAGCCGCCATTACGCAAATCCAAGAAGGAATCAAGATCAAACCTTTGTAGATTTGTCAGAAACAGAAACGAGACTTCGAGAAGAGGACGACTGCCAACACTAAAGTGGCACCCAAACCTTGGTTCGAATCTCAACAAAAGTACGTTCACCATAGAGAGTATCCTTCGAACTTCTAGAAGAAAGAGATGAGAGCTCTACGCCAATACGCAATCGACCACGTGTTAATCGCTGGAAAGCTATATCGATGCTCCTTCGATGGTCAGAACATGCTATGCATTGACCAACCTCAAGAATCCCCGATCATGGAGGAAGTACATGTAGGAACATGTGGCCCACACATGAACGGATCAACACTCGCTAAGAAGATCCTTCGCTTAGGCTACTATTGTAAAATCATGGAGCAGGAATGTGTAGAGTATGTTAAGAAGTGCCATCAATGTCAAGTTTACGCGAACATGAAGCACACTCCAGCAACTCTACTATAAAACATGACCTCACCATGGTCATTCTCAATATGGGGAATAGATATCATCAAGAAAATCTATCATCATGCTTCGAATGGACACGAGTTCATCTCGAGTGTAAAACATGACCTCACCATGGTCATGTCGACTATTTCACAAAGTGGGTCGAAGCTCAATCTTACAAGGTGCACAAGTCATCACATGTTGCCAAGTTTATATGCAAAAACATCATTACACGCTATAGAGATCCTCAATCCTTGATCTTAGACAATGGTGGACACTTCCGAGGAGAAGTACTCAAAGTACTAGATGAATACAAGATTGACCACAACAAGTCCTCACCTTATTTTCCTCAAACGAAAGGTGCGGTAGAAGAAACCAACAAGAACATCATCATCAAGAAGATGACTCAGAACTACAAGGATTGGCACGAGAAGCTTCCATACGCCCTCGGGGCAACATAATGACCATTCGAACATCAACAAGAGAAACGTCGTTCGCATTGGTCTACAGAATGGATTTTGTGCAACCTATCAAAATCGAAGTCCCTACTCTAAGAATTCTACTCGAAACACAAGTAGCGGAAGATGATTAGAGTAAGTCACGGTATAATCAACTAGCCCTTATGGAAGATAAGAGGCTAGACGCGTTATGTCACACGCAAGTATACCAAAGAAGAATGACTAGAGCTTTCAACATGAAGGTGAAACATATGAACATTAAAGAAGGATATCTAGTTCTAAAGAAGAACTTACTAATACTAGACCCTAGAGGGAAATTCCAAACACCATGGGAAGGACCCTACCTCGTCAAGAAGGTATTTTTAGGTGGCGCCACGCGATTGACCACCTTGGACGAAAAAGAACTCTCAGCACCCTTCAACGTCGACATGCTTAAAAGATACTTCGTCTAAAGCATGCATGATGAAGTCCATTCATGAAATTCATACAACCAAAGTTCATAACTTACAATTTATGGACTATGCGAGACCTGATATCTCGAGAGAGTACATAGGTAGCCCATCTAGGGTGCGGTCACCACTATCTATTATCGAAAGAAGTTGATGACATTTCACATCACATACATTCATTGCTTATACATCAAAAGGGAAGTTAATCACACTCTGAGTTGACTTCTAAACCAAAAACTACTAGTCAATACTAGGGGCGTTTTTATTAAAATAAAAATGATCACAAGATCCCCATAGAGACCCACTTGAGAAAATATAACGACGAAAGCTAAAGTATTTTGCTCTTCGACTTAGGATCTCAAAAGATTTTCAAAAGATTCACACACACACAATCACATTTTTCACAAACAAGTGCATGGAACTACGTTAAACCTGAATTCCCTTAGCTATAAGATACGTAGGCAGCTTGTATGATCTCGGTCATAAACATTTTCAAAAACCAAACCCTTGTATCGATACTAGGGCATACTATGAAAATGAAATGATTAAAAGATCCCCAAAGAGTTAGCTTAAATGAGTAAATATGACGCCTAACACATGGCTAAAGCACTTTATTCTCCAACAGCTTAGGATTTAAAAAGATTTTATCATAAGTCAATTGCCACTCTAGTAGATACTTAAGGAAATTCCCCAGCTTAAGTAAATTGCCACTCCAGCACACTTAAGAAATTTCTCCAACTTAAGTCAACTGCCACTCCAACAGACACTTAAAAATAACTCTCTAGGTTAAGTCAATTGCAACTCCAGTAGACACTTAAGAAACTTTCCAAGATTAAGTCAATTGCCACTCCAATAGTTAGTTAAGGAAATTCCCACAACTTAAGTCAATTGCAACTCCAGCAGAAAGTTAAGAAACCATCTTCAACGAAATGCGAAATCATGATATATCAGTTATTTCTCAATTTATGAGAATACTTAGGCAACTTATCACAAGTTCGATCCCAATTAGAATAAAATCCTTCAACAAGCCAACTCTTGAGCTGGGAAAAAATACATCCCCGTAGAGTTCAAGCCAACAAGAACTCGAGATCACAAATCTATCCCAAAAAATAAGCAAACTTCTATATCGATACTACGGACATTTTTGGAAGATAAAAACAAGTTAGACTCTTAAACATTTTTAGTGCCAAGCAAACTGATGAGCGAGCGCAAGAAATAAGTAGGGATACGAGAAAATATGTTTTTCCTAATGGATGTCTCTTGTCAAGCCATGTAACTAGTAGGATTAGAGTAAAATGCTTCACAAACGATCTACCTCGAGCCTAGACGAAAGATTAAGCTATTGATGTTTAAGAGAGAGCTCATAAAAGATGAATGCCCACACTCGGAACCATATAATTAATAAAGAAAAGGTCTCGTCTCAATCAGAGGTCAAGTATAAAATCTAAGACCTCAAGTAAAATAAATCAATCTTATTATTCTTATTCATTTAGATTTTATCTAATTACCAAGAAAGAATAAAGTGTTTGAATCTATCAGATACACTCCAATCACCAGGAAAAAGGTCAAATAAAATAGAACAATACTCATAGAGGTTGAGATATTGAAATCACCATTTATTGTTCATTAGACCCGTGTCTAAATTGCTAATGCAAGAACAAGAATATACTGATTTTATAAAATATACCCTGAGTATAAAAGAGCCCAAGGCTTAAAATCAGAAGCACACTGACCTCTAAATTTGAGAAGAGAGACTCAACCTCATGATGCATGTTTGAAAGATTAATTATTCGAGCATACAAATCCATCGAAGAAACTAAGGGTGAAATGTCAGGGAAAAATACAAGTTATATAGTTTATGTTTTAATAAATCAGAGCCTATACAAATTTCTCGAATTTATTCACGGGCTCATTACACAATTTATTTTAAAGACAGTTATTTTTTGAACATTTGAGTTTTTGGAAATAATTGATTCTGGATTCTTAGTAAGTTAAGGTAGTAATTTTTCAAGTTAAAACATACTAAATATATACATTAACGTTTTTATATAATTTAAAAAAAATGTTATGTATAATTTTGTTATTTTGTTAATTAAATTAGTTGTCGACTAGATTAGTTGTAGATTAGATTTTGCAATTTAATTTGACTTAGTTAGTTAACATTTTATTATAATTAGAAATTGTTCCTTAGAAATATGAATAATTAAAAATAAAATTGCTTTTTTTTTATTGTTTTAATTTTATTTTTTAACAAAATCTTTTTATAGAATAAAGGGAAACGTGTGACTCTTCAATGATCCATCCAAGATTTATATGCAATATTTGGATCAGGTTTGTGAATGGGGCCAAGAAAATCTAAATCAAAGGCAAGTCTACCCGAAGTCAATCCGAGGAAATGATCCAATTGACGGATCCGACCGGTGACCCGACCTATGGACTGACCCATACCCAAGATCCGACCCATGGAATTAAATGCTAAAAAGGAAAAGATGAATCCAACATTCATCTTCATGATGGTGACCATTGAAGAATCTTCAAAGTGCCTCTCAATCGCGAGTGAGCAAGAATATATGGGGGAATTGACTTAGCTTTTTTTATTAAAAAAATAATCCCTTTGAGACTATGCAATCCCTTAATACTATGCCATTTTTAATTAATTAAAAAAACATTATTTTGGCCAAATCGTGTGTAGGGTGTGAAGTGGAGCTTTGGACCCTAGAGTTTCATAGTTTTCCTATAAATACCCCTATTAACACCATTCAAATGACATATTTTTCACTCTCAAGTGCCCTTAGACTGCCCTTTCCATTTCTCCAAAAATAAAACTGTCCACTTTTAAAACTTAAGCAAGAGCACCAACTAGCCAACTAGTGTGGTTGTGTCTCAAGTCTCTTGTTTAGAGTTTTCATCACTCTTGTAAGATCTAAGGAGAAGCCCCTTTGTAAGTTATCTTGATCCCTTTATTTTTTTTAATTTGCCTATAACATAGAATTAACAGTTGCATGATTTTATAATAGTTTTTTGTTTTGTTTTAATTTCTTTTCACTTTCTTTTGTACATGATGTAATATTAATTTTTATTGAGTAAAACACAAAGAAAAATATAAAAAAAATTTAAAGTTATATTATTCTAAAAAAATAAAATCGGTCCTTGAAATGGCCATTTAAAAAAAACTTAAAAGTTGAAAAACAATAAGCTTTGACTTGTATGATTTTCATTTCATCTTTTTGGATGTTAGATCTAGAGTTTTAATTTATATATTTGTTTATTTATATGTTATTAACATTATTGTAAATGTTTATTTAATTTGGTATCCATTTGGATCACCAAGATTGTAGTTAGTTAGGATATAGGTTAAAATTTAGGAGTAGAGGACTTTGCTGTTGTAGGGTGGTGACAATCTGACTGAATCTTACATCAAACTCAATCATCGTCTCTCTCGGACGCATCTTGAAGTTGTCAAACTGCTGGGTGACAACCGTGATCTTGTTCTCTTTGGTTTGCGCGTTGCCCTCATAGAGCTGAGTGAGTCTGTCCTAAATTTCTTTAAAAAAAGAGTGCAAATTCTAATGATTACACAGTCCACATCACTCCATTCTACATATCGGCTGAAAAGAGAGAGTAGTGCGATTGGCTCTATAATTTCAATAATGGAAATTCTCTGTCGTAGAACTTCGTTAGCAGTGTTTTGAGCTTTGTTCGCGATTCAACTGAAACTAAGGACCTGAATGGAATTGAAGAGCTCTTTCCTCAGGCTAGTTTTTTTCTATTCAGACTAGTGATCAGTGAATATATCAAAACTAAAGAAGAGATATTTCTAGCTCGACACCTAAAGTGCACTACGCTCCTCTTCAACAAATGAGAGTTTTCGATGGAACAGGTGAACCACGCAAGCTGGTTAGATGCGTGGGATTGAGGGCTCGTAGTACCTGTCAGTGAAACTATGTAGTGGAAGGGAAAGAACCTAAATCGACATTTCCAATGCGCCTTGACCTATCTTCATTAAGACCGAAAACCTATCTAGTGTAATTTCTTTCAATTGAGGTAGCTCTCTTGAGATTTTATTAGAACTTTGTAACTAGTGGTTGGTTTTAGTGGTTTTTTCTTATTTTGTTAATGAGGAAACGTTCTCTTGCTTTCCCAACCTATTGCTTCTAAAGACTGCCCTCTCTCGGCTGGACTAACATCCAGCCTACTACGAGGATTCCGTATCCAGCAACCCAACCTACACAAAGGGCATTAACGCCCCTTTACTAGGTTGGAGATATAGCGTTTCGCTTCCAGTTTTTTTGGAAAGAATCAACGTACTCTCCTTTTGGTGAGGACACATTAGATTCGGCTAAATCAGACATTACATCGAATAAAATTAAAAAATAAATCAGATTCGAGTAATAGAAAAAAAAAAAGAAAAAAAAAGAAACAAGAGCCTTTCTATTATTAAAATGAGTGACTAGAGAAGAAAAATCAACCAGTATAGAGTCTTTTATTTCTTCTATAAATAGAAGTTACAATAAACATAAAAGATAATAAATTATGTTCAATTTTTTACTATATTTACTTAATTTATTGAAACAACTCAATCGGTGTTGGAAACATTTTATAATCATGGTAGCTCCATAAGCTTGTTATATATGGGTTATTTGTGGAGTTTTTTTTTTTGTTTTTTACAAAATAATCTTATTTGATAAAAAAAAAGTTATTTGGGTATTGATTTGTTTAATTGTTATTGAATTTTAAATTTAATAAAACTAAAATGAGAATATTTTAATATATTAATTTTTGAAAGAAGTAATATAATGATTAGAATATATTGATATAACAGTTGAAAATTTCTAAAATTTAGATACAATTCTAATTTTTTTATAAAAAACCGTATGAAACGATTTACAAATGCATGCAGTGACCCTCTAACTTTTTTATTTATTTATGTTATTAAATTGTCCTCTCTCACACTTTAACAAAAAAAAATATGATCATAATGTCAATTACAAATTTAATTAAAATAAATAAAAGGCTAAATTAGAAATAAAAGGGGTTGCTCTAATTTTTAGTTTTAATGTGGGATGATTTATTAATATTAATTTAATTAATATTTTTAACACTTACCTAAATTTTTTTAAATAACTTTTATTTACTTTTGTTAGAATAGTTTATTATATTAAATAAACTTCCTGTTATAACACACTCAAATGTTCCATGTACTCAAAACTAAGAAGAATATGATATAGAATTGAATGAAGCACTATAAATTTAGAGATATCATGGCGCTAAAAGAGATTTTAAAATGAGAGATTGGGTTTACATAAAATTACAACCGTACCAACATATCTCTATGACTCTGTAGAAGAATCTATGTTGCTGCATCCCGCCTCAATTTGTTAGATGAAAAGTCAGATTCATCGTTTTTCACATTAAAATTGTTAATTTTAATTATTATAATTAAAAATTATTTTATAAGATTTTAATAAAATGAAATTATGTTAGGGACCTTAGGGTTATAGAAAATAAAATGATAGACTCTCGTAATTTTGATGGCCATGTGTCCCACCAAACTTATGATAGATTCTTGCATTTACTTATAGTTTGGTCTGCATAATAAGTTTTTGTAGGAATTTTAACAAATAAATTAGCTATGGAAATAAAAATAAGGATGACATGTTTATATATATTTATGGGTAAAAATAAATAGTCAAAATATTAAAGAGAAATAACACAGGAGCAAACCTTTGATCAGTATTTTTTTAATATTTTATTATTAAATTACTTTTTTATATATAACTCACTGCCTTGTTTTGTTTGAGGAAGGGGTTTTTTGGATTTTGTCTAGGTTTTATTCAAAAAAAACTTTATTTGATAAAAAGTAGGAAAAAACTGGTTTTTAAAATTTAAAGACTAATTTGTCCTTTGACTTTAGAAGATATAGTATAGGTGAGAGGGTAGTTTAGGTATTTAAATAATAAAATTATTTGATTTGATGGTTGATAAGATGTTTGGGTTTTGGGATAAAAACTGGGTTTTATCCCAAAAACCCCTCCTCAAATCAAACGAGGCCTAAGGTAGGTAATTCATACGGATAGCCGCCATTACATAACCAAACTGAAAGATGGGTGTATTTTTTCCTCATAATGACCGAAAATCGGGGCAGATAAGAGAAAACCTAAAATATGTTTATCGGGCGGAATGATATTTACCTGCTCTAACCAAACATAATAAATATAATTATTTTTTTTAATAATAATTATTTAAAATAATAAATATAAATACTTATTTAATATAATTATTATTTTTTTTCCTTTCACCCAAAAACAAATATATTTATCAACTCTTATTCAATACAATCCGTTTATGTTATCTTATGAAAAGTTATTAGTATACGATGTTTGTTTGGGTGTTTAATATTTAAAAATTATTGTTCTTAAATGTTATTTTTGTTTATTATTTGATATTATAATTAGAAATATATAAATTATTTTATTATTTATATTTTAAGTTTAAACTATATTTTGGTTTTCGGTGTGCCACGAGGAAACTGTCCCTGATAGGGGTGGGAATGATTTATATTTAAAATCTTAGTCGGTAATGATGCGGGGTTAGTAAATTTGGGGTAGAAATGGTAATGTCTTCCGATCCACTAGCTTATTCTCATACTTATTATTTTCAAATTGAAACAAACATTATTATTACGAATTTAATTCTCACTTAAAATATCTTAAATTATTTATATTTTAAATAAAAATATATAATTTAATAAATTTATTTTTTTATTAGGTTATATATTTTTTTATTATATATATATATATATATATCTTTTATAATTAACAAAATGATATATATATATATATATATATATTAATTAAATATAAATAATAAAATACAAAACAAATTATTTATTTCTCTCTTATACTCCCCACCAACTTATTCTCATACTTACTATAAAATTTAAAAATATATTAAATTAAGATAAAAAGTGAATAATTATATTGAATTTAAGAAAAAAAAATACACTCATTAAGATGGTACAATATAATTAAAAAATAATAGTGTTTTTGACCCAAAATATATCACTTAAACCTCCGTTCTTACCAAATCAAATAACATAATATTTTTAATTTTATATTTAAATTTTTATACTTTTTTTTATATATATATATATATATATATATATATATATATATATATATTTATAATTTAACATATATATTTATATATTTTATTAATTTAATGTATTTACTCTCTATTATTACCTGAATTTTTAAATATTTACAAATAAATTAATTGAAATAATATATTTAAATATATATTTAAAAATTAGTATGTGAGAGAAAAAAAAGATAAATAATCCATTAAATTTTTACACTTGGTCAATCCTTATCCCCGTTCCACCCCAATCCAACTTATTTGCTGTATAATCGCTACAAACTTTTTTACTCCATATATTGTTACTCAATATATAAATTTAACTATCCATATTGGACTATAAAAAGCACAACTCATATTAGTTTTAATAACATTCTCCTTTCTTCTTTTTTAAGTATTAAATCATGGTAAAAGTTTTGAAATTATCTATACTATGTATTGTTATCCAATTTGTATTGCACACGACATGTGCACGACAATTGAGCATGCCCCACACTCTCCAATCTGAAATGTTTAATACAAGCGGTCTCAGTCGTAAAAGTTTTCCGAAAGGATTCATTTTTGGAACCGCCACATCTGCGTACCAAGTAGAGGGTATGACCGATAAAGCAGGGCGTGGACCTTGTATATGGGATACTTTTATCAAAGTTCATGGTGAGAATATTTTCCTTTTATTTTAAAATTCAAAAATGTAATTTTACTAAAATTTTGTTTTTGTACAGGAATTGCATCTGGAGCTAATGCATCTGTTACGGTCGATCAATATCATCGATATAAAGTATAACTTTTATAATTATTTGACTTTTGAATAATTAATTTATTTCAAATAATATTTTTAGACCAAAGATTTCATTGTTCAACCTTGTAAAAATAAAACTTAATTATAAAATTAATATATTTAATGATGGTTTTTCTTGCAGGAGGATATGGATCTGCTAAAAGATCTCAATTTTGATGCATATCGTTTTTCAATTTCGTGGTCAAGAATCTTCCCAAGTAATGATATTATTAAACTATTATAATTGATAATTATTTAGAAACTTTGAATTAACATTCTTATTTATTATACGTTATATAGATGGAAGTAAAACTATTAATCAAGAGGGAGTTGACTATTACCATAGGTTAATTGATTACATGCTTCAAAAAGGTATAATTTTAATCCTAAATTATATAAATTATGCAAAGAGTACAAGTTAATAATTGAGATAATAACATTGTTCATATGATCAGGAATTACTCCATATGCCAATTTATACCATTATGATCTTCCTCAAGGACTAGAAGATAAATACCTAGGATGGTTGAATCGTCAAGTTGTGTAAGTTTCATCATGGATCATCTTTTTCCTATTGTGACAAATTGAAAAGCTTGTTAGATTTTGAATAATATTATATGTTTTCTTATAATAAATCTATTTCATATTCTAATTATTCAGGAAGGATTATGCGGATTATGCAGATTTTTGTTTCAAAACATACGGTGATAAAGTTAAAAATTGGATGACTTTCAACGAACCGAGGGTTGTTTCAGCACTTGGATATGACGATGGAACACATGCACCTGGAAGATGCTCTAAACCTTATGGAAATTGTACCGAAGGAGATTCTGCAACTGAACCTTACATTGTAGCCCACAACTTGCTCTTATCTCATGCAGCTGCAGTTAAAATATATAGAGAAAAATATCAAGTGAGAACTTCATTTCTGTAAGTTTTTATAAGTCACTTTCTATAAATATATTTCACTTTTCACATTATATCATTATAGGATAAACAAAAAGGACGTATTGGTATTCTACTAGATTTTGTCTGGTATGAATCTCTTACTAGAGGGAAAGCCGACAACTATGCCGCTCAAAGAGCTAGAGACTTTCATGTTGGATGGTAAAGATTTTCCAACAATTTTAAATTTATATGTTGATTCATATATAATAATGCTTACAATCGCGAATGCTTGGTGTTAAGGTTTATACATCCTATAACTTATGGAGAGTATCCGAAAACCATGCAAGAAATTGTTGGTGACCGATTGCCAAAATTCACTAAAGAAGAGATTCAAATGGTTAAGGGATCGATTGATTATGTTGGAATTAACCAATACACAACATATTATATATATCATGATCCTAGTCAAGATCATCCAAAAGTTAAGGCCTATAGTATGGATTGGCATGCTTCCTTTGCTTGTAAGAATATTCCATATATTTCCATAAGAACTAAACAAGTTAGTAATAAATTTGAGTTTCTAAAAATTGTTTCTCATGGTTATATAATGTAGATGCCAAGAATGGAGATCCAATTGGTCCAAAGGTAAAAAATAAATAAAGTTTTAATTTATAGTTACATATATATATCATGCTACACTCCCACTTATTTAATTCAATTATTGCAAAAGGAACATTCTGATTGGTTATACAATGTTCCGTGGGGACTTTACAAAGCCATCTCATACATTAAGGAGCATTATGGAAATCCTACAATGATTCTTGCTGAAAATGGTAATCTTCATAGTCATAACTTATGTGTATGTTTAAACTTGTAAAAATAAATATTGTGCCATTTAATATTTTCTCGATCTATATGTTTTTCATTATATGTCTTTTGTAGGAATGGATGATCCGGGTAGTGTAGACATTGCTCATGGCCTGAATGATACTGCAAGGATCGAGTACTATAATGCATATATCGGCGAATTAAAGAAGGTTATTGATGATGGTGCAAACGTTGAAGGTTATTTTGCTTGGTCATTGCTCGATAATTTTGAGTGGGCACTAGGATATACCTCAAGATTTGGTATTACTTATGTTGATTTTCAGACACTAGCAAGATATCCCAAAATGTCTGCTAATTGGTTCAAGCAGTTATGCAATCACACTATCTAGCTAGTGAATAAAGAAGGCATTTTGCTCTCTTTTTTTCTCTTTGATTAGCCTTATAAGAGGTAGCTCGCTCTAGTCTTAAGGATTTTGTTTAATAGAGCAAATAAAGGTTATAGCTCCTCATTTTTTATTCAAGGCTCTAAGACATCACTAATAATGTCTTAGTTTATTATATGTTTTTCTTGTAGTTGAAGTTTAATGATAAAGTTTTACTTGGTATGAAAGTTGATGTTATGAAAATTTTTGCAAAATTAATTTTTGTTCTTAATGCATAACTAAGACATAGTCGTTCCGACAGACCAACATAACCGAGCATGATACTAAAATGTTTTTAAAACTAAACTAGGGATATTTTAGTATTTTAATTGTTGAAAAAGGTAATTTGATAATTTGAATGATTTAGAAGTGATAAAAAAATTAAACACTAAAAAACAAATTTTTAAATTTTAAAAAAAAATCTACAGAAACGAGCTACAAATGCATTATGTCACAAACCCTCTCATTTTATTTTATTTTATTGAATTGTCCTCCTCTCACATTCACAACAAAATATCCTTAATTTTCGATGTTTAATACAAATGTAATTAAAATAAATGACGGTTTATCTAATTTTAATGTAGGACTATTTATTAATATTATTTTATTTTATTTTTTCATACTAACTTAATTTTATTAAATAAGTTTTATTTATTTTTATTTGAATGGTTAATTATATTAATTGAATATTATAGTTATTTTTAAATAAACTGTGATAAAATTATAATTATAAATTATTTTATAAGATTTTTTATGAAGAAATTATGTTATGATTATAAAAAAATAAAAGGATAGATTCTTGTTATTTTGATAAATCTGACAAGTAATGAAAATAAAAATAATGGATGACAGCTTTATAATTGGTAAAAATAAATAGAAATAATATAAAATGTAATAACATGGGTATGAGTAGGTCAAAGTAATAACATGTTGGATGACTAAGTATATGATATATCCTATAACACTAGTTCATCCTATGGCTCGCTTTCTGGGAAAGACTCAACACTCGTGATCGTATCAGCAAGTATATGAGTATCCCGAACACGAACTGTCTTCTATGTAGAGGAAATGAAGAGACCATAGATCACCTATTCGGGAGTTGCTGTATTGCTTTAGAGCTTTGGGACAGATTTTATAAAAGTCTGGAGCTCATCAGTTTCCCGAGCGAATGGAATGAAATCAAAAATGCAGCACTACTCAAAGTCAAGGAAAATAGATTTGCAACAAGCGTGTTCAAGTGCGGCTTTGGAACAGTGGTGTATAACATTTAGCAAGAACGGAATGCAAGGGTATATGACAGAACTCGCAGGAGCGTTGAAGAGTTATGGAAAGATATTGTATCGGATTGCAGCGCCCTCGCGGGAACGTAGACAAGAATTCCAAGCACGGAGCAGAACTGGAATATCTGTAGGAACTGGAATTTACCGTTTTTTAAACTCACTAGAATTGAAAACATTGTAATTAGATAATTCATTTACGTTTTTAGCTTTTTAGTTTTTATTCAAAATGTTACAACTTCAAAATCATTTTAGGCCTGTCTAGAATGATATCTTAAACTCGTGGGTTTTTTTCCCATTTTTGGGAATTTTAAATGAAATGACGCTAAGTCGTTTTTCCAAAAAAAAAAAGTTTTAGTACTAATTTTAAATATTAAAATAATAAAAGGAGTAAATTAATTTATGTAAATTTTCATAGTTAAAATAATAAAAAAGGGATCACACCCAAGAGAACCTTACATTCTTATTCTTGTTTCAATCTTCTTGACCTATTTTTCCTAACCTCTCCAAGATCTTCCACCCCTAATTTCAAGAACTATTACTAGACTTAAACTCTTTTATTTTTATCCCAATCACTAGTGTGAAAAACAAATCGGTCTGCATTTTGAAACCACTAGTTACAGCTCCCTGGGGAAACATTGAAGCTGATATTACCTTACCTACCAACAGTTCATTTTGATATATCATATCTTCATGGCGAATGTGTCTCCTAAACATATACGTACATAGACGAGATAAACACAAGTCGTCGGGTTTACTCCGATCTTATGAAACCACATAATCAAGATATATACAACCATAATGCTATTGAGATCAAACAATCAATCAGTCTAAAAGGCAAACCTCAATTAAACAACATCATATTCATTTCAACTATTGAAATAGAAAACATAGGAGTATTTTGTAAGAATAGTAATCGAAATTTCAATACATTCTCAAATTAAACCATAGACTTTATAGATGTAAATAGAATTAATCAAAGTTCTTTTTCAAAAAAAAAAATTGGAGATGGAGATACGACCTACACCAAATGAAAGAAATTTAATTAGAGTTGTATTTTAAAATGAATTAATTGCGTTATTAGGTAAGTCCCACGCCACATTAAATCATAATTTTGTGCTAAAAGGATGCATTGGATTCCTTTATGTGAGAGAGAATGGTTTTGGGATTGAAGTTTAATAATTAGTGAGTTCTGTCATTTAACAGTTTCCCTTCCTTCAATCATCTTATCTGAATTATGTTTGTTTCTATGCTTATGTTATGTTCCTGCACATAATGGATACCTCTTTTTTGGGAAAACAATATAATTCAAATTTATTTAATTCTTAGCTATTCCATCATGGTCATGGACAAGTACTAATATTATATATGTACTTTTAATTGACACCTAAATTTTTTTTATCAGTAATAATGTGAGTTAGAATGATCTTATCGTCATAATTTTTACTATTCAATTTAAGGTGGTATAAGAATATGTATCCTTTGATATTTTAAAATTTACATCTACCACTTGAGCTACGTTAATGAGTTATTTATTAATGATATTTTATGAATGTAGCCATTAAATTAATTAAACCGACCAAAACAATCAAAAAAAACTTAAAGTAATTAGCTTAAAATTGTCTCAAATCGAGTTTTTCGATTTTATTTTATATTTAGATGTACAATCCGATGGACCCTATTTAATTTATTATTCCTAAATAAGTTTTAATTATGAATAAGTTATAATAATTAAAGGAAAAAGTGTTATGAAGAAATGAATAGAATATATTATTTTTATGTATCATTATGTTTATTCATTCTCACACATAGAAGCACACATACCAATGGACGCTACTTCACTGAAACAAGTCAGGACACGTGACACCCATTTGCTAATGAATTATGAAAAAAAAAAAATCATTATTTTCACTTAATTTTTTCAGAATATATACCAAACTTTATATATTTAAACCCCTTAAAAAGAAACACAATAATGCAATAATAAGACAAATTTTAAGTGGAGAAACGAATGAGGTATAATACAACTTGCAACATTAATAAAATGGAAGTTCAGCTAACTCATCAGTGTTGATGGAAGATCAGCTAACTCATTAGGGTTGATTAGGTAACAAAAAAAAACTATTAACTAAAAAAATCAAAATCTTAAATCAAAATCCAATTCGCAACAAAACTCGAATTTAGACGAAGACATCTCAAACCAATAATTTTGGCCGAGAATTGAGGAACGTTTATCGGCTTGGTGGGATTTTTTTAATTCTTTTGATTAAGTGAATTAGATAGTTTTTTAACCCTTCTTACATGCTAGATACCATATAATATAATAGTGTAGTTAACTATGGCAATGGTTGTGCATATCATACACTTAACTAAAATGATGGGTATTGAATCAAAGAATCATGTACTTGTAGCCTAGTTATTGTACCTACGAGGATAAGCAAAACCGAAAAAACGAACTATAAAAAACTCGATCGAATCGAGTTTTGATCGGTTTATAATTTCTTGTACCGACCATGGCCAGTTCGGTTGACGTGTTTTAGATATTTTTAAGTATATAACTTTTTAGCTTAGTGGTAAATATGAAGATGATGCTTATTTTATGTTTTTTTTGTTTTTTGAACTCATTTTAATTTAATTAATATTCTAATATATTTTTTTAAGTTAAATAGTTAATTTATTACTTGATTTATAAAAAATTTATTTGACACCAACAGTTGGGATAATTTTTTCGATGAAAAAAACGACCAAACCTATTACACCCCTAAATTAGTACCCCCAAGGATTTCATTTTTAATATGCCTCATAATTTTCGATATGAAATGTCCTGTTATATGCGATGTTGGGATGATATTTGTGTCATCCAATTTTGCCCATATCTCACTCAAATTCTGCTCTGAACAATGAAAAACACAATTAAATATATAACGTCATCATCTATATATTTATTTATTTTTCACATTTTATAAGAGTTTTAAATTTATTAATTTATAACGTTGATTCGAGTAACCACGTAAACTAATAACAACAGAGAAAGAACATAAGATATAACGAGATTTAGTCAAACTGCCTACGTCCTCGGGAGTGTCGCCAAATATTATTATTTCACTCTTAGGGTTAAACCCTACATTACATGGTATTTATAAAATAATAATTAGGTCACAAAGACCAAACTACTCTAGGCCTAACCCATTAACTCTAAACTTAATTATCATGTGTATATATAAGCCACATACACAACATTCTCCACTTTGACGAATATTCCATCTCTTAGGAGATAGATCACAAACATCCACATTCAATAAATTTAAGCCTGTGTAGAGTTTTAGACACTCCAAGTGGGTTGACCTACCACAAATCCTTAACAACTTGAGACATTCAACAAGCCCAAACAAATGTCTGAACTTTTTCGGTAGTAGCTAGCTTCGTCAACAGATCAGCTGCATTTTCACTATTATGAACCTTCTGTAACAGTATCTCACCAGATGTGATCAACACCTTGATCTTATGAATCTCACATCAATATACTTTGTTCTAGTATGGTAAACCTAATTCTTTTCCAAATAAATGACGCTCTGACTATCACAAAGTAATTGAACTCCACATTGCTCAATACTAAGTTCATTTACTAGCCCATTAATCCACAACGCTTCTTTAGTAACTTCAGCTACTAGCATATATTTTGCTTTTATTGTTGATAGTGTGATGTTAGACTAAAGTGTTGATTTCAAATATATAGGTCCCCACAAAGATTAAACACAAATCCGGTTGTAGACCTTTTGTCATCCATATCACCAACATGGTCTGAATCCACATATCCAACAACTACAGAATCAACTTGTTGACCAACAAAAACAATATCATAACTTGAAGTGCCCTTTAGATACCTAAAGATCCATTTCATTTCTTCCCAATGTTACTTACCCAGTTTGCCATGAACTTACCAACTTGACTCATAGCTTGAGCCAAATTTGACCGTGCACAAACCATCGCATACATCCAACAACCAATTGTACTTTCAATATCCTTGATCGTCTTCAATATATAATAGGGAACATTTGTCATGTCTTCAATATCCTTGATCGTCTTTGGACATTGTTTATAAGAAAGCTTGAAATGATTCGCCAAAGGAGTGGACAATGGTTTCGAATTGCTCATCCTAAATCTATATAGTACTTTCTCAACATAGTCTCGTTGAGATAACCACAACTTTCTTGAGCTTATATCTCTATGAATTTCAATTCCAAGAAATCTCTTCATAGCACATAAGTCTTTAATATCAAACTCCTGGCCCAAAAAAGCTTTCAAGCTAATAATATCATGCATATGTTGTGTAGTAATCAATATATCATCCACATAAAGTACTAGAAAAATAAAAGACCCATCATCAAGGTTTTTCACATAAACACAACATTCATAATCGCATCACCTATAACAAATTTAAATCATGTGGGAGTCAAACCGTGTGTACCACTATCTTGGAGACTATTTTAACCCGTACAATGATTTCTTTAACCTGCACACTACATATTCACGTCCAGGTTGAGTGAACTCTCATGGTTGCTTCATATAAATTTCTCCAAATGACCATGCTAAAAGCATTTTTAAAATTCATCTGCTTTAAATGCAAATCACAATTGACTACTAGCGTAAGCATTGCTCTAATTGAAGTATGTCTAACCACCGGAGAAAAGATTTCATCATAGTATACCCCTTTCTACTACAAAAACTCTTTTGCAACAAGTCGAACCTTGAACTTTTCCGCTTATTTTTCTGATATTGTTGGTTTCTTCTTATAGAACAATTTTCACACAATCGCCTTCTTACCCTCAAGAAGCTCAACTAGTTCCCATGTCTAGTTCTTATGCAAAAACTCCATCTTCTCAATCATCCCATCCATTCGTTTATCTTTTATCTGACTCGTAATAGTTTCCTGAAAGCTTTCAGGATCATCAACAATGATAAGTAGTGCGAACGAGATCACGTCTTAATAACTAAATTTATTAAGAGGCTTCATAGTAGTGCATTTTTATTTATTTCTAACTAGACTGTAGTCTTGTAAACCATTTGTATCACGACATTTAAAAGCTAAATTTGAACTTTCACTCCTTTTAGATACCATTGAAGAATGTTTTAAATCTATCTCAATCAATCGGATGCAACCAAGAGTTTTTCTGAATCCATCTGTAATGTATCTAAAATAGAGTAATTTTTCACAATGTTGTCTTTACTCTATTGCAACATAGATTTCTCATCCATACGTCGGAATTGTTATAAATTAAAGTAATAATAATAAATGCTTATTTTTGTTATTCAAGAGACTCTTGAATTATCTAAGTCTCTTGGAATTATTTCTAGTTAATTAGACTCTTCAAGTCTCTTATTTTAATGTCTTAAGTTGTGTTTAACTATATAAGTTGTATTCGTGTTCTTATTTCAACAAGTTCCATAGACATAATTTTTTCAAGTTTCTTTATTCTTTAAAGTCTTTATTCACTTTTTAATAAACTTTTTCACAGTTCGATCATTAAAATCCTGATTGTGACTTCGTTACATGGTATCAGAGCTTTAGTTACATTGGTGAAGAAAATATCGTTGTTATTCGATATGGAAAATGGTGGTTGTGTAGTTTGACTCAGTTTAGAGTTGTTAAACCCGTCAAACTACCGGATATAAAAGACTTGTATGGAATCGTACCGTGTTGGGGAAGACTTGTGGGACATCGTCGTAGACGATGATGATGTAGCTCCTAAGGATGTCGCTGAAAATGTGAAAGCATCGAAGAAGTGGAAGAAATTCAACAGGGAGACAGAATTTGTGTTGAAGAGGTCAATCTCCCACAATCTATTCGAGCACACCATCGGATATAGATCTGCTCGTGAGATCTGGGAAATGCTTGATCATCTTTTCAATAAGAACGAGGCTCGTCTCTGGATACTTGAAAATGAGTTGTCAATGGCAAAGCAAATCGGAACTGTCTTAGATTAATTTATTTCTTAAGGTAAAGAACATATGCTCAGTAATTTCTTTATTGAACCTAGATGAGAAAATCTCAAAGACTCTAACAAAGAGGCATATTGTTCGAGGACTTCGACCCGAGTATACACCATTCATCGCATCGATTCAAGGTTGAGCTTAACAACCTTTACTTGAGGAGTTTGAAAATATCTTGGCATCTCAAGAGTCATTGGCCACACAATTAGAATAAGCTAAATGATGAAAAAAATAATTAATTAAAGAAATAATTAATTAAGATTAAATGCATTAATTGGTTAATTAAACTTAGATAAAATTAAGTTAAATTAATACGACATAGTTTTGATGATGACTAAGTGAATAAACTAAGTTGTGAAAATGTCTATGCGCAAGTACAGCCCAGGAAGCGCAAGCAGACGTAGACGTCTCAATACAAGCAGACGTCATGGTCTCAAGAAGCGCAAGTAGACATCTCAGTGCAAGCAACATCATGGTCTCAAGAAGCGCAAGTAGACGTCTCAGTGCAAGCAGACGTCCTGGTCTCAAGAAGCACAAGTAAACGTCTCAGTGTGAGAAGACGTCATAGTCTCAAGAAGCGCAAGTTGACATCTCTCTTCGAATAAACGTCTCAAGCTGAAGAAGCGTGAGTAGACGTCTCACTTCAACAGACGCGGTAGTCTAAAGAAGCGCGAGAAGATGCCATTAAAATAGAACTCTCTTGTCCTCGGACCCCACAACATAATGGAAATGCTGAAAAGAAGATTCGACACCTTACAAAGAATTTTAAGTCGTGGCTGCATATGAAGAATATACCAAAGCAGTTATGGGTGGAAGGCATAAGTTATGTTTCTCATTTCATCAAATGATTTACGCTTAGCCCAAATGAGTTCAAATGTCTATTCGAGATGTTTTTTTGGTTTTAAGCCAAGTGTTAAGTATTTTTGAATTTTTGGATCTACTTGTTGTGTCCATATTCCATACTCGATAAAGAGCAAATTGGATGCAAAGGCAGTCAAGTGCGTGTATGTCGGCTATGACGAGAGATGAAATGGTGGTAGTGTATGGATCCATCAACCCACAAATGCACTTTGTCAAGAGATGTGGTTTTCAACAAAATATATTCGCACTATATCAAGAATGTTGAGGAAACTGTTCAGACTAACATTCCCATATCCACGTCTACAGGAAGCTCCTCTAGTAGTAATTATAGTGAAAGGGGGAGCCTTGACTTAGCTCAAGATACTTCAGTAGATGAAGGAATAGAAAGTGAAAGGTTACCAGGAAGTCCACATTAGGAAGAATCTAGTCAAAAATATAATGGGGAATCTCGACCAAAAAGGAACATTGTAAGGACCTTTCAATTCATGGATGATAATTTTTTAATAACCATGTTAAGTCAAAATAGTTAATCAACTGTTAGTGTTAATTAACAATTAGCATATAAATAATAAATTAATTATGTCAATTTAATCATGTGAAGATTAAAAAAAACTGGAAAGAAAAAGTTGTCCGATATTTTGCAAACTTCGGTTCTATAAAAGAGGCGCTTTCGGTTTTATCTCCATATCGGTATTTTAACACTTCGGTTCTTTTTTTAAAGATCGGTTCATGAAGGAGTGTATCCGGTATTCTATGAAGATCGGTATTTTACCAAAGCGTACCCGATTATTTGCACTCTGGTATTTTATCAAAGTGTAGTCGGTTATTTACGTATCGGTTTATATAAGGGATGCATCTGGTATTTTGTGAAGACGCGTCCGGTTATTTGCAGGTTCGATTTTATTCTAAAGCATATCCGGCAATTTATGACTTTGGTATTTATACTGAAGCATATCCGGTTTTATCTTCCGATAATTTACAGAAGCGCGTCCAATTTTATCTTCTACTATTATATAACTTTGGTTATATAAGAAGTGCGTCGGGTATTTTATTGAAATAAGTTTTTCAATAAAATTAGTATTATATTTGAGCGCTTCCGGTCTTTTCTGCTTCTTATAATTTACCAACATCGGTACCATATAAGGACGCTTCCGGTAGTTGCAGACGTTATCTTTATACGTCACAGATACTTGTTTCCATTTTTGTGTAAAGACTGATAAAGATCTTTTGGCAGCAACAGATCTATGCTAAAAGAACCAAAGACAAGTCAAACCTTCTAAGATATACGTTCTCCGTACATCGTAATCCCATTAATGACAATTTGGATTACTATTATTCAAGAACAGACAAGATCAAAGAAAATATCATCTAATGTACTTCCCTAGAACTCAACCAATAAAATAAGGATTGGCGTCCTATGAAGCAAATATATCTGTTATATGACCGTTGAAGCTTGACTATTTAAGAAGAAGATAGAGGACAAGTGAACACACCAGTTTTCTATAGATCATTTACAACTTACAAACTCTCATGTCTCTCTAAACGAATAACTGTTTTTTCCATTGTTATTCATAACTCTCTCAAGCTCTCGATGTTTCGAAAAGCCTTCAAGCCTGCTAGAGTATTAAGATTGTATTGCATACTGCCTATTCTGTGTGAGTTGGTCAGTATTGTAAGTTGACAGAATTTATTTATGTTCAATAGAGTGAGTGTGTTAGGAGTTCGGAAACAAGCAGTAACTAAGTCTTGGTTGTTCGACTGGTTTTGTACAAGTGTTGTATTTAAACCAAATCTTCTAGTGAATATCCTTCTCAAGTTTGAGAAGGAGTTATGTAGGAGTTTTTACTCCGAACATCCATAAACATCTTCTATGTCTTGTGTTCCTTTCTATCGCATCATCTTAATCCTATTGTGTTGCTTCAAGTCGAAACAAACATTTCCGCACTTGAACTCCGTTCAAGAGTTTGTGACGACTTGCGAAGAATAGAAACGTATATTCATTTCTAACAGAGTTAATATCAAACGAAGAGTGTGTAAGCTTTTAACATAGTCATACCCCTGTCTCTATCATTGCACCCGATCCTAACAAACCTTCTCTTGTTTCTTGGCAAACACGATAGACGATGAGGAACCCACTTCTTATAATGAAGAAAAGAATGTCAATGAATGGGTGATAGCAATGGAGGAGGAAATACATGCTCTCAAGAAGAATGAGACATGGGACGTCGTTCTAAAGCCTCCTAATACTCAAGCAATCATATGTAAGTGGGTGTAATTAATCAAGCAAAAGGTTGATGGAAGCATAGATCGATACAAATCTATATTGGTCGCTCGAGGATTCTCGTAGAAGTATGGAGAATATTACGATGAGACATTCAGCCTAGTTGTGAAGATGATGTCAATTTGCACTATGTTGGCCTTATTAGCAAGTTCTCTATGGAAGGTGTGGCAATTGGACGTCAAGATTGCATTTCTCTATAGTGAACTTGATCACCCAATATATATGGAACAACCACCTGGATTCGAGAAGAATGATGGTCACCAGTTGGTTTGTAGACTTAAGAAGGCACTATATGGATTAAAGTAAACCCCGCATACTTTGTATGGAAAGATTGCAGAATATCTTCAATTTTGTGGGTATAAAGCTTCAAAATCCGACTCAAGTCTATTTATAAAGAAGCAAAAGGACAGATGGTAGTGGTTCTTCTATATGTGGATGACATAATCTTGATGAGAAGTAACTATAGTGAGGGTTCTCGGGTACAAGATGAGCTCTCTCTTTGCTTTGAGATGAAGAAACTTGGTGAACTTGGAACTCTCCTTGATCTAAAAATCAAAAATTTTGAGAAAGGTTTGTTCATATTTCAAATCAAATACGCAAAGAAGTTGGTAGATAAATTTGATATGACATATGGAAAAAAGAGTTATACTCCTCTTGACATAAATCTTAGACTCAGTCGAGACGAAGGAACATGTCTACCAAATCATCGTCTATATCGTGCTCTTGTGGGAAGTCTAATTTATCTTACTATAACAAAGCCTAACATTGCTTATGCAGCTAGAATGGTGAGTCGATACATGCAAGAGCCAAGGAAACCACACCTCGAGGAAGCGAAGAAAATTCTGAAATATATTAATACCTCACTAGATATTGGTCTACTCTACAAAAAAGATGCAAAGTTTGTCTTGCAAGGATTTGCATATGCTGACTTTGTTAGAGATCAAAACGATCAAAGGTCCTCATGGGTTTTATTTTCTTTGTGGAAACACTAACATATCTTATAGTAGTAGGAAATAAGGATCGGTATCCTTGTCTACAACAGAAGCGGAATACAAAGCATTAGCTCACGCAACACTAGAGTGCATATGGATTCGTAGACTCTAGGAGGATTTTCATGTCAAGTTTGATTAGTTGGTTCATATCCATGGATATAATTTGAATACTATAAAATTGACTTCAAGTCTTATGTTTCATGCGATGACAAAATACATTGAGTTGGAGCATCACTTTATTCGTGAAAAAGTACTAGAGGGAATCATTGAGATGGTTGTCGTGAAGACAATGTTGTTGATATCTTCACAAAAGCACTTCCTAAAGGTCCTTTCGAAGATCTACGATCTAAGTTGGGACTAGTTCATCGGACATCACTTTAAGAGGGATGTTAGAAATTAAATTAATAATAATAATAAATGTGTCTTTTTGTTATTCAAGAGACTCTGGGATTATCAAGTATCTTGGAATTATCCCTAGTTAATGAGACTTTTCAAGTCTCTTATTTTAATGTCATAAGTTTTGTTTAACTATATAAGTTGTAATTGTGTTCTTATTTCGACAAGTTCAATAGACAGAATTTTATTCAAGTTTGTTTCATTCTCTAAAGTCTTTATTCATTTTCTAATAAGCTTCTTCACGGTTCGATCATCGAAGTCCTGATTGTGACTTCGTTATCTGAATGCACATAATTAAGAATTCATCAAGTATCGTGCTTACCAGCTGCAAAGTTAAATTTAGTCTATTGTACAAGAACACAGAGTTTGTAGAAGTCTATCTTACAACTATTTACACCTTTTAACAGATCTCTTTTATGTAATTCAATCATTCCACGCTTGCTCATATGCCTAAAATGCATATGTCATAATTTTTTGTTATCATCATCTGACTCAATAGAATGGACTCCACCTATAAATGTACTCCCCAAAATGTGTACATATTATCTTTGGTTCTCTTTCCTTTATAACAATCAATGCATCTTTACGAATCTTAATAGTTTCCCAATCCTCATCTAATTTATGAGAATACCCATTTTCATGTAAAGTACCTAATGAGATCAGATTCTTCTCCACTTCAAATATATGCCTAACATTACAAAGTGTTCTAACAATATCATCATACATCTTAATTTTGACTTAACCCATGCCGATAATACTACAGCAACTATTGTCACCTAAGTGAAAAGAACCAAAATTGCCTACCTTGTATGAACTAAACCACTCTTTATTAGGCGTTATGTGATAAGAACATCCATAATCATGGATCCATGCATCCTTGAGTTGACTGTTTGTAATTAAAAGTGCATCACCATCATTCTACTACGAGTCGTATTTCTGAACAACGTTCACCGACTTAGAAGATTCAACATCATTAATCTTTTTTGGACAATTTTTTTATATGTATCGGCTCTTACAATTATAACAACGAACCGTCTTTTTGCTCCATCACTTTGATCTGGATTTTCCTCTCTCAGAACGCTTCTTTTCATGTCATCTTCCATGACCTTGATTTCATGTAACATATAAACTGTCTGATTGAGAATTTCTCCTACATTCTACTTCTATTGGTTTGAGCCAACAATGCTATAGTAATTTCTTCAACTTTTATAGTTTCTTTCTCGTATGTTAGAGTAGTCACCAGGTTCTCATATGAAGACAGTAACGAGCACAAAAGAATCATTGTTCTATTTTCATCATCAATATTTACATCAAGTTGTGCTAGATTCGTGATTATATAATTGAAGATATTTAAATGCTGAGCAAATCTAAACCCTCGTGCATCTTCAGCCCATATAACTTCTGCTTCAGATACAACTTGGTCGTCAATGATCTGGACATAAACTGACTTTCTAACTTTTTTCATATCTCAACTGGAGATTGTAGATTCATAACATTATACAAGATTTCATCTAACAAACAAAGTTGTATGGTCCCCCAATTTCCGTTGTATAAACTCTTCTCGATCTTCATCTTCCATTCATGGTTATTTTTCAGTACGCAAGGATTTCAATATTCCTTTTTGTTTCAAAATATCTTTAATTCTCATTTGCCACAAATCAAAATTACTCGTTTCATTGAACTTTCTAACTTCAAATTTGGTATAAAAAACATCTAAAAAAAACTCCAATATAAATCAAAGAAATTCAAAACTAAAGCTAAACAAAGCCTCAAGAACTTGCTGAAATTTGGAATCAAATAAGCCTTTTACTTATTTCGACAAACAAACAGGACATAGATCAAGAAAGCCTTAAGCTTTTTGATTTGTTTCTCTCTTAATGTATGTTGTTATTATTGTCTCTCTCCTTTTTTTTAAATATATCTTCAGATATCCATTTTTCTACATATTGAAAAATTAATTTTGAAAATCTTCATTTTTCTTTTAGATTCTACTGATCTATTTTCAATAACAAAGAGAATATTTTCAGTTTTTCACCAACTAAAAAAGAAGAGGCTTACTTTTTGTTACCGCTGCTGAAATTTGTCTTTGTCTAGAAGCTTCGACTAGTCAAGCAAGCTTCACCCTTTCTTCTCCACCACTGTTACCGATCTAATATGAGAATCAAAACCTGAACGCAGAACCCAACCTCTTTCTCTCTAGCTAGTTTATGTTAGATCTCAACTACGCTCTAATACTAATTGTTGATTCGAGTAACCACGAAAACTAATAACAATAGAGAAAACAAGAGAAAGAACACAAGATATAATGAGGTTCGGCTAAACTACTTACGTCCTCGGGAGTGTCCTGAAATATTATTATTTTACTCTTAAGGTTTAATTCTGCATTACATGGTATTTATAAAAGTAGTAATTAGATCAAAAAGACTAAACTATTCTAGACTCACCCATTAACTCTAAACTTAATTAACATATGTATATATATGTCACATATATAATATTAAAAAAATCATGTATATAATTTTATAAAAAACAAATTAAAATATATTATAACGATATTCTGCGGAAATTTTCCGAAACATAATGAAACAAGAATGATAGTAAAAATAAATTCTTGAAATAGAATAAATGAGAATGATAAACGCATTTTTCGTCTCTATCTGTCACATTATCAGGAGTACCAAGGACAATTTTGGTGTCTTTAGTGATTTTTTTTTTAATTTTGAATATTTTTTTGTAACTTGTGACGAGAGATGTCAATGTGCGTCCCATTTTGTTTTTGGTTTTTATTATTATTATTATCCTCGGTTCGGTATTGGGTAATTCTCGTGAGATAATGTTTATATCATATTTTATAAATAAATAAATAAAAAGTGTACGATAATATATTAAAATTTTATATTATTATAAAGAAATAAATTTTAAAATTCTTAGAAAATATAAAAAAAATAATAATAATAAATATATTAATGATATTATATATTTAATTGTATATTCGTAATGTTAAAAAAATGTATGTAAGGACACAAATATCATCCTTAACTAATAAGGATAAATCCAAAACAACTCTTCTAAACGTAACCATTCAGATAAATACCTCAAAACCTTGATATGAATTGTAATTGACAGCTTACATTTGACATTTATCATAATCTGTTGCATATTGTTTTTATTAAAGATTTCAACACAGTATTTATATTTTTATTATCATAATGAAGAAATCATCTCAAATCAAACGTCCACATTAACGTGATTAAATGGACAATCAAATTAATTACATTACTAATTAATGCTAAATGATTTTGTGAGTTGATAACTTGTTATCATCCTTACCTAATTATTGTCATATTCCTTTTAAAATTCATTTTATTTTAGAGATTATTTTTTCTTATTCAGTCTAATTTTTTATTTCTAGAATATGTTTGTTTTTTATAAATAAAATATTTTTATTTTTTTATAAAATTTAAATTTTAAATATAAAAAAACATTATAATAATTTAAACCAATTAAAAATTCAAATAACTTATTTTTTCTTTTAATAATATTTTCTTCAATCCAATAAAAAAATTCCAAATAACTTAACATTATCAAACAAACTCCTTTGCCTTTTACTCTCTTTTTTTTTGTAAAAGAAGAGATAAATTTTATAATTTTTGGTTGTTGTTCAATTTAAATGTTAATTAACAAATATAGAAATATTAAATCAAATTTATATTTAAATTTAAATACATTACTAAAACCACTCATTTTATTTGTCCTGAATACATATAAAGAGTTACCCATTCAATTAAGAAAAAGTCCACATAATAAATTACCCTAGTATTATAATAATTGACATTCATTCTCACAAATATTAGCTTTTTCAAACATCAACATCTCTAATCTCTTTGGCTAAGATTTAATTTGAAAAATATGAAGCTAAAGATGTGAAAATTGAAATCTCTAATTAATTAATTGTTTAGTGAAAACAAATATTATGGCTTTACCTAATATCTATCATTTCCTAAAAAATAAGTAACTGTAATTATTTTTTATAATAATGAAAAGTAGAATGACTCACTAAAGTCATAATTACCTTCAATTTTAATTTAATATTTATAAATGAAAATCGAATTTGTGACTTCTAATATCATATAAATTATTTTTATTATAATTGTTAAGAAAGTCCCAAATGGAGCCAAACAATGTTTCAGATTTTGTAAAGATTTTGTTATGAATATACTTATTATAGAATGCCATATCCCATTAACTTTATTTAATCAATATTAAGTATATATGATAGAGACGTGAATTATCAATTAATGTACGTAATTATTTACATGTGGGGCATGTGGATATGCATTAACATCATCAACCAACTACCAAACTTATTCTCCCTTCTATGTTATAATCCCCTCTTAATCTCCTTTGATTAATTAGTGGAAATTTTTTTGGGCAGATTCCCATTTGTAATAATAATAATAATAAAAAATAATAATAATATATATATATATATATATATATATATATATATATATATATATATATATATATATATATATGATACTTCATTAATGAATTCAATGGATAGAATATAGTCAAATAAGTCGAAAGAATCCAATAATTCACTATTGCCTCTGGTGTATAGAAAGAAATAGATATTTAAAACGAAAAGATTTTTCTTATTCATTATTCATAAATAAAAAGTGAATTATAATAAGAAGAATTATATATATATATATATATATATGTATGGAATAAAGTTCATTTTATTAAAGAAATAATAATAATAATTAAAAAGAGAAATATTTATAACAAAATAAAGAATAAAAAACATAAACCCAAAAGCTATGAAACTCACACAAAATCAGTGCTCTTTGGGATTTGGATCAATTGTATAACCTAAATAGATAAAATAATAATAATAATAATAATAATAATAATAATAATAATAATAGATGGTTAAATAAATGATTTTGAGGAGTGAATAATTATTTTTGATAAAAAATAAATAAAAATTATTGATATTTATAAATAAAATAATAATAATTTAAAATAAATTATATTTTAGTATTTTAATTAATAAATTAAATAATATTATAAATAAATAAATAAAATAATGAAATGATATTTGAATGGTTTGAATTATTTAAATAACCCAAACCAAAAAATGCCCAAATTATCATGAGGAAAAATGTCACACATGCTGAATAAACGAGATGTCTGGAGACAACAACGTCAAGTCAAAATTCTATCGTTCTTAAAACATATTGTGCATGTCCGTCGATATAACAGAAATTCATTCATGGCATTGAATTATAAAAACTTCAATACAACAATCATATAGGTCAAGTCAATGTTACTTACTATAACTAAAAAGTAATCATTTTGAGTCTCAACACGATTAAGAGTTTCTATAAATTATTCGAGTGTGAATTTTTGAACTCATTACCATAAAAATATGCATTCATATTCATGCCTTTACCACCTTGCTATTAGAGTATTCAAAGGACTCCTGAAAATCTTGCTTTTAGAATATTTCAAAATAACATTATAGACTTTTACTATTTATAAATTGCATTGGAAATTTGCAAAAACTGTACACTCCCCCGGACCCCGGTCCTCCTTCCTCACACTTTCTGGTCATATCTTCTTTTGAGAGGTTGATTTGAATGGACAATTGGGTTTCTGACGTCACATAGCATCTCAAATTTTGCTGGAAAATACATGCAGGCTTTCCAGGTGGGAAAATCTGTATCTTTCAATTTCTTTCTGTGTTGCACGGCATGGGAACTTTCACAATTAAATTATTAGCACGTTCTCCTTAATTTGAGCTTATTTGTTAGAAGTTCTTAATAATTGTTGTGAAAAGTTTAATCAAACAGTCTGTTTTAGAAAATTTTTGTCATATAAACAATCTAAATAAGTAGAGCGATTAAATCGTACGAATTAAATATTGAGTATACAATAAGTTCATTAATATCTGATCTTTATAGATTTCTAACTACTCTTGAATTCTCCAAAATTTCCTCATCTTACTTATTTGAAATATCGGGAATTCTTTTGGTAAAAAAATAAATCTTGATATTCTAATTGAAATTTTTTGGCACAACAAAAGGTCGTTTTCATATCATGTCATCTAAAGGTATATGTATTCTTCGAAACAAAATAACATGATTTACAATCAATTGAATTATGAATGTGATGGCAAATGAAGACTTGACCATCCATGAAGCAATAATAATTGGAGTTGATCCACCCATAGAGATTCCCACCTTGAGCAAACCTTGAAGAGAAAAAATCAAAGAAGAGTTCATTATATGGGTCATTTTCAATTTTTTTAATATCAACAAAATAGAGAATTGGGAAAAGGATTACATGATTGTGGCACTTTGAAATATCTTCACTAAGTAGATAAACTCAGATACACAAAAAAAAAGTAAGGGAAAGTGGGTCATCTTAAACTTGAATAATATCCAGCTAATCATTTGCCATTCATCATGGAAAATAAGGTCTAGTTTGATCCGTGTTATTTCTTTTCGACGAATAGGTTCCTGAAGTTTGCGGTGAAATTTTGAATAGTAGTTAAAACGAGGGTTCCCTATTTTTCAATAATTAATTGAAGAAGAGGACAATGATGACTTGTTGAATTGATGGGGCTAGAACATCTAAAATCAAATACAATTGTTTGAGGGAATGCTCACCCCAATCAAGGATAATTTTGCTTGTTTCTATGAAAAAATTGACATTGATAATCTCTTTAAGATGATGGAAAAGTTCATGAAATCTTAACGAGAAGAGAAATGAAAAATCCACTTAACATCAATTATGATAATAGCATAAATACAGTTTAAAAAAACATATTATGACAAGAACATTGAACTAAAATAAATATATATTTTGGAAGAAATTCTTCTATTAAATCATGCATTTCTCTTACTTTTTAATTAAACAATAAATATTTGTCATAAATCATTTGTCAGACTAAGAGATTTATTTTGAAATGCATTTGGGGGGTTGTTGTTGGATATGTAGTTCGAAAATAAATTGTGTCTATTTGTTTTATAATAAAGTAGATTTCTCTATATTAATTTAAGTGACAATAATTTTAAGTAAGATGTATTAAAAGATTAAGAAGGAAAGTGTAAGTTTCAATTTAAAAATAAATAAATAAACAAAAGAGTCTACTTGCAACTGAATTTTCAATGAATTTTTATTATACCTGTTATTAATGTAATGTAGTTTATTTATTTTTATTTTTTTTAATCTAGCATGGTTCGCACAGTAATGAATCACTATCTCAACTTATAGGGTTCATAGTGGATGTTTAGAGCCGTCAATTTGGGTTAGGCCTGTCCCTCTAAACAATTTAGAAATGTTGTGTTAAAATATTAGCAACCCATTTGGAAGTGGGCCTACACGGGACAGTCTGTTCGGATCGCGGGCCTAGACGGGTCGGACTTGGGTTAGCCCGCGGGTTGACAAAAAATTCTAATCTGATTTATAGCCTTATAGGCATATGCCGCATAACACTAGTTTTTTTCTCTCCTAGACAGCATTGCAACAGTTAATACTCAATACTTCGCCCATCGGCCACCGGCTACTAATTATTTGTTCCGTCTTTCTTCTATTCGTTCTCGCCTTCAAAAGTTTGTGGATTCAAACTTGGTTCCAGACTGCAGCAGTCAATACTCAATACTTCGCCCATTAGACTCCGACTACTTATTTGTTCTGTCTTTCTTCTCTTCGTTCTCGCCTTCAAGGGTTCGTGGATTCAAACTTGGTTCCAGTTCCAAAAGCTTCACACTGAAATTCTGAAACTTAATATTCTATTAAATAACATATTCATTTTCGAAATTAACTTCTCTCAAAATCAAGGTATTAATTTGGATGTTGATAAATTTGATGATATTTAAAGGATTTGACATGTATTATATCTCGATTGATGATATTTAATGAATGTTGACTTTACTGAAATTTCTATTTTATGAAGTTTTTCAAATTTTAGTTACTTTGTTGAATTATTTGATCAATTAATGTGTAACGATAGATAAGACTCTTTTTTGGTGTGTATTATGACTATTTGATCATGTTTTTGAACTCTTGTTTTTTAGAACTATTAATGATTTTTATTTATTTTTATTTGTAGTTAGACAACCCGCTGGCTGACCCGCCTAACTCGCAACCCACCTTGGGTTAGGGTTTTCAGCCCGCCGGGATGGAGGGCTGGCCCGTCGTCGACCCGTCAAACAATGGGTTTTTATGGATAGGCCCACTCCGCCATAGGTTGGAGCGTCTGACCGCTCTATATGTGGTTATATATATTAGTATTTTATTGTGTTTTAACTCAAGTTTTTTATTATCTTTTATCATTATATCATGCCTAAATCTTTTGTTAACATAGTTTTTAGATTTGTTTTTAAACATAATATGCTATGCTTTTGCAAAATCAATACTTTTTTGTTTACTTTTGTTGATTTTCTTTGTTTTTTCATTAAAGAATTTTAGTTTGTATTTAGTTGGTTTAGGTTTATTTGTTTGTCATATGATAATTTTAGTTTTCTTTGTCATTAAAAAAGAAAATAGATTTGAAAGAAGGAGATCTTGATTTGTATAAAAATATATTTGTGCTTGTGTCATCTTTATGATCCGCAAAGGAAAACAAATATATATTTGACAAAATATACTTAAACATATTTAAATAGGGTAGAATTTCAGTCTATTTATATATTTCTAATTTAGAAAATTAACACGACTTCACATAAATATCATTACTTTGTTTGAATGGGTTACACTATTCAATTGGGTTGTCATTTTGACTTGATATCCTTCCAATAAAGTTTTAACCACACCCAAAATAAGTATAAGCTTTTCATTTTTTGTTTGCTTTCCCAATATTTTTTTTTGTTTTTGAATGTTGGAACCACTCAGTAATTATATTTATTTTAACTTAAAACGTTATGTGGGAATTGAACTCCCTCTGTACTTTTGCTTGTTTCTCTATTTTTTTCTACTTTCTTTTGGTGTTGTTCTTTGTTTTTCTTGTTCATTAGGAACTTATATTAAAGTTGTCAGTCTTTAACAAAACAAAAACTAGAATTAGGTGTTTGGATCATTGTCACCTAACCCTAGTTCTCCTCTATTTAAGTAAACATAGTTTCTGATAAATACTCCAAGTTAATACAAATATAGCCATATTTTGTCTCTTTATTCTAACTCTCTTTTGCTTTATTTTAGTTTTCTATCATTTTAGTATACAATTATATATTAAAATATCACATTCCAACATAATATAAACATTTAATAACACACAAATTCGCAAAAGTAATATTCTCGCACTTAAAATTATCTTCTTCAGAGAATAATCAAGTTACACTATATATATATATATCAAAATAGGCTCAAATTCTTTAACTATTTCAGAACCCATGTTCCAAATTCTAAATATTATAATATTTAACAATGTAACAACTCAAATCTTTTGGATTTTTTTCCTCCATCATTGCTACATTTTTCCTCTTTATATTATTTGTAATAAAAGTTTGGGTGTTTCCCCTTTTAGCAAGTAAAAAAAAACATATAAATATTAAAATTAAAGAATATTTTTAAAAAATTGTTGTTTTTATTGAAAAATAGACTGAACAAAGATGAGGTTTGGTCCTTGAAAAGAGGGGGATAAGATTAGGGATAAAGTTTGATGACACACATGATGTATGTACCTTTTCTGAAACTGATTCCTCACTGCAAACTAGCATATGTATGGTTTCTCTTCCATTCCCACGTTGTCATCACGTGCTAGCTATCTAGCTAGGTCTTGTTTGGTTGTAAGCAATCTCTTAGGTTTAGGGTTAATAATCAATTATTGATACTAATAACTATATTTTCTCACAATTATAACCTAAACACCTTGTTTGGTCATTTGATTTGTTCTTTCTTTCTATTTTGTCTATAAATTATGTTCATTGGACAAAAAAATGAAAGATGATTTGTATAATTTCCATTGTTGAGTGGTCAATTCAGAACACTTACCTAAATTTGGGGCATAGTTTTCTCATTTTTATCTTCTTCTTCTTCATGACCATTCACCTTAATATGCTCAAAACCTCCTCAAATTTATTAAAACCCAAACTTTTTATTTATATCTTCAAGATAAAGATAACATAGAATAAGGATTTAGGTTTGTTTGTAACTTCTTTCTATATTAGCAAAGTAAACTTCTTGGATTGATCCTTCCTTTTAGTATTGTACCTTGAATCTCTCTTTGTTCTTGTGATGATTTGGATTTGTTACATATTTTGATTTGGTGTGACGTGTTTAATTGTAATAAATTTGTAATTACTGGTGAAATGATATAATTTTATATTTGTGTAACTTACCATTTTCGACGTCAAAGAGATGTAGTCATTGTATGTACAATAATCTACAATAATTTTTATTTGGCAAGTGGAAAATGTATATTTTTTTTAATTATTATTGTTATGAATTTCTCAATATTTTGATAATAATTATTTTTAGGAATTTCTCAATATTTTGGTATTCTCTAATAATTATTTTTATAAGATGGAATTGATTGGTTTGGTTGATTTTACTTACCCCATTTCTCTTTGTTACTGAATTTGAATGAATTTATCTTTAAAGTTACCTTCAAGTAATTGAATTTACATTTAAATATTCTGTATGAGTTTCATTTTTTTTCAAATATTCTTAATATTTAACATTTTGATTTTTGTTCCCTAGTTTAACATTTTTTTTGTTTTGTTTAAAACTAGCTTATTGATCAACTTGGGTCCAATTAGACTAATCTCTATGAGAGGCTACTACAAGGGGATATGGATATCCTGTCCAAAATGTTAAGTTGATTCTTTGAAACTATTTAATTGGTTCAATCAACTTGATTTATCCGATTTCTTGATATTCAAATTATTTTGTTTTAGAGACAATATGCAACTTTCAAATGCATAATTATTAAACCTATCTAAAGAATTTTAAAATAAGTTAGAAGTTAAAACAAAATATTACAAATAAATTGAATGTCATATAACCTACCTAAAATATTATGGAATAATTTGAAAATAATAAACTAAAATAAGCTAGTGTATTATGTAACAGTCTACAGTTAGCATCCTTAAAATTATATACAGATTTCGTACTCTGACATAGCTAACTTCAAGACATTCCAAAGTTCCCTCTCTTTCCTTCGTGCCCCTCACGTGCCTTCTCTATTCATCTTATTCCATAATAATTAAACATATTTAAATTATATCATATTAAATTCAATATCATAAGTAGTCTTGTATAAATTTAGATCTTGAAGGAGTTGAAGTCTTGACACTCTAATCATAGTTACTATTGAAAAAATAAAAATAAATATATATATATATATATGAACAAATTTTATCTAGTATGGATTTACTCCATATCAATAAGTTTTTCAATCACCTTAACCGATTTATCCAATAAAACTTTTTCTATTTTCATAATAATCGAAATGTGAAAGATTAAACGTATTGGACGACAACATTCATTGAACGTCGTCGTACTGTTACATTAAAATAAAATGGTCCACTACAAGATAGTGGTATATAGACACTACGACTCAGACCAACCAAGATCATTGTTTTTATTCACACTTAACAACTCCGGCATAACCCCATTGAATCATGCTCTATAATAGTTCTCAAATCACAGTCACTCCATCACAGTGTAAAAGCAAGTGAGGTATTAACTATGTCTCTTTGTGACACATCCGACAATAACTCGTTATATTATATTATTTTTTCATGCATATACTATCCGTCAAAATCTCTTCATGTATGAAACTCCATCAAAGAACGAGATCTTCTCTAAGAACTTATAATCACAAAACCCAAGATTTCCCAGTCCATTCTTAAGAGCTTCTTTATTACTTATTCCAAGATTCTCCTGTTCATCATCTCGAAAGGTGGCTCTGAGCCCAAGGATCAGGTCATTTCGAATTTTGATGACATTGTTTTCTCGATTCCTGCTTGCATTCCTAGAACTGTGAAGAGTAGACTCACGACCTATTGGAGTGCCTTCAGATCCAATTTTTCTTGTTTCATATGGGCCAAGTATTCCCCGTCCCATATATCTTTGAATTTCAGAAACTTTGAAACTAGGACATGTAGTTACATCAAGACCAGTTCTTTGATCAGTATTGGGATCAGTGGAGTTAGGACCAACAATAGTATCATCCACAATAATAGGACTTGTGCCAGTATCAGGACCAATATAGCCGGGATCAGCAATGGTTGCACATTTTTCATCAGGACCTGCAGTAGCAAGTCCGGTAGCTTGAGTAGTTTCATGATCAACAAGTTCAAGACCAGGCTTAATATGGTCAATATGGCTAGGAACAGTAGCTTTATGAGAAGCTCTAGGACCGGTGTGTTTATGTCCAGCTTTATCAGGACCGATACCCTGACCAGGACTGACATTTTGAACAGGACCTATTCTTGAGAAAACATAATCCCTAGGACCGGTGCCCTGAACATGACCAATATGATCAACGTTAGTAGGGCCAGCTTGTACCCTTACCCACTTCATTTTTTTCCTATCTTCTTCCTTACCCTTATCTGTTCTTGCTTTTGGTTGCCCATCTTATCATCCTCAGTGCGTTCATTTCTGTTAAGTTCAGACCTGTTCACATTTCTCTCAACCTGAGCCTGGTTAGAGTCATTGATATCGCTTACTTGAGTGTTGTTATTGGCCTTCGATTTTAGATTATTATTGACTGGACATTTATTCGTAGCGTGTGTGAAAGTGCTACACCATATACATCGATTTGGTTTCCATTCGTATTGTACTCCAATGTCAAATAAATTTCCTAGTCTATCTTTAAGTTCAAGCTTGATTGGAAGAGAGCTACTTGGATGGATTTCGACACTAACTCTGGCCACAGATGCACGCTCGTAACCTTCCATTGTTGGGTCAAACATAAGTGGTTTGCCTATAATACTTGAAATATAGGTCAGGCCCATCGGGTTGCACATGTGTGGTGGAACATTTTGAGATTCACCCAGATTTGTTCAAGTTCAGGCGTTCTATGATTAGTATCAAGTTCCTCGCTCCACTTGTACAACTTGAATCTTTTTCCCCTGATAAAAGTATATTCGCTCTCTATGATCGACTTTATTTCGCTTCCATTCCTGAAGGATAGAAAGTAGAATCTGTGATCATTGATTGTGATCCTCTCTAGACCAGAGGATTCCCACTGACCCATCAACGTTCTTTTAACCTCAGCAAATGGTGCCTTCATGTTGCCCATAAAATGACCAACTATGACAAACTCCCATGCCTTGACACATTTTTCTTCACTTTCTGGTGGGAGCTCAAACCGGTGCGGATGATCAAGTGTAATTACCTTTGGGAATAAGGTGTCTATCTGGAATTTTCCCTTTTCTGGATCGCTCATGGCATTTCCATTCCACACCTTTCCTTCTTACCAGGTTTTATTTGGGTTGCTCATGATTGTGTACACCTTTGTTTTATTACATTTTGAAATTTCCTTCATGGCGTCAACCGTCTACTTGATCACTTCATCGTATTGGTCTTTGTTGAAGAGATTCAAATTCATTAGATAGTGACTGTTGAACTGAGCATTCAATTGATCATTTCTTTCTTGGGGCATCGTAATCTCTTGTTTATTAATTTGGAAAAATAGCTTCTTCATCTGGTTTCTCAGTCCTGCCAAATTTGCTATTTCGTTTTTCCTCATTGACCACGTTGGACCAGCAATAAGATCCTTGTTATCAGCCTGAGTATTTTCTTTGGCAGGAATTGCAGCAGTAGGAGGAGCTAAGGAGATGACTGTTTCAGGGATGCTATCTTTCCTGACTTGTTTGTTCTTTTCGGCCCATCTAACCTTTATATTTCCCACAAAACCGTTGCCTTCAATTGTTCCGATCTTCTTTAGAATATCCCCTTTAGTGCTCTTCTCTTGTGTATCAGTTTTCCTCTTTTGAATGCTATCAATTGGCATTTCAGGATCTAGATTAACGAGTGGAGAAAACGCACCCAGGTTCAATATCTCAGGGTTAGCCTCGGGTGTCACAGTTTCCTTGGGATTTACTTCAGCATTCTTCTTAGAACTTGAGTTATTTGCCTTCATGTTTTTCCTTTCTTTGATTTTCGATTCATTCTTACCCTTCTTAGCTGTTTTAGAATTATTCGATCCGGTTTCTTGATCGATCTTTTCAATTTCAGCACTTGTTTTGGAAGAATTATGCCTCTTTGCTTTTGGTTTGATCTTTGTTGCCGATATCTTCTTCATGGACTTATGATATTCGAGGTCGCATATTATTGTTTCATCATAGTTAGTGCTATCGTCTGATTCCAAATCAACATCTATGCTTTGGTTCTTTTGATTCGACCGGTGGCTCATAGCTTTGTTAGTAGATTTATTATCTTGGCGATTAGGACCGGTAGAAGGTGGATGTGTGATGTCAGGACTGGCATTTAAAGAGATAGGACCGGCATTAGAAGAGCTAGGACTGCATTACAAGATCTAGGACTGGCATTAAAAGAGCTAGGACCAGCATTTGAAGAGCTATGACCGGCGTTTGAAGAGCTAGGACCGGCATTTGAAGAGCTAGGACCGGCATTTGAAGAGATATGACCAATGCCATGAGTAGTTTTAGTGTGTCCAGGACCGGCGTGTTCAGGATCAATGACTTGAATATTCATGTTATCCATCCTTGTTGGACCCAACTTTTTTGCAACCAAATTATCTTTTTCAGACCTAGCCAAGTGAAAACCGTTGGCTAACCCCATATTAGACCCGGCCAAGCGAAAACCGTTGGCTAACCACTCATCAGACCCGGCCAAGCGAAAACCGTTGGCTAATTCTTCTAGTTTCATACATTCTTCACCTCTTATACCCTGACTTATATTCTGACCCAACTTATTTGTAGCTTCCATGAGATCCATACCCAGGCCCAGATTGTCATTCATGATGTCATCAATCAACGAATCAATATAATTTCCAGCCAAGCTTTCACCATTGGCTATACCAATCAAGTTCAGTTCATCATCGTTTAGATCTATATTATTAGGCTTTTCTAATTTAGCTGAATTTATTTCCATGAATAGCTCTAACTCAGATCCAATTTCTTCAGTGTTTCCAGATTCTTTTAGACTATGTCCTTTAACAGTTTAGCTAGATGTGCAGGCTGTTTAGAAGATCCTTCAATTTTAGCCTCAGTTTCAGAATCTTGGGCGCATTTAGTGTCTTCTGTCCAACCTTTTTCAAACCTAGTACATAGTCTGGATATCTGACTTTCCATTTGATCCTTAGCAGGACAGGTAGACTTAGCATTCTAATCATTAATGGAACCCGAGACTTTTAGATTTGCAAGATTTCTCATTGCAGAACAAGACTCTGAAATTATATCCTTCTTTGGACCTAATGGACTCTGAGTAGCTAATATCTCCAACCCTATAGAGGCAATTTCAAAATGATTTATTTTTCCCAGTTTAGCATCCACTCTAGCAGGACCGGTAAAATTTGTTTTCTGATCTTTCTCTGCACCTAAATTACCCAAACTGTCATGTTTTCCTAGTTCTAAAACTGACCCCAATCTTGTAATATTCTTTGAACCTATTAATTCTCGATCAACAGTCTTATTCAGGTCTGTCATACTTACCTCAATAGGAACACCAGTACCAACTTCAGTAGGATCATTCAAAACAGACATAAATCTCAGCATAATGTTTTCACCCGATTCAGAAACAGACCTCAATTTTGAGCTTTCAATAGGACCTAATAAACTTGTACAATTTATGTCATTTTCCTGCATTACCTTAGAGCCTTTTTGACAGATTATCTCCAACATTGGGACCGAATTTTCAGCACAAGCGACCTGATTGTCATCAATTTCAACAAGACAAGATTTCAAATCCAATTTCCCAACAGAATGACCGGTCAGGTCTATGGTACCAACCAGCGACTCTAACGGTCCATTCTGTGCAGCAAGTCTAGTAACAACAGAATTTTCTGGAAATAAAGTCCTATCATTTCTATATACAGTACTGTCTTTTCCTATCAATTCAATCCTATAATTTCTATTATGAACATGCATATTGTTATAGTATGAATCCCCAATAGAACTATTCTCATATAAATCATCAGCATGTGGAAAAGAACTCATACCCGATGATGTATTTGGCATAGAATCAATAGGCGCATCTTCTCCGTTGTTTAGGACTTCATCCATGATTTATGGCTTCTGCTTCCTGGGATTGTTAAGAGACCTGCGAGTTCGTCTATCAGACCTAACCTTGCTGCTTGTCGACGGCCCCTTCAGCACCTTCTTAGGATCATCAAGGCGGACTTGAAGGACGCCCCTTGCCCAAGTAACTACACTGGACGGGCGCGTACCAGTCATTGGAAAGATCAAGCGCAAACTGCCTAATCTTCAAAGGAGCCACAGAGGTTGGAATTCTGCAGCAAAGGGTGGGCGCAAACAGCACGATTGGAAACCAATCGCACCGGAACAGGGGCTTGAAAATAATTGCTCAAACAAGAAAGGGTTTAAGCAATTTTGGAACGGTAAGCTTCCTCCAGACCGAACACTTGATTCAAACGGCGATAAAGAAGTTCAATAGAGACCTACCCGCGCCTCGCGGTGTGGTTTGATGTCCCGATCGAGGTCCGAACTAACCTGTAAACGAAAAGTGAGAAGAGGAGGGCGACCGACGCCGATTTGACGTCAAGTCTCTGCAGAAGGGGGTTTGACGAAATGCTCCGGTCAACGGTAAGAGAAGATGACCGCGACCGTTCCTTGCACAACAAAACACGTTCCAGAGGGCGCACGACAACCGATCGAAGGTGCTGGAGGATGGCGGCTGACTTCCGATGTAGAAGCGCGGTCGCGGCAAGAATCCGTGTCTTTTGTGTTGTTCGTGCCGATCGTGCCGAAAACGACCTAAATATCCGATCTAGAAACTATAATCGTGATTTCTCCCGATTCCTCCGTTCAAATTGAAATTCCTTCGGTCAGATTGTAGGGGGGAAAGAGACGCACCTGCTGGAGAAATTTGAGATCATTCCGACGTCAAAAGCTCCGGCGGCGTTGATGTGCTGGTCGTGCCCGATGTGAGAAAAAAAAATCTCCAGAGAAAATTTCTCTCTCTAAGTGCGTTTTAAAACCCTAAATTTTATTTTTATTTTTTTTTAATGGATTAACCTGTTTTTGGAAACAAATATTTTACTAATCTTTATCTATATATATATATATATAATTTACAAATCACAAAATTAGTAAAATATTTTAATGGATTAACCTGTTTTTGGAAACAAATATTGTCCCAATGCATGGCCCCTAGTTTGAGACTTTAACAATATGACCTACTATTCAAAAATGTTAGTAAGCATATTTATTTGGAACGAAATATTAACCACATTAGGACATGCACATTTTTCTGTTTGAGAATTAATATATCTTATAATTATATTGAAATATATTCTAGTTTTATATTTGAAAGTTCAAATAAACCATGAAATTATTATATTTGGACTCATCATGTCTTTTTTATTATTTTCAAACAATATGTCGGTATTAGGGTAGATTTACGTTAAGGTTGGGTCACCCCGAAATTTTATTTTACTTTTTTACGCAGAGAATGTTATATAATCCTCTAATTTAATATTTTTTAATTTATTTAACTATTTATTTATTTAATTCTAAAAAATAAGCAAAAATTTAAGTTGAACTAATCGTTTTTTCATAATTTTCTCAAAAATATTTTAATCCCACCAATTTTTTTTTCAAGTTCCACGGCTTCAATTTTTGAATCCGTCTCCGGTCGGTATCACATAGTTTAATTATTATCTTTAAATATGCGTTAAGTTTAATTATTATCTTTAAATGTGCGTTAAAGTATTGGAATATCAAATCGCTTATCGGTAAATTTATTAAAACTATGATATAAAATATTTTATTAATCTTGTTAGTGCACTTGTTAATAGAATAGTACATATTGATGTTTCAAAATAATAATGGATAAGGGATATTATAGTTTCAATTCTTACTATTATATTAATCCAAATATAGTTTTATTTGACTATATAACTATTAATTAACTTCATAAACAATAAAATTACTATTAACAAAATGAAGAAACAAAATTGTCTGTCTTTGTGGAGATTTTGCTAATTTTAGTTTAGAAGTATGTTTTTTATCCTCTTTTGCCAATGTTTTGTTTAGAAAGCCATCTCATTTGTTTCCACATTGATTTTGGTTTGTATATTAGGGTTATATACTATAATGATACTTAATTTTGAAAGTGTCTGGATTGTCGGGTCGAGAGCTGTGGTTAATTTGGATATATATGTGAGAATAAATGGATACTTGGGTCGGATTTTGTGTTAACCCGTCCATAAACTTAAAACGGTTAAAAATAAAATTAAAAGTACTATAACAAAACAAATACAACTCTTTAACTAAATAGGCTAATAACACTTTATATTTTAAATTTAATACCAAATTTAATAAACACGGAATGTCGTATCAATATTTTTATCCGTTTGCATCGCATACAGATTTTCCTAGTTGTAAATAAGTTTGGATTATTTAATAAGTTATCAAGTAGATGTAACGATATAAACATATTTAAACGTTTAACTAATAAGTGAAACAATTAAGTGTATAAGCATACCATATCTATTAACATTTTAATAAATTAATTATTATCAAATACATCTAAGTTTGTTTAACTAATAAGATGAATCAGACTAGTCCAAACTATTTGAACATAATATTTTTTGTATGAAAATTTAATTATTTTAATCAAAATTTGTAAGCATTAATTTTAGTATTTGGTATTTAATTAAAATAAAATTATATTTTAGTATTTAATATAATAATAATCAAATCACCTAGATTATTTGCAAACAATCAAACAACCCTACTTACAAACAGACCAGTCACGTGACATTATGACAGACAAGATTAATCATAGAAAATCCTTAATTTAATGTAACATCAAATCATGAATAAAACATTTGTTTCGTATAAATACATAAAAATGATTGTATAATAATTTGAAATGGTGTAAAAATACAATGATACTAGTTATTAGATTGTGAGACAATTGTTTCATTACAAGCATTATTGTTATTGCTTCCACATAAAAATAATTACACTTGTAAAAGCAGAAATTTAATTATTTCTCAATAGTATCAATCTTATATCAAAATATTAATATCTTATTAACCAAATAAACAAGAAAAATCTAATCATTATATCAAAAACATCCCTCACATAAAATTTACAAAATCTTATTATAAGATTATCATTAATTATCTATATATCTTGGACCGGTTTCATTTAGCTTATTCATAACTAATTTGTTTCATCTTAGACTGGTTTCATATGGATTATTTAGGAATTTTACTTAAAAATTCAAGTATCAAACCTCTTATCTTTTTATTAATCAAATTATTCAATTTATTAAATAAAATATTAAATTATTCTTTATTTAAATATTTTATAATTCTATTATTTATTAAAGATAAGAGTATTTAGATAATATATATATATATATACATAAACAACCAGTTCTTTACCAAATCATGTCAAACTGAGTTTTTTTACAACATATATTTTATCCCCAAATAACCTAGATCAAATGAAGCTTATCTATCTATCTATATATATATATATATATATATATAATGATGCTTAATTTTGAAAGTGTCCGAATTGTCGGGTCGAGAACTGTGGTTAATTTGGATATATATGTGAGAGTAATAGATATTTTGGTCGGATTCTGGATTGACCCGCCCATAAACTTAAAACGGTTAAAAATAAAATTAAAAATATTATAGGTATGTTTCAAACTTGCAACCTAACAAAAACAAGTATAACTCTTTAACCAACTAGGTTAATAACACTTTATATTTTAAATTCAACGTCAAATTTGATGAACACGGAACGTTGTAACCATATATTTTTATCTGTGTGCATCGCACGAGATCTTTCTAGTTGGTTAAATGATGATGTATATTTGATATTATTTGGTTTATTTAAATTATTGTCGTGGTTTGTTTTATACATTTAATTGGTTCAATCTAGGTGTTAGAATAAATTCTTTAATTATTTTTAGGATTTGAAAAAAAAATTACCACAACAATATCAATATAACAAGCAAATCACTTCATTAATCAAATAAAATACCAAAATATTTTTATTAAATTTTAATTTTAATTATAAAAATATATTTTCAATCATTTCTCTTACAAAAATCTCAAATAAAATACTATTTTGTCAAACATTTATTTTCAAAATAATGTATAAAATTTTAAATAACACAAGATCAAACAAGTTCTTAAATTGCTCTAATTTATTCTTTATTTTAGCCTAATTGGTTTAATTTTAATTTTGAGATTATTTGCTCAAACTTAGTAATCCCTTATTTAATTTGATTCATTTTATCCTACTAGACACCCACCTATTTATCTTAACAAAAATAAACCTAGACTTATAAAAAAAATTAGTACAAGATCTCATAAGTTTGTTTTCTATTAAAAAGTATTTGATTATTTATGATAGTTTTCTCATAAATTAGTTAAATAAAGCAAACGAATGTTCCAAACATACTGTTATAAAATGATTTTTTTTTTAAAAACTCTACTAAATAACTATGGTCTTGTTTTGGGTTATTTAAATAACTAAAAAAATTCAAATCTCACTTCACTCTCCCATTTCATTCATCAAATTAACTAATTCATTAATCAAAATATTAAAATACATTCTATTTTTTTTAAAAAAAATTATATATCAACACTCTTTAAAAAAAAATTATCAAAAAAAACATTTTCACCTCTTTAAAATCATCCCTGATTATCATTTTTTCCGAGAAGTAAAGGGACAACCTCTTTCAAATATACAACATGGATTCTAGTAATGCAATATGGTTGGACTTTCATGTCGATATGAATGAATCATCCTTTCCACATAGGCAAGAGGATATCAAATTACAAATTATGTCTCGGTAGGACATGTATTTCTATTACTATGAAATTCATAAATGAAGTAGTTAATGGTGGACTTACCATTACCTTTAGTTACAAATCTTGTATTTGTCCATTTTTCGGCCACCTAAAAACACATAAGAACTCTTGTATAGAAATGATGTAACTCCAATTCCTTTGGAAATGCTAACAGCCACCTGAATACTCGGATTATTAAGGTAGTCACCTTCTACTTACCGCCTTAAGCACATGGCTGCTAGCAATAACCTCAACCGAACAAGGCATGAACAAAGACCTTAAGAATTATAAAAAGAATATTTATACATTTATTTGTACTTTATTAATTTACACATATTAATTATTAAAAAGAATTGTTGAGAAGAAATAAATTACATGATAAAAAAAATAAACCCTAAAATAAATTGAAGCATCAAAACAAATCAAACTTAAAAAATGCATGGTTAATAGCTTTTTAAATAAACTCATTATCATGATGCCGAAAAAATCATTTTTCTTATAAAAATAAATAAATAAATAAATAAATAATAGTAAACACACCTTCTTAAATTAGTTGCCTGTTTTACTTATCATAATATATATCCCTTGTTTTCTTCATAATTAATTATGACTACAAATATTTCAAATTCTCTTGTATATTTTATTCATAATAAATTTGTTTTGCATTATTTGTCCATAGAAATTCAAGTGGATAAAATTTGAGTAATTAAACTTTTAATTAAATCTGGGATAATGTGTTAGCCACCTATAAAATTTAGACCCTTATTAAAAATAAATTTGTTTTATATTAAATGTAATTGGTAAAAAAAACTTACAAGTATGCTCATATCACTTTCCAAATAGCATTTTATTTGAAAAAGTGAGAATTTCTATACATTTTGATTATATGGCAATCTTATTGAAATATTGCAAACTTTTTAAATAAATTTATTTTGTGGTTTGGTACAAAGTGTGATCACAATTAATTTGTTATTTTTTTTTAATGAATTATGATTATAAAGTTTCTAGGAATATCATATTTTATTGGATGGAAATAGTTTTGTTTTTAAATGTAGAAAATGGGGATTAGAAGATTCAACAAACCAAGAGGATTGAATAATTTTGTCATAACCAATAGTTGTCTGGGACATTTACTATTAATCCACTACAAATGACTATCATTTCGATATTACGATAATGAATATCAATTTTGTATGTCCGAATTTATTTATATACCGATCGATTTTGTCTCAAAATTAAACCATCTACCCTGAACAACGCCTAATTTAGGTAATTGACTAAGCTTATAACTCCATAATCAGATAATATGTTATGTCGAAATCTAAAGTAAGACAAATTAGGCGGTCCAGCCTTTCAAAATCTTTTAGAAAAAAATAAAAACTTATAAAATTTGAATATATAGTCTAAAACTCTCTAATGTTTCATTTAACCGATTAGCACTACACTGATCTTTTATCATTTTTAACGCTATAATATTATATATTTGAAATTTCTCTTAAAAAAAAGTATGTTTAGGAAGAAAATTTAAAATAAAATTGTATAGGATAATAGGATATCTCATATGGAAGGACCCAATGTCAATCCTCTTACGTTGTCTGATTTATCTCTATGATCATCGATTAGTTGTAATTTTTAAAGATTTTAGCTCGTTTTTTTTCTATTCTCGATAATGTATTACATTTAAAGCTCTATGTTGTGTTTGCATTTATTTTTATTGTAACGTGTTGGACGTGTTTGTGTAAGTTGTATTTTATTGAATAAATAAAAGATAATTATAATTAACAAAAGAAAAAAAGAAGATATGATCAGTATGTCTAAGTTTTAACATTTAATGGATAACATGATTAGAAAGTTTAAAGAAAACTTGGATTATTAATAAATCATGGATAAAATTAAGTAAGAAATTACGTGAAATGAAAGAAACTTGCTAATATTGGATAATGTTCCATCTTTTAAGGACTGAAATTGGATGTCAATTTTAGTAGTATGAAAGACATTTTTTTTTTTTTAAATTTGCATTTAATGAAACTTCCAATTGCGTGTTACATATTTAAAACATAATATTAATTATATATATATATATATATATATATTTAAAGTTATTACTTTTTTTCATTAATTTTGGGTGTCATAAGTCTATACACATTTGAGTAATAAAGAGCTGAATAATTCAGAATACAACCCCAATAAATTTTTAAATATAAAATATTTAGTTAGACTACAAAAATATGATACAAGATTTAATTATTAGTTTTTATAGAATATGTAAAATTTCTTATATGGGTCAAGGTCAACCCACTCAAATAAAAAAAAAATCCATTAAATGAAACCTACTTAATTCAACTATCATTCAATGGTTTAAAGATTTTAAAAAACCAATATCAACAATTAAAATTAAATATTCTTTGAGAAAAATGACTCAATTTATCAAAGACTAGTCCCCAAAATTCACTCAATTTATTTAGTTTTATTAGATTTTAAGAAAATTCTTAAAAGAAGTTTGAATTGTTTATTTTTGAGATTTTTATCTAAACAATATCGTCATGTTTTTTTTTTTCAATCAACCAATCACTCAAAATATTAAATATTCTTATTTTATTTTTATAAAATTTATATTTTAAATATAAAAAATTATTATAGTAATTCAACCCATTAAAAAATTAAATAATTTATTATTATTATTATTTATAAAATATCTTTTTAAAAAACAAGATTTTAGATATAAATTTTAGATAAAATATCATTTTAAAAAAGCTATCAAATATTCTAACAAAAACAAGTTCAAAGTGAGATAAACTTATATTTACAACAAATGGTTACACTTCGGAAAATAATATGGGACAGAGAGAATAAAAGTACTCATTATCTCGATTTGCTCCATTGTCATCCCTAGTCCCAGTGGCGGACCTACAAGGGGGCTTTGGGGGGCCCGGGCCTCCCCCAACTTTAAGATAAATTATCTTTTATATATATATTTGACAAGTATCTCTTAGTCCAGTTGGTTTGGTAACTGAACTCTGAAGATGAGGTCAGGTGATCAAATTCTGGCCTCACCTTTAATTTATTTTAACATATATTAAAATAATAATAGTGTTTTATATTTATTAATATTAATAAACAAGTTAAAATAGTTAGGCTAAAATCTATTAAATTAGATTTTCATATTTTTTTTATATAGTTAATTTTTTATGAATTTGTTTTTAAACCCTGGCCTCACCTTTAATTTATTTTAACATATATTAAAATAATAATAGTGTTTTATATTTATTAATATTAATAAACAAGTTAAAATAGTTAGGCTAAAATTTATTAAATTAGATTTTTCATATTTTTTTTATATAGTTAATTTTTTATGAATTTATTTTTGTGTTGCATTTGATGAAAAATTTATTGGGAATTACAAGTGAGTTGTCACTTTGCCTATAAAGAGGAGAGCAAAATATAGTTCAAGCCATGTCATTGATTTCGAGTTCGAAAAATCAATTATAAAAATTTAGAGAAGATGGATGACATGATATTTTGGACCAAGTTAACAGTTTTTGTCAATTACATTCGATCTTAATATTTGATATGAATAAGCATATGATAATTGATAGCAATGATAGGCGGAGAAAAGGGGAACTCATCACTAATCTTCATCATTATCGTGTGGAAATCTTTTGTCAGGTATAATAAAAATTATTTCTTATCTATTAATAGTTATTATTTATTATTTATTAATAGTTATTATTTATTATTTAATGTTAGGTTGTTGACTTGATTATGCAATAAATGAATAATCGTTTTTCAGAATTTAATACAGAATTATTTGGCTGCATATCATGTCTTCCTCCCAGAAATTCATTCTCCCAATTTGATATTCGTAAACTCATTCGTCTTGCCAAACTTTATCCCAAAAATTTCACAGGCAATGATTATTTATTTTTGGAACAACAAATTCGGGCTTACTTATTTAATTTGCGGGATGATCCTCAATTTTCTTAAATTGAAGACTTGGGAATTCTTGCTCAAAAATTGATTGCAACAGAAAAACATATAGTATTTCCATTGGTTTATCGATTGATAGAGTTGGCTTTAGTTTTATCAGTTGCAACTGCATCCGTTGAAAGAGTTTTTTTCTGCAATGAAGACCGTGAAGACTGATTTGCGTAATCGAATGGGAGATGAATAGATGAATGATAGTTTAGTTGTATATGTTGAGAAAGATATTTTCTCAACAATTGAAAATGAGCCAAATATTGTAATATTTTCAACAAATAAAATCTCGTAAAATAAATTTGTCTTCTTTTGAACCGACTCATGAACAAGAATAATTTAGTGACTGTGTTTATTAGTATTTTGTAATTGTGTTTGTTAATATTTTTATGTAATTATCGAGTAAAATATTAATTAGAAAATGTATTTAATTGATCACCAAAAAATGTTACGTTACTATATATTTGCCCCCCCGAGAAAACATTTCTGGGTCCGCCACTGCCTAGTCCTAACATAATTAGGAATTTTTAAGGTTAAAAATAAAATAATATATATATATAATATATTTGTAAATGATCTTGAGTCTGGTTAGATATATATATATATATATATATTCGAATTGGAGTGTTTGAGAAAACTTAAGAGAAAAAAAAGTAATAATTGGTGATGATTATTTTTGGTAAAAGAACTTAAAGAATATTGATATATATGAATAAAATAAAAAATAATAATTTAAAATAGAGAATATTTTGGTTAATGAAATGAGTAATGTGATGTTGAGAAAGATTAATTAAAAAATTAATTTTAGACTAATTTTTTTAAAAACAAAAAAGAACAAGACCTTACTTAAATCACCGTCCATTGAATAGTTAAAAAGATAAAATACTATTTTTACTGCTTAAAATAAAATACTGATTTCACTAAAAAAATAAATTAAAAATACTCAATCGAACTAATGACACGTCTATGGAATAAGATTTATCTGTCCGATCATAATAATCATTTGTCAATAATATTTATTTTTCATTCGTATCTAAATATGGATATTGGACTTTCAAAACAAAAGAATAATTATTTAGAAAAGAAAAGAAAAGAAATTACGGTGATTTATTTTTCTCTTTCTCTCTCTACCCATCATCATCTTCTTCATCTTCTTCTTCCTCTGTAAATCCCATTTAGTTTTATTCTCTCTCTAAACACATTCTTTGCTTCTTCCTTTAAATCACGAGATCCTCATCTCTTTTCCTCTTTCTTCTCTCTCTCTCACTTTCTCTATCTACATGTCTTCTTCAACTCTTCCATGTCTTTCCTTCTTCCTCCCTTCTAGATGGTGTCCGTCTTATAGTTTTAGCGGTAGACATTGTTGATAACCGCCGGTGGGGGACGAACAAGAAAAACAAAACAACAACATTCCATTCACAAATACACACAATTAAGAATCCCCCACCATCGATTTCATCAAAATGTCTCATCTTAACAACAACCCAGTTTCCAACCTAGGGTTAGATGAAATGTCAGATAGATTTCGCGATTCGTTGACCACCTCTGATAAGAACGATAATAAACCAGACTTCAGAGAACTGGATCTGGGTTCACCTGTTTCACCTTTGCGTAACCGTCACAGAGCGTTAATCAATACTACAACCACCACCAGTAGTAGTTCGAGTTCGTCTGGATCTGTTTCAGGTCGAAATGCACCTTCCCAACCTCAGAGGAAATCCGATTCCGGTGAGCTATCTGGGATCTTAGATAGCGGCGGCGGAGGATCATCACGAGGACTTAAAGGTCACGCGAGGTCCAGCTCGGCAAATTCTTATCCATTGATCTATTCTGGTGGAAGTTCCGCTACTTCTCCTCTCAATGTGCCACCGACCGGTAACATTTGTCCATCGGGGAGGATTTTGAAGACTGGAATGGCGAGTCGGAGTTCTAAACCTGATGTTTTAGGTACTGGATCGGGAAATTACGGCCATGGAAGTATAATCCGAGGTGGTGCCAGTCCAAAGCTTGGTGGCATAGACTGTGCAGCCGATGGAATCGCTGCTAATTCGATGAAGAAGAAGAAGCTGTTAACATCGTCTGCTCCTGATCCGGATGAGCTGAAAGAAGCAGGAAATCAACAGTATAAACATGGTCATTTGATTGAGGCGTTGGGTTTGTATGACCAAGCAATTTCAATGTCTCCTGGAAATGCTACTTACAGATTCAACAAAGCAGTAGCATTGATGGGTCTCAACAGGCTTGTAGCTGCGGTGAAAGAATTTGAGGAAGCTATTAAATTGGATTCAACATATGTCAAGGCACATTATCGATTAGGATCTCTTCTTCTTCGGTGAGTTTTCTCTTAATGCTTTGTTTGAAGGTTTATAGTTTCGATTTTGCTGGACTGCGAGTTCATTATTTGAAGGTTTACAGTTTAGGGCAGATCGAAAGTGCCAGAAAACACATATGTTTTCCAGGACAGAAACCAGAGGAGACTGAGATGAAGAAGTTGCAAGCAGTAGAGATGCACTTAAACAAGTGTAATGATGCTCGAAAGGTTAGTGATTGGAAAACCGCACTCAAGGAATGCGAATCCGCCATTGCTGTAGGAGCTGATTCTTGTTCTCTGGTTAGTTTGTTTCTTCTATTTCGTTTTTAAGAATTTGATGATCTTATCTCTTAGACTGAATAACGAAAAACTCCACAGCTATACGCATGTAAAGCAGAAGCTTTTCTGAATCTTCACCTTCTTGACGATGCCAATTTAAACTTGGCAAACATTTCAAACCTTGAACCCATGTCAGCTTCTAGTTTAAGATCCAAAATTTTCGGGATGTTGGCTGAATCATATCTCCATTTTGTCAGAGCCCAAATTGAAATGGCATTTGGAAGGTTAGATTTCCTTCTCTTGGAATAAGATTCAGATGAATGGAATGGAATGGAATGGAATGAAATGAAATGAAATGATGGATTTGAATGATTGCAGGTTTGAGAATGCAGTTAAAGAGGCTGAAAAGGCAGGACAGATCGATCCAAAAAACATAGAAGTTTCTGTTCTTCTGACTAATGTTCGTCTAGTCTCAAGAGCTCGAATCCGCGGAAATAATCTCTTCAAATCCGAAAGATTCACAGAAGCTTGTTCTGCTTATGGGGAAGGTCTTAGGCATGATCCTTCCAACTCAATTCTCTATTGCAATCGAGCAGCCTGTTGGTATAAGCTTGGAATGTGGGAACGATCAATCGACGATTGCAATCAAGCTCTTTCAATTCAACCGAATTACACAAAAGCCCTTTTGAGAAAAGCTGCTTCAAACACCAAGGTATAATAAATAAATAAATAAAATCACACCCGAGAAAGAACTCTTTAATTTCATGTCAACGTTTTCTTTTATATCTATAGCTTGAACGATGGGTTGAAGCGATAAGAGATTACGAAGTATTAAGGAGAGAACTTCCAGACGACAGTGAAGTAGCAGAATCTCTTTTCCACGCACAAGTGGCCTTCAAGAAATCCCGAGGAGAAGAAGTTCATAATCTGAAGTTTGGTGGAGAAGTTGAGGTTGTCACTAGTCTTGAACATTTCAAGGCTTCTATTTCATTACCAGGTGAAACACGAATGTCATTTCTTTAATTCGTCAATCTAGCACACAATATCTTACAGTTATTTAAACAAAATTGGTTTCATTTTGAATAGGTGCTTCCGTGGTTCATTTCAAGACAGAAACGAATAAAAATTGCAGGCAGATAGCCCCGTTTCTCGACACCTTATCTGGACGCTACCCATCAATAAATTTTCTCAAGGTAAAAACATCTAATAATAATAATAGTAATAGTAATAGAACAACAAACATGTACATTCGAATGAAAAATCTTTTGTTATGGTTATGAAGGTTGACATTGAGGATACACCGGCTGTGGCAGTTAGCGAGAACGTGAGTATAGTACCAACGGTGAAGATCTACAGGAATGGTAGCCGTGTTAAAGAAATAATATCTCCGAGTCAAGAGTTTTTGGAGTCCTCAGTTAGGCATTACAGTTTCTGAAAATACAAAAAAAAAAAAATCACCAATATCTTCATTTTCTTGCTGGTTGGTCTTGATTCTTCTCAATGTTAGAGATGAACTTGCTTACCACTACCACCACCACCACCGTCTCCATGACTAAAAATTCGATTCATTCGTTCGTAAATGCACCCACTATTCCTTGCATCCTCCTCCTCCCCGCGAAAGAAGTTGGATTGTAGATGGTTTTTAGAGAAGAAGAAGAAGAAGGGCATGTACAGACAGAACAACAGATGATGATTTTATTATACAGGGAAAATTTGGAGGAGGATGATGATGATATGTTTGGTGAGTAGAATGGATGAACATTATTATTATTATTATTATTATTATTGATTGTTGTTTTAAATTCTAATGGGTATCTATCTATTTAGTTAAATGTTTGAAACAATTTAAAAGTTAATTATTCTTGTGCAAATATATTTATAGTGGTAGTTAGTTATTACTGTTGAAAAGGAAAAGGACAAAAGATGTTGAAATGGTACATGAGTGTTTTTAATTGATGGTCGGCCGGCCGCCCCTTTTACATTTATGGCCGGAGGGGTCGCCTGAGTTGTTGTTATAGTACTGTACCATTAATTACTCCTACTGCCCCTGCCCTCAATGAGCTGGTAATCATAATTCATATATATATACATATATATATATAATCACAGCCTGTATTTACCATTACACCCCTCACCCAGATCTTTAATTTATTTGAAATATATATAATTTTTTTTTTAATTTAGAAAGTTAGCAAACTTGTTGATTCTCATTTTAACTTAGGCCTTGTTCGGATTGGGGTTATTGTAATAACCTAGAGGGAAAAAATGAGTAATGATTATGATGATTTTGAGGAGATGAGAATATTTTTGATAAAATTACTTAAAGGGTATTGATACGTAATAATAAAATAATAAATACTAATTTAAAATAAAGGGTATTTTAGTATTTTGGGTAATGAATTGAGTGATGTGATTGATGAGAGAGGGAGTGAAAAAATGTTTGAGTAAATAACCCAACCAAACAAGGCCTTAAATATTTGTTCATTGTGTTATTGGTTTGGATATTTGGAGTGTTTGATTATTGAGGAGTTTAATGTGTAATGTTTTGGTTGTTTTAACTTTAATCCTATTTTGTAATTTAATTGAATCAAACTAGTCTTAAGTGGTCGGCAATAATAATAATAATAATAATAATAATAATAATAATAGTGGAGAAAAAGGAGGAAATTAGCTGGCAAATGGAATTCCGAGAACAAAATGACCTGTCATAGTCCTTACAGCTAGGATGCTTTAAGGCATGTTTGGTCCTCATTGCCAGCTGGCGTTTTATACTCTTTATTAGGGTCTTGTTTGATCCAGTGGTATTTAGAAAGTTTTTATTTTTAATTATTCTCATTTTTTTCATCCTTTCTTGTCATGCTTGAAAGGTAAAGCTTAAGAGTATTTTTTCTTCGTAGTTTATGAAGTTCTTGTTTAAAAAATAAAGATTATTTGAGTCAAAAAAACATTAAAACATATAAATATTAACTTTTTATTAAAAAATATTGAATTGCATTAGTGAATTATAAATTAAATAATATGCTATTAAAAGTTAATATAAATAACCCACACACAAGTTTCCGCTACCACGGTTTCCCTCATATGTGAGAGTGAGGGTTTAGGGTCCTCATAAATAACTTTTGAGTAAATCATGTTTGATTCTTTTTAAAAATAAATAAAATTATGAGAGAAGAACACAGAGAACAAATGAATCAATAGTAGAGGATCCCCTTTCTAAATAACTCATTTCTATCCAAATTGGACTTTCTTACCATAATTATTTTTACTCAAAAAATAAACCTAATATATTATATTACAAGGAGGGATTAAGGATGACAATTGGGTAGTTCGGTATTTATCACCTCTGTCTCAATTTTTTTTTTGAATTTTTTTACTACTATTCCCGTTTTATTCGGTTTTTGAGATTCCCGCGTAGCACCATTTAAACCATATTTTCAAAAATATTTTTTTTATATAAATAATTTTGTAATAAAATATATATTGTAATATATATTAAAAATAAATTTAAAACTCATATAAATTATATTGAAAAAATAAATATATTAATGATTTTATATATTTAATTGTATTTTTATTATTCGGGTAAAATTGGGGCGAGGGACACGAATATCATCTCCTCCCCATTCCCGATTAATTACCAGTCAAATCAGAAAAAAATCGTTCTAAACGGGATAATTCGATTCAGTTACCGTAAGACAGTTTCAAATTGTATCTTATAATGATAGGGAAGAGAAATTTGAGAGAAAATATGAAATGAAATGACGTATTATTATATTATTGACTTGGAAAAAAGAAAGTGTAAAAGAAAGTAAAATGAGTGAAATTTTTTATACTTTTTTCAACCATTCATTAGATTCTTTCACTCATTTCCTGTTCTTAATCTCTCAACCAAATTCAATGAATTTCTTATCCCATTGTATAAGTAAAGTTCAATCAAATTAATAACTTTTTCAGCTTGATGTTGGGTATTTTGAGATTTGTACTAAAAATTATTTATTTTATTTTACTTTTATAATTATTTAATTTATTAATAAAAAATATAAAAAAAGTTATTTTATAAAATTTAAATATAAAAAATATTATAATAATTTAATTAATTAAAAACTAAAATAACTTATTATATATTTTTAATTTCATAAAATCTAAAATATGTTTGATGATAGTTATTTGTGAAATTATACTCAAAATCCAAGCATATTTTTACTTATCTTGATAGGATTTTATGATGGATAAAAAAATGAAAATGATTAGAAATAACTTTGAATTGATGTATTTTAAAAAAATTCTTAGACTGGCCGGTTTAAATGATTTAAATAACTTAATTAGAAAAATGCCAGATAAATTCATTATAGCTTATACGTAGAAGAGGTGATAGAGAGAAAATTATATTTAAATGTAAAATAGGTTTGATTATAATATTTTGTGTTAACTTATTACGTAAAATTATTGTAGATCATTACGCACAGTGGCGGACTTACAAGGGGGGCCTTGGGGCCCGGGCCTCCCCCAACCAGGGTAAAAATTTTAAGATATTTGTTACATATATATATATTTATTTATCAAATAAGGCTTTGTCCTGCTGGTTTTAGAGCTGAAATTTATAAAAGGGGGTCAGGTGATCAAACCCTGCCACTCACATTTCTTTATAATAAATTAACACTTTCTTTTATAAAAAAATAATAATTTTAATATTTTATTTTATATAAACAATATTTATAATAATATATAAATTTTAGTTAATATATAAATAAGATTTATTTATATAAGTTAAAATATAAAGAATTATATATAAAATAATAAAAATCATATAATATTAAATTTATATTATAATTATATATATATATATTATTAATTTCAATATAATTAATAATACAAATTAATTATAAAATAAAGATTAAAATAACAATTTATATAAATATAAGGGTAAAATAATAATTTATATAAATATAAAGGTAATATATTATTTTATATTTCTTAATTTTAAATTAGTTTTAAACTATTTCAACAAATAAATGTATTTGTTAAATTTTATTTAGGGGCCTAGGGTTGTGACACTTTATTTTTATTTTTAGTTATTTATTTTATGTAGGATATAGAATAATGAAGATGTTCTATAAACGAATTTGTACTTTTACATCAATGATCAACCTGAGCCTTCTCAATCAATTATTGAGCCTACTAATGAGTCTAATGTTACTGATCAAATATACATGATTATAATATAGCATATCAAAAGATGCATCATTTTGTTTTTAGTGTTATCTTTTCAAGCCTTTAAATAGAAATAACGTAGATAATACTTTTATAGGAGATTGGTACAAAAATTGGAAAAGGGCATTAGAAAGATTCAATCGACATATGGGAACTTCAAATAGTTGTCATAATAAAGCTATAATTCAATTTGAATCATTTCAAGATCAAAGACATAGCATGAGAAACGTTTTACGTACATTGTGATATAGAAATAAATTATCGCACCCGTTTAACGATAATATTTGATGTAACACGCTTTCTATTGAGGCAAGAATTACCTTTTCGAGGACATGATGAGTCAAGTAATTCATCAAATAAAGGTAATTTTCTTGAATCGATTGATTGGTATAGTCAACGTAATGAAGAGATTTTTTCTTTTTTTGTACCGACTCATGGATAAGAATAATTTAGTAATTGTGCTTGTTAGTATTTTGTAATTGTGCTTGTTAGTATTTTTATGTAATTACCGAGTAAAATTTTAATTTAAAAATGCATTTATTTGATCGTCCAAAAAAATGCTACGTTACTATGTATTTGGCCCCCCCGAGAAAACATTTCTGGGTCCGCCACTGATTACGCAAACACTATACGTCCAGACTAAACGCCAAATCAAACATGCACATTATTTCACTAATTCTCTTAGGCCTTGTTCTCTTTGGGTTTTTTAAAAAACCCATTCAAAATCAGTTTTCCCATACATCACTTCTCAACAATCACATCACTCATTTCATTAACCAAAATACTAAAATACCCTCTATTTTAAATTATTATTTTTTATTTTATTCATATATATCAATACCCTTTAAGTCTTTTTACCAAAAATAATCATCATCTCCTCAAAATCATCGCCAATCATTACTTTTTTCCCTCTCTAGGTTTTTTCAAAAACCCCAATCCGAACAAGGCCTTATTTATCAAATTAATCGGTTCATTGACTAAAATATTAAAAATACTTTTTTTTATGTTTTTTCTAAAATATTACAATTTTCTTATAATTACCGTAAATCATTACTTTTTAGATAATTAAATTTATAGAAAACACAATATTAATATATACTAATAAAATAAAAAATATTTTAGTATTTAGTTTAATAAAATGAGTGATAGATAAATAAGAGTAAAATTAAAATAATATTTAATTATTTTGAATTATTTAAATAATTTAAATTTATCTAATCTTAGTTTATTTATTAAAATATTTTTATTTAAATTTTAAATATAAAAAATATTATAATAATTCAAATAATTTAAATAAACAATTTTTTTATTAAATAATTTATTTTAATTAAATATTTACTATAATTATTTTATTATTATATAAAATAAAATATTAATAATGTCTATAAATATTTAATATATTAAAATATTTATATTATAAGTGAAAATAAAATAAATTTGGTTAAGTTTATAAGAGACAAAGATTCTTAAGGTTAGTTTGATTTAACTTATTTTGCAGTTTTTTGTTTAATAGTTTACCTCCGTTTAATAATATTTAATGGCCAATATTTAATTTATTTGCTCAAGTTAATATGTTAATCGGTCTATTAATATATATATATATATATAATATATATAGAAAGAAAAAATTAATAGGCATATTTATTTATTTCATTCGTAACAATTTATTTGTATCATCTTATTATGAATTTTGAATCAAACTAACCCTATAGATCTGTAGATAACAACTCACCGTACATTAATTATTATGATTATTATTAGCTTTTTACCTTTTTGTCAAATTTGTCCACCTTTTATGTGAAACTTTTTAGTGGGGTTGTTTAGTACTTTTGTATTGTCAGTATTAAAAAAAAATACAGTAGTTGTTTTCATTTTATTAAAAAAAGAAGTGTTTTTCATTGGGTATAGAATCAATCAAGTTTTAAGTCTTTTTTGTATATAAAAAAGTAATTATTAATGTGAATAAAATTGAGTAAAGTTTATTTGAAAAAATAATTTTACAATTTTTTGTGTAATATTTTTTTTTTTTGTAAAATTGTTGTCCAAAATTGAACTTTTTTTTCATAAATACATACAATTATTAAGTTTTCCAATTATGCACAGTATTGTTCATATTAACCTATTTGGGATGCACTTTGAAAAATCATATTTGTTGAATATGATCACGTTTAGTTCTCATTTTCAAAAAAAAATATATTAATCAATTTCATACAAAAGTGTTTTCTTTTAAGTGGAACCTATTACCATATAAAAATGAGTAAATTCAGACAATGTTTAAAAGTTACATATGTACTTTTCCAACTATTATGTGAATTGAGTAATACAAGTTTAGTTTATTGGTTTATATGACCTTAAATTAGATTGTTAAAACTGTGATCCTATAATACATTCACAAGAGAAAATTGGTAGATTCAACAATCATGTCAAAGATGTTAAAGAACTCCAATGTGAGCTCCAAAGAAATAATGTCAAAGAAGTTATTAAAGAACTCGAAAATCCTAATACTTATTTCTGATTAAATACCTCTCAATTTTTTCACAAAATAAAATCTTTTCCCAACTTATACCAAACAAAATTATTTACAACAAATAACCAATTTTTATCCTAACTTATAACAAACATATATATATATATATATATAAATAATAATACTAAACTACAAATCATTGAATTCTCGCACCAACAACGACTCATTATGTGAGTGTAAATGAGTCGAATTATTTGTTTGCGAGTTGAACCGTCCTCAAAATTTGGAACGATTCATTAAAAAAAATTAAGATTAAAAATGACATATATAAATCTTGAACTTACCACCCATACTTTATAAATGTAAGACTATAACCATCTACCATCTATGTTACATGATTTTTATATTTTAAATTCAATAATATATATATATATATATATATATATATTATTAACACCTAACTATCAATCACCGAGTCATCGCACCACAACGCACGATCCGTTATATAGACAATCCTTTAAATATTTTATATAAATTAAACACGATGATTCTCAAAATCAACTCTTCTCAAGTATGTTTGAAATTAAAATATATATATATATATATAATCTCACACATCTAAAATAAAGTAAATTGGTTGAGTTTCAAATTGTTAAAACTAAACTCTTCTAAAATGAGTATATATAATAAAATCAAACTCTTTTATAGTGAGACCATGTACTAAAATCGAAATTTTCTCCAACTATCGGTAAAAAATCACTTTAAAATAAATAAGTGTTACATACAAATCATCCAACAATCAAAATATAATTTAAATATGAATTCAACTAAACATATACATTTGTTTGACTATCATCATATTTTCATTAATGACTACTCACAAACTATTTGTAAAAGAAAAGTTATGTCATACAAATTTAAATTAAAATATGATAAAAACTTATAATTATAATAGTAGATTACCGTTATCAAATGTTTCCATGTTATCCATTTCTTCAACAATGTTAATCAGAGGTGTCCGAAGCCATTATTGAGCATATATTAGGCCTTGAACAATCCGTGGGGTAAGTGAACTTCTGAAATAATTTAAAATACTTCCACAATTATTAAATGACTCTGAAGCAACGATGGAGATCGGAACTTCCAGTACATCGCGAGCCATTTGTGAAAGGATAGGAAATATATGAAAATTTATTTTCCACCTTCCCAAAACACTAAATCAATCAACATATTTCTCGGTGCCTTCATTTAAATATTTGTCCAATTCAGATTTTCTTTCTTTACCTAATGTTTCCATCTTATGTCTCTTATAACGCAGCATCATTATGTCTTCCATTAAAATAGACTGAGATAACAATTCACTTAGTTGAACTCTTTCATTTGTATCACTAAATGGATTTAACTCATTTTTGTATGCATTGTACAGTTCATACATATATTGTTTCACTTGCATGGTCATTTTATCTCTAATTTCTTCACTGTTGTAACCTTGAAAAAACACATTGGTTCCGCGGAAAACTCGGTGTTCAAGAATTTCAACATCGGTTTGCGTTTCAGGAATGTTTTTAGAATAAAATATTATTTTAAAAGATTTTAAATAATCCAGACAACTTTTGAAATTAATTAAAAACAATTAATTCGGGTTCAAATTTGAATAATCCGGGGGATTTGTAGTAATCAAATTACAATTTGATTTTTTAGAAATATATTTTTTAAATTAATTAAAAATAATTAATTTTAATTTTTTTTATTTGAAACAGAGTCGCCATTTAATTTTTGAAAATCAATAAAAATGGTATACATGTACAAACGTATTTTAGCGAGAGTTTTCTTTCAGTTCGTAGTTTGATGTCGATACTCGAGAAAGAGATTTTGTACTTCATCCTTTGTACCCATTTTAAAAATGGTATCTACTTATAAATTTGGATTTTGAAAATCGGTTGTATAACGTTTTATTTTAACCAATTATTCTTTCGGTCATGCATAGATTTTGTGCATATTTAAAGAATTATAACAACAATTATTTAATTTTTGGTACCTGTTGCTGATGTTATTGACTAGGCATCAGTTTTTAAAGGCATTAGGGTTTAAAAATAAATCATAAACGAGCCTTTGTCAAATATTTTTTTTTGTGAAAATATCCCAAAAATATTTTAAAATCATTTTCTAATTATTTTTGGGATTTTTAGAAAATGGTTTGATGTTCCAAATTTATAAAAATAATTTTGGAGTTTAAAAATGGGAACCAAACAAGCCTTAGGACCGGTGTCCTAGGTCCTAGGTTTATTTTATCGGTCGAGGACTAAGAGCCCTCGGTCCTAGGTCAAGAGCCTCTTGGTCGGGGTTCAAGATCCTTAGTCGGACCTCTCGGTCCTGGCTGAAAAACCTTGGATTGGGTGCTAAAGACTCTCGTTCTTGAACTAGAATTCTCGTCCGGGTATCAGAATTCTCGGTTGGACTCGATTGGTCGAGTGCGAGACTCCTCAGTCCTAGGTTCAACTTCTCGATCGGACCTCTTGGTCTTGGGTGGAAGTCATTGGTCCTGGGTTCAGGAGTTCTTGGTCTTGGGTAGAAGTCCTCGGTCTTAGGTCTGACTTCTTGGCTGAATCTAAAAATCATTGGTCGGATCTCTCGGTTCTAGATGAAGAACATCGGTCAGACCTCTCGGTCCTAGCTAAAAAGTCTCGGTCGGATCTCTCGGTCCTAGGTTAATTTTTTCGGTTGGACCTCTCATTCTAGACCAAAGATTCTCGGTCCTCAAGAACATCAAAATTGTAGGTTTTTGCCTTTTTGATGGAGGCTTGGATTCTTCGATCTAAGTACCTAAGTAGCTTCATAAAGCTCCTATGAACATTTAGAACACCATCCCATGATATTAATCGACCTGAGTGATGATAATTTCATTCAAAACAATTTATAGCAAAAAATCGGGATTTTAGTTTTAAAGTTGTTTTGAAGTATGAGGAGCTAGCCAACAACTTCCTTATACTTCATATACTTAATTGGTACCAAAACAAGAACACTGGATGTTCGTTTAGACCAAATCAAGAACTAAAAATTTTCAATTATTTTGAAAATTTTGATTTTGATCAAACATGATCGAGATGAATAAAACATGATTCATATAGTTGCCCAACATCATTTAAAACATATTGGAATGCTTTCTGGGTAGCTAACTTTGAGGATTAGCCCAAGAACAGTAAACCCAATTTTTGGATTTTTAAAATCAAATTTGGGTTTTTCTGTTTAAGGTTGATTGATTGATTCTAACCTAAACAAAAAACTTGGAAATGATTCTAGGATCGATTTCCAATCCTTAAATTCAACAACCAGACAATATACAAACTTATGAAAACTGAAATATAAAAATTTTAATTTCAAATTGAAAGTATGAATTAAAGGATGATTGAAAACATACAAAGTATTGGAGAACACTCCTTAGACCTTAGGGACGCTTTTGAGATGTCTGAATCCAAGCTTTAGAGCCTTATACGAAAATTTCGAAAAATCAAAACTTTGAACTTCAATGGTGGATTTTCGAAATTCTTTGATTTGAGACTTTAGGTGTTATCCCTTAGCCTCATAAGTGATGAGGGAGGCTATTTATAGCCTTCATGAGTCTGTTGGGTGACTCAAGTGGATCGAATCAACCAAAAGCCATTAATGGCATTATGGTTGTTCTTAGATCAACTTTCTAAAATAGGCAGTGATTGTGCCTAATTGTGTAGGAGAAATGATCACTGAAGTAGGGTGATCATTTCACCTTTCGAATAAGCCGATTTGGTTGACTATCGGTTGAATTTCATCTTTGAAAAATCAAAGATGGAATTTGATCTTATCCCTTCGGCAATCGCGATGAAGAAGATGATCGAGACTTGAAACAACGCCATTTCGGGTGAGAACGCGGACACGGAGCGGTCTGTTAGCGTTTGATCCACGTTTTGGTCGTTCTGTCCCGTTCTAGCTAACAGAGCTAACTCTCGCATTAGTCGGTTCTCTACTTCGTGGGCGCACAATCCCCCGATTGTAGAGGGCTACTCAGACGCGTTTGGGGCATTGAATAAGATTCCAGTACCTATCCGATGGACGCGGTTCCGACTGTAGCAATAAATCTATATTTCGGCTACACCCGATTACATATTTATTTTTATTTTAAAACCTTAAGGGTTTGTTTGAAATGAATTTTCTTTCACCCTTTTAAATTTAATTTTGATCGTTTTAAATACACAAAATATTAAAATAAATATGACAAATAAATTGTCAAATTTTTGTTTGTGTATATTTTAGGGTTAAATAAATAATTTTTTAGGATGAAATGGGTACCACATTTCATCTTTAAATTATTTATTTTAACCCCTTGATTTGATTTTTTTTCTAAAAATGAGTATAACATTTATCCCAAATAATTTTATCTTTTTATTTTGGCGATTTTCCTTAAATTATGTTTTAATTATTACAATAATTAACTAATAAATTGTTTTAATTAGGTTTTGGTCTTGGAGTTAATTATTTTATTTTTATTTATTCGTAAATAAATAAAAATAATTATTTTAATTTTATAAATTGGGTGTGTAGATTTTTAGTGCTTATAACCGTAGATTTCCTTTAAAGAGAAACTAACATAATCCATCTTTTAACGAGGATCAATGATAGCTGATATAAATATCAACTTATTCATTTTTTCTATATCTCCCCAATACTTGTCATATTTCCTTTTCATTCTTTTTTTTTGTGAATAAAAAGAGAACTAGCAAGACACCCCATAATCATGCCCCCTAATTAAACTCAAAGAACTTTCGAATAAAATTGAACCCGTAATCTTTTGGTCTCTTAAACCGACTCTTACCACTAGTCTACTTTGGTGAGTCCTTTTTATTCTTCTTGCCATGTCAAAAATATGTACATCATCATTGTTTTCATAATCTTGCAACATGTAGTGAACCGTACTGATCTCATTAAGAAAAGTATTACAAGTCACATATGAAGAAATTGATACTAATACAATGAGCTCGTAAAAATGTTTCAACATGAAACAAAACACACGAGTGTAAGCCCAATTATCAAATTCTGGCATACTGACCCCGTTATCAAGGTCAAACAAAATATTAACATCTTCCCTTTTATATCTATCGAACAATACCCTTTCGAATTTTGAATAGTGTCCAACATTAAATAAGTAGAATTCCAACGAGTTGAGACAACTAAACAAAGCCATCTCTTAGATTACATTTTTTTTTAATTCAGCAAATTGCTTAAAATTTGCAAGTCTTAATGGGGATTGACACACATAACAAACTACTCCACTAATGCGACTAATAGAATCATCAACTTCTTTCAAATCATCAATAACTATTAAATTCACAATATGGTCAATGCATCACATGTGCAACAACTTTCCTTTCAAAATGCTAGTTCCTCAATTCATAAAAAATTGCTTTATATAGGTCATTGTAGTGTCATTGAAACTACATTATCGACAGTAATAGTGAATATCTTATCAATTCTCCAATCTATCAAACATTTTACCACTGGTTTTTCAATTGATTCGCCTGAATGACTTGAAATCGGACATAAACTCTTTGAACACTATTCTTAAAAGTCATGAGTTTCAATTCTCACTCATATATAAATCATAGCAATCCCTAGCCATTGTCCATCTAGATGGAATGTAAAACATAAGACACACAGATGACATGAAATGCTTAAATCCTTCACCATCCACAAAAGAAAAATGAAGCTAATCTATTATGAGCATACATGCCAAACTTTTACGAACTTATCTTGGTCGAATTTCCTTGTCGGAGAGCTTATTTTTCTTGTGTCTAGACATTTTCCTCTTGAATGATTTGTTTGACAACTATTTAAATGTTGTTTCAAGGTGTTTGTTCCATGTCTCGATGGTGCAATATACACCTTACAATGTATGCACCTAGCCATCTAATTTCCCTCATTATTTTCAAACCTTTCGAAATGCATCCACACATCCGACCTTGGTTTCATTTTTTTCTCTTTGCGTCCTTGAACTTATAGAATCAGATGCGTTATTACTCCTGCTCCCTATGACATCAACTGACTCTTCTATTTGTGACATATTATTGATTAGAGTTGTAAAATTTCTAATTGTCAGACTTTACACTTTCAAATATTAATATCTTGAAATTTTTTTAGCATATCACACAAAGAAAAAAAAACAATATTAAAAATAATAATTTGAGCATCATCATTTGATAGAACACTTGCAAACATCATATTCACATACGAAATTAATATTCAAATAGATTTCAACTCTTCGTGACTAATTAGTTCAAAATCTAAGCTACAATCAATTAGTTACATCAAACAAAATTATTTGAAAATAAAACCTCAAATCATACAAATCACAATACCCAAATTGAAAAACAAACTACACTCACTTCGTCTACCATATGAATTTCTTAATGAATAACCTATCCTCTCCGGTTCTGGATTTCATTATGAATTTAAAAAGTTTTGCTAGCTAAAATATTTCAGCATCGAAAAATTACATGCTTCAAGGATCATTACCTGAATTTCACAATAATAGCTCTCTACAGAATCTGAATTTGAACATGATGGATTTCAATTCCAAGATGCTTTGAACTCCCAAGCACCCAAAATATCAATGGTGGAATAAAACTAGAACATGTCCCAAAAAAATAAAACTATTTAGTTTAAACTGTCTTTCTCAAATGATGTATTTTAAAAAAAAATATATCATTGATGCTAGGAAACTCATGTAATCCGATTATTGGTGACAAATGTTTAAGCTTAACATAACTTATCCCATGCAGGAAATAATTAAATTATAAATAAAATAATGATTTCTAGAATAACAAAATAAAATAAAATGATTGCTAGAATCTCACCTACATCTACTTCTCTTATACCTCAATCCTTCGTCACTGTATTCATACTGAAATCCCCAAATATAAGCTAGAACAAATTCATACTTTTAAATTATACCTTATTGAATAAAATGAAATCCCCCAAATATAAGCCAGAACAAATCAAGCCTAAGAACTCCCAAACAGTCTTGCAAAACAATATTAAATAAATAGTAATGTTCACGATGGATACAACACTCAAGATTTATGCACCATTGTCTAGAGAGTTCATAATTGAGATAACTGGAGACTAACAAAATAATACTTCATACATGGGCTATCCATACAGTCTTGTCAAGAAAAGTTCATTTGTTAACCTAGAAAAAATAACGAAACAATCATCGACTACTCCAATTGGAAGATCGATAAAAAAAACAAGATGATTAACTCTCTTTTAAGGCTAATTTCTTGAAAGAATACACGTTTTAACTAAAACACAAAGTTATAATAAAGAGATCTGGATCATACTATTACTACTATTTATTTTTTGGAACGATCATGACTTGGTTCAAATTCAACTTTTTGTCAACCCAAATAGTAAAAACACCATCTAGATGGATATTATTCTAGATAACTGTTTATTATTTATAGAGTTGATTGCTTGAATGAACTATTCAATGCAAAAGATAATGTATGCAATAGAAGCTGTGAACTAAATGATTCAACTAGCAACATGATCTCAAAAGAAAATGTATGGATTTAGATGGGATTATGATCAGAAAAAAGAATGAAGACATATGATTCCTTTCTTAATCTATCAACTGATATTGGATTAACCCACAAAGGGAAATGAAACGAAGAAAAAAAAATGATCGCAAAAATTTATGCAAATCGACCAACTGAAGGTGGCGCACCTGTTTAGAGTCCATTGTATAGATCTGATCTTGATCTGTCTTACCACTCAGACTATATACATTTACATGACGTTACGATATCAAGTTTCCTTTTCCTAAACAAACCCATGAAGAAGGGAAGAAGTTGAAGAAATAAATTGATAATATTTTTAATCAACACTGCATCAGTTGTCACTAACGAGTGAGCTCCTCTTTTATTGCGTTTCCGATATCTCAATTCGCAGAGACGGAAGAAGGTATATCAATTTAATCTAGTGTGATGAGTCTTCATGATAAGATCATACAAAGATGAGTCAACATTGATTAGAATGTAAAACAATATTTCTTTCCTCTATTGGTGTTTTGGGTTAGAAGAATGATTGTCAAATTTCACATTTTACACTAAAGCAACAAAAAAAATAGAGAGAAATGTACTCATAATGGAGGGTTTACATCAAGGTTTTGAAAACCGTTCCGGTTACCGACCCGGTTTTCTGGGCGAACTCCGGTTTAACCGGTCCAACCGGTTCAACCACTGGTTGGACCGAATTTTAATTTCATTAAATTTAAGTTATTTTTGTCGGTGGGTCCACCAGAATTCCAAAGGTGCAGCGATTTCATCAAGAAGAAGAGGTAGATCTAGTTAAGAGAAGACGAGCTTCAGTTCATCTCTTCACCGTTCTTCACGATTCAGGTACATTCTCCTCCAACTGTAACTTCATATCGTATTGGAGACGTCGGTTCTGAACACCGGCGTCGATCGATGGATTATACAAATCTGAAGGTTATGGTCTGATTCATAGCTTGTTCTTGATGTTCTAAGTTTAGTTAGGATTGAAATAGGTTTAGGCAATCAATTAGTTTTCAGTTTGAAGTCTGTATCTGTTGAGATCTTCGAATCTAGTCACTGTTGAACAGATTCTTGGTTGATTGCTGAAGAACTTGTCCTTAGTTGCGTAAGTTGAAACACAACTCCAATAGATGAAGAACGTCTGGTGTTAGCGATCCGATCATTTTCTTTGAAACAAATCGATAGTTACAGCCTGTAACTATTGTTAGTTTTCATTCAAATTTTCTTTCGATCCCCTTTGGGTTCCATTATAGCAGCTGAGAGATAAAGAAGAAATGTCCAGAGTTTTTTTACCTTTCGGACCGGATATCTCCGGTTCGTTTTTTCGGTTGAACCGTCAGGTTGGACCGGATTTTGACCGGTTCGAAAGGTGACCGCAATTAAGTCAAAAACCGGACCGTCCCCTCGACCGTTTCGCGGTCGGACCGGTTGAACCGGCTGTCCGACCGCGTATTTTAAAACCTTGGTTTACATACCCTACTTACTTAGTCTCTTCATTAATGATCTCACAGTGAGATTTTCACTCCAACTTCCGAGTGAAAAGGGGAACATGGGAGAGATGATGAAAATAAGAAAGGAAGAAAGATACAATAAAATTAAATTAATTATATTGATTTAGTTTGGGTAAGTTTAACCCAACCCGAATTTAACCCAACCCAAATTAATATTTTGGGTTTGGGTCATCCCAAGATATGCTCACCCCTACTCGAGAGTGATTTATGTCAGGGTTCATTATCTCTTCCATAATATGTTTTGTAAGCACCACAAAAAGAATCATCATCAAAAGCAGTTCGAAGGTGAACCCATTTAATACTTGTTCCTAAGAGGGATTCAGCCTAGGGTTCATTGTCATAATATGCTTCATATGCATCACAAGGAAGAATCTTCATAAAAAAATGAGTTGAATTAGTTATGTGAGTGAATCCATATAATATATGTCCCAAAAGGTTAGGGTTAACACAAAAACAAACCAAGCTAGGCTGTCATCATGAAACTCATGTAATATTTATTCCCGAGAGGGATTCAGATCAGGGTGCATTGAACATGGTCATCTATCATACGTCACAAAAGTTGGAAAGGGATGCGTTGTTAGACATCTGAAGAGGTGTTTGATCACAGAGACATCATCGATAATGAAGAAATAAAGAGATCGTTTATCGAGATTCGCTTTCTTCTATAATATGCTTTGAAGCAATACAAAGAATAATCATTAGTAGAAACAAGTGCATTCAGGTTCTACATTTCTATCATTTATATTTTGTTATAGGAATAAGAATAAGCCCGAAAGAGATCTCAAATCTATGTCTCACTAATTAGTGCCTATTGGTCAAGTTTGGACAAATGTTTTACTAAATTAAAGTCTTATACAAACTTCGTCCAAGAGAGCATTCTGTATACACTAATTTTTGACACTTGAAAAATTGAATAAATTTCTTACATAAATAAAATAAATCGACATAATTATAATAATAAATGATAATAAATAACCATTTTTGTTTAATCTTTGCATGTTGAGACCAGCCCAAAGAACCCGGTCAAGAGTTCAAGGATGAAAAAAAATAATCCGGTCAATGTTCTGATTGGAAAAGAAAGAAAAGCTGGAGTTTTTTTTTTTTTTTTTTAAGTTTAAGAAGAGAGATATAAATGGGTTTTGTTTTTATTTGGGTTAGCAATTAAAAGGAGAGTATTGAGAGAACATCTTGGAAAAAACCCTAGCCTCCGAGAGTAATGACTAAGGAGAGTAGTTTAAGAAGAGAGCACTTCGATTGAGCCTTGTTCTACGATCCTAATTGGAGAGTTTAAGCCATTTTGAATTGAATTATATATCGATTTTTTTTACATATTTTCCCCTCTACGCTACAAGTACTATTGTTAAACATAAATGACTAAATGTATTAGTCTAGATGCGTGTTAAGATTGAAAAGAACATATCTCCTTTAGAACGGATTATGTTATTGATTTAAATTAAACAAAATTTGTTTAACTTGTCATGATTAAAACAAAAAGGTCAAATTTGTTTTGTAGTAAAGACTGTCCTTTTGAACGGACATGTGAGCCAAAGTGTCAAAAGGTCATTTCCCATACGTAACAAATCACCGAGCTCAAAATAATTTTTAAATATTTTCTTTCTTAGTTTCTCTCAAAGTAAACTAAAGTGGCGATTCTTAAAAAAAAGCCAAAAGTATGTCTAAATATTGAGTTCTATTTCGGTTTAGTTTTACGAGATTCGAGAGAAAGATAAGCCACAGGACTTAAGAAAGTAATCGGCTAATAACATTTTCTAAAAAATATAGGTTACCTTTTTCTTTTCTTTGCTGATTCCCCTCAATGAAATTTGCCATGTTAGAACTTTTTTTACTTTCTATTTATATCTATTTTGTTATATTTCAAAAAAAATATGATTCAAAAGAAATACTCTGAATAGTCGAGATTTAATTTCTCTTTGAATAAAAATATTGAACGAAGGGGGCGAATGTATCTAAATGGATTAAGGCAGTGAATTGTTCCATATTCAAATTTAGGTTGAACATTACCTTATTTTTTTTCTTCTAAATTGCGAGTTTATATATATATATATATATATATATATAAAAAGTTATGATATTAATTTGGAAAGACATTTATCTAGTATATTCACATTAATAACAAAAATAATTCAAACCTAATCCAAATCATAATGTTAAAATCTCTTTTATTTAAAAATATATATATTATTTTATTATTATATATTAATATTTGTAAGTGTCCTTATCTAACAAAATTATAAAAATATTTAACTCCTTAAAATCATCTCAATCAATATTATTTAAATAATTTATACCAAAAAAAAGATTTGGACTTTGTTTGAATTGAAATTATTTGAATAACTTAGAGAAGAGAAAAAAAAGAATGATACTTAATAATTTTAAAAAAATAATTATTATTTTTGATAAAAAAAAACTTAAAATGTATTTAATATATAAATAAAATAAAATAAAAAATATTTTAGTTAATAAAATGAACGATATAATTAATAATAAGTGATTGAAAAATTGAAGAATAAATAAAAAACTTTGGACAAACAAGATTATTTCATTATTTGCCATTTTTAAATTAAGATTCATATGCAAACTCTTATCATTTTTATTTTACAAGCCAAAATAACCCTAATCTTCAAACATTTAAAATAAAAATACACCAACTTGAGTTTTTGACACTCCCATACTCCAAAACCCTAACCTTCATGCTTTTTTTTTTGCCCCATCCCAATCGGTCATTGTAACATTTGCTGGGATAGAAGTTTTTCCTCAAATAAAGCAAATTTAACCAACAAAACATTGGATAAAATAGACCTTTCAACAAACTTCGAAGGAGATTATATTCAACGTGTTCATATCTTCATAGCGATCTCTGATGATCATCATAAACGAAAGAAGGAAGAGGTTCAACCAACCCTCCACACGAACCTCTTCCAATTCGATCATAAAGAATAGTGTAATTCGAACTGCTAACGTTCCTAAAATAGCAAGATCCATCATCTTTATAATCTTTATAATCGTAAATTTGTTGAGTACTACCCAATCCACTACTTACCAAATTGCCCTTCACTCGAATATAACCTTCCCCTTTTTGAACATTCTCCAGAGAACTAACCAACCCTCCATTACCAAACCTCTTCTCGTTCAAACCAAGAGTCAGATTCGCCACCATACTATACGAACCATTTCCTTCATCATTAGTATCAGAGTAAAATTGAAGCGAAAATCTTTTCAACGAATCAAACACGTCTATCTTTGATCGAATTGAATCATTGAAATCAATTCTCTGGTCTATAATTTGTAGATTTCCTTCATTACCCATTTCCATAGAGTTTGTGAATTCAAACGCTTGAATAGAATCAGTCGTGATATTTCCATGAGACGATTTCACCCATCCAGATGATAATATCGATCTACTAGATGTTGTCAAGAAATTTCCAATCAAACCGGTGAAATTCAGCTGCGACGAGTAAACAAGAGGCAAACCATCGTTTCTCAAAAGCTTTCCAACTGTTCTTTCACTTTTATCATCAAGCCATAAATGCAAATTGGCAGATATATACCAAACATTTAAAGCATTCGTGACTGCAAAAGAGAACTCATGGATATTCCCATTGAGGATAGTTCCTAAAAATGGTGTAATCTCGATATCATAAGAAGGGAGATCGAATGAACCAATTCCAGTTATGGGTCTCCACAGAAGAGGATTAATTCCTCCGGTGTATACAACAGTGAAAGGCCAGACAGCTCCGACCACAGAACCGTCCAATCCAACTACAACCTCCCTAAAGGGTCCATTTCCAGCGAAACCAGTGAGGTTATTTGCGTTAATGTACTCATTCGGAAGATTAGAGTACCAAAATTCATCGTTTTCATGAAATGAAACGTAAATCTCCAAAACAGACCTATAAGTGTTCTTAGGAATACTAAACATCTTCGATTTTACATCAGTCGAATTTTGGATCTCGAACCACAACCCATCATTCAAAGGTAAATTTCTCGAAATGGGTATGATAAGATCCGCCCTAGAATCAGTATTCCGATGATGTTCTTGAGCAGGATAGAAATGAATGGTCAAATTAACATGATAAATACCAGTATAAGTGTTGTCAATAAGATTCCCAAGATAAACAGCAAGCGTTTGATTTGACATCAACAATGAATAATACCTCGTAATATCCTTCTCAACCGTCCAAACAATCCCTGTCGCTCTCGGCTCCGCCGTACAACTCCTGAGGAGCTCGACGCCGCCTAACCAGACACCAAATATACGATCGAATTGCCTACCTTTAGATGTGGCTTCCCATTCAAGAACGATTGAGTCAAAATCTAGATTAGGGCAGTCTAATGGAGGCTTATAATCGGCAAGAACAGGGGATTTACCATAGGTATATCCGAAATCGTGTTGAAGAATGAGATGAGAGCAGGGTTTTGAACGAGGATGCTTGATGGGTTTTGTAACTTCAAAGTATCTAGTCGGTGGGATATCTTGTAAGTTTGAAGATGTCGGTTCTGAAATGAAATCTGGTCGGAAAAGGGTTGGTCTGTGGAGGTTGTTGGCCGTGGAAGGGATGGGAAGAAGGAGAGAGAATAGAAAGGGAAGAAGAGAGAAAGCCATGAATGGCGATTGTGTTGAGGAATTTGAGACTGGTAGTTGCTTAGTAGCAGATGGGACTGTAGAAAGTTTGTTTGTTTTGTAGTTCTATTGAGAAATTAATTTTAAAAAATTATATCATCATAAATATATCTTTAAGAAAATTATTTATATTTTAAAAAATATATATATAGATGCTTAATTTTTAAAATGTTCAGATTGTCGGTATATATGTGAGAGTAATGGATACTTGGGTCCGATTGTGGGTTGACTAGTTCATAAACTTAAAACGGTTAAAAATAAAATTAAAAATATTAGAGATATGTTTCGAACTTTTAATATAACAAAAACAAGTAACACCCTTTAATTAACTAGATTAATAACACTTTATATTTTAAATTTAACACTAAACTAAATTTGATAAACGTATAACATTTTAAAAATATAAGTTCAACTTTTTAATATATATATATATATAATGATACTTAATTTTTAAAGTGTCCGGATTGTCGGATTGAGAGCTGTGGTTAATTTTTATATATTTGTGAGAGTAAATAGATATTTGGGTCGGATTGTGAGTTAATCCGCCCATAAACTTAAAACCATAAACTTAAAACAGTTAAAAATAAAATTAAAAATGTTATTAAATTTTTACCGTAATATTTTTTTCACGGTTTTTTATATCAATACTCGTGCAAATACGCAGAATACATGTTAGTTTTATTAATATAAAAATTATTGTTTTATTTTATAAAAACAAGTTTTTGACAGCATTCACAAGAAGACAATTTTACAGAATGTAAAGTATTGTTTTTATCAACTATTTTAATTTAATTTTAATATAAATGTTTTTCTAGGTCAAGATCTTTCATTATTTTTTTTCACATCTAGATCTTGTTTGATGTTTGGTATTGAGTTTTTGTATTGAATTTTTAAAAAATAATTATTTAATGAAAGAAGTTATTTATATTTTAAATTGGTTAAATTATTATAATACTATTTTATGGTTAAAATTAAAATTTAATATTAACATTAGCACAATAGTATATTAACCATTCCCTTCAATCTATTCTTATCAACAAGAATATCACTAAACATTAACAAATTATTTAAATAAGTTAAATCAAAATTAAAAAAAAAATCTAACATTTTTTCATACAAATTCTAGAAAGTAATTTCGAATGGACCATGGCATACTTTCAAAAGTATAGGAACTAGGAAGCTATTTGATAAGTTCCTATAAGATTTCTTATTTCTTAATTATAGATTTTTTAAAATAACCCTTATATTATTTTTAAAAAATGGGACACAAACATACAAATTAAGATAATTTTTGTTTAGATTAATTTATAATTTCAAGAATCACATTACTGTACTTGAGCAAATCTTCAATAGAAAGAAAAAAAATGAATAATATAATATCATTCATATAATGAAATGTACATCAAACACCTCTATCTATATAATGTCTTCATCTTTAGTCCATCACCCAGAAAAATTAACAGCTTCATACAAGCAAAGTATATATAAAGAGAGAAAAAACTCAAACCTGTGTTTGGCCAATATTTGTGATAATGATAACTAACTTTGGCAAAAGGAGTCAAAGAAAATCCAAGTCAACTGAAAGATCGATTTAGTACCGACAATTGCCCAGAATCACCATTCAGTAAGAAAACTTCCAAAGGTGCGTAAGATGAAGTCGACATTGATGATGATCCAAATCTATAAGTAGGCTGCAGTATTTTGCTCCCTTTAGGGCAAGGAATGGTGAGGAGTCGTGGCCCTGTTCTCATCTGCCAAATCTGGGAGAAGACCATTTGCTTGATTAAAAAAAGAGAAGAAATATATGAATCTTGTGATGTACTACCATTCGTAAGAAGCTATTGGCTTATTTGGAACACTTTTCTTTATAGATATGGATTCGGATGAGAAACCATGTGTGAAACTTAGCTCAATTTCCAATTGTGATCCCATCGGATATGGATGTGGATCCACGTTTAGAACAAACCTTAGACAGGATGTGGATCCATTTGAAAACAAAATAGATTTACAGTTTCTCATTTGGATCCTAATTCAAATCCAGATCCAGAACAGAAAGTGTTTCCATATAGGTTACTATTACTTGTGTTCTCAAGATCAATATAATTCTGCAAATTGTGAATGAAAAAAAATGTTACCTCAATAATCTCTTTTTTAGGAGCATGAATGGCTAGGCATAGGTAATAATCATTCTTAACATGATTAACATATGCAGATGTAGAAGCTGCAGAATCTCCTTTAACAAGCATTTCCATAAAGAAGCAACTAGCATCACGATATCCCTGTGCAAAGAAGAAGAAATTTTTTCAGACATTCTATGAATAAGTAAAGCTTAAAACTCTGAATCAAAACCTTCCATAATCGAACAACAACTAGGGCTTTTGTGTCCAGAAGTAATATACGGCCAAGAGAATCTGTTATTGCTGCCAATGTACCACCAGGTGATAGTGTCAGCTTCTCTCCCTTTCTAGGGCTATCCTTCAAACATGTAAGAGGAGAAGCTGCAAAAGAGAATTAAAAAGAACATCATTTATTTTTTCTAAACATGAAAGAAGACAACAAGAGCACATAATTAATCACCAATCATTTCCTTCAAACAGACTAGAACTGTCACCGTTCAGAGAAATGACATCTAAACCTTCTAAACGTTTTTTTTATAGAAAAATTTATTAAAACTGCACACAAGGCAAATATAGTGTCATCCACAAGAATAGGTACAACTAATACAATAAAAGATCTCAAATAATACTGTGAGATCCCATACAAAGGGTTTTGTTTTTCAAAAAGAGATCCCAAACAGAGCACCCCACTCAACTGTGGCCATACAAGATAGTATGAGTGAACCTTCTAAAAGATTGAAATGAATTGAGAGTGAACATTTAGCCAAGCCTTTGACAACAAATTATCCCATGTTCTTCAGCGCAATAATGCACCAGCTACCATCAAGGCATCAACACATCAAATATTATAGTTGTTTTGAACCGGTTTATATGATGAGTGAAACTTTTGTTCAAAAATGTTCACAGATTATGGTCAGATTGATACATAGTTCCAAACAGAGGGAGTAGAAAAATTAAGGCAATAGTGTAGAAGGCTAAGCAAGTGCAGGAAGTTAAACATTAGGCTACATTTGGTTTAGAATTGGAATTGGATGTAATTCAAATCCTATGTTTAGAGATATTACTAGAATTGTAATTCCAAGGACTGGAGAATGAATGGGGATAAAACAAAATGTATAAGTCTGAAATTTCATTAGAATTTAAATTCCAAGTTCACCATATTCTCAAACTAATAATGTACAAATTCCAGTTCCATTTCAAACCGAACAAAGCCTTAGTGTAATCAACGAGTCCCAAGGCTAGAGGCCACAAAAGCTGGGCCATACAATGATAAACTTGGTCCAATTATTCTTTGAATCTATATATTCCACATACATCTTTGACGCTAAACTAACTTACCTCGAGCAAATGATTGAGGCTTCTCCTCTGGCTTCTTTGTTGGTGGTGACGGCTCGCTTCTCCATATCATTTTGGAAAAAGTTGCTATTGTCGAAAATGTTGCAGGAACAACTTTAGATAAAATAGCTCCAACCAAGGATCTGCTTCTGTCCTCAGAAAGTCTTTTTTTTGGGTAAAATAAATCATATACACAATGTTTAGAAAGGATAGTATCAAATTGATCATTTAAAGTAAATAACAAAACATCTATCCGCTTAAGCAAAAAACATATCTACACGACTTCAACGCAAAAGGTCCAACATACTGACCTAAAAGCTGAAATAACGGCATCATTTCCAACAGTGACAGCAGAATAATAATGTTGACTTGACTGCCCAACAATAAAAGCAGCTGAATTCAAATACCAGAATAACTTCAGAAAGTTTTTCACAGAATAGAAAATAGAGATAGTGAAGTAGCTAACATTGTCTTAACAATTAACTAATGTTATCACCTGCAGTTCCATCAGTGGAGGGGGCATTATGCCAGTTATTGCAGCATCAGCACAAGATCCATATTTGTTAACATTCCACAACTGATAAGGTAACTTAGCATAACCATTTCCAGATTCATCAGGAGGAGCCTTTTGATCCCATGTCTGCCTTTGTTTTTCTTCAAGCCAGCTTTGCAACATGCTCTAATTTCATCACCAAAAGAATTCATCAATGAAAAATACATATCCAACAAGCCTAATCCTGAAGATTTCCATCTTAAAGTAATTTTGATCAGAAAACGAAATTTCAAATCGAAAAACTTACTTGAACAACAGACCCATCAAAACGACCAATAATTCCGGGAATCACCACGCAGACTTCTGAAGACACCTCTTCATTCATGTCTCTCTTGGTGCCACGAACTCTCAACTTGAGAATTCGTCCAGGATATACCAGCTGGAGAAAATGAAATTTTAGATTTCCAAATCCAAGTAAAATTATAATGCATACATATATAACAAAAGTTATCAATTGACCTGTTTGTGGATTAGATCTCCACGGAGAGAGAAAATCATAAGATACCCACATGAGGTCCCAATAGCAAGTGCCCTATCATCTCCGAAAACTAGCCATTCGATTGCAGATATATACTCCGCCTCAATCGCATTCAGATCAGGCTGGATCTTAGCCAGAGGCTTCGATGGATCTGCTCCATTGGAGAATCCAAGGACGAGGATGTGGTAACGAACGGATAGGGCGATAGAATTGGTGTCAAGAGCAACGATGAGATTAGGGTTGTCAATGAGCCAACCTTCCTTGCCAGAACCCAATTCAGTTAGATCATCGCATGCGATGGAACCTATCTCCGTCATGTAGTTTCGTCGAGCCATTGTTGAATTCTCAGAAGAACCGTTCGGCAATAGCTTAATTGAATCGATCTACAAAGTGTGAAGAAGAAGAAGTAGAAGTTGACGAGCAGGATATTTGGTAATTTGGGAATTGATATATCCTGTTTGATAATTAATTATTGTGATTAAACTATTTTTATCCATAAAAAAGTTATATTTAAAAAGATTAGTATAATTTAGATCTAAATAAATGTTGGATCTTAAAACTCATCTGATTTAGTTCTTGTAACTCCAAACTAATATTAGTCCATCAAATTTTAAAATTTAGAGTAAGATAACTAGTCTAATTTATATAAACTCTTAAATCTAGTTCCTTGGACCATCAATGGGGCCCATCAATGCACCATCCTATGCATTTATGCATTGCAGACTGATTTAGGAAGCATGTTGTATGGTTGGACTTGAAAAAAAAATATTTGTTGGTCGGAGATAAATGTTTCGAATTTCAAAATTTATTAAATTGTCCCGAAGATGTGGTTATTTCAGAAGATAAGAATTGCAATAGGAGATCGATTGAAGTTAATGTGAATCACTTGAAGTTGATCAGTAAATCTTTTCGCTCATCATCATGGAAGAAGGAACGATTTGGTCCCAATCTTAATAGTGGACAATTTTTTTCCCGGGCTACAATTCCCGTAGAAGGTACATTTCTTTATGATGTGATTTCAAAACATCAGTTATATTGCCAATTGCAAATTGTTTAATTACATTGATGGAGGATGGACTCCGACGACTTTTTAATGCTTAGTAGATTATCATTGAGAAACCACATGTTAAGAGTGACATTTCTAATGTCGTGGATGTAGATGGGAAAACGTATGAAATGAAACATGTCACTAGGAGGTTTGAATCAGGTTCAACTCAAAATGGTATCTAGTTTCGTTTGTTTGGAATGTTTGCATTACTATGAAATTTTAATCTTCTCCTTAGAAAGGGGGATGATCTCGATGAGTTTATTGAGTGTGATGAGAGTTCTCAAAGCGGGAACAATGAAGGATGTGTCCGAATTCTTGTGGTACTTCTTGAGTCGAACGTCAGATATCCAGAAGTTCTTCTTGTGGATAACGAAACATATGATTGTAAGGTTATGGTTTGGACAAAATGTTCTACTGACGTTTTAATGACGTCGGATATCGGTTCTTGTTCTGGTCCTAACAAGGATATCCTTGTTGAACCTTTATCAACAACTCATCCTATGGGTCCGACGGTGTTAGGAGCACGTGTTAAGTAATCAACGGTGACTCCTTTCTACGTGGACCAAATTTGTTTGGATGGGTTCATAAGTGTTGAATGGTTAATAGTTGTGGAGGATAATGTGCATGTATTGAGTCTTGATGCTTGTATGTCGCATATGTCATAGTGTGTTTAGGCGAAGAGAATGTTGGTCATAAGGATGTGTCCGAGATTATTCCTTCGCTATATTTGACTCCTCTTTCTCAAGAGTATCCCGTCTCAAATAAGGGTCCTATCAAGGTTAGAGAGTATCCATTTGAGGTACACATTTGAGACGATTATTGAGCATTTTTCTCCTCTCTTGCCTATGTCTGAGTTTGTTAACCATGTCTCCCCCATTATTTCCCTATGATAAATGATTATATTTAGCCTCATACCAAGTTAGGGTACCCCCGTTCTCACATCCAATCTTAGACTTAATTGATGATTTGGGGTTGAACGAGTTGAGGATGATATTTGGTCCCCTTCTTCTAGTGAGGCTAATTTTCACCCCAAACAGTTGTCTAAATCCCATTGTCGAGCCGTCTTTGGTTATTAATGAGGCTTATGAGGAAAAATCCATTGAGTCTGATCCTGAGTACGATTCCGAGGAGGAGGTTTGCGCAGAGTTCTGGACTTATAATATTATTTTGAACGATAATAGATCTCCGGTGCAAGAAGTTTTGAGGTCCAAGATGGAGGTTTGGCCGAAGATTCGTGAGATTCCCCCATTCCCATATTGTTATCTTTGAAGTGAAATGAATAAGTTGTTTTATCTAATGGTAATATTACTGATGAAAAACGTGTTTCGAAGCCTAATAGGGGGTACTCTTATTAGTTTATCTTATTGATTGGAAAATTGTGACCTGGAACGTCTGCATGATTAACGATTGTGCAAAGTAATAAAGTATATTGTTTTATTCAGACCAAGATGAAACATATGAATCAATGAATTTTTCATGACCTCTATAATTTGAGATTGGATAAATTTATCCAACCACATATGAATAAATTTCACATGTGGTTGGAGGCTCTTAATTCTAAAGAGGCCTACGTGGGATTCTGGTAGCCTAGAATTATGATTTATTTGAGAAAAATGATGTTAATATAGGTTGATTTTCGGTTAGTATTCAATTTTTAACTGTGGGAATAATTTTCGTTGGATGATTTCTACAGTGTACGAACCAGTGTTTTCTAACCTTAAGTTTGAGTTCTTCAATGAGCTTGTGGAGGTGACAAGTATTTGTGATCTACCTATTATTTTTGGCGAATATGAATGAAGTTAGGGTTCCATTCGAGAAAAAAGGATGCGTAGACTCACAAGACATATGCGTGAGTTTTCCAAGACAATAAAAAAATATGGAGCTCGTTGATTTACCTTTGGAAGGAGGACAATTCACATTTAGAAGATGTAACATACACGGTGGTAATGTGGATCCTGCATTGATATATTTTGGTGAGTAACTCGATTTTCTGTGGTGTATCTAATATATTTTAGGTCTTACTGTGAGTTATTATGATCATTGTCATATCCTTATTGAGAGGAGGAATGTGGTTCGAACTAGACAACCTTTCAGATTCGAGAACAAGTGGTTGACTATAGATGTATTTAGCTCAAAGGTGGAAGGGTGGTGGGCGAGTAAGGTTGTGTTTGGCACCCCATCTTCTAGATTATTTATTAAACTTAAAAACTATGAAAGTTGCTAAAAACTAGTTTATGGGGATCATGCATTGTTTTTCTATATGGTTGATGTTTTAAGTTGTGAAATTTTAACAATTGATGGTGTAGCGAAAAATCATGATCTTTTTATTATGAAAATTTCTACACAAATTCATCTAGTGAGTGAGTTGCTTGAACTATGTAAAAATGAGAAAAATAGGGCGAGACAACGTAGTAGAGCAATTTGGCTGCGTGAAGGTAATAAAAAACCAAGTATTTCTATGGCATATCTAAAGCACAAGCGAGAAATAATATTATTAATTCGATATCCATTGTGGGTGTCGTGCATGAGAACAAACCGACTATATCTATGAGTGGGATTTTATTCAATTTTACAAAGATTTGTTCCATGAACAATTTCAGGGTTAGACTGAAATTAAATGGCATTAGTTTTTCTTTGATAAATGTAAATGAGAAGTGCATGCTGGAAACTCGTTTCTCTATGGAGGAGATGAAAGCAATAATAATGGATTGTGGTAGTGATAAATCCCCGAGAGCGACAATTTTACTTTGGGCTTTTTAAAAAGGTTTGAGAGTTTGTTAAGGCTGATATTATGACATCTATGAATTATTTATATTGATTCTTATCTTTTGAAAAAGGCTAGAATTCTACGTTGATTGTCCTAATTCGTAAGACAACCGGAACTATCGACATGAAGAATTTATGACCCATCAGTTTGGTTATGTCATTTTTTAAGATTATCTCGAAATGATTGACAAACAAATTGCATGGAGTTTTAGGTACGATTATCTTTGGCAACCATATGACTTTCATCAAAGGCCGTCAAATTTTTGATGTGACATTGATCGCCAATGAAGGTATAGATTCGTCTAACTTTAGAGGCAATAAATGTGGTTTTGTCAAATTCGATATCAAAAAAGTATATGATCATGTTAAATGGGAGTTCCTTTTTGATATTATGGATAGAATGAGTTACAGGGAGAAATTGATCGGATAGATTAGATTTTGCTTGTCGACAATAAAATTCTCTATTATCACAAATGAGAGCTCTGAGGGGTTCTTCGAGAGTTCAAGGAGTATAAGGCAATGGACCATTTTTCCCTTTTCTTGTTTGTTATTGTTATGGAAAGCCTTTCTAGAATGATGTTGTTTGATGAAAATGTGGATCTGTTTAGTAGGGTGGAATGTGGTGCAAGACGATCTTTGTTCTCTTTGTCTCTCTTATTGTGTGTAGATGACTCTCTTGATTTGGGCTACTGAGAGAAATTTCAATCACATTCGTGATATACTTTGATTATTTGGAGCGTATTCAGGATTATGTATTAATTTGGGTAAGTTCGAGATCTTCTTCTCTGAATCAATTTCGTCTAGAAGAAAGATTAAATTGGCATGTATTTTGAGATTTAAAATTTGAGTTTTTCCATCTACGTATCTCAGGCTCCCTCTCAGTACTAAGGCTAGCTTCAAAGCTTCTTGGAATTCGATCATCGGTAAGATGGAGAGGAAACTTCCCATTTGTAAAAGTAAGATGCTTTCTAAGGTGATCATTTAGTCCTTATCAAGAACGCTCTTTCTTAAATGCAAACTTATATAACGTCTTGTCCTCCCAAAGTGTGTGACCGTGAAGATAGAGAGAATTACGTGTAAATTCTTATGGGGATCATCTAAATTCTCATTTCTTTATTTAGTGAGTTTTGGTAATATTAAATTTATAAAAGTACAGCGGACTGGGAATTCACGATCTTGTTTATTTCAATAAAGCCTTATTATCCAAATGGTGTAGTAGATTTGTATCTGAGCAAGATATTATTTGGCTAAATTGATTAAATGTAAATATGATCAGGATAAGTATGGTTCACCAAGAAATCTTATAGACCCGTGGGATGCAACATTTGACGTGATATCTATGTCACGTGAAAGGTTTATCGAGAGTATTTTTTTGTGGGTGATGAAAGTTCGATTAGTTTTTGGGGTGACACTTGTGTGGTGGTAATTTTTTTGCGAATGTTTTTCCCGAGCTTGCTTCTATTTCTATTTCTAGAGATGCATTGGTAAAATATATGTTTGAAATTCGGTCTAGTGGTTTTACTAACCGTATCAGATATAAAAGAAGATTGAATAGAGAGGAAAGCATGTACAATGATAGAGTTTGATCTTTGTTGGAAAAATTTATGGGAATCTAAGATGCCTACCAAGATCTTTTTTTGTTGGTGTACTACTCACGACAGAATTCTCACTAATGATAGATGTATGCGAAAATGAATGATTATTGTGAGTTGTTATCGTATGTGTTACAAGAAGATTGAGACAGTTTCTCATATGCTTTTACATTTCACACTATTGCAAGTATATAGAGTCTTTTTGTGAAATTTGACCAGAATTCAATGAGTTATGCCGAAGACCGTCGGTGGCTATTAGGAGGCATGGATCGGGACGACTAAAAAAACGAGACTTAGAAGATGAATCTCTATCCCTATAATTTTATTGTGGTGTATTTGGTTAGAAAGAAATCAAAGAACATTTAATAATCAAAGTAGATCGTTAAGTATTATTCACAGTGTCATTATCATGATGATGTCGGAGATTAAATCTAGGAAACCTGTTATCTCGTGTGGAGACCTTATTATTCTTTTTGAAGACCTTCGAGTCAATTAATTAGTTTTCTATATTTATTTTTTACTCTTTTTTTCATGTTATATTTTTGTCGTTTTTCTTAAATGATTTTTTTATTAAATGGATCATTCAATAAAAAATAGAATAGAAAATTCAATCCCAACATATTTTGGGATATTAGTTATTTTATCAATAACTTATCACCTATTTACAAAAACAAAAAATTGAAATGTAACATCTTCAACAACATTGTTTGAAGTAAGTTGATGCTCCCCTAATACAAGTTTAATTTTAATATATAGCACATTTGAAAGTTGCATAAATGAATAATGTAGAGACATTCATAACATGTTCTGTGAAGGCATGAGTAGTTGTTTTGGATCAAATGTGCGATTTTTCTTCAGATTTTAGTATGTTATTTGGACGTGGAACAAAATCTTTTGCGATGACATGGATAATAGTAGCAATTGTAAATTGCTACCACAATTAAGATGTAATTGAAACAAACCCGAAGGAGTTAAATGAACCAACATAAATATATAATTAAGTATTATATTAAAAATTTCAATAACAAATATAAAAACAATATTTAGTTACGTGAGTAAAATTGTACCGTAAACTTTTATGTTTGCATTAATAACTCGCTTAAAAACGTTGTGCATCAATTCACAAGACAATCATATGAAAATATCAATTTTATAAAAAAGATACCATGCACAAGCACATCATTAATAAATCATAAAGAAAAATGTTCAAATTGAAAGAAATGTGATTACATTGTCCTAATAATCTAAAGTTTGTTACTAAGATGTATCTATTCTATTGGAGAAACTTAAAAATGATTAATATTCTAATCATAATAAATAAAAATATTTAAAGACTATAGGCAGGTCATTAATTAAAAAGTAAAATAAAAAATATCTTAATAAATTAATTAAAATAATTACTACTTAAGAAAAAGTATTTAGAAGATTTATTTTAAAATAAATTGATTAATTACTCTCTATTATATATTAAAAGATGAATTAGTTGAGAAATAACTATTATAAAAAAGCAATCAAAGAACTTTGAAGGCCAACATAATCCAATGATATAAGTAAACCTCATCATCTTGGTTTACTTATAACTCAGAAAAGATTCTATTAGAATGAAAAAACAAAGAAATTGACATCTCAATAGCAGAAGAGAAATCATAACAGAATCAACTAATAGAAGAAGAAAAATCTACATTTGGAAATAAGAGAAATGAATGAATTTGTTTAAATCATTCAACAACATAGGAAAATAATAGATTAGAGGAAGAATAAACTATGTAAGAACTATTATAAGCAAAGTAAATAGAGAATATTGAAGGCTAATTCAGATATAGAATAAACCTACAGTTAAACCTCTTTGTCACTGTGAAAAAAAAATTTATTTTACTGAATTTATTACTTTATTGATGTACTAATATTTTATTAATTTATCGATAATGTAATATTTTATTACTTTATCGAATTTTTATACCGTATTTATGTCCATTATTACAATACAAATTCAGTATATTATGTTTAAAAACAAGAATTAATCACATGTAATATATTTGATCAAAAATTACTTTTTGTTATGATTAATTATATCTACAAACTAGATTTATGCATAAATAATTGCACCAGATACAATATACAGTTCATGTATAACATGTGTTGTGTATATCGTATATAAACTCAATCATCTAAAATTTATTGTAATTCTAAAATATAAATTCATGAAGCATAAAATTAAATGATAATATACTCTATGATTAACTATATTTTAAACGATAGAATGGTACACTACAAAACATACCATATCAACTTTTACATACTAATTTCTTTGCATCATTTGAAAGGAGTGAAAAAATCATCAATCACAGATAAGATAAAGAGTGTTAGTGAATATAAAAAGGAGAATCCAGGTATAAGCCAAAAAGATTTACAAGCATGGGTACATCAAAAGGATGACTTGAATATCAGTCAATCAACTATATCGAACACACAAGAGAGCCTTAGAATTGGAAACAAAGTGATGTCAAAAAACAAAAACTGGCAAAATATCTAGAGTTGGAGAAAGTTTTGTTTGAGTGGTTTCTTCAAATTAAGACAAGATAAAGTTAATATGTTTGGAGAAATTATTTAAAAAGAATTGAATTTTGTAACTCATATACAATAAATATATATATATATATATATAATTATTATTTTACATATTACTTGGGCCCTTAATGATTTTCTATTTTTTATTATCTTATAATTTTAACGAGAATATTACTTTGCAATATTGACCAAAGTTGGGACTCACGAAATTTACTACTTAAGAGATGTTATTACTTTATTAGATATTACTTTAAAGAGATTTAATTCTAATATATTTAGATATGTAAATTTCATGGTCATACTCTATTTATAGTTCAGAATAGATCTCCATTATAACGAAGAGCAAAGAAACTAACATCTCAATAGGAGAAGAGAAGTCATAACAGAATCAATGGTGTGTGTCTATGGAGATAAATAATCATGAATCTTACCCTTGATGCATTTTTATGTCATCATCTTGCTCTGCTTATAATTTAGAATAAATGTCCATTAAAATGAAGAACAAAGAAACTGACGTTTCAATAAAAAAAAAAATATCAACCAATAGCAGAAGAGAAGTGGCCATTTGTCTCTCTCTTTAGATAAAATCTTTTACTCTTATTTTTAAAGGAATGATATGAGTAAGAAATTTAGGGGAGATAATAAGTGTTGCATCACATTATTTGTTGGAAAAAAGAGATAAATTATTTTAATTTTCATCCAATCATATTGCGTCACGTCATTCCATTTCCCAAATTCTCTCTCGATCTCAATCATTTTTCGTATTTCTATATGTTATGGCTTCGTTTGGTTGGAGATACAACACTGTATATATAGTATAATAATAACTACAGTAAATTTAAGTTGTTGTTTGGTTAAAAAATATTATATATACAGTAATGTTAAAGGTACAATTTATCCCTTGAATGGGGAAATTTGATGAAATGGCCCCCATAACAGGGGAAATTCCAAAAAAGGCCCGCGCCTGCTAATGTTGGCAAAAAGGGCCCTTTTGTCCTGCGAAATGTCTGAAATACCCCTCGCGCGCCAGATTTTACGCTCATTGACGCGAATTACCATTCACGCGATTTAATCTAAATCGCGTAATTTCATTCACGCGTTTTAGATGAAACGCGTGAATGACAATTCACGTTTTTCAATTGACGTGAATTACCATCCACGCGTTTCATCTAAAACACGTTGATGAACTCACGCGATTTATATTAAATCGCGTGAATGGTAATTCGCGTCTTTAGTCTTATATATAACTTTTGGCCCTATTTTAAAACAAAACCTCCCCGATTCTCCCTCCCACTCCGACTTCCAAACCACGTCTTCTCAACTGCCGACTTCCTTCAACATCGATGAAGATCATCGTTCCTCAACATCATCATTCCTCAACATCATTGTTCCTCAACATCATCGTTCCTCAACATCATTGGGATCCTTCCAACATCATCGTTCTTCAACATCATCAGGTCAGTTTAGGGCTTAAGGTTTAGGTTTAGGTTTCGATTTATATTATACCGTTTATATTCATGGATATGGATGTATTTAGGTTTAGGATTTGGTTTTGATGTATTTTATGCCGTTTCCTATATATATTGATGTATTTAGGTTTAGGGTTAGGTTTTGATGTATATTATACCGTTTATATTCATGGATATTTGTGTATTTAGGGTTTAGGGTTTGGTTTTGATGTATATTATGCCGTTTCCTATGTATATTGATGTATTTAGGTTTAGGGTTAGGTTTCGATGTATATTCTGCCATTTATATTCATGGATATTGGTGTATTTAGGGTTTAAGGTTTGATTTTGATGTATATTATGCCGTTTCCTATATATACTGATTGATTGTTGGTTTTCCTATATATACTGATTGATTGTTGGTTTTCAATTACATGAATATTGTATGGTTAACTATTGATGTATATTCTGTTGTTTATATTGATGGATATTGTAGTATTTAGATCAGGAGATGCCACGACCGCCACCACAACCGGTTTTCTTAGTTCGTTCAACAAAATGGTATTTAATAAAATGGTTGTTATATTGAATTGAAATGTTCATATTTATGTATTTAATAACAAAACTCGTTTTTTTTTATAATATGCAGGCAACAAACACTGTTATGACCTTATGTCCCAATCAATTATCACCTGAAAATAATGTATGTTCTATTCTCTCTACTATGTCCATATTAACTAGTTTTGAATGTAATAACCATTATATTATTGTTTTACACAGTTGTTGATAGTTGAATTTGCTCGCACTTTTGGTGCAAGGGTGTCTCCGAAGTGGAGAGAAGATGTAACCCATGTTATTGCTTACACTGATCCTAATGGTGCATGCGGCCGAACTCAAAAAGTATTGAAGACAATTATGAACGGGAAATGAGTCCTTACTATTGATTGTGAGTCTCTGTTAACACGATTTGTTTCATACATATGTCTGTTAAATTAGTATAAAAATTGTTTTGTGTAGGGATAAAATCATCATTGAAAACCCAAAACTGTGTTGATGAGGAACCTTATGAGGTTAAACATGATAATCATGGAGCCCAATGTGGTCCTAGAAAAGGCAGACTTCTGTTGTTGAATAATGTGAGTTTGGTCTTATTCCTCCTATCTGTACTTTTATTATTTTGCTTGATAACTGAAATTATTTTCTTTGTTTGTTTTTCAGCGTTCGAAACTATTCGACGGTTACATTTTTATATTTATAGGGAATTTCATCCCACTTTACAAACAGGATCTCATTGAGTTTATAGTTGCTGGAGGTGGTAGTATTAAAGAATCGGATAATCCAGATTATCCATTTGCTGAGCCAAGGGATGCGAAAACTATAATAGTATATTTCGAGATATACAGCAGGTGTCGACCAATTGAAAAGGATTTTGATGTTCCTCCCGACAATTGGCTTTATGAGACAGCGACTGCTATGTCATGGATATTGGATGAACATGTTGTTCCTCATACAAAGTTGCTTCAATCTGTTGCTGCTTGTGATTTGCAGCATTTGTTTACTTAATTTGGAGTTGTTTAGACTTATTGTTCTTCTATTTATGGTTTATTTATGATATTTATGATATTTATGATATTTATGGTTTAAAACAATACTTAATTTGGATATTTATGATTTATGGTGGTTTTATATTACTGAATATTGGTTTATTACTTTTGTTAACAATATGGTTTGTTGATTTATTACAATATGCCTTATTTATCATTGTTGGCTTTCTTATAATTTAGGTGAGTTAATCGATTTGATGATACACCATACTACAAACTCACGCATATTGTGTAGAATGCTTGAATGTAGTATAATAACTTATGCTTATTTAGAACAATCCAACATAACTCACGCGTATTGTGTATAATCACGCATATTCGCTTTCTTTGTTTACAACATAACTCAAACAACAAGGAACAAGGAACAATGTTGTTATTCACGCGTTTCATCTAAAACGCGTGAATAAACTCACGCATTTTAGATGAAATGCGTGAATGACATTCCTCGTCTTTCAATTAACGTGAAATGCATTCATGCGTTTCATCTAAAACGCGTGAGTTTATTCACACGTTTTAGATGAAACGCGTGAATTTCAATTCTCGTCTTTCATCGTATATAATATTTTTGTGCCCTAATTTATAACAAAACCACGAATCACTAATTTCCCCTTCTCTCTTCTCTCGCTTTCGCCACTCCGACTCGACCCTCCCCTGAAGAACTCGACCACGAGCAGCAACAGCTGACGACTACGACGACACCACGAGACCTCTCCGTTTGAATTCGTGACCCACTACTCTTCGTTCTCAAAATGGGTATGTTTATTTTATGGGTTTTAGTGATTATGAACACTAGGTTAGTTAAATTATAGTTTAGCTAGGTTATATTCGAATTAATGGGAATCAATACTATGTTGTTATTCTAGTATTAAGGTTTAGGGTTTGCTGGCATATTGTAGCTGATTCACGCGTATTTCACTCACGCTTATTGATTCCAACTCACGCGAATTAAGCTTTGAGGTAGAGTTTACTGGTATGTTTCGTGGAGATACAATGTTCTAAGAATTAACCACAAGTTTGCTTCAATGGACCTATTGGATAGGGAGCTCTTATCCCATTAGATTCATTAAAGCAAACTTATGGTAAAAAGTTGCGGCATTGGATTTCCTGAAACTCTACGAGCAAACTCTCCTCGGTTATGGTAATGTTGTTGAACTTTTTTCAATTCTTGTGATGTTGTTGAACTTTTTTCAATTGCAGCTCAAGTACCTGTACTTCTTTACTTTGATGGAGAGTGGAAAACTAGGAATGATCTTACTCATTTTTCTGCAAAGTCAAACAACGGTATGATTGTTCCCCAAAATTCTACTTATGCCCAATTAGTTGATCAAATTTATTCTGTTACCGATGTTGACAAATCTAGATATGATTTATTGCTTCAAGCCAAGTATAATGCTCCTGGCATGATTGCCAAATTTTCTTATATAACTGATATAAAAAAAGATGTGGATGTGGAGTTCTTTTTACATGAAGCAGTTTCAGTCCACAACCGCACTCCATTGTGTGTATCCTTAGTAGAGAAGTCACTACCAACTCTAGAAAGTGTAGCGGTTCCAGAAATTGATGACCCCGACGTCTTCTCGATGCAGCGTGAGGTTTTCTTCGAAAATGACATTGAAGATGAACATTTGCGTCTGAATGTGGGGGATGATGCTGATGGTGATTGGGTTCCTATTACCCAACCTAGTAGTTCTGATTGGGTTCCTAGTACCAATCCAAATTCAAACGGTGCTTGGGTTCCTAGTACACAACAAAACAATGTTGTTGTTCGTACTCAACCAAGCTGCAGTGAATGGGTTGCTAGTAACATACCAAGTAGTGAAAATCCTATACATGAGGCAGTAAGTACCGGAATCGGATTGGAAGTCAGTTCTTTGTTTGAGAATAAAAAAGAACTTCAACTGAGGTTATATAAATATTCCATGACTAATCATTTTGAATTCAAAGTGGTGAAGTAAAAAAAAGAGCTCTAGGTTGTGAAATGTTTGGATAAGAATTGCAAGTGGAGACTGCGTGCTGTTAGAGTAAATTCCTCGGAAATGTTTGAGATTCGTAAATTCGTAAAAGATCATACGTGTTCAATTGTGACGAGGCAAGAGAATCAAAGGCAAGCACCAGCATGGGTGTTTGGGGAATGCATGAAGAGCAAGTACATGGACCATCACCATGACCACATGCCCAAGAAAATAATGGAAGACATACAGACTACTTATGGAATAATGTTGTCTTATAATAAGGCTTGGCGGTCTAGAGAAAATGCCCTAATGGCGGTGCGAGGAACTGTAGAAGATTCTTACGGTAAATTACCATCATACCTGTACATGTTGGAGAAGAACAATTCGGGTACCATAACAGACATCCAGACGGATGAGCACGGTCATTTCAGGTATATGTTCATGTCCTTAGGCTGCTCAATTAGGGGTTTCAAAAACTGTTGTCGTCCAGTATTGTGCGTCGATGCCAGTTTTTTTAAGCACAAGGTTGGAGGTTAGCTATTGGTGGCGATAGCATTAGATGCAAATGAACAACTCTATCCTGTTGCATTCGGCGTTGTTGATTCGGAGAATAAAAACTCCTGGACTTATTTCATGCAAAAACTTAGAGATGCAATTGGATTGGTTGATGATCTCGTGTTCGTATCTGATAGACACCCAAGCATCGACATTGCCTTGTGTGCTGTTTTTGCAGAAGCTGACCACGGTGCGTGCACATATCACATCAAGATGAATATTATGGCCAAATTCAAAACCGATCACTGCCACGCCGAGTTTGGTTTGGCTTCTCAAGCATACACAATCTTGAAGTTTAATCAGCATTTTGACAAGATCAATGCTAAGGACCCTCGTATTGCCATGTATTTGGAAGATATTGGGTTTGAGAGATGGAGTCGTGCATTTTTTCCTGGTAAACGATGCAATCAAATGACAAGCAATTACGCTGAGAGTTTCAATAGTCAAAGTAGGGAAGCTAGAAAGTATCCCATATCAATCTTAGTTGATTATTTAAGATTCACATTACAAGATTGGTTTAATAGTCAAAGAGAAAAAGCGTCCAATCACAATGAACGTTTATCTTCTTATTATGAAAAGTTCTTACGTGATCAAGCTGAGAAGGCCAGATTATATAACGTTCATCCACTTAACCGATTCGAGTTTTATGTCCATGACGGTGAATCTGATTATAAAGTTGACTTGAAAGGAATGAGTTGTAGTTGTAGGGTATTTGATGTATCGGGTCTTCCTTGCACTCATGCCCTGGCTGCTTCCCGTACCCATAGATTGGATGCCTATGAGTTCTACTCAAGGTTTAGGGTTTACTTTACTTTATTTGCTATTGAATCTATCTAACTAACTTTATTTCTCACATGTTCAATTGTTATCTTTCAGGTATTACTCAAGTGAATTGTGGATCAATGCGTATGCGGAAACAATATATCCAGTTTGTCATGAAGATTATTGGGATATTCTAGAACATGTCAAGCAACGAGTGTGCCTTAAACCACCTGTTAAGGTTAAGAAAGGGCGACCTCAAACAAAGCGTAGGTCATCCCAAGGTGAAATTAGTAAGGTACCGAGAAGATGTAGCTCATGTGGTGGTCAGGGTCATAACAGGGCAACATGCAAATCAGTAATGCCTGCACCCTCTACTGCAAGAGCTGCAAGAGCATCATCATCTCAGCCGCCATCATCTCAGCCACAAACATGAATATTGTCTATGCAATTTTGAATATTGTCTATGTTTTTTTATTTTAAAGTTGAAAGTTGAAAATTGTATACTGATTGATTGTTAGTTTTCAATTACATGAATATTGTCTATGTTTTTTTATTTGAAAGTTGTATACAGATTGTATAATACATCCAGGTTGGCCATACAGTAATAATGCTAAACTCACGCATATTGTAATATACGTGAGTCATATTGTAATACGCGTGAGTCATAACTGACGTGTATTACAATATGCGTGAGTCATATTGTAATACGCGTGAGTCATAACTGACGTGTATTACAATATTAGTGAGTCATATTGTAATACGCGTGAGTTATGACTCACGCGTATTACAATACACGTGAGTTATATTAGAATACGCGTGAGTCATAAAAGACGCATATGGTAATACGCGTGAGTCATAACTCACGCATACGCATATTACTACACATTTTTATGATACCTATTACAACTCTCATGTCTGTAATGATGATGATAAACAATATTCAGTATTACACAACATCTTACAACAATAATTCAGTATTTACACAACATCTTACAATAATAATTCAGTATTTACACAACATGTTACAACAATAATTCAATGTTTACAACTTCATGGCTCTAAAATCTGGTGGTACAACCTGACTGCCCACTTTTCTCTATATAATTGCATATTCTTTGATATGCAATTTTCTAGACCAAGTTTAGCAGTCAGGTACTCTAAATACATTAATACAAAAACGCCACAGTCCCCACTCCATTCTGCTTTTGGTACTTCAGGGTGTGAGATTCTCTGAAATCTAAATGTTTCATTTCTCATGTTAGGATACATGGCCATTTCAACTTCAGACATTGCTTTATGAAGGAAGGGCGGCAACATCTCACAAATGGCTTTCATGGATTTTCCAAATTCGTCGTCATTGAAAATTGTCTGATCGCAATCATAAACATCAATTCTCCATTCTTGCAATCGAATAACACACAGTACCCAGTGTAGGTTGTTGAGGTTGAGGGATAAGTAAATAACATCAACACTGCTCCAACTGGGCATATGTTTATCTTCTCTACCCCAGTAGTAGTGGTAAATGATTTCAGCGAAAGTATGCCAGCTGGTTTTTCTGGATTAATCGAGTCAGCAACAAAATCGTCATAGTATGAAGTAATCAAAGGGGCAAACTGGCAATCTAAGATGGTGAAATCCGCCGGGTACGTCTTAGGGTAGGCGAATGCTCTTGCTCTTAGCAGACAAATTGCGGCATTCATCTCCACATCAGTTAGCCACCTATTTAACCTCAGAATTGTAGTGAAGAACTTAATGTCTCTAGTGCCATTAGAGAGTTGGATGTCTTTAAAGTTAGCCCCTTTCGCAAATTCTTTCTTGAACTCTTTCCTCAGTTGGTCATTACAAGTCGACATAGGATCGACAACAATTGTCTTCTTTCTTGGACGAGGGACGATGTAGAGACTAAGTACAGCTTTCGACGCCGTCCTCTTTCTCTTAAATAGGATGTGGGATGCATCTTCCAGTACCACCACATCCTCATCTATCTGCTTGTCCTCCTTCTTCTCTTCCTTCTTCTGCACAACGAAATGATCGTCCACCTTCTTCTGCACCACCTTCCTACCCCTCTGCACCCCCTTCCTACCCCTCTGCACCCCCTTCCTACCCCTCTGCACCACCTTCCCACCCCTCTGCACCACCTTCCCACCCCTCTGCACAACGAAATCATCGTCCACCTACAAAGAAATCATTGAATTAAGCCCCTCCGCGACTCGAGAAATAGGCCAAATACAAGAAATGCAAGAAATGCATACCTCATCTTCATTATCTTCCACCTTCTCTTCCACCTGCTCTTCCACAGCTTCCTCAACATTCCCAATACCGGATTTCCCATCAACCACATCAGCCTCCTCAACATTCCTAGGGTCTTTCTCCAACAAAAGCCCATCCTACAAAAAACAGAAAAGTCTTCAATTATTCAAAATGCATGAAATAGGCAAACTGCGAGAAATGCACCAAATGAAAGAAATGCATACCTCATCTTCATTATCTTCCACCTTCTCTTCCACCTTCTCCTCCACCTGCTCCTCCACCTACTCCTCCACAACTTTCTCAACATTCCCACAATCGGATTTCCCATCAACCACATACCCCTCCTCAATATTCCCAAGGTCTATCTCCAACAAAAGCCCATCCTACAAAAAACAGAAAAGTCTTGAGCTGTCCAAATGCATGAAATAGGCAAACTGTGAGAAATGCACCAAATGCAAGAAATGCATACCTCATCTTCATTATCTTCCACCTTCTCTTCCACATTCTCTTCCACCTGCTCCTCCACAGCTTCCTTAACATTCCCAGGGTCTATCTCCAACAAAAGCCCATCCTCGATATTTAATTCACCATCTTCATCTGTCTTCTCCTCCAAAGTCCCAACATTGTCTATCTCCAACAACAGCCCATCCTACAAAAAACAGAAAAGCCTTCAATTAGTCCAAATGCAAGAAATATGCAAAGTGCGAGAAATGCACCAAATGCAAGAAATGCACCAAATGCAAGAAATGCATACCTCGATATTCAATTCACCATCTTCATCTGTCATCTCCTCCACAGGCCCAACATTGTACATCTCCAACAACGGCCCATCCTACAAAAAATAGAAAAGCCTTCAATTAGTCAAAATGCAAGAAATAGGCAAAGTGCGAGAAATGCACCAAATGCGAGAAATGCAAAAATGCAAGAAATGCATACCTCAATATTTTTTTCGTTCAACAAATCATGATCTTCATTTTCATTGTCCTCCCCAAGCCCAACATTGTCTTTCTCCAAGAGCCCAACAATGTCTTCCTCCTGTCCATCCTACAAAAAAACAGAAAAGTCTTCAATTAGTCAAAATGCAAGAAATAGGCAAACTGCGAGAAATGCACCAAATGCGAGAAATGCACCAAATTCGAGAAATGCACCAAATGCGAGAAATGCACCAAATGCGAGAAATGCACCAAATGCAAGAAATGCACTAAATGCGAGAAATGCACCAAATGCGAGAAATGCAAGAAATACATACCTCAACTTCATTCTCCTCCACAAGCTCAATATTGTCTTTCTCCAAAATCAGCACAACATTGTCTCCCTTCCCATCCTACAAAAAAGAAAAAATCCTTTAATTAGACCAAATGCAAGAAATGCCAAATGCACGAAATTTATCATCATTCAAACTCATACCTCAGTGTTCACCTCAAAATCTTCCTCGTCCTTTTCTTCATCATTCTCCTTCTTTTTCTCCCCTTGTGTGGCTGATAATATGCCAAAGTCTTGTTGTAGTTGGTTTAACATCCGTTTAATGAGAATTATTTCATTTTTCATTTCAGTTTTGATGAGAATTATTTCATTTCTCATTTCAGTTTTGATGAGAATTATTTCATTTCTCATTTCAGTTTTGAATTCATTTAGCTCCTTCGAAAGTTCATCTAATCTACATCTATCCTGGGAGTTGTTGCTGTTGGAGTTGGGGGAGAGGATTCTTCGTCTTCGTCTTTTCTACTCGTGGCGCTCTCGACAGAATAAGAGCTGCTGGTGCTGGTGCTGGTGCTGGGGGTAGGGTTGCGGGTTGGAAGGTTTGGCTTTGGCTGGAGTAATTTGTCTTTTCTTCCTCATGACAGTTTTTTTATGAGGAACTCCATCGTCAATATCTCCAAATTTCCTCTTTCTGCAGTCAAGATCAAAAAGGACATCATAAACATTACCTCCCATATCTTCAAAGTCATCCCTAGCATATAAGATCTTCTCTTCTTCAGACAATTCCATCTTCTTAACAATATTGCCCTGTAGGGCAGTGTGAAGATCAGAGGCAGTGCTCTTCCTCTTTGATTTGTACTGTATTATCCTTGGGCAGACAGGCTCTTCCGTTTGAAGCGTCGTTTTAATTGCAAGATTGGGGACAAACGTTTGGATCACCTCATAAGTCCACACTTGTAAGGCTAGTGCGAACCCATATACGGTATAAGAAACATCGACATCTTTGTCTTTGTCTTTGTTCTTCTTCCCCGAGGCGGCATTCTTCTTCTGCATATATAGCTTCCTGTAGCGATCAAGGTCTTTGGTCAAACCCTTGATGGTTGCTCTAAAGGACACCTTTCCCCATGGAAAATTGAGGAAGGTGTCGATGTCATCGACCATGCTGAAGAGTTTCTTATTTATTATCCTCTTCGGGTCAAGGGCAAAGAGATAATGGGAAACAAGGTATACCAGCCCCAATTTCCATGCATCTTCCCTATCAGAGCAGGACATGAATTTTGAATGAAGGTCTGCTATTCTAATAAGTGGAATACTTTTAAAATATTTAAGAACCAAAGTTGGAGATTCTTCAACCTGATTGAAAATCGTTTGCTCCGCAGGGAATCTCCCAAAATTGCGACCTGTAACCAATGCAAACTCCCTCATCCCGAAGCACAACTCTTCTCCATTCACAAGGAACTTCATCTCCATAGAATTTGAGCTGGACTTCCTGAGGAGCATGTGGTGTATAATCGTTCCTGAGAACCGCAGTAACGGGTGCCCTTTGAATAAGAATCTTTATTGGGTTTCCTCTACCCTTTCAGTTAGATTCATCTTCGCAAACTTGGCCACAATATTTCCCATATTGGTTTTCTAAGATACCCTACCAGCAAACTCGGATATTATAGTGGACTCCATCTACAAAACAAGGAACAACATGGAATCACCATGATAATTAGCAAAACAAAATAAGTAGAACCTGCAGAAAATGCAAGAATGTGATTAATGAAATAGTAAGACCAACAACAAAAATGGAACAGAATAAATCATGACAGAAAATAGTTTGGTCCAGTTCAATCATAGCATCTAGTGTATAGATGCACATCTATATTCCCGAGTCATCCACTCATCAAAAAGGATTTTACAATCAATGTATTCAATATAAGAACACTCATCTAGATGCAGCCTCCAATTAAACATATTAATACTTGATCCACTTTTAGAAATGCATTCAATCAAGGTAAAAGTGAAAGATATATTTGCTTCCTATAGCAAGTGCAATATGAACCAAGAAAGTGAACATACAGTGTGGATCATTTATGGCTTTTGATTCAGCACAGCAAATTAGGAGCACATGTTGACTAAATTTCTTAATATAACATCGAAACCTGTATCATTGGCAGCAAAACAGCAAAAGTTAAACCCTAACCCTAAATACCATTTCTTCACAAGCACATAACAAACACGAAAATGCCATTTCTTAAACGAGAAATGAATGAATAAACGTGAAATGCATGCATGCAGAATAAGAACACTGATACAATACTCGTCATATACCCTAAAATCATTTACACACATAAACGAAACCAAAACCAAACCCTAAACCCTAAATACATCAATATAAATCAATATAAACGGCATAATACACATCAAAACCTAACCCTAACTCTTAAGCCCTAAACTCACCGGAATATGTCGAAGAAACGGTGGAAAGACGATGATGTCGAATAGACGGTGAAATGTCGAAGATGTTGGACGAGGAACGATGTTGAGGAACGATGATCTTGATCGATGTTGAAGGAAGTCGGCAGTTGAGAAGACGTGGTTTTGGAAGTCGGAGTGGGAGGGAGAATCGGGGAGGTTTTGTTTTAAAATAGGGCCAAAAGTTATATATAAGACTAAAGACGCGAATTACCATTCACGCGATTTAATATCAATCGTGTGAGTTCATCAACGCGTTTTAGATGAAACGCGTGGATGGTAATTCACGTCAATTGAAAAACACGAATTACTATTCATACGTTTCATCTAAAACGCGTGAATGGTAATTCGCGTCAATGAGCGTAAAATCTGGCGCGCGAGGGGTATTTCAGACATTTCGCAGGACAAAAGGGCCTTTTTTGCCAACCTTAACAGGCGCGGGCCTTTTTTGGAATTTCCCCTGTTATGGGGGCCATTTCATCAAATTTCCCCTTGAATGGGGTATAAAATTGTAACAAGTATAGTTAGGTATAAAATTGTCTATTTTTTTCTTCCTTTTTTAACCCTATTAATTTCTATTTTTTTCTCTCATCCTATATTTAAATAATTCTTCTTATTTTAAATTAAGTTCTTCACTGATTTTTTTATTTATAAGTCAGATCACATAACATATTTCAGATTAATTATAAGTAGTCTTTAGTTAATTTTATTTTCAGCTTTATTAAATTCTTATTTTTATTTGTATAGAATGTACCTAAATTCTTCTCAGGTTTATTTTGTTATTATATATTTAATAATATTAATTATTGATAAATATGTATTTAATTATAGGAATTAAAATATAATATATATATATATATATATATAATAAATTATAGAATCATATAGCATTGTTATTTATGTTTAAAAATATTTATATGATATTTAATTACTTTTTATTAGTTTAAATAGAATTAATAAAAAATATTAAAATAATTTATATAAATACAAGGATAAAATAGTCTTTTACTCTTTTTAATACTTTATTATATCACAAACCAAACACAAAATTATAAAACCTATATAATTTATACCTCATTTATTATTTCAACCAAATACTCATCATGTATATAATTTATACTTCTTAATACCCCTATATAAGTTATATCCCCTTACATCTTATACCTATATAACTAATACCATGTACCAAACGACACCTATAGATACAATTTCTTACCAGAAATACAGAATGTTTTGATAGATACAAAGTAGATATTTTATTATTTTTTTAGTTAAACTAATTTTATTAATTAAATAAAAATGATTATTTGAATAAATTAAATTCAAATAAGTATAAATTCACATCAAATTTAAAATGTGAATTTTTAGTGAAATTTTAATCCAAATAAAGATGAAATACCAAATGATAAAATTCATACCAAGAAATGTCAATCGTTGGATCACAATTGAATTTATTGTGATATTTTAATTTCCAACTATATATATCCCCTCACTACAACTCCTTAGATATATATATTCTTCATCTATCTCATTATCTCTTTGAATTTCAAGAGATTATTCTCTTCACATTTTCTAATAAACCTTTCATCCAAAAAATTATTCTCTTCACATTTTCTTTTAAACCTGGTGATAATTCATGTACTTTGTTACGTTCGTTGTATAGTAGTTTTATGTGCTAAATCACTATTGTATTCGTTTTTATCATAGTAGACAAACATCTATGATAAGCTCAAACACAAGAGATAGACGATGAAACAATTTTAAAAAAAATGTGTCTTACACATGTCTCGAATTATCCCACTACTTCGGTAATTTCGTTTATTCATATTATATTTTATTTCTTTGTAACATTGTATTTATATATATTATGTTATTTAAAGACAAAACACTTAACAATCTTAAAATAGTTTCAGTGTGCTAAGCTATTTAATAGTTTACGCTGTATAAATTTTTGTCACTGATGTTTCACAAATATGAGTTGTGATGTTACAAAAGAGATGATGAATGTTGTCTCAATAATGAAGTCAATTCACAATCCTTCAAAAGGATTGATCAAAGGATCATTAGTTATGATTAAATAACGCTACTAATGAAAAAAGAGTTGAGTCAAAGAAGAAGAATAAGTTTTTCTCAATAAAGAAAATAGAGAGTTGTAACAACGGTAGAAAGATTAAAACTAAAGACTAAGAAGTTGAAAAGGAGACTCGTAATTATTTGACACTTGTTGAGGAGGGCTACTTAGTTCCAATTTCCAATAATTAGACCTTGCTTGATTCGGTCTTACAAGGAAAATCTTGATTGATTTAAGAAACGATATGACATATGTGTCGACATCATCGGATGCAAACGTGCAACCATAAACGAATGTGCAAGCGACTTATGCTAAATATACATGAAACATTATGATATTTTTATAGAAATCATGTGACATGGTGAATATTTTAATTAAATATTATCATATCTTTTATAGAAATAATTAAATAAAATAAATATTTTAATTGATTAAATATATAATTTCTTATATGAAGATTATGTGAAGATTGATTTATAGATATATAAACATTCTAATAATTTATTCAATTAAATATTTACAATATAGTTATATAATTAATTGTATGATAAGTATAGCAATTTTTTTGTAATAGAATTGTTTGACAATTTCTTGATTGGAAAACTATTGACTTAAGTTACAATAATGTGTGATTTAAAGGTACCAACACAAAATGTGGGGCAAATATTTTTATTGATAATAACACAAAATATTATTGTGTATATTATGATAAATAAAAAGATGAATCTAGTGTTATAGATATATGTTCTCTATAAAAAATAAAGTTGTAAAGATTAACATAAAGAAATAACATAACAAGAAAATGTCTTGTTTATATTTTCTTAGTTGGTGTTCAAATTGATATTTTTAATTTGAGGGTTTAAAATTAAGAAACATGTTTTTTCTTTAACATTACTTTCATACAAATTTGAAAAACTAATGTTTTCAAAAATAATTTTACGAGATACCTAAACAAGAAAATTTGGCTTGTAAAATTTTCGTATGATTTATAACAAAGTTTATAATAATAGTATAAAAAATTGATCATACTATAATTTTAATTGGATTTAAGTCAACGAATTTGACAGTTGGGTATATATTGAAGACAACAAAAGTGATTATTTCATTACGTGTATTTTTATATAATATTTTTATCGTTCAAAATTATGATAAAAATGATTAAATTCACCAAGGATGTGAATTACAGTACTTGAAATATCATGTTATTATCAAATGATATATTGATATGATTAAATCAAAAACTTTACGCCTATAAGTGAATATGTTTACACATGGAAGTGCAATATATGTATGTAAATCTTTTAAAGAAACTATGATGGATAGATTAAACAATATAATCTATATTAATAACATGTTGACATATGTTGAAAATTTAATTTTTTTCTATTAAAAATATGTAATGGTTTACACGAAAACAGAATAGTTCAAAAATATTTTATCTACTAGTTAACCAAGTAACAATATATTTTAAAATAAAATGTTTAAATGATAAACATGAATGAATGAATATGTTTGTTATAAGAAGATATTCCAAGATTATTTAAGAATATACCTAAGAAATTTTTTAATCACTGTGATAGTAATTTGAAATTCGACAAGTTTTTTTTTTGAAAAACGACTTAGCGTCATTTCATTAAAAATTCCCAAAAATGAAAAAAAAACCACGAGTTTAAGAGATCATTCTAGACAGGCCTAGAATGATTTTGAAGTCGTAACATTCTGAATAAATGCTAAAAATGTAAATGAATTATCTGATTACAATGCTTTCAATTCTAGTGAGTTTAAAAAATGGTAAATTCCAGTTCCTACAGATATTTCAGTTCTGCTCCGTGCTTAGAATTCTTGTCCACGTTCCCTCGAGGGCGCTGCAATCCGATACAACATTTTTCCATAAGTCTTCAACGCTCCTGCGGGTTTTGTCATATACCCTTGCATTCCGTTCTTGCCAAATGTTATACACCACTGCTTTAAAGCCGCACTTGAACACGCTTGTTGCAAATCTATTTCCCTTGGTTTTGAGTAATGCTACATCTTTGATTTCATTCCATTCGCTCGGGAAATTGATAAACTCCAAGATTTTATAGAATCTATCCCAAATCTCTCAAGCAATACAGCAGCTCCCGAATAGGTGATCTATGGTTTCTTCATTTCCTCTACATAGAAGACAGTTTGTGTCCGGGATGCTCATATACTTGATGATACGATCATGAGTACTGAGTCTTTCCCAGAAGGCGAGCCATAGGATGAACTGGTGTCTAGGGATAATCTTTGTTGACCATAAAAGAGGAGCCCATTCTACTTTCTGTGTTTTTTCCCGTGTTACCTCCTATATTTTCTTCAATACCAGCTTCTCATCGTCCTTAGTTTTTCATTCATGAATATCCGGTCTGTCGTGTAGTTGTATGTTACTTATATGATCAAGTATCCTCTGTCCTTTTGGATTTCTTTTCAGGAGTGAGTCCCAATTCCCGTTTTTAATGTCTCTGATTTTCGCTTATGTGCAGTCCCTTTTGATGCGGGTATTTTGAAACTCCTCCTTGTGGATGATAGGCTGGTTTTCGAAATGGGGGTTGTGCCAAAATATAGTGTCTTTCCCGTCCCTTAGCCGGATGTCATAAAGATCTGCAATATCGCTTCTTAGTTTCAGAATCTTTTTTAGAGACCAACTCATACCTTCATGAATTTTGTAGGTCCAGATGCTGGTTTCGTATTTCATAAACCTCGTATGCACCCATTTGATCCATAGTGACTCCTGATTACGCTCCAAAGCCCACAAATGCTTGAAGGTGAGAGCCTTAATCCACTCGATACAGTTCTTCAAGCCGATGCTTCCCTCATCCTTCGGTTTGCAGAGTGCGGTCCATTTGACTTTTTTTTCTCCTCTTCCGCTACTGCCCCATATAAAGTTCCTCATCAGTGTATCGAGCTCCTTCATTAACTTTTTTCGGAATGACCATTTTTGCACCCAGTAGCCAACTATGCCCATGACCACAGTTTTGATAAGTTCGATCCTCCCTACATAAGAAAGTTTTTTTGCTGCCCAGCCAGATATCGTATTTTTTACCTTTACAATCAGCGGCTTATAGTGTGAAATCTCGATCTGCTTTGCGGTTAAAGGAATTCCTAAGTAACTTATTGGAAAACTGCCTTCCTTGATGTCCATGATGTTAAAGATGTCCTACTTCGTTTCGTCATTCATGCCTCCATAAAATGTCACACTTTTGCTTTCATTAATAATTAAACCTATAACCTCAGAAAAGAACGTTAGTGCAACCCTAATAGTTTTAATGAAATCAATGTCTGCGTGCGCTAGAATGAACAAATCGTCAACAAAACATAAATGAGTTACCTCCTCTACCTCACAGAATGAGTGAAATTGGACAAGTTTAGAGTCAATGACAAATATAGACATACATGTCTTTAGACATAATGTCATTAGACATAATGTCATTAGACTATACTCTTTAATAAATTTATCACATTTGACTATGTTAGTAAAAAATAACACATTATTTTAATATATGATTAATTCCAAACAATAATCTTCCAAACTAGTACAATAAGGTTATCCCATTAAACATAGTTTTAAGGATCTCTAGTCTAAATATGTTGAGTATTCCATCATACTAACTTATAGTAGGATCATATCTCAAAAAGACTTTCAAACTAACTATATATTCAATAGTTTGGTTAGTTGATCCACAGTCTATATTTTTGACGAGGATAAAAATATTGGTTTTATTCATTGTGAGCAAAGAGATCTCCTATGTGAGTGAGAAGTGGGGACGCACCGAAAGAACTACATGGCTTAATTCTAGAGCCTCTCATAGAATCAAGCGCATGTTCTATGGACAAAATGAACACAACCATGATAGATTGACATGTATATATCAAGAAGAATTCTATGTTAAAGTGTGTAATCATTTAAAAAAACAACTAAATAGTTTAAGGACATCAAATCTACTAATCAACTAATAAAGTTAGATGCTTTCATAAGTGAATGTTCAAAAGTTTACACATACATATCTTTTATAGAATTCAACTGTTGAATTTTCATATGGTTAATCTTTCAATTTCTATTAATGTTGGGATTATTGAATTAAACTAATTTTATTAATTAAATGAAAATGAGAATGGGTAAAGAAATGAAATCTAAATAAATATAAATTCACAATAAACTCAAATGTGTATATCTGGTAAAATTTTAATTCAAATAAAGATGAAATGTTAATAGATAAGATTGAATGTCAAGGGCAAGATGAAACGTCAATTGATAAGATGGAATGTCAATAGTCAAGAAATGATAACAGTTGGATGAATTACTAGTAGTTGGATTGATAAATTAATTTATTTTAATGATTTAATTTATAGTTAATATCCCGTCACTTCAACTCCAAGAAGATATATATTTTCTTGGTTCATCTCTTTATCTCTCTAGAATTTCAAGAGATTATTCTGTTCACATTTTCTGTTGAATCTTTCATTTAAGAGATTATTCTCTTCACATTTTATTTTGAACTCGATGATAGCTTAGGTACTTTGTCACGTTTGTTGTGTACTGATTATATACTAAATCACTATTAGATTCAGTGTACAGACGGTCATATACTATAAGTTTCAGAACAAAAGGAAGACAATGTAAATTGTTTTATAATAAATGTGTCTTATACATACCTCAAATCAGCCCACTATATTGAGGATTTTGTTTATTTGTATTATATTTTATTTCTTTACAACATTGTATTTATATATATTTATTAGGTTATTTAAGTACAAAAATATCTAACAATTTTTACCCTATCTCCCACCAAACAGAGACTCCGTGATAAAGTCGATATCAAGTATTCTAAGTAACTTGATGACTTCATCAATACTTTATACACATTTTTGATTTTAATACTTAAAAAACTGTCGATTTGCAATAGATGCTCTGCAACAATATTCCTTTAAAACTAGTCATTAGCCATTATCTTAACATTATTTAGGAGGCTCACAACCAACTGTAATTATACAAAATTTATTACAAATTGACCAATTGCAAATTTGTATTATCGAGTACAATACTGATTTCCATAAGATTTGCACTAAAACCCAAAATTCTGCAAAACATTTCTTATTCTGTAAAACTGTAACTAACCTTGGTTAAAAAAGTTTTGCAACAACATTTATGTTAATATTATATTAAAAGCCCTAGTGTTTATGCAATAATTACTTCAATAACTTCGTATATATGTGTACACGATTGGTTTGCATTAACTTTTGCAAATGTATCCGCACTTGAGTTTGTAATACTCAATCTAAATTATATTCAAATGTTTAATATTTGAAAATGATGCAATACAATTTGCGGTAGTTTATGCAATCATTTCTTCAATATCTTCGATAATATGTATATATACTATTAGTTTGCAATAACATTTACAAATGTATCCGCACTTGGCTTTTGCAATAATAGTGTTTTTAACATTTCCAATATGTTTTGCATTAACTTAGTTTAATATTTCTACTATATTATTCGCAATATAAGATATCAACTATTTTGCACTATATTATTCGTAATATCAGATATCAACTATTTTGCACTATATTATTTGCAATATTAGTTATCAACTATTTTTGCACTATACAATATGCAAAAGAAATATCAATAAATACTAATTAACAATACATTAATTCCTAACAAAAACTTGATTCAATTCAAACATCATAAACACAATTCTAATTCAATTCAAAATTTTCAAATACAATTTTTCAAACTTTATCCATAAAATAGTGAAAATTACTACAACCATCAATTGACATAGTCCAAAAAGATCATTGGCATGGTAGATCTGCATTTCAGCAACACATGTACACATTTAGAAACAATTTTTTTTTTTAATGTACACCCATAGAAATGTATACATTATTCTCTTAATTTATTAGTTTAAAATCTAAAGCTTAAGATAATTTGAAGAATTAGTCTGACAGTTAGTCCTATACCATAATATATACCACATAGTCACATATTACTAACTAGACAGGACAAAATTCAAGTATTGAGCTGCAACATTAAAAAGAATAAACAATGAAAATTCATTCCCAAGTCAGATATATGACCATTGGAAGACATACCAGAGTTGATGGATCAATTGGTGCCTTCCCGTCTTTCCATGCAACCTCCAGGTAAGTTTGTAAGGACATACCGACAAATACCTAAGACAATTAAAAAAATTATCACCTGATTTACAAGAATTCTTAAATGGTCGCAAAGCAAATGAAGAAGATGTTGAAGGATAGAAAATCAAGCATACCAACTTTCTCCTTGCTAAATCTAGTGTTGCTTTCATACTCCCAAGAGGATGAATATTTGAAGCAAATTGAGTGGTAATAACTCTTCCATTAACATATGAAATATGCTTCAATAAAAGAGTTTGCTACAACTTTCTCACTAAATGTCCTTCTAGGCGATAATATGTTGGCCGAGTCACTCATCATCTAATAAAGCAATTAACTAACCTGGTCGAAGTTAGGAAATTAAGAATGTTCAACCACATAAGAAATTCTATCATCCACAATTTATTATAATTTTCTACAAGAAGCAAGTTGAAACAAAAGATAACATACGAACCCCATTTGGAAACACTTAGAGCTTGTTTGATCGATGGATTTAATCCAAATGAACCACCATCTCATCAATTATCAACTCTTCATTCAAATCAAAATATTTTTCTTCTTTATAATTCTATTTATTATACATCATTAACACTTAAGTAAAAGAACACAAATAATTTTTTTTTTAAAAATTAGATCAAACAATATTTTTACCCATAATTCGTTTTTCTTTTTCAAAGTAAATAAAAATCAAAGATTAAACAAGCTCTTATTATTTTTGTTTCTATATATTGATCCGTTTCCAAATACAGAAACGTTTGAAAACTAAATTTAGACAGCGACAAATTTAGTGTTTCTAAATGGAGCCTCACCAAAAACCAAATGAAAGCTTTCAATTTTAAATTCAAAGTGCGAACCACATAAGAAAACATACTAGTGTTACTCCCTCATTTGAAAGTTCCTCTAGAGCTAACCAATTAAATACTTTCCCGTCCGGTGGTGATTCAAAATTAGAATACCTTCCAGCCTCCAGTGTGAAGAATAGTGCCATTATCCTATCGAAGAACCAATCAAGAACAATCAGGTATTGAATGGGTAACCTTGATAGGATCTATCTCAAATGGTCCATCAATGAATCTATTTTTAATTTTAAATATTTTAAGCCTAGATGGAACAAAAAAAATCCACACTCCATCAGATGCTTCTTAATTAGCTGTACGAAAGAGTATATTCGAAAAGAAGAGAAAAATAGATTTTTGTCGAACCAACACAGGCTTTCCTATGCCAGATATCCCTAATGCTTGTATTTATGTTTGAAACCCTATTTCAATTATTAAAAAAAGTCTGTTTGCAACAACAAATTAAAAACTATAATCCGGTTGGATCCATAACTGTCAACACACTAAAGAGGTCCAATATAATTATATAATATAGATGGTTAATAAGAAATGTGATATATTTCAAAACTATTTTGTTCATAATATTTAATAGAAAACCGTGTATATGAATTAGAAGTAGAAAACCTTAGTGTCTTACCTCCATTGTGAAGGATGAGGTAAAGATGAGTGTATGAGGGTCTAAAGTTGGGATAACCTAATCAAACAATACTAAATATTAACAAATTTGGTAGAAACATAGTAAAAAAAATTATTGAACAAATAAATTCTCAAAATGACTATGCTTGGTTCTGCTGAAGGAGGCTGGGTGGATTGATCGATCGACGGCGAGTTAAAGGAAACGTTGAGGATCCTAAGGTAGATAATAGGTTTCGGACGAGGAAGCGACTACATGTTTGGCTAGTTGATTAGGGTTTCGGATAGAGAAGCAGCTACAGGTTTGGGCTACTAGATTAGGATTTCGGACAACTGGAGGCAGTGGTGGTTTCAGACGACTATAGGTGATGGTGGTTTCAGACGGCTGGAGACAGCGGTAGAGAGATAGATTTTTTGTGAAATAAAATGTGTTAGGGGACTTAGGGGATAGAGAGATGGAATTTTTGTGAAATAAAATGTGTTTGGGGGGACTTAGGCGGTAGAGATGGACTTTTTGTGAAATGAATGTGTTTTGGGGACTTAAGGAGGAAAAAAAAAATTAGAGCACGGGTTAAAAAATTTGGTGGTAAAGAAACTTGCAACTAATTTAGAGGTAAATGACTTCAGTGCCATCATGCAAGATTTTTGCAAATTGGAATTACAACTAATTTATGGGTAAACAGACTTCAGCGCCAATCTGCATTACTCCTTACAATATTTATATTTCAACATTAGTGCAAATATTAATGCAACTCCAATGATATTTTAAGTAATTATTTTTCAGCTCTCAAGTAGATTTTTGTAAATTACAATTGCAACTAATTTAGGGGTAAACAGACTTCAGCGCTAATTTGCACTACTCCTTGCAATATTTAAATTTCAACATTAGTAAAGATGTTAATGAAAATGCAATTGACATTTCAACATTTGCGCTAAGTCTTGCAATACTCTCCTTTAACCTTAAGTAAATTCCAATATACATTAAGTCTTACAATACTTGTTTTACAATGTCAGTGACGAAGGTAGTGCTAGATGTATTTTACACTAAAATTAACCATAATATACACTCAAATTCACCATAATATTCACTAAAATATATCATAACATGTACAAAAATAAACAATAATATAAATCATTACATTTAGTAAAATAAACATAGTGAGGACTAAAAGAAACCATAATATTCCATATAATAAACCATAATATTTTATTAAATAAACCATAATATAAACCATTTTACTAGCCATTTAAAATATGTAATTTTCGGATTGTTTTTCCCTTGATATAGGTTCAACATCTCTATTTGTACTATAATTTGAATCACTTAGTACATCTTCAGTTTCTTCCGAATCACTCCCATGCGATTAAATTTTATCCGATCCAACTAGCTAAACATTCATAATATTTTGGTCACTCAAATCATTGACATTGTATAACGGTATATCAAGAAGAATATACAATTCAATGGTTGGATAATCTTGTTGATATTCCACCTCCACCGCATTTTTCCATATTTCCTCAATCTTTTCTCTTGATTTTATTTTACAAATGTCAACCAATCACAATTAGGATCATTCATTGGGGTTGGATAATACGAATAATAAACTTGTATGCCTTGTTGTGCAAGAACAAATGAATCGTATTTAGCGTATCTATATTTCATGTTAATGTCAATCAATCTATAGGCTGGATTAACTCTAGTACCTCTTGTTAGATCAAACCATATACATTGGAATAGAACAACACGTAAATATGGACCAGAGTATTGTAATTCAAAAATCTCCTCCAAAAGTCAATAGTAGTCGACATTGTTGGCATGAACGCAAATGCCACTATTTATCATTGATCTATTAGAACCGTAATCACTTGCCCTCCAGACATAAACGTTGATGAAGTAAGTTGAATACGTAGTTTCTGATAAAATATGTGTGTTAGAATTAGAAGAGGATGAAACTTCATTTCCCACATTTGGTTGGTATTTAGAACCCATTTCATATACCATTGACTCGTACTGATTTATTGTTTTTTCATTATAACCGATCAAAGGTCTTTTATGTCAAAAGATGTATACATTCGAGATTTGACTAAATTACTATTAGCAGACCACGTAGGATAGTTTTCCATGAATCCATGATTAATCAAATTACTAAGGCATAAATCTGACTTAATGTACTTTTGAATACAACATTTTAAGCAAGGGGACCATATTTTTTTACCATCCATATTACCGAGTTGAGTTGTGGAAAATGAAATGAACTATTGCATTCCTTTTAAAAAATTTACCATGCCTCTAGGGTTTCTCTTATACATCTAATCACGATCAGACCTTATTTGCAATTATGTATATAATCTGCAATATATAATTTAGATGCACTTCTATTGAAACAATACATATTAAAAGAAAGAAAACCATGGTGATATATTATTATTGATTAAAAGATTTTCATTCACTAAAATTAATATGTTTATATCTAAGTCAATGAATGTATATATATCTATCTATAAACATAAGTCAATATATATATATATATATATATATATATATATATATATAATGAAAGATAAGAATAGATAAATTAAGTAATGGAGTTTATAGATATAAAATATAAATATAGACATAATTACCTTGAAATGGTGATTAACTTGAAATGCAAAACCAATGTATTGATGTTCTTGATTTTGGTGACCAATGTATGAAGATCCTCTCAAAGGAGGTGATGAAAGATGGAGTTTTGAAAAATAAAGTGATAGATGAATGATATAAAATGAAGAATAAGGTAAGTAAAATGTATGGAAAAGATAGTGATGGAATAAAGAAAAATGGAGAAGAAGAATTAAATAAGGTTAGTAAGGAAGTACATGGGTAGATGAGGGTGGTTAAAAATAATTAATAATTAGTTAACGCTAAAATTGTTACTAATTAAGATGTATAATATATTTGACATTCGATCTGCACTAGTTTTGCAATACACATCCTATGGGTTAGTACAAACGCTAATGCAATATAATTTTTTAATGAGTTATTGTAATTATTAGTGCACACTAATATAGGGAATTTGTATTAAAAAATTCAAAAATAATTACAATATATGTCATTCGATTTTTATTAGTTCTCGCAATACACATCATATTTCTTAATGAAATATAATTTTCTAAATGGGTTAGTGCAAAAATTAGTGCACACCAATATAGAGAATTTATACCCGAGAGTTAAAAAAAATAATTACAATTTATGTCTTTCGATTTGCACTAGCTCCGCAATACACATCATATTTGTTTGTGAAAACGTCATTGCACTATACTTTACTAAATGTGTTAGTGCAAAAATTAGTGCACACTAATATAGGAGATTTGTACCTAAGAGTTCAAAAATAATTACAATATATGACATTTGATTTGCACTAGTTCTCGCAATACATATCCTATTTGTTAGTGCAAACGCTAATATAATATAATTTTTTTAAATGATTTAGTGAAAAAATTGATGCACACTAATACAGGAAATTTGTACCCAAAGTTGAAAAATAATTACAATATATGTCATTCGATCTGAACTATTTCTTGCAATACACATCTTATTAGTTAGTGCAAATGCTAATGCAATATAATTTTCTAAATAGATTATTGCAAAAATTAGTGCACACTATTACATGAGATTTATACCCGAGAGTTGAAAAATAATTACATTATATGACATTCAATCTTCACTAGTTCTCGTAATACACATCCTATCCATTAGTGCAAATATTAACGCAATTAATTTTTTTTATTGCCCTAACAAATACGTTTGCACTGATAAGTATGTAATATTTTGAAAATATATTGTAAGTATAAATTTATAAAAATTACTAGAAATGTTATTGCGAGAAGTATATGAATAATTATATTTAATAGAGTTGACAACAAAGTTTGCATTGATGGGTTTGAAAATTTTTGAAAATATATTCTTTGTATAAATTTATATAACTTATTGCAAGTTTTATTGTGAATAAATTATGTATATAAATTATGAACGGTTATTTTTAATAGGCATAACAACTATGTTTGTATTGATGGATTTGATATAAATTGACAAGTAAAAATTTAAATTAAATACTACAAATTCTATTGCAAACAGATTTCGAATATTTTAAAAGATAATTTTAAAAACTAGTGTAATATATTTTGCATTCATACTCTATCATATTACTGCAAATTTAGTTGCGAAGAGATTATTTATTTGTATTATTGTAATATATATATTATAGTAAAAATATAATTAACAAAACCATTACATTATTTCATATTTATATATTTGCAACCATAACATCCCTATGCGTATATTATTTGATACAATAGTTAATGGAAATATAAATTATTGCTAAATATTTTGCAAACATTGTAACTTAATTTTTTTGCGAGAATATTTGCATCGTCTTTTGTTTTCTGTAGTACTATATTAGTTTCAGCTTTATATTTATAAAACTTTGAAGAAATACTATATTTTTTCATTTTTAGTGATATAATTTTCAATATATATTTTCTGAATTTTAAATTACGTACAAATATATCGTTATTGTAATAATTGATACAGTATTTGCAATATGTGTTATTTCGTTGCAATGTCAAATACATATTTTAAAAATTAGAATTAATAAATTATTTGTTGTAAGAAAATGTGAAATTTTGAAGAAAAAAAATGTTAGTGTGATGACTTTTATTCATAATGTCCATCACTAGCTACCTATGATCAGGAAGATATCAATCTTTTTTTCCCATAAAATATCATTATCAAGAGGAGAGTAATATATAAAAATAAAAATTAGAACACTCTTATTTCATATTTTATTCATTTCGATAAAACAATTTATTTTCTCACATATCTCATAACATATTTTTTTCTAAATGAACCTCTCATTTCATGACTTTACACTTTCACTTTGGTCAATCAAATATTTGATTCATATTTTTTAAACAATTTCAATTGATACCGGTCTAGCTATTATCCCTCGGTAAACCACATCCCAATCACACTTGGTTAAAGAATTGTACTTGTTATGTTAGGTTGCAAATTCAAAACATACATATATCATATTTAATTTTATTTTTAACCGTTTTAATTTTATGAACGGGTCAACCCACAATCCGACTCAAGTATCCATTTACTCTCACATATATATATCCAAATAAATTACAGCTCTCGATCTGGAAATCCGGACACATTAAAAATTAAGCATTATATATATATATATATATCGATTATTTAGTTAAAAAGTTGAACTTATATTGTTAAAATGTCCCACGTTCATCAAATTTAGTGTTGAATTTAAAATATAAAGTGTTATTAGCCTAGTTGATTAGAGAGTTGTAGTTGTTTTGTTAGGTTGTAAGTTCGAAACATACATATAGCATTTTTAATTTTATTTTTAACCGTTTTAAGTTTATGGGAGGGTCAACCCACAATTCGACCCAAGTATCCATTTACTTTCACACATATATTCAAATTAACCACAACTCTCGATCGGTAATCCTATCAATTTAAAAATTAAGCATCATTATATATATTACTTAGTTAAAAAGTTGAACTTATATTATTAAAATGTCCAACGTTCATCAAATTATATATTGAATTTTTAAAATATAAAGTTTTATTAGCCTAATTGGTTAAATGGTTGTACTTATTTTGTTAGGTTACAAATTTGAAATATACATATAGTATTTTTTATTTTATTTTTAACCGTTTTAATTTTATGGGCGGATCAATCCACAATCCGACATAAATATCCATTTACTCTCATATATATATATATATATATTCAAATTAATCACAGCTCTCGACCAGTTATTTTGAACACTTTAAAAATTAAGCATGATTATATATATATAGATGAAAAGAATTTTATTTTATTTTAGTTCGATTTTTATACAAAGGTCTTTGGATTGACGTATTAACAAATAACAACTCTGTTTTTCAAAATAATTAAATAATAATAATAATAATAAAACTCTGTTTTACAAAATAAATAAATAAATAATAATAATAAAATCTGTCTCAACTCAACCCTAGTAATATTAACTAATTTCCCACTAAATTAGCTACATTTTCAAACATAAATTAATTAAAATTGTGTACTCAAACTCATTCACTCGCACCAGCCAAATGATTTTTTTTAAATAAAATATCATTTATCTTTTATTTTCTAAATAAACTTCCCTGCAAATTCAAATATATCACTTTAGTCATTCTTTATGAGACAAAAAATTACTAAAAATTCACCATTTACTATCTCCACACCTATTCGCACAAACGCTCAATACTCTCTATGAGCCCTATGTCACAACAAAATTATCAATTCTAAGATAAGTATAATCATTTCCAACTAATGAGCACTCGAAACCATTTATAAGAATTGATTGCTGGTAGAAAGACAAATTCCAGAAAAAAAAAATACATCAATATCAAATGTCATAATAAACAACAATACGATTTAGTCTATCTATAACTCTCCAATGTAAAAGTCCTCCATCATATCGAATACACATGTAGAATGTTAAGGCCTATCACAAACATATAACTTAGGCTTGTAACAAAATCACAAACAAGACTTTAATGATCGAATCGTGAAGAAACTTATTAAAAAGTGAATAAAGACTTTAAAGAATGAAACAAACTTGAAATGAAATTATGTCTATTCAACTTGTTGAAATAAGAACATAATTACAAAACTTATATAAAGTAAACATAACTTAGACATTAAACTAAGAGACATGAAGAGTCTCGTTTACTAGAGATAAGAACAAGAGACTTAGACAATCCGAGAGACTCTTGAATAAAAAAAATACATTAATTATTATTATTACTTTAATTTCTAACACTCCCCATTAAAGTAATGTCCGATGAACTAGTCACAACTTAGATTATAGATCTTCAAAATGATCTTTAAGAAGTACTTTTGTGAATATATCAACAACATTTTCTTCATTCTTTACTGCAACCATCTCAATGATTCCTTCTAGTACTTTTCAAAAATAAAGTAATGCTCCAACTCAATGTGTTTTGTCCTCGCATGAAACACATGATTTGAAGTCAATTTAATAGCACTCAAATTATCTCCATGGATAGGAACCAGCAAATCAAACTTGACATAAAAATCCTCTAAGAGTACGAAGCCATATGCACTTCGGTGCTGCATGAGATGATGCTTTGTATTCCGCTTTTGTTGTGGACAAGGATACTGATCCTTATTTTCTGCTACTCCAAGATATGTTAGTGTTTTCACAAAGAAAAACAAACCCAGATGTGGACATACGATCATCTCGATCTCCATCAAAGTCATCATCCGCAAATCCTTGTACGACAAATTTTGCATCTTTTTCGTATAGTAGACCAATATCTAGTGAGGTATTAATATACTTTGGAATTTTCTTCGCTTCCTCGAGGTGTGATTTCTTTGACTCCTACATGTAACGACTCACCACTCTAACTGCATAAGTAATGTCAGGCCTTGTTATAGTTAGATAAATCAGGCTTCCTACAAGAGCACGATACAGACGAGGATCTAGTAGACATGTTCCTTCATCTCGATTGAGTCTAGGATTTACGTCGAGAGTAGTATAACTATTTTTTCCATTTGTCATACTAAATTTATCTATCAACTTCTTTGCGTAGTTGATCTGCGATACAAATAAACCTTTCTCGAAATTTTCGATTTGTAGACCAAGGAAAGTTCCAAGTTCACAAAGCTTCTTCATCTCAAAGAAAAGCGAGAGATCATCTTGTAGCCGAGCAACCTCATCATAATTATTGCCCGTCAAGATTATGTCATCCACATATAGAAGTACCATCACCATTTGCCCTTGATGCTTCTTTATAAATAGACTTAAGTCAGATTCTCAAGTTTTGTACCCACAAAATTGAAGATATTCTGCAATCTTTCCATGCCAAGCATGACAGACTTTCTTTAATCCATATAGTGCCTTCTTAAGTCTACAAACCAGCTGGTCACCATCCTTCTACCCGAATCTAGGTGGTTGTTCCATATATTTTGGGAGATCAAGTTCTCCGTAGAGAAATTCATTCTTGACGTCCAATTGCCACAACTTTCATTGAGAACTTGCTAATAAGATCAACAAAGTGCGAATTGACTTCATCTTCGCAACTGGGGTGAATGTCTCCTCGTAATTTTCACCATACTTCTGCGAGAATCCTCGAGCGACCAATCTAGTTTTGTATTGATCTATGTTTCCATCAGCATTCGCTTGATTCGATACACCCACTTATATGTCATTGCTTGAGTCAAAGGAGGCTTCAAAACGACGTCCCATGTCTCATTCTTATTGAGAGCATGCATTTTCTCCTCCTTTGTTGTCACCCATTCCTTTACAATTTTTGATTCATTATAAGAAGTGGGTTCCTCGTCTTGCGTTTGCCAAGAAACAAGAGAAGGTTGTTACAAAATTATCATCCCTGAATCGATAGGGCCTTACAATGTTCCTTTTGGTCGAGATTTCCCATTTTATTGTTTACTAGATTCTTCTTGATGTGGACTTCTTGGTAACTTTTCACTTTCTTCTCCTTCATGGACTTAAATATCGTGAGCTAAGTTAGGGATCCCCTTGTCACTATTATCACCATTAAGGGAACTTCCCGTAGACATGGGTATGGGAAGATTAGTCTGAACAGTTTTCTCAACATCCTTCATGTAGTACAAAGAAATTTCGTCGAAAACAACATCTCTCAATACAGTGCATTTGTGGGTAGATAATCCATATATCGCCACAATTTCCTTCTCTGATCATAGCCGACGAACACCCATTTGACTGCCTTTGTATCCAATTTGCTCATTCTCAAGTCTGGAATATGGACATAACAAGTAGATCCAAAAACTCGGAAAATGTTTAACACTTGGCTTAAAACCAAAAAGAATGTCAAATGGAGATTTGAACTCATTTGGGTTAAGAAGAACTCGATTGATAATATGGGAATCACAACTCATATCTTCTGCAACCACAACTTACAAGTCTCTTGTAAGGTGTCAAATATTCCTTTAGGCTATCACATTCTGTTGTGGGGTCTTAGAGAAAGAGAGTTCTCTTTTTTTCCATTTTATCTACAAAACAATTCAAATTCTTTTGAGAAAAATTCTCCACCATTATTTGTCGACATTACTCAAAATTTTCTTTCTTGTTCTCATTCTACCGTCTCCTTGAACTTGAGAAATTTAGAGAGAATTTCGGACTTCTCTTTCATGATGTACACCCAAGTGAACTGGGAAAAACATCCACAAACAACAACATATATTTACTTCCCGAGTATGAGGCAGTTCGAGTTGGTCTCATCAAGTCACTATGAACTCGATCTAAAGGATCCCTACTTTTCGATACAAAGTTGTCGAATGGAAGTCGATGAGCCTTCCCATATTAACATCATACACACACACTACCCTCCTCAATTCTTAAATCTTCAGTTAAACTTTCGACAAGTTTCTTTCGATACATAATATTAATCTTATTCATATTGACATGCCCAAGCCTTGCATGGAATAGAAAGGATGTGCTTTTGTCGTTCACATTTTTTATGAACGAATTTGATGTTGAAAGGACAAAAAGATCATTTACCCGATTTCTAGTGTGAACCACATCCGCCTTGATTTCTTTCATGTTCCTTAAAAAATTCACATCATGTGGACAGAACAACACAAGATTTCTGACGTTTACAATATTTTCTACCGATAAGAGATTCTTTCGGATTCCTGGAACGTGGTAGACATTCTTTAGAGTAATAGATTCTCTTTTGTCGCTATCAATGACAACCGATCATTTCTTTTTATCTTCGTGAACCGAGTTATTTGTCATGACAATACCACCGCCCCCATTATGAACTCAACTCGACGAGAATACAAAATCATCTTTAGTAACGTGATGTCCACACCCTAAATCAACGATCCACGTTTGATTGATATCATGTTTTCCATGATAAGACTCTGTTTGCTTTTCCTTTGAAGTCATCACAACAACATGAAAAATCTTGTCCCAACCCTCCTCAACATGTTGGTTAGACTTTTCTCCGAGATTTGAATTGGCAAAATTTCCATCCAAATTTACTTGACAATTTTTTTGATGTGTCGAATCTTACAGAACCTAAAACACTAAGGGGCTTTTAGGAATATTGGAAGAATCCTGATCTATTTCTTCCTTCTTCGACTTTCCACTTTTCCAGCTCAATTTCTTCATGAATAATACTCTGTTTGACTCCTCTTTTATACTCGTTTCATCCATTTGTAATACCAATGACTCTTCAGATGACAAGAGATTTTTAAACTCCTCGAGTGAAGGTTGTTGAGACTAACCTTGAATCGAGGTGATGAATGGTGTATATTTGGGTCGAAGTCCTCGAACAATATGTCTTTTTGTTCGGGCCTATAAAATTTTCTCATTTAGGTTCAATAAAGAAATTTCTGAGCATATGTTCTTACCTTAAGAAAGCACTCCGAGACAGATCTGATTTGCTTCGCAACTGCCAACTCATTTTCAAGTATCTGGAGACGAGCCTCATTCTGGTTGTTGAAAATATGATCAAGCGTTTCCCAGATCTCACGAGCAGATCCACAACCGATGATGTTCTCGAACAGATTGTGGGAGATTGACCTCTTCTACACAAATTTTTCCTTCGCGTTGAGTTTCTTCCACTTCTTCGATTCTTCCGCATTTTCAACGACATCCTCAAGAGCTAATTCATCATCGTTTATGACAATGTTCCACAAGTCTTTCCCGACCAGGTAGGATTCCATACAAGTCTTCCATATCAAGTAGTTTGACTAGTTTAACAACTCATAACCGAGTCTAGATACATGACCACCACTTTCCATATCGAATAACACCAATACCTTTTTCACCAATGTAACCAAATCTCTGGTACCATGTAACGATATCACAAATAAGACTTTAATGATCGAACCGTGAAAAACTTATTAGAAAGTGAATAAAGACTTTAGAATATAAAACAAACTTGAAATGAAATTATGTATATTGAACTTATTGAAATAAGAACACGGTTACAAAACTTATATAAAGTAAAACTTAACTTAAACATTAAACTAAGAGACATGAAGAGTCTCATTTACTAAAGATATGACCAAGTGACTTGGACAATCCAAGAGACACTTGAATAACAAAAAGGCACCTTAATTATTATTATTTTTATTATTACTTTAATTTCTAACAAGGCTTTGGGCAATCAATTCAAAATGCAGCGTGTTAAGGCCTATCACAAACACATAACTTAGACTTGGACAATCAATTCAAAACGAAATTTGCCCATATTCAAAATTGTAATTAATTAATCAATTTTAAATCATAAACAATGGAAATTCTTACCCATGAGAGGTAACATCATACACTTATTTAAATTATTATAGTAAGTAAATATTAGAAAATAACATCAAACTTTGGTCATAACTAAACTATGGTTTATACCTTATCTTTGATGATGATCAAACAATTAGTCCTCCTCTTGTTGTTGTGTAATGTTACTTCAGTTTTTCTATGCAATTTACCTTCCTAATAATAAGAAAGGGGATAATAAAAAGATTGAGATACATGACTCATAATAAAACTATATGAAATTAGAGACAATTAGAACTAGAAAGTCCTATTATATCCAACATTGTTAACAGTAACATTATCAAAACTACCAAAATAGGTCAGAATAACTTACTTCAAGGAGGATAGAGACTAATTGAAAGTTGTGCAATACAGGCCGAGTGAATATACATGGTGAGTCTAAACATTGATTGTCCGCAATTTGAATGTTATTATATTTATTATATTTTTATGCAATTAGGATTTATTTAATTATTAGTGGGCTTGGGCTTGTGTGTATAAGTAGTTTAGAGTTTCTAACATAATTTACTCCTTTAAAAGAGTTGTCTACAAAGGTTAAAACACAACACTTAAAACTTTTAAACTTTTTCCTCTTTAACATATATATCATTGTTCTTCCTATATTTTACTTATTTTCCTTTCATCATTATTGTTCTTAGAAAAATCGATAATCGAAACCAATATTTGGTATCAGAGTCTATCTCAAGAACATGCCGTTGACAAAATCAACCAGAGATGCGGCGACAATGAAGATCAGAAGAGAAGAGAACGTGAGCTCTCATATTCGTTACTCACGAAGAGTAACTACTCGATGTAGACGTTGAAGATGTAGATGAACTTATAAGCACAAGGAGTGTGGGAAGCCGTGATGCTCGACGAGGTCGATGAACAGAAGGATAGAATGTCTCTCGCCGCCATCTATCAAGTGCTCCAAAATTACGTCCTTCTCACGGTGGCCGAGAATGATTCTGCGAAGTAAGTGTATGAGATGCTAAAGACAATGCATGATTGAGTGGAAAGAGTCAAGGAGGAGAAAATACAAACTTTGAAGACACACTTCGAGGCGATTCACATGAAGAACAGGGAGTCGGTGGGTTATTTTACCATAAAATTGACATTCATTGTGACTCGTATACGCTCGTTGGAAGAGAAGGTGGAGGAGATCTTCATCGTCGAGAAGTTCTGTAGAGTCGTATCACAAAAATACATATAGATCATTATCGTGATCCAACATTTTGTGACCTCAAGATATGACCGTCGAGGAGATCATTAGTCATCTCAAATTTCACTAGGAGAGACTTCGTGGCTATGAAAACCAAGAGGAGGAGAAGCACCTCTTGCTCACGGATGGTGAATGGATGTCACAAATGATGAAAAATGGAGAAGCCAATATTTCTTCCAGATCGTTGAGTAGTAGAGACAACGGTAGAGATAACCGAGGTCGTGGAAAAGAACGGGGATAAGTGCGAGGTCGAGGAAGAGGTCATGGAGAAAGCTCACCTCAATTGAAGACACTACGCCCCTCAAAGAAAAGATCTTAATGAAGTGTTACTCTTGTCAAAATTACGGGCACTACACAACTATGTGCCCTAATAAAAGGCCCAACAAGGAGGAAAACCTCACTAGCTTCCATGATAAGGAACCAATATTAATGTTCTCTACGGGAGTGATGAAGTCTTTTCCCGAAGACAATGAGACAAACCTCGAAGAGTTCGTGCAAGAACCGTCCAAGAAGAAACTAGAGATGGTGTTGCTCAATGAAAAGAACGTCACGACGAACCTCCTTACAAGTGGCGATGAGTACAATCACACCGACGTTTGAAACCTTGACAATAGAGAAAGCAAACATATGATGGACCATTGAGAGAAGTTCAATGAGCTCGATGAGAAGATCTCTAGAAATGTAAAGTTCGGAGATGGATCACTCGTTGAGATCAAGGGTCGAGGATGAATCTTATTTGAATGCAAGAACCGTGATCAACGTATAATGACCAAGGTATATTACATTCCAGAATTGAAGAGTAATATTACAAGTCTCGGTCAGATGACAGAAAAGGGAAATACAATCATCTTAGCCAGATCGCTCTTAAAGATGTTCGACCAAAATGGTATTTTATTGATGAAGAGGGAGAAATCGCCAAATCATTTATACAAGATTTCTCTTCAGATGAGGCAACCAATTTCTCTATTAACATCGCTAGTAGATCCAACTTTGTTATGACACACGAAACTTGGGCACCTAAACTTTATATGCTCAAGATGATGGGAGAGAAGGAGATGATTATAGGGTTTCCCAAGATCACACACCCCAACCAAGTGTGTGAGAGTTGCATCATCACAAAGAAAAAAAGGTACCCTTACCTGTCCAAGCCAACTTTTGTATTGAACATCCCATACAACTTGTGCACGCAGATCTGTGTGGTCCGATCACCTCTTCATCACTCACCGCTAACAAGTATTTTCTTCTACTTATTGATGATTATAGTCTCTAGATGTGGGTGTACATGCTTAGAGAGAAAGGAGAAACTTTTGAAACATTCAAGAAGTTCAAGAGACTCGTGGAAAAAACAAGTTCGAGCATAAGCTGAAGACTTTATGCAGTAATAGAGGTGGAGAGTTCACATCATAAAAAATTATAGAGTTCTACAAAGAGGAAGGAGTTGAACGTCACCTCACAACACCGTACTCTAAAACAAAATTGCGTGATGGAGAGAAGAAATCGTAATGTGATGGGTGTTGCGAGGAGCTTACTCAAGAGCATGTAGGTACCGACAAACCTCTAGGGAAAGGCGGTGCGACATGCAATTTATCTCTTGAATTTATTATCGACAAATGTGCTAAGAACTTGCATCCCTTACTAGGAATGGACCGGTAAGCGACCTCATCTGGAGCACTTGAGAGTGTTTGGGTGTACCGGACATGTGAAGACTACAAGACCACATCTCAAGAAGCTTGATGATCAAAGTCAAGATATGTCGTGTTCGAGGAGGAGAAAAAGTAGGAGTGGAGCAACAACAACAACGAGATCGTACAAAATTCCATGGAGTTTGGAATCCTACGATATGACGACACCTAAAGGAGTTGGAAAACGTAACAACTACACTGAACTCCCCTTGTCACCAAGAGAGCTCGGGTGGGTCCACAACCAAATTTCCCCCCATCAAACTTTGTTTCCTCACCGGTGTCTATGCGGAGACACCACTAATAGAGATGGGTCTTGATTAATTGTTATTGATCACCACTGACGAGCCAACACCATATCACGAGGCAACAACCGAAAAGTCGTGGAATGAGGCCAATAAGGAAGAGCTCGAGTCCATCAGGAGACCAAGACATGGGAGCTCACCAACTTACCACCCGATCACAAGACCATCGTGTTAAAGTGAGTTTTCAAGTTGAAAAGAGATATCGAAGGCAACATCCTCAAGCACAAAGTGAGATTGGTACGAAAGGCTACGTGTAGAAGTAATGCGTTGACTTTGAGGAGACATTTGTACCGGTGGCGAGACTTGACACAATCAGGCTAATTCTTCTCATTGTAGCTCACCATGGATGATAAATCAACTACTTGGACGTCAAATAAATATTTCTCAATAGTGATATCAAAGAAAAAGTCTACGTCGCTCAACTTGAAGTCTTCATTATAAAGAATAAAAAGCACAAATTGTACAAGTTATGCGAGGCTCTCTATGGAATACGTCAAGAACCAAGGGCGTGGAACAGTACCTCAATAAGAGAATGATGAGTCTTGACTTCGTGAAATTTTCTCAAGAGTAGGTTATGTACACGAGGAATCATGGAGAAGAAATATTAATCATTGGTGTATATGTCGATGTATTGACATGATCAAGCATAAAGGGCATTGAGGAGTTCAAAATGCAGATGATGAAGGAGTTCAAGATAAGTGATATCGGGTTACTCTCGTACTACATTGGTATCGGTGGATTAGAAGAAAGAAATCATCGAGGTGAAGTAGGCGGCTTATGCAATGAAGATGTTGAAATAATTCACAATGGAGGATTACAACCCGATCAAGTATTTGATGGAAGCAAAGTTGCAGCTCAAAAATGACGTGGAAGGAAGGTTCAGGTGTATAGGCATATAATTGAGTGTCTTAGGTACTTGATGGACACTCAACCCGATATCTGTTACTCAATTAATATAGTGAGTCGATACATGGAGTAGTCTACCACTCTACACCAATATGCAGTAAAAAACATTATTCGTTATGTGAAGAGAATGATGAGTTATGAGATTCAGTTAAGAGAAAGACGAGAAGTTGAAGAACTAGTTGGTTTTACTAACGACCTAGTCGGTGACATAGACGACAAAAAAACTAGAGGGATAATGTTTTATCTCAACGAAAATATAATCACCTGGAAATCTTAGAAGAAACAAACTATTGTTTTATCTTCATGTGAGACGAAGTTCATGGAAGCTATTGCAGCGTCGTGTCAAAGACTTTGGCTGAGAAGTTTGTTGAGCGAGGTGCTTGGATGCGAGCCAAGGCCGGTAACTCAACCCGATATCTGTAACACAATTAACATAGTGAGTCGATACATGGAGTAGCCTACCACTCTACACCAATAGGCAGTAAAACATATTATTCGTTATGTGAAGAGAATGATGAGTTATGAGATTCAGTTAAGAGAAGGACGAGAAGTTGAAGAACTAGTTCATTTTACTAACGACCTAGCCGGTGACATAGATGACAAAAAAACCGGAGGGATAATGTTTTATCTCAACGAGAATCTAATCACCTGGAAATCTTAGAAGCAACAAACTGTTGTTTTATCTTTATGTGAGATGAAGTTCATGGAAGCTATTGCAGCGTCGTGTCAAAGACTTTGGCTGAAAATTTTGTTGAGCGATGTGCTTGGATACGAGCCAAGGCCGGTAACTCTTTATATCAACAATAAGTCCGCAATAACATTAATGAAGAATCTAATGTTTCATGGACGCAATGAGCACATTAACACTCGATTCCATTTCATCTGTGAATGTGTTAAGAACCGACATATCATCGTAGAGTTCGTAAGAAATGGAGAGCAACATGCAGACATTTTCACCAAGGCAGTATCAAGAGTCAAATTTCCAAAGATGTGAGAGTTGCTCGGTAAGAAGAATCTCGAACCATATCAAGCTTACGGGGGAGATCGTGAGTCTAAGAAATTGTCGACAACTTGAATGTTATTGTTTTATGTCTTTTATTCAATGAGAGAGAAAGTGAGATGAAAAAATAAAATAAAATTTTTATTATTTTAAAAAAAAATGATTAGGGCAACACACTTATAATGAAAGTAAGACCACAAATTCGACGTGGTCTATCACGTCGTCTCCCTTTAATTTTATTTATTTTTAATTTTATTTTCTCATTCGTATTATGAATATTTCTTTCCCCACTTCTTCTTTAGAAACTTTTCTTCTTCTTCTTCTTTGGTGATTTTCAAGTTTTCAGAAACGAAACGATTCATCTTTCTTCAGCTTGTAGAGAAATTGCATAGATTTTCATTCGTCTTTTCATCTCTTTATCGAAAATGGTAAGCATTCAAGTTTGAAAACCCTAAACCCTAGTTTTCTATATCTAAAATAACAAGTTCTACTCTTTTACTTTTCAGGAGAATGTCGTTCTTAAAACTAGGACGACAAGTATGTTCAAAACATTCAAAGGTAAGTTATTTCTCAAAGTATTTCTACTTATTTGGTTGATAGATTCTATTGTTGTTGTGTTACTGTTTTGTTAAGGTATATATTATCTTGATACTACTTTATTTTGGTTCTTTTGATACTGGCCTTGTTATGTTGAAAAAACTCCATAAATTGTCCCGAACATGGCCTTGTTCGTGATTTTTTTATGTTAATAAAAGCTTGAAAGTACATTGGTGTTATTGTTTTGTCAAGGTTTATATTGTTTTGATACTATTTATTTTGGTTGTTTGATACTTTCCTTGTTATGTTGAAAAATGTGCATAAAAAATCTCGAACATGGCCTTGTTATGTTGAAAATAATTCATAAAAAACCCAAACATGGCTATTTTGGGACTTTTATATGTTGAAAAAATCTTTTATCATAAAAAAAGTCAAGAACATGGCTTTATGAGTTCCCGAAATGACCTTATGAGCTATTAATGTTTTTAATGGAATACAGAACCAAAAAAATGAAGTTTTTTTAACATAAAAAAAGACAAGAACATATTTTTATGAGTTCCTAAACATGGCCTTATGAGGTTTTGAACATGATATTTTTAATGGGATACAAAACTACAAAATTGAAATTTTTCGACGTAAAAAAAGTCAAGAATATGGCCTTATGATATTCTAAACATGGTCTTATGAGTTCCCAAACGTGATATTTTAATGGAATGCATAACTTAAAAATTGATTTTTTTAATATAAAAAAGTTAAGAACATGGCCTTATAAGTTTTGAAATATGACTTTATGAGTTTTCGAACATTATATTTTGAATGGGATGCGAAACTGAAAAATTGAAGTTTTTTTAACATAAAAAAATCATAGATAATGACTTTATAAGTTACCAACATAGCCTTATAAGTTCCTTATGAATAATTTTTTTTCTTCTCAATTTGTATTTAGTTGAATAAATTAACTTTAATGAAAATTATTGAAACTTACTTATTAAATCCCTATCTAGAGATAAATAAAGGGCTTTAAAAATTGCATCAATATCATTTCTTTCTTCACTCACTTCCTTTTTTTTCTTTTTCTTTTTTTTTTTTCTATTTCTAAAGTTTTTCTTGTTTCTTCCACATCAATCAATATATGTCTTAGAAATTGGTAATTCATTGAGAATTTAATTTGTTTCATCCAAACTTCCTCTACTTTATTCAATGTATTCTTGTTCATCATCTACTAAAAAATCACTCTTCATTAGGTTGCTTCAATATTTTTAATAGAAGTTAATATATTCACATTCAAGTTATCCATATCAATTCCACATTACAAAGTCCCTATCAATATCAGACCTACTTCAGATGCATTTTTCTTCTTTTTAGCATTCTTCAAATTAGAATTAAATATTGTAATTTCAATATTAAAAAATGTATGTACATTTAAAAAATATACTTTAAAATCTTAGTATAAAGTTATTAAAATATCCAAATAAATTTTAAAATTATAAAAAAGGATCAAACTAAGACTTTATCAACTTTTTAGTTTGTAGTAATGTGATTCCAAAGATTACATTACTATATATTTGATTTTACTAAAAAGAAAATAACAAGTAAATTAGTAAAAAAAAAGTAATAAAAGAATTACTATTTGATTTTCACTAAAAAGAAAATAACAAGTAAATCAGTACAAAAAAGTAATAAAAGAATTACTATTTATAGTTATATATTCCTAAAATAATTTTAAAACGTAATAAAAGAATATTGTTTAGTCGTATATACTTGTATAATTATAATTTTTTATTTAAATGTATGAATTATAAAAAATAACTCATTTAGCCTCTTATATAATATATCATTTTTTAAAAAAAAATTATTTTGAGACTCCATAAATAGATAAATATAAATAGATAAATATAAAGGGAAATCTGACGAAATGACCCTAAAAATATGAGTAAATGAGCTAGTGATCAGCGCATAATTTTAAATGCGCTGGTGACCATTTCATATTTTTTTAACGAAATTGTCTCTGTCGCGAAACGCAATCGCCGGTTGCGAGACGCAACTAGATACAATGTGAAAAGTCCACAATCGGATTGTCGGCTGTGTCTTGCGATTGGATTGCGTCTCGCGATTTCCGGTTGCGTCTCGCGAATGTCGATTGTGTCTCGCGAATGCGTCTCGCGAATGAATCTCGCGATTTCCGGTTGCGTCTCGTGGATGTATCTCGCGAATGCCGGTTGCGTCTCGTGAATGCATCTCGCGATTGTCAGTTGTCTCTCGCGAATGTCGGTTGCTTCTCGCAACTGGGGGTGCGTCTCGCGATTGTGGACTTTTCACCTGATATTCGGTTGCGTCTGGCAACCGACGGTTGCGTTTTGCGATAGGGATAATTTCGTCAAAAAATAGGGAGGAGTCAACCACGCATTTAAAATTATGCATTAGTCGCCGGCCCGCTCATTTACCCCAATTATGAGGTTCATTTCCTCAAATTTTCCAATATAAAATGAAGAAAGAGACTCAACTAATTAAGTTCTATATCTATATTGTATTATAATTGTATATGTAGAAAAATATTAATTTAACCTGAAACGTTTTGAATTAAAAATGCAGTGGGATATCATTGTCCATTTATATATATATTAAATTAATTTAAACAAGAAGTTAACTAGAATAAATAACCCAAAATCATACACTATTCTAACTATATGTAGACAACCTAATGGTAAATAAGTTTATTCCTAAAATTATGTATTCTTTTTTAATTTCAATTATAGATTATTTTTGTAATTCATTATGTGATTTTATATTAAATTACTTATATGTTGTTTAGTTAAATGATTTTAGAATTTAATTCAAAAGCACTTGTAAAAATATCATATTGTTTTAGAACTGTTTTTAATACTATAATTCTTATTAATAAATGTTATATATAAAATAATAATATATATAGAAAAGATATTATCACATCATGTTATATTATTATAATTTTTTTATTATAAGTTTATTATAATATATATATATATATATATATATTATATTATAGATATTATCTATATAATTTTATATAATATTTTAATATAACTTTTTTATATTTTAACATGATATCAAATATCAAAGTTTGTTTTCGTTTTAACCCATCAAGTCATATACTCAGTCTTTCATTGCCTTAATCCATGGTTACTCATTAATGTGTGTATCTTATAAGTTTATTATTATATTTTATTTTATTTTTAATAACATGTTTTTTTGTTAATTTATTTTAATTGTTTTCTTAATATTTTAATTTTTTTCAACTATTGTAATTTCGGAGTTTATATTCAGTTGTTGTTTCACTTTAACGTTCTATTTTTATGATATTTTACCTCATTCGTTGGTTTATTTAATCAAAAGTCGGCATCGATATAATGATTTTTTTTCCAGTTGTTGTTTCATTCATTTTAATTCTCAAATAATTCTATTTCTTCACTGATTTATTTAATCAATAAAGTGTTCTTCCATCGTTGAATGTAGGGGTGGAAAAAATTACCGATGTTATAAGTATATCGAAAATACCGTACCGTAATATATCAAAAATATCGATTTTTAAGGTATATCAAAAAAAGGTAAGGTATGATACCGATACCAAAATTATTGGTAATGTAAAGGTATGAGATTTTTTAAATTTTGATATATCGAGATATACCAAAATAGTATTTATAAATTAAATATATATATATATATATTTTGTAAGGAAATAATTAAATAGATTTAATATTAATTTAATTATAAAAATATAATTTTTATAAATATAAAAATATAATTATATTAAAATATTATTCAATATATACAATTTTCTATTTTACAGATGAGATTGATTTTTTTTTTTAATTTAATATATTTTTTAGGTATCAAAGGTATAATACCGATATCGTACCGAAATTAAAGTATACCGAAATCAAGGTAAAATAAATGTATTAAGTTTTGTATATCGAAATTAAGGTATACCGAAATCAATGTAAATTAAATGTATGAATTTTTTATATACCGAAATTTTCAATAAAGTATATATAAAATTTTAAGTATACCGTACGATTGACCCATCTTAGTTGCATGAATCTCAACACTTGCACCTTTATCAAGGTGGGAGATTATACTATTAATATTTCATAATCTTGCCTTCAATTTCAATTTCAAATTGTCTAAATCTTTTACATATTAAATTTAAAGATAGATATTAACATATAAAATAATATAGGTAAGATATTATCTCAACATTATAATATTGTCATAATATTTTATTAATTTTCTTATAATGTTTATATATTAAATATAACATCATTATTCCACACACTTAACAATAAAATTCTTTTAAAGGGTGAATCTAATAATACAAATTATCCATATAAATAAAAGTGGTTACCAACGTTGATAATATCATTGAACAATTTAACCATCACAAGTTTAAATTATTAAATCATGTAATTAATTAATTTTAAATTATTTTATTTATTATAAGACTAACATTTATAAATATTTCTTATTCAAATATTTAATGTTACAATAATAAAATTAACTAATAATATAAAATAATCATAACTCAACTCAAACATCCTTTACTATTAGATTTCAAAAGGTATATTCAATAGAAATATAAAAGTTTATTACATATATTTTATAAAAAAAAAAGTTTGTAATCTCTAAAAATTACACTTAAAAAATGAAAAACTAGAATCAGAACATCCTTTATTCATTGAAAAACAATGACTTATTTTGAAAACGGCTAGATAGAAATAAAAATATTTCTCACTTGGTACATATTTGATATCATGATGGTAACCTTAACACTAATGCAGAAACATGTAACCACACTTTCTGTTTCACTCTAATTAAACATCCAAATTATCACAATTTTATCTTCTTTTGAGTAAGGCTGATTTGATAATGAGTTTTAATTAGTTATTTAAACAATTTTGTTTGAGTTTTTGGGATATATGGTGAAAAACAATTAAGGGTATTAATATTTAATAAAATAATAATTTTGAAAAAGAAATGAAATAGAAAATATTTTGATTGATAAATTTATTAGTTTGATTGTTGAAGCAATCATGAAAATATTTATTTAAAAATATTTAAAAGTTTAATTGTTGTTTAAGACTCGAACATAAAAAGCTTGAATATTAATCACAAAATGTCTGAAATTCTTATTTTGATGTATTATTTTCTTTTTCTAATTAATTTGTCACAATAAATAAAATAATATTAACTATATTTTATAGGTATTTATTTTTAATTAAAATATTTTTGCAAATTTACTAATTTCAAACTAATAAATGTGTTTGAGCGACCGAGTACAGATTTATCAAAAAAATTAAGTGAAATGGATTTGGAATTTAGTTTTCATAAAATTTAAAAAATGATCTAACTTTTATTTTATTTTTACTATTTATCACTTTGGATGTATTAATTTCTTAAATGAAGCATTTTTATAAAATTTCACGCGTTTCAAAATATCGAATATTATGAGTGCCTTAAATAATGGGTAATATGTCTGAAGAGTTGGTAAATTTGAAAAGAGATAATTACTCATTTGTTTTTACAAATATATTAAATTAGTTTTAAAATTAATGCTACATTTAAGTAAGAAGATGATGTGTTTATAACAAATTTTTTAATAATTAAAATTGTGATAGTTTAAGTCTTTTATGACATAACTCAAAGTTTCAAATTCATTTAATAAATGAGTAATTATAAAGAAAAAAAATTGAGTGTCATGAATGGTGTTAGGAATGATGTGAGAACACGTGATTGAACTTAAATTTATTAGGGGAAAGAAATTCTATTTTTCAAGTCGAATCAATCCCTATTCCAAATTCCAGTTTTAACTAAAAATTGAGTCAATTATTAAATATAAATTTAATTATAAATTTAATAACATATTAAATCCAATTTTATTTATTTTTTTGATATTTTATCTCATTGAGCTACATTTTTCATACAAAATATAATATAAACACATTCACATTATTTATATGTTTCTCACATAAACCCAGATTTAAACTCCATCTCCAAACCCATCTGTTTTTTCCATAAGAATTTTTGAAACCGTAAAATGCATCAAATATTCTAACTGGATATCCTCTAGTTAGATACTACTTAATATTGACAATATCTATATTATACTTTAGAAATTGACAAACAAGCTTAAACTATCATTTAAGTAAAAGTAAAGAAGAAAATACTTGTTTGGATATACAAATGCCTCTGGTCAAAAATATTTAGAAGGTGAATTTGGATTAAAGAATGTCCAAAAAATTGAAGTAATGTTTTTTGTTTTGTTTTTGCAAAGTATCTAGAGTTTAATTTAATTGAGATAGTTTTATAAAATATAACTTAATTATATATATACTTGTTAACATTTTTTCATCCGAACAAAACATGAGGTATTTTCAGATATAGTTTAGTTCAATTTGTCATGGTTTCTTTTGTTTGACTTAATTAAATAACTTAATTAAAAAACACTATCACTGAACTCTATTACATTTACATCATTCAAATCATTAATTAAAAAAAAATATTAAAATACCTTATTTTAAATTATTATCACTCAGCTAATTTAAGAGGCGACAAATGTGCTTTTGTTAAGTTCGACATCGAAAAAATATATGATCACGTCAATTGAGAGTTTTTGTTTGACGTAATTGACAAAATGAGAATAGTGTGAAATGGACTGAATGTATTAGATTTTGTCTCTCGACGGTTAAGTTTTCTGTCATTGTTAATGGTAATTCTTAGGGATTTTTTGAGAGTTCCTGAGGGATTAGACAGGGTGATTCACTCTCTCCTTTCTTGTTCGTTATTGTTATAAAAGTTCTCTAAAAAATTATAGCGTTCATAGAAAACTCGAGACTCATCCATGGAGTGAGTTGTGGGTCAAGAATATATCTTTTTTTATATCACATTTTTTCGTTGATGACACGCTCTGCATGATTCATGCTACCTACTAGATTTTTAAACGTTTCGGGATATTTATGAGTATTTGGTGCATGTTCCGGTCTGAATCTTAATAAGTCAAACAACTTTTTCTCAAATCATGTTTCGAATAGAAGAAAGACGATGTTGACAAATGTGTTGGTGTTTAGAATTTGTGATCTTTCATCAACATACATTGTTATTCCATTGGATGCTAAATTACGATACAAAATCTCTTGAGATCCGATTATCACTAAAATGGAATATAAACTGTCTAAATGGAAAAGTAAAATAATCTCAAAAATTGGTCGGTTAATCTTCATTAAGAGTGTATTGTCATCTATGCCCACATATATGATGTCTTTATTCAATTTTTCTAAGAGTTTGGCGATGAAAAATAGAAAGAACAATGTATAAATTTCTATAGGGATCTTCTAACTCATCGTTTTATCATGTAGTTAGCTGAGATAAGGTTAAATGTTTTAAAGATCAATGAGGTTTGTATATTCAAGATCTTATTTCCTTTTATAAGGCTTTTATATCAAAATGGTGTTGCAAATTTTCCATAGAACCGAATTGTCTTTGGGCATCGATGATCAAATGTAAGTATGTTTAGTTGGTTCACAAAAATATCTAATTATCTAGTGGGGTGTAGTATTGGGGAATTTATTCTACGTGGAAAAGTTTTTTTAGAAACATAGATTCAGTGTGGGGATGGTTCTTTGATCAGTTTTTGTGACGACATTTGGTGTAGTGTCAACAGTTTAGCTAGGACGTATCATGAGCTTGCTTTCATTGTTATATGTAGAAATCGCACAATTAAGGACATGATTGATCCTCGATCTAGTGGTTCCGCTTGCTGAATTAGATATAGAAAGAGATTAAACATTATGGAGAGTTTATCCCATAATAGAGTTTTACTTTTGGTAGGATGCAAACAAGTGTCTCCGTCTGAACAAGACGTTATGCGTTGGCAAGACATTGATAGTTTCTATTTGGGACATTTCTACAAGTTATTCACTAAGATGAGTTCATATAATTTTTGTTGGGAAAAAGTTTGGAAGTCAAAGATTTCATCTAAGATCTCATTCTTTGGATGAAGCGTTATTCATAGTGGAATTCTTACGGAATATATGTGCATAAAAATATGTTGTTTTTTGGTTAGTTATATATGTTACGAAGATGTTGAATTGAAAACTCACTTATTTTTGCATTTTCGATGAGTGAATAGTATTTGTAATATATTGTGGAGTATTACTAAGATTCATTAAATGATGTCCGAGTCTTTGGATAGTTGTTGAGAAATTTGAATTGATGCGACTAATATGAAAGTCCTACATAATTGGGTTACCATCCCAATTATATTTTGGTGGACTATCTAGTTGAGGATAAATCATCGAACTTTAATTGATCGTAGTCGTCCAATGCGTATCATTCATAATAATATTATTATAATTCTTTCTGATATTCATTCCGGAAAGTTGGTAAAGTCCGTCGGAGAGTTAATCGTTCCTCTCTAAGACTTACGAGCTCGATAACTTATTTAGTAATATTTTTTATTTTTTAAAATTTAGGTTTTAATTTTCTTTTTATAATTTTTATTTTTTTTCTTACTGTCAATTGTTTTTTTTTTTTTAAATAATAATCATTTATAATTATATATTAAAAAAAATTATCAAAAAAAAATCCGCCCCCATCTAAAAAATGTCACATACCATTACTTTCTTTCTTAACCATTTAATGACATGGTGAATCGTGGATCTAACTTCGAGGATTTGAGTTTCGCTGACATCCCTTTATTTTTTATTTTTTCCTTTGTTGTATTTTCTTTTAAGAGTAAATAAAAGATATTTTATTTTTTAGGAATTGAGTTATTTTGATTACATTGACTATATATATAAGCACATACATCTTAGACTAATGTTAATACATTCACCCATGAGAAAATAAACATAAAGAAATAGAGATGGAGTCAAAGACAAGAGTTAGAAAAATGATGATTGTTCTTTTATATATGTTTCTTTCCTGCGATAAATTTACAAGCGCTTCTTTTTTGAAGTGTCTTGTACAATGTGTAGTTGACCATGGTAATATCCTCAAAGGATGGAAAGCTATAGCAAAGTGCATTATCAAGAAGTGTATCTTTACCGCCAAGAAGGGACCCAAGCCTCGACCTCGACCTGAACCTCGACCTCAACTCCAACCTCGAACTCGACCTCCAGCTCCACCTTCTCGACCTCGATTACCACCTCCATCTCCGCCTTCGCCTCCTCCTCCTCAAATGGAATTATATCAACCTCCATCTCCAACAACGCCTCGTCGAATGGAATTATATCGACCTCCATTTCCAACTACGCCTCCTCAAATGGAATTATATGGACCTCCATTTCCAACTACGCCTCCTCAAATGGAATTATATCGACCTCCATTTCCAACTACGCCTCCTCAAATGGAATTATATCAACCTCCGCCTCCTCAAATGGTATTATCTAAAACATCGTAATTCTCGTATATATATTAATGTTTTTTAATTTGTAATTTTTTTTCCGACCAACATTTTAGAATAATAATTTTAAAAAATATTTTATAAAATAAAAAATTGAGCCTTCTTGGTATATATTTTTTATTTATCAAAATGGTAAAGTTTTAAAACAAAATTTTATTTACAAAATTTAAATATTTTCTGGAACATGATTTAACATTTTATTATTATTAATTTCTAATTGTTTCATTTTAAAATTTTCATCTATTTCAATTATACTTTTCATACAAAATATAAACAAATGCATTTCATTTTTTTACTTTGATATTTTAAAAAATATTGTAATAGTGATTGCAACAATACTTTTTATAAAGACTGATCAATAATTTAGTTAATTTTTTATTACTTGGAAGGGAGATTATAAAGCAAGTCAATGTGTATTGATCATGTAAACTTATTAGTATAAATTATTTACTATGAAACTTGATGTTAAATACTTTTTATTTTCAATTTATTATATTATCTTATATATATAAATTTAAAATATCTAATCGTGATTAAAACACGATATTCCTTAACTATTTTGAGAATAAAAAATCTAAACTTCTTTTAATAAAATCTAACTGACATCAACATCATATTAATATTAGATTAATTAATAAATTATGTCTATATGTAAATAATATGAGGATGGATAGAAGGAGGGAATGAGAGAGGGAATTATGTGTTACTACATCACTAATTTGAAAAAGAATAAAATGTGAGAAGAGAGAAGATAGAGAAATTTTATTATTTTTTTGGCTAATCAAATTACGCCACATCATTTTTTCCCTCAAATTCCCTCTTTCAATCATTTCTTAAATAATATTTATAAAATAATAATGTTTAAGACAATTTTTTTAATTAATCCTACATCACAGTGATATTAAAAACATAAAAAAATAAACTTTAGTTATTTATTAAAATAATATAAACAGTTTTAAAATAATATATATTTATTAAAAACCTCAAAATAATATAGTTAAATTTATTAAAAAGTTTAAAATAATATATTATAAATATTTTATTTTAAATTAAAGAGTTATTTAAATATCATAAATTATTATTAAAAAGTTTAATTATTATTTGGAAATGTTAATATTTAAATAACTTTTATTTAGATAAATTGTTTAGTAACTTTGTTTGCTTCCGTGGATATGTTCACTTGGATTGATAGGATGAATATGACAAAATCTATTTTTAAAAATGGATAATTAATATTTGCCCATATTTCTAATTTAATATGCATGTAGATAAGTAAAATTTTATTTTATATTATTATATTTCTTTGTTTGTTCAACTTATTACATTTTTATTTGTTTTTTAAGGATGAGAGCATTAATTAAGCCTATTTGAAAAAGAAGAACAAATTGTCTTGTTTGAAAACATCTTTAAAGCTGGAGTTGGAGCTGTATTTGTGTTTACTGAGAAGAAAAAATAATTTATGTATATTTTTTTTTTTTTGTTACATTTGATATTAATGGATGTACTTTAAAAACAATATATATATATATATATATATATATATTAGATTAAAATTTATAAATAATTTGGTTATTATTATTTCATATACTCATAACAAATTTTATACTTAATCATTTTTGTAAGCATTGTAACTTTATAAGATAAATTTTTACATTTCATTTCTCATTCTTTTATAAAATATTATTATTGAGATTGATATTGAGATGCACACAATTTTTTACAAAATATTGTGAAGATATTTTTGACTAAACATGGTAAACGAAATTAATTCTAAAATATATAATTATTTATTAATAAAATAATATTTTCAAATTGAATATAATAAAATTTATGAAACTAAAAAACGAAGTCAAATTAAAATAAGGCAATAAAATGTCAAACTATAAATTAGAAAAATAATTTAATTATTAAAATATGCATATATAAAACACATTTTTTTTATATAATTAATGTTAATAATCCATCATAATTTTCTAAAATATACTATTTATTTTTTAAATACTCTAAATATATGCTGAATTATTAATGTAATCATGAAAATTTGATATAATCCAATTTATAATAATATTAATAATTTTTAATAATATTTTAAATTTTAAATTCAAAATAATCAAAAGAAGAGGTTAAAATTAAAATTAAGATTAATTATTATGATAATTAAATCCTAATTAAAAACTAAAAATAATTTGAGACTAAAATATTATATTCATTTTACCTAAATTAAACATAAAAAAGGTTAAATAATTTAATTATAATTTTAAACATAAGTTATGTGTAATTTATGACTTAAAATAATTAAATAAATACCATAAAATACACCTAAAAAAATATAAATATAATTTTTATTATGTTGTCAAAAATATTTTTGTGTATTAATTTGGTAAAGAAAAATGAAAAAAATGGTTAAAAATTCGATTTCAAATAACCATTTTATTAATAATAAAAATTTATGATCTAATGTGCCCGAAATTAAATAAATCTACTACAGCATGAATTTCATCCATTGGATCATCGCTGTATTTTCATCCAGCACCCAGGAACACACAACGTAGCCAATTGTAACTAGAGCAATTCGCGCCCGGGTTCACACAAGATTACTAACGAGACGTCAACCCAGTTAGCCCAAATGACCGAACGCCTAACAGACCGCCAACGGATCACAACGACACATTTTATTTCAATGAAACAACGTAATTTTGATCATTTTTTCCATTGAGACAGGGCGAAAGCCGGAGAGTCGCGCTTGACACCGACGATCTTAAAGAAGTTATTTCTTAGCCATTTCTCATCTTTATCTCTCCAAAATTCACATATGTGCACGTCTCTCACTCGCCATCAATTCCCCTAAGGTTTGAATTCAAAACATACCCTAGAACTATGCATGCGAAGACAAAACATAAATGAAGAAGATGAGCTTTATGAGCAAAATCGAATATGAATTCGACTTCGAAACTGACCTAGATAGGGTATAAATACTCCCTAGGTTTTCTTCTTTCAATCCATCGAACAAAATCCAACTATGATAGCCTATTCGAAGATCTTCAAAGGAGATCCGACGACTATTTTTTTAAGAAACTATTCCCGCGTTCTAAGCTTCGATCCAGAGCTTTGGAAAGTTTCCTTAAGATCATAGGAGTGTTCTCCATTCACAAGTAAGCTTCCAGACCACTTGTAATTCAAGTTAATCTTATTTATGGTTCAATATTATAGTTTCTATAGTCAAAATCGATCCTTACATGATTTCCAAGCTTTCTGTCGAAATAGATTTCATTAATACAACCCCAATCAAAAAACCCAAATTTGATTTGAATATCTTAAAATTTTGAATTTCGTGTTCTTGAACTTTTAAGCTTGGATTTTGATTCAAATAGTTGTCTAATATGTTTATAAACATGTTACGATGAATTTCCAATCATAAAACATACATCACGATCATGTTTGATTGAATTGAAAATTTTGAATATAAACTTTAATTTCCAGTTTTGAATTTTGTTACAAATCTTGATTGATGTTATTGTTTTGGTCATACTTGATTATAAACATCATTTAAAATCGATCGTCTTAGGGGTCGATTGATCGTTTTAGGATTATGGATTGTAATCCATACATCCAACTGAGTTGTTAGCAAATTATAGATCACATTTTTGTGTTATGTATCAAAAGTTGAAAACATGCAATTTTCATACATAATGAAGAACACTCGATGTTCTTGGACTAGTCTTACAAGATCGATGACTGAAAATCCTTGATCCTGACCGAGACCAAGGACCGACAAAATTTATATAGGACCGAGACTAATGACCAATGTTCTTGAGTTTGGACCGAGCCCTAAAACCGGTGTTCTTGAGCTAAGACGAAGAAATCTGACTTAGGACAAAGAATTCCAGGTCTTAGGACTGAGAAGTCCAAACCCAGGAATGATGATCCCAAACCCACGACCGAGAAACATAGGCCTAGGATAGTCCATGACCGATAGACTTTTATACATAGACTAGTAATTTCATCCAAGGACCGATAGTCCTTGACACCCTGACCTAGAGACTCCTGTCCTCCAACCAAGTGTCCCGAGCCCCGATCGAGAGCTTCCTCGGTCTAGACCGAATCTCTCCGGTCCCCGACCGACAAAAACAAACCCAATCTAGGTATGTTTAAATCAAGATTTGAGAAAGAAAATCAAGTTTTATATTGTTGATTGTTTGGGTTTGTGAACCACAATTATGGTTAAGACATTCATCCACATCCTAATTTTCGACCAAGAAAACCTAACCACGACATAGGGTAAAAAACTAGCCACTTTGACTGAAGGTCGTAGCATGATTTGACCGAGGAAACATAGACACGACCAAGAGAAATGAAATGCCACATCTTGTCTTTTGACCAAGATTAAGACCAAGAAAAAAATTAGCCATGAAGTTCGTGACTTGTTATTTGACCGAGAAACTAGATCCACAAACGAGAAAACAAACCACCACGCCTTGTTTTTTGACCGATTGTCGTAGTCTAATCTCTACCGAGTAACAAGAGCCGCGACCGAAGGAAAGAATTAATCACGACTTAGTTTTTGACAAAAGGTCATAGACAAGTTATCGAACAAGATGAGAGACATGATCGAGAGGAAGACCTAGTCTTCGACCGAGGCCGCAATCAAGAATGAGGGGAGGCTTCACCCGGTTTTTAACCAAACACAACTTACATAATGACCGAGAGAAGTAGTCCACGACCGTGATCTACTTTTCGACTGTGGCCCACATCCTGACCAAGAGTGCACTGGTCTGACTTGTTTTCGACTCTAAGGTAATTGTGACTGAGCCTAGTCTTGTCCATCTGGACCCACTACGACCGACCCTTGACTGCACCCACCACTAAGTCACCCGATCTCGGTTCGATTAGGGGCTTAAGGCTCTATTTGATTTCAATTTTTTTCACTTCAATCATAATCTAAAAAATATAAAAACAATTCCAATAAAAACACACAAAAATATTTTCCTTAGGTCCCATTTACTTTTATTTGAAAATTATTTTTAGATTTGTATTTTCCAGATCATATGAATCAAGCTTTCTTAATAGGTATAATTATGCATTTACCCTTCATTTTATTGTCTATTGATACGGTTGGAATAAATGGAAAAGCATGCTTACATCCTAAATTTTAAAATATTTTATATAATAAAGTATAAAAATCATATTTTTTTTTTCAAAATGGACCAAAAACTTATAATAGAGACCATTATTTAAATAAGCATGAGGAATAAAACATCAAAGTCATTTCTCGAGTGTAACCTTGAACCGGACCAAACCGTAATATTTTACACGGGTTTCCAAACACATTATATTTTTTTCCCGATTTCTTTCAAAGAAAATGGGTAACGTCTCTTTTATAAACTAGTTTAAGTTGTTTATATTACACATGTTTTTCAAGTTCCAAATTTAGATATTACTAAATGATAATTCATTTTTTAAAAATAATTTTAAATTACTTAAAGTGTCACTTAATACACTTAAATTTGAATTAATTATTAAAATCCTATAATTTTAAAATAGGCCAACGATTATGTTTATCTAAACTCTTATATTAACGATTTTACTAGTTTATAAATTTTTTTAACCATTTCATTTAAATAAAATAAATTTATATTTATAAATTAAAAATAAATTACTATTATTTCATTAAATAAGTAAAATTATCTAATTAATTTTGTAAATAATATTTGTATATTATAATATTTTAGATTAAATTTATACTTAATTATATATATAAATAATAATACTAATATATAACTAATATTTATACAAATAATTATACTTAATTATATTTTTCTGTCATTATCGTGAGTTAATTCTTGAATTTAGATGAGTTCACGAGATAAAAGAATTGCAAAAATTCGATAAAAAACAATTAGTGTTAAAATCAGTCAAATCCTCTTTAATAAGATTATGACAATCTTCTTGCAAAAGCATCTTATAGCTTATACTATTAGTTAAAAATGGAGAACCAAATAAATCAATATGCAGCTACCAAATATTTGTAAAATCTTGTGTTAACAAACACAAACCTAGAAAGAAAGTGGGATAAATGTAATTGATTCCTTTATTTTTCTAAGATTCACTCCTTAACCCAGATGTGTCACCTCTATCAAAATGGCAAGATCTTGACACAGACCTCGAATTATCCATCATATTATTTAGATTTCTTCCCGCAAATAAAAAAATGTATTAAAATAACAAATTTGGATGTAATACACAGGGTGAATTGAAGGAAATGACACGTTTTCGTAAAGATGAACGCGGTGACCAATAGGACAAGATACCACGTTGTCTACGAAAAGAACTCGACCATACGTCCATCTTGTCGTAGACGTAGGTATCTTATCCGACTGTTAACCGAATTCATCTTTCCCCAAAGGTGTCCTCTTCTGTCGATCCATTGCATCCAATTTGGTATTTTAATACCCTCTTTGATTTGCAGGAAGAAATCCAAGTAATAGGATGAATAATTCAAGCTCTGTGTCAAGATCTGACCATGCTGATAGAGGCGAAACATATGGGGTTAAGGAGTGAATCTCAGAAAAATAAGGAATCAATTAAGCTTACCCTGCACTTAATTTCCAGGTTTGTGCTTGTTAGCACAAGATTTTACAAATATTCAGTAGCTGCATATTGATTGATTTCGTTTCATTGGTTTCTCCATTTTTATAGTAATAAAAGCTAACCGTTTCCCAAAACGGCCCTTATTATTCGTCGAACTGTTTTCGATTCCTTTTTATTAGTTTCCTGTTTGTTTGGATTCCTTATCCTTCGTTTCCGGTTTTCGATTTCTGTCATCTAGCCACATAAGCTGCCTATTACTTGGGCTGGCCTTGTTTGTTTACAGCTTATTAAAAAATTTTAAAAACAATAAAATAAACATAATTCATTAATTTCAGAAAATTTGTTTTGTTATGTTTATTTTTTATAACTTATTTATGTTTTATTTAAAATCATCCGGAATTTATTAAATTAATTTAGTATCTGATCTATACCATATCATCTCCAAATTAAAATCTTTAATTTAATTCGGTGTAATTAACCCTTATAAAAATATATTTTTAAATAATATGTTAGTTCGAATTTTTTTAAACTACAAGTTAGAGGGTAAAAATTGATTGTGACACATTTTTTTTTATTAATTGTCTCAATATCAGAAAATCGAAATAATAACTGTTACCAATGAAATGATTCAATAACAGGGTTTTTCATATATTACAGTCTCTCCAATAGATGGAGATTATATATAGAGATAAAAAGCTTAAAACCTAATGTATCTGGGCCTTAATATATATATATATGGGCTTTAATATATATATATGGGCCTTAATACATAACACCTTAAATATATAAATATTATACAATATTAACTCATTATTTTAACACTCCCTTTTCAAGTTGGAGCGAAGATATTCATCATTCATAACTTGCTTATAATGAGAACAAAATTTCTACTACTAAGACATCGGCCAGTTGATCGCCAGTCTTTACATATGGGGTACAGAGGAGACCACTGGAAATCTTCTCCTTGATGAAATGTCGGTCAATCTCAATATGCTTGCTTCGATCGTGTTGAACCGGATCATGAGCAATAGAGATAGCAGCCTTGTTATCACAAAATAGCTTCATAGAACTAGTTGGTGTGAAACCAAGTTCTACAAGAAGGGACCGAGTCCACAAGAGCTCACTAACGCCAAGAGCCATAGCTCTATACTCTACCTCGGCACTAGACCTTGCTACCACCGCTTGTTTCTTGTTGCGCCAAGTTACCAGGTTACCTCCAACAAAGGCACAATAACCTAAGGTGGAACGTCTATAATCTAAGGAGCCAGCCCAATCTGAGTTGGTATACCCTTGAACATCTAGGTGACCTTGAGGCTTAAACAACAAGCCCTTACCCAATGTTGCCTTCAAGTATCTCAGAATGCGATAGACTACATCCATATGAGTCTCGCGAGGATCATGCATGTATTGGATCACAACACCAACAACATATGTAATGTGAGGTCTAGTATGAGCAAGGTATATAAGTCTCCCGACTAACCGTTGAAATCTCTCCTTATCCACCTCGGTACCAATACCTCCAAAGAGCTTATGATTAGATTCAAAAGGTGAGTCCGTAGGTTTGCATCCCAGCATCCCAGTATCAAATAGGAGATCAAGGACATACTTTCATTGGGAGAGAAAGATTCCACAACACGATCTAGCTATCTCAATCCAAGAAAGTACCACAACGAACCCAAGTATTTGACCTCAAACTCGGTCGTCAACCATTGTTTGATTAAGTTAATTCATCTTCATCATCACCCGTTACAATGATGTCATCGACATACACAATCAATATTGTGATTTTGCCTCCTTGTCTCTTAACAAACATTGTATGGTCTGAGTTGGTCTACTTGAACCCAAATTTTATCATAGCATCGTGAAATCTCTCAAACCATACTCTAGGAGATTGTTTTAGTCCATACAAAGTTTTCTTGAGTTTACACACTTTCCCTTCTGTACTGTGAGATGAGAAACCACGAGGGACATCCATATAAACTTCTTCCTCTAGGTTTCCATACAAAAAGACATTCTTCACATCAAGCTAGACTTGCCTTGTACCTTTCAACTGACCCATCAGACTTATATTTTACAGTGAACACCCATTTGTATCCAACTGTTTTTTTGCCAATAGGAAGAGTCACAAGATCCCATGTGCCACTCTTCTTAAGAGCATTCATCTCTTCACCCATAGCACATTCCCACTTTGGTTCAAGTATAGCATCCTATTAACGCTGAGGAATATATAGGAATAGAAGACAAAGTGGAAACAAATGCACAGTAGGAAGGAGATACAGAATCATAAGAAATGAAGTTAGAAATAGGATGTTGAGTACATTTTCTAAAACCTTTTCTAGTAGCTATGGGAAGATCAAGGTCAGAAAGAGAAGGATTATCGTTTGTATAGGAAGAAGGAGCAACTGCAGGACTAACTTCCGGATTAGACAATTTAGGGGGTAATATAACATCTCCATGTTGTCTGCGTGAGTATGTCACCAAATTTGGTCCATCCAGTCAACCAGGTTTCAAACATGGTTCTCCACTAGAAGGTGCTTCCCTTTCCTCCTGTAAACATGATTCTCCACTAGAAGGTGCTTCCCTTTCCTCCTGTAAACATGATTCTCCACTAGAAGGTGATTCCCTCTCCTCTTGTATTGGAAAAGTAAGAGGGTCGATGGGAGTGGAAGAAGACTCCATGTTTATTTCTTCTTTTTCTAAACTCTTCCCCTGAAGAGGTAAACATGAACTAGAGGTGTAATAAGGAGTTGACTCCCATAAAGTGACATCATGACTAGTTAACACTCGTTTAATGGGAGGATGATAGCATTTATACCCTTTCTGAGTTGGAGAATAACCGATAAAAACATATTTTAGAGCCCGGGATCTAACTTTCCACGCGATGGAGTAGAGTTATAAACAAAACAAACACATCCAAAGACACGAAGTGGGAGAGGATGTTTTGAAGTATGTGGGAGAAATGATGTTGGAGTCTTGAACTTAAGAATAGTAGAGGGAAGACGGTTAATTAAATATGATGCAGTTAAAATTGAATCTCCCCATAGGAAGCTTGGAACATGCATAGTAAACATAAGATACCTAGCAACCTTCAAAATATTACCATTCTTTCTCTCTACTATCCCATTTTGCTTAGAAGTTTTGACACATGTATTAAGATGCACAATGTCACGAGAAGATAAGTAAGACTCAAAATACCCATTAGTATACTCTGTACCATTGTCGGTCCGTAAGATTTGTCTAACAACTTGAAATTATGTTTAAAACATTCAAATACTTCATTTTTGTGACGAAGTAAGTAAATCCAGGTGAGACATGTATGACAATCAATAAAAGTGACAAACCATCTATAACCAGAACGACCAGTAACCCGAGACGGGCCCCAAACATCAGAATGCATGACAGAAAATAGAGTCGTGCTCCTTTGATTACTAATAGGGTAACTGGAACGTTTGTGTTTCGCAAGTTCACATAGTTCACACATAAAGTCAGACCTACTACATTTCTTAGTTAAAGTAGGAAAAATATGTTCTAATACACCAAATGAGGGATGACCACAACGTCTATGCCATGAATACAAAACTCTAACGAAGAGTTAGTTGATACTTGGTAGACCATCGGTGAAGAAGTATGCACATCCTCTAAGACATATAAGTCATTGCAAACTTTACCCCCACCAATCATCTGATCGATTGTTATGTCCTGAAAAATACAGTGAGAAGGGAAGAATTTTACCGAGCAATTTAGAGACTCTATAATACGTTTAACAGATAACAAATTTGAAATGAATGATAGAACATGTAAGACAAAGTTCAAAGGTAACTTAGAAGAAAACTAAATAGATCCTTTTCTTAGAATAGGTATAAGGGATTCATCTACAACCCGAACTGTATTCTGTTGAGATAAATAAGAGCTAAACAAGCTAGAAGAATTTGTCATATGGTTAGAGGCTCCTGAATCGATGATCCAAGAGTTAGAAGAAGACTATGAGGTTGTTAAGGCAGAAGCCAAACTAGAATGGGCAAGGTGAGAGGATGTGGAAGAAGCATAAGAGTTGGCTAGAAAGTTGAGAAGAGCACTCGTCTCCAAAAATGTCAAAGGAACTTCCGCTATAGGTGGAGGAGTATTCATACCAGAAATATGTGTCTCCACTAATAGGTGATCATTATACTGACGATGTCCTCCAGAGTCATGACCTCGGCCGCGACCACGGCCACGACCACAAAGGTGAGGATGTAGGAGAAAACACCTATCACGAGTATGCCCCGTCTTCTAGCAATGATCAAACAGAGGTGGACTCACATCAACAAAGAGAGGTGCTACTGACGGGGCGGTAATAGGAACATGCGTAGCAACAAGAGAAGAACGATTAGAGTGTTCCGATTGAGGAACCATAGTATGTCATCGAGTCTCCTCCCCCTGAATACGAGCATGGGCAGTCGAAACATTAGGGAGTGGAACTTTCCCGATCAATTATGCCTTAATGGGATCATAGTAGATATCTAGCCTAGCTAGGAAGTCAATCAGACGATCTTCTTCTACAATCCTTTGATAGGCTTCTGCATCTTTCGTACATTCTTCTCTAAAGATGCAATAATGATCTAGCTTCGTCCATAACCTAGTCAACTCAGATTAGTACTCTACTAGTATCCTGTTATCCTATACTATCTCCCGAACTCTCTTTCGAATCTCATAAACCTTCAAATAATTTCTAGAATGGGAGTACGTCTTAGCTATCAAGCTCCAAATTTCTTGAGCAGTGGTAAGAAATATATAGCTCTTCCAAATATTTGGTTCCATAGAATTAAAGAGCCACATTTTCACCATGGCATTGTCTGATTCCCAATCATCCAATCTCGGATCATCATCCTTGGGTTTCTTAGACTTCCCATTAATGATTTTTTGCATTCTATTGGCTTGAATTGAAAGTAAACAAGCTTGGGACCATGCAAGATAGTTCGACCCATCCAATTTCACGAGACTAAGAACAAGGGACGAGTTTAAATGATATCCCGGCCGACTAGCACCATTGTCACTATCTTTGGAACTAGGTTTACCTTCTTCCGACATAGCGAATAAATGCAAGCAATCCTCAAGAACAAACCCAATAGTAATTAGAGAGGAAGGAGAAAACGGAAAAGAAACTCTAACCCTAATTCCATAGCTCTTATACCATGTTAGGAATGAAAAGATTCAATAATAGGGTTTTTCATATATTACATTTTCTTCAATAGATGGAGATTATATATAGAGATAATAGGCTTAAAACCTAATGTATCTGGGCCTTAATATATATATGGGCCTTAATACATAACACCCTAAATATATAAATATTATACAATATTAACCCATTATTTTAACAATAACATTGTGTATATATACAATCATTTGTAAAATACTCAAACAATTGTTGATGGAAGATGTCCAACATTTGACATCTCAAGCTATTGAACATTTATTCTCTGGGAGAGAAATAATGATTTTTCACGAAATTGATGGATGTCATATTGCATGAATAGTTCAAAATTATTATGACTGAAATTTGGTTAAAATTGTGCTACTTTGATTTTTGTATAATTGTTTTTTATTGGAAAAACATCAACTCGGACGGAGTCATAAATTTTTTTTCATACACTGAATTGAGATGCCGCCAACCCTCCACAAAGACGTAATAGTGATATTCGGACTTGAATGATTTTTCAAAACTATCTAAAGTATTTATGGCACACTTATCAGTTTCGATGTTTGACATAAATGAATTTTTTTTTTAAAGAGTTTTCTTATTTTAAATGAATCTCTCAACCATTATAACCTAGACTATATATATATTTAAAAATATAATTTCAAAAATATAATTATTACAAACAAAAGTATAATTTCAACACTAGAAAAAAGATAATTCTACCATTACAATAGTCACACTTCATATGTTAATAAATTTTATGAAAATGCCTTAGTGATTGATGGTAAATAGCTGCTCTAAATGTCTTATTACTTCATTTATATTTTTATTAAATTCCTTACCCACTTTTATATCATGCAGTTCAAAAGTATTGAGTCTACATAATGCTCTACTATGTTTTAAATATATTTTGCGACTTCACAAAGTATTTAGTGTATATTTTGCTTAAGCTTGAATATTTATTGATTTTGACATACAATTAATGCTCGTGGGTTAACTAATAGACTAATAGTGAAAGTGAATAAGTGATGCATGTAAGAATTAGAATTATGCCCCAAATTTCAATTCCAATTCTATTAGTTACCAAAAACACACCATATATGAAATTAGGGATAATCCCACCTTCGATTGATGAATTTTCATATGTTTGTCCATTTACATCTTTCTAATAATTTTATTATTTTAATGGTTTATATTTGTATATTTAATTTAGTGATTTTAGTTATGTGTTCATTAACGTTACATATTAACTATATGAAAAACACAACAAACTCTTTAACCTCAAAATTTAACCCCACACTTAGTTTCCTTTATAATCTCGCAAAAGAATGAAATTGGACACTCCTTGGAGGTCGTGTACGAGGAAAAAAACAATTAAGGGTTGATTCGACTAGCTTTGATTTTTTTTAAAGTCGACACCCGAATGTTTCTTATGAGAAATTGAGAAAGAAGAATGTTGCGTTTGAATACACATATAAGAGATTATGCTTTGTTCCAATACTTGGTTACACTCGAAAAAAGCATCAACGCTTTGTGCTCGTGTCTTTCCAAATAATGGTCTTTATTATAAACCTTGCGTCATCTTTACAAATATAATTTTATACTTTATTTAATAAATTATTTGAAACCCAAGGTCTTAAGCATGCTTTTATAAGTTATTTCTACTCTATCATACACCTAGGCCTGTGACATTTTATTTCTAGTAACCGTGTACCAAAAAAATAGGGATAAATGCATATTCATGCCAATTAGCAAAACTAAATTCAAAAGGGTACCAAGAAAATACAAATCTCGATGTTAGTATTCACATAAAACTAACTGACCTAAAAAACATATTTTATGTTTTTATTGAAAAATATTAATTTTTATTTATCATTCGTAGGCGAGTTGGAGAAGACCAGATGTGGCCTCGTTCAAAAACCAAGCAAGGTGAGAGGACTCTCGGTGGTTTCCTCGAAGGTGGATTCTCCTACTCGACGCCACCTCGTTCTTGAATTATCCCGCTCCATCGTGGGCCATAGGTCATAGCCTCAACTTCTTGGTCACGACCCTCTATCACGCCCTTGATTTCTCGGTCGTGGCTTTCGCTAAGAACCAAACTAAAATTAGAAACCAGGTTAGGGTCTCAGTCGTAACATTTATTTCTAGGTCAAAACGAGGTCGAGACCTAGGACCCTTACATCCTACATGAGCAAAGTTATTTTTTCCAAAAATTGATTTGAGGGTTTTTTAAACACTCATTTTTTTCATCCAAAACTTTTATTGTTTATAAATAATTATTTTTGAAATAATAGAATTTTTAAGAATATTTTATTTCGAATTTTAATAAGTTAAGGTGCTAATTAGCTAAGTTAAACAAACATAATGATTTTTATCATGCTTTATATATTTAAGGTGGTCACCTTAAATAATAAAATAAAATAATAATTATTTTAAGGACAACGTTTTTATATACATGTATAATGAAAATTTTAAATATTTTGTTTAAATTAAATTAGATTTGATTTAATTTTAATGTAAAAGGATATAACACTTAGTCCTTCTCTTTTATTTAAACATTTGCTAGAGAATTAGTTAGCTTTTATCTAGGAAAGTTAGTTAGTTCAATAACAAATTAGTTTGTTATCTTGTTTAAGAGTTAGTTATTTAGTTATCTTCATGATTTTATTTTATTTTGTTTACATTTATTTAATTTTGTAGGTAAATAAAGGACAAAACCGAAAATATAACCATCATGGAGCTTCATGAAGCAATATCCATCAAGAACAAGTTAAGATCCATAAAGAATGGATCAAGATTCACAAAGAAGGATCAAGATCCACAAAGAATGGTCAAGAACTTAAAAGAGAGCCAAGATCCATCATGGAGAATGCCTAATTTTAAAAATCTTGGAGCTCCAAGCCCATGTCAAAGTCAAGATCAAAGTCATTTAAGTCAAAGTCAAGGCATGAGCCCAACCAAAGAAGCTCAATCGGTGACACGATCCATGAACCGACCCAAGATCAAATCAAAAAGAGCATGAAGAACCTCTTTAAAAACATTAAGCCGTGGCCTTGAAGAAGAAGAAGAAGGAAGGCTTGAAAATTTAAAATTTTCAAAATTCAAATGAAAAGTATATGAGGGGTAAGCTAAGTACATTATGTCATGAATTTTAATTTCCTAAAGAGTAGGTAAAAGTTGTTTTTTTTTATTTTGGGAAAAATGACTTAACTTAATTTCATTAAAATTTCTCAAAAACGGGAAAAACAAACAATTGAGTTTCTGTATTTTCCTAGACAAGTCTTGGAATTAAGTTTGTTATGGTCTAAAAACAAATGAATAACAAACAAATTTAAATTGTGTTTATCTCACTAAAGAAACAACGTCTTTGTTGACTTCCTGATATGATACCTTCTAGTTCCTGTAGAGATATAATTATGTTCGTTTTTCGGGGTTCTTCTCCACGTTTGGATGTTCATGCTTCAGTCAGTTATAATATTATCTCAGGTCTGCTCTAGACTTCTTCGATCCTCGAGAATGCCCTCGCGTTTCTCTCCCGCCAGATATTGTAAATTGTTGAGTTGAATCCGCATTTGAAAATCTTTGACTTAAATTTTTTGTCCTTCGCTTTCTTCACAACCATTTCCTTGATTTCTTTTCAGTCTCCCGAGAATTTGGTCATCTCCATATGTTTTGCAAATGAGTAATGATAGGGGAGCGAAAATTTTGTATTGAATGGGCAGCGAACGACGTAGAGTGTAGACATACTGACTCATTATTTATTTATTTTTCTCTTTTATATTTATTAATAATATTCTCTCTTTTTATTATTTACATTTTCTCTCAACTAAATAAGACGCATTTAATAAAAAAATTAATTTTTTATTATTAAAAAAGACTTAATAATTCATCTCTTTAATTTTTATTATTATAAATATTTTATAAACGCATTTTAATTATTTTCTCTCAATTTTTTTTTTATTTATTAAAAAAATAATATTTATTTTCAATAATAAAAATGACTCAAATTAAAATAAATAATAATTAATTATGTTAATTAAAATTTATATATAAGAGAATAAAAAAATATTTTTTAATTCAATTAATTAATTCTATCATCTATCAATTTAATAATATATATTAATAATAATAAAAATAAAAACATTTTAATCAATGTATTGATTTTCTTTTTTAAACTCTGAAGTGTTATTTCTCTCCTTAAAAATTTCTTTCTTTACGTAGTTGATTGAGTTTCTAATAAATCCTAGAAAATGAACAGAAAAAAGAAAGAGATTTTTAAGGAGAGAGAGAAATAACACTTAAGTTTAAAAAAAGAGAATCAATATTCAGTAAAATGATTAATAATTTTTGTTTTTATTATTATTAATATATATTATTAAATTGATAGATGGTAGAATTAATTAATTGAATTAAAAAAAAATATATTTTTTTATTCTCTTATATATAAATTTTAATTAACATAATTAATTAATATTCATTTTAATTTGAGTTATTTTTATTATTGAAAATAAATTTTATTTTTTTAATAAATAAAAGAAAACAAATTATTTAGAGAAAAAATAAGTAAAATGCGTTTATAGAATATTTATAATAATAAAAATTAAAGAGATAAATTATTAAGTGTTCTTTAATAATAAAAAATTAATTTTTTTATTGAATGCGTCTTATTTAAGAGAGAGAAAAAATGTAAGTAATGAGAAGAGAGAATATTATTAATAAATATAAAAAGGAAAAAATAAATAAATACTGAGTCAATATGTCTAATTAGCACTCCACATTGTTCGTTCGCTTCGCTGCCCAATTCGTTACAAATCTTTCGCTAACCCTATCATTACTCTTTGCAAATTTATTCCAAAGTTTCAGAGGTAAATGAATAATTCCCAAAGAGATGATTAGTTGTTTCTTTATTTCCTTCACATAGTAGACAACTTAATCCTGAATTTCCATGTACTTCTTGACGCGATCTCTCGTATTTAGTCTTTCCCGAAATGTAAGATATATGATGAATTGGTGTCTCATGATAACCTTTGACGACCAGACCAGATTAACCCAATCTATTTTTCGCTCCTTCTCTCGGATGGTGTTCCATACTTTGCTTGAAATCATCTTCCTATTTTCCCCGGCTTTCCATTAGTGTACGTCTATTATTTTGTTGAATTGGATGTTACTATGTTCGAGAATGCGCTGCCCCGCCGGTATTCGTCTAAGGAGCAGATTTCATAGTTAGTCTTTAATGTTTCTAACCTTGGCAGTTAGGCAGTCCCGTATGATCCCCACGTTTCTGAATTCTTCTTTATTGATTAGCGGTTGGTCCTCATACTAGGGATCATGCCAAAACAGTGTGTTTCTGCCGTCTCCTCAACTAATGTCAAAAATTCCTACAATATTGTTTCTTAGCTTAAGGATTTTGTATAAAGACCATCCCATACCTTCGTTTATTTTAGATGTCCAAATGTTTGATTCGTGTTTCATAAACCGGGTGTGCACCCACTTGATCCAGAGTAATTTTTGTTTGCTCTCGATTGCTCATAGGTATTTATATGTTAACGCTTTATTCCATTCAACACAGTTCTTGAGCCTTATGTCGTCTTCTTCGTTTGGTTTACAAAGTACGGTCCACTTAACCTTCTTTCTGCCTTTCCCACTGCTTCCCCAAATAAAGTTTCTCATTAGCGCATCAAGTTCTTTCATTACCTTCTTCGGAAGCACGAGTTGTTACAATCAGTAACCAATGATTCCCATTACCACGCTTTTGACCAGCTCAATTCTTCCAGCGTATGTAAGTTTTTTTACTGCCCAGCCGAAAATTGAGTTCTTCACTTTCTTGATTAGTGGTCTGCAGTACAAGATTTGAATCTATTTTGCCGTGAATGGTATGCATAAGTATCTTACCGGGAAGTTTCCTACTACGATGCCCATGATGTTGTAGATGTTTTCTTTCATTTCCTCTTTTACTCCTCCGTATAATGGCACACTCTTGTTCTCATTAATAGTCAAACCTATAACCTCAGAAAAAATGTTAGTGTTACTCTTACAGTTTTTATGGAATCTACGTCAGCATGCGCGAGAATGAACAAATCGTCAGCAAAGCATAAATGAGTAATCTCCTCCTCCTCCTCACAGAATGGGTGGAAGATGTATGGTCAATTTTTTCGGAAGGCCATAAAGACGCTCTCAAAGACCTCCATGATGATGACAAAAATGTAAGATGATAGGGTATTCCCAGCCTCACGCCATTTTCACCCTTGAAGTAGCCTCCGTGGATCTCATTAACGCTAACTACAAAACGAGAGGTAGAAACGCATTGCATGATCCATTCTATAAATATCATGAGAAAACTCGATACGACCATAAAGTCTTGAATGGCTTCCCATTTAACTGAATCAAAGGCTTTTTATATCAATTTTAAAAGGCACACTCGGGGATATTTTTCTCTTTCCATAACCTTTGAGGAGGTTTTTGCATGAAAAGAATGTTATGTGAGATAGTTCGGCCGGGAATGAATGCATATTAATTTAAACTAACAATTTTACCAATGACATTTTTAAATCGTTTTGAAAGAATTTTTGAAATTATTTTGTAAACGACATTGCAGCATGAAATTAGTCTGAAATCTTGAACCTTTTTGGGAACTAAGGTTTTGGGTATAAGAGTAAGGATCCACTACATGAGCATCTTTCAGTTCTTAAAGAATTCTAGAACCCCTTCCGTAATATCTTGACCCACAACTGGCCAATTTTTCTTTAAGAATTGAGCATTAAAATTGTCTGGACATGGGCTTTAATTACCATTAATGCTAAACAAAGTCTCTTTTACTTCATCTCGTGTGACAACCCCGATTAGATCTTGACTGTCTTCAGAAGAAACTCTTTTATCGATAATCTAGTATAAGGTGTTTAGATGACTTGGTTGCGCTTTCTTTGTACCCGTAAGCTCTTTATAGAAGTTGATGGCGAGATCTTGTACCCCTTTCTATCCTTGTACATATTCACCCTATTCATTCTTCAGCCTGTAAATATTGTTCCTCAAATTCCTAGCCATACATTTCCGATAGAAGAAGGTAGTATTCTTGACACTAAGAGAAAGCCAATTCTGCCTTGATTTCTGTTTTACAAATTTCTTTTCTAATAAGCTCAGTTTTTTGAAATTTCTAAGGGCATCTTTTTCTATCTCATTAACTTGTTCATCATTTTCTCCTAAATAACTTGCTTTGGACTTCTTCTAACTCAATTCTGACTATTTGAACTCGTTTGGAGATGTTACTAAACTTCTTCTTGTCAAACTTTTTCAGTTGGATTTTTAGAAATCTAAGTTTTTTTGAGACCCTAAATATGTTTAATCCCTCCACATTTTTGACCCGCACTTTACTCAGTATATATTTGAAATTATCATTTTTCATCCAAAAATTAAAGAACTTGAAGGGTCTTTTGAACCTTTCATTCTTCTCCTAGAAGAGTTTGATAGGGTTGTGATCCGAGATTCTGGGATTCAAAATGTGTAGTTGGCTTCTCGGAAATTGAGCAATCCACTTCTCATTGACAAGACTTCTATCAATTCTGCTTTTCCGAATATGTCCATCTTCTTGAGTTGATGACCATGTAAAGAAGTTCCCTAAATTGGTTGGTTAGATGCATCCTTTGTCTCTGATACAATCGTTGAAGTCAATCATATCTTGAGTAATATCAGACTCCGAGCTTTGGTCAATTTCGCTTCTTATAGCATTAAAATCACCAAGGACAACCCATTGTTTATTGCCATCAATCCAGTTCCTAAGACAACTCTAAAGTAGTATTCTATCGGTACTGAAATTGCTACCATAGACGATAGCAAGTTGGAACTAAATTCCAGTGATTTTTTCCTTGACCCCAATCAGTATTGTTTGATCATTGGATAAAAGCGAATTGACTTCGGCAACCATTGGATCCCAGACAACCCAGATTCTTCTAGTTCTCGAGTTCGAATTATGAATGAGTTCCCAACTGCAATCAATACACATCATGTGAACCTTGTTAACATTATTGCTTTTGACTTTCGTTTCTAGAATCTCCATTATTGTAACCTTCATATTCTCAATAATCCTCTTAATTTCTTTGCATTTGAGAGGATCATTAAGTCCTCTTATATTCCATGTTATGATATTCATGAATGGATATAAGGATTAGTTCCTACATTTCAAAAATATCTTACACTACACGATTTGTCTCATCATTAGTGAAGTTGTATGCATCATTGTCCTTACCGTCTTCAATGTTTACAGATTGTGTTCTCTAAAATTCATACTCATCGGTGATTAGATTTGTTGCATCCAGATCAACTTTACTAGTGCAAGTAACCCCATCTTTCTGTTCGTGAGTGTCCGTATGTTCTCTTATGTTTGACCTTTTTTGACTTTAGACTTCCTCACTACTAGATTCTTGAGCTGTTCCTATTTTGATTTGACCCACTTTGGAGCGTAAGCTTTCTTCTTCAATACCTCTCTTGTTTAGGTTCAATTCTGGATTTTTAAATTCTCTGAATCCAAGTATTTCTAGGTCATGATCAATAGATTCAGCAAGAAATTCGGCATTTTTGAGCCCTAGATTTTCTTGGTAACAGTCTTGTTTCTGACCCAAATTCTGATGTTTATCTAGACCATGATTTTGACGCAGACCCTGATTCTGACCCAGACCCTCGTTACCTTTAGCATGTTGCTGATCTTGATCCATAGCTGGATATTGATTCTAACCCTCAGACTGGTGCTGATCTTGACCCACATTTTGACCTTCACCTTGGTGCTGACCCAAACCCTCATTGGTCTTATCCTTGTATTGATCATTACCTTTAGAACTAACTTCCATACCTTGATTATTACCACGACTTTGATTCTCAGTATTCTTCTGAACCTTGACCCATTTCATCTTTTTTGTTATTTTTTTAACCCTGGTCTGGCTTTTGGCTTTATTCTGCTCTTGATTTCCAGTCTTGTTACCTTTTTCTGAATAATTTCTTTAGCTTCAACCCGATGTTGATTTCCTTCCTTGGCAATTTCTGATTGGATTTGATTTTTTTTCTTATTTTCTACCAGGACATTAGTTTTGGCAGATGCTTCTTTTGATGTTCTAGTTCTATTGTTCTGATTACCATTGCCATTATTTTATTCACTCCTCTTAGCTGTTTGATTGCTTGGATTGACATTTCGAGAATTATTAACAAGGCACTTGTTTGTCGAGTGGGTGAAAGTATTGCATGTCATGCATCTGTTTGGGCGTAATTCGTACATTGCTCCAATTTCAAATATGATTATGAGTCTATCTTTGAGTTCTAGTTTTAATGGGAGAGAGCTACTTGGGTGAATTTTAATGCTTATCCTAGCTACATAGGCTCTTTCATAGCCTTCCATAGCTGGATCAAACATCAGTGACTTTTCTATTATGTTGGAGATATAGGCTAGACCAATAGAGTTCAGGTGGTTAGTGGTTTGTGTTTAATTCTTCACTCAATTTGTATTGTTTAAAGCGATGTCACTTGATAAATGTTTATTCTCTTTCGATGATTGGTTTGATTTCACTACCGTTTCTGATAGATAGGAAATAAAATTCGTCGTCGTTAACTGTAACTCTTTCAAGTCCATAACTTTCTCATTGATTAATAAGGGTTATCTTCACGGTTGGATAAGGAACTTTGGTGTTTCCCATAAAGTTCCCAAGGATGACAAAGTCCCAAGCTTTCACGCATTTTCCTCTATCTATGGAGGTAGCTCAAACCTATGAGGATGATCAAGGGCGATAACTTTTAGGAACATAGTATATTTGCAGAACTTTCCCTTCTCTAGATCAGGTACAACCCTGTTGCCCCAAACCTGGTCGTTTTGCCAAGTTTTATTAGGATTGTTTATGATAATATACATCGTTGCTTTACTACACTTTGAGATCTCTCTCATGGTATTAATTGTCCATTGGACCGTCTTGTCATATTGATATTTGTTAAATTTATTCAAGTCTTTTTAATAGTGATTATTAAACTGAATATTCAATTGATCAATTCTTGCTTTCTCCATGGTTTCTTGAATTGGAGAAACAATTTCCTAGGCTGATTCTTAAGGCCTGCCAAGTTTGCAATCTCATTAGACTATTCTAACTTAGAAGTGGTCTAAGCAAGCTAATTAGACAAAGTTAGAAGTGGACATCTAACTCCATTAACTTTGGTCTAATGGGATGCGTAGTTAGACGAGGATGTCTAACACCATTAGACTTGGTCTAATGGGATGCGTAGTTAGACCAGGACGTCTAACTCCATTAGACTTGGTCTAATGGGATGCGTATTTAGGCGAGGACGTCTAACTCCATTAGACTTTGTCTAATGGGATGCGTAGTTAGACGAGGACATCTAACTCCATTAGACTTGGTCTAATGGGATGCATAGTTAGACGATGACGTCTAACTCCATTAGACTTGGTCTAATGGGATGCGTAGTTAGACAAGGACGTCTAACTCCGTTAGACTTAGTCTAATGGGATGCGAAATTAGACGAGGACCTCTAACTTCATTAGACTTGGTCTAATGGAGCACGTCTAATGTCTTACTTCAGCAGCCGTCTGCAAAAAGCATACGTCTAACCACGATCAACTAGTTGTCTGCTACTCCTTCTCCACTCACTTTTGTGCAGTCTGACAATCCATTTAATTGTATCAAATGAACGAACGCCACGTACGCAAATGTCCTTCCAACGGTTTGTCCAATACTAGATAATGTCAGAAGGATATTCAGCGCACTACCAGTTCGGTATGGCCACGATCCATTTGCTATAAGTCTGCTGATTTTTGGTACTTTGGGAGGCCTTCCAACGGACACTTGTCACGTGTCCACAAAGAAGATTCGACCATTGGTGTGCTTCCACTACAAATAGATGCTCAAGGACAATGAACGAATAACATTGCCAGTTCACTAAATTCACAATTTTACTCTTGCTCTTACCGATTTCTATCATTCAAGTCAAGAGAGAAAATCAATTACTGTCAAGCTATGAGAATATTGTAAGTTGAACAAAGGTTGTTCTGTTCAACAAAGAGTTAGCTAGCTCAATAAGTTGTATTTAATTCAAAGTATTTAGTGGATATCCTTCCGATTGTGGAAGAAAAGGTGACGTAGGAGGGTTTGCTCCGAACATCCATAAACAACTCCCTCTGTTCTTTACTTTCTGTCATTCATCTTCCATTGGTTCAAAGCTTCAAATCCGACGAACATTTTCGCACTTGAATCCGTTTCAAGAGTTCGAAGGATTTGTGAGGAATAGAAACAGATATTAATTCTAACAGAGTTAAAATCGAATCGTTTGTCATAAGTTGTTATCAATAGCCAGACCCTAGTTTCTATTGATCACACCGATCCTATCAAATCGTTTATCATAAGTTGTTATCAATAGTCAGACTCTAGTCTCTATTGTTAGCACCGATCCTATCAGAAAAATTTCACTTCTAATTTTACCTAAATCGAATTTTTTGAAAATTCAAGTATTATATGTAGAATGAAAGGGATTTTATTACTTGCACAAGTTCTAGATAATATAAGTATTGACCTCCAATGGTATTTGAAGTGAACACGAGCTTTTATTGAAAAAACTAGAAGTTTTTGAAAAGAATGGTTGAGAACACATTAATGACAAATTTTAATTTTAGATCTTGATTTCTAGATTTTCCTCTCTCTTTCTGTTCTTGTTGATGAAGGGGTCTATTTATATGAAGTCCGGAGGAAGGCCACGTTAATATTCGGTTGAATTCATTGAACAACCACTAATTAAAGCATATATTATCGGCCAAAATTCAACATGTCTCGGTTTTGGCATGTAGTAGGAATGTAAGGGAAGTGATCTCAAGGTTATTGTGGTTATATCCCTTTTCTGAATGATTGTATTTGATTACTTATTGAGGAAGTTAAAATTTTCAATTTAAGGCCCGAGAAACGTCGACGTTGACGGTCTGTCTCGAGGAAAAAGAAGATCCATTAATGAAACGACGTTATTTCAACTTTTTGGCGTTACCATTTTTAGAATAAAGATATCATAAGAAATACACTATAATATTTGTTTAATTTTGTTTCAAAATTAAATACATAAATAAAGTTAGAATTACACTAATGTATCTCATTCATCTAATTTGAATTTTTTTATCCACACATAAGTGGATTTGATGTGAATTAAAGTGATATAAAAAGAGCCTTAGTCTCTACATTAACTCACATCATACTGTGTGTGAGAAAATAAAATATTAAAAAAAACATAAATAGTGTTAACTTAGTAAATACCTTAAAAGATAATAAAGTAAGGAAGTAGTAGAAATTGCAAATGTTGCACCTAAAAGAAAATCATTAAAGAAAGTAGTGTATAAAAAGAATACATATTACAACTTTTTTTTATTGTAAGAGTAACTTAACATCGGTACTTAGACACATTTGTTGTTAACTTCGGTGTTATTATTTAGAGTAAGTGTGTTGATGTACGGTTAAGTTAATTGTTAAAAGTTAATTGATGTTGAAAGAAACATCAGCGTGGATAATGACAATTCAAAATAAATATAAGATATAAGGAACAATTTCAGAAACTCTTTATTTAGATATAAACATTTAGGACATATCTCTATATAATAAATTTATTTGGAGAGAAAAATTAAGAACTACAACTTATATACGGAATAAAGTTTAAACTAAAATAACTAGTGAATTATTTAGGGCTTGTCCAGTTAAGGCTATGCTTTATAAGTAAAAAAAATAAACTAAACTAAAGAATTGTTAGATGTTAATTGTTGGATATTATAAAAGATCTAGTGACAAGTTTAGTCTCATAAGTACTTCAAGATTAGCCTTGAAAGTAAATAAATACAAAAGACTCTTTAAAGAAGAGTCTAATGTATGCTCAAGATTATATCCATCAAGAAATTAAATATATTTATGCTGTTGGACAAATACTTAAAGGATCTTAGCTTGGATCACTAGAAAGAAACCAAACCAAACAAGTAATGTAACATTTTAAGAACAAAACATTACATACTCATATAGTAAAATTGAATCGCATAGAGATCATTTGGTATTTCGATTCGAATTTTTTGGATACCAAAATAGTCGAAAATTTGTGTCATGTAATTTTAATATAATTACTAATTGAAAGAATGAATTCTCTTAGAGTGTTAAACAAACACTCGAATTATTTCAACATGATTACAAAATTTATTAGCTATTTTGTGTCATCAATTAAAGAGTATGACTACAACATTTTGACATGGGGTTACAAATTATGAATGATATAGAAAGACCACTAAAGATATTACGTGACAATAATATACAGTCTTTTACTTTAAGATTAATATGAGTTCGACTAAGTCAAACTATTTGGAACATAAAGAATTCAGAATATTTGGTTGTCTATTGAGCATATTTGGACAATCTCTAAAATTAGGGATCAATTCTTTAAATATTTTCTACCCAAGGTCTTTCATGAACATATTGTTCATATGTGTATTGTATATTTAAATTATATATTGTTTTAGTGGGAGTTTGTATTGTAATGTTTGTATATATACTATTTAGGATATATGTGCACATTAAATATTCAATTTTAAAGAAATCAAGATTATAAAGTTATTAAGATTGATCTCTATAAGAAATAAAGGAGGACTAGTTGATATTAGACATGTTAAAGATCACACTACATGTTAATACATACTACACAACCATATTTAATCTATGTAATTTGATTGTATTGACATATGTGACTATTGAGGGTTTAGTTACGAATTAATGTAATAAATAAATTGTAATCCTATGTTGATATAATTGATGGGCGAGATTGATATAGATATATTTAAAATGATAATAATATTTTGAACTCTTAAGGTTATAATTTATAATTGAAGGAAATATATATATGACCTAATTGGGAGATTGTTGAAATTATTTCCAATATTTTGGTACATATATTATTTAGTAATTGTGTATTAGTTGTTATCATATAAAGATTAAAGCTCAATTAAAGTGATTTATTAAAGTATAAAGGTTATGAGTTTAATTAGACATCTATAATAAATATGGGATATATTTGTGTATAAGCAAAATACCATTTACTATCTTGTTGATGGACCCGATTAGTAAATGGGTATATTAGGGCTAGGTCCACAACTCATATAGATAACCTATCTATTATTTTAAACTCATCAAACCGAGAAGTACAATGATGTTCATCTCTCAAGAATATTAAAGAGTTATCGATAGAGGGTTGAAAGACATAAACTCCACCCATATCAAACATCTTGATCTAAGTCCAGATCTAGAACTGGGAGATTCAAGAGACATAAAATCAGAAAAATGACTTAATAAACCGCTCTTTATTAAAGATTTGGGTATGTTTCGCAGCTTACATTTATCTCAATTTATCAACATAGATTATATAATGATTATAAACTTAAGAAATAAATATATAGATTCAAGATTCTGACAACCTACATTTTTGAAAGTTTTATTATGTGAAAATTCTTTTTGATAAATTTTCTTATAATTATTTTTTATTAAATATTTTAATGTTTTTAGTCTCATCTTTTATAGTCTATTTTTAAGAAAAAAAAATGTTTCTCTAACTTTCAGCTAATCTTTTTATTTGTTGAATCTTAGGTAAGATTTCATGAAAAGTGTAATATCTTATAAACCAAAAGATTAAGTCATTTATCAAATGTTTAATATTTTACATTAGATTTTGCAGATAAATATGAATACATGGAGGTTGATTAATTTACATTATTATTTTATGATTATTAGTATTGATTGTTAATTTGAAGTTACTATTACAATTTTTTTATTTTTTTTATTTTAAAATTTTAATGTTTTATATATTTATAAAATAAAATAAAAATAATGTAAAATTATAAATATTAAATTAAAACGGAGACGATTGTTAATATATACTAAGAAAATTTGCGTGCGATGCACACGGATAAGGATAAAAATAAAATAAATTAAAAAATTATAATAATATTGATTCAATGTTTAAAATTATTAAAATAAAAAATATAACGCTCTCATTTTCTATTTTATTCACTTTGATAAAACAACTTATTTTCTCACATGTTTCATCACATATTTTTTCCCAATGAATCTCATTTCGTGACTTTACACTTTCACTTTGTCAATCAAATATTTGATTCATATTTTTTAATAATTAGCATCGTGACTTCACACTTTGGTCTATTATCCCTTGACAAACCACATCTCAATCACATTTGGTTAAAAGTTGTACTTGTTTTGTTAGGTTTCAAGTTCGAAACCTACAAATAACACTTTTAAATTTATTTTTAACCGTTTTAAGTTTATGGGCGGGTCAACTCACAATCCGATATATATATCCTATCATGTAGCCCGCGCATTTGCACGAGTAATGATATAAAAACCGAGAAAAGAATTACGGTAAAAATATGATAACATTTTTAATTTACTCTCACATATATATCCAAATTAACCACAATTCTCGACCCAGCAATTCGGACACTTTAAAAATTAAACATCATTATATATATTAGTTAGTTAAAAAAGTTGAACTTAAATTGTTAAAACGTCCCGCGTTCATCAAATTTTGTGTTGATTTTAAAATATAAAATCTTATTAGCCTAGTTGTTTAAAGGGTTGTAATTGTTATGTTAGGTTGTTAGTTTAAAACATACATATAACATTTTTATTTTATTTTAACCGTTTTAAGTTTATGGGCGGGTCAACCCACAATTCGATCCAAGTATCCATTACTCTTATATATATATATATTAACTCGACAATCCGGATATTTTGAAAATTAATCATCATTATATACAGAGATTACCGACAACTCGCTAAGCTAAGTGGTCGCTAAATTGTTCAAATGACAAGAGTTTTTACCAAATAAATCAAATATTAAGAATTTATTTTTCAATAAAGATCCATTAAATTAAATTTGAGATTATGATTTAAAGCGGTATACCCTTGCTAAATTAAAAACAATTAAAAATAAATAATATTATATTACAGCCGATTGTAAACACCAATTTTACATAATCAAATTTAAATAAATAATATAATAATATTTTCTGATTATTTTAAAATAAAATATAAAATTAAAAGAAATATTATTTAAGAAAATAAGTTAAATAAGATTTAGGTATATTAAACACTAATTTAATCCATATTTATTTTAAAGATTAAAAAATAAAATAATAATAATAATAATTAATATTTAAATAATATTATAAAATTAAATTAAAAATATAAAGGATAATATCAATTAAAAGTCGGTTGTTAACAATCTCAAATGAATTTACCTATTTAATGGAGCCGGCTGTGTGATCAAGAGAGGAGGACATTTCACAATTAGATAGAGAGAAAGAGAAAGAGAAAGTTAATTTTTAATGAAATTAAAAAAAAAAAACAAATTGAAGAAGGGAGATCAATTAGGAACTTAAAATTAGACAAAAACTGAGGAAAAGAGAATAGGGTTGCTGATTTGATACTTCCATGCTGATAAAAAAGAAAACAAACTGAAGCTTTGCCTTGTGTTCAAAACTAAAAAGGTAATTACAAGTTCAAATTTAAATTGATATAACAGGTATACTTTAAGGAGAAAACTTACGAAAAGAGTAAGCGCATAATCTATTTTCCGAAGGTAACCAAATCCGAATCAAAACAAAATCTCTAAAAATGCGTTTAATTATGTGAAAAATACTTTTAATAATTCAAGAAAAATTAGGTGATGAACTGACTACTTATAATTTAAAAGTTGATTTCTGATTTATTTAAAATATTTTTTAAAACTAATTCGAGAATAAAATAAAATAAAAAATAAAAAGCAAGATTTATCGAGGCATTACCTTTTCTTTGGCGACTGTGTGCTGGGGAATTTTGAAGCTGAGTTTGAAACAATTTTTTTGCCTTTAAAAATATTTTTTAAGAAATGGGTAAAAGAAAATCCTAAACTTATATATCTTATTGATTTATGTTCTTTATCTAATAAAAAAAGATTAAAAAAAATTGAAACTTATTTAATTGATTTATGTGAATTTTTATTTAATAAAATAAAATAAAAATAAAAAATAATTTGAACTATATCTAATTAATTTATGTGAACCTTTATAACAAAATAATATAGTATTTAATTGATTTATGTGAGCCTTTATATAATAAAAAAATAAATCTTCAAATTTATCTATTTGAACTTTATTTAATAAAATAATAATAAAAAAACCAAAACTCATTTAATTGATTTACGTAAATTTTTATTTAATAAATAATAAAAATCAAAATTTTTTTAATTAATTTACGTAAACATTATTTAAAAAGAGAAATCATCTTATTTAATTAAATATGTGTAACATATGTAATCTATGTACAACAAAAAAAACCATGTCTAAAATCAATGTGTAACATTACTACTATATTTATAGATTGTATTCACTATAGTCAAAGTGAACACTTTGATGTACATTCTCGATTTGGAATGAAACAAGAAAACAAACTATAAAAAAACCCTAAATTTTTAAATTAAAGGTAATTTCTCAAATAAGAAGTAGAATGTAAAGGAGGTGTTCACCCACTTAAGAACATATATTTGTACATCTATTATGTGTATGTCACATGAAACATGAAGAATTAAACCTCTATTATCTAAAATCCTCTAAAGACGTTTACTTGAGAACATGGTCCTAAAACCAAAAGGTTCGTTAAGTTGTGATCATTACGAAACTTGAGGAGAAATAAAACCATCTACCAAAATACAAGTAAGGGGCACCATAACTTACGAAATATTCTAGGTCCAAAAAAAGATAAAAATATTTTGTAAAAAAAATATCTATTGTCTTTTTGTACAAATATTTAAGAAGAGTTAATTCTCTAATGAAATTAAAAAAAAACGAAATAAATTAAAACTGAACTAAAAGTCACAAATTGAGAAATGTTATTTTATCTTTTCAAAGAACAAAGATATTTTAAAGCTCAATGTTTTGAAAAAAAATAGAAAAGAACAAAAATACTTTTATTGGTTAAGATATTGAAATCACCATATATTGCTCACTTAGACTCTAGTTTTGATTGCTACGGTAAAAGCATGAATGTGCTGATTCTAAAAGATATATCTGAAGTACTAAAACATAAGACAAAAAAAAATAATATATAAAAAATTTATGTGTTGATTGAGTTATTGAAATCACAATTTGTTATTCATTGGAACCATTATCCTGATTTCTACGACAACACCATAAATGTACCGATTCTACTAGATATACCCGATTGCTAAAATGACTCACATATGTTGAGATATTGAAATCACAACTTAATATTTATGTAAAAAAACAAGTCATTTCTACCAATTCTACTAAATATACCCAGAATCAATAAAGCTCTCTTTTAGAGCCAACAATTGTAAAATATTCTCTAAAAAATAGAGATGAAGTAAACTTTCAAAAAACATATGGCTCGAAATATGGTCTATAATGAATAATCATCGTCATCAATGTTTTAATACTTTGATCAAACTCCTCCGTATAATTAAAAATTTAAAACAATCGTTTATACATGAAATTGAATTTAAAAGTAATTATTTTAAGTTAAAAAAAAATGACCTATCTTGAAACAATCCAAAATTAGTATTTAAGACTGAATTCTAAAAATATTTTAAATATAAAAAAATTCAAAATTATGAGGGTAGACAATATTTATATATATTATAAATATTATATTGAGATATAAATATCATCCCTATATATGAGATAAATTTTATCTCCTGCAAGGCTTTATTGAGAAATTTATATTCTCTATCATACACAACTAATTAGATGAGAGGTATAGTAAGAGATAATAATTATGCTTTTTTTCAATCCAAATTAATTAGATGAGAGGTATAGTTAGAGATAATAATTATGCTGTTTTCAATCCAAATTATTCCGTAGAGGGCAATTTTTATTCGGTGAAAATGATGTTTGTATTACCGTTTCAATTCCGTCTCGATTTTATCATAATTTTATGCGAACACTGTAAACATAATTAAAAATATAATATTATAATATATTTATTTTATATTTTATAATTTTTAAGCATATTTTTTTATAATAATGTAAATATTTAATATATTATATATATATATATAATTTAAAAATATATTTATATAATTTTATTAAAAAAATAACGATTATTTAAAAAACAAATATTATATAACAATACCCCGCGGGAATTTCTTGAAAACGAACGGGACAAGCATAGTAATAAAAATAAATCTCCAAAATAGAATAGGGCGGAGATGATAAACACATTTCCCACCCCCAATCTGCCAATTTCCGTCCCTTGTTAGAGGTGATCTAAGAAAATTATATTATTAACTTTATAGGGGAGAGATATTTGGGTTCGAAATGACGTGACATGACTAAAAAGAAAATATATGGAGATAGAAATTTTATTAAACTATAATAATTTGCGAATAAAATAATTTCTCTACAAATTTTACTATTAATGCGTTACATTTTGTTACATTTTGGCAATCTTCAGTCAAATAAGTTTTTACAGTTTTGCAATCTTAAGTCAAATATGTTTTTTTCCACAAAATTATTTATTCTTTTCAATTTACTTACATAGTAAAGTATTTTAGAATTACAAATAATTTAGGTAATCCATGATACGATTTTCGTATTGATTTGAGTTTCTGCCACAATTATTTTTTCATGTTTTTCTTTTGTTCACTTTGTTATAATTAATTAATTTTTATTTTGTAAGAATAAATTATTTTTACATTAACTATATATATGAACATAGATCATTGCACTAATGCTCATATATTCACATCCAGTAAGAATAAAACATAAAGAACAAGAAATGGAGTCAGGGACAAGAGTTAGAAAGTTCATGATTATTTTTGTATTGATGTTTCTTTTATATGGTGAATTTACAAATGCTTCTTTTTCTAAGTGTTATAAAGTGTGTGTAGAAGCATTTGGTAAGTGCAAGAAAGGATGGAGTAGAGCTAAAATTAAAATAAAGTGTATTTCAAGGTGCCTAGATGATGAGAAGATTGTGAAGGATTATTCTAAAATGGTACATCTCTTCTAAATATTATAATTCATGTATATCAATATTTAATTATAATAAATATATTCTAATTGTGTTAATTGTGAATAATCTATTATTTATTTTCTTATTTTTATTTTGAGCAGATGAAAAAACAGCAGATCAATGTCTTGAAAGGAAAAGAACTTGAATGGGGAAACCAAAGAAATGTTAAATCTATGTGCAGAAGATTAAATCTAGAATAAAACAAGATCAAGAGATAAATCCAAGAAGGAAAATGCTCTTTTATTATAATGTTGAAAATTAATTACCATATTAAATATATATGGTTTTGATAAATTAAATAAAATAAAAAGTAATCTTTACATATATGAATTAGTCTCTATTATTTATATATATATTTAATAGGAAATAAAATTTTAATAATTGAAATAGTGTTCTGTTTGAAACACTTTAAAATAAATAAAAGTGTTAGTAACCAGTATATAAAATAAAGATAAATATATTTCAACAAATCCATTCTAGAGAAAAAAAACTCTTAATTATCTCATGTACTCGAAAAACTAAAACAAGTTTAAAGTTTAGACAATACATCTTTTAAATACCTCTCAATATGGAATGTAACTTCTCGAAGATTAATTTGTGAATTGAGATTATTGTTGGACAATATTTCCATTATTATGCCCGCTCTAATTTATATATAGCTATATTTTAATAAGTCTCCTCTCCTCGACTTACTTGGTTCACTAGTTTCTATAATTTTTCATGCAGCTTCTCAACGTGTTCATTAATAGATATTTGCAATTTTTTATATACTGTTTGAAAATTAGATTTTTGAAAATTTTCGATTTGATACCCTTCATGGACTCATAATTGATTTATACAATTTTAATGCACTTTAATACCCATAATCAACAGTGTTTTAATAGATTTATAACATCATTGATAAATACCATCAATATCCTTTGTAATTTCAATACTAATAAAGAATTTTATAATTCCAAAGTCTTTAATTTTCATTTAGAATCAATAGATCTTATAAATATCTATAATATTTTATTTTTGATTACATGAACACCATTGACATAATGTAAAATTTTGAGATAAAAAAAAAAATTCAATTTCAAAGTCTTTGATTTAGATTTAAATCAATGATTTTTTGTTGAAGTATTGAAATTTTCTTAATATATAAACACGGATAAGTAATGCACTAATAGTTTGATCGAAATATTTAATATCTAAACCATGATTATATTCAAATTTATATATTTGTTTAAAGCCCATTTTATTCAAATTTCTATATTAGTTTAAAGACAATTTTATTCGAATTTAATAATATAACATGTCACTTTCTTGAAACTTGCTTTAGTCTCTATGGACTATTGTTTAATTTATAAATTTTTAATTTTAAAATCACATTTAAAGCATATGTTGTCTCTATACTATGTAAAAATCTTGTTTTGAATTTGTTTAATGTGCCATTATCAATTTTTATTAGGTAAATATTGAAGTCAAATTTATTTTTAATTATAAGAATACAAATATTAATTTTCTTAACATATAAATCTAATATAATCATCACATGTATAAAACATATGTTAAATATTATTTTTTATGCCTCCAAATATCAATATGGATAAAATCAAAATAATTATATATACTTCTAACTTCATACTTCATAAATGATTCTATTTAATTCATTTGTGAGTAAGAAATTATTGTTTTAAAATTTGTTTGAGTAATTTGTTTTTTATCAATACTAATATCACTAGAATGTATTCCGTGCATTTGCAAGAGTAACAATATTACGGTAAAAATGTTTATGGGCGGGTCAACCCACAATCCGACCCAAGTATTCATTTACTCTCACATATATATCCAAATTAACCATAACTCTCGACCCGGAAATCCGAACACTTTAAAAATTAAGCATCATTATATAGATATATAGGTTAGTTAGTTAAAAAGTTAAACTTATATTGTTAAAATGTCTCGCGTTCATCAAATTTGGTGTTGAATTTAAAATACAAAGTGTTATTAGCTTAGTTGGTTAAAGAGTTGTACATGTTATTTTAGGTTACAAGTTCGAACCATACCTATAGCATATTTAATTTTATTTTTAACCGTTTTAAGTTTATGGGCGTGTCAACCCAAAATCTAAGTAAGGTATCCATTTGCTCTCACATATATATCCAAATTAACCACAGTTCTCGACCCGACAATCTGGACACTTTAAAAATTAAGCATAATTATATATATATATATATATATATAGATTAGTAATTCAAATTTATTAGCCTCATTATATTTTGTTGGTTAAAAACATTGGTGCTTATACTTTTTTTCTTAGATACTTACTTAATTTCTCCAACAACTTTTTATTTTGATTGAACATATTATAATTATTCATAATTTCTTGATAATCGTTTTAGGATGTTTTGAATATAATTGTTTGATGATTCATCTTCGTTGATAAATTTATGTTTACACACTTCTTTTGATTCGCCAAGTAAGTCGTTGAAGTCAAACAAGTTTTTATTCTTTGAGACTTCCTTTGAATTAATTGTTCTTGGGAGTTGGGTGTTCTTGAATCGTATTGCTTGATGATTCATCCACAAGTAAAAAAAGAGTATCAATAAGGGCTAAAACCGTTACTGAAAGCCACAAAAATCGTTACTGATAACTTTTTTTAACGACGAATAAAACCGTTACCATTCGTTATAGAAACGAGCGTTACTGATATTTCTCTAGTTTCAGTAACAGTTTTCGAAAGCCGTTACTGATACTCCATCAACAATAGTAACAGTTTTAGCCGAGGTTAAACCGTTACAGATAAAGTTACATTAGTAATGATTTTCTTATGTATAAAACCGTTACTGTTATTTAGGGAGTTTCAGTAACGGCTTTCGAAAGCCGTTACTGTTGTTTGGGGAGTTTCAGTAACGTTTTTCTTATTTTTAAAAGGACTGCCCGCCGAAACTAGTTACTTTTTGATAAAGTCCTCAAGGCCGATGTCGGGGGACAAAGTGCCATCCCCATTTTGCTTCGTCTTCCGGTCCAGGCTTACCCTATCCACATTCTATTGTATAGAGCATGACGATTGATATCTTCTGATGCCCAACTTTACGTCAGTGACTTTCTTCTATCTGGCATTGGGATCGATAGATGCAACTAGCATCTTGGGAATTCAAAAATGGGGTAATAGGTAGATGGAGAAAAGAAGAGTTAGAAATAGGCTAATAGTACCTATACCTAGTAACCGTTATTGATATTGAGGGAATTTCAGTAATAGTTTTCGAAAGTTGTTACTATTGTTTGGGGAGTTTCAGTAACGGTGTTCTTATTTTTAAACTGTTATAGTAACTGATATATTAATAATAGTTTTCTTATACATAAAACCGTTACTAAAAAAATAATCGTTTTTTTAATATTTCATATTTGTACCTATGTAAACAATAATAATAATTATCCATTTTGGAAAACATTAATAACCAAAAACCACAATCATCAATCCAAAACAACAATCATCCACAAACTACAATCATAAAACCATAATTCATCAATCCACAAAAACCATAAATTAACTTTCAAAAACTAATTAACCAAAAACTAACTAGACTTCAAAACCCACATAAACCTTAAAGTAACCAGAATTCAAGTGGGAGGGGCAAGGAGACGTGGAGGGCGAGCGTTAACGGGAATCATGGATAATAAGAAGTTCATCTGCTCCCTCATCACAATTATCTCATCCCGCATTTGATCACGCTCTTGAGTTGATTGTTGTATCTCCCTTTGTGCTTCTTCATGCTCCATTTGACGCTCCATTAATGATTCTTCGTGCTCTCTCCGTGACTGAAGTTTCTCAGTTTCACGCTCCTCTCGCATTCTCTGCATCTCCTCAAGTAAAACTCGGTTTTCCTCACGGATCTGTTGTGTCTCATTGCGCGGAGTGCTAGAACCAACACGAGCATCTTCTCTAAAAGATCTAGGTGTGACACCTGAGCCCATACCCATAACTCGCCCATGTCCTTGAGACCCGAACGCGTACTCAGCCAACTGCAGGTCATTCCTATTCGGGTCTTCTTCTATAGCAGTTCGTAAGATAGTCTACAAACACAAATTATATTTGATTACAGACATAAAATAAATGAAACTAATAAACATGACTTGCCACTTTTTATTGAATAATAGGGGGTACCTCCGGATTTGGATCTTGCAGAGTTGGTTTCTTCGTATGAGTGTGGAGAAATAATTCAACAAAATTAGGCGAGGTACTAGTAGTCTTCTCTTGTACAAATTTAATAATTGATAAAAACGTAATAACATTATAAACTTTGTATTCAATGATAAAATAAACCATTTGTCTCTCCACTTGCGAAAATGAGATGTTTCCCGCATGATTCTTGTACACAACACGTGACCTATTTTGCGCATTGACATTACTTGTTTTTTCTGTAAATAAGAAAAGATTTGTGTTTAATGAATGATTAATATAAGAGCTCTTTATAAAAAATTAACTTACCTTGAACTCCGGAGTGAGAAAGCGACGATCAAGAAGATAATGTCAATCACTTAGGGCGATCTCTGAAGGGGGATTTTCCCTAATCACTGCCTCGTTACCTTCACGAGTTTTAACGTACAAGGTGTTCCATTGACATCTCCATCTATCCCATAGTTTGTTTGCTTGATGTAGACCTTGGCGGCGATAGTTGTTGATGTCCTCCCCCACAACCTCGAAAGGATCCTGAAAAGTCAACATTAAAATACAATTATAGATTGTGATTAATACATCAAAACTAATTATAATAACTTACCATGATAGCCATCCATATGTGATCTAGCGGTGTGGAGCTCAGGTCCGACCAACGCAAGGTCCTGTGAGGTAGTGCATTAGAGTCTCGAATGACACTCTCAATATGCCTCGACCATTTTGTCCTATTCTCGCACATTGGCTTACCATCTATCGGGTTGAACTTAAGAGTCATCTTCTGTCCCACTTGCAATCTACCAACTGCTGTATTTTTTTTCTTACCCCGTGTCCTCCACAAAATAAATCAACATTCATGTCATCCTCACTACCTATTATACTACCCAATTCAAAGTCCCCAATAGAGTTAAGTAGTGGTAAAGGGTCCTCTGAATGCTCCTCGGTCCTCTGTACATGGTCTATTAGTTGGCTGGTAAAACCCTTACCTACTACTCTTTTAGGTGCCATGATAACTGAAAATATAGAATATAATGTTTATAAGAAAAATATACAAGTAACCCTTAATAGAAATATTTCAACCTTAATTAGAGTAACAGGAATTTATTAGTGTCACAATTTTCCATCCAAGCCTTGATGCCATATCTGTAGAGTAAAAGACTTGTTGTGCTTGACTTGCCATTATGAATGATTTATTTAATTGAGTCTGTAGAGTCCTGTTGATATTTATACTAACATAACTATACTTATCAACTTTAATGCCTCGATCTTTATGATGAACATTAAACCATTTGCATTTGAAGAGAACCACTTGTCTTCCACAAAAGAATATCACTTCTATGATATCATTTATCAATCCATAGTAGTTAATAGTCTCGGCTCCATTATTACCAACAACCAAAACCCCTCTATTTTGGGTGGTCAAGCTCTCGTCATGTTTTTCAGTGTTAAACTTGTACCCATTTATTTTGCACGAGTTATATTTCTTTGCATACAATGTAGGCCCACCTCTTAAAATCTTAAGATTTGTTGTTCTATCGGATTAATTGTTTAATTACTCCATCTATTAATTAGAAATTGTTGTTAAACTAATTGTCATCTACTAAAAAGAAATTATTGAGACAATTACTTACTCTTTCTTGGAAATATCTAACATATTGTTTATCCCGATATTCATTGAAAATCTTAGGTGGGCATGACTGAAGGAAATCGCTGCGTAAAAGATAAATTAAATTATTACTTAAATCATACCTCATAATGAAATTTATGGACTTATTTATAATATTCTTCAGCTTCGCGACAATTTTTTAAGATGTACCAATGAGCACGCTCACGATCAACCGGTTGGTATGTGTAGGCTGTGCCATTAGATAAGTATTCCATAGCGATAAATATAGAGAATGGTGTACTAGTATGTATCGATGCATCTTATGACTCATGATCGTCCAAATATCGGGCACACATGCTCATACTCTCATTCACAAGGTATTTCTTCAGTGTGCTCATATATTGTTCAACTGGATACATCCATCGATACTGAACAGACCCTCCAAGACAAGCCTCAAGAGTTAAATGAACTGGAAAGTGCACCATTATATCAAAAAAAGAAGGTGGAAAGATATTCTCCAATTTGCATAGTGTCAAAACAATGTCGTTATGTAGTGTTTCCAACTGTTCAAACTTTTTTGATAAAACAACCGAAAAAACATTGACAAATTCACCACATCATCGTACACATCATCGGAAAGTAGGCCACGTGTAGCTAGCAAAATGAGATATTGTAATAAAATGTGACAATCGTGACTCTTCAATCTTGAAATTTTTTTCTCATCCATGTTTACACACGCCCCAATATTTGAACAAAACCCGTCTGGCATTTTAATATCTTTCAGAAACTGACATAATCATTTCTTGTGTTCTGATGACAATGCATATGGGGCTGCCGGACACCGAAGAACACCATTTACTTCAACCACATGTAAGGAATGTTTTATGTTCATTATGACCAAATCTTTCCTCATTTTAATTCCATCCTTGGTCTTTTCTTTGAAATTCATTAAAGTTTCCAACAGACTATCACATATATTCTTCTCAATATGCATTACATCCAAGTTATGTCTCAACATCAAAGATTTCTTGTAAGGCAATTGGAAAAATATACTTAATTTATTCTAGTTATCACTCCGGGATTCATGAATAACTTTCGTTTTCTTGGGCAGGTACTTTGTCAAACAAATTTCCTTTAGATCTCGTGCTTGCAATTGAATTTCAGAAATGGATAGTAGAATAGGAGGACCTTTATGCTTAGTACGCCCGTCAAACGTATCAGTCTCTTTACGCCAATAATGATTAGGCGAGAGGAATCGTCGATGACTCATGTAACACTCCTTCTAGCAATTTGTTAATCTCAATGATGCAGTGTTCTAATTACAAGACGGACATGCCAATTTCCCTTTGTACTCCATCTAGACAAATTTGCATATGCCGAGAAATCATTAATAGTCCACATAAGAGATGCCCACAACTTAAAATATTATTTTCTGCTTGCATCGTATGTCTTCACACCGGTATGCCACAATCCATCAACTCTTCAATAAGTGGCTCAAGAAATACGTCAATGCAATCTCCGGGACTTTTTGGTCCTGGAATTAGCATTGATAAAAGAAAATTGCTTTTGTCCATACATGTGGTGGGAGAGACGTTGTAAGGGATGAGAATAACTAGTCAAATGTTGTATGATGTTTTTTCACTAATAAAGGGTTGAAAACCATCACTTGCCAAACCAAGTCGCACATTTCGAGGTTCTGTTGAGAAATCTGTATACAAGTTATCAAAGATCTTTCATTTCATTGAATTAGTAGGATGCCTCAACACATCATCTTTGGGATTATTATCTTTTTGCCAAGTCATGCGTGGAGCAGTTTTGGAACACATGTATAATCTTTACAACCTCGGTTTTAATGGAAAATATTGTAGAACCTTATTGGTTATATACTTGCCATTCACCTTCGTTCTAATTGCACCATTAGATTTATTGACATTCTACCTAGAAAGCCCACAAACTTTACATTGCTGCAAATGCTTATCTTCTTTATGAAAAAGCATGCAATCATTCTTACACACGTCAATTTTTTCGTACAATAGACCCATATCTGTAATGAATTTATTGCACTCATAATACGAATTTGGTAGCTAATTATGAACTGATAGTATTTCCTCCTTCAATAAACTCAACAACAAATCAAATGACGTATTTGTCCATGGACCTACATTCTTCGTGGTTGAAGTTAGATTTGCGAACCTCTTTTGATTTGTCGAGCAAATCTTTGAAGTCGAATGAGTTGTTTTCCTTTTAGACTTGGTCACATTTTACTCTAATACAATGTTAAATCTAAGTGCGAGAAATTAAATCAAAAATAAAATGAACAAAGTGCAAACAAGATAAAGGAATAAATCCAAGAAGGAAGATGTTAATTTATTATAATATTGGAAATTAATTATCCATAATTAAATATACATGGCCTTTATAAGTAAAATAAAGATATTCCGTCCATATGAATTATGGTCTCTACTATATATATATATATATATATATATTTAAATAGGAAACAAAACGGTAATAAATAAAATAAATGAATGGACTAGTTTATGGGGTTATTGGAGAAGATGGTGTTAGAATTATCCTAAATCCTAATTTAATGTGTGATAAATTAAAATCTTTATGTGGTGGAAGCATACCTTAATTTGATGAATCATGAATTTTCTCTTGTTTAGACTTTGCATGAATTGAATAATCCTTTAATCTATTTCCTTAAACTTTTCTTATATGGAATGGTTCTTCCAATTTGATGAGTACGTCAATGATTTTTTCTTTCTGTTGATGGGGACGCAAAAGAGAATTGACCGCACTTCAAATGGGGACCATTACCGTTACATATAACCAAAATTAAGTTAGTTATTATAGTTAGGTCATTTCTAATTTAGTCCTTCATAAAATTAAAAATGTCACTTAAGTATCCTCACTTTATATTAATGATAAATACACCCATAAGCCATAAACTTAATTTAACATTAGATCATATTATTTTGGCTTATATTAAATATGACATATGCATAACTATTTATTATATTAGTGACCCTATAAATTCCAACAATCTCCCACTAGGTCACGTATGTACAAAAATAAATGTATCGGCCATAATGTGCATGAAGTTTTATGTCATCTCAATCATATGTTGTATAAACAATTTTCTCAATTAAACATATCAATATAGGACCAAAGAGTTCGTCGTTGTATTTATGCACAACTAGACCCAACAATGATCACATAAATCAATACAATTAATTGACAAGTCATATCATGAATGTGAGGAATGAAAATTCCAAGCAAGATGATCTTTTAATGTCCATTTTCAACTTTTAATACTTGAATTTAGTGAGATCATACTTTAAACATAATTATACAAAGTGTAATGAACTGAATAATACGTAATTTCTGATCAGAAAAAAAAAACATAATAAATATATTTAAAATAACTAAACTGAAAGACAACCAACCTACAAACTCCTGCTGAAGTTAGAGATCATCGATCTCTATGATACTCATACGAGAAATATTCTCATGAAAGATATTAGGCGATAAACTCATTATCAATGAGTTTATAACCACAGAGTTTGTACATAAATATTTTATAGAAATTTATCCACTTTGTATCATTTCTTTCATAACAAGAAATTTGATATCAATATTACTTAATTTGATGCCTAATAACATGTCACAAATTTCGCTACAATATTGGATGATGCCTTCAGTGTTTGTTGGACACTTCTTTAAAAGCGACAAAACCAACTAGCGAAAAATATAACTCGAAATAGATTTCATATTGTTTTGTCATCCCGTAAGATTGGAGTCAGAATACTCAATGATATTAAGACTTTCCGATTTTCTATATGTGAGCATTTAATTCATAGTTCTTTTCAAATATCTAATAACTATTGGCTATTTAATGTTAAGGAAAATTAGTGACAAACAAAATGTCACTCATATATAAAACCATAAATAGACGTTTACTCCCACTGAACATGTGATACACAAATAATCAATTAAATTCACCTTAAAACCAAAAGAGAGAATTGTTATTTTGTGAAATTCACGGTATCACTAACGAGACGCTTCTTTAAGTCTATAAATGAATTTCTTGAATTTTCAAACCATATTAATTTGGTGTCTCGACACAAACTTTTCTCATTGCAACAAATTGTTTTTCAATGTCTCTATTGAAAAACCCCTTAACATCTATTTTAGTGAAGCTCCATATCAAAATATACAACGAAGACTATAAATTGTCCTTAAAAAGTAATTCAATTAAACTGGATTGTCATAAAGACACTTGATCTGGAGGTTGTTGAGTTTAAACTTAATGAATTTGATCAATACTGTCTTGTTACTCTTGATTTTGAACATTATCATTAATATCAATAAAATCTTTATCAATGTAAAAAAAAAACACTAAGATATAAATCAAATCTTCCATAATAAGAATTATTGATCTAAATCATTTTTAAAGACAAAATAATTTCCCCCCTCAAACTCAATATCCTCAAAACAAATATTGCAGTCTCGTTTAAAAAAAAATATCTTTAACTTGACATCATAAAAAAATTATAATCCTTAATTATTTAAGATATTCAATAAATTAGTTGCTAATATTTATAAACTTAAGTAACAACTAAATTCAAATAATGATTTGATCTATCTCAAAATACTTAATGCAACATTAATATCAAGTGTTTGGACAATAATATTAATTACTAATAATATTTTGGTGTAATGATGAAATATTAATAATAAAACATGTCAAATAATCAATCCATCTTTGGATAGATTAATTATTACATAAATAATACTTTATAATTATTACATATTTATCATCATAAGTATTGAATTCTGTCAATTAATGAATTTGATCAATACTTTCTTGTTACTCTTGATTTTGAACATTATCATCAATATCAATAAAATCTTTATCAATGTAAAAAAAACACTTAGATATAAATCAAATCTTCCACAATAAGAATTATTGATCTAAATCATTTTGAAAGATAAAATCATTTCCCCCCTCAAACTCAATATCCTCAAATCAAATATTGTAGTCTCGTTTAAAAATCTTTAACTTGACATCATAAAAAAATTATAGCCCTTAATTATTTAGGATATTCAATAAATTATTGCTAACATTTATAAACTTAAGTAAGAACTAAATTCAAATAATGATTTATTCCATCTTAAAATACTTAATGTAACATTAATATCAAATGTTTGGACAGTAATATTAATTGCTAATAATATTTTGGTGTAATGACCCAACATTAATAATAAAATATGTCAAATAATCAATCCATCTTTGGATAGATTAATTATCACATAAATAAGACTTTATAATTATTACATATTTATCATCACAAGTATTGAATTCTGTCAATTAATTATCAACATTTGGGTCAAATAATATAATCAAATGAATTACACAATACTATCATTCAAATTTGTCTTAAATTAATTTCAACAAACATTGTCAATTTGGTGATTATCACTTTGGTGTTATCACTTTGGTGATTATTTGTTTAAATCAATATAATCTAAATAATGAACAATAATATATAATTTACCAAATAAACATATAATTTATTTTATTATAAAAAATAAAATTAGACCTTAGCCCAAATAATACTTCTTGATTTAAAATTTATAATGTCTAGTATTAATCAAATTAAATCATAAATCTTCAAGATTTATTTGACCAAAATTCAAATATTTTTATGGCGAAATTTAACTATTCATTAATTTATTAATAATCATTAACCTTAATCTTTCAATTCTAAAATAAAGGTTATAATTAAAGTTTTATTATATATTCACTGAAAATAAAATTTAGGTTTTTTTCTAAAAAAAAGTAATTTAAGGTTTTTAAGCTAATTTACTCATTTATAAGGGTTGTTTGTAAATGTTATATACAGCATTTAAGACTCTTAAAACTTTTTATTTTCAACAAATATTATTGTCCTTCCCAAATTTTCTGACTTTTTCTCTTTTTTTCATAATTGTTCTTAGAAGATTCGATAATCAAACCAACATTAATTAATTTTAGAGCCTATTTGAAGAATATGTCGTCAAAATAAACCAGAGATGCGAAGACAATGAATGTCAGAAGAGAAGAGAATGTGACGCTCTCCTATCCGTTACCCACGAAGAGTAACTACTCGGTGTGGGCATTGAAGATGCGGATAACTTACAAGAAAAATGAGTGTGGGAAGCCATGATGCTCGACAAGTTCGACGAAAGGAAGGATAAAATGACTCTCACCGTCATTTATCAAGAGCTCCTCGAGGATGAAGTTCTCATGGTGGACAAGAAGGATTCTACCAAGCTAGCGTGAGAGACGCTAAAGACGATGCATGTTGGAGTGGAAAGTCAAGGAGGTAAAAGTGAAAACCTTGAAGACACACATCGAGGTGATTCGCATGAAGAATGGGGAATTAGTGGATGATTTTTCCATAAAATTGACATCCATCGTGACTAAAGAGGGGGACAGACAAGGATGATCAGACTGCTTGGTTCGGATCGTTAGATGTATGGGCATATATAATCCTACTATGGTTTAGGAAGTGATTCTCATCTCAATCCATAGAGACAGAGCATCATCGTATGAACGAATTGCTTGTAGAGATGAATCACATTCCTCTCTTCAATACTATAAAATAATATATATATGTGAGTCGTCTATCTTCACAGCTGGCAGTGCTCTCCTCAAGGGCATTGCTTAGACCCGGTCGTAGGCAGGACGTAGCCATTCGCCTTCACGAAGAGACTTAAACTGCTAGGAAGCATCCAAAGCAATCCGACGGACGATGGGGATTAAGGTCTTTGAATGGAAAGGGGGTGGGTCTTTATGACTCTAGATTCTAAACTAGGGAGGGTTATGCATCTTAGTTGCTTATAAGAAAGTATGGCATCAGTCGAATCTTAGCATCACTCATATCCACTTTTCAGTGAAACCGTACTGAAGCCTAATACGTCGGATACAATTATTTGGCGTGGCGATCCGAGACGCTTCAAGTCAACTACCTGATAGTTGCGCCTCTTGCTCTTTATCCCAGCATCTTCACTTATAGTATAGGCGATACTCTATTGCTTAGCTAAGTCTGCCGCTTTATTTTTCGTTGGTGCTACGGGTTTTCGAGTTTCCTTCGAATCTGTGCCAGTTCTTTCTTATAATAAATTATATATCTAAAACCGCTCCGTGGGCTATTCATTCAGTGCTTGAAGACAGCTTTCTCAATCGTGCCCATAAGAAAATCTCAATCATAAAAAAGTTCCCTAAAGCCGTACCACAAACATATATGCATATCGTTACCCTGACCAAGCAATTTGGTAACCTTAAGAATATGACCATCAAGGAGATCATCGGTCGTCTCAAAGTCCACGAGGAGAGAATTCACGACTATAGAGACCAAGAGGAGGTGAACACATATTGCTCACGCATGATGATTGAATGTCACAAATGAAGAAAAAAAAGAAACCAATATATTCTTCTAGACCGCTGAGTCGCAACGACAACAATAGAGATAACCGAGTTCGTGGAAAAGGACAAAGTCGTGTAGAAAGCTCACCTCGACAAGAAAATATTAAGTCCTAGAAATACAAGAGAACATTGAAGTGTTATGCTTGTGAAAAGTACGGGAACTACGCGTCTGAGTGCCCCAACAAAAGTACCAACGATGAGGCAAACCTCACTAACTACTATGATGATGAGGCAACATTAATGTTTTTTGAGGGAGTGATGAATTCTTTTCCCGAAGAAGATGAGACAAACCTTGAAGAGTTCCTACAAGAACCGTCCAAGGAGGAACCATATGTGGTGTTGCTCACTAAAGAGAAAGTCATGGAAAACTCCTCGCAAGTGGCAATGAGTATAATCACACCGACGTGTGGTACCTGATAATGAAGTAAACAATCATATGACGGGACATCGAGAGAAGCTCAATGAGGTCGATGAGAAAATCACTAGTGTGAAGTTCGAAGACGGAAACAAGTCATACAAGTTTCCCTATCCAGCTTGCGGGAAAATCTATGTGAGTAGAGATGTTGTGTTCGAGGAGGAGAAGAAGTAGGAGTGGTACAACGACAACAACGAGCTCGTACAAAATTCCGTTTAGTTCGGAATCCTACGAGATGTCTATGCGGAGGCACAACTAATAGAGATGGATCGTGATGAATTGTTGTTTCTCACCATCAACGAGCCAATAACATATCACGAGACTGAAGTTGAAAATTCGTGGTATGAGGCCATGAAGAAAGAGCTTGAGTCCATCAGGAAGAATAAGACTTACCTCCCGGTCATAAGACCATCGGGTTAAAGTGAGTTTTCAAGTTGAAAAAAGACAGAAAATGCAACATCCTCAAATAGGCCACATGCACAATCACTCAAGTTGAAAAGTGAGATTGGTAGCGAAAGACTAAGTGTAGAAGTAAGGCGTTGACTTTGAGGAGACCTTTGTACTTGACATAATTAGGCTAATTCTTGCCATTGCAGCTCACCATGAATGGGAGATCAACAACTTGGATGTCAAATAAGCATTTCTCAATGGTGACATTGAAGAAGAAGTCTACGTCGCTCAACCTGAAATCTTCATCATAAAAAATGAAGAGCACAAGGTGTACAAGTTATACAAAGCTCTCTACGGACTACGTCAAGCACCAAGGGCGTGGAACACTTGCCTCACAAGAAAATGATGAGTCTCGACTTCGTAAAATGTTCTTAAGAGCAGACTATATCCACGAAAAATCATGGAGAAGAAGTACTAATTGTTGGAGTCAACGACTTGATCGTGACATGACCAAGCATCAAGGGCGTTAAGGAGATTAAAAAGTAGATGATGAAGGAGTTCAAGATGAGTGATCTCAAGCTACTCTCGTACTACCTTGGTATCGAGGTGGACCAGAAGAAAGATGACATCGAGGTGAAGAAGGCAACTTATGAAAAGAAGGTGTTGAAACAAAATGAAGGATTGGCTGATTGCAACCCGAGCAAGTATCCGATGGAAACAAAGTTGCAGCTTGGAAAGGAATTGGAAGGAAGCTTAGTGGATTCGAAAGAGTATAGTTGTATCATCGAGTGTCTCAGGCACTTGACGTACATTCAACCTGATATATATCTCTTATGTAGTTGGCATAGTGAGTCAATACATGGAGCAGCCTACCACTCACCAATAGACGGTAAAACACATTATTCGTTACGTGAAAGAATCAACGGGCTATGGGATTCAGTTAAGAAGAGGACGAGAAGTTGAAGAACTCGTTGGTTTTACTAATAGTGACATAGCCGGTGACATAGACGATAGAAAAAATACTGAAGGGATGGTGTTTTACCTAAATGAGAATTTAATCACCTAGAAATCTCAAAAGGAACGAACTATTGTTTTATCTTCATGTGAACCAGAGTGTATGGAAGCTACTATAGCATCGTGTCAAAGACTTTGGCTGACATACTTGTTAAGCGAGGTCGGTAACCCTTTTTGTTGACAACAAGTCTGCAATAACATTAATGAAGAACCTGATGTTTCATGGACGCAACAAACACATCGACACTCGGTTCCACTTCATCGGTGAATTTGTCGAGAACTGATAGATCGCCGTAGATTTCGTAAGCACTAGAGAGTAATGTGTGGACATTCTCACCAATGCGCTAGCAAGAGTCAAATTCGCGGAGATACGAGAGATACTCATTGTGAAGAATCTCGAACCAAATCAAGCTTACGGGGATATTGTGATTCTAAGCATTGATTGTCAGCAAATTGAAAGTTATTTGTCTTTATTGTCTTTTATGTAATTAAGGCTTATTTAATTATTAATGGTTGAGCTTGTATGTATAAATAATTTTGAGTTTTTAATTAATATATTCATTTATAACGGTTGTTTGTTAATGTTGATATAAAAAAAACTTTAAACTCTTAAAACTTGTTTTCTTTAAAAAATATTATTGTCCTTTCTAGTTTTTCTAACTTTTCTTTTATTAATAATTAGTTTTATTAGATCTGATAATCCAAAACAAATTACCTGATTCCTCTAGTGCCGACAATAAGCAAGACCATGGTGTTATAGGCACCGACGTCTGAATAATTAAAATACTTAGACAGTGTTGATAACTTAACTTATCACTTAATTTAATGTATTAAGTACTTATTTAATATAAGCCCGTTTGATAACACATCATTATAATCACTTATTTTTATAGACTTCAGTGGAAATAGGTTAAAAATAATATGGTAAAATAGAAAGCTTATTTTAAAAGTCAAAAAAAAATACTAAACACAGAACTTTAAAAAAAATTCCAAAAGACCTCTTTACCCTTATCATTTTAATAAAATTACTTACTATATATTGATTTATTAGGTTTCACTTCTATTATTTCATCTCTATCTTCTCTCTTCTCTATCTTCTACATCTCATCTTTCTTCTGTATGTGTTTTATCAATAATGAAGGTAAATTACTGTCGTTATTGGTTATTTTTCGTCGCTAAAAGGCATTAGTGACAGCAAACTATAAAACTAGCCCGGGTAGATTTTTTTTAATAAAAAATTAGCCCGGGTAGGTTTCAAATCCTGACTCCACCCCTGGACTACGCACCGAACAACGGTATAGAACAGATAATAGTTTATTTCTTGTTCTTCTTCTTTATTTATATTAGTGCTTAATTGATGATTTTCCATCTCCTAGATCTATCGGATCTATCTCTACTACCTTCTACATCTCATCTTCTCTCTCAACGACGGCACAGAACAACGCTACAGAACAGAATAGTTTATTTCTTGTTCTTCTTCATTTATATTAGTGCCTAATTAATTTTCTATCTCCTAGATCTATCGGATCTATCTTTGCTACCTTCGATTGCCGAGCAAAAATCTTTTCATCTTCATGTATTTGATCGAATCAAGTAAGTTTTATTTTCCCTAATCTTCTAAATTTTCATTTATTAGACTGATCTTGATAAGAATGTAGGTATGTGAAATTATATATTTTTTGGGTTTTAAATACTTTACTTGATTACTAATTTTTTCCTGTTATATTATTTGATTATTGTTTTATTCGTTTGTTAATTGTTATTCTTCTTCTAGAATGATTGACAAATAGAGAAGAATATAGATAGATTAGGGAACACTCATTCTTTTTTTTTTTTTTTTGGCCTGCAAGGTGACTGAAGAGAAAGAACAGATATTATTTGTAAAAAGTATGTATGTGAAATTATATATTCTTTCTCTTTCAAACACTTATTTGATTACTAAATTCTTTCTGTTATATTATTTGATATAGTGTTTTATTCATCTTGTTTGGAGTTTTAGAAAGATTGACAAATGTATCTTATATTGTACCTATTTGTTGATAGGTTATTACAAATAGATGACTGATAATATGCAGAGAGCAAATTAGAAAGATTCTGAACTTTTAAAATTATTTATTTATATTAATAACTTTATATATATTTATTTTAATCTATAGATGAGTATTATTTATGTGACGCTGCATATACTCATACGAGGATTTATGTCCCCCTATCGAAATGTGCGTTATTGGCTCGCTGATTTTCAACGAGGTGGTCGAGCTTGAACGAACGAAGAATTGTTTAATCAAGCACATGCAAAATTAAGAAATGTCATTGAACGTACATTTGGTGTATTGAAAGCTCGATTTCCAAAATTGGATAAGATGGCGCCATACAATTTTCAAACCCAAAGAAATATTGTTATTGCTTGCTCAGCGTTGCATAATTTTATCAGAAAGAGATATAGGACCGACTCAATTTCGAAAAATACGAAGTTGATAATATGAATCAAAATAATTAACAACGAAGTACAATCATGGAGTTTTCGAGACTGGCATAATCAAACTTTTATGATTAATTTATGTTAACAAATTATAAATCAATTGTTTAATATGGGAGTGAATTTGAAAGAAATATTAATATTTTGTTTTATTTATTTAATATTTAATATAAATTATATTTATCTAATCATTTAATTGAATATATTAAATTTATTAATTAATATTAACAATATATAAAAGTATAATAATATTAATGTACTCCATTCATATATTAATTTTAAATATTATTAAATTAATTTATATATTCAGTACTTAATTTAAAAGTTTCCTATTTGATAGTTTAAATAATTGAGTACTTAAATTTAAATATTCAGATTTTAATTTTCAATTTTATCAAACACCCTTAAATCTTTTTCTAACTATGCTTACATATTTTGTACAAATTATTTAAGACTGTATACTAAATTGATTTGTTGATTAATCATTATAGAACTCAAATAACTGTCTTTATAAACTTCTTAAAAAAATATGTTAAGATTCTTGGCTCTTTTATATTAAAACTTTAATTCTTACAAATTTATTCCTATTATTTATTTGTAAATTAATTTTTTTTATATGTAATTTTTTATTTTAATTAATAAAACTTAATTCATGAATAATTTAGGAATGGCATGGTGTAAATGTAATCTTATAGTCCACAATCCTCCCTTTATATTAATATATATGTTTTTATGAGAAAACATAAAAATTGGGTCGGCAAAAGAGAAAAGGTGGCATACATGCATCGATATAGAATAGAGAAACGTGGCAGCCATATATTAATATAAATCCGCCACGTCACCTAAAATTTCTTGTATTTCTAATTAAATAACCATCCATCCAGCCCTATGTATATATATATAAATCAAATAGAAATACAAGAAATCTGTGGGCAGTGTGAATTATTAATAAATAAATAAATAAAAGAATATGTCAGGGGCGCAAGGAGCTGAGCCGCCGGGATCGAGGACGGCGACGACATATAAATCGGTGAAGGGAGGAAATAACAAAACGAAACTGGATTCTGCAAATCATAATTCCAATAATGAAGACCAGGGTGGAATCCAAGTCCAAATGCTCCAGGACAAGATACCTGATTCCTCTGGTGCCGGTGGCCCTGTCTTTGGCGCCGGCGATCAAGACAATAAGCAAGATCTCGGTGTTACAGGCACCGGCGCCTGAATAATTAAATAATCTCTCTCTATATATGTTGTACTTGTATGGTTTTCTTCTTCCTCTTTTCATTGTATATTTAACTTTTTTATAAAATAATAATAATAATAATGTTTAATGAAAGATATTATATATCACCAATTTGATATTATGGGTTTTACCTATTATGATGTCTCTCCCATATGTTTTGCAGGTCTTACAGATAAAATGACCTATAGATTAATTTAATTAATAATTATATGGCGCATATTGATTAATCATATTTTGCAAAAACCTTTTTCTTTCAATTTAAAGATTTCAGTATTGTAGAGTATACGAAAAATAACCTTATTAAATAATTTTTTTATTTTTTTTTTGTTTTGTTTGTTGAATATTGGCAATTTTACAATAACTAGTATGAAACCTACGTGGTAAGGGGAAAGATATAAACAAAATATTTAATTTAATAAAAGAGAATATAAAATATTTAATTTAATAAAAGAGAATATATTTATATGAAGAGAAAATATATAATATATATATATAATTAGTGAAAAAAATAGAAAAAATAAATTAATTATTATTAATTGTTTCCTAATATAAGTAAATTGTATAAAAATAAATATATATATATATATATAAATAAATATATATATATATATATGGTAAAATAATTAAAACAAATTTTTATGAACAAAATATTTTATGTACATATAAATATGATTTAATTTAATAAATATAAACATGATTTAATTTAATAAAAGATAATATATTTATATGAAGAGAAAATATAAAATATATATATATATAAATATATAATTTAAATGTTTATTAATTAAAAAAACATTACTAAATTTAGATTAAAAAATTTATTATAAAACATTAAAATAAATTATAAAAATAAATAAACAAATAATATATAAATAATTGTGGAAAAATTATGTAAAGAAAAATATATTTATATAAAATTAATTATAAAATATATAATAATTGATTCAAACTGAAAATAATAATTATAAAATACATACCAAAAAGGTTTGATTTATTTTAAACTATTGAAAACAAAATAAAAATTTAAGTTAACACAATATTAAACAAAAATTCATAAAAATAAATAAATGTATAACTCTAGTATAATTTAAGATATCCTATATTATAGTAATAGTTAATAATGTATACTAATAAAAAAAACAACTCCCATAAAATGAAATTAAAAAATTGTAAAATGAAAAACAAAATTTAAATTTTCTGTCTTTTTCGTCCTATCTCTTCAACAACTTTGTTGATGCTCCTCCCTAATAAAATTTAATTAATATATAAAACACATTTCAAAAACCTAAATAAGACATTAAAATAGATAATAAAAAAAACAATTTATTTGATCACAAAAAATTGAAAAAGTACCTCTTTAACAACTTTGTTTGAAATTGATGCTCCTCCCTAATAAAATTTAATCAAATATATATATAAACGTTTCAAAAATCTAAATAAGACATTAAAATAGATTAAAAAAACAATTTATTTGGTCAAAAAAAAATTAAAAAGTACCTCTTCAACAATTTTGTCTGAAATTGATGTTCCTCCCTTAACAAAATTTAATTTAATATATAAAACACGTTTCAAAGTTGAGCATAATGATATCCAAAATATGTTTACCTGTTGAGTAATGAGTGATTGACTTGGATCAAACACTTTTATAATTGTAAAATTGTGCAATTTTTTCTTCAGGTTGTAATCAGTAATTTTAACTTGGAACACAAGTTTTAGCAATGACATTGATGATAACGACAATGGTAAATCTTTGTCACAAATTGGATGTAATTGTAACAAATCTGAAACAATTAGATTAACTAACTTATTGACAACTCTATCAAAAAGCACAAATAGTGCAGCTCCTGACTCGTCACCAACCTCAATCTCTAATTTATATCTAAAATGGATACAAAATAATTAATGAAAAAAAAAATAGATATAATCAAATATATGAATATAGTTTGTTAATGATAAAAGAGACAAAAATAAACACCTTGGAGTAGGATTTTTTTGTAACTTTAACACATGAGTTGCAAAAAAAAACATCGCCCTCGAGCGTTACTTTTCTGCGACAATCGTCACAAGAGTAGTAAAACCAACCATTGTAGTTGCATACATTATTGATTGTCACTTCAACGGTACATATACATTCCTATTAACCAATAAACCAGTAAGATAACTATAAAAATATTGAAATACCAATTTTACCAACCTTCTTTCCTCATTTGACAATAGGTTGTATAATTCCTCAATTGTGTGTCGATCTTTCATCATCTCATCTTGTAAAGACATCGAACTTTCAACAGTAACATCCAACAAACATACTTGAGATGGATGGACAACAAATCTACAATTAGTTGAGTAAAGGTGGTACAAAAATAATAGTCATTAAAACAACAAATATTTAAACAAAGAGTATTGTTTAAAGAAAGACAATATCAACCTTTCTCGCATAGTCACCACCTCTGGAATCATTAGATTTTGAAAAACTTGTGTGGCCGTTATTGAAGAAAGGACATGATGACCTATTGAAAGCACATAAAAATGGTTAACACAAACATATTAAGACATAAGCAAATTTTTTTGTAATTCATACCTTGGTATAACTTGACAAGTAAGCCGGTCACAACTATTACGATAGGATCTTGGTTGTTAGATCCCTCAACAAATTCAAATTTTTCGGCTATGTTTCCCCATAAAGTTAGATTAATATCTTCTCCACTATAAAATAACACATAGAAAAGGTAAAAATTAAAATATTTAATAGTGTAAAAAAACAAAAGAACTCATTTAACTTATAGATTTATAAATGACCAACCTATCAAATTGAAGGTTTAAACCACGTTTTACAACTGTGTTATATCCAGTTTTGCTAAAAGTCTTAGAGCCCAAACTGATAAGACAAACTATAATAACTATAACATAAAAAAGCAAAATGTAAGTTAAAAAATGAATGAAAGACAATAATTAATCAAAACACTACCTGTTGTGAGCAATTGTCATTTCTAGAAATAACCTTCTTGTAATCAGAGAAATTTAATTTATATCTCGGAATATTTAGAATCTCAGAAACAGACTTCATGGTTGTCCCGTAGCTAAACAAAATTTTCAAAGAGTTTGGAACAGTTTTGTACTGAGCATTTGACTTGACAACTTGAAAATTTTGAAATATATACATGTTACCCTCCTTTAATAAGTTTCGATGTCTTGGAACAAATTGACGATCGATGCTGACGTGAATAACCGCACCCTATAAATTACATGTTAGTTTGCACTAATATGATACACATTATAATAACATACATTAATATATAACAAAATATTAAACACACTTGCATCCTTGTCTATTAATAAGAAATCAACGCTTAGCAATTCATTATTTTTTTTTAGTATTTATTGCATCCCACATGTACATAACTCTTAAAACTAAATGTTTGTAGTTGCCATCCGTAGTCAAATCTAGAATTCCAATGGATGCTTGTGTGTCCATTTTCTGATATTTTGATATGAATTGACATTCAAATAGTTAGTATAAAATATAAATATAAAAAAAAATAAAAATACTTTAAAAATATTTATATGTAAATATAGATTGAATACTAATAAAAAATTAAATATGAGAATATATTAAATATGAGAATAAAGATAAATATTATAAAATAATAAGAAATAATAAATATAATATATTTAAAAAAATTCTTTTATGATTAAAAATAAATATCATGTATTAACTTTTAATAGATTCACCATCTTTTATTTTTATGAAAATTTAATATATTATGTAAAACATTTTTTTTACATAAAAGTATTAAGAATATTTAAGTAAATAATTGGATTGTTATAATTAACGAAAGTATATGTGAAAAAATGACAAAATATTTAAAAATTAGATGTTATGGACATAACAAACATATTTATTATAAAAAAGTATTTATATATCATATGTTAATAATAATAATAAATTATTAATATATTATGAATATATTAAAAATGAGAATAAAGATAAATATTAAAAAATAATGGGAAATAATAAATAATTAATTGAACGTTATAATAATATTTCAAAAAAAAATTATTTATTTCTTTTGTGATTAAAAATAAATATTATTAAATATATTTAACTTTATCATTTGAAATTGTTTTGAATAGAAAAAAAATCTTATACTCAAAAGATAGAAATCATCTTTTTTTTCAACTATTTTTTCCGAATAATCTCTTATTTCGTGACTTTACACTTTCATTTTGTCAACCAAATATTTGATTCATATTTTTTTAATAATAAGCATCGTGACCTCACACTTTGGTCAATTAAATATTTGATTCATATTTTTTAACTACTTTCAAATGATACTGGTTTATTACCCTCGAAAAACCACATCTCAATCATATTTGGTTAAAGGTTGTATTTGTAATGTTAGGTTGCAAGTTCCAAACCTACAAATAACATTTTTAAATTTATTTTTAACCGTTTTAAGTTTATGGGCGGGTCAACCCACAATCCGACCCAAGTATCCATTTACTCTCACATAAATATCCAAATTAACCACAACTCTCGACCCGACAATCCGGACACTTTAAAAATTAAGCATCATTATATATATAGATACAAATAATATTTTTAAATTTATTTTTAACTGTTTTAAGTTTATGGGCGGGTCAACCCATAATCCGACCCAAGTATCCATTTACTCTCACATAAATATCCAAATTAACCACAGCTCTCGACCCGGCAATCCGGACACTTTAAAAATTAAGCATCATTATATATATATATAGATTAGTTAGTTAAAAATTTGAATTTTAATGATTAAATGTCTCGCGTTAATTAAATTTGGTGTTGAATCTTAAGTATAAAGTGTTGTTAGCTTAGTTGGTTAAAGGGTTGTATTTGTTTTGATTGGTTGCAAGTTCGAAACCTACAAATAACATTTTTAAATTTATTTTTAACCGTTTTAAGTTTATGGGCGGGTCAACCCACAATCCGACCCAAATATCTATTTACTCTCACATAAATATCCAAATTAACCACAACTCTCGACCCGGCAATCCGAACACTTTAAAAATTAAGCATCATTATATATATATATAGATAACAAGTTCATTTATGAAATTCTCTATTTTACTTATTTAGTAAATTATTATATATTATATGTTTGATTTATTGGTAAACAAATACTTTATTTGGTGAAAAGGTAATTTAGAAATATGTATTTGACATTTACATATTTTTTCTAATGTTAAATTTTATATTAATAAAATATTTGTAAATGGAACATTTCTTTATATATTTATCAACATCCAATATTATTATTATATTTTGTTAGATTTGTTGGATATATATAGAGAAGTTATTATCTTACTTTATTTTCATGTTTTGTGATTTTATTTTTATGTCATGTTTTTGTTGTTGTCCTTATTGATTGGGAGATAATTTGAAGGATGATTTTAGAACATATTCGAATTCTATGATACAAGACTTTCTAAGGTTTTGTTCAATATCATGTTTGTCCTTGGGTGATATTATACAAAATACCTTCTGAGCGTTTTCGAATTACATGGAGCGACAAATCCCCGTCTTCTATCGTAGCTAGGCGGTGCTCCTCTGTAGATGATTTTCTTGATCATAAATGAACCTTCACATTGGGTCGATTTGCCTCTTAGATCCAAAAGCTCGCAGTTTGTTTGAAGACTAAGAGGATGCTTAGTACGTGGTTTTTGTATTCAGGAATGAGAAAATGAATAAAATGAAGCGTTTGGTTGATGACATTCCAGAACATTGATTTGATTCCAGAACATTGATTTAATTCCCCGATACTCAGGAATTGATTTGATTCCAGATACTTAAGAATCATTCATTCCTCTCTAAATTGGGAGGAATGAATCTCATTCCCTTGTAATGCATTTTCTCTCCCATGATGTCCACTCTCCAACGTTCTCTCATAATTATAATTATAATTATAATATTATATATATGTATATATATTCTTTTATAATTGTATTAGACGTTATTTTATAATTAAAATAATAATTTTTTAAAATTTAATTATTGAAATAAATTATTACAAATATTTAAATAATATTGAGAAATTATTTCAATTATTTAAATAATATTGAGAAATTATTTAAAATAAAATTAATAAAATAAAATATTTTTTTTAAATAATTATAATAACTAATAATATTATTTTTATATAATTAATTTATATATTATATATTAATAATAAAATTATAATAAATTAATTAAAATATAAAAACTTAAAAATAAAATAATTTTTTTTATATAAAATAAATATTTAAAAAATATTAGAAAAGTTAAATATAAAATATTTTAATAAAAAATGTTATTAAAAATATTATGCATAGTATATATTATTAAGTAAAACATTATATTTAATTTGATTAATTATTAATATATAATATTTTAAAGATAGATAATTTTTATTTATAGATAAAAAAAATTGATATGTATTAATATAATAAAATATTAGATATTTATATTTTATTAAATTATGACACACTTTAATATTTTATACATTTTTAACAATTAAAATCTAAAAAAAAAAATATTTTTTATTTTTAATTAAATAAAATATAATAATAAAAAATAAAAATATTAATCTAATTAATTACAAAATAATAATAATAATTTCTCTCTAATAAATCTAAACATTATCAATAGATGGAAATATCTAAACACTATCAATGGGATTGAGAATGATTAATACTCATAAGCAAACACTACACTTCTATCAATCATACCCATTTTCATTTCACACATCTATCAATCCCATTCCTATTCCTATTTCCTTATTCGAACCAAGCGCCCCCTAAGTCACATTCTTCGAGGTTTCTCAATTTTACCTTTTTGCTGAAGACATTTGCCATTCATTTTTGGTAGACTTGTGTTTTACATGAAGCATTTAACATTGTATCCTTTATTAATACCAATTGGTCATATCATGATTTAATTCATTTTTTTCGACAACTTGACTTTCTAAGAGTACTCTTAAGGTAGGGAGTTTAATTTCAATTGATTGACGACGTCCATATCGTAAACCAATGAGTAGGGTGTTTCATTAGTTGATGCTCGATCTGTTATTCAATAATCCCACAAGGCATAATGCATTTTTTCATGACAATCCTTATATGTGTTAATCATCTTCTTGATGATTCTAATCACATTTTTGGTGGTCGCTTCGATCGCTCCATTGGTTTGTGGTTTGTATGGCGAAGATATGTGGTGTTCAATTTTAAATTCCTCGAGTACTTGTAGTACTTTCCCTTAGAAGTGTCATATGTTGTATGAAATTAAGGCATGTTGGACTTCATATCTAAAAATGATGTTGGTCTAGATGAATTTGCCACGTGAGATGACTTTTGAATTTTATAAGAGGCTACTTCTACCCATTTTGTGAAGTAATCAATGACCAATTATATGAACTCATGCCCATTAAAGGCATGAGGATATATTTTCCCGAAGACATCGATACCTCAAGTAAAGAAGGGTCAAAGTGATGTTATATTATAAAGTATTGATGTTAGATTATGCTTTAGGTTAACACATATTTGACATTAACGATATTTCTTAACATAATTCAAACATTATTGTTCTAGGTTCTACAATAATATCCGACTTGGAGTATTTTATTGACTAGAGCCATTCCATTTATGTGCAGGTCGCACACTCCCACATGTATTTCTTGTAAGATCCTTTTATATTTAGGACCATCTACACATAAAATATTTTGATCATCGAATTTGTCAATATAGCTTGTTGGTTATCCAAGCATAATTAGTGGGATATTGGCGCAATGATCGTCGTTCCTTCACCCGAAAATGTGGTGGATACTCTCTGTAATCTATGTATTTCTAATTGTTTTGTCCCAAATTTTAGTAGGGTTTCGCAAGAAGCTATCATTTCCTTTTCGAAGGCAGGTCTCTGCCTTTATCGAATCTTAGTGGTTTGACTTTAATTCCTTCACGAATTTGGGTCATAACCGTGACAGTGACGCGCTGCGAAGAGGTTTTGGCTTCTTTGATCATGAACAAATGTGACCCATCAAATTGTCGATTAATTTGATTAGACATGCATGATAGGCTTTAACTTCTCTCATTTTACTTGCCACAAACTATTGCTCTATTTCACTTCCTTCACTTCTTATCCCAACAAACAAAGAGACATAGACAAACCGAGTTCTAGTTCCTTTATTCATCGAAAAGGGAGTTCTTCAAATTAAGAGATTGATAAAGATTGAATGTAACCCAGGAAAAAGCGTAGAAAGTAGAGCTTCTCTTGTATGGTCAACGAAGATTATCCCTCAACACTAATTCATCATATGGCTCGCTTTTTTGGAAAGACTCAGCACTCGTGATCGTATCAGCAAGTATATGAGCATCCCGGATGCGAGCTATCTTCTATGCATAGGAAATGAAGAAACCATAAATTACCTATTCAAGAGCTTCTGTATTGCTTCAGAGCTTTGGGAAAGATTTTATAAAAGCCTAGAGCTGATCAGTTTCCTGAGCGAATGAAATAAAATCAAAGAAGCACCACTACTCAAAGCCAAGAGAAATAGATTTGCAACAAGCGTGTTCAAGTGCGGCTTTGGAGCAGTGGTGTAACATTTGGAAAAAACAGAATGCAAGGGTATATGGAAGAACCCGTAGGAGCGTTGAAGAGTTATGGAAAGATATTGTATCGGATTGTAGCGCTCTCGCGGGAACGTTAAGAAGAATTCTAAGCACAGAGCAGAACTAGAATATCTGCAGGAACTGGAATTTACCGTTTTTTGAACTCGCCAGAATTGAAAGCATTGTAATCAGATAATTCATTTACGCTTTTATCTTTTTATCTTTTATTTAGAATGTTACGACTTCAAAATTATTCTAGGCCTGTCTAAAATGATCTCTTAAACTCGTAGTTTTTTTCCCGTTTTTAGGAATTTTTAATGAAATGACGTTAAGTCGTTATTCTCAAAAAAAAATTATTGGCTTGTGAATTAACAAAATTTGAGTCACCAATTACTTCTAATTTATTGGCTCTTCTTTTGTATGCCATATTTAGGCCTAAGAGGCATGCCTCGTATTCGACCTCGTTATTACTAATAAGATATTCGAGTTTTATGGACCATGAGTTTGACATGATGGTCATGATTCCATCATCAGGAAATTCGAGTTCATATTTTAACTCAAATTCGATGAATTGGTCAGTTAAAAAGTGTGCAACAACCCTCATTTTTATGCATTTTTCACTGTATAGGCTATGTCGTATTTGGATATTATCATAATCCATTTGGCTAGCTTGTTCGATAACAATTTACGTTGGAATAAGAAATGTATTAGGTCTAGTCTAGAGACCAATTTGTCGGGGTAGACTTGCATATAGTGTCTTAGTCTTTTGGTGACATATGCGGATGTCCATCATACATTTTCAGTTGATGAATTAATTAAGTTCATATCCAAACATTCTTTTAATCACATAGTATATAATAGTTTCAAGTTTATTCTCATTTTCTTGAGCTGGAAGGCTTCTCATTATTGTTTCTATTACAATGAGGTATAAAACTAAAGGGATATCGGGTATTGGCGACATAAGGATTGGTGACGATTTTAGGTAGTCCTTGATTATATCAAATGTCTATTGACAATCCTTGTCCCATATGAACTTATATTCCTTTTCAGTAGTTTAAATAATGGTTCATATGTCATGGTAAGCTTGTTGATAAACCGACTAATATATTGGATCTTTCGTTTAAAGGCGTTGACTTGGATGTTATTGTTTCTATGTTGAATGGATCAACTTCATTTCCCCCATGGCTTATTAGGAAGCCTATCATTTTTTCAACTGTAACCCTGGATTTATATTTTTTTGGGTTGAGTCGTAACTAGTATTTCTTAATTCTTTGTAAAAAGATCGAGGTTACGGACATGCCCCTTCGGTATTTAGACTTAACTTTCATGTTTTCTACGTAGATTTCTACATTTTGTGGATCATATCACGGAGGATCATTGTATCCGCCCTTAAGTATGTTTCCCTTGTATTCTTTAAGCCAAATTCCATGACGCAATAACCAATGGTGTAAACTTATGTCATGAAGGTGGTCTTTTCCTTATCTTTTAGGGCCAACAGAATTTGGTTATATCCTAAGAATCCATCCATGAATGATATGAATTCGTGACCAACTGTGTTATCGACTAATATGTCAATGTAAGGTAGTAGGAAATTTTCCTTAAGACTAACCTTGTTTAAATTTCGGTAGTCGATGCATACACGTATTTTTCCATATTACTTTATGATGGGGACAAATTTGGCTATCCATATAGGATATTCTACAACCTCAAGAAATCCATCTTCAAATAACTTTTGGACTTCTTATTTTATTTTAGTCACATCATCATGTTTCATCCATGAGCTTTTCTTTTATGGGTTTAGTGTCTAGATAAAGAGGAATATGATGTTAGACAATCCTATGATCAAATTTTGGCATGTCCTTGTATGACTAGACAAATATGTATTATTGACTTTTAGAAGCTCAACCAAATCATTGTTGGAATTAAGCTAATTTCATTAATGAATGAAAATAAGATTGTAAATAAATAAAATCAAATAAAATTCACACAAGTTCAAACATGAATTAATGGTGAATTTAATCCAAATTTTAATTAAATATTAATTGTTTAATTAATATTTAATGCCTAATTAGAAAATTAAAGCATAATGTTATGATAAACATTTAGCTTTAATTGACCTATTGGCTAACATATGGACTCTTCAGTTAGCTAGCATTGAATGTCTAACATTGCATTTCTGCAAATCAACGTATAGGCTAATGTTAATTAGTTATGCATTAATTAACAAATGAATGAACAATATTTATTGCTAATAAACGTTTAGATGATTTTATTTGAAGGTTTAATTCTCAGCAATATATACTCATTCATTATTCATTTTACATAACACTTCATCCTTAATTTTTCTCACTCTAGAATTCCAAAAGCCCTCTTCTTATTTTGTGAGTGTTCTTCAAGTTCTTCGCTCGATATTTTCCGTTGAAACCCGGTGATAGTTCAGGTACGCTGATGAAGTTCGACGAGTAGTGATTTTAGTGCAGAATCACTACTAAATTTAGTGTACCCTGGGAGACAGCCATCTACGATAAGTTTCAGCATAAACGGGAGACGATGAAACTGTTTTAAGGAAATGTGTCTAACACATGCCTCGAATCAACATCTCAATCGGTGATTTCGTTCTTCATATATTTTATTTGTTTCATTTATTTGCACATCATTTTATATATATTTCTGTAATTTATTTCAAGATAAGATCTCTAACAATCTTAAAACATTTTTTTGTCTAGGCTATTTAAGAGCTTGCGTCATCGAATATTTATTTTTGTCTTTGATGTTTTAGAAATATGAGTCGCGGTGTTGCAAAAGAGATGATGCTCATTTCGAAAAAATGAAAATGATTCATCTTAAGAAAAAAAATCAACAAATAAAGATAAATCTTTATTGTATATAAATACGTTGATTATTAACACATATGTTCTTATATTGTTAAAGGTTAATTTTATAAGCTAATATATTTTGATATAAATATTTTCTCAAATATTATATTCATTATATAAATGATATATAAAATAAATTAGAACATAATTAATTTAATTTGTTCTAGTTTTATTTTGAAGATTTGTTTGGTTATTAAAATTATTAATAATAATGAATGAAAATATGTTAGCTTTCAATTTTTATAAAATTTATGATGTTAAAATTAATTATAATTGAAACATATAGTTTCAGTTTTAAAATAATTAATTTTAATATATAACTTTTTTTTAATTAAGCAATATAATTAATAAGAATATGGTGGGATGATTTAATAAATAAAGAGAGATGATTTTATTTATACACTATTTTATATATTACATTTTATTATGGTAATAAGTTATTGTTTTAAATGTATATATATTCATTTGTTGACAGAGTCTAGTCAAATATGAAGTATAAATTGTCTCTAGAAAGAAGACAAAAAGTCATAAAAGCGATACAACAATGAAATGGCGCATTGGCGTAGTGGTTTAAAGTTCAGATGTAATGATTCGTGACGGAAGGGAGGTCCCGTGTTTGATTCCAGTTGATGATTTGATTTCTTTTTGTAGAAATCGGATTTACTAAAATGACTATGGTCATTGATGTTAAGAACCATTCTAATTTCTTGTGTAGAAATTATGAGATGAATGAGATTGTCACTGTAGAAATCAGACTTGATAAAGTCATTGATGTTGAAACCATTCCAATTTCTTGTGTAGAAATTATGAGATGAATGGTTAGTCAATGATTTTTTGGTAGAAATCAGACTTGTTAAAGTCATTGATGTTGAAACCATTCTAATTTCTTGTGTAGAAATTATGAGATTAATGGGTTCATAATGATTTATTTATATATATATATATAAATATATAATATGATTTGTCTAAATGACATTAACCATAGATGTTAGAATCATTCTAATTTCTTGTGTAAAAATTATTAAATGAAATGAAATGGGACACTATAGAAATTATGTGATTCATAATGACAGAAAATGAAGATCATATGTATAATGAGATTAAATAATTTATTTGTTTTAGAACTTAATCTAATCATGCATTTAAATAGACACGATTATGTTAGTCGAAATTGTCTTCGCAAAAATTGTTTCGGTGAGAACAATCTACTCAGATTTATTTTTAGCATGCATAGTCGTTGCACGTCGATTATTGTTCAAAACATGGCAATGTAAGTGCTTCCATTAATATATGAAATATATTTGATTATGTGCTAATTGATGATTAATATAAATCATGCATATTAGCTAATAATATGATGATTCATGTTATTCATAATAAGTATGATTATCTAGAAATTTATATATATATATATAAATTAAAATTTATTTTCTATCTATTTTTATTTTAATAGATAATTTTGAAATTTGTCACAAATCATGTGTTCTTTGAATGACAAAGATTTGTTATAGAATGTTAAAGGTCATCTAATTAATTAAGAAACGAATAATTGATGACATTAATATTTATTTATATAGTTAGTTAGTCTTATATTTGATTAAAGATAGATGATCAACATTCTAATTAAGTGTAATAATTAATATTCTAATTAATTATAATGTATTTTTTAAACGGTATTTTTAATGATAAATAAAGTTGTATATATATTTGTTTAATAATATATATGACATATTATTTATCTGATTACGTTTCTATGTTATTGACTATATATATTATAGTTGTTTTGTCATCGTGGTGACTAAAATGAAAGAGTCAATAATACATATAATATCATATATATGGATATATTAATTTTGGTTTAATATAATATATTTGATAATACATTGTTCAATTGTATCATTAAAACTTACTTAATTTATAATTTTGAAATCAAATAATTACAAGCAAAGTCTTGTTTGATTTGAGAATAATGTGGCAAACGTGCTGATATTACGGGATGCAAATGTGCAACCGGAAATAAATGTTTAAGCGACTTTGCTCAAAGATGCTTGAAACATTATGATTTCTTTTGTAGAAATCATGTGATATGGTGAATATTTATTTGATTAAATATTCTAATTTCTTTTATAGAAATTAAGTGTTGAAACAAATATTTTAATTGATTAAATATTTTTAATTTCTTATGTAGAGATTATGTGAAGAATGATTTATATATGAATAAACATTATAATATCTTGTATAGAAATTATATTTTATTCAATTAAATATTTATGATATATATCTTATTCATTTTATGATAAGTATAACAAAAGAAATCTATAAAAGAACTGTTTGAGAATTTCTTGATTAGAAAATTATTGATTTAAATCATACAAATGTGTGTGATTTAAAAAGGATACCAACACGAATGTGGGGCAAATATTTTTATTGATTATAACACAAAAATAATTGTGTATATTATGATAAATGTAAAAATAATTTGTTGTTAGAGAAATATGTTCTCTATAAAAGATAAAGTTGCGCAACTTTATAAAAAGAAATAAAATAACAAGAAAATGTCTTGTTTATATTTGCTGAGTTGGTGTTCAAATCGATATTTTAGATTTGAGGATTTTGAAATCAAGAAATGTGTCATATTTTGACATTATTTTCATAAAACTTTGAAGAACCAATGTCTTCAAAAGGATTTTATGAAATAAATGAAAAAGAAAGTTTATAAAAGTCTTGATATGACTTATAACAAATTTTATAATAATGATATGAAATTTGATCATACTTTTATTAAAAAGTGGATGTGACAGTTATATATATCATGAAGATAATGAAAATTATTTCATTAAGTGTCTTTTGTGCGATATTTTTATCGTTGAAAATTACGATAAAAATGATTAAATCCATAAAGGATATGAATTGCACTAAACGAAATATCATGTTGTTATCAAATGATATATTGATATTATTAAATGAAAGACTTTACGTCTTAAAGTGAATATATTTACACTTAGAAGTGCAATCTACGTATGGAAATCTTCTAAGAAACTTATGATGGATAGATTAAACGTTATAATCTATATTTTTGACTTATGTCAAAAAATAAAATATTTTTATGTAAAATATATAATCGTTTACACGAAGGCAGAATAGTTAAAAGACATTTTGTCTACTAGTTAGCCAAGTAAACAATACTTTCATAAAAAATTAAATGATAAGCATGTACGAATGACTATGCTTCTTATTAAAAGATGTTCCAAGGTTAACTAAGAATGTACCAACATAGATTTTTAATTATTGTGATAGTAATTAGAAATTGGACAAGCTTAGAGTCAATGACAAGTCTAGACATACACGTCTTATACATAATGTCATTAGACTATACTCTCTAATGGAGTTATCAAATTTGACTATGTAAGTCAAAGATAACATTGTGGATCCACTAAACAGATTATTGAATAAAGAGATAGTTTGAAGTCTTTTGAGATATTAGTCTACTATAAGTTGGTATGAAGGAAAACCCAACCTATGCAGACTGAAGATCCCAAGAACTAGGTTCAATGGGACTAGGGGTGAGCAAACGGGTAAACCCAACTCGTATTACTCAACTCATATTCAACCCAAATTAAATTTACCCAACCCATAATTCAACACATATTATTTACTAATATGGGTTGGGTGTAGGTTGGGTTGATTATGGATTGGGTAACCCAAATTATTTTTTTTTTTATTTTTTTATTTAACATGTATTTGACTCATTTAACATATTTTTATTCGTTTAACACGTTTTTCACGTTTTTAACATTTTTAATACGTTTTTCACACGTTTAACACGTTTTTGACCCGTTTAACACGTTTTTGGCACGTTTAACACAATTTTGACACGGTGAACACATTTTTCATATTTTGGCATGTTTAACACGTTTAACACGTTTGACACGTTTTTGACACGTTTGACACGTTTTGACACGTTTTTTCAAGTTTTCGACACGTTTAACATATTTTGACACATTTTTTGACACGTTTAACACGTTTAACATGTTTTACACGTTTAACATGTTTTTTACATTTTTGACACATCTCACACGTTTTTCACTTTTTTGGCACGTTTAACACGTTTTCCACGTTTTTGACACGTATTCACATTTTCGACACGTTTAATACGTTTTTCACATTATTGACACGTTTCACACATTTTTCACATGTTTGGCACGTTTTGACACATTGAACACGTTTTGACACGTTTAACACATTTTCCACGTTTTGACACGTTTAACACATTTTCCATGTTTTGAGACGTTTAACACGTTTTCGACACGTTTTTCACGTTTTCGACACGTTTAATACGTTTTCACACATTAAACACGTTTAACACATTTGACACGTTGGACACTATTTTCATGTTTTGACATGTTTAACACGTTTGACACATTTTCACGATTACGACACATTTAACACATTTCGACACATTTTTCACATTTTTGGCACGTTTTGACATGTTTAACATGTTTTTCACATTTTTCACATTATTAACACGTTTAACACGCTTGTAACATGTTTAATACGTTTGTAACATGTTTAACATGTTTTTCACACGTTTTTCACGTTTTTGGCACGTTTAACACGTTTTGACACATATTCCACGTTTTTGACATGTTTAACACGTTTTTGGCACGTTTAACATGTTTTTCACGTTTTTGGCATATTTTGATACGTTTAACACATTTTTGACACGTTTAACATGTTTTTCACATTTTTGACACGTTTAATACGTTTTCACATGTTTGACATCAAACGTGTGAAAACATATTAAACGTGTCAAATATGCCAAAAACGTGTTAAACGTGACAAAAACGTGTTAAAACTTATCCAAACGTGTTAATGTGCAAAAAAATATGTTAAACATGTCAAAAATATGTTAAATGTGTAAACCGTGTTAAAATGTCAAAAACATGTTAAACGTGCCAAAAACGTAAAAATGTGTTAAACGTGTGAAAAACATGTTTTAAGTGTGAAAACGTGTTAAAAGTATTAAAAACGTGTTAAACGTGTGAAAAACATGTTAAATATATCAAAAACGTGTAAAAATGTCAAAAACGTGTTAAACGTGCCAAAAAAACGTGAAAATCGTGTTAAACTTATCAAAAACGTGTTAAATATGTTTAGAACGTGTTAAACGTGCCAAAAACGTGAAAATTGTGTTAAACCTATCAAAAACGTGTTAACGTGTTATATATGTTAAAAACGTGTTAAACGTGCCAAAAACATAAAAAAACGTGTTAAACTCGTCAAAAATGCGTTAAACGTATTAAACATGTCAAAAACGTGTTCAACGTAACAAAAACGTGAAAAACGTGTTATTGGTGTGAAAATGTGTTAAACATGTCAAAAACGTGTTAAACGTGTCATAAACGTAAAAACGTGTCAAAAATATGAAAACGTGTTAAATGTGTGGAAAACGTGTTAAACGTGTGAAAAACGTGTTAAATGTGTGAAAAACGTGTTAAACGTGTGAAAAACATGTTATAAGTGAAACCTGTTAAAAATATTAAAAACGTGTTAGATGTGTAGAAAACGTGTTAAACGTGTGAAAAATATGTTAAACATGTCAAAAACGTGTTCGACTTAAAGTTAGAAGATGATTAGTTTATATTGAATTAATAATAGAGAATTAAACTAAATTTATATAATTTGGGTAATTTGGGTAACCCTAACCCAACCCAAATTAAACTCAACCCATACTCAACCTTACCCATACTCAACCCAACCCATATTAACCAACCCAAATTAATATTTTGGGTTTGGGTTAGGGTTGGGTTTGGGTAAACCCATATTATGCTCACCTCTAAATGGGACAACCTAATTGTACTGACTTGGAAAGTTATTGTTAAGGATTAATCCTATAACGAAACAATATATATTTTGACGAGGATAAGTATATCGTTTTTAATGATTCTTTGTGAGCAAAGAGATCACCTATGTGAGGGAGAAGTGGGTCCGCTTCGAAAGAATTGCTCGTCTCAATTCTAGACCCTCTCACAGAACCATGCACGTGTTTCATGGCCAAAATGGACACAACCATGAGTGCTTGACATGTATTAGGGAGAATTCTATGTGAAAGTGTGTAATCGTTTACACAAAAGGCAGAATAGTTCAAGGACATCGAGTCTACTAATCAAATAGTAAAGTTATTACCACGTCTAGATGGTTTTTGATTGAGATTGACTATCTACAACTTTCCGTTCTTGTTTTGAATAGCATGGTTCGACCGGTTATTCTTTTCGGGCCAAATAATTTTAGTTATTTGAAGTTTGTCTCAATAAATAAAACATTCGACTTTTTATTTTGACATTAAAAAATTTTATTTACGTTTTGGGCATATATTTATAATTGAGTTTTTTTTAACTAAGTTGGTTTTGAATGGCTAAAATATGCTTGATGTTAGAAAAGATTTAAATTTTTTGGAAAAATATAGATTTATATTTATTTTCCATATAACTTCATAACTCGAGTTTTGTTTTTAGATTTATGTGTTTCAAATTGACGAATTCAGTTTCAGTTACTTCAAAAATATATAATGTATGAAAATAGTATTTTATTTAAGTAAACAAATAGGTGTTTGTATGTTTGGAATAAAGTCTCAAATAGTTGAAATTGTAATATTATGAGCTTTCATATAACACAATTTACTCTTCAATCCTATCTAATTAAAATACTACCCAAATTTAACCTCAAATTGAACCCAATTTATTTTATGTTTCACATGCCAATGTCATTCTCCAAACCAAAATTTAAGATTTTCTTTGCATTAAATACCCAAAATATCCTAATACAATATTTCCAAATAATTACACCACAAAATATTTTGTTTTTAGCATAAACATTTTTTTTTGTGTGTGTGTGTGTCTGTCAATTTAAAGATTTCACTGTATAGTTTATGGAAAAATAACTTTATTAATTAACAAATTATTTTTGCTGAATTTTGGCAATCTTAAAATAACAAGTTTATTTATGAAATTCTCTACATATTTAGTAAATTACTATATAATGTATGTTTAATATATGTTTGGTTTATTGGTAAACAATTTTACTTTATATGGTGAAAAAATGATTTTGAAATATGTCTTCAACATTTATATATTTTTTTCTAAGGCTAAATTTTATATTAATGAAATCTTTGTTTATAAAATATTTATTTATATAGATATAAATAGTAATAATTCGATAAGTATCATTCATAATGTTATTATTACAATGTTTTCTGAGATTCGTTCTGAAAGATCAGTGGAGTCGGCCGGGAAACTAATCGTCCTTTTAGACGATTTACGAGCTCGATACATGTTGGGTAACGTGCTGGTATTATTTTTTTTTTTCATGTTATGTTTTTGTTTTATACATAAAAGATTCTTATTATTGTAAGGATTATATTATTATATATATATATATATGTCCGCGCGCGAGGGAATTTAGAGTACAGTTTTTGAAATTCGGCCCGGTCATCAACTTGGTGAAGGTCACGGGTTACTATGAAGTATGAATCTCAAAAATACATCAAATTCCTGTCATTAACTATATAAAGTATGAACCTAAAAATAAGTCAAAGTTTTATAAGAAAATGATGACAATAATTTAAAACAAGTTGAAATAAAAGACATTTAACCGAATTATACGAAGAACAAAGCTTCAAATCAAACTACAACATTCGATTTTTGGATAACTATGTTTTTATCTGGAGAAAAAACTAAGTTTAAGTTATTACTTATAATGTCATCTTAAATCGTTTTTTTTTTATAAAACAGAATCAGTTAGTTAAGGTATGAGGTTTTTTATTCTTAGTGTCTAGAATTAGAAAGCGGTAATTTATCCACATGGAATTAGAAATAGGTGAGAGAAAAGAAAAAGTGATTTTTTTTTAAAAAAAAAAAAATATAAATCCGCTGTGTTAACCCATATTGCCGGATTTCCGATCCAACCGGTGCGTGTTGGCCGGGTTTATTTTCAATATTTTATTGACCTAGTCCGGTTTGAACTACCGATTCTCCGGATTTTCTGATCCAACGGACTAATTAGATTTCAAAACTATGATTTGGAGAAGAGAATAACATGACAATATGAATGATTAGAAAAAGGGACAGAGTGTATAAATTAATTAATTTTTTTTTTTAAAAGTGAAATTGTCATTTTTAATTTTGTTTTTATTTTTAATTATTTAAAAAAATCTAATATTGACATATTTTATATATTTGATAATTAGTCTTCAAATTACATTTTTTTTATTTTATAATTTAAAGTTTTATTGGGTTGATTTTAATTTGTTTATTTAGTTTCATAAATTTTTATTTAGTCTATCTCAAAATTTCATTTAATTAAGGATGAAATATTTTTTGAAATTTACGTCTAACATTATTTATTATTAAAAATTATATGTTTATATAATATTTATTTTTTAAAGAAATTAATGTGTGCTTTTGAATTATAATAATATATAAAGATTCAATATTTTAAAAAATTAATATAAATATACAAAATATAAATTTTATTTAATTAATAAAGTTATGTCAGGACCAAAAGATAGTATTAAATAAATATTATTATTTTGTTATTGGTTCTATAAAATAAAACAATAATAGTCCAGAAATATTAATAAAATATATAAATATTTAAACTAAAAAATTAAAGTTATAATATATATCTCATCCAAATATCAAATGTAATAAAAAAGAACATGTATATTATATTCTCAATTTCTAAACAAAGTCAATCTAGTTCAATCTCAATCTCGATTGAGAAAGTAATTTTTTTGTTTGTTTGTTTATAAATAAAATAGTTATTTTATATATTTTTTTGTCTTTTTTTTTTTTGTTAAGAAATAATCATTTTAGTATTTTAATAAATAAAAAGAGTGATTAAATAGATAAAATAATAGTTTAGTTTTAAATAAAAATCCTCAAATTTAATTATAATGACAATAATAATAGATTTCAATAGAACATATTTAAATATTTAATAGTTTTTGAAATTTTGTGAAATGTAAATAATATGTGGAATAATTTATTTAATAATAAAAATAAATAATAGTTTAAAAAGAGTATTATAAAATTATATACATATATAAAAACTAAAAATTATTTTGAAAAATATTTATATTCTTATACAACTACACTAATCGTATCAAAAATAACCAAACGCATATATTAATATTATTTATCATTTCTTACACAGTTTTAACTCTACATCTAGAGGTGATTTTTTTAAGACAAACACAATATTATTGAACAATTTAATCATTAAGTCAAATTAATTAAATTCTTTTAGACCTACATTTAAAAACATTTTTCTTCAAATATATATTTACTTGTTAATAATAATAAAATTGACTAAACTCAACTCCATTAAAACTAAATTAAGAACAAATATGTGTATGAATTAAAATAAAAAATAAATCAATTGTCACAATTGCATTTTTATCAATAATTAATTGTCCTATTTGTCTATTTAAACAAATAGAAAAGGCAAAATTTCATTATTTTGTTTTTAAACTTCTCATTATTTACAACTTTGTGAAAAACATTTGTGAGTAAATGGCTAAAAAATATAAGTAGAATCAAATAATAAAGATTGTTGAGGTAACAATGATAAATTATTATTTTTTTGGAAAACTGTTTAGTATCATTTTAATTAATGGTCCAAATGTAGGAGGAATAATCAAAATCAAAGCTAGACATCTCTAATCTATATATATAATGATGCTTAATTTTTAAAGTGTCCGAATTGTCGGTTCAAGAGTTGTGGTTAATTTGGATACCTGGGTCGGATTGTGGGTTGACCCGCCTTAAATTTAAAACGGTTAAAAATAAAATAAAAAATGTTAGAGGTAATGTTTCGAACTTGCAACATAATAAAAACAAGTACAACATTTTACCAACTAGACTACTAAGACTTTATATTTTAAATTCAACACCAAATTTGATGAACGCGAGACGATTTAACATTAATATAAATTCAATTTTTAACTAACTAATATATATATATATATATAATGATGTTGAGTAAATGGATATTTGGGTCGGATTGTGGGTTGACCCATTCATAATCTTAAAACGGTTAAAAATAAAATTAAAAATGTTATCCGTAATTTTTTTTCACGATTTTTTATATTATTAATCGTGCAAATGCCGGGCTAAATGCTAGTTTTAATTAAAAGATGATAAACAACAATGATCTTCGCGCTGGAGCATATGAATATTATATTAATTATGTACGTTAACTGGCCCTTCCGTTAACGGCGTTTGGGGTGAACCCGGAATGAAACCCGAATTCCGGATTCTCCCTCCCCCCTCTCCTACCCAGATTGATTTATTAATATAATAATAATGCTGCAATTTGATTGGTCCGCAACAGGGAAACACGGGAATCGATAGCAGAAGATCCGGATTGGATAAACAACCACCATAACCTACAATGATCCAACACATTTTGAGGATTCTGACTTTCCTTCCTCACAGTAAACAATCAAAATAGAAGATAAATACATTCAAAAAAATAAACATACACATGAGTAATAACTTCTTGCAAAATCAAGTGGATCTAAATTAATCTCTCTAATCAATATTCCGCATTTGCATATTCCCTCAATTCACGATCATATCAAATAAAGATAACTATGCTGTCTTTTAACCAATTGCCCTCAAAATAAACCAAGTGAATGCACAAAATCTAACAATCCAACAATTCATGTGAAACATCTTCAAAGACTAATTTTGCCTATTCAGATTGCTTCATTTAAAATAAAAGTATTTAATTGAAATAAATTACCTACATTCTTTACGATAATTAAGTTTCTCAACATTTCATAGTGAGATTATTGTAGCAATCTGAATTAATTTTTAGTTTCTTTTCTATATATATAAAATAAATATTTGCTTAATGATGCAAATTAATTTATTTTATAATTGTAACAAATATGTTTTTTATTTTTTATAAATAAACAAAAAAAAAAATAGTAACTACTCTTACATTAACTATATATACACATACACCCTTACATTCATTCTCACAAAACATTGCAATAAAAAAACATAAATAAAGAGAGATGGAGAGAGGGACAAGAGTTAATAGGATTATGATTGTTGTTTTGTTGATTTTATTTATAAATATTGAATTTACTAATGCTAATTTAGGGAATTGTCTTAAGGAATGTATACCTCTCTGTTGGAGTGTGGAGAAAGGATTCAAAAAAATTACTTGCATGTTAAAGTGTTTTCCTAATTGCATCTCTGGCAAGGGTCCTCTCCCACCTTCAGTCAGGAATCTTCTTTCCCCACCACCTTCAGGCTCAGATGATGTTATCCCACCTTCAATCAGGGCTCTTCTTCCCCCACCTTCAGCCCCAGATAATGTTACCACACCTTCACCTTCAGCCCCGGGTAATGCCACCCCACCTTTACCTTCAGCCCAGGGTGATCTTATCTCACCTTTACCTTCAGTACTGGGAGATCTTATCTCACCTTCATCTTCAGCCCAGGGTGATCTTACCCCACCTTCACCTTCAGCCCCGAGTGATCTTACCCCATCTTCAGCCCCAGATGATCTTACCCCACCTTTATCTTCGCCAAAGGTAACATCTCTGAAATATCATAACTCTTATATATACATACAAAAATTATTAGTGATATAGTATAATAAAATAGATTGTGAAGAGATTGATAAAATTGTTATTTGGATTGACAGATGAAGAGAAGAAATGTAGCAGAATAAGTGGTGATACAAAAGAAGAGAAAAAATATTGTAATAAGGGGTGGTAATGGAGGGAGAACTTTAATTTTGAGGCAAATTTGTTGTTATAATTTATCTATAATAAAATTTGATTTAAATAAGAATATGTTTTATTTGATTATTATCATAACTAGAATATCAAATGATAGATAATAAATATTGTATTATATTATTTAATTAAATGATTTTTTTATTTTAAAATGGTATTATTGTGATCATTATATATTAATCATTACTATCAATTTTAAATTAATTTTGAGAGTAATTTAGGTGAAGATCTTTAGATCTTGTTTGGTTTGGAATTTTTAAATAACAAAATAAAATTAAACATTATTTCACTCTTTTCTCATCCATTACAACACTTAAATCATTAACTAAAATAATATTTATTTTAAATTATTATTTTTTTATTTTATTTATATATATCAATACTCTTTTAAGTCTTTTTTACCAAATATAATTATTACCTTCTCAAAATTATCAACCATCTAAATGTTTTAAATAACTTTAATTTGAACTAGACATAAACTAAGCAAAATTTAATTACATTGTTAAATGATATTAGTATAAAGATAAAATATTATATATTTCAAATATCAATTTTCAAATAAATATTTTATATCAAATTATTTCATCATAATACTTACAGTTTCTGATGTAACTCAACAAACGATCTCATTATTACATATTAATTCACAATTATTTGATAAATATTTTAATCAATCTCTCCAAACTAATCTCGTAACTTCATCCTTATGCTCAATTATCTTATCATATTACTAACTTCTCTTCACTTTGATTAAACCAATAATCATATTTTATTCACCGATTGATATTTAAGTACTTAGTCTCGTGTGACCTCACTCTCCGAGCATTTTGTATCCGATCATCTCATCATTATTGATATTTTACAATTACTTCGGTGAACTAACAATCTCATTCACATATTTAACCATCATAAATTCACTTTTACCCCAATCGAACTCTCGTTACCAATTTTGTGATCCAATTTTAAGCATTTAACCTTAACCACAAGGTATTACCAACATTTTATCATCACTTCGACCAATAATTTTATTCACATATTTCACCATTGTATTCTCTTGTTTTCCAATCTACCTTTAGTACCACATCCTTCTCATTGTTCATTATTTCTTCTTCCACGATGGACTTTTCAGTACTCATTCCATTACCTCACTTCAAACATTATATACTCAACCATCTCATTATTATTGACATCTTCGACTAATTCTCATTTGAGCATTTTGCACCCAACCATGATTTCGGACAACAAACCATATCATCACATAACCACCACATATCCCCTAATCCCCAATTGAACTCATCATTTCATCGTTAACAATTATTATATCTTATTTATCAATTAGTTTTTCAGTACTTATCTCATGATATTACTTCAAACATTTTGTATACAACCATCTCATCGTTACCATATATTCTTTGTACACCAATCGAGCTCTCATTATCAATCTCGTTACCCCATTTTGAGCATTATACATCCAACCACATCCTATTACCAGCTTAATACATTCACTTTGTCTAACCTATAATCTCATTCACATAGTTAACTATTATTTTTTTTTGTTGATCAATCGACCTTTAGTACCACGATTCGAACACCGGTCTTTATTATGTACAATAAACACTTTAACCACCGTATCATTTAATATTATTAGTTTATATTTATAATTTTTCATATGATTATATAATTTATATGATTAACAATTTAAAATAAATCATTCAACTTACATTCAAACGAAACCTACTTTAATATTATAAAATAAATAACTTATAAACAAAATTTAAAATAAGAAAAATGCCTAAGAATCATCATTGTATTTCATAAAAACATTTGGTTGAATATAAAATATAAAAATGAAGTAGCTTAATTAGTTAGTGTGTTGTATATATGGATAGGTTTTATGTTAAAAATTTATATTTATTAATTTTAATTTATTATTTTTTGAATTAACCGCTCCAAGTTTTGAGGGTGAGAGAACCCACTAACAACAACCCAACCCTTATACTCACAAAATTATCAATGTTGTGGTAAGAAAACGCAGTAATCTAGTAATAAGCATTATTATTATTCTTTTATTTTATATAAATAAATAAAAGACACAATGACAATGTGAGACCATTTTTTTAAAAATCTTTAAACATTAATTCAGCTTACAAGTTATTTTAATGTCCATCATTTTGATACATACTATTCTACTTACAAAAATATGCAAGAAAAAATGTAATTTAACTGATATTATCCAACTTATAAAAATTGGAAGTAGAATATAACCATAATCTAGTTCATGACTTTATTGACCTGATCAGAAAAAAATACATTTGTTTTTAAGTCTTTTTATTTTTATAATTAAATTATATCAATCCTAAAATTTCTTTTCAATCAATTCAAATAAAAAGTAAAAATTAAAAATTCACTTTCATGACATAAATATTAGAGTGTCACATAGTTTTCTGTAATTCTGACCAGACTATAATATATGGCTCACAACCTTTAATAATTAAATATATTAAAAAATTTCTAACTTATTTTACCTAGCACGACTTAGGATTGAGTTTGAGAAATGTTAATATGGTAAAAGAGAAATAAGATAGAAATACTAGTATAGAGTCAAATAAAGAATTCATAATTATTCTCTCTTCTAGTCTAACGGTAATAAGAGGCGAATATTTTTAACCTTCTTGAAGTCCTGTGTTCGAGCTCGATACCTACTTAAATGGTTAAGGGTGTTTGTGGGCTATATGTTTAACCGATATGAATTAATCACATTCCAAAAAAAACGAAACTCGTCGTTCTAAAAACAAAGACCTCATAATTATGAGTTTTATCGATATTTTTGTTGTATATAATAAATAAAGTAATGCATAATATCAATTTTTTATACCAAACAAATCGGTATTGTATGGTACAATGTCAAAGTTATCGATATTAGTTTTTTAAAATTTTGGTATTTCGGTATATATATCAAAATAATATTTATAAATTATTTCAAATCATTGGGTTCTTGTACCAAACGCACAACCCATTTCATTAGGTTAAATAGGTGAGATTGTTGATTTGCGAGATTATATGTACATAAACTTGAAGAGGTTAAATTTAAAAAATAATATTAAAATAAAATGGATTTTGAACTATATTTATCATATATATATTATTATCATTTTAATGATAAAATATATATTTTTTAATTATTTTAAATATTATTTTAACATTAGTTTTGTACCAAAAAAAAATAAAAAAAAATAATGATTAATCGTGAACAATTGACTCTTAATATTTTCTTCGTAATTTTCTTTTAGTTAACATAAAATATTCAAACTATGTTTTAAAAATATAATGATGTAAACACTAATAATTATAAAACTTTTTTTATTATGAATATGTTAATTATGACACTTATTTGTAAAAGTTTATATATTAAGACTAACAATTATATAATATATATACCATCATTTTATGAGAAATGATAAGAAAAAGAGAATTTGGAAGAGAGAATCACATTGTGCAATTTGATTGGCTGAAAAATTAAAATAATTTCTCTCTCTTCATTTTTTCCTCACATTTTTTTATTTTTCCAATCAATAAGGTGATGCAACGTCATTCTCTCCCTCTATCCCTCCTCTTATTTATAATGTTGTAAAGGAATGCGTGAGAATGACATAAACAATAAATAGACAGAGATTTAACATAATTCATCAAGATAAAATTTGACTACATCCGTCCAGAAGAGAGACTATTATTAAGAATATTGTTATAGAGTTGATGACATAAAAACTAGAGTTATAACACGAGTTTATATAACTTTCGATCTCTTGAAACCTTAATATAAAAACCCTAAAAAATAAAGAATTGGGCCGACCCATTAAAATTGCCCAACTATTCAAGTATATTCAAGAAATCTCCACCTTGACTTGAATTCCCTCAGATGTCCTATGTGTATTAGTCGATGTCGGATGACCCAGTTGTACTCATTGATGTCGGATAATTTAGATGCACTCATCGGTATCGGATGACCCAAATCAAATCGTCGGTGTCGGATGACCAGATGCATTCATCAATGTAAGATAGCCCAAATACATTAGTCAATGCCCTTTTCCATCTTCCCTATCTATCTCTTCTAATGTTTCCCCTAGGAAAACTTAACAGTTTCTAACGTTAAGCAAGTTCAAACAATGTTGGAACTTTCTATGATAAACTGGCTCGCTGAACATATCAACATGATTGATAGTAGTTCCTACCTATTTTACATTTATCCTCTTCTCAATACTTGAAAACGATACCTCACGTAATATGTTTAGTCTATTCATGATGAAGCTGATCCTTGGCTAAGCATAAAGCACTCAAACTATGCGTGTTCCTGATATAGGCCCAGATTACTAATTAATTATTTTAAGTCATATTCCCTCTTTAGCAGTTTAGGTTAATGCCATGTACTCTACTTCCGTTGTAGACAAAGCCATAGTAAGTTGTAACTTCGCTTTCCAACTAATAACCGATCCCCTAAGAGTAAATACAAAAACAATCATAGATCTCGTACTATTAACATCTCCATCAACACCTCCAACATAATCAGAATCTGAATAAGTAATCAAATACCATGTATTACCTCCATATATGAGACTAACATCAAATGTTCTATGTAGATACCTAATATCCTATCATAGCTTGCTAATGCTCCTTCCCTAGTTGTATCAAAAATCTGCTCATAACACTCACTGTCTGTGCCAGATCTAGTCTTGTATAAACCATAACCTACATCAAACCTATTGCGCTAGGATAAGGAACTCGAGTCATATAGTCCTTTTCCTCATTTGTCTGAGGGGCAAACAAAGTAGTAAGATGAATATTAGCAGCACAAGGTGTATCTATAGGTTTATCTAATGACATCCCAAACCTTGAGTACACCTTCTCAATGTAACCTTTATGTGATAAGAAATATTTCTTCTGACCTCTATCTCTAAGAATCTTCATTCCTAGAATTTTCTAAATTGTTACTGGATCCTTTATCTCAAACTCAGCATTTAAGATCTTTTAGCTTATTAATATGTGTTTTTCTCTTTGCTGCTATCAACATTTATCTACATATGGGACTAGGTAGATTGAATGAGTCATCCTTCAACTTGTTGTAGTACACATAACACTCATATGCACTCCTCTAGTAGTTAAGAGACATCATAAAATTGTCAAACATCTTATACCACTACCTTGAATATTATTTAAGTCTATATAATGACTACTTCAACTTACAAATATATTTTTCTTTTCCTAAACATGGAAACCATCTGGTTGAGTCATTTAATCTCTTCCTCTAGCTCTACATGTATAAAGGTTGTTTTAACATCAAGATGTTTAAGATCCAAATCCTGATGTGTCATTATTGTTAGTAACACCCTAATAGAAGTATGTTTGACTACCGGTAAGAAAATCCCGTTATAGTTTACTCCCTATTTTTGATTGAACCCCCTTGCAACAACTCGAGCCTTAAACTTGACTCCCTCAACAAATGTAATCCTTCATTTTTCTTGAAAGCCCATTTGCAGGTAATAATTTTTTTCCCTATAGGAAATGAGACTAACTCCCAAGTATGATTCTTGTGAAGTGATTTCATCTCATTTCCCATTGCTGTGAACCATTATGAAGCTTAAAATCCGGATACAACTTCTTTGTGAGTGGATGGTTTAGATGTACATCTCCTCCTCAGCAACCTGTAGTGCATAATCAACCATATTTTCATAACCCTATCTCTAAGGTGGTCTAACTTTAATCCTCCTTAACCGACCTTCAACTACACTCTCATGAATAACTTCATACGATTGAGAATCTAATTATTCAAGCTCTAAGAGGTTACCCTCAACATGGAGTTATTTCTCCTTTTGTAGTGTAGTTTCTAACTCTATATGTTTGTCATCACTATTACTTTTTGCCACAGAATTGTCAACAGAAGTATAGAATTATCATAAAAAATGACGTTTCTACTCATAATAACTTTTTTTCCAGATAAAAACCATACTCTGTATCCTTTGACATCATCTCCATATCCTTTGAAGTAAACAACTTGTCTAATTTCTTCTCATTTCCTCACCCATAACCTTTGTTAGTAAACAACCCTGAAGTTTGATTGTCTATAATTGTACCAGCTGCCATATGACACATATTCCTTGAATGAAGGGCATACCTTGCATCAATATGTATTATTCATAATAACTATAAAAAATGTTTTCATTTTCCACTAAAATTTAGTTTTGTCATTTTGCCTTTAAGGCATGAAATTTGTGTATCACTATATTCATAATAAAATTATCTGAAACATCCAACCTTATAAAGTTTTATCATAAATTTCTCTCCTATGTGGTCTAATATACAATGCCACATATATGAGTGTAACCCCCGAAAAAGTCATGTTTCTCAAAAAAGTTCGAGGTTTGAGAATTTCAACATCGGCTTGCGTGTAAGAAATCTATTTAAAATAAAACATTATTTTAAAAGATTTTAAATAATCCCTGACAACTTTTGAAATTAATTATAAAAATAATTAATTATATATAAACTAAAATTTGATTTTTTGAAAAACTGGGTTTAAATTAATTAAAAATAATCAATTTATTAGATTATTTTTTGAAATAGAGTCACCATGATTTATTTTAAATCAATAAAAATGCATACGTGTACAAACGTATTTTTAGCTAGGGTTTCTTTAAGTTCATAGTTTGGTGATACTCTGGAAAGGACTTCCGTGCTTCATCTTCCGTACCCGTTTTTAAAACGGTCACTACTTAGAAATTTGGTTTTTGAAAATCTTTTGTATAACATTTTATTTTAACCGATAATTCTCCTAGTTCTAAATATGCATAGGTTTTGTGTACTTAATGAATTATAACAACAATGATTTAAATGCTGGTACATGTTGTTGATGATGACTAGGGACGAAAATACCTGAAGAACATTAGTATTTAAAGGCATTAGGGTTCAATCATCTATCCCAAACCAGCCTTTATCAAAATAAGTTTTTGTAAAAATATACAAAAAATATTTTTAATCATTTTCTATTTTTTGGGAATTTTTAAAAAATGATTTGAGGTTCCAAAATTACAAAAATAATTTTGGAATTTTAAAATTGGAACCAAACAAGCCTTAGGACTAGTGTCCTAGGTCTTGGGTTCATTTTATCGGTCGGTGCTAAAAAGTCGTCGATCCTGGTTTGGGACCGCTCGGACCGGGTTTAGGATCCTCGGTCAGGGTGCGAAAGTCCCTTGGTCGGGGTGCTAAGGCCTATTAGTTCTCTGTTAGAATTCTTGGTTGAGTGTTAGAATTCTCGGTCGGATGCCTCAGTCCTAAGTGGAAGTCATCAGTCTTGGGTTTGAGAGTTTTTTACCGGGTACGAGACTCCTCGGTCCTAGGTTTGATTTCTCGACCGAATGTAAAAATCATCGGTCCGACCTCCTGGCCCTAAATGAATAATATCGGTCGGACCTCTCGGTCTTGGCTAAAAAGCCTCGGTCGGACCTTTCGGTCCTAACCGAAGATCCTCGGTCGGATCTCTTGTTCCTAGTCAGACTAGTCGGTCCTCAAGAACATTAAAATTGTAGGTTTTTCAATTTTAAGGGAGGCTTGAATCCTTTGATCCAGGGCTTGGGTAGATTCACAAAGCTCCTAGAAACATTTGAAACATCATACTATTGTATCATTCCAGCTGAGTGATGATCAATTTGTTCAAAACAGTTTGAAGGCCAAAAAACAGATTTTTGGTTTTTAGAGTTTAATGAAGTGTAAAGAGCTTTCCAATAGCTTCCTTATACTTCATATACATTTTTTTTTGGAAAAACGACTTAGCGTCATTTCATAAAAAATTCTCAAAAACGGGAAAAAAATCACTAGATTAAGAGATCATTCTAGACAGACCTAGAATGATTTTGAAGTCGTATCATTCTAAATAAAAGCAAAAACGTAACTACACTATCTGATTATAATGTTTTTGTTTTTAATGATTTTAGTAAACGGTAAATTCCAATTCCTACTGATATTCCAATTATGCTCCGTACTTGGAACTTTTCTCCACGTTCCCGCAAGTGCGCCACAATCCGAGACTATGTCTCTCCATAATTCTTCAACAATTCTGCGGGTTCTGCCATAGACTCTCGCATTACGTTCCTACCAAATATTGTAAACTACTGCTCCAAAGCCGCACTTGAATACGTTTATTGCGAATATGTTTCCTTTGGCTTTGAGTAGTGCTGCTTCTTTGATTTATTTCCATTCCATCGGAAACTGATTAACTCTAGGCTTTTAGAAAATTTATCCCAAATTTCCAATGCTATACTGCAGCTCCCAAACAGGTGATCAATAGTTTCTTCACTTCCGTTGCATAGAGGATAGCTCACGTCTAGGATGCTCATATACTTGCTGATGCTAAGTACTTCATATACTTGAATGATACAAAAACATGAACACTTGTTGTTCATTTGGACCAATTCATGAACTGGAATTTTTTAATTATTTTGAAATATTTTATTTTAATCACACATGATCGGGATGGATCAAACATGATCCAAATAGTTGCCCAACATCATTAAAATCATATTGGGAAGCTTTTTAAGCTGATGTTCTTGAAGATTAGTCCAAAAACAAAAAACCCGTTTTTTTTTTAATTTTTACAAATTTAAATTTTGGTTTTTTTGATTGATATCGATTGATCGATCATAGCTTTAACATAAAGCTTTTAAATGATCCATAGATCGATTTCCAATCAAAAAATCCAACAACTAGGCAGCATACAAGCTCATGAAAACGGAAATATAAAAATTTCAATTTCAAACTAAAAGTATGAATTAAAAGATGATTGGAAGCTTACCAAGTTTTGGAGAACACTCTTTAGACCATAAGGAAGCTTTATGGATGCCTAAATCCAAGCTTTAAAGCCTTGCGCGAAAATTCCAAAAAATTAGAAGCTTGGTGCTTTAATGTCGGGTTTTCTGAAACTTTTGATTCTTGGCTTGTGATGATATCTCTTGGCTTCCAAATTGTTAAGGGAGGCTATTTATAGCCTCCTGAAGTTGGTTGAGGGAGCAAGTGGACTCGAATTAGTCAAACATCATTTATGGTGTTTTGGTTGTTCTTCCTACCAGTTGCCTGAATAGGCATCATTGATGCCTATAGATGTAGGAGAAATGATCACCGAAGTTGGGTGATCATTACAGCTTTTGAATGGAGTCAAACCATCTAGAAACGACCGAGATCCATCTTTGAAAAATTAAAGATGGTCGTGAATGGTTATTCAACCAGCGTCACGACGAAGACGATGATCGAGGGCGAAATAACATCGTTTCGGGTTAGAACGTAGACGCAGAGTGATCTGTTGGCGTTCTGTCAGCGTGCCATTACGGTTTGGATGTTTCGTCGCATTTCGGTTGACGGAGCTAACGTGCGCGCTAGTTGATCGCCTGCTTTGCGGATGCACGCTTCCTTCGTTACAGCGGGCGATGTGGGCAGTTCTGAGGTGGTAGATAAAATGGGTACCACATTTTATCCTAAATTATTTATTTTAACCCTTTTGATTTTTATAAAATTATTTTTAGAAAAAAATGAGAACAACATTTATCCCAAATAAATTTATTTATTTTATTTGGCAATTTTCCTTAATTAATTAAGTTTTTATAATAAAAATAATTAATCTAATTGATTATTTAAGTAGGCTTTGGCCTTGGAGTTAATTATTTTGATTTTATTCTTTCAAAAATAATCAAAATAATTATTTTAAAATTTATAAATTGGTTATGTATATTTTTAGTACTTATAATGAGATTAATTGATTATATTGTTCGAACATATTTTGTGTCCCCTATTTATATTGTAAGTATGTAATTGGTAAGATATAGTAAACGTACATCATTAGACATCCAACAAATACCATAAAGAATATTATCACGCAAGATGCGGCAACTTAATCGGAAATCACAAACTCAAATTCATTTGAACGAAAGCTGAAATATATATAATATTCTTAACAAGTGTAGGAATGAAATAACAATTATGTAAATCCAAAATAAGTCTACTAGGCAAAGACAAAGTAAGAGTAAGTTCCTACACTTAAAACAAATTATCTCGTTGCATCCTTGTAGGTCAATCTATCTTTTCTTTAGTGGCCTCCTGTTTTTAAATACATGTATGTTAACAAATAAATATGAGCCACATCAGTATCTAATATCTAGACATTTATTAAAAATCGACTTGTCCTCAATAACAAACATACTTGAGGAATTACCATTATCCAACACTTTATTCTTCTTTAGTGACTCCAGGTAGACCTTGTAGTTTCTCTTTTAATGGTCATCTTTATCACAATGAAAACAAGTTCTTTGTCATCCTTTTTGCTTCTCAAAAACTTTTTCCTTTCCCTTGTTACCAGAAGATGAACCCTTATTGGTTTTCCAAACCTTTTGAAAACTTTTGTTCTGAGTCTTGTTAGAAGATATGAAAAGAACTTATTTTCTTTTCTTTTCTTTCATTTCCTTTTCAAGATTCAACTTATCACAACAAATTGATGAGTTTTGGAATTGTTCTCTAAATTTTGTTCATCTTGTAGTTAAATACAACTTGTGAATAACTATTTCAAAGTGAGTGTAAAATTAAATTAATACATAATTTATTATATAAATCAAAACTGAGAGTATTTAGTCTCTGAATGTACCCAAGCATCTTTAATGTATGTGTAAACAAAGTTGATCCATCTTAAATCTTAGAATTAAACAACAACTGTGAGACTTCGAACATTTCTTTTCTTGAGATGGAATATCATGGTATACGCATCCATAAACTCATGTTGTTTTTGTAACTCTAAATTCATCGAGGAAAGCATCAACCCATATACTACCTCTCTAGCATCTTTATGTTTATTGAATTCAATTAATTCTTCAGTAGATGAATCATTAGTAGGTTCATCGTTCAATGGTATGTCGAGTAAATACCCATGTTTTTCAGCTCTTAGGACATCTTAATGTTTTTGAGACACTCTAAAAAATTTCAACATCATGTGTTCATTCGTTAATGAACTAATATTAATAGCGATAGACATATTTGATAGACATATTTGAAAATTCATAATATTTTAAAATTTTTGTTAGAAAGTATTTTAATATAGATATCAAGACTTAAATATTTTAAGTATGATTCGCACTATTTTATTACAATTTTTGGCCCTCAACCTCTTGACTCGGGATTTTACCATCATATGTAATCCTAGTGAGATGATATCCTTTTTAGTTTATGATAACCCACAACTAGGGTTGACATGATCATCACACATTCATATAGGTAGGTTTGACACTATACTATTTGCATATCTAATAAAATCATTATTAGTATTATCAACTACTTGATATGTACTCTATTGGATATAAACTTCTTTGAATTTATTAAGATCTTAATCTCAAAATATCTAGTATGTCTTCATTCCTCTAGTCTATGATCGGGACTGACATACTAGAATCGTGGTTAAAGTATACTTGTTAATCTGTAAATGATATTGCAATGGTTCATTCTTCAAATTAAGGTATGACACAATTATATCATATATACAATCATTGCATTTGTATTTACATGGTTTGGTTTAGGAAAAGTCCCTAGATATACAATCATTGCATTTGTATTTACATGGTTTGGTTAGGGACTTTTCCTATATATTAATTCTCGGAGCCACAAAAATTAATTTGGTCTAACCGATAAGACATGCATTAATTATTAATTATTAATTATTATAAAAGTGTTACTAAATAATTTTCTACATCTTTATGTGATTTTATCTCCTTCTTCTTGATGGACCTTCATATGTTCGTCCATTCGCAAATATTTTTATGCAACTATTTTACATAATTTCTATCTAAACTGGCGAGAAAAGAATTTAGAAAAGATAAATCAAGGGTTCACAAACTCTATATCAAAATCACATCCAAACAACATTCAAACAGACCTATGAACAATCACATTGGGCGTTCTAAGTCCATAACTATCCATCATACATTCCTTTCTAATATTGAGAATTTTAAGAGTTTCAGATTGATAAACAATTTATATAGAAACATATTAAAAGCTCTATATACTTCTTTTAATATTATTGTTATGATTTGTATCTCCCAAATCCGACCTGCTTGAAAACAATCTGTAAAAACACAAGAAAGAGGAACACAAGAACACACAGATTTATAGTGGTTCACTCAAATTAAGCTACATCCACTTCAGCCACCACCAGATTTACTATGAATAAAAAGAAGGAATACAGAGTTTTTGCCTCACACTTTATCTCTCTAGAATTTTGTCTTGACCATGTAAACCTTTAATAATTACCTAGTAATAAACCTAAATAACTTTGGTCAGGCCCAAGCCCAAAACCAAAAAAAGAAAACCCAATAAACTCTAATTAACAATGTAGAGTTTATTATAAGTGTAGGCTCCATAACTCAACAATCTCCCACTTGGATACTAACTTCATCATCTCTCGATCGGTAGTGGCTTTCCATTCGGTGTCTTAACGAAGAAGACAAACTAAAGTTGCACACAACTTCAGTTTCTCATTTGTCACAGCTTTCGTCAGCATATCAGCTGGATTCTCACTCCCGGGAATCTTCTCAAGAGCTAATACTCCATCTTCTAAAGTTGACCGGATGAAATGATAACGAACCTGTATATACTTCGTCCTACCATGATAAACAGGATTTTTTGTCAAATGAATGACACTCTGACTGTCGCATCGCAACACACTTCTCTCGTAGTCTTGACCCAATTCTCGCAAAAAGGGTTGTAACCACATCATTTCCTTAGCAGCTTCTGTCACAACAACATACTCTGCCTCACAACTAGAAAGAGCAACAATCTTCTGAAATTTTGAAACCCAACTGATTGTAGTACCTCCCAGAGTATAAATATACCCTGTTGTACTCTTCCTACTATCAACATCACCACCATTGTCAGCATCAACATATCCTTCCAAACCCATATTAGACTTTCGAAAACACAAAGCGAGATCCGTACTTCCTCTTAAGTATCGTAGTATCCACTTTACTGCTTCCCAATGTTGTATACCCGGATTGCTCATGAATCTACTAACAACTCCCACTGCATGTGCTATGTCCGGTCTTGTGCAAACCATCGCATACATAATACAACCAATGGAAGACGCATACGGAACAGTTTCCATTTAATTATTCTCCTCCTCGGTTGAAGGCGACTGATCTTTAGATAGTCTGAAGTGACTAGCTAAGGGGATAGTAACTGGTTTTTCATCATACAAGTTGAACATTCTTCACATATTCTTCTTGTGAAAGCTTGAGAATTTCTTCATCCCTGAAAATTCTCATCCCAATGATTTGTTTAGCAACTCTCAAATCCTTCATTGCAAACTTTTCAGACAACTCTTTCTTGAGCTTGTTAATCTCATACAAGCTTGCTCCAACAATCAACATGTCATCAATGTAGAGAAGAAGAATAATGTACGATTTAACAAACCTTTTGATATAGCAACAATGATCAGCTTCACACCTCAAAAAATTATTACTTTTCATGAAGGTATCGAACTTCTTGTACCATTGCCTTGGAGCTTGTTTCAAACCATACAGACTTTTTTGAAGCTTACACACAAGCTCATCTTTTCCTTTGATTTCAAATCCTTCTGGTTGTCGCATGTAAATCTCTTCATCTAAATCACCATGAAGAAAAGCAGTTTTGACATCCATTTGTTGAAGATGAAGGTCTTCTTTCACAACCAAACTCAAAATAGTTCTGATTGTCATCAATTTAACTACTGGAGAGAAGATCTCATTGTAGTCAATACCTTCTTTCTGTTGAAATCCTTTCACAACCAATCTTGCCTTGTACCTCATGGTTTTATCATGTTCTTCTTTAATCCTGAAGATCCATTTGTTGTGAAGTGCTTTCTTTCCCTTTGGTAGCTCAGTGAGCTCCCAAGTCTGATTCAACATCAAAGAGTCCATCTCATCTTTCATAGCAGACTCCCACTTAATCGATTCATTAGATTGTATTACTTCCTCATAACATTCAGGTTCACCTATATCTGTCAACAAGATATAGTTCAGAGATGGAGACCACCTCTCAACTGGTTTTCGATTCCTTGATGATCTTCTCAACTGTATAACCGGTGTTTGCTAATTTACCTTTGGGGCCACGTTCTCAATGATTTCATCTTCAACAACACATTGTTCTTCTTCGACAACCAGTATATATTCAGCTGAAAATTGTCTCAAATCGACTGTACCAGTCTCTTCCAACTTGGAATCACCATCTGATTCTTCCTAACACAATCTTTGTAGAGAACCTGTTCATTGAAGATCAAATTTCTGCTACGAATGATCTTCCAATTTTGATTATCCCAGAAACTATAACCAAACTCGATATCACCATAACCAATGAAAAAACATTTATTAGACTTTGGATCAAGCTTGATCCTATCACATTCATTAATATGAACATATGATAAACAACCAAATACTTTTAAATAAGAAAGGTTTACCTTTTTATTGCTCCAAGCTTCTTCAGGAATTCTGAATTCAAGAGGAACAGAGGGTCCCCTGTTTATCAAATAGGCAGCAGTATTAATAACTTCTGCCCATAAGGTTTTAAGTAGCCCTGCATGCAATCTCATGCTTCTAGCACGCTCGTTCAATGTTCGATTCATTCGTTCAGCTACCCCATTCTCTTGAGGCATTCGGGGAACAGTCTTTACCATACTGATCCCATTCACAGCACAATACTCTTTGAAATCTGAATTGATATATTCACCTCCGTTGTCGGATCTCAAACACTTAACATTCTGATTTGTTTCATTTTCAACCAAAGCCTTCCATTTCTTGAAAATAGCAAATACTTCAGATTTGTTCTTCATAAAATATACACATACATTTCTTGTCGAATCATCTATAAATGTCACGTAGTATTGTGATCCGCCAATAGAAGAAACAAGTGCAGGTCCCCACACATCAGTGTGTACCAACTCTAGCATTTCTTTCTTGAGCTCCTTCCCAATTTTTAAAAAACTCACCCGTTTCTGTTTTCCAAGATTGCAGGTTTCACATAACTGATGTTCAACAGACTTCAGTTCTGGAATCTGCCCATTCTTCAAAAGAATTTTCATCCTTTTTTCGCTCATATAGCCCAACCTGCAATGCCACAGCTCACTGTTCTTCGACTCATCAACTAAAGCAGCAACTGATTCTCTGCAAGTTGAAGTCGTGTATAACATTCCAGTTTTGTGACCTCGAGCAACAACTATTGCTCCTTTAGTCACCTTCCACGCACCATTTCCACAACTGAAATTGTGACCTTCTTCATCAAGTTGTGTAACAGAGATCAAATTGCGCATTAAACCTGGAATGTGTCTCACCTTATTAATCATCCAAACATAACCATTTTCCATATTCAATTTGATGTCCCCCATGCCAACAATATCTAGTGGCTCACCATCTGCGAGATAAACTTTCCCACAGTTTCCAGCCACATAATTCTCCATTAATTCTTTGTGGGCAGTGGTGTGGAAAGACGCTCCTGAGTCAAAAACCCATGAATCTATCGGGCTATCAACAGACAGAAGTAACACATCAGTGACAAATTCTGTAACAATGTTGGCTGCATCATTTTTATCATCACTATTTTTCTTCGGTGCTTTGCAGTTCCTCTTTAAATGACCTTGTTTACCACAATTCCAGCACTCAAATGTCCGCTGAGACTTTGACTGACTCCTCCTGCTCCTTGACATAGATCTGCTCTTATCTCGGTTGAAATTTCTATCATTACCCTTCCCCTATTTTCCACATTCAGAGCAGAACCTTTGAATGTTTCACTAGAATCAATTTTACGAACCTCTTCAGCAAGAATTCGATCTCTAACTTCAACAAATTTCAGTTTAGCATTTCCAACTGAATTACTAATTGCTGCTCTCATAGGTTCCCAACTATTTGGTAGAGATGCTAACAAAATCAGGGCACTAACTTCATCCCCAAAATCAATCTCAACATATAGCAATTGATTCACAATTGTATTGAATTCATTCAAATGAGTAGTGACAGAAGTACCATCAACCATTCTTAAGTAAAAGAGTCTTTTCATTAAGTGTATCTTGTTGTTAGCAGATGGTTTCTCATACAAATCAGAAAGAGCTTTCATCAGACCCATGGTGGTCTTCTCCTTTGCTACATTGTGAGCAACCGTCTTGGCTAGCGTCAATCGGACAACTCCCAAAACCTGTCTATCAAGGAGTTTCTATTCAGCTTCATCCATCTTCTCTGGTTTCTCACTCAAAGAACATGAAGCTTCTTTCCATAGAGATAATTTTCAATTTGCATTCTCCAGAAGGTATAATCTGTCCCATCAAATCTTCTAATCCTATGTCCTATACTGTTCTCACTTGCCATCATTTCCAATGCTCAGATCTAGCCTAACTGCTCTAATACCAGTTGTTAGGATTTGTATCTCCCAAATCCGACCTGCTTGAAAAAAATCTGTAAAAATACAAGAAAGAAGAACACAAGAATACACAGATTTATAGTGGTTCACTCAAATTAAGCTACATCCACTTCAGCCACCACCAGATTTACTATGAAGAATAACAAGGAATACAGAGTTTTTGCCTCACACTTTATCTCTCTAGAATTCTGTCTTGACCATGTAAACCCTTAATAATTACCTATTTATATGGTAAACATTCAGGTAATAAACCTAAATAACTTTGGTCAGGCCCAAGCCCAAAACCAAAAAAAGAAAACACAATAAACTCTAATTAACAATGTAGAGTTTATTTTAAGTGTAGGCTCCATAACTCAACAATTATTTGGAAAAATCTTAAAACAAGCTAAAATATAGTAAAACACATATATCTCAATATATGTTATATTTTAAAATGTTTTAAAATTATAAACGGTGAAATTAAGTTAGGCTATATTATCATTTGTTGGGATTTTCTAAGGATATGTAATATATATAGGATAAAACTACGGAATTTAACGTCTACAATTTTATAAAACTTACCATCCATTTCTTTATTGATCGTCAAAATTTTGATCGTTTATAAATTATTTTAAAACTATCCATAAGGTGTTTATAGAATTACAATCTTTAGTTAACCTTTTACGGTTATTAAGACGGTCGTGATTCGTACTCCTTACGATTTCTTGAACTTGAGAGTAATTTGGATAATTTTGAAGAATGTTTATCATTATCTTGTCATTACAAACTCATATTCTGTGATGTTCCAAAATACCCAACAAGCATTAGCTCTCTTAAAAAAGGAGGTGATTCAACTGCACCTTCCAGTACGACTACATTGTAACGACTTCACTCTAGTCACTATCCCTGTCTTTGACATCCCCTCTTTGCGGTTAAGGTACGTAACGAATTTGAGCATGGCTAACTTTCATAGTGTAACGAGGTGTGTACAATGCCCGTGAACGAATTCTTCGCTGTATAGCTGACCGATGATTACTAGTTATTCCAGCTTCACGCAGGTTGAGTTGCAGCATGTAATCCGAACTAAGGTAATCCTTAAAGGAATAAGGTGGGAAGAATGAATATTGGTCAAAATTAATTTAATTTCACCAAATAAAACATAGAATATATTTTGATCTCTATGTTTATTGGGATAGGAAATGGGATCGTGAAACCTGTTGCTTATTCAAAAAGTGGTAAGAAAGTACCTTTGTGTATGAATTATGTAATACTTGTTTTGTATAGCATAGAACATGAGTCAGTTGAACCTATTATAGTTCATGATTTGCTACCTTTCTTTGAAGTACAATATTATTTGGAAAGTAGTCTCTGTGAATGTTACCCCATAAGTTGCAACTAATGGTAAGAAGAATTCAAGAAAAAGAAAAAAAGAACATGGGAGTAGATTCAAGGTTTCTTTGATACATGTTAAAATCACACACTTCTTAATATTTTCTAGAATAATTGATATCTTTTATTTTGTTTACAATTTTTTGGCTTGAAAAAGGTTAACTCTCTTAATTTATATTTTTTATTTTTCACTCACATTTCCATCATATATGTCACTATTTTAAGAAAAATAATATTTTTTGTATTTTTCTTTGAAAGACAAAGAAGAGGAGAGGAGAAGTGGAATGATGAAGAAACAAAGGAAGTCGGGAGTGTAAAGCATTTTGGTTGCTTTGGCAATGAATCTAGGAATTGGTCTTTGCTTTCTTTGTACATGGTTTATATTGCATATTAAACAAATAACTTTTAAGTTTGTAATAGAATGACAGCTTACTGGAAGTAGGGAGTGTAAAGCATTTTGGTTGCTTTGGCAATGAATCTAGGAATTGGTCTTTGCTTTCTTTGTACATGGTTTATATTGCATATTAAACATATTTTTAAGTTTGTAATAGAATGACAGCTTACTTGTAGGTTATAAGAACATTGTAAAATATATAACTTTTCAATTAGATTTGGACAGTAATAATACATCTAATTGACTTCTCTAATTGAAATCTTTTAACATCTAATGTTGATATTTAAATTGGAATCTTAAAGGTAAGCTCTTTTATTTTGTTTACATTTGTTTAGCTTTAAAAAGGTTAACTCTCTTAATTTACATTTTCACTCACATTTCCATCATCTATGTCACTATTATAAGAAAAGTAAATAGAATTGTACTTGCAAATTAAAAAAATAAAATTAGTTACTTTGACAATGAATCTAGGAATTGGCGGTTAGAATTATTCGAAATTGATACTAATTTAAATTGTGAAAAATTAAAATCTGAGTGTAGAAGCGTACCTTAATTGTAATCATGAATCTTCTCTTTCTTTTGAATGAAAATGTTCTTTAATCTTGTTTTTCCTTAGATTTTCTTTAAATAGAATTTTTCTTCCAATTTGATGAGTACGTCAATTGTTTGCTCTCTCTATTGATGGGGGATTCAAATGAGAAATGATCGTACTTCAAACAGGGACAGTTACCGTTAAAAAATAACCAACATTATGTTAGTTATTATAGTTTGGTCATTACTAATTTAGCCCCTTCATAAAATTAGAAATGCCACTTAGGTATCCTCACTTTATATTCATGACAAATACACCCATAAGTCATAAACTTAATTTCACATTAGATCACATTATTTTGGTTTATATTAAATATGATATTTTTACAATTATTTATTATACTAGTGATCCTATAAATTCCAACAATCTTCACATGTTCAAAAATAAATGTATCAACCATAATGCGCCTAAAGTTTATATCATCTAAATCATATGTTGTATAAACAATTTTATCAATTAATCATATCAACATAGGACCAAAGAGCTTTTCGTTGTATATAAGCACAATAGACCCAACAATGATCACATAAATCAATATAATTAATAGACAAGTAATATCATGAATGCGAGGAATGAAAATTTCTTGCACGGTAATTTTTTCATGTCAATTTTCAATTAGTCCTACTTGGATTTAGTGAGATTATACTTTAAACATAATTATACAAAGTTTAATGAACTGAATATTACTTAATTTCTGATCATAATAAAAACTTCATAAATATCTATAAAAATAATTAAACTGAAAGACAACCAAACTTCAAACTCCCATTAAAGTTAGAGATCGTCGATCTATATGACACTCATACGAGCAATATTATCATGAAAGATATTAGACGATAAGAACATTGTCAAGGGTTCATAAGCACAGAGTTTATACATAAATATTTTATAAACATCTATCAACTTTGTATCATTTCTTTCACAACAAGAAACTTGATGTCAATATCACCTAATTTTATGTCTAGTATCATGTCACTAATTCTGCTGCAATAGTGGATGACGATTAAAGTATTTTTTGACACTTCTTAAAGAAACAACAAAATCAACTAGCAAAAAATATAACCTAAAGTGGATTTCATACTATTTTGGCATCCCGTAAGATCGGAATCATAATACCCATTGATCTCAAGAGTATCTGACCTCCTATAAGTGACCTCGTATAAGTGAGCATTTAATTCTTAGTTCTTTTCAAATATCTCATAATATTGGCTACTTAATGTCAAATAAAGTTTATGACAAACAAAATGTCAACTACATATAAAATCACAAATAGGCGTTTACTCCCACTGAACCTGTGTTACACAAATAATTAATTAAATTCACCTCAAAACCAAAAGAGAGAATTGTTAGTTTGTAAAATTTATGGTACCACTAATGAGACGCTTCTTCAAAATATGCAAAGAGTGCCATAAAATTGTCCAGAAAGAGTAATTCGATTAAACTAGATTGTCTCTAATACACTTGATTTTGAGGTTGTTGAATTTGTACTTAATGAATTTGATCAATATTGTCTCGTTAGTCTTGATTTTTTTAAACTTTATCATCAATAGGAATAAAATATTTATCAATGTCAAAAACATTTTATATTTAAATCAAATCTTCCTCAATAGAAATTATTGATCTAAATAATTTTCAAATACAATCATGTCTCTTCTCAAACTCAATATCCTAAAAAACCAATATTGCAGTCTCTTCTAAAAAAATTATCTTTAACTTGACATCATAAAAATTATAATCCTTAATGAATTAGAATATTCAATAAAGTAGTTGCTCACATTTATAAACTTAATTAATAACTAAATTCAAATATTAATTTATGCAACATTAATATCAAGTCTTTGGACAGTAATATTAATTTTTATAGTATTTTGGTGTAATAATCAAACATTAATAGACATGTCAAATAATCAATCTAACTTTGGATGGATTAATTATTAACATAAATAATAAATAAGACTTTATAATTTTTACATTTTTACCATTATAAATATTTATGCAATTCCGTTAATTAATTATCAGTCTTTAGGCCAAATAATATAATCACTTGAATTACACAATACTACCTTTAAAAATTTTCTTGAATTAATTTCAACAAACATTGTCACTTTGGTGATTATTTGTATCAATAAAACAATCCAAATAATAAAAAATGATATCATTATTTTAAATTTAAATATTATATTATTATTATATATAATCCAAATCAATAATATATAGTTTACCGAAAAAACATGTAATTTTATTTTAATTTAATGACATGTAGTTTATTTGATTTTATTAAAAAAATAAAATTATATGTAGGCAATATCTTAATTCTTGAACTTGAAATTTGGAATGTCTCGTATTATTTAAATGATAAATCTTATTACCAAATTTCAAATATTTTTATAGCCGATACTTTCTCACTTAAGTTTTCCTTTTATATCCACTTTAATATTTAAATAAAAGGTATAATATAATTAATTATTCCTTAATTTATGAATAATCTGTTAAGATTGAAATAATAACTTAACTTTCCGAGTTCTTAATACCAAGAATCGGGTTCTTGATAGTTGGGACCGAGCGTAGAATTCAATACTCAAGCGCAGCGGATATATTGTGATAAGAGAATTCGAGGTTAAAGAGAGAAGAAACCGAGGTGATAAGAGAATACTACTAGAATACTCCTAGTAGTCCAAGATAGAAGTTCAAGACCGAGAGAATAACTTAGAGTAACAACTTTCACAAGCTTCCATTCATAACCCAAAAAGTGGGGTGGGCATCAGCATTTATAGCGGCTGAATTACCCAATAGTAGTTGGTTACAATTTTGTTACAACAACTTTTAGGGACATAGTCAACAATCTGTTTTGTGGGAATAGAAAAACAGAATTAAAATATTATTATGCTATGAAAACAAAGTTCCCGACCGAGTCTCTAGCCCAAGTGTTCCATAAGACCGTGGAGGGTGCACTTTCTTATTCGTGGATCGTAACATCATCTCCCCCATCAGAAGTTTGTCGACCCCGACGAAGAGAATGTTGTCTTGTTTGCCTCCTTGCTGCTAGCATCTCCGGGCATTGAATCCTTATTACTTCCGCATCTTCCCAAGTTTGGTCTTCTGTTTGGGCCCCATCCCAATTGATCAACAGTTGTTTTTTCATTTTCCCATGCACCATGATATCTTGTTCACCCACAATTTTTCTAGTCTTGTTTGGTTGAGTGCTAAGTTGGGGAATATTTTCAATAGCAGCAGGGGTTCCTTGGAATAATTTTAATTGCGAGACATGGAAGACATTGTCTATTCTGGTGTCGGTCCCGAGTTCCAGCTTGTAAGAAACTTCGCCAATCCTTTCCAACACTTCAAATGGCCCAAAATACTTTGGTGAGAGCTTGTGGAATAACTTCTTGACCGAGCGTTGTCTATATGGTTGTAACTTCACCAATGCCCAACTACCCACTTGCAATATGACATCTTTTCTCTTCTTGTCCTACTGCTTCTTCATACGATTCTGGGCTCTTTTCAAATGGAATTTTATGAGTTGGAGTAAGGCTTTCCTGGATGTTAGTGATAAATCCACTTCTTCCACTCTCGAGTCTCTTGCTACATACGGTGTGTGGACCGGAGGGGGGTATCCATATATTGCTTCTAAAGGTGTTGTTTGTATTGCTGTATGAAAATTAGTATTATACCACCATTCAGCCAAGGGCAACCAGTTTACACAATCTTTCGGAGTTTGGACAGCCATGCAGCGTAGATAAGTGACCAAGCATTTGTTGACTATCTCGGTCTGGCCATCCGTCTGGGGGTGATAGGCTGAGGATAAAGCTTGTTTTACTCCTTGTATACTTAAGAATTCCCTCCAGAAGGTGCTTAAGAACACTTTGCCCCGATCACTAATGATGGTTGTTGGCATTCCGTGGAGCTTGGAAACGTTGTCCACAAATAATTCAGCTACTGTCCGGGCAGAAAAGGGGTGTTGCAGACTCATAAAGTGGGCCATTTTCGATAGTCTGTCAACTACCACAAATATAACACTTTTACCTTTTGACTTAGGCAAGCTTTCAATGAAATCCATGGAGACCAATTCCCAAAATCGATTGGGAATTACTAAGGGCTGAAGCATGCCCCTATATGCTGAGTTATCAGGTTTATTCTTTTGGCAAACTTCACAGGTTCGGACAAATTCTCTAATATCTTTAAGCATCCCTAGCCAAGAGTAAACAAGTTGCATTTTCTTCTGGGTGACCAGAGTCCCTGAATGTCCCCCTTTTGCTCCCAAGTGCATGACTGCAATGAAGGTATTTCTGAGATCGTTATTCTTTCCCACCACCAGCCGGTCCCTTTTTTTTAACATCCCTTGGTCATATGAGCATTCAGGGTGAGAATCAACATTAGCAAGAATTTCACAAATGACTTTGGCTAAGTTGTGATCTTCTTCATAGCTTTTCTGAATTTGTTTTTGGACAGCAGTGTGATAAACTGAAATTCCTACACATTGGACACCTGTTACCCTCCTGGACAAAGCATCTGCCACCAAATTTTCTTTTCCCTTTTTATATTGAACAACAAAATCGTATCCCACCAATTTGTAGAGCCATTTTTCTTGTGCCGGGGTTTGAACTCTTTGTTCCAGCAGGTATTTAAGAGCTTTATGATCGGTCTTCACAATGAATTGCTTGTATCTAAGGTAAGATCTCCACTTTTCTACCGCAAAGGTCAAGGCCATCAGCTCTTTTTCATAGGTGGATGATGGTAACTTCTCTGGTTCAATCGCCTTGCTTATGAATGAAATGGGTCGACCTTCTTGCATTAATATTGCCCCTATACCAATTCCGCTTGCATCGGTCTATACTACAAAAGGGAATATTTAAATTTGGAAGCGCCAGGATCGGAGGGGAAAGCATACGCTGCTTCAACAATATGAATGCATCTTCAGCTTCTTTATTCCATTCAAACTGACCTTTTTTCAACAGGGCCGCGAGGGGTCGTGCTATGGAGTCGTAGCCTTTGATAAATCTTCTATAGTATCTGGTCAGACAAAGAAACCCTTTCAATTGCTTAGGAGATTCTGGAACTTGCCATGTGCTCATTGCTTCTAACTTTGCTGGATCTGTGGCTACACCATTCTCGTCAAGGATATGGACAAGATAGGAAATTTTCTTGCACCCAAAATTACATTTTCCCCTGTTAAGAAATAACTCGTTATGTTGCAATATTGAAAGTACCTTATGTAGGTGCTAGATATGTTCCTTCCAGCTCGGGCTGTATACTAGGATGTCATCAAAAAATACTAGCACGAACTTCCTTAGGAATGGTTTCAGGGTCGCTTTCATTAGGTTTTGGAAGGAGGATGGTGCATTGGTTAGGCCAAAGGGCATCACTAAAAACTCATACAGGCCTTCGTGAGTCCGAATGCTGTTTTGTGGCAGTCACCTGGGTGCATCCTTATCTGGTGGAACCCTGAGCGCAAATCGAGCTTGGAAAAGAACTTGGACCCATGCAATTCTTCCATTAATTCTTCAATGACCGGAATAGGAAATTTATCCTTAATGGTTGTTGAGTTCAGCCGCCTATAATCAATACACATTCTCCAGAATAAGTCTTTCTTTCGGACCAACACCACAGGTGTGGCAAAAGAGCTGTGGCTTCTCCTTATGACTCTCTTGTCCAGCATATCGTTGACCAAAAGTTCAATTTATGTCTTCTGCAGGGCAGGATATCGGTAAGGACGCAGGCATACAGCTTCTGTGCCTTCCTTTAAAGGGATGCGGTGATCATGTTCTCTAGCGGGTAGTAAGTCCTCAGGTTGCTGAAATATTGGGCTGAAGTCATCTAGCATTTTATGAAGGTCTTCAGGAATATCATCTGGCGGCCTTGTAGAGAGTGAGAAAAATTGTGCTTCGTTTTCACTTCTTATTTGGATCATGGAAACAACATTGCTTTTCTTTAATAACTTTCTTAGGTGATCACCCTTCATTAAGTTGATTTGTGTATGTGGTATGCCTTGCAAGACCGTGGTTATCCCTTCTTTTTCAAAAGAGATGGTTAATTTTTCGAAGTCCCATTTTGAAGGGCCTAGAGTAAACAGCCATTCGATTCCAAACACAATATCGTACCCTGTCATGGTGAATACCTTCATGTTTGTTTGATAAAACTTACCTTCCATAGACCATTTCAGATCTTGGCAAAAGCTAAAGCATAGAATGTTAGAGCCGTCTGCCACTCGGACCGATAGCACTTGGGTTGGAAGTATGTCATGGCTAATGTTCTTCATTATCCTGCTGTTAATGAAGTTATGAGTGCTACCTATATCAATTAGGATCACAACCGGTAGGTTCCCAACTTTACCAAGAATCTGGAGCGTTTGAAAGGTTTTAGAACCCGTCAATGCATGTAAAGATATGGCTAGTTCTTCCGCTGCGTCAAGCAGGAAAGGAGAATCATCAAAGTCTACCTCCGGAGCAGGTTCTTGGAGACTTGGGGCGACTTCTTGATCATTGGCCGAGACCATGAATAACTTTGATTTACACCTGTGGTTTGGTTGCCATTTTTCATCGCAAGTGTAACATAGGCCCTTCTTTCTCTTTTCATCCATTGAGACCGGGTCTAATTGCTTAATATGGCTCAGGTTTGCACTCGAAGAGGACCCATATGATGAGCTCGGCTTGATGTATGGGGTTTTATTCGTGCTTTTCCAACTTGGTTTGATGTTGCTTAGATTGGGCAGTAGTGGTGGCTCAACGTTGTACAAGTTCCCACTGCTCATTAAGGACCGATACATTGCTTCTTGGACTTTAGCTATGGCCATAGCTTCGTTTAAAGAATTCGGGAATCACAACCTGATGCAGTTTGCAATCTCCTCCCTCAGACCGGACATGTAGCAATCTATTACGTAGTCCCTTGGCATATGATATAATTTTTGAGAGATCGACATGTACCGCAGATTATATTCTTGAACCGAACCAACCTGTTTCAGATTCATCAGCTGCCTCATTGGAGTGTCATGTATAGAGGGCCCAAATTGTGCCAAGAGGTATCTCTTGAACACATCCCATGACAATGTTTCCCTATGGTTGCGGTTCTGAAGGTATGACCCGTATCACATTCTTGCTTCGCCAGAAAAGTGAATGGGGGCGATTTCTAATTTAATGGCATCCTTTGTCTTGTCCACCCTGAAGAATTGCTCGGCGGATATCAGCCAGCTCTCGACATCGGGTCCATCAAACCGAGGAAAGTCGACCTTGGTTAGCCGAGTGGGAGGAACATAATGTTGATCGCGGTTCTGGCCAGGGTGATGGGGACGATATGGAGGACCGTCGCAAGAAGGCTCGTCATCATCATCGAGGCCGGCGCGGGGATCTTGGCCCTTACCCGACACGCCACTTTCGATTGCTGCAAGTCTTTATTCAGCGATATTGAATCTTTCGTCTATATTATTGCTTAGTTCGGCCATCTGGTATTTAAGGGCAGCATTCATAGCAGCCGATTCAGTCATATGTTGGTGTAAAATGGCCTGCGTAGAGGCTGATTGTTGGGACAATCCTTCAATTAGGAACTTTAGCGCTTCCATTTCTTTCTGCTGGCGGATTTCTACCATTTGGAGAATCGCCCAGCTCTGATACTAATTTGTTAAGCTTGAAACAATAACTTAGCTTTCTGAGTTCTTGATACCAAGAATCGGGTTCTTGATAGTTGGGACCGAGCATAGAATTCAATACTCAAGCGCAGCGGATATATTGTGAGAAGAGAATTCGAGGTTAAAGAGAGAAGAAACCGAGGTGAAAAGAGAATACTACTAGAATACTCCTAGTAGTCCAAGATAGAGGTTCAAGACCGAGAGAATAACATAGAGTAATAACTTTCACAAGCTTCCATTCATAACCCAAAAAGTGGGGTGGGCATCAGCATTTATAGCGGCTGAATTACCCAATAGTAGTCGGTTACAATTCTGTTACAACAACTTTTAGGGACTTAGTCAACAATCAGTTTTGTGGGAATAGAAAAACATAATTAAAATATTATTATGCTATGAAAACAATGTTCCCGACCGAATCTCTAGCCCAAGTGTTCAATAGGACCGTGGAGGGTGCACTTTCTTATTCGTGGATCGTACCATAATCATTAGCCATGATTTAAATTTATATAAATATATATACCTAAAAATAACCCTTGTTCCTTAAATCTCTCTTTAATTTTTATAAAATATATTAACATTATATATTATATCTGAGGAGAACTGTTCTTAAATCTAGGAATCTTTAATAATAATTGTTTAACCGTCAACTTAACGAGACTTAACTATATAATTTTGTTTTGGAAAAACATGACAATATAATTTGAATATACATAAATCTTCTAACATAGTTAATCTTTATATTCCCTACTAATTATTTGATATTATAAAAAAATTAATATATTTATATATTACTTACAAAAAAAATGTTTTTAAAATTATCTAAATTCATCCATATAGAGAAAATTTAAATATTCATTAATTTATGATCTTATTTTAAGGATTGCTTAAATATAAGAATTCAAATATCCCTTACTATATCTTTAAATCTAAAATATATATATTCATTATCAATATCAATATATTCCTAATATTAAGGTTTAAAATTATAAAAACCAATATATATATCCAATAATATATATGATTTGATTTATCATAAATATATATACCATTGAATCGAATAATATATATTCTCACAAAATTAAATTAGGTAGAATTATCCAAATTAGATTAAAATCAGAATGCTAAACATACCTGAAACATACCTAATTGTAATCATAAATCTTCTCTTTCTTTAGAATATTTTTTTTTTAAAGGTTCATGTATATTAAAAATGAAAAAAAAATTTAAGTACATAAACAAAACAAGACATATAACAAATAAAAAATAAAAAAAAAATACTTTAAAAGTTATCGAGCTCATAAATCCTCTAGAAGAATGATTAAATCCCCGATAGACTCTACTGATTTACTGAACGAATCTCAGAAAACTTCAAAATAATAGTATTATGAATGATATGCATTAGATGACTACGATCATTGAAAGTTCGACAATTTCTCTTAAACAAGATAGTCCATTAAAAACAATTGGGATGGAAACCCAAATATGTAGGTCTTCCATATTATAACTTCCTAGAAACTATCTAAAGACTCGGGTATTACCCAATGAATTCTAGTAATACTCCATAAAAGGCTCCAAATACTAGTCACCCCTCCACAATGCAAAAGTAAGTGATTTGTCGATTCAACCTTTTCTTGACACATACGATAATGACTAGCCATAATACAATTTTTTTCATGCACATGTCATCTGTTAGAATTCCACCATGAATAACGCTTCATCCAAAGAACGAGATCTTGGATTGAATCTTTAAATCCCAAAGTTTTTTCAATAAAAATTATGTGGAATAATTTTAGCGAACAACTTGTAGCAATGTCCTACATGGAAACTATCCATTTCCTGCCAACGCGTAATGTCTTGTTCAGACGGTGAAACTTGTTTACGTCCCACCAAAAGTAAAACTCAATTATGGAACAAAGTCTCCATAATATTTAATCTCCTTCTATATCTAATTCGACTAGAGAAACCACTAGACTGAGGATCAAACATGCCCTTAACTGTGGCATTTCTACATTTATCAATGGAATCAAGCTCAGGATACATCGTAGCTAGACTTTTGACACTACACCAAATGTCTTCTTAAAATTTAATTGAAGAACCATCTCCCACAAAGAATCTAGACTGCTCACAAAAATTTTTCTACATAGGATAAATTTCCCTCCAAATGCTATAGCCTGTTGGATAATTAGACATTTTGGTAAACCAACCAGACCAATCATTACCATACTTACATCTGACTATCGATGCCCAAAGACTATTCAGCTCCATTGCAAATCTACTATACCATTTTGATATAAGAGATCTTTATTAAAAGAAATAAGATCCCAAATATTTAGACCTCCTTGATCTTTAAAACATTTAACTTTTATTACAACTAACTAGATGACAAAATGATGAGTTAGAAGATCCCAATAAAAAAATTACACATTATTCTCTACATTTTCATCGCTATTCTTGGGGATAATGAATAAAGACATCATATATGTGGGCATAGATAACAACACACACTTAATGAGGATTAGCCGACCCCCCTTTTGAGATTATTTTACTTTTCTATCTAGACAATTTTACATTCTATTTTAGTAATAATCGGGTCCTAAGAGACATTGATCGCAATTTAGAACCTAATGACATACCAAAATATGTTGACGTAAGATCACCAATTCTGATCCCAACACATTTTCCAACCTTATCCTTCTTCTATTCGAAACATAATTTGAAACAAAATATGCCTGATTTATTAAAATTAAATTGAAAACCGGAACATGCACCGAATAATCATAAAATATCTCGAAGGTGTTTAAAATATCTATAAGTAGCATGAACCATGCATAGCGTGTCATCAATGAAAATCAAATGTGATATGACAAAATGATATCTTATTAACCCACAACACATTCCATAGATAAGTCTCGAGTTTTCTGTGAAAGTCATCATTTTTTAGAGAGTTTACATAACACTAACAAACAAAAAATAAGAGAGTGGATCACCCTGTCTAGTCCCTCTAAAGCTCTCGAAAAATCTATGAGAACTTCTATTAACAAAGACAGAAAACTTAACTGTCGATAGGAAAAATCTAATCCAACCAATCCATTTTGCACTCATTCCCATTTTGTTTATTACATCAAATAAAAACATCCAATTGACATGATCATAATCTTTTTCGATGTCTAATGTGCCAAAAGCACATTTTCACCTCTTGAATTAGCTGAGTGAATGCACTCATTGGTTATTAATACGACATCACAGATTTGACGACCTTTGATGAACGCCATCTAATTACTATATATGTCCGTCTCTAACACCCTCTGCAACTTGTTGGCCAAACATTTTATGACAATCTTATAGAATGAAGATACAATACTGATAAGCCTAAAATTCTTCACATCAATAGTTCCTGGAACTTTATGAATGAGACATATCAAAGTAGAGTTCCAAATCTTATCAAATAATAAAAATCGACAATAATTATCAATTGCTTCCATAATTTCAGTTCTAAGGAAAGGCCACGCCTTCTTAAAAAAAATTAAACCCATTGCATCCTTGCGCTTTATCATTTCCACACCCCTTAATGGACTCCTCAACCTCCTCCAACGTAAATTGAGCCTCCAACATATCTTTTTGCGTTGTACTAAAGTTATACCATTAAATTTATGCATGACCTTATATGGTGCTTTAAACAAACTCATATGGAATTTGACAATACTTGTAGAGATTTCAAGTTCACTATCATAAATTTCCTCCTCGATCGAGATAGTATCACATTATTTCTTGCTTGCGCATTAGATATTTCATAAAAAAAAACTTGGTGTTTCTATCTCCAACTCTTAACCATGTAGCTCTACTTCGCTGGCATGCCCCAATTTCTTCTTTCTTACACATATCGAGTAACTTGCTAACAATGTGAATTCGAGAACTAACCTCCTCAGCGGAGAGTTCACGAATCTCCTCATTTATGTCAATGACATTAATTTCATTACACAAGTTATTGATTTTAGCACAAAATAAAGAACTATCTCCCACGAACAAAGTTTTAGGAAGTTTACACAGATTCCTTAAATTCACAAAGAGATTACTCGACGGTGAACCAACCGATGACTAATTTACCCAATATGATTGCAAACATGGTATAAATTCATCTTTGATCAACCATTTATTTTCAAATATAAATGGTCGACATGTTCTCTCCATCTTTTGGCATTCTATCAAGATCGGTCGGTGATCTGAATAACTCCATAGAATGACATTTTGAAATATATTAGAAAATCCTCAAAAGTTTGATTCACTAATTAGAAATGTATCGATATGAGAATGAACGTGACCCTCATTGTCATTACTTCTCCTAAAAGTGAATTGACCACCTTCTAAAGACATTGGTTCAAGTTCTTCAATTGTCATTGAGAACTCGCGCATTATGCTACTATGCCTATTGGCCCATTTTCTTTCAAACGAAAATCTCACTTAGTTCATGTCGCCCGCAAAACAATTGGTAAGTCTTAAAGACTAGCAATTTTTTTCATCTCATTAAAGAACTCAGTTTTAAATTGTGTAAGAACCGGTTCATATACGAAAGAAATTACCATCAGAAATTATCCTCCTGATTTTTAATTGAACATTAACCGAATATCTAACAATATTAACATCCATTTTCTTATACATATCTTCATTCCATATAACAAGAATATCACCTAAAGCCCCTATAAAATCAAGAGCCTCCCAACATCCAATTAGATAAATCTCTAACGATCCCCTGATCCATCTTCCAAATTTTTGTCTCACTAAAACAGCATATGCTACAACCAAGGGTTCCCATTAGTGACTTAAAGATACCTCTCTTTACACCATCATTTAATCCATAAACATTCCAAGCAATAATTTTTTCAATCATTGATAAAATCTTATTGGAATAACCCTTTCTCGGCTTCAAGATACGCTTTCCTACTTACATATAACCCTGCGGTAGATCATTTAATTTCTTCAGCTGACAATGTTGATAATTTTTCGATAAAGGACTTGGGTGAAAATTATATGGGAGGGGTGGAATCTCGTGTAAATTGGGCCAAACTCCAGTCGCTAATTCAAGGATCTCCTTCACATGAGATTTGTTTTCATCTATCGTCATATTATGTGTCGAGAATTCTACTTGTATATTCTCATTAACATCATAATCTAACTCAAAATCCACTGAATCATCATTAGACACATCATGAATGAAACTAGTGATTCAAGAACATTAATATCAGGATGAAGTGTTCTAATAGGATTGTCTTGGATTATATCCTCTACAGGAGAGCAAAATTTATTTTCTAAATCTTCATTCGTTTTTTCTGGCAAAAAAATACGAAATATGACGAGAAGTTCATGAACTCACCTCTTGATATACCACCACCTGCTTATTCTCCATTCTTTTGACATTCGGGTAATCATCGCAACCCGAGGTGTGTGAAGACAAATGCTCCATCTCATCCTCACGAGAAACTATTGAATCATTTAATATATCCTCATCCTGCTCAACCACCCTCCTGGCCATATTATATCTTCCCGAATTTATTATCTCAACAACTAATCTTTCAACATCAGCAAGGCTAGCCATACGGATCCGATCGACGTAAATGGTGTAATAATTGAATCTCTTGTTAGTCCACACGAAGTTGATGCCTCCGCCACGGGCGAATTTGATGATGAAGAAGTTCCCGGAGAAGGAAACATGACAATACGACGTTCATGCCACACCATCACTTTATATACATGTGTCCCGATATCAACCCAAATAGATTCAGGGTAACGACTATATAAATTAGAATGACGCACCTTAATTAAAAAACAATCGTTCTCCTGTACTAATTGATTTTACTCATCGAGTTCAATAACTTTTCCAAGATCATTACCGGCCCGACTAAGAAGATCATGATTCCACATATCTATTGACATCCTAAACAATCGAATCCATGTACCTTCTTATCTACATGTGTTCTTATGTTGTGTTTGGTCACTACATGTGTATTTTCAATAATAACTGGTCGATCATCAATGAGTCGTCAAATTCCTTCCTCGACTAAAGGTCTAATACGTTTATCAATTGGCATAATAAACATTGTTTTAAATCCATTCCATAGAGCAACATATCTTTTATGATAATTGAATCCATACCAAAATACGCTTCATTAGGTTCGATCCCAAGTCACCCTCGATTCCACGTCGACGTCTGAAGGGCCCGATATTACAACTTTAATTGAATCAAATCAACCTCAATCGTTCTTTTATCGCTCTTAATTATCGATATAGCAACAATTCCAAGGTGCGCCTCCACCATTTGAAATTTAAAAGATTTAGATCTGACATGAACCACCTCTATCTAGTTGACTCAAAATGCATGTTTCCTAGCACCTACCACTGCTGCATATGTTAGAACTTCATCCTTACGAGGATTTGGTTGAACTGTTTTGAGCCTAGATTATTGCATAGGTTGTGTGTTAACTAGAGACGTCTCATTCTTTTGGTTGTTAACATAAAGTCTAATCAATGGCCGACCCTTTTCTAAAATCCTCCCTCTACCACCTGAAACATTCATGTTATACCCTATGGCTTTCCCAGACCCAAATACGAGATTCCCCTTTAGGGTTTGTTGAGAAAGTCGATTGAAGACCGATATCCGATTTGACCGTTTGAGCTCTCTTGGTCCTCTCACGATATTCTGTTTTGATTTACCCTGAACATTCACTAGAGGTTGTCCGTCCACCAAGCGGACCGCACGACCACGCCTACTAACCAAGAACCAATCTTCCTGAGGGATATTAGGTGCATCGGAGATAGGCTTCTAATAATTATGGTTCTTCATAGAAAATAATTTTTTCTATAGAGAGAAAATTAAAAAAATTCTAACAAACCCTAACTTTATTATGATATTTTCTTCTAAAAGAACAAAAGAATACAAGAAAGAACAAAGAAAAGAGAAGTCTTCAGTTATTCTTGATACAAAGATTTTTTTTAGAGATAGAAAATTAGAAAGAACTTTAAAAATGAAAATATTTTTTATCTTTTTTTTTAGATGAAATGGTTCTTTTAATTTGATAAGTGCGTCAATTATTTTCTCTCTTTGTTTATGAGACGCAAATAAGAAATGATTGTACTTCAAATGAGGATCACTACCATTATAAAATAACCAATATATGTTAGTTATTATAGTTTGGTCATTTATAATTTATTCCTTCATAAAATTAGAAATACCACTTAGATACTTTATATTTAAATATATCCATAAGCCATAAATGTACTTTCAAATAGATCACATTATTTCGGCTTATATTAAATATGACATTTGCACAATTATTTATTATACTAATAACCTATTGAGATTACTTTCTTAGTTACATACTAAACCTATCTATAATTTTGTATTAGAATGACAAGTTTATTGGTAGGATTTTAAGAACATTGTAGGATTACTAGGATCAACAATTCATCTATTAGATTAATAATACATGTAATTGATTTCTCATATTGTAATAATGGGCAATCTAATGTTGATCTTTAAATTGGAATCTAGAAAATTAACACGTTTTCTTTTTCACTCTTTATTTAACATAGGTCAACTCTCTTTACAATTTTCACTCATATTTCCATTATACTAACATTTTTTTTTTATCATTTATGTCACTATTATAAGAAAAGTAACGAGTTTTATATGCAACTTTAACACCCAAATCATTAAAAAAAAGGAACTAATTATTTACATAAACACAATATATATCATAAGAAATAGAGTCACAAGTAAATTCTTTTTTTTGAATGTATTTGTGTAAATAAGGAAAAGCCAAACAAAATAAATTTGGACAATAATAAAGCCTTAATAATAACGCCAAGTTGCACTTTCTATCTCTCTCTTTCTTCTTTTCATTCCTCTCTCTCTTCTTCTTCAAGTGTAAAAATGCAGAGGCAATCTCTCGGTTCTTCGCCGGTGGAAAAGGTCCACGGCCATGGAGAAGGAGGAGCTACAGAAGGAAGCTCTGAAAGAGAAGATCAGAATCCAAAACTTGCTGTCGACGAAGACGAGAATAAATCGCACAAACAGCTTATAACTAGGCCGGAGACACTACAACAAAACCTACTTTCAACCACCCTTATCTGCCAACGCATATTAAGGGTGGGTAAAAGTTAAAAGAAAAAATACTTTGCCAACCTTTGTACATTTACAACCACCTTTAATTTTTTTATATATAAATTTTTTTAAAACCTTATAATTTAACTATTCTAAATTTTAATATATTTTTTTAAAACTTTATAAATATTTTATTTCACTATTTTAATTTTATAATTTGAATTTAACTTAAAATTTTATTAACATTAAAATTTTATTATTATTTTTTATATAACATAATTCTTAAACTTTTTATATCATTATTAAATTTTTCTAATCTGTCTTTTAATTAATTATTATTTAAATTTAATTTAATTAAAAATAAAAAAATAATATAAATTAAAAATAAATAAATTAAATATTATATTTAAAAACAAAGATTGAACTTATATGTTTATTTAAATTAGAAATCTTTCTTTTGTCTATAATTAGAAAAGCCCAAGCCTAAGCCCATCCCAAGTCCAAGCCTAATTCAATTTCTTTGAACAGATACGTTCATATTCTAACCTAATCACCGACTCTCTAGCCATTTCCTTCCTCCTATCTTTAGAGAGCAGATCTTCATCATCATCATGGAGCTACATCGAATTCCTCCATCTATCTAACTATGTAATCACATACGACTCCTCCTTCTCCTGGACGTCGCAATCAACACACAGGCAATCACTTTTGTTTATCTTCTTCTAATGCTTTGAGAATACACGATCGGAGAAAATCGATTCGAAGAAGTCTCATCAGTATGTATCGATTTCCCTCTTTTTTTTGTCAGCAATTACTACTTAAAACGAAATTTGAGTCTCATCAGTATGTATCGATTTCCCTCTTTTGTTAATTGATTGAATCAATGAATGAATGAATTCTACTATGTCTTTCGATTAATTAGGGTTTATATTAGCTAGGAGGAGAGCATGAATGGAAAATAGATCCTAGCTATATATATAAAATAAACTGGACTGTGGTTTCAGCCTTTGGTAGTAGGTAGTTAAAGAAATCAATTATCTTCATCAGTTCCACATACTCGTATTCTTCTTGGCACTGTTTCATGATATTATACAGTCCAGTTACACAGTTGGAGTTGCAAAACTCAGGGTATTTTAACTATAAACACAAACTAACCAAATTTGTATTATATTGCAAGAGGAATGAACTTATATAAATTGTTTTGTTTTGTATCTTCAAGATCCGTAGTTGGAAAAATTGAAAAAAATTGGGATTCGGAGACTACATCTCCTAACTTTGAATTTTCCACCGGTAGGATTATTATTATTATTATAGGAATTTTGATTAAACTTTTGAAATTTCATTATTTTCTCTTTGTGGGTATGTGCAGATCCTTCAAGATTCAGGCTTACCCACCAGACATTATTTGTTCGAGTTCACACTAATTTCTACAGTCGGAGTCCATTCTTCTTCTATATTGTAAGACATATTTATTAGATCTCTTATTGGTTTGGCTGGTCCATTGATAACAATATGTTGCAGGGATGCTCTTTTCAACAAATTTTCAGATTAGTGACTAAGTCTGACTATTTAACGTTGCGAAATGGTTTCATAAGTGTAAGAGTTTCTTCTTTAGAATAAAATTCATTGAGAGAGGATGATGATCTTCATTTGTTCTACTGGTGCAGGTTTATATGGGTCCAGGAAGTAAATTTTACTTCCAAAAGTATATCCAAACGTCATTGGAGGATGATTTCAAAACAGTTGTAGGAGTAAGGTTATTATCTAAATAAATATGAATTTTTTAGATTAAAAAATACGTAATTTGCTTAAAATTTTATTGTTTTTAATATTAACAGTCATGTCTTGTGGGCGTCATTTGTGATCTTCTTGCTCCTGAATATTAATGGTGAGACATTGTTCTCTGGGAATAGCCATGGCTTTTCTTTCCAAGATGAATTATGAACTCATAAAAATCTTCTTTCAGGATGACATATATTGTTTTGGGGATCATTGATTCCTGTAGTGTTAAGGATTAAGGAATCTCTTTTTATGAACTTGTCTTGTTTATGAATTTAGATGTAATTTGTGGACTATACTATAATTTTCAGATAATCTTGGTGGTTGGAACAGAGCTTCAAGTTATTATGAAAAAAATGGCTATGGAAATCACCCAAAGACATTGCAGACGGAAAAGGAGAATTTTGAGTTAGCCCTGGAGGTTGACAATTCAAATAAACAAGCTAGGTACTTTTATTTATCAAAGTTACATTTTAAATCTCATACACCTGGGGCATTTGTAGCTGTGTAAGTGATAACAAGCTCTAAACCTTGTACCTTTTTTCCTTTGTTTTGTCGGCTTACTTCTTCCTTGATTTTTTTTATATTTTAAGGTTTAACAATTGTATTCCCCTTTTTAGTTGACTATTAACTCCTTTTCTAGTAAATTGTTTCTTTTTACATGGTTATATCAAATAACTGGGTAGTTTGTCTACTTTAAACAGAGGGGCTGCTTTATTGGTTGAAGCTGCAGTATGGGTGATCCAGATGCACAATATGAACTAGGCTGTAAGCTTAGAGTTGATCTAATTTTTTTATTCCTTGTTATTTTTAATTGTTCTAAAGATCAGAAATATGTTCTTATGTGTTTGAACAGAATAAATATGTTCAGTTGGGTCATCAAGCATTCTATTTGGAGAAGGCTAGGTACATTTTTTTTGCTGCAAAGGTACGGATTTATTATTTTGTTTGGAGAAGGCATACCAAATTTTTCATAGAAAGTTTTCTGTAGTATCAATATGACAAGGAATATCTTATATGTTTATTATTTTCAATAATATCTACAATAATATCTTATATGTTTATTATTTTTTTTGTTTTTTATACTAAGACCAAGGTATGACAGTTTTATACTTTTATGTTTGAGCTATAATACTATAAAAGGAAAATTAATCCTCTGTATTTGGTTTTTTCTTTTGACAGTATTGATGATTGGCTGTAGTATTGTTGTTAGAACTTATTCTAAGTTCTATATTTGGATTTAATCCATTCCAGGTTTGTCTTGTCTATCTTTGTTTGTCTATCTTTGTTTGATTGTTGATTGATTGAATGTTTCTATATAACATATATGATATCTGCTAGAGATAATTGTTTATAGAAATATTTGTTAGTGATAGATATGTGCACCAAACATCCTTATTAATCATGATTATCAAAGAAATTTGACAATTATTATTGTCGATCTTTATATAATTAATAGTATTATATATTATTGACTTAAGTATATTCACTAAGGTATTCTACTTTAAATAGTTTATACTTTATGTCTCATGATCTTTATTGGTTATTTCAAGTCTTTATTTTGCATATGAATTGTCTCATAGAATTTGAAAACATCTTTAAACTAGATATTTGTATTTCCAAGGCTATTATTTTGACAATTGGAAATACTCTTTTTTTTTGTCTGGATTTATATAGTTAAACTATTGATGGCACTTTTTCGGATTGAAATTATAAAAAGTTGTTATTTGGTGAACAGACTTAACATTTATTAGTATTTTGGCTGATAAATTAATTGATAAGAGAGTAGGTTAAAGTTTTTGGATTATTTGAAGATTATTCAAATAACCCAAATTGATTAGTCATTGTTAAACTGAAAAACTTATTTATGTTTCTGGCTTAATCAGTTAATCTAGATACAAAACTAGATATAAAATGTATTTTTAAATTGGGTTATATAGAATTCTAGGTCATGCATATCACTCATTAGGGCATATGAAACATAATCCAATGTAGATTCATATTTGGTTGAAATGGTGTTTTTAAATCGGTATATTGATCTTCAAGAATTCTCAAAGTTTATTCTTGAAATTTTGTAATGAACAATCTTAATATCTAGATTCCAATAATTGAAGATCAATTTAATTCCCTTTTAGAAGTTTAATTGTGAAGAATGAATGATTCAGGTGTTATATGTTGTCTTCATCTTTGAGCTGTCAAATGCATGAAGAAGCAACCAGGTTTTGTTTTTCAAATTTTGTGTCGATTTAATTTTATATAAATATACCATTTTTCTTTCTTTATCTTACAAAATAACCTTTTTCACATATTTGCAGATTTGGTTCAAGAAAAAGTGGATGTCCAAGAAGAAGTTTAAGTGATGAACCCATTCATTTCCAGTTCTTTACTGTTTTGTTCAAAAATTATTTTATTTTGTTTGAAATATATTTGATGTTGGGAGAATTTAGTTAATTTTGTTATTATTAAAAATGTCATTAATGAGTATGTAATTATTTTTAAATGTTCTTTTTTTAATGAATATTTTTTAAAAAAGAAAATTCGAATAAATTTTTTAAAATAAAATAATAATTTTTTTTTAAAATTATAGACTTTTGGCGACGCTTAAATTGATGCTACCGACGCTTAAATAAGCGTCGTTATAACAAACGCCCACCCTGCTTATGGCGACGCATGAATAAGTGTCGGTAATATTTTTGGCGACGCTTTTAAGGGTTGGCAGAAGTCTTTTTAAGCGTTGCCATAGGTCTGTTTTGTTGTAGTGAGAAGTTCATACACTTTATTCCTGTTCTCACCATCATTTGTTTCGTCATTCTCTATCTCTCCTCTTATGATCCATCTCAAAACGGTAAGTAACTTACTATAATCACCAATTCATCCGATTCTTAAATAGATTCTGGTTAATTACTTTTTCAGATTTGGCTGGATTTAATCGCCTGTTGAAGCCAATAGGTATAGCTATCTAAGATCCTAAACAATGCAACTTCAAGCATAATAATACTTAACAGTTAAGATGAAATTCATTGCTCTTTTTGCTTTATCTGGTCTAGATTCGACTGAGATTGATGGTTTCCATCAAGTCGTGGAGATCGATGAGGTCGATGAATTGCCGATTCGAAGCCTTCATGAGATAGGAAGATACAGTCGACACCGGAAGATCGGACGAGTTGTTCACAGGTAGGAAGAAGCAGTTGCTTTTCTATTTGTTAGTATTGCCATTTTCAAAAAAAACATGGAAGAATGTTAATATGGAGATGACGATTATAGCGAGGTTTTGCTAACTTGCACCTCCTCTTAGAACTATTTCAAAAATAAATGGTGCACTCATGCTATTGGATTACAGCTGGAGATTCCAAAATTTGAGGCCGTTATAGAACGGTTAAAAGGTGAGACAATTAGCTTAACCAACTGTATTATCACTTATTAATTATATATTTTGCTTAAACACTCTAGAAGAAGGTTTAATGGTTAGATTATAGACTAATGATAAAGAGCGATTATATTATAGAGTAATAATAAAGTGCGAGAATTAGTGTCATGAATAGTGTCGGAAATGATGTAATAACGTGTGATTGAACTTAAATATAATATGCTAGATAATTTTCATTTTCTAAGTTCAATCACATGTTGACACATAATTCACGACATCATTCATGATAACAAATTGTTACGCCCTAATTTTCTACTTTCATGCACCTATTTCAACGTGATTTCGATCATAAATGCGGAAACGCTAGAGTGACTATTTGACATGATCATTGAAAATGTTGATATAAAAGTCGGTCCTACGGTCTTGGTCCCTCCTCCCACACATATTTCTGGCACCATACTCCACTCCAAATCTTCCTTCATCTGTCATAAAATTCGTTGGCTGAATTCCTACACCACACAAGCATAGTGAGTCTAGAGATCCAGCAAATTATATAAGAAGACATTTTAAGACATTGCATCCATGAGGGTTTTTAAGGGTATCTCATCAATCAATCATGTACAGTTTCATACTTGAGCACATATTTGGGACCCTTAACCTGGAGAGTGGATCCTCTAGGGTAGGCATCCATTCGTCAATTCCTCCTACCATATTTTGGGAGCATCAGACCACCAGAGCTCATCCTAGTAGCCATCCTCCCGTATCCGTCAATTCCTTCATGATTATCTCTTAGATTTCATAGCCCTTAACTTAAAACATACTTCTTTAGAAAACCATGGATTTGCAATGAAAACATGCTTTGAAAACCATATGTATCGTTTATATAAAATAAATAAATAAATAACATTGTATGGTTTATAAAACGTATAGAAAAGTACTTGCCTTAAAATCCTTCATCTGTAGGAACTTCGATCAGACCACTCAGTCTTAAGTCTTAGCCAGGACCGAACGCTCTCGGTCGGGAAAAATAGAATTTTAGGACGTGACAAACTACCCAACTTATAAGGAATTTCGACCCGAAATTCGAAACTATGGGCCGTGCTAAAATTGTGATTTTGAAAACAGTTTAATGCAAAAACCTTTTTTAAAACCATTTTGAAAACAGTTTCATGTCATGTAAAAATTTAATGAAAACCATCTACGGACCTGAAAGCCTTGGAGTTGCATCAGCATGTGTTACTATACCTTATATATTTAGCAAAATATATTAGGACTATGTTTTAGTCAGAGGAATTTGAATTATAATTTTAATGAAATTGAATTTATATTAATTTTTAAGTTTCAATACTTAATTTCATAATTCAAATGAGAATTATTTTGATACAATAGATCATTGAAGTTGCAAAAATATATAATTAAATGAATTTTAAGAAGACAAACAATTAAGTGATCAAAGAACTTTTAAATATTCTTTAAACAACTTGAGTCCCGTTTAGATTATCCGAAGATAATTAATCAAATAGTATTGTGCTGACAAAAATGAATTTTAGGTTTGAATCAGTTCAAATTTTATTTTTAATATTTGTTACAATACTTTCTACATACTTTTTATTTTTTCTAATATAAAATTTTATTGATAAAAAAATACTTTCTTAAAAATGGTTGATTTTTGTGTTTTGTTTCGTCACCCTAAGTGACATTAAAATAAATTAAAAATGTCTAAATCTAATTAGTTAGACAAACCAGAAAATTGAAAAATGCCTCCCTAAGGATTTGATTACCATGTTGAAAGAATTTCATTAAAGATTAAGTATTTATTCACCTAGCATGTTCTCTAATTTTGCTTTTAATTTATTTTTGTTTCAAAAAGTATTTTTTGTCATTATAGATTGCCAGTTCCAAGGTTCAACACAACTATACAAATCCATAACAAAGCCTTAGTCATGCATGTTATTATCATTTCTCTATTTTTGTTTTTCTTTACAAAAAATAAACGTTATATTATAAAACAAGAATAAAAGAAACATTAAATTATTTCAAACTGCAATAAAAAAAAAAAAGAAGTGGTAATCAAAGTATCATCAAAACTCTAATTAAAGAACCAAAACTTTGAGTAGGAATCAGACTTCAATCTTGATCCATTATGTGTTTCACACAAATCAACCTTAACAAAATCATACATCTTCCAAACTGCAAACTGGAATATGACAACAATAGATTTAAAAAATGTTGATTTTGTCAAATCTCGTAACTCCCTTACTCTCAAATCTAATAAAAATGAAAGGAGAAACTAAAATGGGATTGAAAATTAGACTTAACTTTTAAAATAGTCGTGACCCAATTTTCTTCCGGAAAATAGATATTTGAGTTGTAAAAACGCGTTTCAAATATTATGGTTTGATACGATGTTGGGTTATACTCTGAAAAGAGTCCATGAGGGTCTTTATTATAAATATTTGATCAATTTTATGAAAATATAATTGTATTTAAATATTATTTTTTTTATTTATGGGACTTACACATTCGGCTAAGGATCAATTTATTTATCCATAGACATGCACATACTTTTCAAATTATTTTTAGCTTACAGTTATTGAACAATATGTTTATCACTCATAAGTTTTTGGTAAATTTGTAAAGATATTTTCTTTAAGGACTTTTATTAAATTTATATAATTATTACTAATGAGTTTTAGGAATGTGGAGATTTTTTATCTTCTAGATAAACTGTATTTCAAACAGATACTTATTTCATTGTTGAATACATACTAACCCTATGTTGACCACTCTTTGGTTTAGGGTTCTTGGTTATTTGAAAAATCAAGAATTTGTAATAAAACTTGTTCTTTTCTAATTTCATTTCCTTCTTGGATTGTCTGTTTGCTGAAGATATCGTCGTTGCCGGATGAAATTCTAGTAAACATTTTTTTCTCGGTTGTCTATTAAGTGTCCTCTATGTTTAAAGTGTATCTAAATCCTAATGTCTTGACAAACCAAGACAAACCTTAGCCTCTCCGTGTTGCGAAGCATGACTATTACTTTCGAGTGGACTTTTATTCCTCTTGAACAGGTAAAGGTCGAGAATCATCCCTTGAGAGGTGAATTTTGCGACTACTGTAATGAATTGATATGCATGTCAAACACCATCGACACTATGGTTTTATAGAACCATCAGCAAAAAATGTCTATAAAACTACCTTACACACTGATTGAGGTCACAACTCTGTCTAAGTTTGACGAAGGTTATGAATTTGGTTACGATAACACCAATTACTATTACAATATGATGAGAATGGTGGTGAGTAGAGATGCTAAAAGAGACGTCATCAATTATGAGATTAAGGTTTATATTTGAGATCAAGGCTTTGTTCAGTTCTGGTTGTTTAAATACCCAAACAAAAAAGTATCGTATTGCTCTCCTCTTATCTATTCTATTATTTAATTCATTAAACAAAATATTAAATAATTTTTATTTTAAATTATTATTTTTTGTTTTATCATTATATATTAATATTTTGTAAAGTTTTTTACCAAAAAAAAGTTATTATCTTCTCAAAATTATTAATAATTATTATTTTTTAAATAATCTTATTTTCTCAGTAACCACAATGCGAACAAGGCACAAATTCATTGCACAGATTAGACTTAGAGAAATACCGAGTAATTCCATATTCGAACTATAGTGGTCATCGACACATTATAGATTTGGATTATTTCAAATGACTTTTATCATTATCTTGTCATTATGATTCATATGTTGTGGATGTTTGGTTGTTAAAGGAATCCGGTAGAAAGAATGAACATTGGTTGAAATATATTGATTTCATTGCCGTCAACAAAACCTAGGACAGATGTAGATTTTCTATTTGTGAAACCTAACTTAGAACATAGTCAATTGAACATATTTGAGTTCATTTGGTACTTTTTTTTATGTACAATATTTCTTAGAAAGTCTAGTCTCAATTAATGTTATAGCAGTAATTGCAGAAGATATGACCAATGGAAAGAAGAATACAACACCAAAAAAAAGAATATGCAAGTAGATTCAAGGTTTTTTTATCCATGTCTCATATTTGCTTGTAAATGTTTTGTCATGCATTTTAGAATAATTGATATATTTTTTTAATTGAGTATGAAGTCAAGATTTATGTATTTTTCTTTGAAAGACAAATAAGATAGGAGGTGGTGTGGTGAAGAAACAAAACAGATGATCAGGACTCAGACTCTTCATGAGGGTAAAGCATTTTGGTTCTTTGACAATAAATCTAGGAATTGGCCATTGCTTTCTTGGTACATGCATGGTTTGGTTTCTATACTATATTAAACATACTAGCAATTTTGTATTAGAATGACACCTTACTTGTAGGGTTTTAAGAATTATAACTTTGGACATTAATAATACATCTAATTGACTTATCTAATTGAAATTTGTAAGTTGAAAATCTAATGTTGATATTTATATTGGAAACTTGAATGTCAACTTTTTCTTATACTTTTTTTTTGCTTAACAAAGGTCAACTCTCTTACTTTACTTTGTCCACTCACATTTCCATCATCTATGTCACTATTATAAGAAAAGTAAATATAATTTTTTGTGCAACTTAAAAAAAAACTATTATTTATTTATTTGTTATAAAGCTATCATTTTATCCATATAAATTGTTTTTGACAATCTTTCTTATTTCATTATTTTATAGAAATCTAACTTCAATAAATAAATAAATAACTTATAGTAAATTAGTTTTAATTAATACAATACTTTATCACTATCTCTTAAAACATTAAGTTCCATGTTAGAGCCCATTCGGGAAAGTATTTACAATAGGTTTAATAGACCACTTATGTTTATATGAAAAATGTTTTAATTTAGATATGAAAAACGTTTACCTTTTGCAAATACTTTGAATAATGAATTAGTGATACAAAATTGTTTATGGATAAAAAACTTAATGCACATTGGAGATTAAAGACTAACAAATTAAAGGGAATTGAGCACTAGAATCAAGTGAGTTCAACTCCGAAAACATTTTCATGTTATCAATAAATTAGATTTGAACTTGAAACCATTCAAATCAGTATTTTTTCGCAAATTGGCAAATATTATTAAAAATTAATTTTGGATTTCTCATATAAATATTACAAAAGTTATAATTGATAATGGTTATTTTTTTAGATTGTAATTTTTGTATCTTAATAATTTAAAAAACCTACTGGACAAGAGGGTAAATAAGAAAAGCTAAATTAAATTAAATTTAGACCATAATAAAAAAAATGTTGCCACAAGGGTTAAACACATAGCCTGCAAACACACTTAACCATTTAATCAGGCGCAGAACACTAGTGAAAAAGAGATCTTTACCAACAGATTTTACCGAAAGATATACAAATCTTTCGGTAAAGGTTCCGACATAAAGAAATCTTTTGTTATTATAAATATTTTCCGAGAGTTGTATAAAAACTTTCGGTAATGTGAATTTTTAACAAAGGTTTTATACAAATCTCTTGGGAATACCCCAAACCCCCAAACACAAAACTAATTTTAAGTGTTGGAATGGGGAAGTATCGAAAGATTTATATACATCTTTCGGTAAAAATTCACAGTAGCGAAAGTTTTTCGAATATCTTTCGGTATTTTCTCTTCACCCAAAAAACAAAAAATAATTCTAAGTGTTGCGATGGGGTAGTAGCAAAAGTTTTCAAATATCTTTCAGAATTTTCTCTTCCCCCAAAAAACCTAAAATAATTCGTATGGTTGGGATGGGTAATAGCAAAAGTTTTTCAAATATTTTTCGGTATTTGCTCTTCCCCAAATAAACAGAAATAATTTTAAGTGTTGGGATGGGTAGTAGCGAAAGTTTTTCAAATATCTTTCGGTATTTTCTCTTCCCTTAAAAAACAGAAAATAATTCTAAGTGCTGGGATGGGCTAGTAGAGAAAAAAATTCAAATATCTTACGGTATTCGCTCTTCCCCCAAAAAAAATAATTCTAAGTGTTGGAATGGGGTAGTAGCGAAATTTTTTCGAATATCTTTCGATATTTGTTTTTCCCAAAAAAACAGAAAATAATTCTAAGTGTTGGAATGAGGTAGTAGCGAAAGATTTTCAAATATCTTTTATATTTACTCTTCCCCAAAAATATGTAGTTAAGGTCATTACCGAAAGATATTTAACATATCTCTCAGTATTCCAGATACATACTGATATATTTGACAAATCTTTCAATATTGGTCTTCTTTTCTAATTGGTATTTTTATCAAGTGTGTGTTATTTTCTACGTATATGGATTGTATTTAATTTTATAAGTGTATATGATTGTGTTTGATTATATAAAAAAGTGTAATATGTATGTTTGTGTTTGATGATAATAAGGATGTGTGTAGTGTTTGATTATAAGATGTGAGGATTGTGTATAATATTAAAACAAGATGAATGTGTTTTCATGTTTTAAAGATATAAAATGTGTTACATTAATGTTGTTCAAAAGTGAAAGAACTAACAAAGAAGTCCAATACCGAGAGATATGTTAAATATATTTCGGTATTTAAGGGCATATACCAAAAGATATGGTTATATCTTTCGGTATTACCCTTAAATACCGAAAGATAATTCACATATATTTTGGTATTGAACTTCTTTGTTTGTTAGTTTAAATGGTGTTTCACTTTCTAATTTGTTTGTCTAAACTCCTAAACTAATCAAGTGTGTGTTATTTTTTAAGTATAGGGATTATGATTAATTTATAAGTGTATATAATTGTGTTTGATTATATAAAGAAATGTATATGTATATTTGTGTTTGATGATAATAAGGATGTGTGTATAGTTTGATTATAAGGATGTGTTGGGATTGTGTAATGTTTTAAGGTTATAAAATGTGTTAAATAAATATTTTTCAAACTAATTATAAAGTGAAACACCAATTAGTTTAACAAATTAAGAAGACAAATTCAAAAGATTTCTAAATATCTTTCGGTGTTGAATGGTAATGCCAAAAGATATTTAGAAATCCTTCGATATTTGACCTCTTCTAGACTACTTAGCCTGAGGTAAAAAACCGAGAGATTTCTAAATATCTTCCGGCATTACCATTCAATGTCGAAAGATATTTAGAAATCTTTCGGTATTTGACTTCTTAATTTGTTAAATTAATTGGTGTTTCACTTTATAATTAGTTTGTCTAAACTTCTAACTAAGATAATAAAGTGTGTGTTATTTTTGAAATATAGGGATTGTGTTTAATTTTATAAGTGTATAATATGATTGTGTTTGATTATATAAAGTAGTGTATATGTATATATGTTTATTTGTGTTTGATGATAATTAGAATGTGTGTAGAGTTTGATTATAAGGATATGTTGGGATTGTGTATAATTTTAATCTAGATGAATGTGTTAAATGTTTTTATGGAAAAAAATCTAGGCATGCCTATCGAGAGATATGAAATAATCTCTCGGTAATCGGGGTTAAAATTGAGAGATTTATGTATATCTCTCGGGAAAATTAAGGTCAAAACTGAGATATATACATAAACCTCTCGATTTTCATTAATATAAATACCGAGAGATATACATATATCTCTCGGTAACAAATTAGGGAAAATACCGAGAGATATATGTAAACATCTCGGTAATAACATATTTTAATTAGCCTGAAACCTCTTTCTTTCCGATTACTCTTCTCTCTCGAACTCTCCACCTCCCTCTTTTCTTCTCCCGAGTCGAGCGACGATGCCGCCCACAACCAATGACGCCTCCCACGAACGAAGACGTTTAAACTGATGTCACCCACGACCGACACCGCCTAGACCGACCGACCGACCCCGCCCACGATCTTGCAAATGCGCCTCTAACTCGCCGTTGATCTACATCTCTGTCCACGAATAGCAATAGCAACTTCAAATGATCTTGTCACTGTTCACGATGAGAATACAATCAACCTTGTATGTAATGAGTCGAGTTGGGTGTTTGACACTAGAGCTTCCTTGCATGTTACGCCAAGGAAAGACTATTTTACGTCTTATACTTCATGTGATTTTGAAGTATTGTAGATAGGTAACGACGACTTAAGTAAGGTTATTGGTATTGGTGACGTTTGCTTGGATTTTGGTAATGGGTCGAAAATATTACTTAAGGATGTTCGACATGCTCCAGATATTAGGCTGAATTTGATATCAACTGGAAAACTTGATGATGATGGTCTCACGAGTAGTTTTGGTTCTGGAAAATAGAAACTTTCTAAAGGTAACTTGATTATAGCTCGGGGAGAAAAATATTCTAATTTATATTTGATGCAACCTACGATATGCAAGGATAGTGTGAATGTTGTACGGAGTAAAGATGCTTCCAAATTATGGCACAGAAGACTTGGCCACATCAGTGAAAAGAGATTGAATCTGTTGGTTAAGAAAAATGCTATTTCTGGTTTGAGTGAGAACGATTTGGAGAAATGTTCTCATTGTGTTGCTATAAAACAAACTAGAGTATCGTTCAAGCATAATCTTCCTTCAAGAAAGTTAAAAGTCTTAGAGCTGGTGCATTCAAACGTTTGTGGTCCTTTAAAGGTACGAACTATTAGTGGTGCTCTTTATTTTGTAACGTTTATTGATGATCATTTCAGGAAGCTTTGGGTTTATGTTTTGAAGTCTAAAGATGAGGTCTTAGACAAGTTCAAAGAGTTCTATGCTCTTGTTGAAAGAGAGACCGGGAAGAAGATCAAGTGCATTTGTAGTGATAATGGTGGTGAATATTGTGGTCCATTTGATGCATATTGCAGACAACAAGGGATCATACATCAGAAAACACCTCTAATGACTCCTCAGTTGAATGACTTTGAAGAAATGATGAACAGAACAATTATTGAGAGGATTAGATGTTTGCTTTCAGAAGCAAAGTTATCTCAAACGTTTTGGGGTGAAACATTACTCACAGTAGTACATGTTATAAATTTGAGTCCTACAGTAGCTTTGGACAGTGAAGTTCCAAATAAGGTATGGACTCGTAAAAATATTTTGTATGATCATTTACGAGTATTTAGATGCAGGTGCTCTATTCATATTCCAAAGGATGAAAGATCAAAGTTGGATGTGAAGAGTCGAGAATGCATTTTCTTGGGTTATGGCCAAGATGAATTTGGTTACAGATTATAAGATCCAGTTGCAAAGAAGCTTGTCAGAAGTCGTGATGTCATCTTTTATGAAGATGAGACTATTGAAAACATTGATAAAGCTAAAAATAGTGAGTTGAAGGAAAAGTGAGTGGATAGATTCAGATCCAGTTCAATTATTCGAATCACCTAGTTCAACAGAAAATCAGCTGCAACAAGATGATTCTCAAGATGAACATGACGTTCAAGTGGAGAGTATTAGTAACGAGGAAGAGGAATTATCTACAATTCCATCTAGAAGATCGACAAGAGATAGACAACCTTCTATAAAATATTCTATTAATGAATATGTTTTAGTGACTGATGGGGGAGAGCCAGAATCATATGAAGAAGTTATGGATAGTGAATCCAAGCATAAATGGGTTGATACTATGAAAGATGAGATGCAATCTCTACATGATAATCATACTTTTGAGTTGGTAGAATTACCAAAAGGAAATAAAGTTTTGAAGAACAGGTGGGTATATAGACTGAAGCAAGATGATCATACTTCAGCTCCACGATACAAAGCTCGTTTGGTTGTCAAAGGGTTTAGTCAAAGAAAGGGAATTGACTTTGACAAAAAAAATTCTCTTATAGTTAAGATGACTTTAATCAGAACTATATTGAGTTTGGCAACTAGTCTTGATTTGGAAGTTGAACAGATGGACGTGAAGACGGCTTTTCTTCACGGTGATTTAGAGGAAGAGATTTATATGGATCAACCTGATGGTTTTGAGGTCAAGGGTAAAGAGAATTATGTTTGCAAGTTGAATAAGAGTTTGTATGGTTTGAAGTAGACTCCACGACAATGGTACAAGAAGTTTGAGTTATTTATGAAGTAGCACGGATATGAAAAGACTACTTCCGACCATTGTGTGTTTGTGCAAAAATTCTCTCCTAATGATTTTGTTATTATGTTACTTTATGTTGATGATATGCTTATTGTTGGTCAAAGTGCTGCGAGAATTGATAGGTTGAAACTAAATCTAGGGAAGTCCTTTGCAATGAAAGATCTTGGACAAGCAAAGCAGATTCTTGGAATTAGAATCAATCGTGACAGAAAGATGAAAAAGTTATGGTTGTCTCAAGAAAAATATATTGAGAAAGTGTTACAAAGATTCAATATGGAGAATGCTAAAAGTGTCGGCACACCTTTAGCGGCTCATTTTAAATTGAGCTCTGAATATAGTCCTTCTAATGATGATGAGAAGGAATATATGAAGAATGTTCCCTATAGTTCAACTGTTGGTAGGCTATGGTTAGCGCGAGACCAGATTTAGCTTATGTTATTGGTATTGTCAGTAAGTTTTTTTCAAATCCGAGAAAGAACATTGGGAAGCAGTAAAGTGGATATTAAGATATCTTAGAGGCACATCAAGTATGAGACTTTGCCTTAGAAATGAGAATCCAAATTTAGTTGGTTATACCGACTCAGATATGGCAGGTGATGCTGATTCAAGAAAAATCATTTCAGGCTATTTGATTAATTTTGGAGGGGAAGCTATTTCTTGGCAATCGAGACTACAGAAGTGTGTTGCGTTGTCAACCGCGGAGGCTGAACTTATTGCAGCAATAGAAGCTTGTAAGGAGCTCATTTGGGTTAAGAAATTATTATTTGAACTTGATATTGTACAAGAAAGGTATGTGCTTCTATGTGATAGTCAAAGCACTATTTATCTAGCCAAAAATTCAACATTTCATTCTAGATCTAAACACATTGATGTAAGGTATCATTGGATACGGGATGCGTTAGATGAAAAGTTGTTGATTTTAGAAAAGGTGCATGTAGACGATAATGGCGCCGATATGATGACTAAGGCACTAACTCAAAACAAGTTCAAGTTTTGTTGTTCAACCGCTGGGTTGACAACATCTTTCTCATAGTTGTGAGGGGAGTTTGTTGAGTTTTTATTTGGGCTCTCAACTATGAAAAAGGCCCAATAATGGTTCAAGTTCATTTTGAATTTAGTAAGGGTATTATAGTATTTAAAGGGTTATGTGATAACCTAATTGCTCTAGTATTTAAAAAACGACAACCGTAATTAAGAAGCAGAAGTCAAAAATTAAAAGAGAGAAAGAAAGAGAAAATCATGTAGCAGATTTTCGCCTACAGTCGCGCAGGTTCATCAAACTCACGATCGGAGATTCAAACGGAGTTTTTCTGGGGTTTAAATGTTTTTCCTAATTTGAGTTTTTTATTTGATTTGTTTGGGACCAAAAATTATATCTTTTTTGTTATGCCCTTTAATTTTCTGCGGTATTAAAAGGTTGTTATACCTTGTTTGTAATCCCGACTCTAATTATAGTGAAGTTTGAACTGGACGTAAAATCCAGTGGTTTTACTCCTTGATTTGAGGAGGTTTTCCACGTAAAAATATCATGTATGCATTGTGTTATTTATTTCCGTTTTTACTTATGTGCTTTATCTGCTCCTAAGTTTCTCAATCAAGTAGGAAAAAGAATATACATTTTTTCCTAACACTTTCATCCATAAATAACATCTCTAGACTTCTCTTTAATTATGTTTTAGAGTTTTTTCACATGCACTCCTACGGAACTTTGAAGTTCCTTCACATCTCTCTCCTTTCTCTAGATTCTTCAATAACGACCAAGACCAAGGTTTAAAATCTTCAAAATCTTTTCCACAAAGAATTCAAATCCCTCCATTACTACATATCCTCATATCAACCATCACCTTGGATAAGTATTCTTTTATAGATTCTCCAGTTCCAATACTTTGAATTCCCTACGAAGTCTGTCTAGGAATGATCTTTTCCCTCTCATTCCTGCCATAATTACTTTCAAAGTGATCCCATTTGACTCTTTGAGATTCTTTTGTCTGAAGATGCTCTATTAAGAGCTAAGAAAATAAGAATTTTTATCTTGGAAGCCTATACTTTGGATTCGTCAATTCGAGCTTAGGCAACCCTTCTTTCAACTGGTTCTTCTAGTCCTGCTCGACCAAATTCCACTGACTTTTCAAACACAACAGGTTCTCCATCATAACCGTGACCATCCAAGACTTGAATCTTACTTTCGGCTTTATCGTCTCCCATTTCTTTCGATTTAGCTCCTCTCGAGTCTCTCTTTCTGAATCGCAATTTCTCAGTTTGTAAGCTCTTATACAAATTTTAAGTAACCAGGGGAGTTGAAAGCAAAATGCACACCTTCTCATCATATGAGTTTAGCATTAAACAAGAAAATGAGATCGTAACCCTGAACCCTGAACCCTGAACCCTGAACCCTGAACCCTGAACCCTGAACCCTGAACCCTGAACCCTGAACCCTGAACCCTGAACCCTGAACCCTGAACCCTGAACCCTGAACCCTGAACCCTGAACCCTGAACCCTGGATAGTCTTCAACATAAAGACCTAAAATTTAGAAAATAAACTAAACTTAAAGAAATAAGAATTGAACAAGAAAATGAGAGCAAGATCCTTACTCAATCAAATACTATCATTAACAGATATGTTTCAATGAGAAAAACATACTAGCACTAATGCAATGTTCACAACATAACTTGAATGACAATTTGGCCTTTCAATTTCTGAAAGAGAAGCACAAAGACAGAGAAATTTGAAAATAAAGAGGGTGGGAGTTTTTATTTCAAATCTTGTAGAGAATAATTAGAGCTGAAACATGAAAAGATTTCACCCTAACTATTCGGAAGCTTTATATACCACATCTGAAGGAATCTGCTGGGGCAATTGATCATTATCCTGTTGCTGGCGTTTCAGATTAGATTTTCTGTCGTAATCTCTCCATTTATTTATAGCTGTGGTGCATATATCTGCAAAACAATTCATAAATGGGGCCGATCGATCAACACACTAGTACTGATTTTGACAGAAAGAAGTAATTTTGTGAAGAGGGTAAGAGTGTGTGTGAGTGTTACAGAAAGAGGAAAGAAGATATAGAGAGGAATATTTACATCCAGCAGCGACGAAGTATAGAAAGCGGGCGATCTTCGGAGTCATGGGAACATAAGCCTCTTCCGCCGCCATGTAATTTCCCTTTCGGATCTATCTCTCTACAGAATTTCTCCCTTTCTTTCTTCACAGCAGGATCGTGTAATTGGGCATCTTGCTTAAACCGGCCCATAATTTTGTCTATATCTTGCCTATACTCTAAAAATAGGGTAAAATGAGAAAGGTGAAGGTGAATAATTTAAATAGCGTTGGTAACCCTCTTTTTTTAATGACAATTGTACCCTTGCGTAACATAACTCCAGTTGCGTGACGCATTCGGATTTTTTTTTTTTTTTTTTTTTTTTCGTCTCGCGATTGCGTGACGCAACTGGGACATTTTCGTCCAAAAAATTTCATAATTAAAATTTTTTTAAAATAAAAAAATAAAAAATTACGTGAAGGAACATTTTCGTCAGAAAAAAAAAGAGGTCACCAGCTCTATTTAATTTATTCACTCTCACCAAACTCAATTCACCCTGTTTTTAAGGTCATTTGCTCAAATTTCCCTAATTAATATAAATACTAATACTTAATATTTTATAAATAAAAAAAATACAATTAAGAATTTCATTCAAATAATATTTTTATCTCTATTAATTTACTTTTATTTTCAAACTTGGACCCAAATTCCAACTAAATCAATGAAAGGCAATTATCAAATATTTCCAATTATTCTAGTAAATGTGAAATTAGATAAAAATAATTTTACCTACTAATCTCATGTTTTTGTCAATCTTGGAGAGTTATGATTTCTTGGATCTCTAAAAGCCCCTCCCAAATTCGTTAAACCGAATTACACCAACATCACAGAAGTAAAAAACGAAATCATCAATCCTGATTACAAACCATGGCGAGTTAAAGATTAGAGAGTACTCGCTTGGCTCTTCTCTACTTGGCTCTTCTCTACGCTCTCAGACCAGATCTGACAACAGTGTTCGAGATGTACTTCTTCACAAGAACTCAAAATCAGACTTCTACAATTGCGTAATCAACTTCAGAATGTTCATAAAAGCTCTAATTCGCTGTACGAATTTATCCAATAACTCAAAACATATATGATTCTTTAATGGCCACTGGATAAGATATATCAGATTAAGATCTTCAGCTACATCTCTTAAATGGACTCCCTGAGGAATATGAAACAATTACATGCACTCTCACCTTAGTTAAAGATTTATCGTTCGACGAAATGATCACCATAATACTTAATCATAAAAATCGGCTAAATTTCAAGTTGAAAAATTCGTCAAGGTCTTCTCCATCTCCTTTGGTGAATATAGCCTCTCGTGGCAATGGAAATGGAAGGAGGGATGAATATGGCCATGGACGTAAATCTTGACGTGGAGGACAGCAACAACATGGCTACTCTTCACAACAATAGTAAGTTATTCTTCACATATAAGAAGCAGGGCTACTCTACAGGTACAGGCCAGGAGGACTATTCTGTAAATGAATCCTTAATTAACATGGTATGTACCACATCCTTTTAACATATCATCATTTAATAGAAATCAAACAGCCTCTCATTCCAATTCAAAAATTAATTATGGGTTAAGTCAGACCATCCGTTCTGAAAATGGACTTAATTCCCAATACAATAATCGTCCATAGTGTTATTATTGTAACAAAGATGGTCATCGATCGGAAAATTGTTTTTCCAACCCACCGTGCTAGATTTGTAATGTACAAGGTCACACTGTACTCGGATTCTCTCGTTTTACATCTTCACCAAATTATACCACTTTTCTAGCAATACCATCTAACATTGCTAATCCAACTTGGTATCTTGATCCTGGTGCTACCTATCATATCACATCCGATTTTAATAACCTACAAGTCAATGCTCCTTATACATGTATAGAAACAATTAAAGTTGGTAATTATACACCTTTAAATATTCACAATATTGGCACTACCAATATCATGATCTCTCAACGTACTTTATATTACCGTAATGTATTACATGCACTAAAATCACTAAAAATCTAATTAGTGTTACGAGATTTTCAGTTGATAACAATGTATTTTTCAAATTTCATTCTGATGTTTGTCTTATTAAGGACTGAGACACGAAGACGGTGCTTCTTAAGGGATTACTTAAAGATGGACTTTATTGCCCTGAACCTACTGAAATTCTTTTTCAAATATTTCTGAAAAACAAGCGTTCGTTGGTATCCGATCTCCAGCTCATATATGGCACTCACGACTAGGACATTCTTCTACCGCTACTACATTGTTAGTTATATCACATTTTAATCTACCACTTTTGGGTAGTACTACTATTCTATTTTGTAAATTATGTCAATTTGGAAAAATGCACAAACTATCTTTTTCACCTTCTAAGTCTATATCACATGCTCTTTAGACTTAATTTACTCGGATGTTTGGGGACCTGCTCCTCATTTTTCGTGTAATGGTTGTCGTTATTTTGTATATTTTGTGGATGAATTTAGTCGTTTTACATTGATATATCCTTTAAAGAAAGAGTCAGATGTTTTAGATACGTTTATCAATTTTCTTCGTCTTGTTGAAAATCTTTCCAGCCGCAAAATAAAAATGTTACAAACAGACTAGGGTGGTGAATATAGAAATTTCAAATTATTAACAGATCATAATGGTATTTTACATCATTTATCTTGTCCACATGTGAGCAAAATTATATTGTTGAACGTAAAATTCGTCACATAACATAAACTGGTATAATATTATTAGCTCATTCATCTATGCCACTATATTATTGGAGTGAAGCATTTGAAATAGCTACATGTATCATAAATCGTCTTCCAACTCCAACTCTACATCAACGATCACCGTTCGAGATTTTATTCAACTCTCAACCTGATTATTCTTTTTTAAAAACTTTTGGGTATTCTTTTTATCCAGTGACACGACCATATAATCAACATAAACTCATTTTTCGTACTACACATTGTAGTTTTCTTTGTTACAGTGCATCTCATAAAGGTTATATGTGTCTTCACATTCCATCTGGACGCATTTTTATCTCTCGACATGTGAATTTGACGAGCTCACTTTTCCATTTAAAAATAATGACTTGGTACAATTGTTGTTATTTAAAGAATTGTAACCACAATTATTTAAATGTTGGTATATGTTGTTGATGATGACAAGGAAGGAAAATATATAAACCTTCCTAGTCATCATCAACAACATATACCAACATTTAAATAATTGTTGTTACAATTCTTTTAATACGCATAAAACTATGCATGTCTAGGACTGGAAGAATAATCGGTTAAAATAAAATGGTATACAACTAATTCAAAAGACAACTTTATAAAGTAGAGACAATTTAAAAAAAAGGGAACGGAGGATGAAACGCGAAAACCTTTTCCCGAGTATCACTGAACTTCGAACTAGCAATTTTCAAAAATTAATTATTTTAATTAATTTAACACAGATTTTCAAAAATCAAAAGTGTTTAAAGGCATTAGAGTTTAAACATAAATCCCAAACAAGCTTTCATCAAAATATTTTTTTTGTGAAAATATCCTAAAAATATTTTGAAATCATTTTCTAATTTTTTTGGGGATTTTTAGAAAATGGGTCGAGGTTCCAAAATTACAAAAATAATTTTGAAATTTTAAAAGTGGAACCAAAACGGCCTTAGGACCGGTGCCCTAGGTCCTGAGTTTATTTTATCGGTCGGGGCTAAAAAGCTCTCAATCCTTATTGGGAATCCCTTAGTTTGAGTTCAGGATCCTCGGTCGGGGTGCAGAAGTCCCTCGGCCGGAGTGCTAAGGCTTCTCGGTCCTTGGCTAGAATTCTCAATAGGACCTCTTAGTCCTGGGTGGAAGTCATCGGTCCTGGGTTAGGGAATTCTCCGTCGGATGCGAGACTCATCAGTCTTAGGTTTGACTTCTCGATTAGATGTAAAAATTCTCGATCGGACCTCTCGATCTTAGATGAAATACATCGGTCGGACCTCTCGGTCCTGGCAGAAAAGCCTCAGTCGGACCTCTCGGTCCTAGCAGAAAAGCCTCGGTCGGATCTCTTGATCCTTACCTAAATTTATCGGTTGGACCTCTCAGTCCTCAAGAACATCAAATTGCAGGTTTTGCAATGTTGATGGAAGGTCTTGGGTAGCTTCACAAAGCTTCCAGGAACATTAGATGATCATCCCAAGGTATCATTTGACATGGATGATGGTCAATTTGTTCAATACAATTTATGGCCAAAAGTCGAATTTTAGTTTTAAAGTTGTTTTGAAGTGTAAGGAGCTTGCCAATAGCTTCCTTATACTTCATATATTTAATTGATACCAAAATATGAACATTGGTTGTTTATTTGGACCAATTTAAGAACTCAAAATTTTCATTAATTTTGAAAATTATTAATGAAAATTTTGATTTTGATCAAACATGATCCAAATAGTTGTCCAACATCAATAGAAACATGTTGGGAATCTTTTTAAGTTGTTGTTCTTGAAGATTAGTCCAAGAATAAAAAACTTGTTTTTCAAATTTCCAAATTTAAATTTGGGTTTTTTTGTTTGAGACTAATTGATCGGTTCTACTTTTCACAAAAAGCTCATAAATTATCCTATGATCGATTTCTAATCATCAAATTCAATAACTAGGCAACATACAAGCTTAATAAAACTGAAATATAAAAATTTCAATTTCAAACTGAAAGTTTGAATGAAATGATGATTGGAAACTTACCAAGTATTGGAGAACACTTCTTAGACCTTAAGGAAGCTTTGGGGATGCTTAGATCCGAGATTTAAGGCCTATAGTGAAAATTCCAATAATCTAGAAGATTTGAGCTCTAATGGCGAATTTCTGTGTTTTTTAGATTGGAAGCTTGAAAGGTTGTCTCTTGGCTTCGAAATTGTTAAGGGAGGCTATTTATAGCCTCCCGAAGTAAGTTGAGAAAGTCAAGTGGATCGAATTAGTTGAAATTCATTTATGGTATTTTGGTTGTTCTTCATCCCAGTTGCCCGTTTAGAACATAATTAGGTCTATGATTATAGGAGAAATGATCATCGTGGTAGGATGATCATTTCTCCCTTTGAATCAGCCAAAATGGTTGACTATCGGCGAAGTTCCATCTTTGAGAAATCAAATATGGGACTTGTTTTTATTCCTCCAGTGATTGTGAGGAAGACAACAAATCATGTGTAAAATGACGTCGTTTGGGTGTATACTCAGATGTGGAGCATTCCGTTAGCGTTTCGTTGCATCCCAAACATTTCGTCGCATTTTAGCTAACAGAGCGTTAGCTGGTCGCCTATTTCTCGGATGCGCGTTCCTTTGGTTGCAGCGGGCTACGCGAGCGCTTTCTAGGCGTTGGATGAAAATCTAGCGTTCGTCGAATGGATGCGGTTTCGGCTGTAGGCATTCTTCTGAATTTCGGCTACACCCGATTGCGAATTTATTTTTTTATTTAAAATCTTAAGTGTTTGTTTGAAATTGATTTTTATTTCACCCTTTTGGATTTTTTTTTTAATTCTTTAAAATACACAAAATATTTAAAATAAATATGACCATTTTATTTTATTTTTTTGTATATTTTTTATTTAATAAATAATTTTTGGGGATAAATGGGTACCACATTTCATCCTAAATTATTTATTTTTTTCCCATGATTTTTTCTAAAGTATTTTAAGAAAAAATGAGAACAACATTTATCTCAAATAATTTTATTTATTTTATTTGGCCATTATTCATAATTCATTAGGTTTTAATTATCACAACTATTAATCTAATTAATTGTTTAATTAGGTTTTTTTTCTTGGGGTTAATTATTTTGATTCTATTTATTTGAAAATAAATCAAAATAATTATTTTAAATTTATAAATTGGGTAGGTAGATTTTTTGTGATTACACCTTTGTTTGGACATAAGCCTTATAATACTCACAAAACTCATTTTCGGAATCAAAAGTCATTCCAACAGTGGAGATTTGAACATCGGGAGGGGATTGTGATAGTTGATCCATGAAACTAAAAAATAAGAGAGAAAATATGTTAACAAACATTACAGATCAATTTAAACAAATTACAATTCAGTTTAAATAACATTACAATTTAGTTTATAACACATTATAATTTAGTTTTAATAACAATACATTTCAGTTTATCACATATTACATTTTAGTTGAAAACACATTATAGTTCAATTTTTTAAAATGTTACAGTTCAGTTTAAAGCACTGTAACCCTCGGAAAACCCATGTCCCGTGTAAAGCTCGAGGTTTAAGAAATTTTAACCTTGGTTTGCGTGTTAGAAATCTTTTTTATCTAAAACATCATTTTTTAAAAGATTTATAAAATTAATCATGACAGTTTAAAATTAATTATAATAATTAAGTTCGGATCAAATTTTAAATAATCTTTTAAATTTTAAATAATCAACTGAAAATTTTGATTAAAAAAATCTTTATATAAGTTATTTCAAAATAGTTAATTCAAAAGATTATTTCAAAATAGTTAATTCAAAAGATTATTTTTTTATAAAGAGTCGTCAATTAATTTTTATTTTAAAATCAATAAAAAGGCATACATATACAAACGTATTTTTAACAAGAGTTTTATTTTGGTTCGTAATTTGGTGATACTCGGGAAAGAGTTTTCGCACTTCATCCTCCGTACCTATTTTTAAAATGGTCTCTACTTTATAAATTCTTGACTTTTGAAAATTGGTTGTATAACCTTTTATTTTAACAATTATTCTTATAGTCCTAGACATGCACATATTTTATGTATTTAAAATTGTAACAGCAATATTTAAATGCTTGTACTTGTAGCTGATGATGATGACTAGAGAGGAATGTACATGAAGAACATCAGTTTTAAAATACATTAGGATTTAAAAATAAATCTCAAACGAGCCCTTAATATATATTTTATGAAAATATTTAAAAAATATTTTGAAATCATTTTTTATTTTTTGAGAATTTTATAAAATAGTTTAGGGTCCCAAAATTACAAAAAAAAATTTGAAATATTAAACATGCAACCGAATAGACCCTAAGACCTCAGTCCTATGGGTGATTTTTATCGGTCGGGGCTACAACCCCCGATCCTGGGTCGGAACCCCCTCAGTCGAGGTGCTAACATCCTCGGTCGGGTGTAGAAGTCCCTCAATCGAGGTGCCAAAATCCTCAGTCGGGGTGTTAAAGTCCTCGGTCGAGGTTTGGGAAATCTCAGTTATGTGAGAGAATTCTCAGTCCTAGGTTAGCATCAGGCTAATTTTTTCGGTCATAAGTGTAAAGAACACTCGGTCCTAAGTTAGTCGTGTGCTGACTTTCCTCGGTCCTAGGCACTGATGTCCCTTGGTCGGACCTCTCGGTCGAGGTTCAAACATTCTCGGTCAGATTCCTCGGTCGAAGCTCGAGCCCTAGTTAGGTTTCTCGGTCCTCAAGAACATCAAAACTACAAGTTTTGTAATTTTGATTGAGGCCCGGATCCTTTGATCCAAGGGCATGGGAAGCTTCATAAAGTTCCTATGAATATTATGAACATCATTCTGATGTGTCATTCAACCGGGATGATGTTCAATTCAATCAAAACTATTTTATCACTAAAAATGGGTTTTTGATTTTTGGGCTTTAATGAACCGTAAGGAGCTTGTCAATAGCTTCCTTATGCTTCATATGATTTTATGAGACCAAAATATGAACACTAGAGGTTCGTTTTGACCAATTTAAGACTGAAATTTTCATTTTTTATGCAAATTTTAGTTTTTTATCAAACATGATCAGGATAGATGGGAACTGATTCAAATAGGTTCCCAACATCATTAGAAACATGTTAGGAAGCTTTCTAGGTTGTTGCTCTTGAGCTAAAACATAAAACCTGATTTTGAAATTTTCCAAATTCAAATTTAGGGTTTTTTTATTTAGATTGATTGATCGGGTTTGGCTTCAATAGAAAGCTTGCAAATGATCTAGGGATTATTTTCCAATCAAGAAATCCAACATCCAGATAGTATATAAAACTATGAAAACTAAAATATAAAGATTTCAATTTCAAACTGAATATTGAATTAGAGAGTAATTGGAATCTTATTGAGAATTGGAGAACACTTCTTAACTCTTGTATAAGTTTTGTGAAAGCATGGATCTGAGCTTTAAATATTTACCCGGAAATTCCAAAAATCTAGAAAGTTTGAAGGTTTAATGGTGGATTTTTTAAAACCTTTGATTGAAGGCTTGAGAGTGGATCTTTTGCCTTCGGTTTGTTCAGGGGATGGTATTTATAGCCTACCAATGTCGGTTCATCGACCAAGTGGCTTTGATTAAGTTAAAAGACCATTGATGGTAGTTATTCTCTGCCTAGTTGATGGTATATGATGTGATGATGTCTCAAAGAGTAGGGGAAATGATCATCGGAGTAGGGTGATCATTTCACTTTTTGAACAAAGTCAAAAGGTGGAGAAACGACAAAGTTCCATCTTTGAAAAATCAAAGATGGTTGTTGTTCTTATCGTCTCTATCGTCGCGAGGAAGACGATGATATATGTTGAAACAACATCGTTTCGGGTGTAAATCCAAACGTGGGATTCTCCGTTAGCGTTCTTTCTCGGTTTTGTCCGTGATTGGGTCTTCTATCATGTTTCAGTTAACGATGTTGAGGCGCGCGTTAGTTGATCCCCTGTTGCGTAGAGGCGCTCTTCTTCCATTGCAGCGGGCTACGCGGACGACTCTTGGGCGTTGGATGAAAATCCAGCGCCTATCCGTTGTGGTTCCTACTGTAGCAATCATTCTGAATTTTGGCCACACAGGATTACAGACGATTAAAAGCTTAAAGGTTTGTTTGAAATTGATTTTTATTTTACCCTCTTTGTTTTCAATCTTAAAAATATACAAAATATTTTTAATAAATATGACACATATTTTGCCAATTTATTTTAATTTTTTTTTTTGTATATTTTTGAGTTTAATTAATAATTTATTTGGGATAAAATGAATACAACATTTACCCTAAATTATTTATTTTAATTCCCTTTGATTTTTCTATAATTAATTTGGAATAAAATGAGTACAATATTTATCCCAAATTATTTTATTTATTTTTATTGGTCATTATGCTTAATTAATTAGGTTTTAATTATCACAATAATTAATCTTAATTAATTATTTAATCATGTTTTGGCCTTGATTTTATTTATTCAAAAATAATCAAAATAATTATTTTTATTTTTATAAATTGGGTATGTAAAAATTTTAGTGATTACAAACACATTACAGTTCAGTTTTAAAAAATGTCAAAGTTCAGTTTAAAACACATTACAGTTCAATTTTAAAAATATTACATTTAAATTTAAAATACATTACAGTTCAGTTTAAAACAAATTACAATTCAGTTTATCAGACATTACATTTTAGTTTATAACACATTACATTTTAGTTTAAAACACATTATAGTTCAGTTTAAAATATTTTACAATTGAGTTTACACATTACAATTGAGTTTACACATTACAGTTGAGTTTAAAACACATTACAATTGAGTTTAAAACACATTACAATTTAGTTTTAAAAATCGTAACAATTCAATTTATATAACATTACATTTCAGTCTAAAACATATTACAATTCAGTTTATAAGACATTATATTTTAGTTTAAAACACATTAAGTTAGTTTAAAATACATTATATAGTTCAATTTAAAACACATTACAGTTCAGTTTAAAATACTCAATTTACAAACCCGTTCAAGAACTCGGTGTATGAGGAAGTGTAGTATTTTTTGCAGTAGTCTTCTTCGAGGTAGTCTTCTTCACTTTGGGTTTCTTAGAGAGAGAAATTTAGAATTCGATCAAACCTTTTGATATGAGTTATTTTTGATAGAGAGGAGGCTATGATTTGATCATAGAGAAGACTACGATTTGATCAAAATATATAAGGAGTCGTGCGCTTAATTGTTTTGTATTTTATTTTTTACCGTGATTTATTTTTTTTAACGTGGCGCCACCCACGTGGGGAGTCTATATCATTACTCATATATTAAATATTGAGTGCTGATATTTTTTTAATATATTATTTGTTGTCATACATTTAATAAGTTTTAGTTGATTTTATCAATTGAGACTCGAATTTTGAATTGTGTTATATTAACTCAAACTATCTAAATTTTAACATTTGAGGCTATCTTACAAACGACGAATTAACATAGGTTTTTTTTACTTTATCACAATATTTTTCTTTTGGTAATTAATTTGTGATATTTGTAAAAATTAAATAACAACTTTTTCTCTTGTTATTTTTTTCTAACTATTTTCACACATTACACCTTCTTTAAGGTATTCAAATTATATTCTAAAGTTTGGAACTCATATATTTCGAAAAAATACTCAATTTAAAATATAAATACGTTCAAATTTGTATTTGTAGATTGTACATAAAGTTATGTTGTTTTGAAATTTTATAAAAAAAATAAATACCAAATATATCTCTTTTCGAATTTTTTTAAATCTTTTCTGTTATTACAATTTTTATAATCACTCAAACTATTTTCGACAAACTATAATACTATAATACGTAAATCTCGAAAAAAAATACTCAATTTAATAGATATTCGTTCAAAACATCTATAAAGTATATTTCATTTACAAATGTAACAAATTAATTAAAAAAAAAAATAATACTTTAGAATAACATTTGGGACATTTTATTCGTTTGAGAAAATTCTTAAATGATTATGATTGTAATAGTTTGAGCCTAGTAACACAATATAAAATTAAAGTCATATGAATATGATCAAATTTTGAGTCTTAAAAAAGAATACATCCCGAAGTTATTGATATGTTTATAAATTAATTTTATTATTAATTAAATAAAATTAGTTAAAACATTGAAGACATAATAATAATTTTTTATTAAATAAATATTAAAAAAAATATCTATAAATTTAATATATATTAAATAATTTTAATTAATATATAACTAAATTGATTTGAATATTGAATAATGAATAAATAAAATTTTAATATATCAAAATATTATTGAATATCCAAAAATAGAAAAAATTTCAATTTCAGAATCAAATTGGAATGTTTGGGGAATATTTTCCTAACAAATTATACCCGAATATGACATCTCTATTTATATTATTATATTTAAATAAAAAATTATATATAAAAAAATTATTTTAGATGATTTAACAAATATAAAATCAAGAAAATATATATACAACTTATAATCTTTCTTGATAATTCATAACACATTAACCGGAATAAGACGAAATCTCCATTCACAGATTCAATCTGACAGTCATTTTCTTGAACGAAAATATCTATCCTCACAAGACAATCACAAAGGAGAATCTCAGTGCATTCGCCATATCGTCGTCTCTCCAGTTCTTATCTTTAAAGACGCTTCTGGGTTCAGGTCAAAGAAGAAAGCTTTATCAGCTACCAAAATACCAATTGTATCTGTTCTGCTTCCAATTGGATCTGGCAACATCAAGAAATCCCACCTTTTGGAATCAATCGCTTTGTTATTAACAGTTTTGTATTGAGATTCAGTCGCTAGTATTCCATCTCATCTATCTTCCTTGAAAATAAAGGCGAGGTAAGACGTCTAGGGGCCTAATTCAATATTCTCGGCAAAATTGAAAGGATGTCAAGATAATTGTGTTCTTATAAAGGGAAAAAGATCAAAGATTTTTTTAAAAGCTTGTAACTTTGTTTGTGCTTTCGATTTGTACCGTTCTATTATCTAAAGTCAATCACCGGCAGGTTTGGGTTTGGCACAAAATGTCAGTAGAGTGGTCATTTGAAGCATGGGAGGAGGTGCAAAGACATGGAATAGATTTAGCAGATAGGCTTGCACAAGGTGTAACAGGGTTGATTCAATCTCACATAACTCCACCCTCGTTTCATTGGCCTGGTCCTCAAACACCAAAGTTATTTGATGTGGAATTTCCTAGACATGGTTTTGCAAAAAGGCATACTGGGTTTGTGACTGATAATCCAGCGATTAATGGCGTATCTGCAATTTTTGATATTGGGACAAGATTAGGGCAAGCTGGGGCTGATTTTGGGTCTTGTGTGAATGGTGTTCAACAGTTCTTCAGAAGGTTTCCAGTACCATTCATACATAGAGAGAATACAGTGGTGACACTAGGGAATCAGCTTAGTAGCCAAATGAATCTTAAGGCTCCAATTATGGAAGAAGATTTAGGTTCATTGGCTGAGAGGTTTAAAGACTACGAGGTAGCAGAAAATGATGTTGATGAATCGAATGAAGAGGAAATGTCAGGGTTCGTTACTAAAGCAGCTGGGCTTTTTGGTAAATCACAGGTGAACTTGATGGCTTCTTCTATCATTTCATAGTATAATTTTGATGTTGTAATGAGATGATCTGCATCATACATACACTTTTTGGAACTGCTAGTTGGGTTAGGTTTAATTTTGCAGTAACATTATATTCTCGATTTCTAGAAATGAACTGATTTAGATGGCTGTGAGATGTTGTGCTAGCATCATCCTCCAGGAAAAAAAAAGGGGGCAGTCAACTTCTATCAGTCCCCAAAAACAAAAGGAAGGGAAAAGAAGCAAGAGAGTAGAACTCTTTGGAAACATATGAATTATTTTCTTTCTTTTCTTTTATGTTTCCTCACTTTTGTTGTTTACGATGATGTAGGGCATTGTGAACATAACATCTACATTTGATAGTAGAACACGTAACGTGGAAGGTTCTCTAGTCGCAAGGGGAGACCTTTGGAGGGTTGAGGCATCACAAGGAAGTTCCGTTTCAAGAAATGATAGTTCATCACTCTTCCTTGTCCAGCTTGGGCCTGTTCTTTTTGTTCGTGACTCAACTCTTCTCTTACCTGTCCATTTATCTAAGCAACACTTGCTTTGGTATGGTTATGATAGGAAGGTAAGTTTATCTGTTGTTGGTTTTGACATATTCTAGTAAATTAGCTTCTTAAAATGTCCAAGAGATAATAGTTGAGCAGGTTTCTTCTTGCTAGTTAAATGACCCAGGAAAATGTGATAGAGATAATGGCCCTATTTGTAAACATTTTCTGGATCTGAATCCAAATGAGGAATAGTCAATAGTTTCTGAATTTGTGTCTCCGAACATGATTGTGGATCTATATGAGAAATCTAACAGAAAAAGTTTTTCTAAATGGAGCTAATGATTGAACATATTGCTTCTCGCAAGTTAATTCACCCAAATTTGATTTGTAAAATGTTTGTGAATATATGTTCCGTTGATTTTTCATTTAAACAACTGGCTGAGCCATGCCTAACAAACCGAGATGAGCCCGACATAGTATATGTGTGGCTTGTGGCTGAGCCATGCTTAACAACATTATGATAATGTCTCATACTTTGTTTCCTTTGAAGATCTTGCATTTCTAAATCTAATGCAATAACTTGATCCTACTGTCTTGTTCAAACTAACATTTGTTGATATTTAGTTGCTCTTCCACGATCAATATTCTAATCATGCCTAGTAAATGTCTTTGCTCCTGATGAATTGGCAGAGCGGGTTGCATTCCCTTTGCCCAGCTGTGTGGTCTAAGCAGAGGAGGTGGCTAATGATGTCCATGATCTGTCTTAACCCCGTGTCATGTGTAAGTTAAAATTACTAAACAACCCATTACTTCCTGTTTTACTGAAATACTAAGTTCTATGGATTTTTTTGTTACCTCAATCATCAATTGGATAAATATCAAAAGGTTACGTGAAAATTATTTAAGCTACTACAATGATATATCATATGCATATTTGCACATCACTTCTTAAAACTGCTTTTTCCGAGTTAGATGATTGTGAGTTAGCTACTTAATTCATGTATCATTTCAGAAGAAATCAGAAATATTAATCTTTTTCTTGGGGTGAAAATAGCAATTTTTTTATTTTATGTGTAAGAATAATAATAGAATATCTTTTTGCTATTGAAAACTCTTCTACCTGAATCCAAGATCAATTTTGCCCATTTTAAGGCAAAAGCATGTCAATCTTAGATGAGATTGCAATTTCCTCAGGTTTCTTCTCATATTTACTGGAATCCAAGAGCTTGTTTGATGTAGGATTATTTTATTAAATATAATTATTTGAAAAGTATCTTGTTTAATGTGAAAGTGGATTATTTGGTCAAAATGACCAAAATACCCTTTGTATTTGATATTTTGAATGATTTGATGGGATGTTGGATTATTTGGATAGTTGGATTTAATCCACATCAAACAAGACCCAAGTTATTCTGTCTTGAAAAAGGAAGGTGGTGTAAGAATGATTGTATTCTCTGGAGTGTGTTGTGATATGGTTTTTTTTTTTTGCTTATTACAGATTTCTTTTGAGGTTTCATGTTCAAAATTCCTTTAGTCATTTTATTCAACCCCAAGACCCTTCCCTATGACCTCTCTCTGTTTTCTGGAATACATTGAAACATCTTCTACTATATCCTGAACTTTATGACTCAGCTTGTAGGATGAAATTTTCTGATGTCTTTTTTCTCACCAATTCTTCTTCCAGTCATTCATGGATTTGCAGTTTCCAAATGGTCAAGTTACCTATGTGTCTGGTGAAGGCTTATCCACCAATGCATTTGTACCATTTTGTGGGGGGCTCCTTCAAGCACAAGGACAATATCCTGGTGAAATGCGATTCAGCTTCTCCCGCAAGGTCTGCTGCCAAGATTTAAATATGTTATTGCAGTGTAAATGTCAATTTTAACCTTATTTCTCTCTATTTCTAGTGAAAATGAAGGTTAATGTTTGATTTTTCTCTTGCAGAATAAATGGGGAACACGTATCACGCCAATTGTACAATGGCCTGATAAATCGTTTTCCCTGGCTTTTGAACAAGCTTTAGCTTGGAGGAGATCTGGTCTCATGGTTAGACCAACAATCCAGTTAAGGTGAGAGAGTCTCTACTTTGTTTATCCAAATCATAGAGTGATGCCGTGCAAATTTCGTAAAATTCTGGCTTAAATAATAGCTACACTAGAAAAAATATGTAAAACCAGGGGAAAATATGCAAGTGAGGAAAAAGAAAAAGAAAAACTCAATATTATAGGAATGTGTGAGTCTACTTGGTTTCTTGAAATCATTTGTTGCTTCTAAATGGACCCGATGATTCCGATTCCTTGCAACTTCCATCTGCTTGTTGATTCCTAGTGTGGTTAATCATAAAGTTACCTGACCTGAAAACATCCATATATTCAGAAGAAGGATGTATCTCTTGGCTTTATTTGGAAATACAATTTAATTCCGTTTTCTTATCGGAGTGAAATGAGATTCTATTTGGAATTGGAGTGTATCTTAACATAGTCCGGCTCAGATCCATACGCTCCTAAAAAACAATGTTTGCTATAGAATTGCTCTTTCTTTCCGAAGGCAGTGTCCAATTCGGCTCGACGAGGGTTAAAAAAATCATCTTTGAAATTTTATTGTAAGTTTTCCATATCCAATGTATCCTAGGCTCCTAGCCACTAGCCAACCATACCTTTCATACAAAATTCATTGATAGTTTCTCAGTGAGACCCTAGTTTCGAAATGAAGCCAGTTTGTTAATTCTGTTTCTTATATTTTAAAGTAACTTGCAGCATGTGCCCCACATTCGGGGGGAGCAATCCTGGACTGCAAGCAGAAATTGTACATTCTGTGAATGAAGAAGTGAACTTGATTTGTGGCTATTCATACTTCTCACATCCCACAGCATTTGCCTCATTATCTGTAAGTCAAATGTAGATTTTTTTTCTTTAAAGGTAGTATAATCTAATTTCATTTCCCTCTTGGAATAAACTATAACATATTTAGATATCTGTATTCGCATTTCTTGTTTGTGAATTTCAGCTGGGCAGGTCGAAGTGGAATGGAAACTTAGGGACTTCTGGGGTAGTCGCGAGAGTCGAAACTCCAATTAGCAACACAGGCCGGCCTTCCTTCTCCATTCAACTAAACTGTGGTACCGAGTTGTGATTTGCAGCTTTTGTGTTTCCTTTTAGTGTAAATAGTAACTGAAAAGGCTCACAAAATGGGGTGAAAAAGGATCAAAGAAAGTTTTGCTCAGTTCTCATATGAAGAACTCTTCTTAATCTGCTACTCTTCTTGGTATATATATCTGGTTATAAAGTTGTTACTATAATGAAAGCTTCTCAAATCTAATTCAGCTCTTTAATTATAGAAAAAGCAGTATAATGCTAAAATAACCTTACAATTAGATTAAATAATTTTAATGAAAAAATTATATTCAGTAAATGACTGAAAGATCTCCCTTCAAGTTTGCAATTTTTTTTTCTCATTTCTCTCTTTTTCCCTTGTGATATGCCTAGAAAGATTACAGTGAAAGCTAAGGCTTGATCTTGGCTCTTTGAGGATAATTTGAATGTTAAAGAAATTGAGATCGTGGGATGAGTTATTTCCCACTTAGTTCAGTAAGCCATGTTCATGTTTGAAAGACTAAAAGGATAAACTTTGTAAAAATTGAATGAAATGTGGAACATATTATTGTGAAATTAATGATTCATTTGCCTTTGGTATAGCCTGTCGTGAGACATCTTTAGATGATTTCATAAGTTCAGACAGTTGAACTGTTTTTCTTTCAAACAAAGAAAATTCTCCTTTGTGGAGTCTCAACATAATTTTGAAAATGTAAAATTATTTTAATTGATCCAAAATAAGTAGGAAAGTTACTTATTCTGGCATTGAACAGTGTGATGGTATTGAATCACCCAAAGTTGGATTAAATGTTGAGGTTCAAGATGAGTTTAGGACTGCCTTTGCTGAATCTGGTAGGGCTGAGACAGATTGCAGACTGAATCTGGGCTACCTTTACTGAATCAATGAAGCACCTTGTGAAAAGGAGCTTAAAATGCATCGAAATCGAAAGTTACACATTTCATGTGGTGCTAAGTGTTTCGCGTTGGAGAAAGGGTGTGAAAAATTTGTTCTTGAAGTATGTTCTTGAGATATGATTCAAATTATTTGAGATGGAAGGCACTGTGGGGGATTGAGATGATAAGCAAAAGATTCATAGGCCTATTGGGCAAGTTTTTCCATTTGTTAACTTGGTATCAATAAATTGTAATATCAATGGAAACCTTAACTGGATTCGCTTTATGGTTGTGCCTTCTATCGGGGAATAAAATGTGTAAAGAGAGATTTGAGGCAAACATTTGTTCAGTTAATGCGTAGATCAGACCTCGGATTCAACACACGAATGCGAATGATTTGGAGGTTAATGTTGAGGTTGTGGTCCTTAATGCCAAGGTTGACATGTTGAGGGTTACCTCGGCACATATACCATCCACATCCCCTCTTGGGTTGTGGATCACGGTGACACAAGGGATATTTTTGCACTCGAGGGTAAAGGCCCTTATGCTGACCAAGAGGGTTGATTGAAGATCTCATAGAAGAAGACTTTACAAGTATTTGAGCATAGATTGCGCATATTTCTAGTTGAAAACTTGTCACTGTGAGGCTAAAAATTAGTCTTTAATGATATCAAATGCATTAAGAATTTTACATAGACATTAAACACTGGAAAAAGAATGTGATTACATTCTTACAAAGAAAACCCCCTAAATCCTCCGGGTCCTTGATATTTTATCTCTCAATTTGCACAGGGTTTTTGAGGTGTTTGAGCTATGATGTTTTATTTTATCTCATTGATGGTTGGTGTGACAATATTACATGTTCGGTTTTACTTTTACCATTACTAAGGACTTGTCCTAAATAGGGTTATTTGGTTTATTTTGGTTAAAGTGACAGAAAAATCTGTATGAAATATGGATAAATTTATTTGAGTAGAATGAGTTTTAGAATATTTAAGTGTCTATTGTTAAAAATTACGGAACGTGTCACTGGGTAATAGAGTTTAATAATTTAAAATTCAGAAAAATTGATAAGAGTAAAATGGTATTTTAAATAGATGAAGAAAGTGATTGAAAAGATTGAAGTGATGAATAAAAAGAGAGAGAAAAAATCAATTTAAAAAAAAAAAAAAAAAAAAAACATTTAGGACAAACCCTAAAACAAATTGGATAATTCTCAAATGGGCTTTGGATTTACTTTCATATTGTAATGCCTAACCTTTTATTTCTAATTTTGATCACCAACGGTTTGGCCTGGCCAAATATGATCCTCATTTAATTTTACTTAATTGTTTCATATTCTTCCAAAAGATAGAGTTTGTTTGGATATGTGCTTTTTTCCGAATAATTTAATTGTTTCATGTTCTTCCAAAAGATAGAGTTTGTTTGGATATGTGCTTTTTTCCGAATAATTTAGACGAAGACAAAAATAACGATGGTTGATGATTTTAAGGAGATGATAATTATTTTTGGTAAAAAATTTAAAATGTATTGATATATATAAAATAAAATAAAAAATAATAATTAAAAATAATAATTAAAAATAAAGAGTATTTTAATATTTTAATTAATAAATTTAATAATGTGAGGAATGAAATAATATGATAAATGAAATAATGTTTGATTTTATTTAATTTATTAAAATAAGTTCAACCAAACAAGATCCTTATAAAAATAAATATATAATAAAATCCGACACTAACATTGACTAGACAAACAAGAGGACTTAATAAAAAGAATCTTTTGATAAAAATTATATAATAAAATCCGACACTAACATTGACCAGACAAACTAGAGGACTTAATAAGCATTAAATGAATAGTAACTTTTCATTATTAATATTCGGATTTGGGTTTTCCAAATAACTCAACAAAATCAATTGTCACTTCACTCCCTCTCATCCTTCAAATCAATCGATTAATTAATTAAAATACTAAAATACCCTATATTTTAAATTATAATTATTTATTTTATTTATATATATCAATACTTTTTAGTCTTTTTACCAAAAAAAATATCATCATCCCCTCAAAATTATTATCAATCATCATCAATAATCATTTTTATCTCTCTTCAGGTTATTTAAATAACCTGAACCGAACAAGCCCTTAGCATAACCCTCCATGTCCACGGACAATTTTATTTTTATTTTTTATTTAAGATATTTTAAATAAAAATCAAACTGTAATCTTTTATTGAAACTTTTGATTACAAACATATTTCAACATTTCCAGAATTCAAGATCTTATTTTTTGGAGTTCTAATAGAATTAAGAATTTGCATATGTTTGGTATATCAGTTTATTTATTTTTTAGGAATGAACTTGCATAAATAATATAAATAATATGATTATGTTTTTCATTAAATAAAAAAAGGGTATATAATAATGTCAACATTTAGAAACAGACAGATGTAGTTACAATTGATAAATGCAACTTGAAAACTAATCTCGAATATAAACCAATTTAATACAATTCACACATTTCCCCTTCATATATAATTCTCAAAATAATTATAACACGCACGTCGTTTTCCCCAAACCAGATAATAATATATTTTTGTGACAAAATTTAATAATGGTTCCATTTTTTTTTATAACCCAATCTTCATCGAGATTCCTTAATTTTAAATATGATACTTAATTATTTATATTTACTGCCAGCTTCATTTATTCATTTAGATGTGATACAAGTCATAGAACTAAGTCAACTGAATATATATATATATATATATATATATATATATATATATATATATATATATATATATATATATATATCAATTTTAAAATTTGCCAAAAAGACATTTTTAATACTATTTTTTCAAAGAAAACCTGTAAAATAACTTTTCTACGTTCACATTCTCAGTTACTATTTGATTTGACTTTCTTGTCTCAAAATTTTTTCTTTAATAGTGGCAAACTGATAGCAAGAAACCACAGCAGCTAGATTTCATTTAGAAGTATATTTCAAACAAATACTAAGAAAAAATAAGATATAACTACTAAAAAATTGAATTTTAAGTATTTAAAATTTTAATTATCTATTAATAAAAAATTGAATTAACCAAAAAAGAAACATCTAAACATTAAGTATTTCATATTTAATATATATATATATATATATATATATATATATATATATATATATAATAATGTTTAATTTTAAAATGTTCGAATTGTCGGGTCGAGAGACGTGATTAATTTGGATATAATATATGTGAGAGTACTAAATGGATACTTGGGTCGGATTGTGGGTTCACCCGTCCACAAATTTAAAACGGTTAAAATAAAATTAAAAATGTTATAGGTATGTTTCAAACTTTCAACTTAACCAAAATAAGTATAACCCTTTAACCAACTAGGCTAATAAGACTTTATATTTTAAATTTAACACCAAATTTGATAAAAACATAATGTTTTAACTACATAAGTTCAAATTTTTAACTAACTAATTTATATATATATATATATAATGTTAAAAATAAAATTAAAAATGATATCACATTTTAAATGTAATTTTTTTTTCCGATTTTTATATTTGCACGAGCGATATGTTAGTTTGGTTAAAACTAATATCAAACTATCATATCATTATATATTAAATCAATGTATTGAATTATATACTAATATATATCACGGCCCTATTTTCTATTTTATAATTTGTTTAGATGAGATTACATTTTTATTTCTAGATAATATTAGAAATTAATTTAGTAATATTGAAAATTTAATAAATTGTGATTAAAGAGAAGAAGATTGTGGTTTGTTTATACTTTTAAATTGTAAAGGGGAAAATAAATAATATAACTTTACATATAATGGTGATTTTATTAAATTTAATTTTTTTAGAAGTATATTTCAAACAAATACTAAGAAAAAATAAGATATAACTACTAAAAAATTGAATTTTAAGTATTTAAAATTTTAAGTATTTAAAATTTTAAATATCTAATAATAAAAAATTGAATTAAACCAAAAAAAAGAAACATTTAAACATTAAGTATTTCATATTTAATATATATATATATATATATATATATATAATAATGTTTAATTTTTAAAATGTCCGAATTGTCGGGTCGAAAGATGTGATTAATTTGGATATATATGTGAGAGTACTAAATGAATACTTGGGTCGGATTGTGGGTTCACCCGTCCACAAACTTAAAACGGTTAAAATAAAATAAAAAATGTTATATGTATGTTTTAATTAAACTTACAACCTAACAAAAACAAGTACAACCCTTTAACCAACTAGGCTAATAAGACTTTATATTTTAAATTCAACACTAAATTTGATGAGAGACATTTTAACTATATATAAATTTAAATTTTTAACTAACTAATTTATATATAAAATATTAAAAATAAAATTAAAAATGTTATCACATTTTCACCGTAATTTTTTTCCGATTTTTATATCATTACTCGTGCATTTGTACGAACGATAGGTTAGTTTGGTTAAAACTAATATTAAACTATCGTATCATTATATATTAAATCAATGTATTGAATTATATACTAATATATATCACAGCCCTATTTTCTATTTTATAATTTGTTTAGATGAGATTACATTTTTATTTCTAGATAATATTAGAAATTAATTTAGTAATATTGAAAATTTAATAAATTGTGATTAAAGAGAAGAAGATTGTGGTTTGTTTATACTTTTAAATTGTAAAAGGAAAAAAAAAATAATATAACTTTACATATAATAGTGATTTTATTAATTTTTTTTTTTTTGACTTATTTTAGGATAATATACTTAATTTTATTTCTAATTTTTAAATAAGCTAAATATTTTAGTTTTTATTGTTATTGTATTTTTATAAATATATGTTATCAAATAATAAAATTAAATTAAGTTATAAATGATGTTATCAAATTTGCATAAATCATTGTTGAGAGTAGTTAAATAGTAAATGTGCCTTGCGAGTTGTCTGCCCATAGAATGAAAATTATATCTATAAATGGACAGACAACCATACTAATGATTACTTGTTTATTTCCATCCATAACAATAAAAGATACAACCACTTGTTTGTTGTATGAATTTATTAACTTTAAGAAATGTCAATGGAGATTGTTCCCAATATGATTCATTATTTGAAAATTGAGGGACAAACTTGTGTTATTGTGGGGATTGATTCTTTATCATTCTTCCATTGAGTTTGTATTAGAATATAGTGACATCTTAGAACAAAGTTGTCCATTTTGATCGAGAGGAGCGATAGAGGGACGGAATTTGGGGAGCGAATGACTTGGCATCACCTCTTGGAAAAGAAAAAAAAGTGGAAGGAAATAGGGAAGAGAGATAAATTATATGATTTTTGAGTCCTTTCTTCTCCTAAATTCCCTCTCTCAATTATTCTCTTTCATTAATTATCTTTTTTTTTTTTACATCTATATATAATTCAAATGAGGTAACAATAATACTTAATATATGGAGAATATGAACAATGTGCAAAAGTAGATTGAAACTAATTACCAAAATTCACATGTTTGATGCTATTAAAAGATTCAAACTTTGGATTCTAGGACTAGATTAATCAATTGCATCAAAATTTAAAATGTTTAATAGATTTTCCTTCTTTATTATATAATTGACATTTTGGACATATAATCCCTCTACAATGAAAAGTAATTTTTCTCGTAAAAACTTTATTTTTACAATATTTTCATATCAAGTATCGAAGTTTAAGATAATATGAAAACTTTCATAATTTATTATAGAACTACGAGTTTCTATTAAATAAAAAGGTGATTGTTGTTCCGTCATTCCTTATTAATACCTAGGGATAGATCTATGTTATGATTCAGCCATTTTAATTTTGTTTAATGGTAACAATGTTACATTATCTTTTAATTTTTCCAATTTAATTCACTCTTTATATTTTTAATTCTAGAAAAAGACAAAATTTACGTTTATCTACTTGTTTAATACATAATTTTCTCTAGGCCCACTCTAATTTATTTGGTACGTCATCCTAACTCTAATTTTTGACTACTTATATTTGATAGAGAATACACCGTCAATATAATAAGGCACACTTTTATCTCTTGGATAGGAAATTGATTGGAGTTGAATTAATCTCTTGCCACAATTTCATACTAAAAAAATGTTATCTAAATATGTCTTGATTATGCATAATTATGTGATAAGAACCTTCCCTAAGAAAACATCTAGATGCCATTCATTTTAGTCCAAAAAGATCAATAAATTTACTATTTACAATATCTATTTTTGGATCATTTTATTTATTTTATTGGGTATTTTGAGTTTTTATTTTCGTTCTTTCTCGGTTCACATCATTATCAATATAATCATTAAAACACATTATTCACATTATTCGTCAATCAAAATATCAAATTATTCTTTTTATTAAATTTATATTTTAAATATAAAATAATATTTTAATAATTAATCTTAAAAAAATTCAAATAACTCATATTTTATCAAACCAATTATTTTTTAAATAAAAAAAAAAGTTCAAACGACTTGCACTATTTACATTAATAGACTCGTTGACAAGTTAGTGTCAAACATATTAATTAGGGAAAAAGGTGTGAACTATTTTCTTTTACTAATTTTAACGCTAAAGAATACGAATCTGATATAGTTTTATTTTAAAAATTCAAAATATTTAAAAAATCTTAAAAAATAAATGCGCCTAATTATTAATTAAATATCATTAATTTAAATACAAAATTAAATCCACCAAATCATAAATGCACACCCTGATATAAAAAATTAAATTACATTATAACTTAGATCAAATCAAATCAACTAAATAAAAATTTGGAGATAAATAATATGACATATTTGTAATAATTAAAATTACAAAGAAGAAGATTAAACAACCTTATAATTCTTTATAATTATTCAAAAAAATCGTAAAGATAAAGGATAAAATAGAGAAAACTAAACAAACAATCAAACGGTGACAAAATAATCTCTAAAAAATATTTTGATCCGTAATAAAAATTATCTTAAATATATAATATATATATATATATATATATATATATATATATAATGAAAGGATACTAGAGTCTCTAATAATTGAAAAAATCCGTTTTCAATAACTCTTTATTTAAAATATAAAAAATAACTCTTTATTGAAAAAATAAAAAATAACTCTAAATACGATAACTTTATATCATTTCCTGCTAAAAAATATTTAGATACAAAATCAAAAAATAATCAAATGAGCAGCAAACGATTCACTAATTAATGAAAATATTATTCGATTTATAAAAATACGGGATATAAATTGCATCAAACAAAAATACAACACCAATTTTAAATAGTAAGGGTGAAAAAAAAAGACTTTTTAACTTCTTTACAATTTTTCTGCATGAATAAATTTTATTGTTTAAACTTGGTTACAATTTTTTTAGTTTATTACTTATATTATAATTAAAATAATATATAAGATTTATTATTTATTTAAAATAAACTAAACCTATGGGGGCAAGAGACTGAAATAGTCCGTTTAAGTTTAGTCCTAATAATGCAACTTGACAAATCTTGATGACTATTCCACATGTGAATAATAATTGATGGTTTGGCAGCTCTTGACTTTTAAAGATTATATTAATTTTTTTTTTTCTTTCTTTCTTTCTTTCTTTTATTTATTTATTTTTAATTTAAAATGACTTGATCCAAAACCAAAGTGACTCCGACTTCCCTAAATTCAATTGGGAAAATGACACATAAAAATAAAATTGTCATCTTATATATTTAGAAATATACACTCTACAAACTTGTTTTATGTTAGGTTATTTAAGATTTTTATTGTTTTTTAGAAAAATAATTATTAAATAAAAAGAATATGTTATTTAGATATTTTATAAGTGTCAAGATAATATTATATATTCTTTTGTATTTAAAATTTAACATAAATACAGATATAATAATTTAATTGATGAATAATTAAGTGATTAAATGTTACAAGAAATATATATTGAGTGAATTTTTAATAAATAAAAACTCAAACATTAAATAAGTTATATTACTAATATTAATTCTTATAATTTTATTTTAATCGTTTTAAGTTTATGAACGAATTAATCCACGATTCGACTCATATATCCATTTATTTTTACGCATAGTTAAGGTAAACCAAGTAAATTCAAATTAAACATTATTATTTATGATACGTCTCTTTATCCCTTGACAACCCAGTCCCCAACCACCAATCACAATCAAACTTTCACATGTCTCTTATTCTCGGCAAACCAACCATCAATTTCAATCGACCTATAATCTCGTCATCTCATTATCCTTTGTTACTAGTCTCTTATCCCTTGACAAATTATATCTCAGTCACACTTTCACAATTATCCCTCGACAAACCAATCATCAATATCAATCGCACTTTCACACGCCTCTTATCTCTCCATAAACTAAGCATCAATCTCAATCATATTTTCACACGTCTTTTATCTCTCGACATACTAACCACCAATCTGAATCACATTTTCACACGCCTTTTATCCATCGACAAATCAACAACCAATCTCAATCAAATTTTCACAAGTCTCTTTCTCGACAAATCAACAATCTATCACAATTATATTTTCATATGTCTCTTATCCCTCGGTAAACCAACCACCAATCTTAATCACATTTTCACACGTCTCTTATCCCTCGGCAAACCAACCACTAATCTTAATCACACGTCTCGTATCCCTCAGCAAACCAACCATTAATCTCAATTGACATCTAATATCGTGACATCACAATGTTATCGGTCTCTTATTCATCGACAAACCACATTACAATCACACTCTCACGTGTCTCTTATTACTGGGAAAACCAACCATCAATATCAATCTCAGTCGACATTTAACCTCGTGACCTTACATTTTGGTCAATCAAATATTTGATTCATATTTATTGACCACTCTCATTTGTTATTGTCATCTTATCCATTACCAAATCACATTGGTTAAAGGGTTGTACTTATTTTTGTTAGATTGCAAGTTCGAAATATACGTATTTTTAATTTAATTTTTAATCGTTTCAAGTTTATAGACGGGTCAACCTACGATCTGATACTTATATATATATATATACTTATATATATATATATTATATATATATATAAATCTCGACTTGACAAATCAAACAAATTCAAATTAATTATTATTATTATATATATTAATTATTTAAGAAGTTGAATTTATATTGTTAAGAATGTATCAAATTTTACGTTGAATTTAAAATATTAAGTCTTATTAGCCTAGTTGATTAAATGGTTGTATTTTATTATGTGGTAAGTTCGAAACATATTAATATCAATTTATTAATTTTATTTTTAACTGTTTCAAGTTTATGGGCGCGTCAACCCATAATTCGACTAAAATATTTATTTGCTCTCATATATATATCTAAATTAATCACCGTTCTCGACCCTAAAATCAAACAAATTCAAAATAAACATTATTACTATTATTATTATTAATATATATAGATATATAGATTATTGATTCACTAATTATATCTTATTTAATTAATCTAGTTAATTAATATTTAAACAGTGAACTAAAATATCACGTTATTCTCTTGTAAGATAAAACTTATTAAATTTCCTTAATTAACATTTAAATAGTGAATTATAATATCACGAATTATTCTAGACTATGAGATCAAATAATATTAACGTATAAAAGCTAATTAATACATTAAACGGCCTTGTTTGGTCTTTGGGTTTTTTTAGTTTTTTCAAGAGTTTTTTTAAATAGATTTTATGAATTTTTAGTTTGATTTCTTTTCAACTTTTCATACACTTGAGAGAGGGAGAGGGGCGTAATAAAGGTAGTGGGCCACCATCTTCTTTTCTATATCATCATTTTTTTATTATATTCTTTTATTTTTATTAAAATTAAGAAAACTGACTACATTCATTTGCTAACGTTTTTAATTGTTCACCTTTTATATTCTTCTATTTTAAATTATTTTATTGAGTTAAATTATTATTTAAATATTTAATAATATATTTGTTATTTTTTACATTTTAAAAATATGAAATATTAATTGCATATTTCTTTATCCAAAATCTTAAAACCTTTTATATCAATATAAAAGTTCTTTTTCAAAACAAAATCAAACAAGCTTTAATCTTTAGGCGCGTTTGAATGAGCTCAAAGCTGAATCAAACTACCACCTTTTATCCCATTTGACTTCTTCTTTTCAGTACATTTCTCGTACCAAAACATTTCAGACGCCTTCTTTAAATGAAAAATAGATAAGAAACCAACTTATTTGAGTTTGTTCGGATTGGAATTATTGTAATAATATAAAGAAGAAAAATAAATAATAATTAATGATGATTTTAAGGACGTGCAAATATTTATGGTAAAATTATTGGAAAAATGTTGATATATAATAATAAAATAATAAATAGTAATTTAAAATAGAGGACATTTAATATTTTAGGTAATGAATTAAATGATATGATTAACAAGAGTATAATGAAAAATGTTTGAGTGAGTTGAATTATTTAAATAAACCCAACCGAAGAAGACCTATATATTTCGAATTATTATTCACTACTGATTTTATAAATAAATTTCAGTTACAACCTAGCATAATTAGAAAACTAGCATAATTTTTTATTATTGTGACTGAAACTTTTTGAGTGAGTTTATTTTTATTTTTTTTAATGAAAGAGGCTAGCCTATCCCATAATTATAATATTCATTTAATAAAAAAAAAAATTAGTGAAATATTTTAATGAGTTTATTTATTTGTTATATGTATAAAAATAAAAATAAATATAAAGTATTAATTATTAATTGAGACCAATATTTAATACATTAGATCAATCAAAATAAAATTTATATGAATAAGTTAATAATTTCAAAGATGTGTCACTCAAAAATAAAAATAAGTGATTTATTATATTTTGTTCTTTTTTTTAGATGTTAACATGACCGTGATTTAAAAATAATAATAATAATAATAAATTAAAAAGTTAAATTATATTGTTTATGAAATATCTTAATCAAATATAATATTTTCACACATTAATCTCTTAATTTAACGTTTTTAATTATATCATTCTCTATCAAAATAATATTTATGGGTTTTGGTATTTATTATTAATTTAAAATAGATATACTTTTACGCATTTGAAACATTTGTTTTGTTTAATTGTGTACATTGATTTATTTAACATATAAGTTTTGATAGTGTAAGGTAGGTCAGTAAGTAAACCGACCGAACCGCCTAGAACCGAACCAAACCGTCTGAAACCGAACCGAAAACAAGTCGAACTAATCAACCGAAAAACCGACGGTTTGAAATAGCTTAAACCGAAGTCTTTCAGTTCGGTTTGTCGGTTTAGTGTTTGCCAAACCGAACGACCGACCGATCGACCTAACCGATAAGTTATATTTTTGGATTTGGGGTAATTTTTTGTGTGGATAAGAGAGAAGCAGAGGCTCTTCATCTTCATTATCATCCTCATTTATTTGCAAAAAAACTTTTTCTCACTCACACAGTTTTTTATTTCTCAAAAGTTAATAATAGTTAATAATTTTTTATTTTAGTTTGGTAGAGGTTTCGCTTACTTTTATTTGTGGCCAAGGTTTCAAAAAATTTCATTATAAAAATTAAATTTAAGATTTAGGATCCAAGCCCAACTAACATGGTTTTATATAGAGTACCCAAGACAACGACTTTAATAAATTAAAAAATTATAAAAAATTCTAACTATTTTACAAATTTTAAGTTTAGTTATTTTTTAAACCGAGCAAACCGAATAAACCGACCAAACCTATCAATAAACCGAAACCGACGGTTTAAGATTTAGTCAAACCGACCCCAACGATTTGGTTGTACATTTTGGCCTATAAACCGACCGAACCAAACCGCTTACAGGCCGCCTAGTGTGAGGTAATTAGTGGTGCTCCTCAGACAATTTTATTTTATTTTTTCAGTCAAATATAAAAATAATGATTTAATTATATTCATATCTGGTCTTATATCTGAACAAAACAGAAATAGGTGCCATTAGTAGATAATTCGGATATTTGTATTGATTTAAATACTAAAAAAAATAAAAAATATAATTGTAACTCGGAAATTCTTAGTCTCGGAAAAACTGAGTTTGAAATTGACATCGATTTCCATGTCGAGAATCTTTTTAATAAAATATTATTTAAAAAGATTTATAAAAATATATCATGACATTTTAAAATTAATTATAACAATAATTAATGTTTAATATGTACAGTTTTTTCTTAGATTTAGAATAATATTTAAATGTTGGTACATGATAATAATATTTTTGCAGTTTTTTCTTCAAATTTAAAAAAATAATTTTTGAAATTTTAAATCTTAATCAAACAGGCCCTAGGAACAGCCCTCTCGGTTTAGGGTGCCAATCCCTCGATACCGGGCTAAAACCCTCGCTCTTAGGTCAAGACCTCTCGGTCGGGATGTGGGAGCTCTTGGTCCTGGGCTAGGATCCTCGATCGGGGTGCGAGGAACTCTCGGTCCTAGGCTAGATTTCCTTGGTCGGGTGTGAGATTCCTTAGTCGGTGTGCGATGAGTTTTTGTCCTAGGCTAAGAATCCTCGATCCCAGCGCGGTAGATCCGAGAACGGAAGTCAAGGAAGGCTGGCAGATAAAATTGATAACCTTCGTAGGTGTGAGATTCCTTGGTATGGGTGCGATGAGCTCTCAGTTCTAGCCCAAATTTCTTTGGTCGGGGTATGAAATTCTCGGTCGAGTACAGGAGGGGTTCAATTTTCTCAATCGGAAATCGAACCCAAGTTAGACCCTCAGTCGGTCGTCAAGAACATCAAACTATATGTTTGATGATTTTGACTAGGGCCCTAATACATTGATCCAAGACATGGGAAGCTTCGCCTAGTCCTAGGGATCATTTATAACATTATCCCGATGCATTATTCTATTGGGATGATGTTCCATTCAAATCAAACTGGTTTTAGGAGAAAAAAACGAGTTTTTGATTTTTGAGGCTCGATAAAGTGTAAAGAGTTTGTTAATAGTTTCCTTATACTTCATATGATTGAATAAAACCAAACATAAATACTAGTTGTTTATTTTGACCAATTCAAGAACTAAAGTTCTTATTTTTATAAAAAAAATAGTTTTTGATCAAACATGATCCGGATTGCTTAGAATTGGTTTTAGATATGTTCCTAACATCTTTAAAAACATAGTACGAAGGTTTTTGAGTTGTTACAAAATTTCAATTTTGAAAATTTTCAAAATCAAATTTGGGTATTTCTAATTTAGGTTGATTGATTCAGTTTTGTTTCGATATAAAGCAAAAAAATGATATTAGGATCGTTTCCCAATCAAAAAATTGAACAATCAGACAATATATAAGATCGATCGAACTAAAATGTAAAATTTTCAATTTGAACTTGTAAATCAAATTATAGTATGATTAGAAACTTATTATGAGTTAAAGAACACTACTAAACTCTTTTATAAGCTTTATGAATGCCTAGATCCAATCTTTAAAGACTTACACAATGATTCAAAATTTTCAAGAAAAACTTGAAAATTTTAATGACAGATTTCTCTTTGGATTAATTGAGGGATTAGGATTGGATTCATTGCCTTAGGTTTGCCTATAGGAGACTATTTATAGTCTCACAACGTCGGTTGATCGACCAAGTGGATCAAATTTTAGTCAAAAGTCATCAATGACGTTTTATATGTTCTTTATCCAACTTGATTGTTCAGGCCATGATGAGGAATATGAATGTAGGTGAAATGATCACTGTGGTAGGGTGATCATTTCATATTTTGAATCATTCGATTTGGTGGACTAACGTCGGAGTTCCATCTTTGAGAAATCAAAGATTTCAGTTGTTCATCACATCGTTCATCGTGAGGAAGAAGACAAACCAGAGTGGAAACAATGTCGTTTTGGATTGAAATGCAAACGTTCGGGTGTTCCGTCAGCGTGTCGTTGCGTTTGGACGTTCTGTTAGTTCTTGGGCTAAAGACATTGAAAGCACGCATTAGTCGTTTCCTCTACTTCGTGAACGCGTTCTTCCTTCATTGTAGTGGGTGACACGGCTAGTTGTTGTGTGTTGGATGAGTTTCAACGCTCATCCAATGACTGTAGGGTTTACTGCATTGAATCTTCCCGATTTGGACTACACCTGATCACGTTCTATTTTCAGCCTTAGCATTTGTTTGAAATTGATTATTCTTTCATCCCTTTGGTTTTATTTTCAACTTATAAAATATACAAAATATTTTTAATAAATATGACATTTATTTTGTCCATTTATTTTATTTTTGAAATTTAATAAATAATTTATTTGAGATAAAATGGATATAACATTTATCCTAAATTATTTATTTAATTCCCTTTGACTTCTTATAATTAATTTGATATAAAATGAATACAATAATTATCTCAAATTATTTTATTTATTTTTCTTGACCATTATCTTAATTAATTGGAGTTTAATTATTGCAATAATTATAAAATTTAATTTATTAAAATATTAAAAAATTAATTATGTAATTATTTATGTATGTAATTAATCCCCTATTTTAAAAAATATATAAAAGATGGAAGTATAAATTAAAGTAGACTAAAACCAATTAATATATAATAGGATATGCTTCATGGAAGAAGGTTCCAAAAGCCAACCAAAGTTGTTTTGGACTCACAAAATTGATAATAATTGGTTTAACTATTAAAATAATCGATTTAATTTCAATTTAAACGTGTTAAAAGTTATTTTTGAATATTGTTAATGGTTATTAATTAATTCTAATCAAATTGTCACTTGTAAATGTAATATGTTTATTTACTTATTATATTAACAAATTAAAATGCTATTAAAAAATAATATTTATATATATATATATATATATATAATTATAATGATGCTTAATTTTTAAAGTGTCCGGATTGCTGGGTCGACAGTTGTGGTTAATTTAAATATATATGTGGGAGTAAATGGATATTTGAGTAGAATTGTGGGTTGAACCCGCCCATAAACTTAAAACGGTTAAAAATAAAATTAAAAATGTTATATGTATGTTTCAAACTTGCAACCTAACAAAAACAAGTATAACCCTTTAACCAATTAGGCTAATAACACTTTATATTTTAAATTCAACACCAAATTAGATGAATGCGGAACATTTTAACAATATAAGTTCAACTTTTTAAGTAACTAATATATATATATATATATATATATATATATATATATATATATATATATATATATATATATATATATATATATATATATATATATATATATATATATATAAAATGATGCTCAATTTTTAAAGTGTCCGAATTGCCGAGTCGAGAGTTGTGGTTAATTATAATATATATATATATATATATATATATATGAGTAAATGGATACTTGGGTCGGAATGTAGGTTGACCTTCCATAAAATTAAAATAGTTAAAAATAAAACAAAAAATGTTATATGTATGTTTTGAACTTGCAACCTAACAAAACAAATACAACTCTTTAACCAAGTGTGATTGAGATGTGGTTTGTCGATGGATAATAGACTAGTATCAATTAAAAGTGGTTAAAAAAATATAAATCAAATATTTGATTGACCAAAGTGTGAGGTCACGATGTTAAATATTAGAAAATATGAATAAAAAACATTTGATTGATCAAAGTGAAAGTGTAAGATCATGAGATGAGAGGTTTATTCGGAAAAAATATGTGATAAGATATGTGAGAAAATAAGTTACCGAAGTGAATAAAATATGAAATAAGAGCGTTCTATTTTTTATTTTAATATATTATTCGTGATTTATTAAGAATTTTAAACATTCATTACATATTATTATTATTATCATTGTATTAAATTTATTTTATTTATTTTTATCCGTATACATCACACGAGAATCTTTCTAGTAATAATTAATATTATATCCAGTAGATAATTTATATAATTATTCAAAATCTAACTTACAAAATATATACATACACAAAATTATAAAATTATTTCAATAATCATAAATGGTCTAACGATTAGAGTGTTAACATTTCATATTAAATACTAGAGAATGTTAGCTTGAGTAACATAAACATTGGTGAGAAAACATAAGGGTTCGTCAATGAAGGGAATGCTGACTTAAGTAACACAAACTTTTGTGATAAAAACCTAAGGGTTTATTCCTAAATATGTAATCGAATGTTTAAGAATGCACCCTCAAATTTGGTTATTAAATAATCAAAATCATTATATATATATAAAGTATAAAAGCTTAAATGAATTGGTTAGATGATTTTTTTTAATATTCTTATTTTTTTAAATAAGTATATAATAATAAGTAATATTAGATCTAGTAGAGCTTTATATTTGTTTGATAATTTAATCCAAAATTCAATGTTTGAAGATTTGTCTTATCGAAACTACTTTTATTTTCACGTAATGAATGTTTTCAATTCATATGATTTTGGGTATATTTAAAAAAATAATAAAATAATTTTAAATAAAACGAGTGGATAAAAGTAAGTTTTGTCATATTTTTTAATAATTAGATAAAATAAATATTGAATTAAATTATAAAGTTACATTTGTAACGTAATTTTTTTAAAATTTTTTATATTATTACTCGTACAAATGCACGGACTATATGCTAGTAAGGGACGGATCCATTCAAGGGCTAGAGTGGGCTTAAGCCCGGTCTATCATACGTGTAATTTTTTTTGTAATTTTTTTAAAAGTATATAGAGAGAGGTTAGAATGAAAGATCTTCCCTAAAATATATTTAAGTTCAGTCCTCAATGTCTAATTTAATTTTTTAATATATATAGAGAGGGTTAGACATTAGAGAGATGATAGAGATTTATATAAGTTTGTTTGATTATTGATTATTTTGGAGGGGGAATGAAAGAGGTTATGACTAATCTAAATAATTATTTTTTAAAGTTTGTTTGATATGATTATTTGAGTGTTTTTTTTTAATTTATGAGTATTTTTTATTCCCTCATTTATTATTTTGTTTATATTCTAATAATATTTTTCAATAAATAATTATTATTCTTAAATATTTAACAAGAAGCGGATCTATTTTAGGGAGCCCATCCATCCCGTATATATATATTACGGTAAAAATTTGATATTATATTTTAATTTTTTTTTTTAAAAATTAATTCATTATTTGATTTTTTAATTCATAGGAAAATGGGCAAAATTTATTATTATACATAATTTTTATGTTATTAATTTAAGTTTATCGCATTTTTTATTTTCAAGCCCACGTTAACTCAATTTTCTAGATCCGTCCCTTTATGCTAGTTGTGTTAATAACTTAATAAAGTTGTAATCTTATTTTATATTCATACAAGACAAAAACGAGTGAATATTGAAAATATCTGGAAAAAAACAAATCTTAGATTCATACAATCCAGAAATGTAAATTTGTTGCCCTCCTTTGTCAAACCCGGTTCAATGGTTTGTGTCTAAAAAATCTTATTCATCAAATATTAATTTTATTAATAAAAACAATCTCAAAATGGTAAAGATAATTAGTAAATTGACAAGGAAACAAACATTACTAAATATGTTAACTATTAATAGTACCAAAAACTTAAAGCTATCAACAATATCCTGTTTGATTTTGAGTTGAAGAGACAAAGACATTTTTTAAAACTATTTGAAGACATTAATATCAATAAATAAAAACACAATCACGTCTTTTCTAAAACAAGAAAAATCACATTAATTTAAATGAATCTTCTTTAAGGTAATTTTTTGACATGAGAAATTGGGTTCTTCAAAATAAAATTATGTTTGATTCTTATTGAAAATGTTTATTGGATATTATTGAAAGGTTGAGTTAAATTCCAATTTAAATTAATCAAATTAAGTGTGAAAATTAATTTTGACACCCAAATTACAAAAATATAATAAAGAAAACTAGTTTTCCAAAGATTTAAAAGACCATAAAGCTAGTAAGATAGAAACAAAATATTTCACCTAACAAAGAAATATATGAAATTGCGCAACTTAATATTTTTATATTAACAATTCCTACCCACATGGACGAATCTATGTAGGGGCTCGGATGGGCTCAAGCCCACCCCGAAATTTTTTTTTTTTTTTACGGTAAAAATATGACATTACCTTTAATCTCTTAAAAAAATTAATATAATTCGTTGTTTTTTTTTTTATCTAATTATTAAAAAAATGGTAAAATTTTATTTTTATATACTTGTTTTTTTCAAAATTTTCTCGTTATTGTTTTAAGCTCATCCTAAATTTTTTTCAAACCCACCCCAGTTCAAAATCCCGAGTCCGTCCCTGCCTACACAAAAAAAAAAATTTTTTTCTCTAGGATATTGGTTTTAACCTTGTGTGTTCATCCATTCATTCTGAATGAACTAGTTAAAATAGTTTGACAATATTAAGGTATTCTTAATAAATTGAATTTTTTTTCCTCTCCATCTTTTTTCATTTTTCTCTAAGGGTGGGGTTATACAAATAGTATTATTAACCATTGTTTGATTGATGATATTTTTTAATTTGATTTACATTATATTAAGCATTTGACAAGTCAACCACAATAATTCAAGCACAATAATTTTAAGAGTAATTCAAGAACAATAATTTTAAGAGAAATTCAAGTACAATAATTTATAATAGACTGTGACTTCAATTGTAGACCTTGTGCTAATAAACTTATATGTTAATGTTAATTAACATCTTAAAATTACTTGTCCATGATATATCTTTATCATAAAACATTAAATATACTGATACTTCCTAATTACAGAAATATTTATGAATTTCATTATAATCCTGAATTTAAATCCACAGAATACAGATGTAAATGAAAAATCTGAGAAACAACCATGTTTGATTGAGACATTATTATTATTATTATTATAAAAAATAATTATCACTAAATTCAATTAGAAGTTATATATAACAAAATTGAATTAATAAATAATAGAAAATAACATCTATAAAATCAAAACAAATAATTAATTATTTAATGTAAAAATAAAATAACGAGTTAAAAACATCTAAGGATTATACAGTTCATTGAGAGATATTTACATGACAAATTCGTTTTAGTTCCTAAACAATAAGAGTTGAAGTAGAGCAGACGAACAATCCGATGAAGCGGTGTCGAAAAAACCTCTACTAAATATTATGAGCGCCAATTAAAATTATCATAAGCAACGCTGAAAAATATAATTATTTGACTATCTACAAATATAACCGAAATAGTAAGAAACTTATACAAATCATGAAAATATACATGTAAAAGAGCTTTCATATAAAAGAAAAAACAGTTCTAAATTTTTTTTATTGAATAAATAAAAAAATAAGTTCAGAAGTGATAACTGTTTAGAAGGGAACATTTACGGACTCGAAAAATGATTATTAACACAATTGGAGGATATGAACGTTAAATGATATATCAACAACCATGGACGAATCTAGGATTTGAAGTTGGGTTGAGCTTGAAAAAAATTTAGAGAGAACTTGAAATTGTTTTGAGAAATTTATGAATGAAATGGATAGATTATTAATGTATGTTTTTACTTATTTTTTATAATTAAAAAAAAAATAATGAATTAAATTAAAAAGTTAAAAAATTATGATCGATTATGTCACATTTTTTTATTTGAATGAGAGTATTATCCGAATTAAAAAAATTCAATCCGGTTAAACATGATGTCAAATTGAACCTAATAACACACTTATTCAAATTTAAAATTTGAATGATTAAAAAATAAATTTGATGCATACTCCTACCTATAAAAGAAGAAGCCACATTAGTCTAGATGTCATAATTAAGTCTAAGAATCTTTTGCTTCCTAATTTTAATTTTAGTCCTTAAAATAAGAAATGATTGAAGAATTAAATTTGGGTGAAAGGATAAGAGTAAAAAACTTGGGTTATCTGATTAGTCGAAAAAATAAAATAATTTTGTTTCTTTTCTCTTTACTTACATTTTTTTTCTTTTTTCTAACCGATAAGATTATGTTACGTCATTTCTGATATTTTTTTTAAGAGATCCATAAATATTCTACTGTAAGAAAAACAACACAAATAGTGACAAGGACAAACACTATGGACTCTATATTTGTTAATCCAATGTCTACAATAATTGTGACTGTCATATTTTAGTTCTTTAATTATTTGTATGACTTCATTGACTTGTTATATTATGAAAACGCCTTTAATATTTTCTCTTATATTCACATTTCTCCAATTGATAGTGCTGAACTATGTATTCGGTTTGAACTCAAATTGGTAAATGTGTCTGATAATTATTAACTAGGACTCTCAATTACTATGGTTTACCATATTTCAATCAATTCATTTATTCAAATGAAATCATTTAATATGTAATGTGGATGAATATTTGATAATAAAATTCTTTAGTAATTATTTGAGATTAATATTGAATAATTTATATTTTTTTTATATTTTTTTAATTAAAAAGAACTAACATAATATCTTAATAATCTATTAATCAATTACATTATTTATATCATTAATTAAAATATTATATATGTTTCTCTTAGTTTTTTTTTTTTTGTTATATATTTAATATAATTTATCTTTTTATACAGTCTTGTTTGATTGTTTTTTTTTTCAAATATCTATTTAATAAATATCATTTTATCCTCTCTTATCAATATATTAAATATCAATATAATTTAAATATTTTTATAAAAATAAATAAATCATTTTTTCAATATCAACATCAAGAATTTTTTCTAATAGTCAAAAATTTATTTAAATAAACATATAAGCCCTCAACTATATATAATATTATGATATTGAATTATTTTTATATATTTTTTCATCACATATATGTTTAACAATTAAAATGTTAAATTATTACTTTTTTTAAATTTTAAATATAAAATATCATTTAATCAATTTAACTTGAATAATTTTTTTTCTTCTTTTAAGATTTTAAACTCATAATACAAATATATTTTTCAAATAAAATAAATAATTGTAGGGTAAAAACTCTAAATAAATATTTTTCATACCCAACATTAATAAAACTAGTATGTATCTCGTGCAAGTAATAATATAAAAAATCGTGAAAAAAATATTACGGTAAAAATTTTATGGACGGGTCAACCCATAATTCGACCCAAGTATCCATTTACTCTCACATATATTTAAATTAACCACAGCTCTCGACCCGACAATCCGGACACTTTAAAAATTAAGCATCATTATATATATACAGACCTCCCATTGAAAGCATCATTATAAATTCGATCTCTATAATATTATTATCATTTTAACTATTTATTAAGGTTTTTTTTTTTTTTTTTTGACAAAACCAACAAAAAAAAACTAAAATCAAACAAGGTTCTAATCTAAATAAATAATTCCATGTTGTCCAAACAGCACTTTATTCTCTGATATTCAGAAATATCAGCCTGGCAATGGCCGAAGGAGTCTTATCAAGACATCAATTTCTTAATTCAATTTCAGCGAACCCTCCTTCCTGGTAAGCCGTGAACACAACTTTCTTTCTCTTTCTCTCTCTCCAGAAATTTCTGGTTCTTCATATACACGAATCACTCCATCTCCTCCACATGATCTCTCTCTGTTCTCTCTCTCTATATGTGCAATCGGTTCCTTTCAATAACTGTCTAGCCGCCAACAAATTTCGTTCATAACTGAAGCGAATTCAGAAACATTTCCAGATCCGACATGCTATTGCTTCGGATCTATGCTCTAACCGCAGCCATATGCTTCGTTAGTACTACCGTCTATGGAGCTTCCGTTTTGCCTGCTAGTGAAGGTATATATATATGTTTGATAATATTAATACATTATTGGCTGTGATTTGAAAAACTTGTTGTCGATTTTAATCGTGCGATTGAATTGATTAATTTACAGTGGAGACTCTTAGGCAAATTGGAAGTAAGTTAGGGAAGACGAATTGGAACTTCAGCGTTGATCCGTGCAGTGGAGGATCCGGTTGGTTCACACAACCACCTCCGGATGAAAATAATCCTGACAATGCAGTAGTGTGTAACTGTACCTTCTCCAACAATACCGTCTGTCACGTTGTGAGCATGTAATTTCTTTTCTCCATCTTTTCTCTTTCAGTCCTCTATTTCCTTCTTTTACTTTTTCATGTTTTTACTTTCTTTCAAAATGCTTATTTTTGTTCTCAATCTTTGTGAAGTTTAGTGTAATGCTAAGAAATAAACCTTAGTCTTGAAAGAAATGGTGTATGAGAAAAAAAGTATTCAATTGAATACTTAAGTATATTGATTTTTGTAATGAGATTATGGTATAAAGGTTGATAGAGATGTCAAATTTGTTAATAAAGTTGTAAAATTTTATGTATACAAACTTGAAAAGATGTGTCATATTTGTTGACTTAACGAAAACAAAATTAATGTGTTAAGTTTTTGAAGGGCAGAGGCGGAGCCAGGATTTGAAACCTAATCGGGCTAATTTTTTATTAAAAAAATCTATCCGGGTTAGTTTTATAGTTTGCTTGTCACCAATGTCTTTTAGCGACGGAAAATAACCAATAACGACAGTAATCGTTATTGATAAAATACATACAGGCTGTTTAAGGCAACAGCCTGTTTAAGGTTACCCGGGCTGACTTGTACTTGGCTCCGCCCTCTTGACGGGTGTATTTGATAACTAGGATGTTATATTAATTTTTTAATCAGTATATTCAAAATCTCTCACCATCTTTCCTTTGTATTTTTTCAGTCAACTTAGGAAATCTGATAAACTCCCGTCTATTTTTATGTAGAGAATCAAAATAAAAAATAAAATATTCGAATTAATTGAGGATGGCAAGATTCCTACTATATTTCTAAATAGGACAAAGATGAATTAAATAATTGTGACAGTGTATATTAATTATTAATACCAGCTTGTAGAGGAAGAATAATTTAAATTAGATTAAATTGGAGGACCTAGTCTTTGTTTTTTTTTTTTATCAAATTGGTGGGGACCACGTCAAAGAAGGTGGCTCAAAAATCCGGATATGATAAAAGAAAGTAGGTTTGAGCCGTGGGGCCATTATATTAGACACTTGTTGGATTGGGCCCCAATTAGAGGTACATATTTGGACCCTTATGGGCTCAATTGACACCAACAGCTGGACGAGATAGTCTTCATGTTTTGTGTGACGTGTCAAGTATGGATCTTGTTTTTTTTGCCAATAATGAAAATGATGGTTTAAGGTTTTAGAAGACAAGACATTGTAGAGAAAAGAAAAATCTTATAGTGACAAACATAGTTTCATATGAATTGTGATGGCATGTAAAAGTGAATTATTAGTCTTTTTTGAAACTATTATTTTTTCACAATCATAATTACAATCACTTTTAAAAATTGTCAAAAAGTAAAGTGATTTCATTTTAGTGAATGAAAAAAGTGTTTTTTTTGATAAATTTTTAGATTTTGTTACAAAATAATTTTGAATTATTATTTTTTTGTCAAATATGATTAGTCTTGATTGGATTTTTTTGTTTTACTTTTTTATTTTGACCATTTGTGTTTCTAGGAATTATGTTAATATCTTTGGCATTAGTAAGCCTGAAAATATATATTTTTTTCTTTGTGCTTCATTTAACTTTTACTTGTTATTATCTTTAGCTTTTTATTTTTGAAGGTTGAAGTCTTCTTTTAATATGTAAGGACACTAACACTCAAAAAAATAAAAGTAAAGAAATTGCAAGCAAAAAATAAAAGATACCCAATACAATAAGACCTTGTATGATCTTGAGTTATTTGATTAACCTTGTTTGATGTAGTTATTGAAGATGAAGTTATTTGGGTAAAAACACATTAAGAGTATAAATATATAATGATTATTAATATTTTTTAAATAGAGGATACTTTGATTGATAATTTGAAGGACTAGTAGATGGTTGATTGGAGAAATGGTTATTTATTGATTGGATAATGAGTTATTCTCAAGTAAACCCACATAAAATGAGGCATAAGTTTTTGCAAAATAAAAACAAAGTTACTTATCTGACTATAAAAATCCAAACAAGTTGAAGAAAGACAAAACCAAACCAGTCTATCAGAGTCTCCAATTATGATTATGTAAGGTTATTTGTAGAGTTTTAGTATGCTTCAATGATCTTATATTCTCATAAAGTACCCTTGCTAATGGTTGGTACATAGTTAAATTATATTGACTTAACTTTATTATTGATATCTAACAAGTAACTATATGGTTACAGATTCCTGAAACAACAGAATTTAACGGGCACTCTTCCAAAAGAATTTGTCAACCTCCCGTTTCTTCAGGAAATGTAAGTAGCTTTCACTAATTTCTAGTGTCAACTCTTGTCATATTTAACTAAATTTCACTTGTTAACAGCAAGAAAATAGGCCCTGTTTGAATTTTTAACAACTCTTGGTGTTTATGTTTTTCATTTGAATTATAAAGTATAACCTTATGGCATATCAATTCTTCATATTGAGTGATGTCTAGCAGGGGTTTCAATTATAAGAATGTTTGTATATCAAGAGTAATATATTTTTAAATTCAAAGAAATGTTTGTACATACATTTATATTGAAAAATAGGACCACTTATTATTATCAATGATTTTACATGAGACCATCAACAGTGCCATTCTGAGAAAGAAAAGAAAATTTCTTTTAACGAATCACTCTTGACTCCTAAATACCCTTTGCAGAAATTCAGTTCTTAATGCTTCATAGACTAGCCAAAAAAAGGAAGAAGAACAGATCATAAATGTTTTACAAATGTAATTATTAGTAATGTTCTTGTTAATCTCATGCCTGCAGTGATCTTACTCGCAACTACCTTAATGGAACTATCCCTCCAGAATGGGGAACCAGCCTACTTGTAAACATGTGTGTACACCTATCTCCTCCTGTATATAGTATCATATTTATACATTGTCTCATATACAATGATCTGATGATTCTTATTAATGCTGACGCAGCACACTACTTGCAAATCGAATTACCGGAACAATCCCAAGAGAATTGGGAAACATCACCACACTTAGAAGCCTGTAAAGTCTTGATCATACAATTCTCAATAAGATTATATTCGTGTATATTTCTCCTTTATCTAATGTTGTGCTCTTGATCGTCATAGGGTACTGGAGATCAACCAGCTATCAGGGAGAATTCCGCCAGAGCTTGGAAATCTTACTAGCATAGAGAGATTGTAAGAGCCATTCTCTTTTATATAAATTTTGTTCATGTATTATTGATAACAAATAAGCTCAATATGTAAGGTGTATTGTTTATTCATCAAAATATGAGTTCCTATGCTTTACTGTCCTATGTGATGTGGTCTTCCCACATAATTCAAAAGGGTCTTTTGCTTGGATTTCCTTGTACATAGTGGTATTGAGCATCTATTGAATACATGTTAAGGTTTCAATCCAGTTTATATCTTAATATTGTTTATTTGTTTCTAAAGGCTTCTAACGTCGAATAACTTCTCTGGGGAATTGCCAATAGAACTTGGAAAGTTGACCACATTGATGGACTTGTAAGTTTTGAATTCAAACCATTTATTTCCGTTTCCGTCCATATGATTTTTACACTCATCAAATTGTTTCCTACTTCTGAATTTGGATTCAGATCTAACTGTTTGTCATCATTGCAGTCGGATTGGTGACAATAACATCACTGGAAAGATTCCAGACTTTATTGGGAACTGGCGTAATCTTAATAAATTGTGAGATGCTAAATTTTTTTGTTTGTCAAGTTATATTGATTCATGTTTCTTTTGTCTGATAACTTTTTGACACAAAAATTTGGTAACACAGAGTACTTCAAGCAAGCGGCTTGGAGGGTCCAATCCCTGATACAATTTTTACATTGATCAACATAACAGACTTGTAATTTCTTGTACCTCATTGATTCTACTATTTTACTGTTGTGCCTGGATAATACTTACCTTTACAAATTTGCAGGAGAATAAGTGACATAAATGGAACTGATGCCATATTTCCACCCATTAGTAATATGAAAAAACTGAAAATACTGTAAGTTGAATAGTTCCTGAAAGTGGAACGGTCCTAATTATGACCTTAATGCAGATGATTCAATCTAGCAAATTCTTCTTATTGAATTAAAATTTGCATGTTTATCAAATGTTACAGGATTCTAAGAAGTTGCAATCTCATTGGACCATTACCGTCATATCTGGGCACAGTTACAACTTTGAAAACATTGTTAGTAGATCTTAACCTTTTTGTTTGATAGATTAGACGTCCATATTTTTACAATTTCTTTCCAGGGCTTCTTTATGCATTTTATGCTTGCTAAAAATCTAACTTTGTTTTGGAAAACCATGTTGTCATTCATAACTTTATTGCAGAGATCTCAGCTTCAACAAATTAAGCGGAGAAATTCCCACCACATATTCTAGTTTGTCAAAGACAGATTTCATGTAAGGATCCTGCCACCTTTTGAGCTTTCTCTTACTATGAAAAATTAGTATAGGTAGGAAGGATGGAATGGGCAAATTGCATCTTGGTCTCCTTTTCCTTCAAACATATATAAAATCTTATCAATTTTGTAAGTTTTTTTTGGGTTTATCTGTACTGATTGAACACCGTAGACAAATACTTTATCTTTGGCTTACAAATTTTCGACAATTGACTGGTAGGATACCGAACTCATCTCTGATTTTGATTTGATATATAGATATTTTACTGGAAACATGTTGAATGGAACCGTGCCTGATTGGGTTCTGGATAAGGGTGACATGATGTAAGTCTCTTCCAAAATTTTCTATATATGTCTCTTATAATACAGATGCTATATGGTCCTCCATGCTAATATAGTAATATAGTACCATACTTGTTCTAGTCATTTTTATATATTTTTTCATCTTCATTTTTTTTCATCTTTCTTTGTTTTAATCGTTGGTGATATGTACTCTTTTTATTTCAATACAATTAAAAAATCATAATAATCTTGTATGGCCAGACATTTTTTACTCTCTAATTTTATGATTGATATCAATTAAAGGGTAAAGTCTCATATTTAATTAACCATTTTTCTTTTGTGATTTTGAGTATCAGTTAATTAATGTTGATGCACATTATTATGTTAGTGTTTGACTGTATAGCATGAGATATACCACTTGAATCTTGTTAAATTGCAAAGCAAATATTAGAGGAGTAACAATGTTTGATTTTCTCTATGCAGTGATCTCTCATTCAATAATTTTACACACACTACCGACAATTGTCAAGAGAGAAGTGTGTAAGAATCTATTCTGTTCGGTAACCATTACAATAATATCAAGATGACGTATACAAGTCTAAAACACCTTTTATGTTTTTTTTCCACAGGAACTTGTTTGCAAGCAGTTCAAACAATTTAACATCGTAAGTTCCATCACAACAATTATCTTTCCTAACACCATTTATGTACTAAAATTTTCAAATTATTGAATTTCTTATGCATATTCTGTTACTATAAATAGAAATTAGAAGCATTAAATTGATTATCATTTGAAATTGCCTTTTCAGTGGAAATGTTTCGTGCATGAAAACCTATTTGGCTCAGTGTTCAGGTAATGTGGAATATTCGTTTATTTCTTGTACACCGTAGTTTCCTTATTTGAATTATTTTTCTCTTATGAACTATGGGAGAAATCTTGCATATATCACAAACAAAAAGGAATAATGTATTACAAATTGTGAGATATGGGGGTTTTCATTTTAAAACATGCGAGAGAGATATGTATGGAAATTACTGATAAGAACCCAATTGAGGGTTTGCATTAATTACCTTTTCAATATTACCAATAGTAGAATGAAAATCCAATTAATAGTAAAATGAACATCCAATGATGAGCCAATTTTTAATATTACAGTGGCTTATAAGTGCTTTTGATAGTATATACGTCTAGTCTAGATGGGCTAGTTGTACAAGTTCAGACATCTAAATGAGTTTTTTTTCTTTCTATTATTTATCAGATATTGTAGTATTCCCTATTTTGCCTTGGCCTAGAAAATGATTTAACTTCCATCTACTAATATCCTTAAGGTTCCAACTACGAGTCCTTGTTAATGTCTCCATGTAATTTTTTATTTCATTATTATTAGTTGAATCATCTAAAGAATTTCAAATGTGGTCTACCATAGTTGTTGAAGTTATCTTCTTCTGTTTCATTCCAGATTCCCACTCTTTACATATAAATTGTGGAGGAAATGAAGTAACAGTTGGAGGCATCAAATATGAATCGGATGTAGTTCCTGGCACGGCTGCAAGTTTCTCCAAAGGAAGTAACTGGGCATTTATTAACACTGGCCATTTCCTGGACAATGACCGTCCCTCGGATAGTTATGTGGAAAAGAGTGCCTCTACTCTACCTGGGAATAGTTCTCTATTAAGCATGGATGCCCGGATTACTCCTATATCATTGACATATTATGTGTTCTGCCTGATAAATGGGAATTACACTGTAGATCTTACATTTGCAGAAATTATCTTCACCAATGACAGAACATTTAGCAGCCTGGGAAGGCGCATCTTTGACGTTTACATTCAGGTAAGCCATTGTAACAATATCTTTAGTAAATCATCTCCTCAATTTTCTATATATATACTGATCTGAAAAACTGATCTCCCTTGACATCTATGATATCCTCAATAAATATCCAGACATTAAGCTTCAATTTATCAAAAGATAATCAAACATAAGAGCTGATTGTCTTGCGAAGCAATTCCAGGATGATGGAAATCCTGTGTTCATTTTAGAATTCCTGAATCACTTAGATTCCTCATTTGGAAATATTTTAATCCTAATCAATGAACCAATTAGTATGTTCATGCCAAAGAATAGGCCTGTCAAAGGGTTTGCTAAAGAACTATCATATCATGAATTGATTGCAGGGGACGCGGGTGCTGAAGGACTTTAACATTGAGAATGAAGCTGGTGGGGTTGGTATTGAAATTGTCAGATCTTTTTCAGCCCCTGTGACGGACAGGACATTGGAAATTCAACTCCGTTGGTCTGGGAAAGGAACTATTGCTGTCCCTGTAAGAGGAATTTATGGTCCTCTTATTTCAGCTATTTCTGTGGAACTACCTGGATTTTCACCCCCAGGTATTAATACTCTATTAAAAAACTTCTTTTAGAAAGATTTTACTGTCTTTGTAAGTAATTTGTAAATTGATTTTGGAACCCATCTAGGCCCTCTAGGGTACCTCAAGTGGTAAGAGTGTTGAAGTCTCAAGTTCTATTTTATTTTAGAAAAACACCTTGAATGAAGTGGGGGTGTCATGGCATGGCATGGCCGTGGGATGTTGTGCTAACCTCCTCAAAGAAAATAAACCGGTGTTAAAAAAATGATTTATGGGTTTTAATCATGTCAAACAACAAATGAGATGTATGAAATCTCATTAAATCTCCTGAGAATGCTGTCTTCCTAATTGCTATGTCATCAGAACCTCATACATCTTCTCTATTATGACCATGTAGGATTTTTAAATTGGTGATGTTGGTGAAAATTCTAAACTTTCATGCAACAAAATACCAAAAGTGAAATTAATTAAACTTTTTATCACGAGCTGTCTAACAAGACTAGGAGATGCATTTGACACTCTATGACAAATGTCTTGTCTTAATGTCATGGAGGTCACATGCATTTAGACCTTCAATTATGGTCATTTGTCTCTATACATCCTATTATAGGTGACTGTTTGCTTGTGATGATTGTTCAAATGGTATTTCCTATTTTTGCTTACTTCTCTTCTTTTCTAAATGCAGGATCACAAAAAGGTGGCATCTCTGTAGGTGCTGTTGTTGGAATTGTATTTTCTGTCGTTTTTGTTGTCATCCTAATTCTTGGCATCCTTTGGTGGAAAGGATGTATAGGACGCAAAGACACTATAAGTGACGGTATTGACAAACTATCTATTTGCCGATTTTTGCATGATATGGGTTAATTTGTCTAGGGCCTCTGTTGAAGTAATAGAACTATTAGTTTCTTATTATTGTTTTTTTATCCTCTATAGATCTGAAAGGCCTGGATCTTCAAACTGGTTCATTCTCCTTGAGACAAATTAAAGCTGCCACAAACAATTTTGATGTTGCTAACAAGATTGGAGAAGGTGGTTTTGGTCCTGTTTTCAAGGTATCCACAAAAAGAACTAATTATTTGAACTGTTTAATGACATATTTTTAATATTAGAGATACCATTATATTTTAATTATGATTTTCAGGGAGTTCTTTCTGACGGAACTGCAATAGCAGTAAAACAGCTCTCTTCCAAGTCGAAGCAAGGAAACCGTGAATTTGTGACTGAAATAGGAATGATTTCAGCTTTGCAACACCCTTATCTTGTGAAGCTTTATGGATGTTGTATTGAAGGCAATCAACTATTGCTTGTGTACGAGTACTTGGAAAATAACAGTCTGGCACGTGCATTATTTGGTAAGCCAAAGTGTCCTCCTATCCACTGTTACTTCTCTTTAGTATAAAGCTAAACATATATGTTTTATATGAGCTAATTCCCTCTAATGCACTTGTTGTTCTAAAAAATGCAAAGGTCCTGAAGAATCTCAGATCCACTTGGATTGGTCTACAAGGTATAAGATCTGTATTGGCATAGCTCGTGGCCTAGCTTATCTCCATGAAGAATCAAGACTGAAGATTGTCCACAGAGACATCAAGGCTACAAACGTGTTGCTTGATAAGGATCTTAACCCTAAGATATCTGACTTTGGTTTGGCCAAACTTGATGAAGAAGAGAACACTCATATAAGCACAAGAGTTGCCGGAACTTAGTGAGTCACATTACCCTATTATGCCTTCTTTGATCTAGAGTTATTTCGAAATCTTGTTTGATGAAAAAACGAGTTATTTGGGTAATGATGGAAGAAATGAAGTGATGGAATGTTGGAACCCACATCAAACAAGCCCATAGTTTTTAGGTCCATGAGCTTGTTTGGTTTCATCATCTACTCTTAAGCTGAATTTTGTTAGATCCAGGGAAAGTTAAGTTATTTTACCACTTGAAATAATTTGAGATCATGTCAGTGTTTGTTGTGCTAAGCTTAGCGTTCTACAGATAAAAAAAAACTGATTAAGAAAAGGAGAAGACACTTTGGTTAGAACATAAATATACTAACCGTTTTATATGATCCGATGCAGTGGGTACATGGCTCCAGAATACGCTATGCGTGGCTATCTAACAGATAAAGCCGACGTTTATAGTTTTGGAATTGTTGCTCTCGAAATCGTTAGTGGGAGAACTAATACAACTCATAGACCAAAGGAGGAGAGCCTCTACCTCCTAGATTATGTAAGTCAAATAAACTTGTAAACTATTTTTTCTTTTACTTTATTTCCACTCAATTCCAATATTTAACACTAATGTTTGTTCTGGAATCTCAATATAGGCCCATATCTTAAAAGAAAATGGGACTCTTATGGACATTGTGGATCGAAGACTAGGCTTGGAGTTCAAAGAAGAGGAGGCAATGACAATGATCAATATAGCTTTGATTTGCACCAATGTAACTTCTGCTTCTAGGCCAAACATGTCATCTGTCGTGAGCATGCTTGAGGACAGGAATGTTCCTGAGAACCTGTTATTGGATTCAGACTCTAGCGTATCGAACCACAAGGAGAAGATGAAACAGATGATGAGCGATCTCGAACAATCAGACCCAAACATGAGTCAAACTCGCAGCTCAATACCGTGGTCTGCTTCTTCCACTTCGGCTGGAGATCTTTACCCCATCACGGTAAACTCCAGTTACTTGGCTAATAGAGACAAAGTGTGAGATGAAATGGTTAATAAATTATTCTCTTCAACAAAGTTAGAGACTGCAAAATGCTGAATTCGTGAAAATTCATATGTTCTGTAATTTGTATATGTTGTTTGGAAGCTTGACTCAGTTTTGGATTTCTGCAATATCTTTTTTGTTTGTTTGTGTGAATTTTATTGTAATCTTTTTTTTTTATTTAGTTCACTTCAATTATTAATGATTCAAAGCTATGTAGCTTTTACCAATGAAATAAGATTTATTTTCATGGTTTGTTGATATTTGTAGTTTTGGAGACTATTTGTAGCTTTGGGTATAAAGATATTAACACAACTGATACAAGTGCTGAAAATGTAATTTTATGTGAGATAATGTATTTTTGTTTTCAACTACATATACAAAAATGTTAATTAAGTACACAATGTACGAACAATACCAAATAACCGAATTTTTTGGGCTAGAAATAGTAGAGATTGATCTAATGATTGACATTATTTGTCTTTTCATCTGTTTCATATTTTCTTTTCATTAGGAATAATTGTTTGTAAAAACTAATTATGTAATTTACTATTTGAATACAATTACTAACATTTTATTAATTATTCTTTAAGACATTTTAATTTAATTAATTCAAATATACATTTAAATTAAATTTCATTATTTAATTTATGTTTGAATTTCATCTATATTTTGATTTTGTTATCCATATTATGATTTTATAGAATTAGTTTAAAAATTTAACGATAATGATTGAGATCGAGGAGAGAACGAGTGTGAAAATCTCTCAAATAATGCGCGATGGTTTGGACACAATTCTAATGTCCATTTAGAAGAAGAATACCTCTACTATTTCCAACCCAAATTTTAGTGACTGCTTCCCATTTCTTTCCAACGACACCTTGCCACCAAAACTTTCTTCACACCGCTCCTTTCAGATGGCACCTTTTCGTCAAAACTTTCCTCCATCATTATTTTGAAACCGCCATGCTAGATTGAAAGACTAGAAATTAGACTAATGTATAATGTATTGCATTCTTTTTCTTTTTTTTTTATTATTTTTTATCAAACTCCTCTTAAATTAGGGTTAGACTAATTTCGGATCGCAGAAACATCCCTTAAAGATGGAGTTTAAAAAAAAAATCTAATTAGAAGTCTTAATTGAAAAAAAAAAGCGGACGTGGACCGTAAAAGACGCACACAACATGAGATTTAATTTGTTACCTCATTTGGATAAAATTATTTGATTTGAATGGTTGATAATTATGTTGGTGATACAATCTTTTTTTTTTAAAATGTACTATTTAGAGAGTTTGTATTAGTTATTTTACTCTTGTTTGAATTTGTTTTCATTATGAATGTTTTTTTTTTTTTTTAAAATGACTTAGTGTCATTCCAATAAAAGCAAAAGGGAGAAAAAACATGAGTTCAAAATCAAGCTAGACAAGCTCTAGCTTTGATTTTTTTCCAAAAAAAAACATAAAAGAAAGACAAATAAACGGAAAAGTTCAACACAAATTAAAAATCAGTATACATCCAAACAACGCAAATCTATTGCATCTTAAATCGTATAGTACTAGTAACTTCACTAAAAGGATATTCCATTTTGACTAAGCATCCAATTTTCTTACATGCTGGAATACACCACCAAGTATGAATGAATGAATTTGCATTAACCACGACATTCTTCCAAACCTGATTCACCGATCTAAAATTCGTGTAAAGATCCTTATATTTCGCTCCATCCAAACACTATACAACAATGCACCAAAGAAACACTTGAAAACACTTAAGTATAATCGATTACCCTTTGATCTTACAAACGCCAAGCATCTAATATCATACCATGAACAAGGAAAATTAGAAATATTCATATTTTTTGAGAAATTACCTCATAGCATAGTAACAAAAAAGCATTCTCCAAAAAGATGATCGATTATTTTCTCATTCCCCACACATAAAATACAATTAGAACAGGGATATTTATGAATTTTCGAAGCTGGTCATGAGTCGCTCATCCTTACCGGTATGCAAGCCATAAAATGAATTGGTATCGAGGAATAACTTTAGGGGACCAAAACTAAATGATGCCAACTCACATCCTACTCCCTTGTACGAATGAAACCCCATGTCAGTCTCGAAATAAACTTCCCATTCCTCTTAGTTTTCCAAGATAATGAATTCACGCCACCCTAAAATTGAATATCATTAAGCAAGTTAAGAATTCTAACCCCTTCCGATATTCGCCTCATAAGTGAAACACATTTCCCCCCTACCACATTCCAAATTGTAACTATTATACAATCTCTTCCGATTCTATCTCTATCAAAATCCTCAGAATGATAGAAGAGGTATCAAGCCGAGGGTCATGCCAAAATAAAGTGTCTCACACTCACCAAGAATACTATGAATGATTTGATATGCCTCCTTCCAGAGTCTAAGCATTTTTTTAAGAGACCATGACATGTCCTCTTTAATTCTGCAAATCTAATCACTAACTTCACCTTTCATGAATCTTGTATGTAGTCATCGTACACGTGAACATGAAAATTTGACATACCCTAATTTATAAATAATATTATTATTTTATAATAATATTAAAATAATATTTTGAATTTTTTAAATTCAAATAGCCCAAGAAGAATTTTTTTTAATTAGGGTTAATTATTGTGATAATTAAATCATAATTAGGAAAATTAAATAAAAATCCAAAAATAATATGAGGTTAGAATATTGTATTTATTTTACCCAAATTAAGCCCAAAAAGGGATTGTAATTATTTAATTATGATTTTAAACATAAATTATGCATAATTTATGGCTTAAAATAATTAAATAAATACCGCAAAATACCCAAAAATAAAATAAATAATCATAATTTTTATTATGTTATCAAAAATACTTTTTGTGGAATTTTTGCTGAAGAAAAATGTAAAATAGAGGTTAAAATTCGATTTCAAATAATCCTTTTATTAAAAATATAAATTAATGATCTGGTGTGGCCGAAAATAATAAAATTAATTACAGAAGGATTCAGGGTCATCGAATCAGCGCTGTATTTTTATCTAGCGCCCAAAGAGTGCCACACAGTCAGTTGTAACCAAGCAAGCGCGCGCTGGGGCCATAGGAGATCAACTAACGGGACGTCAACCCGTTAGCCGAAATAGCCCATATGCGGATGGATCGCCAAAACGCCGCATTTCAGTTAAACGAAACGATGTCGTTTTAACCAGTCTTCTTTGCCAATGTAGGGGATCACCGAAAATGCGATCGATGCCGGCGATTCTTCCATAAACTTTATCTCCGCCTACACTTGATTTTTTTTCACCCTCGTGCACGTCTCCTCTACGCCATCATTTCCCCTAGGCTGTGAAGTCAAGACCTATACCCTATCTAGGTTGTCAAAGTTGAAATGGAAACGGGGAAGAACAACTTTGAAGGCCAAATCGAACTTGAATTCGATAAAATATATGACCTAGTTGAGTATAAATACCCTCTAAGGGATCCTTTTCCAATCTATAAAACAAGAATCATATCTTACAGTCCAAATCAAAGAATCAAGAAATTCCGGTAAGACTAGATTTTTTTTGAAATCCTCTCTGGCAATCAAGGCTTCGATCCATGCTTTGGAAAAGCTTCTAACACTTCATTGAAGTGATCTCCAACTGTTAGTAAGTTTCCAAATCCACTGTATTTCAATTTGTGATTAAAAATTAAATTTTTTCAAGTTTGATCGGGTTAATCTGTTCTAAGGCTCAATTTTGTGTATTTTGTTTAGAATCACTCCCTAATTTCTTGATAAGTAAATAGCACTCCGACTGTCAGAATATACCACCAAGTGTTCCTGACCTATTCTCAAGTCTTTTAGTAATCTTTGAAGACAAATTTCCTCATTTTCAACATCTATAATCGCCATATAGTCTACCTCTATTGTAGACAAAGAAACTATTGTCTGCAAAGTATATTTCCAACTAACTACACTTTGGCTAACATGGATAAGTAGTTAGTTGTTTATGTTGCTTATATGAGTCACCTGCATAGTCAGAATCACAATATCCAACTATACATTTACCAAATGATTTATCCTCCTCGCATATTAAACCAATATCTATAATATCTTGGATATATCGTAGAATACATTTTACCGCTTGCTAGTGTAACTCCAGTTCCTTTGGAAATGTAAGGTAAGATCTTTGGCGTAAGAAGAACAAGGATCATGCATGTACCGAATCACAACACCAACTACATACGAAATATCAAGGCTCATACATAACATTGCATACATCAAGCTTTTAACTACATTTGTATATTGTAAGCACTAAAAATCTACATACCCAATTTATAAAATTAAAATAATTATTTTTATTTATTTTCGAATAAATAAAATTAAAACAATTAACCCTAAGGCAAAAGCCTAATTAAAACAATTAATTAGATTAATTATTTTAATAATTAAAACCTAATTAATTAAGGAAAATGGTCAAATAAAATAAATAAAATTATTTGGAATAAATGTTGTACTCATGTTATCTTAAAATAATTTAGAATAAATTAAGGGATTAAAATAAATAATTTAAAATGAAATTAGGTACCCATTTCATCCCCAAAAATATATAAACAAAAAAAAATTGGCAAAATATTTGTCATATTTATTTTTAATATTTTATGTATTTTAAATGAAAAAATTAAAGCCAAAAGGGTGAAAGAAAATCAATTTCAAACAAACCCTTAAGGTTTTGAAATAAAAATAAATCGCAATCAGGTGTAGTCGAAATCCTGGAAGAAAGCTACAATCGAAACTGCGTCCATCAGATAGGCGCTAGAATCTCATTCAACGCCCCAGACGCGCCTACGTAGCCAACTGCAACCAAAGAAATGCACGCTCGCGTAGCAGCGAAACAGTTAACGCCTGTTAGCTGAAACGCTAACGGAACGCGCGAATCGCGAGGGAAGAACAACGTCGTTTCAACCCCGATTGTCTTCTTCCTTGTGATCACCGGCAGGATAAGAATAACCGTCATCTTTGATTTTTCAAAGATGAAACTCGGTTGTTTCTCAACCTTTTCTACTAATTCGAAAAATGAAATGATCACCCTACTCTAGTGATTATTTCCCCTACACTTCTCAACATAATCACTACCTATTCAAACAAGTTGATCCAAGAATAGTCAACACGCCATTAATGGCTTTTGGCTGATTCGATCCACTTGAAGTCCTTAACCGACTTTGGGAGGCTATAAATAGTCTCTCTCAACTATTCCGAATCCAAGAGATCCACTCTCCGTTTCAAATTAAAAAAATCAAAAATCCTCCATTAAAACTTCAAGCTTTTGGATTTTTCAAAATTTTTGTATAAGGCCTTAAATCTTGGATCTGAGCATCCAGAAAACTTTCTTAGGATCCCATGAGTGTTCTCCAACACTTGGTAAGCTTCCTTAGGATCCCATGAGTGTTCTCCAACACTTGGTAAGCTTCCAATCATCCTTTAATTCATAATTCTAGTTAGAAGTTGAAATTTTTATATTTCAGTTTTCATAAGCTTATATGTTGTCCGGTTCTTGAATTTGATGAGTAGAAATCGATCTTATGATCATTTATGAGCTTTTTGTGAAAGTTAGAACCGATCAATCGATTTTAAAAAGAAAAACCCAAATTTGAATTTGAAAAATCCAAAAATCAGGTTTTATGTTCTTGAGCTAATCCTCAAGAACAAAAGCTCAAAAAGCTTCCCTACATGTTTCTAATGATGTTGGGTAACTATTTGGATCATGTTTAATTTATCCCGATCATGTTTAATGAAAATCATTTTTTTTCAAAATAATTGAAAATTTTGAGTTCTTGAATTGGTCCAAACAAACAATCAGTGTATAAGGAAGCTATTGGCAAGCTCTTTACACTTCAAAACAATTTTAAAACCAAAAACCCGATTTTGGCCATAAACTATTTTGAATGAATTGATCATCACCCAGCTCGATTGATACCTTAAGATGATGTTCTAAATGTTTTTTTAAGTTTTGTGAAGCTATAAAAGCCTTGGATCAAAGAATCCAATCCTACATAAATTTGTAAAATTGTAATTTTGATATTCTTGAGGACCGAGAGGTACGACTAAGGCTTTATAGCTAGGACCGAGAGGTCCGACCGGTGTTCTTTATCTAGGACCGACATATCTGATAGAGGATTTTTACATCCGACTGAGAAGTCAGGCCTAGGACCAATGAATCTCGTACCTGACCGAGAACTCCTGAACCTACGACTGATGACTTCCACCTAGGATTGAGAAGTCAGACCTAGTACCGACGAGTCTCACACCCGACCGAGAACTCCTAAACCCAGGAACGATGACTTCCATTCAGGACCGAGGCGTCTGACCGGGAATTTTGGCACTCGACTAAGAATTCTAGCCAAGGACCGAGAGGCCTAACACCCCAACTGAGGGACTCCCACACCCCGACCGAGATTCCCGATCTCGGACTGAGGGGTTTCCGATCTACGACTGAGGGCACTTAGCCCTCTACCAATAAAATGAACCCAGGACCTAGGACACCAGTCCTAAGGCCTATTTGGTTCCTCTTTTAAAACTCCAAAATTATTTTAATAATTATGGAACTTCAAACTATTTTCTAAAAATTCTGAAAAAATTTGAAAATGATTTCAAAATATTTTTGGGATATTTCCACAAAAAAATATTTTGACAAAGGCTTGTTTATGATTTATTTTAAAACTATAATGCATTTAAAAACTATAATCTTCAGGTATTTTCCTCTCTAGCCAATGTCAATAGCTACAAGAATCAGCATTTAAATAATAGTTTTTACAATTTTTAAATACGCACAAACCTATACATGTCTAGGACCGGGAGAATAATCGGTTAAAATAAAATGTTATACAACCGATTTTCTAAAACCAAATTTATAAGTAGAGACCGTTTTCAAAACGAGTACAGAGGATAAAGCACGAAAGCCCTTTCCCAAGTATCTCCAAACTAAAAAAAACTCTAGCTAAAAATACGTTAGTACACGTATGTCATTTTTATTATTTTTTTAAAAATCAATTGACGACTCTATTTATGTGAAATAATCTTATAAATTAATTATTTTTAATTAATTTAAATAACGGATTTCTAAAAAATCAAATTATAATTTGATTATTGCAAATTTTCGGATTATTTAAATTTGAATTAAAATTAATTATTTTTATAATTAATTTCAAAAGTCGTCAGGAATTATTTAAATCTTTTAAAATAATGTTTATTATAAAAAGATTCTTGACACGCAAACCGATATTAAAATTATCGAACCTCGAGCTTGCCACAAAACCAAAGGTTTTTTTTGTTATACATATAGGACTTTTACCATGTATTCTTATTCTATATATGTCTTTGAATATAATTAGTTGCTAAGTTAACATGTTTTGCATCTTTATTAGTATTAAATTACTGTAGTGCATTTTTCAAATATTTTTTTGTGTTAGACAGAGTTTATCTCTTTTTCTATCCATGCTTATCTTCATATCTATAATGTTTTTGGCTTCTCTTAAATCTTTCACCTCAAACTCTTTGCTCAATTGAGTCTTTAATTTGTCAATTTCATCTCGTCTCTTTGATACTATTAAGATATCATCAACGTATAAGAGTAGATGAATATAAGTCTCATCTTGCTATCAACATGTCATTAATAATTGCTATGTGCTTAACCCCCTTGTGTCCACATTTATTTTCCCCCAAAACTTGTCAAATTAATTGTATCATTGTCTCATTAATTGCTTCAACCCGTACAATTATTTGTTCAACTGGCAAACCTAATTTTCTATTATCATTACTTTGAATGACATCTAAAAAAGTAGATGAAACAATATCTACAACTGAAAGTGCATAGGTCGTCATGTCAACAAATCGAACCAATTTTTGAATAACTCATATTGGTCTTTTCATAACAATTGATTCACATTGTTATGAAGTTTTTTGGGTAGAAACTTCTTCCTCATCTAGTTCTTCGTCTATTGTTGAAGAGTCACTTTTAGTTGGACTTATCTTTATCTACTCAAACTCCACCTAATGTGGGGTACAATCATTCATGTATAGTGTTACCTTATTCAATATAAAAGATTCGTCAAATGTAACATCTCTACTAATAATAGTTTATGTGCATCCAAACACTATGGGTGATATCCTTTAACTCCATTATTAAATCTCAAAAATAGAGACTTCTTTACTCGTGAATCTAACTTTGATTCAACTACATGATAATATGTCATAGAATTGACAAACGACTCAAGTATTTCTTCTTTTTAATATTTTTTTTGTAATTTTAATCTTTTAACATTCAAAATTGTTTGGTGGTCGGGGCTCGAGAAGTGGAGCAGTGGGTTCACGAATGTGACATCTACCAGCAGTTTATAGATGATCAAACTTCTTACCTAGGGAACCAAATATGAGATTCCTTTTCATATTCGGTATGTACCGAACATCTCTGAAAATTCTGGTGGATCTATCATCATTTCTCAACATGATTAAACTTATCCCTTTTATTTTACATGTATTATCATTTCCCATGTAAATAACTCTTCCATCTAGTTTTTTAAAGTCAACGAAACACTCTCAAACTAGTGTCATTTGATAAGTGCAGACTGAGTCCAATATTCAAGCATCAAGATGTGATGTTGTGTTTGACATCGTCAAAGAGAAGTCTAAATTTGCATCGCTTTTATTTTCTTCAACATTTGCATCTTTAGGATCATTCCATTTCTTATTAATCTTTGAAAATTTTTCTTCCAATATCATTTCTCACGAAAAAAACATATTCATCTTTAACAACTCTGTTTTTTAATCTTCCTCCTCTCCCTTTTAATTTACTTTATTTATGACCCTTTTCCACCCATGTTTCATCTGAAATAGCTATTTTTCCCTTTTTCCATGCTTTCTCAATTCGTGACTATATAAAATAGTATTTACAACATCAAGAGATACATTTCCCTTCACATGAAGTAACATTGTTTTTAAATGTTCAAATTCATCAAAAAGGAACAATAACAACATCAAAGATAAATTTTCATCCTTAATTTTACATTAAGATTTAAAAGATCTACTAGTAATTGATTAAACTTAGTGATGTGTCCATTCATGGTGGTACATAAATGGTAATCAAATCGGAATAAACATTTTTTCATAAGGAGCTTATTATGAACACGTTTTTCAGAAATTTGTCCTCCAATGTTTGTCATAATTTATGTGCAGAAGTTTTGTTCTTGACGACATATTTCTACTCTTTAGACAAGCACGGTCGAATTGTTCTGCACGACAATCGATTCATGACACTACAATTCTTTTTCTTCTATATCATTTGACCTTTTGACCTCAATAACAACATATAGACTCTATTGGTAAAGGAAATCTAGAACCTCACATTGCCACATGCCAAAATGTCTAGTACCATCAAATATTTCCACTACATATTTCAAATTCGACATTGGAGTCCTTGTCTAGGATGACAAAGAAGATGCCCCTTTTGAAGACTCAGCCGCCATGCCAAGGATAAACCTTCGACTCTAATACCTTTTATTGTGAAAAATTGAAAAATAAAAGAAGAAACAAAAATAAAGAATACACTAAAGAATTTGATAACAGAGTTTGACCAATTGTTGCATACGTCTCCGAGCACTAAGATTATCAATTAATAAGGAATAAAATATACAAATATTGGGTACATAAAATCAAAGAAATGAGAGTTTTTTTTATAGACTAATAAAATTCCTCCACTCTCATCATCTATTGATGTGAGATTTTAATTGTGCCTAAAAGTCAATAACCTACATGAATAATATTAACACTAACAATAAAGTGAGGGGTAAAATCACATTGCATAATCTAATAAATGAAAATAACCGAGAATCCATAAACAAAAAGTAATTCATGAATTGTCTCTCATCTTATTAAATCAAATATTTTTCTAATGTCAATTTTAAAAGTCACACATAGTGAAATGAAATGCCTACCATAACCTTTTAACAAATTCTACATAAGAAGAATGTTATGAGAAATAAGCAACCCGGAATAAATGTTGATTGTCCATAAGTTTAGAAATGACTTTTAAAATGATGAGAAAGAATTTTTTAGATAATATTATAGAATGATGTTAGAAGAAAACCCTAGATTCTTTCGAGTATGAAATTCTTGGAATCAAATTCAGGATAGTTACCTTCCACTACTTCAACATCCTCTGATTCATGAAGAATTCCATCACTCACATCCAGACCAATAATATCCCAATTTTCTTTGAAGAAAGGAACATTAAATCCATTATACACTAGACTTTTATCACTTTCATAGCAAACATCAAATGTTTCACCTCATCAAATGAATTCTCTTGATCAACTCCTTGTTGTCCTCAAGACTAACCCTTCTTTGCACAATCTGATGAAGGATTCGTCAAACTTTCAGCACCTCCTCTATGGCCCCAACTAGTACCAATCAATTCATTTTTGAACTTAATATCTTCCTCATGAATACCTTTCTTGAATATTTTCACCAATATCATTATTAAGCCTAAGCACTTGATTATGGAAATTTCTAGATGAACACTTTTTTAAGAAGAATGAGGTATTTTTATCTCTAAGGGAGAGCCAATTTTCTCTAGTTTTCCAGCTCCACTTTAGCAATCTCAACCCTCTTAAAGATGTTACTCAATCTCTTACGGTCAAGACTTTCTAGACGCCCCTTGATAAGTCTTAAGTTGTCACACACCCTAAATATTTTCGTACAATCAATCCTCACATTCCATACATCCTGAAGAATGCCCCTAAACACATCATGCTTTATCTATAAAAAGAATGCCCCAAAACACATCATGCTTCATCTATAAATTACAAAATTTAAACAACCTCTTCTCCCTATCCATGAACAACTTTTGGGAATAATGATCTGAAATACCCCGATGAAGAACATGAATTTGACTCATTATAAACTGATCAATATATATATATTATTGACTAGATTCCTATCAATACAACTCTTTCTCATTTGTTCAGAACCTCTTGTGGAAGACATGGAGAATTGATTTCTAGAATTAAACGGTTCAATATAATTAATATCCCTGGCGCACTCATTAAAATCCAACATATCCTGAGTAATATTTGAATTTGGCACTCTTTCATGACTATATCTAGTAATATTAAACCCCCATAATGTCCCCAGAAGATCCTTCATCAATTCAATCTCTAAGAGATTTCCAAAGCTTCTTTCTTTCACAACCTATATTACTACCATAAACAACCGCAAACTGAAGAATGATATGCGATACCAAACAACTAACCTCAACCATAATAACCTGATTGTCAGAAGAAAAAATATGAATATCAACCAACCTAGAATTTCAACCAACCAATTTTCGACTTTTAACACCATTTGAATTGTGAATAAATTTTCATCCTTTCTCAAATAGACTTGGGCAACCTTTTCAATCTAACATTGACTAACTTTTATCTCAAGAATATCCATAAACTGTAATATTGTGCTTCACAATAATCTTTATGACTTCTTTTCTCTTAATAGGGTCATTATGTTGCATTACTATTCGTCGCTACAAAGAAATAAAAGGTCTACAATAATGTGGAAAATAGAAAGTCTTCAATAATGTGGAAAATGGAATGTCTGCATTAATGAGGGAAATAGAAGGTCTCCAATGAGTTTTATTAAATTAGTAGATTAAGAGTTTTTTCTTATTCGTATAAATAGAGAGAGTAATACATATTGTATTTCTTGAAGATCTCATATAAAACTTCCCCAAGTTCTTGTGGGTTTTTTGTACATAGGCCAACAATTGGTATCAGAGCATCAGGTGAATGTCTAAAATCATTTGGTAGGATCAAAGTCGATCGGTACAGGGTCATTAGGGGTGCAAAAAAACAATGGCACACTATCCGCAACTAACACACACGAACTACACTAGTTGGGTGATTCGTGTGGAGGCTATGATGGAGGACCAATGAGTGTGGGAGGTAGTCGAGCCAGCAGCATGCACATAGATTGATGTCTGATTCGATAAGATGGTGAGGTTGCATCTTCTATAGGAACTTTCAGAGTATCTTCTCATGCAAGTGGCAAATAAGAAGACGACAAAGTAAGTGTTGGACGGTCTCAAGACGAGGTTTGTCGGCATAGACCGAGTGAAGAATGAACAATTGTAGACATTGAAGAGTGAGTTCGATATGATGCACATGAACAACAGTGAAACGCTCGATCGATATAATGGTCGACTAACATCCATATCGGTCAAGTACTCTAGACTTAGAGAAACACTCAATGATGTTGCGTTAGTAAAGAAGCTCTTCGACACCGTGCCAAATTTTTTTATTAGTGTGGTAGATAATATCGAGCAGTTTTACGATCTTGAAACATTAACATTCAAGGACTTAGTTGGAAGGTTGAAGGCCTTCGAGGAGCGCACACAAAAGAAAATCACAAACACTAGAGGAAGCAAAGGACAAGTGTTACTCACTCAAGAAGAGTGGAAGGCATAATTTAAAAAGGATGAGAAAGACTCCTAGGAAGTGTATTCCACAAGTTATGGGACATGTAGTCGAGGAGGTAGAACCCGAGGAAAGGCCAAGGGAGAGGAGGTCGGGGAGCACCGCCTCAGAAAGACAAAGAAGGTGGTTTAGGTGGTCAAGGAGCTCCTCGAGACAAAAGTCACATTATTTATTTTAATTACAACGAGATGAGACATTACTCAATACAATGTCAAGCAAAGAAGAACGAGGTAGAACACCTTACTTACGCGGACAACGTCAAACCGACATTGCTTATGGCAATCTCGGAGGAGATTCCTCCACTTAATATTTTCATGATGAATGAAATGAAGTTGGTTTTAGAAACCCAAGGAGATAAGAACGACGAGACATGAAGAGATGTTTGGTTCTTGGACAATGGTGCCAACAATCACATGACTGGCGATAAAGAGAAGTTCTTTGAACTGGACGAGGCAGTCACCGGGAAGGTGAAGTTTGAATATGGTTTCACAATACAAATTTATGGAAAATATTATATCATGTTCGAATGCAAAAAAGGCGACTAGTGGTTTCTCGATGAGGTTTTATATTCCTTCTTTATAAAGTAATCTGGTGAGTCTCGGGCAACTTACCGAGACAGGTCACATGGTGGTGATGGACAAAGAAGAGCTTGAAGTCTTCACTAAGAACCCTTTATGCCTTATCATGAAAGTAAGACTAACTAATAATCGAATATATCAAATTTTCTTGAAGTTGGCAAAATTGGTTAGCCTTTTGGCTAATCTTGAAGATCCAGCATGGTTATGGCATGCTCATCTCGGTCATATTAACTTCCAAGCACTAAAGTCCCTCGTGAATAAGGAAATGGCTATTGATGTGAGTTGTGTTCAAAGAAAGTGTAGCCTATGATTTGAAAAGTGAAAAGAGTAATCAGCCGTTCAAAGTTCACGAAGAGGTTAATCATGAGCATGTTGGAATTCAAACAATCCTATTCGAGAGTGAATCGACACAAGGACAGTCTACTTTGAAAGTGTTCCAACGGGTTGTCTCGAATCCTCCACAACTCGAGCAAGTGGCTGAAGAAACAAGCCAAGGCAATGGTCTACCCACTTCATGGTCATGTGGACACATTGAGAGTGATGAAGGACCTATTCGATATAGGAACATGACCGGTATCTTGAAAGAAGCACCTCAAGTGACACTTGATTGTAAAGAGTTGTTGTTAACACAAACAGAGGTACTATCATGCTACAATGAAGTGGTTGTACAACCACAATGGGAAGAAGCAATGGCTAAAGAAATTGAAGCCGAGAAGAATGACACGTGGTCTCTCGTCCCATTGTCAGTTGAACACAAATGAATATTTAAGCTCAAGAAAAATTCAAATAGTGAGGTGATTCAGCACAAAGCTCGCTTAGTTTCAAAGGAATATGTGCAACAACAAGCCATTGACTTCAAAGAAACATTTGCTTTAGTCGCTCGAATGGACACAATTAGAGTCATTCTTGCCTTGGCGGCTAATCGTGGTTGGCAAATAAATAATCTCGATGTAAAGTTAGTTTTCCTCAATGGAGAACCGAAGAGGATGTATACGTGACTCTACCAGAGAGATTCAAAGTCACAAGGAAGAGAAATATGTTGCTTAAAATAAAAAAGGCATTATATGGCCTAAGGAAAACTCCTCGAGAGTATAATCTAAAGTTGGACAAAACTTTGAAGCAAATAGGCTTCGTAAAGTATACACAGGAGAAAGAGGTATACACAAGAGGCAACACTAATACCCAAATTATTGTTGGTATTTACATGGATGATCTCATTTTAACAGGTGAAGATCCAAAGGGTGTCAAACTCTTCAAGAATCAGATGACGGGGGAGTTCGAGATGAGTGATCTTGGATTGCTTTCGTATTACCTTGGAATTCAGGTAGCTCAGTTCAAAGGAGGTATCTCGATCAAGTAGAGAACATATACAAAAAAAGGTTCTGAACTAGTTTAGAATGCTTGATTGCAATTCAACAAAGGTACCAATGGAGCATAGGGCTCAACTCCATAAGGATTTTGAAGGACAACCAGTTGATGTAACTAAATATCGAAGAGTTATTGGTTGTCTGCGTTATCTCCTTCACACAAGGCCAGATCTTTCTTATGTTGTTGTTGTTGCCAGCAAATTCATGGAGAGGCCAACTAATGCATCACAAGGAAATGAAATAGGTGCTTCGATACCTTCGAGGTACTATACACTTAGGTCTAGTGTTTCAAAGGAGATGGTGACGAGGAAATAGTGGGCTACTCTAATAGTGATGTCGCTGGTGACCTAGATGACCCGAAAAGTATGGTGGGCATGGCGTTTTACATTATTGATAGTCTTGTTTCATAGAACTCCCAGAAATAGAAGACATCGACACTGTCCACATGTGAAGCATAGTTCATGGTTGCAGTAGTGGCAGTGTGTCAAGCACTTTAGTTGAAATTATTGTTGCCCAAACTAAGTGGTTCGAAACCTAAGGCAGTGAAGCTCTACGTCGATAACAAGTCCGCACTTGCACTCATAAAAAAACCCAGTTTTTTACGGTCGTAGGAAACACATTGACACGAAGTATCATTTCATTTGAGAGTGTGTTGAAGGAAGTCAAATCAAATTAGAGTTTGTTCTAATGGATGAACAGAAGACCGATATACTTACGAAGGCTTTGCCAGCATCAAGACTGGTGATGATGCGACACTTGCTCGGTGTCTGTGATCTCGAACCACACCAAGACTAAGGGGAGAATGTTGCATTACTCCTGGCTGCTACAAAGAAATGAAAGGTCTGCAATGTGGAAAATGGAATGTCTGCATTAATGAAGGAAATGAAAGGTCGACAATAAGTTTGATTAAATTAGTAGATTAAAAGTTTTTTCTTATTCGTATAAATAGAGAGTAATTCATATTGTATTTTGAAGATCTCATATAAAATTTCCCCAAGTTGTTGTGGATTTTTGTACCTGGGCCAACTCATTCAACCCTCTAATGTCATGCCATCATGCCATGCTTTTTCCTCCATCACTTTCAGTCATACATTTCCTCAATTTCTTCCCTTCTTCCTAGTCTTTCTAGAAGCTCAATTGTACAGAATATTAGACTTTGAATCCTCAAAATGGAAAACATTTGAAGGTTTAACGTGCATAGAGCCCTTTGATTCCCATTCGCCCCTTATTTGATTCCCATTGGCCCCTTATAATAATTGGTGAATGTATAGTCTCACTAAATGATGAATGATTAAGAACTTGGATTTCTTCATTGGATTCAAACCATTAATTCCAGTCCTCATTTCCTTAGAACCAACACTTCCATAATGAAGCTCAACCACATGCTTATCCTACACTTCCATAATGAAGCTCAACCACATGCTTATCCTGAAGATTACCCAGAGTAATATCATCATCCTTGCTTCGCTGCCTTACTCCAACATTCTCCAAACCAGAAGACTATGTAACATTAATATTCTACCCACCATCATTCACTAGTGCTTCACAACATCATCATTTCCTACATTGTTTGGACACAAGTCCTGCATCACTTCAGCATTACCAATAAGCCGCTCCTCATCAGTCATTAAGGATAAATTATCATTCACCTTGTCAGGTGGGTATGAATGGTTGTTTTACAATATACTATTTTATCTGCAATCAATCAAAAGAATTAATGAGTACATTAGTTAACACAATCACACAGAAGAAAGATTGACTTTCACATGTAGTAAAGGCAGGGTCTTCCCTAGGTGAGGCAAGCTAGGCACCTAGTGCCTCCACCGGAAATCATTTAAAAAAAAAAAAAAACTCCAGATTTAAATCTATCATAACTAATATTAGTGTAACATATATATATATATAAAGGTATAATGTTATCAAGTATAGTATAATGCAAGTATTTTCTTTCTCCTTTCTTCTCTCTCCTCTCTCCTCTCTCCTCTCTCCTCTCTCTACTCTCTCTACTCTCTACTCTCTACTCTCTACTCTCTACTCTCTACTCTCTACTCTCTATTTTTTAATTAAATTTTAAATTTTAAAAATTATAAATATATTTTCTTATATATTTTTCTTTCTTAATATTCTCACTAATCATAAAATATATATTTTTTATTAATAATTTATATATATATAATATATATATATATATATATATATATATATATATATATATATATATATTAAATGTAGTTATCTTTTATATATATATATATATATATTATATTATTTTTCATTATTAATTTTATATAAATACATTTTGTCTTTTATTATAAATTTTTTCCCTCATCATATAATTAATTATATATATAATATTGTCTTTATTAGCATAAATAATTTTTTGGTTAATATAAAAATTAACTAATTGGTAATAAATATTAAATACAAAATATATATGTATACACAAAATAATAAAATTATTTTAACAATCTATAATGGTCTAGCTACTTGTTAAAGTGAAACATTTAATGCATAAGACTAGGGTTTGAATCCCAAAATATGCAAATTTAGATATTCAAGAATGCATTATTAAATATAAAATATAGTGAGTGACACAACTTTTAAACAAATAATATAAGACATCTGAAAGTGTGAGGTCGAAATTAGTGGTTGGTTTGACAAACATTTTAAAGTGTGAGGTCACGAGATGAAGGTCGGGTGGTGGGTGATTTGTCGAGTGTGAGGTTGAAATTATTGGTTGGTTTGGTGAGCATTTAAAAGTGTGAGGTCACGAGATAGCGGTTGGGTGGTGGCTGATTTGTCAAGTGTGAGGTCGGAATTAGTGGTTGGTTTGGCGAGCATTTAAAAGTGTGAGGTCACGAGATGGAGGTCGGGTAGTGGGTGGTTTATCGAGTGTGAGGTTGGAATTAGTGGTTAGTTTGGCGAGCATTTGAAAGTGTGAGGTCACGAGATGGAGGTTAGGTGGGTTGGTTTTATTGGTTGGTTTGGAAAGCATTTGAAAGTGTGAGGTCACGAGATAAAGGTCGGGTGGTGGGTGATTTGTCGCGTGTGAGGTCAGAATTAGTGGTTGGTTTGGCGAGCATTTGAAAGTGTGAAGTCACAAGATGTAGGTCGGGTGGTGGGTGGTCTGTCGAGTGTGAGGTCGAAATTAGTGATTGGTTTGGCGAGCATTTAAAAGTGTGAAGTCACGAGAAGGAGGTCGGGTGATGGGTGGTTTGTCAAGCGTGAGGTCAGAATTAGTTGTTAGTTTGGCGAACATTTGAAAGTGTGAGGTCACGAGATGGAGGTCAAGTGATGGGTGGTTTGTCGAGTGTGAGGTCAGAATTAGTTGTTGGTTTAGCGAGCATTTGAAAGTGTGAGGTCACAAGATGTATGTCGGGTGGTGGGTGGTTTGTCGAGTGTGAGATCAGAATTAGTTAATGGTTTGGATAGCATTTGAAAGTGTGAGGCCATGAGGTGGAAGTCGGGTGGTGGGTGGTTTGGCGAGCATTTGAAAGTGTGAAGTCACGAGATGGAGGTCGGGTGGTGGGTGGTTTGTCGAGTGTGAGGTCGGAATTAATGGTTGGTTTGGCGAGCATTTGAAAGTGTGAGGTCATGAGATAGAGGTCGGGTGGTGGATGGATTGTCGAGTGTGAGTTTGGAATTAGTGGTTGATTTGGTGAGCATTTAAAATTATGAGGTCACGAGATGGAGGTCAAGTGGGTGGTGGGTGAGTGGTCGAGTGTGAGTTCGGAATTAGTGGTTAGTTTGGCGAGCATTTGAAAGTGTGAGGTCACGAGATGGAGGTCAGGTGGGTGGTGAGTGGTTTGTCGAGTGTGAGGTCTAAATTAAGATTGGTGGTTGAGTTTGACGAGAGATAAGAGATGTGTCATCAATTGAGGTCGACTAAGATGGATGAGTTGTTCCTCGAGGGATAAAATGACATATGAACAAGTGTGAGTCACAAGATGATGGTCAATTGAAGGGTTAAGTGGGGTGCCAAGGGGATAAAATATATGTTAACATTAAGTTTAAGATTAATCTTAATTTTTTTACAATCTAAAACCAATTTTAAATTAATTAGATTTGATTAATATTAATTTTATCTAAAATGTTTATAAATAAATAATATTTTAAATATATTCTTATCCAGATTCATGCTAGTTTAACTAATTTGAATATATTACTTTTTGTTAATTATAATATTAATATATATATATTTAAATTATAAAATATAACCAGTTAGATAAAAAAAAAATTATGGAAAAATTATTAGTAACTTATATGCCATGGGAAAGTTACAATTCTGAAGATGCAGCATATCGATTGAAGTAGATTCTTCTTTTTTATCAATCAAAACTCCTTCTCAAACTGTACAAGCTTCTTCCAAAGCATACAGCTTTTTGAATTTTGCGTGCAATTCACATCGATGTAATGAAAGTGGAGGACCCACGACAATGACAAAACGCCCCAAATAATCGACCCACTTCTGATCTTTCTAGGGGTATATTTGGCACTGCTTCTCTAATCACAGCGACAATAATGTCGCCGATATGTGCATATTGATAAAATTTTGTAATACCCTTTTATCTCGTCCTTTTAATTGACATAGAAAAATGCATGTTCCCACACGAATCTCAGCAAATGCTTTTTTTTCTCCATTCTAAATTTCGCGTTTCTACCCTACTCTCTATTCGTTTTATTGTAGTGTATAAAGTTGTACTCTATTTTTAATAAAAAAAGACTTAATGTAGATTAAATCAATTTACAATATTATCTTTCTATTTGATTTTTAACTTAACGTTTGATTTTCAAACTTAATAAAAAAAAAATTGAATAATTTATATTCATATATTCATAAAAAAAACATGTTGATTATATTCAAATTTGAACAAGATGTTTTTCGTCTAAGACACCCTCAAACTTTGGGCATGACTAGTAAGATCGTTATTTATTGTGCCTTAGCATGTGAAATTTTTTAAAAGCACAATCCCGCCGTCATGACCCTAGTATAATATAACGTGTTTTAAATAAAAATCGAACTTGTGATATTTGATTTTTTAGCACCATTTTTTATCGGAAAAACTCAGCAATGATTAAGCCATTTATTTAAATAAATGAACTTTTTACTAATATAATCAAAATAGTGAGTCAGCCCATAATGATTGAGCCAAAAACTACTCAATCACACAAACATAGACAAACAAAAATAAACAAAACAAAAAATGAAATGAGGCAAGCATAAGGCAAACTAAGTTATTGGGTTGTTGATTTCTTTAATTGACTCATTGGTATTGAATCACTACTTCAGAAAACAAGGACATAAAGGAAAAAATATATAATAATTAGACAAACAATCATGAATTGAGAGCAGCTTGCTTAATCATTAGTAACCTTATTTTTTAAAGATTCAACAGCTATATTTTCCTATTTTAAACTTTGATTTTGTCACTCATGTAAAAATTAGCCAATTAGTGGACTCGTATAGCTTGGTTGATCTTTGATTATTGTGATATTTTCAAGTTTATATCACTGAATCCAATAAATTATATCAATTATTTTATCGATTTAAATAATAAAATTACTTTATTTTTAAATATTTTATTTTATATTAATATTTGTTTTTCTTTCTCTCTCCTCCTATGTCACCCACCTGAGATCCTCTTATTTCTCGGTGAGTATTGTTTTATTTGAAAAGAAGATTGAGACCCAATATTGGAGAGTTGAGAAGGATCTCAGGTTTGTGATTTTTAGCTGCTGGTATGAGATCTGAAGCTGAAAGAGTTGTTCAATTTGTTGATTTAGATATTCAGTTTCCTCGTAATCAGTTCAAAATCAACAACAATAACATCAAATGAATTCCGGTTTGATGCGATACTGATCTGCGACGGTGGAGACGGTTTCAATTGAAAGAGAGGGAGAACTGGGTGGTGATGATAAACATATTTGATTTAGGATAATTTGATCATAATAATTTGATAAGAGTTTTTTATTTATTTGATCAAAACATGGGTTTTTGGGAGAAAAACTCAAATAATTCCTCAAAAGAGCTAGTAGTGTATTTAATATACAATTTTTGCTGTTTAAATTTATCTATTTACAAATTTAGTTGAGTTTATAAGGATAAATGTTACTATTTTGATAAGACTTAAATTAAATGAGAACAAGACCCTACAACGTGATAAAAATTTATAAAATAATATTAAAAAAATTATATGTTTATACAATTCAAATGAATGAGAGTAGTTGCTTGAACCATGACTAATCTTGATTGGAAAGATTATTGTGGATGTGGATGTGGATGTGGATGTGGATGTGGATGTGGATGTGGATGTGGATGTGGATGTGGATGTGGATGTGGATGTGGATGTGGATGTGGATGTGGATAGCTATGGGTATCTATCTGCGGGGTAGTGAGGTACTCATTCCCGAACCCTATTTTTATTATACTATCCGTCCTCAACTCCATACCCGAAGGGTATCTCTATTTGTGTCATCATCCCCAATTTAGCGGGTGCCCGATCTCCGACGGGTCATTACCCGATTAAATATTTATAAGATTTTAAATATTAAAAAATAAAAAGTATAACTTTAATATTAATGATATAAAAAAACATTACTTACTCATACATACTTATGTTGTGGCGGTCGAAAAATATAAGAACATTATTGTTCTTATAATTAAATAAAGAACTAGAAGAATAATGTTAGAAGAAAAAATTAAAGAAAATAATATTGAAAAATTAGAGAAAATGATGTTAAAGATAAAGGATGAAGAGAGGGAAATAACATTTTGTAGAGAGAATGATGTTGAAGATTAAGAATGAGAGGAAAGAAATAACATTTTGAAGAGAGAATAATGTTGAAGATTAAGAATGAGAAGATAGAAATAACATTTTGTTATTAAAATATATAAAGATAAATAATAATGAAAAATAAATATTTTGGTTTACATGAAGGAAGTGCCGCCGATAGACTTTTGCTCCTTAACTAGGAGGGTTTCGGATGAACTTCTTGCAGTCAACCAGTTCCCTAAGGAGAGTAGGCGAGCAAAGTATATATGAATTTGAAAAGTCACTTTTTAACCAATATAATAATATATATATATATATATATTAATATTAATATAGTCGGGTTTCGAGTTTGACACATTTTTCATTTCCGATGTCGAACATATCGAGTAATCTTTTATCATTCTCATCCCAACCCTAACCATCTGAAACTACGGGTATACATATACTCATTGCCATCTCTAGATGTGGATGTGATATAATTTTATCATTTAAAGTTATATAGAAATGTGGTATAATTTTATCATTTAAAGTTATAATCTATATAATATTCCTAACTAATGCATATTAAAAACTTTATATGCAGATTATGATTGCAAGGAATTCAATCATGGTTCTAAGAATTAGTCACATTTAGTTATTCTATTTTAAAGCTAACTGCTACTATATTGGATGACAAATATTTGGAGTTAATTTTCAGGAATTGTTTTAGTTTGATTGTCCAAATGATTGGAGATTCAAATTTATTATAATTTAAATGGTCTTGGTTATATATATATATTATTTGTTAAAAACAGTTTTGTGTTATTTTTGAAGAGGTTTTAAGGATATTTTAATATATTGAATTTATTTAACTAATATAATTAATATATAATAATATAATAGTCTTGATATATTTTGATGTATTAATTTTAGATATTATAAAATTAACTTAAATTTTAAATATTTTTATTTGATTAATTCATTTTTCATATCATTTAATAATTAAAATTAAGTATTTAAATTTAAATTTTTTAATTTTATTAAATATTTTTTTTTTTTAAAAATGACTTAACGTTAATTAATTAAAAAATTTAAAAAACGAAAAAAAATCATAAGAGTTTCTGTATTTTTCTAGACAAACTTAGAAAAATTAAGTTCGTTACGATCTAAAAACAAATGAATTACAAACAATTATCGGAATTACAAACAAATTTAAATTGCGTTTATCTCATTAAAAACGGCGTTTTTTAAATTTATTCATTCAAAAAATAATAATAAATAAAAATAACACCCTTAGAACGCAATTACGTGTGTATTTTGCAAAAGAAAAATAATATAAAGCGAAAAAATAATGACAAAAAAATATATATGAAAATAACGTGTCAAAATGAAAAAAAAAAATAAAAAGAATTTTCAAATTTTCAATTCATTAATAATTTTATCATATTTTCAATTTCTATTATTGGTCTTTACAAAACTACACAATTTTTTTCCATGATATTGTACTGTTAGTTCCACCTACCACTACATAATACATTAATCCATTAAATATTTGACACGGTTAACTTTTATTTTTCTCGACTATGATTTACATTGTCTTGACCCATACTTTTGATGTAAGAGTTTTAGGGTAATTTTTTTTTTCAGTAATAAGTGTTCTCATTGAAGAGAAAAAATAATTCTCCATAACTAAAAATAGCCCTTGGTCTTCTTCCAATCGCGGACAGTCTTATTTGAATCTCAATGTGTCCACTGTTTTGTGATTCTCTTTTTATTCATTATTCAAAGAATAGTGATAGAGGAGATAATTTGGAAAATAAGACGAAAGAATGAATAATTGTCATATCACTATTGAAAAAATGATAAAATGGGAGAAAAGAGAAAAGAGAAATTTTTTATTATTATTTTTTGTCAAATCAAATTGTGCCACGTTATTCTCTTTAAAAATTTCTTCTCCTGTGTATCTCTATAATATGGTAAACATTATCAAGATTTATTACGGATAAAACTGTGGAATAATCCTGTAATGATCAATAGTGGTTCATTTGTTCTAGCAAAGTATTATATAATTTGTTTTGATTGAATTGTCTAATTGTTTTTAACTAATAGATAAAATTTTAAACTATTTCTTTTATGCGTTTGAATAATGTGATTCAAATGAAAATATATTTACCATTCCTTATATAGCAGCCCCTATATTAATTTCCAAAAATTACAGCTAACTAAGCTAACTTAGGCTGACCATTTCCATCCTTAGCAGCCCGGCTGGGCCCGATCCGACGACTGACTTAATTTCTTAATAGATATAAATGTAATAAAGTCTTTGTTGAATAATTAATATATTATTTAAGAGATTATTGTATTAGTAATTATTAACAAATGAATATAAGAACCCTCATGTTCTCTCTCCCTGCAATCAGTTCCATTAACAGTGCCCACAAATTTCTTTTCATAAGAAATTTTTTGAGATCCAAATGAAGTTGATGATGAGAATCTATGTTTTAACACTGGCCATATGTTTCTTCTTTACTCATGTCAATGGAACTGCTGTTTTGCCTGCTAGTGAAGGTATTCATGATCATATTTCTATTTCTCTTTTGAAATAGTTAGTGATTTTAATTGTGGGTTTGAATTATTTTATAGTGGAGACTCTTAAGCAAATTGGAAGGACATTAGGAAACGATAATTGGAATTTCAGTGTGGACCCGTGTAGTGGAGAATCGGGTTGGAATGTGTCAATAACAGATAATGCAGTAATATGTAATTGTTCATTCTCCAGCAATACCACCTGTCATGTTGTGAGAATGTAATTTCCTCATCTTTTATCTTCTTTCTTTCTTTCATTTTTTTTAGTAGAGTTAATTGATTATTGATAGTTTGACCAACAAATTGGTGTTCTTTCTAAACTTGGGTTGTCCCCAATTTTGCAAGATTAGAACTTGTGTGATGAAGTGTTATTTGAAAAAAAAAGAGATTAGTGTTAAAAAACTTGTTTTGAGTAGTTTTTATATATATTTTCATTTTTATGGATTTTATTTGAATTCGAAAACCCTATTCTATCTCAGTCACAAATTTCATTGATACGATTTATTCTCGTAGAACATTAGTTGAATTCCACCTCCCTTATTCTAGCTTCTCCATTTTACTAAATTTAGATTAACCTCTTTAAAAATACGAGGAGCATCGATTGAGAACTACTCCACTTATACTACTCAAGTTTGTATAACGATTATACGTGGTAAAACTTCCTCATCCTTGTTTAAATTTATATCCACAACCAATTTATCTCACGAATTCAATAAGCACTAGAGTATTAATATGAAATTTTTTAATAATCTCATAATGAATTATTTATGATAAATAAATTTCATGGATTATCTCGGTAGGGTGTCCGGAATTTGAAACATGTTATGCTCTTTAGCATGGGTATAGGGCATGTCTACATCTTTGTTCGACTCCTTATCTAGTTAGATAAATGAGTCAGATTTGAGTGCACACCAAATAAATGAATGAATTAACCATTTTTAACACACATCTTAAAATTATCGAACTTATCTTATTGTTTAAGAAAAAATCCTTCCTTTGTAACCACAAACTTTTTCTTGCATTTAACTAAATATTTCTTATATAAACTAGGGGTTGAAATAGAATAGAAATGAAAATTCAGTGTTAAGTTGAAAGATATTAGAAAATTTGAGGTAGAATTGATTGAGGTAAAATATAGATGAACAAAGACATTAGGGCATAACTTAAAAACAAAATCAAATATAGGGGCAAAATAAAACAAAATGAAGCATAAAGCATTAAAGCTTACCTCGTTCGTCTTCTCCGGCGGGCTTTCTGCTGCCGGCCGGAGGACGACAGCGGTTGAAGGCTTGCAGATTAGGGAGACTTGGAGGAGCAAAGGCGGGATTCACAAAACCCGAGAGGTTTTCTTGTAGCTTTGCCAGAAAGTTGGGTTTTCTGTTTTTACCCGGTCTCTAAGGTATGATTCACAACGATGGTGGGTCTTCCCTATTCGTTGGTGGCTGCAACTGTCTCACTTGGGGCAGGGACGCAGGGTGGGTGTGCGAGACGAATTGAAAGAAACCATTCTCTTCCAGTATGGTACAAAATTTCTATGATCCAATTACAGAGATTGATTGTAAGAATTTTATTAGGTTAGGAACATATTTGGTTTCTGCAGCCATTAGGAAGGATCGAGCACTAGAGTTGTCCAAATAATCTGCTCTGAAAGAAAGAGCAGAACAGAGCAAATGTATTTTTGTAGTATATATCTGTGTATTACAAATGGTACAACAAGTGTTTAAATACATAAGTGATGAATGGTATAGTGAATAATGCAAAAAGTGACAAAACCCAAATGACAAAAGCTATGTTGATTTAGTGGCATTAGATGTATTGACAGATTTTGATAGTTTCATATTGAATACATGAAATTGATATACCTAACTCTCTTTCTCATTTTCACAACTACTCAATTCCTTGTAACTAATCAAAAAATTTCAAGCTCCATCTCTTGGTGGGCATGATCTTGGCTTATTTATTTCATGTTTCATATTGCTCTCTCGATTCTATTGACTTAGTATATTTTCCATCACTGTTTTTCTTGTGTGGGGATGGATTGTAAATTAAATTAGTTTCTATACATTGTGCTACAAACTAATCTTCAATTGATAAGTGCAGATTCCTTAAACGACTAAATCTAGCGGGCAGTCTCCCAGCCGAAATTGCCAACCTACCCTTCCTTCAGGAGATGTGAGTATTCATATTGATAAAGCTAAAAAAACCTTCTTTAATTATTGAATGTACATTATGTTATTAGATAGAAACTTAACATTTCAGCAATTTCATTTTGGTATATTTTTGCAGTGACCTTACTCTCAACTATCTTAACGGAACCATCCCTCGAGAATGGGGCACCAGTACCCAACTCCAAATGATGTGCGTAGTTCTCTTTCTTGACTGCCTCATGGTTCAAAATGGGGGTGATTATATTAATGTTATTTGTAATGCAGCTCGTTACTAGGAAATCGAATAAGTGGAGAAATACCAAAAGAATTGGGAAATATTAGCACTCTTACAAGGCTGTATGTATTCATTACTCCATTTTGTCTTTGCATATCAAATTCATGGTTTAGCTTTAATGTTTATGTTGGTTTGAGATATGTTTATAGTGTTTTGGAGTTCAACCAACTATCAGGGGTCATCCCTCCAGAGCTTGGAAACCTCACCAGTATAGACAGCATGTAAGATATATTTTATTTTTATTTTTATCAAATAACATTAATCATCTTCAAACAAAATATGAACAATAATAATATACTGAAACACCATAATGATTGTTTTTAAACAAATATCTACTAATTTAGAATTACTCTTTTTATTTCCTTTCCTTTTATTAAATTTTAAAGTTTGTATAAATAAATTTTTCGTTGCTATAAATTCTAATAATACAAATAATGTTCATCAATCATCAAGTTATGTCAAATGTGTTAATCTAAAATGACTTGTTTTCTCCAGAAACATGAGAACTTGTAGTAAATATTGTGCATGAAGGAAGGCTGTTTATTCAATCAACTAGAAATTTAGAATTTATTCATTTGAAATAAACCTAAGGGAAAAAAGATTTGACAATGTTTATTTGATTATTAAGGTACTTGACCTCGAATAATTTATCTGGTGAACTGCCACCAGAACTTGGAAAGTTGATCATGATGACAGACTTGTAAGTATTGAATTTCACATTATTTGTTTTTTCTTCTTGGTTCATGTGATATTGACATTCGTCAAATTATTGATACAGTCGGATTGGTGATAACAATTTCATGGGAAAGATACCTGATTTCATCCAGAATTGGTTGAATCTCACTAGATTGTGAGATACTAAATCTCAAATTTATCCATTCATATTTCTTTCATTCCGGTAAGTTTTGAAACAAAAACTTGAAAAATGCAGAGGAATTCAGGGTAGCGGCTTGGAGGGTCCGATACCTAATGGGATCTTTGCATTGACAAATATGATTGACTTGTAATTTCTTCGATGCTCATCAATTTATACTCTTATTATAGTGTTGTGTCAAATCATTATTCTTGATTTAGCTTAATATGATCTGCAGAAGAATAAGTGACATAAATGGAACTGACTCGCCATTTCCAATTATTCGTAATTTGACAAACCTGAATGTACTGTAAGTTGAATGTTATATAACAATCTCTTCTTTTCTAAATTAAAACCTGACATATTTTCCAAATATCATAGGATTCTCTTTTCTAAATTCAACGTCACATATTTTCCAAATGTTATAGGATTCTGAGGAGTTGTAATCTCGTTGGATCATTACCAGACATCAGCACACTGAAGAATTTACAAACATTGTTAGTAAATGTGCCTCTTTTTTCTTGATCTTTCAAATGTTGTGTATAAAATTCATGGTGGAAATTGTTGCAATCATATTCTATGTTTCTTGCAGAGATCTTAGCTTCAACAAATTAATTGGAGAAATTCCAACAAATTATACTCCTCAGTCAAAGCCAACTTACCTGTATGGATCTTGCACTTACTTTTATTATAAAAAATTTGTACAGGGAAGAATCACAAGGTAGTCAATGACATATTGGTATCCTTTTGCCTTGATAAGGGTAAGCATACAAAAATCTTGGGAGAAACAAAAGAAATGGAGAGACATAGTCACTCTATCGATCAAACCAAGGATTAGATGCAAAATATCAAACCAAGGATTGTGCAAGAGTTTTAGGTTAACGAAGAGATAGTAAACAAAATAAAAAAACAAAAAGTTTGGGCCAAACAACATAGGCCTAAACACATATTATTCAACTTGTTCTAACATCCCGCAAACTCACGATGAAACGATAGAGGTTATACGAAAGAAAAAAGAAGTGCGAAGCAGAGTGTCTTCGTTAACATATTAGCAATGTGTGGGCGAAGGATTAAACAAACAAGTGATGGCACCGAGCTATAAATGGTGACATCTCAATCTGAATCGCATTCTGAATATCACAAAAATAGATTAGGATTATAAACACACATCTGGATGGAATCCATGCAACTAAATGATTTCACAAGTAGTCTTCCACCAAATAAGTGAGTCACCAAAGATGCAAAATCTAGAAGTCGACTTACAATCCATAAGATACCAGTCCCCAAAAGACTCTGAAACTGAGTCACTCTTTGGAGATACGAGAATAATGAGAACAACACCCCTAACAAAATTTAGTAAACAAAGTTTTGTAGGAACTCTGGTTAACCACATGAGAAATATTTGGACGAGACATGGTAAAGTAAACCAATCTCCCAACATTAATACGCTATATATTGGTATATTTGATACACTTGTTAAGAAAAAACCAACCTGAGATAATCAACAAAACAAATCAAATAAAAATCAATAAAATCAAGGACACAGAGACAATGATTTTAGCGTGAAAAATCTAAATTCGATAATAAAGCACGGGACCGTAGACCTCTTAAAAACACGTTCACTACAATATATTGTAAATATATTGTAGTGAGTTATATCAAGTATTTATAAGTTCACAAATACAAAATCTTCACCGTTAATGATAGATTATAAGAATAAAAATAGATTTTGTGAAATACTCAAACCACTATCTCAGAGAAGTCAAAACAAAAATCTAGATTGGTCGTATTGTAGAGGACATCATGATGATTCACCACTTGTGATTTGAACTAAAATCGATATTATTCGACTGCTTGATCATCTCATCGAAACTCTAAATACACAACTATATTTTCTCCCTCTACATCATTTTGTTCTTTCTATATATTTTGTTGATGTCCTCTCCTCCAAGCAAAGAGAGTTGTTTAATAAAAAATTTATTTTACTTTGAGTTTTCAGCCCTTGTTGTCCAAGCCCATCACATGAGTTGGACCCAATAAATCGTGATGGTTATTAAAGATCTTTATCTAACAATGAGGCAATAAATTGTTTTTTCACTCAGTTGTACTCTAATCAATTAGAGTGAGCCATTCTTACCCTAATGGATTAGAGTAAGCCATTCTTATGATTTGACGCTTAACAAAATCTAAACAACAAATGCAGAGAGCAACTTATAGTAGACCAACTTTAGCCGAAATTAGGGATGGTACGATATACCAAAATTTTGTATTCATACTGTACTGAAATTTTCGGTATAAAAAAAATTATACCATTACCGTACCGAAATTTCGGCATACCTAAATCTCAGTATGATACAAATAACATACTGAATATTTGTGATATACCGAGATTTTAGTACGATATCGGTATTATACTGTTAATACCGAGTTTTGGTTTTAAAACCTTTTTTACTCTTTCGAAACGTGAACTTCTGTGTTTTAGATTTCATTGTGTTTTGTGTTTAGGATCAATTTGAGAGCATATTAGACTTCATTGAGTCCATTTTGATAAAAACCAAATACTTTATAATGAAATCAAACTAGTTTCACATATCGTAAAACAAAATATTTAAAGATTGCATTTATTGAATGTTATTAGAGCATATTAGACTTCGTTGAGTCCCTTTTGAAATCAAATGAGGTTGTCTTTTGTGTTTGTGATGAACTTGAGAGCATATTAGACTTGATTGAGTCCATTTTGAAAATAAACCAAATACTTTATAGTGAAATAAAATTAGTTTTACGTCTCGTAAAACAAAATGTATAAGGATGACATTTATTAAATGACAGAGTAAAAAAAAAAATTTGATTTTTAAAAAACTAGGATTTTTGTAACTAATAAATTTGTTTGGAGAAAGAAATGAATCTGCTAAAAGTTTAGATAGAATAAATACATTAAGAGATCATCAAATCTGTTTGGAGAAAGAAATGAATCTGCTAATGTTGTTTGATTCGTTAATGACCTCCATCTTATTATGGAGTTAAGGCTTAAGACTTAGTTATTTATAATTCGATTAGTTATTTATTATATTTTTAATTTATACATATATATCAATATATTTTAAAAAAGTCCATGTAATAATTGAGAGTAGTTTGAGCATAACAACAAAAATATTACACAAACACGAATTCACCTTGTCACCAAACACACTCGAAACTCAACAAAATTAATCATTTGGAATGTAACAATAAAATATAAGCAAAAAATGCTCGTAAATGAATAAACATAACATAAAATCTAGTGTTAGGTTCTCAAAAAAATCAATCAGTTCCCTGCCCGCCTCCACCGGTTTTCCTGAAGAGATCTCACCTATCGTTATAATAATAGCGTTGTGCAGTAAACGCATCAGTCGACCGCGATCACTAAATGTCCTACGGTTCTTTCGAGCCAAATAGTCCACTAGAAAATAATCGGGATAGAGACCCATTAATTCAATCTAACCGAACTTGCGGTTTCTATTCAAACATTCAAAACCGACGATCGACTCATGATCACCCACTAAATGCCAATCATGTTTCAAAGTAGGTTTCAAATCACAACCACTCCTTTGCAATGCAAAAACAAGTGAGGTCCCGTCTCTGCCTTTTCACAACACGTTCTATAGCGACTAACCATAATTCACAATTTTTTTATTCATCTATCATTCATTAAGATCCCTCAATGCATGACACTCTATCCAAAACGAGATTTTTGAAAGAAATTTAGAATCTCACAACTTCTACCATATGATGTCATATGGAGCAATCTCCGTAAATAATATTTAACAATGACCAACTTTAAAGGAATCCATATTTTGACAACGTAAATTATCACGTGAAAAAGGAATCACTACCTTGTGCTCTACTAAGAACAACAAGCTTTCAGGTAAGATTACCCTCTATCATTAAGTATTTTCCTATATCTGATTCTACTCACGAAATAATTCGAACGTTGATGGAACATATCCTTGATCGAAGCATTTCTACAGATCTTGACTGAAGCGATTGTTGAAAATGACAAGACAAGACTTCTGACACTGCACCAAACATCGTCCTAAAAGTTGTTCGATAAACCGATTTTAATTTATAAATATTATTTCGTTATTTTAGGATATAACGGAATTTTGAAAAACTCATACCGATACTGTACCGATTTTTTTGGTAAACTGAAAAATTCGATATTTTATGATATTTTCTATATACCAAAAATATCGATAATTTCCCACCCTAATCAAAACCAACAAAATAGGGGATAATCTTCGGCCAAACTGGAATAACCATTGACATATAAGCTTGCACTAACAACAATCAAATATCACTTCTTTTTTTCTTGAAACAATCACTACCTTAACCCAGAAAGTCTCTCCTCTCCTCCTTTTGTTGCTGAAATTTGTTTGGTCCTCAAATGTTGCTAAATCCAAACAAGACTTAAAGAAAAGAAAATAAGAGGTTGTTTGATCTTGGCTTATTTAATGATCCTGATATTATATAACTTCTATGACAAAACAAAAATGTTACATTGATATCAAAGCTTGATTCTAGCAAAGAAAATAAATTATTAGTGGATCATATTTTATGACTTCATGACTTTAGCATGACGGTCACTGCTTCTCAATAGAAACCATTAATTATGCAACCAATTGTTAAAAGAGTTCTCCAGAGAAGATACGTCTTTCTTACATGGTGAACTTAACAAGTCTCAAAGAATATGACCTGGACTCAAATGTTGCTCTATAAGATGATGTGTTGGGAAATTTTACACCTTGTAGACAAGCAAGTCTTGAAGGGGCAGTAATGTTACATAAGTTTCATTGAGTTTCTGTGTACTCTTATAACTACTAGACTTCTGAATTTTTGTTTGACATTTTGACTTGTAAAATACATAACATACATTTATCGTTGATGTTATGCAGATATCTTACGCGAAACTTTCTTAATGGAACTGTACCTGATTGGATTCTAAGTGATAAGAAAAATGTGTAAGTCTTCTTCCAAAATTATTACCACCTATTATATATAAGGGTTAAAGGTAATAGTGATAAAGTTAATATTGTAGTGTCTTTTGACACTTAGGAATTATATAATCTATTGAAGTACTCCATGCATTGCTTAAATCCTTTTCCTGTAACTATAACTAATGGACTTCATTTTTTATGCAGTGATCTCACGTACAATAATTTTAGTACTACCTCCACCTCCACCTCCACCTCCGAGTCATGTCAAATAAATACCATGTAAGAAACCTAATTTTACTTAGGACTATTGAAACACCATTAACTTCGCAAAAAGAGATCTGATGAAGTCTCTCTGTCTCTTTTTTTTCTACAGAAACTTGTTTGCAAGCAATTCAGAAAATTTAATATCGTAAGTTTCAATATTTCAACTATATACCAATCATAACATTGTTCTATTAAGGAACTAAATTCATTAAACAATTTATCATTTGACTTTTTTGTTATAGTGAGACTGCTTTATGCTTGAAAAACCCTGTGTGTCCACGAGGTATGTTGGAATGCTGGAGAATCCATTTTTTTCATTCTTATGAACCGCGATGATCTTCTGTCATTTTCTTCCAGATTTGGACTCTTTGCATATAAATTGTGGAGGAGATGACATAATAGTTGGAAGTACCAGGTATGAAGGTGATACGAATCCAGCCGGGCCAGCAAATTCATTTGAAGGAAATAACTGGGCCTATAGTAGCACCGGCCATTTCCTGGAGGATAACCGTCCTAGGTCGGCTAACCTCTCTAAAAATAGTTTCGGTAGTTTCCTGGCTGTAAATACATCTAAGCTCTCCGAAAGTAGTTCTGAGTTGAGCATGAATGCACGAATCACTCCCATATCATTGACATATTATGGATTCTGTCTGAAGAATGGGAAGTATGATGTAAATCTTCACTTTGCTGAAATTATATTTACCAATGACAAAACCTTTAGTAGCCTTGGAAGGCGAATATTTGATGTTTACATTCAAGGGAAGAATGTGCTTAAAGAGTTTAACATTGAGAAAGAAGCTGGTGGGGTTGGCATTGAAATTGTGAAACATTTTGAAGAAGTTGTGACCAACAGGACTTTGGAAATTCGATTCCAATGGTCTGGGAAAGGAACTACTGGGATCCCTACTAGAGGAGTATATGGTCCTCTTATTTCAGCTATTTCTGTGCAACGCCATGGGGGTATATATTTCTTTCCAATAGATAGATGTGATTTGAATATCCTATATAACATTTTTAACTAAGAAAAATCTCATTCAATTTTTCTCTCAATACAGGAAAAAAAGGAATCTCAGTTGGTGCTATTGTCGGCATTGTTTTTTCTGTAGTGTTTCTAATAATCTTAATTCTTGGCATTCTTTGGAGAAAAGGATGCATAGGACATAAAGGCAGTATGTATCAAGGTACCTTTTCTCTAACAATCTCTTGTTTAGTCAAGCTTACTTATGTAGAAATTGCACATTACCATATTGAACTATAAACTCAAAACAATAATATTGATGGATCAATTGAGTTCTCATATTAATTACGATTATCTTAATCAGTCTGCAAGATTACCATATTAAGAAAGGCTTTCCAATTGTGCTTGAAGGATTTCACCTTTTGATTATGGTCTGTATTTGTCGTCGTTGTTGTATGGCGACTTTAGGGGCAAGGGTTTTTGTTTTATCGTTAGTATTTTCCTTTTCTCCCTTTTGCTTTGATTTTGAGATCTCATTTGTAGAGACCTGAACTGTAAATGGTTGTATTTATTGCTGTGGTAGATGTGACCTGTTTTTACTACAGATTTTACCTTTTGATTATGAATTTGTTTAATAAAAAAGATTAGTAAGGTAAATGTAAGATTTTGAAAGGTTGTATCATTTACATCGAGAATTTTGAGCCTAATGTTGTGGGGATGGAATGTTTGAGCGATCATCTGACAATGCTTGACAACCTGCTTTATTTGGAAGGACAAAAAATTGGACTTGGCTTAAATTTTGTAAACTTTTTTCAAATCTTATTTTTATTTTTATTTTTGTATGAAACCCCACAGCCAGCCATGACACCCACCTCAACTTAAGGCGTTTTAAGTGGAAATTGAACCCGTGACTTTTGGTCTCTTAGGAACCACTCTTGTCACTTGAACTACCTTAGTGTGTTATGATTTCATATTTATTTTATTTATTCCTATTAGTTTCTTTGATAGGAATGGTTCTTAATTTTTTCTTCTTCCTTCCACAGATCTAAAGGAGATGCAACTTCAGACTGGTTCATTCTCCTTGAGACAAATTAAAACTGCAACAAACAATTTTGATCCTGCTAACAAGATTGGAGAAGGTGGTTTTGGTCCTGTTTACAAGGTATAAATTGAACGATTCAATTTTTTTTTTTAAATCATACTAGTATCGAAGGTCTCACTACGTATATTATGATTTTCAGGGAGTTCTTTCTGACGGAACTGCAATAGCAGTAAAACAGCTCTCTTCCAAGTCGAAGCAAGGAAACCGTGAATTTGTGACTGAAATAGGAATGATTTCAGCTTTGCAACACCCTTATCTTGTGAAGCTGTATGGATGTTGTATTGAAGACAATCAACTATTGCTTGTGTACGAGTACTTGGAAAATAACAGTCTAGCACGTGCATTATTTGGTAAGCCAAAGTGTCCTATCAACTGTTACTTCTCTTTAGTATAAAGCTAAACATATATGTTTTATATGAGCTAATTTCCTCTAATGCACTTGTTGTTCTAAAAAATTGCAAAGGTCCTGAAGAATCCCAGATCCACTTGGATTGGTCTATAAGGTATAAGATCTGTATTGGCATAGCTCGGGGCCTAGCTTATCTTCATGAAGAATCAAGACTGAAGATTGTCCACAGAGACATCAAGGCTACAAACGTGTTGCTTGATAAGGATCTTAACCCTAAGATATCTGACTTTGGTTTGGCCAAACTTGATGAAGAAGAGAACACTCATATAAGCACAAGAGTTGCCGGAACTTAGTGAGTCACGTTACCCTATTATGCCTTCTTTGATCTAGAGTTATTTCGAAATAATATGAGATTTAAAAAAAAAATCTTGTTTGATGAAAAAACGAGTTATTTGAGTAATGATGGAAGAAATGAAGTGATGGAATGTTGGAACCCACATCAAACAAGCCCGTTTTTAGGTCTATGAGCTTGTTTGGTTTCATCATCCACTCTTAAGCTGAATTTTGTTAGATCCAGGGAAAGTTAAGTTCTATTCCCACTTGAAATACTTTGAGGTCATGTTAGTGTTTGTTGTGCTAGGCTTAGCGTTCTCTAGATAAAAAAAACCTGATTAAAAGGAGAAGACACTGATTTTGGTTAGAACATAAATATACTAACCCGTTTTATATGATTTGATGCAGTGGCTATATGGCTCCAGAATACGCTATGCGTGGCTATCTAACAGATAAAGCCGATGTTTATAGTTTTGGAATTGTTGCTCTCGAAATCGTTAGTGGGAAAACTAATACAACCCATAGACCAAAGGAGGAGAGCCTCTACCTCCTAGATTATGTAAGTGAAATAACTTGTAAACTATTTTTTCTTTTACTTTATTTCCATTCAATTCCAATATTTAACACTGACGTTTATTCTGAAATCTCAATATAGGCGCATATCTTAAAAGAGAATGGAACTCTTATGGACATTGTGGATCGACGACTAGGCTTGGAGTTCAAAGAAGATGAGGCAATGACAATGATCAATATAGCTTTGATTTGCACCAATGTAACTTCTTCTTCCAGGCCAAACATGTCATCTGTCGTGAGCATGCTTGAGGACAGGAATGTTCCTGAGAATTTGTTATTGGATTCGGACTCTAGCGTATTGAGCCACAAGGAGAAGATGAAACAGATGATGAGCGATCTCGAACAAACAGACCCAAACATGACGCAAACTCGCAGCTCAATGTCTGGACCGTGGTCTGCTTCTTCCACTTCGGCTGGAGATCTTTACCCCATCACGGTAAACTCCAGTTACTTGGCTAATAGAGACAAAGTGTGAGATGAAAAGGTTAATAAATTATTCTCTTCAACAAATTTAGAGACTGCAAAACGCCGAATTCGCTATATGTTCTGTAATTTATATATGTTGTTTGGAAGCTTGACTCAGTTTTGGATTTCTGTGTGTACAATTTTTTGTTTGTGTGAATTTTATTGTAATCTTTTTTGTTTATTTAGTTCACTTCAATTATTAAAGATTCAAAGCTATTTTACTTTTACCAATTAAATAAGATTTATTTTCATGCTTTGTTTGTTATTTGTAGTTTTGGAGACTATTTGTAGCTTTGGGATATAGAGATATTAACACAACTGATACCAAGTGATGAAAATGTTATGTGTGATGATGATTGAGATAGAAGAGAGAAAACTATGTGTATATACTGCTGGAGAGACCTTTGTATACTGCTTTTTATGCAAGAAAGGATGTCTCTCCTTGTTGGCAAGCTTTTATGCTTCCTTTCTGATGATTGAGATAGATGAGAGAAACCTATTTTTGTGTATAGTGGTTAGGGACATAAATGAATTGAGTTGCTATTCTTATTGGTAAAGCTTTTATGCCTCCTTTCTCGACAGCTATTCGGATCTCATCTCATTCGTCAGTCTTAACGAGTTTGAGCTCATTTGAAAATTTAAACGAGCCAAACTTAAGCTTTTAGACTATTCAATTGGGACCTAATTGCATAGGCCAAACCAGACAATTATAATAAACCTAACATTGATTTGTATATTATGATGAGAGATCCCAAGGGTAGATTCAGGCCTAAATTCAGACATTAAACTATTGAAAAATCATCTTGATTCCTGTATATATTCATTCTTATTCTTATTCAGGCAATGATTCAAGAAGAAGATTTTATATAGGTCTGTACTTCTTCTTCCCTAATTTGACAATTTCAAAAATGTTGTCCTGAAATTCATGGATTACTGGAACAGATAAGTTTCCAACATTAGTTCTTGATTTATATTTATTCTTTCACATCTTCTCATTCACTTGAGGTTTGAATAATAATAATTAATGGTCCCTTCAGCCATCATACAACTTTAATGGAGACTCTTCATTAGGAAAATTAGACTCGGCAGAAAGATGATCAGTATGCAGAAGGTTCGAAACAGAATCGAGAATCTCCATCAATGATTCTTGAGAGAACCCATTCATTCTCTGAAACTTTAACCAATCAGGAAATCAACCCAATTTACATTTCTATAGAATGATCATCTGCGTTCTGCTTATACACCATGGATTCACCAACAGAACAAGAAACAGCTAACGGTTATAGCTCGCCAGCCCAACTAAATACATACGAGGCTCGACTTTACAACCCCAATATTGCTGGAGAGACGTTTATGATTCTTCCTGCAATTTGTATGGTGTCCCCTAGTGTAGATACTCATTTTTTATCCTAATTTTATAGTTTATGTTTTTTAAAAATTCGAGTTTATACAAATTTTTCGAATTCATTCACGGGCTCAATGCACAATTTATTTTAAAGGTGATTATTTTTTATTGAACAACTTAGTTTTTGAAAATAATTGAATTTGGATTCTTAATAAGATAAGTTAAGGGAGTAATTTGTAAATTATTATACTTCAAATATTCCAGGTTTTATTTATTTAATTATCTTGAGTATTTATAAAAAAAAATTAACACATATATTAACGTTTTTATATAAAGTGCTTAAGTTATATTTTATTTTAATTAAATTAGTTTTCTTAATTTATTAGATTAGTTGTTAAATTAGTTTTGTTATTTTATTTTTGAATTAGTTAACATTTTTTTATTAATTAGAATTGTTCCTTACCAATAAAAATAGAATAATTAAAAATAAAATTATTTATTTGTATTTTTAACATTTTTTTTTGTAGGATGGAGGAGTGTATAAAGATGGGATAATGATGCAAAAATAAAAAGATAATGGTGTTACACAATCGTCATGAGAAGCGGTCAAAGAAGGAAAAAAAAAAAGAGGTTGCTAAAAAAAGAGAAAGTTAAAGTGGCTTTTTTATTCACAAGAAAAAAAAAATTCAGTTGTATTGAAGAAGAGATTGAATACTTTGCCTTTTTTATTTTATTTTTTAATTTAAAAATTAAAATAACAAAATATTACATCATTTATTAATTAAAGCTTAAATCCCATTAGATATCATAATATTTTGACATATTTTAAAAGAGAAATGATTGGGAGAGAGAATTTTAAAAGAATGACTTGGGACATTCCGATTGGTCCAAAAAATAACAAAATTTCTCTCTCTCTTCTCTCTCCTCACACTTTATTCTTTTTCCAACAAGTGATAAATTACACATTATTTCCTCCCCATTCCCTCTCCCAAATTTCCTTCCCCTATTACTCCTCATTTTAAAAATGGAAAAATCTTTCCAAAGTCCCTAGTAAATTCCCTATAAATACCCCTTCTTAACACCTTGTAAGGGACCTTCTTCTTTTTTCAAAACCTGACTTTTTCATTCTCCAATGCCTTTAGGCTACCAAATTGTCTTCATAACCGAAACCCTAAGCAAACACCAACCATTCTTGGGTTGTGTCATAAGTTTTGCTTAGGAGATTTATGTTTTGGTTCCAAAAGAAAAGGAGCAGCCCTTTGCACACACTTTATAATTTGAATTTAAATTTTATTTTTTATCTTTGCACTCAAATCCCATGCATGATTCATTTTAAGTTTACTATTTTGATAGGCGTGTAAAACTTTCTTTATTTTGTATGTATATATGTAATATAACAAAATTAAGACAAAATATAATAAAACATAACTAAAAAATAAAAAGTTCAATGTAAATAAAAGGTTCTTGACCAAAAAGAGAAGAATTTTTCATTTTAAAAACTAAAATTGACCATTGAATTGGTCATTTAAAAAGACTCTAAAACATAAAAAAAAAAAAAAAAACAGCAAGTATATAAAGCAAAAACTTTCTTACTCTTTAAAAAAAAAAAAATAACAATTTTTTTTATATAGTTTTATTTTATTTATTTTATATTTTTTGAATGATTAGATTTAAGTATTTTGCATATATAAATGTGTACTTATATGTTATTAAAGTTTTTGGATTTTTTTTATGCAATTTGGGATATATTTGGATCACCATAAGTAAGTTAGAATAAGGTTATGTTGAAGAAAGACAATATGTCAGCTTTAGCGACGTTTAGGACCTCCTGCGCCTGAAGCTGACCCAGGACCGAGGATCCAGGACCGAGGATCGAGCACCAGAAGACCGAGGACCGAACTGCATTATTTTTTTTAATTTTCTGTTTTCTTTAGTCTTAGGGTTTGTTTGTTTGATATTTTTTATTTTGCTTAGTTAAGAGTTTGTGGCTTATTTGATCTTAGGTTAGAAAAAAATTTAAAATTAAATCCTAACTAAAATTGAACCTAGCCCAAGCTTAGACTTAGGATTTTCCTTAGACTTAGGACATTTTTTGAAAATTTTTAAAATAAAAACTCAAAAAATAATAAAATTTTAGACCCTTTAAATAATTCACTAAAGTTCTTGAAAATTAATCTAGACTTAGGCCAATTAATTTTTGATTAATAACTTGCATAGTTTTGATTTTTAGGATAACTTTATATGTGGATTATTTGTTTTAGTTTTCTTTTGTCTCTGTTTATTCCTTTTTTTTTATCTCATGCAAACCCTCTAAATGTTTAAAATGAAAAATTCTAAAATGTAAAGCGTAAGAATTTTTAAAAGAAAGGCTAAAATTAATTAGTAGAAACCTTAGGGGCGTTGTGGAACATAGAGTCTAAAAAACATTTTCCCACACATAACCAAACACCGAACTCAAATCTCTTAATTTCCTAATTGTTAAAATTATGCGGCGACTCTCTAGTTGTGAGGATTAATATTGAAAAAAAGTTAAAGTAGGCCTATGACATACTTCTCATTAAAAAACTCTCAATCTCTCCCAGATTCGACGTGAAGGTAAGATATGAAGTTGTTTATAAAGCCTCGTTTTTTAAAACTTCAATTTTTCAAACATTAAAATTAATTCCCTTCACGTTTTCTAAAATTTATTTAAAGAGCGTCCCCGAATTTTCAAACTAGTCGATAAAAAAAATGTTTTTAAAAAAATCGATCACAACTAGTTTGCAACATAACATTTATGTTTCCTTGTTTACTTTGAGATAGAAAATTACATTATTTTGATCTCACCAATACCATGTCAATAAAGAATTTTGGATTGTCGAGCTCTTTGATTTTTAATTCCTTTTACAGGTGCATTGTAGTTTCACAATTTACATAAATTATGAATTTATTGATTTTTTCTTAAAAGAATCTTACAAACACTATTTGGTCTTCTTGACATTGATGTAACCATGTTTGACTACAGATGTGGCAAATTTATAGATCCATTCATTTTGTGACTCTTTCTGCCTATATAAGGACTTGTGTAATTTGCACACTTTGTTGAAAGGTCTTTGTACCTCAAGTTGATGTAGTTTTCAATAATTTTGGCAACTGACAACCAATAAAGTTGTCACAATCGGTGACACGTAAAATTGGTCCGAACAATGCTAAAAGTTCAAAAAGTTTATTTGGCTCATCCGGTAGAAAAACCCTCAATTCAAAATCTATCAACTAATACTAAACCATCGTTTCCCAATTGAAAGCAGCAATGAAGAGGAAGTGGAACCTGGAACACAACGGTTTCAAACGTCCCTAAAGAACACGTCTACTATTCCAACTAGTATTACAGTGAGCAATATTTAATATCTTCCCGAACTAAATTATTTTTTACAAAAACCAATATAGTATAATATATATATTTGTAAATAGTCCATAAAATATTAAAAAATAAGAATAGTTTAAACACAACAAAACAAAACATGACATAAAAAAAATAAAGATCTTAGTTAAAGTTACAAAAAAAGTTAACGTGTACAAAGATTTTAAGAAGGTCGATGAATTCTTAAACCGATTCCACAATTATAAAAGTTGAGTATGCATATATTTACTATTGAAGCCGGGATATGCAATTTTTAAAGTATAATATTCATTAATAATTGAATCAGAGTCTATACTTGAAATTCTCTCTCGATATAGATGATCACGTAATCGGTTAGTAAGTCTACTCTCATTTTATTATGAAAAACATTTTAAACACGTTTCATAGCAAAAAATGCACGTTTTGTAGTTGTCGTTAAAATATGTAGAGTTAAAACTAAACGGATTAATCTGTCAATCAAATGACACTGTTCCAACTTTTTGTTTCAAATAAACCTCGACACAATTTTGAGATAGTGGACATATTCTGAAATTTTTTATGATAAACTACATTAAACTCAAAATGGTGTAGTTGACACCTCAAATGATGCATTTCCTATTCGGTGAAATCTTCAAGATAATACATCTCGACGAGAGTCAAAATTTTGTCAATGCTAACTTTTTAAATTTATCATTTGGGTCCAAAGTAGAACTAAACAAAAAAAGTTCCACTGTCTCATCACTGAATCTAAAGTTTAACTCTTCCAACTGAAAATCTATTCCAGTATTGAATATATCATAATGAAAGTGATGCTAACTTTTAATATGTAATGATATCCTTTTGTCGACATGAACGCCTACAATTTTTATAACGAACATTCATCTCTGGTACATCAACATCTAATCTTGTGCAAAATGTTATGACATACGAAAAAAGAATGTCAAACCCATCATTTCTAAATGTAAAAAAATAGTGTTTTAGTCATAGAGACCAAATTCATTACATTTAATATTTCATTATATTTTCTTTGCAATTCACGACTAAGCAAATAAGTGATCCCCATAATTTAATGCATCAAAATGAAAAATAAATATGAAATCAAAAGACTTCATCACTTGTTAGGATCGAAGACAACAATAGAAGGAGGTTGAATACCGTTGTTCTATTTTTCATTTAAATGCGATTTTAATCATGTTAAGGATTAAAAATCTGTTTCTGTTCTTCGACAAATCGTAGCAAGTTCTTGAATGGTTTCAAGTGCGGAATTTTTTTGCAGGATTTGAAGCGGCATATATAAGAATGAATGAAGCAATGAAAGACAACGCAAGATTTTATGGATATTCGGAGATAAAACTCATACGTCATCCCTTCTTCTATTTTTACCAGAAGAGTTCCACTAGAAGACTTTGATTTGAATAGTCGATACACAATCCTACTTAGATCACAGGTCTTAACACTTGCCTGTCTGAATTCCTAGCTCTCACACTATCTTGTTAGACATACGACTATCTGTTCAACTTACACAAGTAAGATGATTATCAAATAATACAAAGATTATCTTATGCGTAACGTAGTCATTTGCAAAAAAACTCGAAAAGAACTAGAAAGAGAGAACCGAGAACGAACGAGAGAGAACGAGAGAGGTTCACCGTTGTTCTCTGATGTATTTTTATCTTTCAAGCATGGCAACGGTCGAATCCATTATGTTGATATGTGGCATCAATACGTTTGTCGTATGCCTAGCGTACAGGGTCTTAGTGCGTGGAGAATGAAATATTCGTTTATCGTTTTCCATGTCAGAGTAGAGAGTTGGTTGTAAATTTTTGTCGTATTGTAATTTATGAGTGCTCAACTACTTGACTTAGCTGATAGGCATTCAGGTGATGTGGAACTCAGCTGATAGCGAGCTCTACTGATGATCAGCTCTACTGATGAGCTACTCTGCTGATAACGAACTCAGTTGATGATCAACTCTACTAATGAGCTACTCTATTGATATTGAACTCAGCTGTTGAACAGTTCTACTGATGAACTACTCTACTGATAAAGATTCTAGTTTAAAATATTTCTTACGTTAAAGCCACTAATAAATTATAGGCCCTATAACGAGCAAACATAGCGATTGGTCTAAAGATCAATCACCATTATCAAAGTAGCGATTGGTCTAAAACTACCTTGACAAAACGACGATTGGTTACAAAATCAATCGCTACAAACCTAGTTAAAAACCGCGAAAAAATGGCGCCATGTTTTTCCATGTTTTTGAAGAGTTAGTAGCGATTGGAAAATGAACCAATCACTATTATTTTCTTAGTGGCGATTGGATAAGTGACCAATCGCTATTCCTTTAGCATATTAGCGATTAAAACATACACCAATCGTTTTAATCTTGATATAATAATTATGACCAATTGAGAACAAGTAATTGTTTAGAAATATTGAAATGAAAAAGGAATTGCCTTAAAAGAGTTTCTGTTGACATTGATATACTTATAAATACTAATAATACTAAATGAATTTGAGACTGACTTGGTAAAAAATAGATTATTTCCCTAACTCATTGATTGGGAAGATATAAGATATATATCCTTTATAATAATAACATATAGACCCATTAATTTGTGTTAATCATTGTGGTTTGGTTTTATCATTGATAATAGCATTTAAACCCATCAATTTGGGTTAATTATTGTGGTTTCATTTTAGGGTTGTCTTGTTTTTATTGTATTTTTATCATTTTTTTAATAATTCACATTTAAAATTATTATTTAAAAAATAAATTCTCCTAAATTTGTTATTTGAGTTACCCAAATTATTACTTATTATTATAATGAGGTTTTTTCAACATTATTTATTTTGCCAAAGATTTACCTAAAAGTTTATTCCATAGAAAATTGTTACTAATTTTGTTTTTCAACATCATCACAAAAATTGATTTTTATAAAGTTTTATTGGAAATGGTAAAAAAAATATATTTAAATTAACGCCCACCATGTGGTTAGAAACCATGACCACAAGGTTATAATAATATAACTCAAACATAATAGCGATATAGATATGGATATCCCTGATAAAAAATGGATGATGTATACGGAAAAAGATCGACATCTTCCATAATACATTCCATGTCCAATATCTCATGTCCATGCGTTAAATGTGATAATAAAGTATATTTAGACAAACAAGACGTAATGAAACATTTGATTTTGTATAGACTAAGGAAGAGCTACACATTTTGGAGTTGTCATGGGGAAAAATGACGACGCAATGATATGATTGCTGTACAGATTGATAGTAGTTTTAATGTACAATTGAAGAAGATAATTTGGGAAAACTTTATATCGATGCTACAGTGGATGTAAACTTGGAGCGTAAGATTTTGATGAGGATGTTTGTATGAGAAATATAATAAACGATTTATATCCATGTGGTTTTGATGCATCAAATGAGGAAGGGGCAAATGAGGAAGGGGCAAATGAGGATGGGGAAAATGAGGAAGGGACAAATGAGGAGGAAGGGACAAATGAGGAAGGGGAAAATGAGGATGCTAAAAAATTCTACAGACTCTTAAACGAATTAAATGAAACATTGTATGAAGTTTCCCGAATTTCAAAGGCGTCAACATTATTAAATTACTCCACCTCAAGAATGTTGGACAATGGACAAATTCTTCATTTAACACATTGTTGAAATTGTTAAAGGAAGAAATATTGAAGGTGAATTCTAATCTTCCCGATTCTTATTATCATTGTAAGAAGTTTATTACAGATGCCGGTCTTTCTTATGAGAAGATAGATGCTTGTAAAAACAGTTGTATGTTGTATCGAAAAGATTACAAGATTTTGAATTCTTATAAAGTGTGTGGAGTTTCTCGGTGGAAAACTAAAGAATCAAGTGGAGAATCTAAGAAGAAAACGAATGGACAAACTATTCCCAATAAGGTGTTACGTTACTTCCCACAAATATCGTGATTGCAAAGATTATATATGTGTTCTAAAACTTCTCCTTTAATGACTTGGCACAAAGATACAAGAGTTGATGATGAAGTTTTGTGATATCCCACTGATTCTTTAGCATGGAAATCATTCGATGATGATTATTCAAAATTTGCAATTGAGCCTCGTAATGTAATACTTGGTCTCACAAGTGATGGATTTCAACCATTTGTAAATGGAAAGACATCGTATATCATTTGGTTAGTGATCGTATATCATTTGGTCAGTGATCCTCATTCCTTATAACGTTCCTTCGATACTTTGCATGAACTCTTCCAATTTTATACTATCCATGTTAATTCCGGGTCTAGAGAGTCCAAGTGATGCAATTGATGTATTTTTACTGCCATTAATTGACGAATTAAGTGAGTTGTGGAGTACCATCGTAGAAACTTATAACGTCTCAACTTCTCCGAACTTTAAATTGCGTGCTAGTTTAAGGTGGACAATAAACGACTTTCCTGCTTATGCAAATCTATCTAGATGGAGTACGAAGGGAAAATTGGTATGCCCATCTTGTAATAAGAACACTTACTCCATGAGATTGCCAAATAGTAATAAAGAGTGTTACATGTGTCATCGACGATTTCTTCCACCAAATCATAAATTTTGTAGACAAAAGGAATTGTTCGATGAAACTATCGAATCGAGAGGTGCGCTTCAATTATTATCGAGAAGTGAGATTCTTAGACAAGTACGCGATTTGAAAGGTCGAGCTCACACTCGAGATCCCACTAGAAAGGATATTGTGAATCATCAAAATCGGGGTGACAATTGGAATAAGATGAATATTTACTTTAAATTACCTTATTGAAAAGATTTATTGCTGAGACATAATTTCTACGTGATTCATATTGAAAAAAATATATGTGATAATGTTCTTGGAACTATCATGGATCTAAAAGGAAAGACTAAAGATAATTTAAAAGTACTTTAAGATTTGGAGCTCATGAATATACATCATCATTTACATGCAACAGTTGATGCGAGGGGTGTTCTTCAATATCTAGCCGGTCCTTATACATTGTCTAATGAAAAAAATTGAAAGTGTGTCAATTTTTAAAAGACATAAGAATTCCAGAAGGGTTTTGCTCGAACATTGGAGGATATATAAATGTCAAAGATTTAAAGATTTTCGGATTAAAAAGTCACGATTGCCATATTTTACTAGAGTATCTTATTCCGTTTACGACACGTGGTTTACTTGAGGATGAGGTATATGAAGCTATTGTGGGCCTTTCAAAAATCTTTCAGAAGTTGTGTTCAAAATAACTATTGAAAGCCGACTTAGTACAACTTCAGAATGATATTGTTGTAACACTGTGCAAGTTAGAAAAATATTTTTGCTTGGATGTTTTTGACATTATGATACATTTCCTTGTTCATTTAGCAATGGAGGCTTTGATTGGAGGGTTGGTTCAATATAGATGGATGTATCCGATAGGATAATATATGAGAACTTTAAAGGATATATTCGAAATAAATATCATCCTGAAGAATCAATTAGTGAGAGTTATCTGGTAAATGAAAGTATCAGCTTGTGTGCTACGTATTTTCAAGATTCCTCGGTGCACATGTCACCCCAACCACCGAGTTCTCTTTCCATATTTTCATTTGTTGAGAAATTATCATTAGAGAGAACATATATTTATGAATTAGATGAACAAGTATTGACTCATTCATATGTGTTAAAAAATTGTGAAGAAGCGAAGCCATTTTATCGGTATGAATGTTCTCAAGTTTTTTATATGTATGAATTTTATCAAAAAATTGATTATGTGTTTTATATGCAGCGAGTATATCCAAGAATGCTCAAGTGGTCGATGCGATGAAGAATATAACACATGGTTCAAAAATAGAGTTCAACAATTTTTTGACAAAAATGAAAGAAGTTTTTAGCTACAAATGTTAGGAATTGGTCCCACATAATATGCGTCAAATTTTATTTGGTGTAAAGTAAATGGATATAAATTGACCACTAGAAGACATGACCTTAGATTGAAGACTCAGAATAATGGAATACTCGTGATTAATTGTCATGGCATGGAAACACGAAATTATTATGGTGTACTTACAGATATAATTGAAATACAATACCTTAGTGGTAAACGAATTGTTGTATTTAAGCGTATTTGGTATGATGTGCATTCTGAAGCTACACGACTCCAAATTGATAAATACGGATTTGTTAGTCTAAATTGTCAACGGAAGTCTCAATATTAAAATGAGCCGTTTATATTGGCAACCCAAGAAAAACAAATATTTTATGCCAAAGACATTGGTAATAAACCAGGTTGGGATATTGTAACAAAGAAAATTTCTAAACAGTCAGATGTATGATACTAGTATTGTTCACTTTTCTTCATTATTATTTGTTATGGTTTAGATGTTGATGTTAAATATTTCTTTCAAGTATAAATGGCACCTCCAAAGAGTTTTCAACCTAGATTTTTTCAATCACAACTCAATTCCCTTAGAAAGAAAAAAGGAATTTAGGTGAGTCTTCGTCGCATACTTGAGTAAAGGATATCCCTGAGGAGCAAAATCTTGTAGAGCCCACACGACCATCCACTGATGATGATGTGCAAAATCTAGATAAACCCACACAATTGACGCATGAAAGAACAAATACAAAGTCTTTAAGATCCTAGAGAATGCGAGGTAGAAACAAAAACTTTGAATTGACCAAATTGACGGCTAATGGAGAAAATGTGCATGTCATATTTAGCCCAAATGAAAGAAAGTCGTGCTGCATAAATAGGGGCATGTGGAGTCGACATTTGAGGTCTATTGTTCGAGAGAATAATATTATTCCACATTGCACGGTCTATTGGCGCCACCTCACCCCCACCACCTTAGATACTCTATGGTAATCCGTTATCGTAAGTTAATCGTTTTTAATACATTTCTGTTTGAAATTAATCATTTTTTTCTTATAAAATATTTTATTTCCGGATAAGTTTGATTCAGATGATATCGAGAGTTATCGAGACGATGCCTTAAAACACATTAAGATGAGGTGGGAGGATTGGAGGTATGACATAGATCTCACTAGGATAAGGAAGCACGAAGGAAATGTGGAAGCAATTAGAGCAGATAAGCCTGATGAAATGATCCAACAAGATTGGGAGTGGCTTCTTGAAAACCATTACTTTACCGATAAATTTCAGGTTCTTCTTTCATATTTTGTACTTAATATAACATTTTGAATCTGACATTATATATTAATTGCTGAAATGAAGTGCTACCAGCATAGAAAACAAAAAAAATCAAAATATGCACATCATTCTAGTAGCAAATCTTTTACACAGCTGCAACAAGAAATGGTAAGACTTATTTTTTAACTTTGTTTTCAAATGAATTAAAATTTAACTTACATTCTTAGGAAGTTCAAGAAGGATCAGTTCCAACCTATGAAGATTTTTCTTTTGGTAACTAGGATAAAAAAGGATAAAACTGTTATTTTATTATTAGTATTGACATATGTTGTTGTAGGATGAATGAAGATATTTGCGAGCTGAACGTCCCGATATGTTTGATGTCGATTTGGCTGAAGGAGTTTTTGATCCTCAAGACAAGGGAAAGATTATAGGAATGAGATTAGTTTTAACTTCCTAAATTAGAGGGCCTGCAATGTCCAAAAAAGAACTACGTCGAGAGGCTGTTACAATGCAAAGAAGACTCGATGATATAGAAAACATGGTTAAGACTCAAATGGAAGATAAAATGGAAGAGAGGGTGATGATGGAGAATGCTCAAATGGAAGCTAATATGAAAGCTAAAATGGAAGAGAGGTTGAGGATGGAGAGAACCGAGATGATGCGTTTTTTGTTAACAATTTATGCCCGACGGTGCATCGATAGACCCAACATTATTTGCCCAATTTACTAATATTGGCGGAAATCATCGTGTCAAGGGTCATCAATAACAATTCCACTCGTGCAGCCCCAACAACAAGACAATGACGATTCTAGGGAAGACGCAAATTAAGTAAGAACTTTTGTTATATTTTTGGTTAGATTTCAAATGTTTGTGTAATAATACTTTGATTTCAAATGTTGGTGTTTGTGTTAAGAACTTCTTTTATTATGATCATGGTAATATTTTAGTTGTGTGTTTGTTTAATAATATTAGTTATGATGATTTTGGTTCAATTGAGTATTTGGTGTTTATGGTTTAATTATTATTATAGTTAAATTTTCGGTTTTATAGGTATTGTAATATTATTAAATTTAATATTTTTATTTATATAAGCATATAGCGATTGGTTATTGGACCAATCGCATTTTCCTAATGAGTCTATGGCGATTGGTTGTTATACCAATCACTATAGACTCATTAGAAAACTACGACTGGTCCAACAACCATCACTATAGACTCATTAAGAAATTGCAATTGGTTAAACAACCAATCGCCATAGACTACATGGAAATGCGATTGGTTTAATAACCAATCGCTATAAGCCTATAACGATTGGTCATCCACCAATCGTTGTTGCCAATTAAGGCAACAACGAGAAGACTTTTGCCAATTGAAGGTGATTGGTTTATAACCAATTATTATAGGCCTATAAAGATTGGTTTGGAGTTTAATAGCGATTAGTTTACCAATCGCTATAAGGTCTTTTTTTACTAGTGAGCGTTCAAGATCTTCTTTAACTTTTTTTTGTTCCGAATTATGCACACATCTTAGCTAGGAAGCATTAACAATCTATTACTATTGTAAACATGTATTTTAACCTTCTCATTTATAATTTTTAAAATTCTTAGTTGAAAAACAATTATATACATATTTACACTAGCTCAATAAATGATATTGTATTAATTCATTATGACGTTGTAACACTAATAATCAATTATTTAAGATACTAGACAATTTTTTGGGGTCAAAGTTGTATATATTTTATAGCGTTTATAAATATAACTTAGTCGGTAAAGTGGACCAGCATACAAGAAATTAAATACACTTAATTTAAGTCAAATTTAAAAGTTTTAAAAAACTACTTTGAGCGTGGATTTCATTGATGACTTATTTTCGGTGAGCCTTCTCTCAATTTATTTCTCATTGTTTAATTTCTTCACCGTTTCGTCGACTACTATATGTGTTCAGACTTAGATATGTTTGCTCGTTTTGTTCTATTCTTTCACCGGTTCTTTAGATCGTCTGAAGGTCTTAAAAAGTAAAAATTTAAATATATCTTGTTCGATCCACACTTCTGACATATTTTTCTCTTTGTGTCTTTTTGTGATTCAATGTGTATTTAGATTTATGATTCTATTAATCAATTCGATTATGTATTCCTGATTTTGTTGAAGAGATTGATGTATGTTATGATGGATCGGTTTGAGAAATTGTTCATATAATTTATATCATTAATCAACTTCATGAAAGAATTTGAATGTCATTGAGTCATAGGCCTTTGGCGGCGATGATAGCAAGTTGATTGTTTCCTTTTTAGCAATAATAACGTTTCTTTCATTAATTGTTTTGTCTTGCTAACAAATAATTCCCATTTGTTTGTGCTAATAATGACTGCAATATGACTTGTGTTTGCATCATTGACTTGTATGTGCAATTAATGTGTTATTATCGACCTGAATTTTAACTTTTGTTAGAAGTTTTGCTGTTGTGGATAGTTTAGAGACACTAGTAAAAAAAATACCCTATAGCGATTTGTAAACCAACTGCTATTAACCTTCAAACCGATCGTTATAGGTCTATAGCGATTGGTCATATACCAATCGCTCTCAATCGGCAAAAGTCTTCTAGCTATTGCCATAATTGGAAACGACGATTGGTAGATGACCAATCGTTATAGACATATGGCGATTGGTTAAATAACTAATCAATACTACCCTGACGAAGGCTATGACGATTGGTTAGTGATAATCGGTGATGCTCATTATTTTACCAATCGCTATAGACCTTTTTTTATTATAAAAAGATAAAAAATCATTCATCAAATGTTTCAATACAAAACCAAATAATCATCCACAGTCATCTATTAAGACTTTACATCATAAAACACTATGTGATATCTGATACACAAGAGTGTCAATAGAGCAAACAACCCTCCAATAACTAGGTGGTGTTTTATTGTACAACTAGGTTCAAAATTCTGTCTACGCTCGTTGTTTGTCTTATGAAAATAAAGTTATTCATTATTTTTCAAATTTGCCTACAAAGATTAACAATATGTTCATTCCGCTCGTCACCTCTTTTGAAGTTGTGACGAATCAAATTCTGAAATTTAAAATTAACTATGTCAAGATTCGTGGTATGTAGAATTGCGTGCATTCTATAAAGAATGTTTAGTTGTTTCATGATTAGATTGACATTTTGTGCATAGTAAGTCATTTTGCTAGCAAGATACTACACAATTAAGTAAAATTAACATTACATATTTTTAAATGTCAATCTCATCAAGGAAATAAATAATATTGGATTCCAAACTAAGACGAGTATTTTTCTTTTTTTGCTGCTCAAAATCTAACAAGGTTTTAAATAGTTTGTTGTCTTCATGAATGAAAAAACTTGAGATCGTATGGATACAATGAACTGAGAGTTTTAGGAATTGATCTTGACTTACACGGATTCATTTCAAATGTCAGCTTCAATTCGAATTTCCAAAAAAATGAGGATAAAAGGAGAAAACACACTTCAGTTTAGGGAGTAATTCAATAAGATAGAAATAGAGAAAGGGGATGGAAAGGAATAGAGAGGGTGTTTTGGTCTTCAACCCGAGCTTCAAAGGAATTCAACCAAAGCTTGAGGTAGGAGTAGCCGAGAGCTCAACTATAGTCTCAATTTCACTTTGATCATAACATCCAAATCTCATCTCCAATCCAAGTACTTAGCTATTCGTATGCGATGTAATTAATTCAAGTGTAATTGTGTATTGATGATGATGCAAAAGAACTTACAATGATTTTATATTTGATGAATGAAGATGAAAGGATTTGATTCTATCCATCATTTGGTGTTATAAGTTTGATTCAAATTGTTTTATATTGATATTAGGATGTTTCATGATGATGATCATCATGTGTTGCTCCTAAATAATAAGGTTGCCTACTGTCATGTTTTGCAAAACTCAAAAACCATACAATCCTTTGTCATTTGAAGTTTATAAAATGACATATGATAAGTCAAATATCAATGATAAAAATTTAAAGGTCACTTGTTAAAGGAGAATTTGAAGAATAAATGAAACATAAAATTGGACAAAAATCTGAAATTTTATATTTTTTTCTTTCTAAATTTAAGAAATTTGGTTGTTCTTGTTTAGTTTTGTTTTTGAAATGAGATGAACCTTGATAAGTTGGTCTTCTGAATCAAACTAGATGAATTCTTTCAGGTCATTTGATTTCATTGATTTTTAGTTTTTAAAATAAATTTGGAAGGTCTAATTGAAATTCAAATTAAAAACTGAATTAATTGAGATGAATGTGTTAACATTTTGTGATGTGACGATTCGAAGAATCCGTAACATCATCTTCTAATAAATTATGAGCTTAGTTAGGATTCTCTTTTTTCATAATAAGGTAATTTAAATCATGGTATTTGTGATGATAAGATGAAGATTAATTGAAGAGTTACAACAATGTCGCAATAATTTTAGTGAAGAACAAGATTTGCACTATTTTTCTTAACTTCAGTTCTAATAGGAAAATCAAAATCTAGAATGATATTATACTATTGTCATCTTCCGGTGACTATAAGCTATAGTTGTCATGAACATTGACAATAAAAACATATATATAATGAGAAGAGAATTGAAAAATAAAATAGATAATAAAGTTTTAATAATATTAAATTGGACATTTTAAGACTGGGACATAAATCATATTTTCACACAAATTTTGAATGGAATCATATGAGACTCAAACTATTACAATTTTAATATTTAAGACTTTCTCTCAAATGAACCAACGTTATTCTTTATACTTTTAACCTAATATTTTCATTTTCTTAATGAATTTATCATATTTATAAAAATAAAAATTTATATGTTTTCAACTTTTCTAACTATTCCAAACACAATTTTTTAAGGTATTCAAATCATATTTGACAATGTGAAATTTTTATGTCTCGAAAAACTATTATATTTAAAACACAAATACGTTTAAATTGGTAGACCGTACACAATGTTAATGTTATGTTTTTTAAAGTTTTTTTTAATGATTCTTAAAAAATGATATAAGTAAGAGTCATTTAAACAGGAAATTTTATTAAATGGCCCTCATAAGAGGCATAATTCCAAAAAAGGCCCGTGTTTGATAAAGTTTGCAAAATGGGCATTTTTGCCCTATGAAATGACTCTCATGCCCCCGATAACGAATTTATCGCTGATGTGTGATCATTACATATGCAAGAATCTTGTAATGCTTGCACATCATCATGCGAGCATTACACGATTCTTACATATGTAATGCTCGCACATCATCATACGAGCATTACACGATTCTCGCACTTCGTGTAATGCTCGCACATCCAAGTATATATATTCTAATTCCGATTTTACCCTCATTTTAAAAACGTTTCAAATTCGATTTCTCCACTCTCCAACGTCTCAACCCGCATCGCTTTAACCGAGGATCGTCCGTCCGTTTGTCCGTCTCGTTTCATCATCAACCGTCCGCACGCCCTTTCGTCTGTGACGTCGTTCCAATACAAGTCAACTTAGGTTTTGAGTTTGATTTTATGTGTAATATTCTTATTTAGTCGGTTTCCTATTTAGTTGGTTTTATGAAATTGATCAAATCATCCTAATAATAGGTCAAATTCGAAAAGAGGCCCACGTTTGATAAACACCGGCCTAAAGCAGCAGGAGTAGTGGAAGTTTGTTGCGAACAACAAGAGCAGTGGATAAAGGATTTTGGAGCTTTAGATCTTGTTTGATCTTCTAAGTCTTGTAAGTTTGTTTTCCATAATTCTTAGCTCGGTTTGATTCTTGACATAGATATACTTGGAGAACCTAGAATAATGTTTAACTTTTGAGGAATGTCTTAAGTCTCCTTCAATATTTTGAATGTTATCTTGAAGAATGCCTTAGGAGTTAATGAGTAGATGTATTGAGATGAATTTGCTTACTATGATGCAATGATGTATTGTTATCTTGAAAAATGTTGGATTTGTACTGTATTATCCTTGGTTTTCTTTTGGAATTGAATTGATTTGAGCCTTAGTGAAACTCAAATGAGTAGATGTATTGAAATGAATTTGCTTACTATGATGCAATGATGTTGATGAGACGATGAACATGAATGCATGCTATGATGTGATGAGTGACATATATTTATGATGAAGGTGTTTGATTTTCTTGAGTGTATGAAATTGATGTCAATTTTGGAATGAATCTTGATGCTTTGATGATTAAGATGATTGACCTTATATTCTTTGACTTGTATGTTATAATGTTGGTTTTGTCTTCAACTCTCGAAATTTACAATACCCCTCCGTCATCAACTCTCAAAATTTACAATACCACCATGTCATCAACTCTCAAAATTTACAATACTCCTCTGTCATCAACTCTCAAAATTTACAATACCTCTTCGTCACTTCAACTCTCAAAATTTACAATACCCCTCCGTCACTTCAACTCTCGAAATTTACAATACCAATAATTTATATTCTGATTTTTCTTAGCTTATACAATGTTGTTTATTTTTTACTTACTTCTTGTTCCTTTTTTTTAGATGACGTCAACCATAATTGCAGAGTATACTAGTTTGATATCATGGAAATCCAATCTGTCCAACATTGTGACCAAGTTTGCAAAAATGGATCTCATGGAAAGGTTAGAGAAAACCCAATTCCAATTTATATTCAAAGGAGCCCCGCCACTACGGTTCTCAGGAACTATAATCCATCAAATGCTCCTGAGGAAAAGCAGCTCAAATTCTAAGGAGATGGAGTTTCTCGTGAATGGAGAGGAGTTGTGATTTGGGATGAAGGAGTTTGCCCTTGTCACATGCCTCAAATTTGGGAGATTCCCTGCGTTGGAAACCATCTTTAATGAAGTTGAAGAATATCCACCTTTGATGATAAAATATTTAAAAGGTAATATGATTGTTAAAACAACAGACCTTTACTCAAAATTTGTCTCTTACTCTAATAAAGAAGATACATTGAAGTTGGGCCTGGTATTCTTTATTTTCCATTATCTGTTGTCCCTTGACTGAAGGAGGATAATAAATATCAAACTCTTCCACATGGTCGAGGACATCGACACTTTCCTCCAATTTCCATGGGAAAAGTTGTCCTTTAGAGCAACTCTCAAGGGTTTGAACAGGAACCTGGAATACTTTAGGTCGATATATCTAGAGAAGAAGAAAGCCATGAGGAAGAAGAAGGAAGACAAGAAGTTGGATGTTTCTTATACCGTATGTGGGTTCGCACTAGTCTTCCAAGTGTAGACCTATGAGGTGATGCAAATGTTTGTCCTCAAACTTGCCAAGAGGATGTTGCAAGTGCATGAGCCTGTCTAACCAAGTATAATACAGTACAAATCCAGCAGGAAGACCACCGCCTCTGATATTCATGATGCTCTGCAAGGCAAGGTTGTTAAAAAGATGGAAGTGTCTGAAGAGGAGAAGATATTGTATAGTGGGGAGGATTTTGAAGATATGGGAGGTAATTTGTATGATTTATTATATGAACTAGATTCCAGAAAGAGAAAACATGAAGAGATTGAATATGTAGCTCCGCCCTAACCCGCCATGAGGAAGACAAGACAAATGTCGAGAGCTCCTTCAGGCCCCAGCACCTCTGATTCTGTGGAGAGCTCCCCCGGTACAATGACAGATGATGATGACCCTCAAATGACTCCAGCAATGGCAGATGATGATGGATGTAGATTAGATCAATTGATGAAAGAGGTAAATAAACAAAAAACTAAAATAAAGCTCCTTATAGAGAATCAACGCCAACTATAAGAAGAGATTGACATACTAAAGAGGGAATTGAGAAGGAAGAAGAAGAAAAAGAGGAAGGAGAGCTGGAGAATATCAGGCATACTAAAGGAGAAATTGAGAAGGAGAATAATGAAGAAGAAGCAGAAGAAGGAGAAGTATGAGAAGGTTGAAGATATTGTGAATGATCACGATTTGGAGATGGTGAATGTGTGTATTGAGGATTTATTTGAGAAGAGTTATGATGTTTACAAGGATGAGGTATATTATAATTCTCGCATGTTCTATAATAATGTCATTTTTTGTATAATATTTTCCAATGTGCAGGGTCAGATTGAGGATGAGAAATGTGGTGAATGTGGACAACGTGGACGAGATTGGGGTTTGGGGTGAAAATATGGAGGTAAAGAAGGTGGTGCATGATCTGTTTGAGAAGAACGAGGAAGATTTGCTGATGGAGAAGGTGGAAGTATATATTTCTCCACTTTGTTTATGTATAATTCTCGCATGTTCTATAATATTATTTTTTGTTTAATTTTTTCAATGTGCAGGGCCAGATTGAGGATGAGAAGGTGGTGAATATGGACAACATGGACGATATTGGGGTTGGGGATGAAAATATGGAGGTGGAGAAGGTGGTGGATGATCTGTTTGAGAAGAATGAGGAAGATTTGTTGATGGAGAAGGTGGAGGTATGTATTTCTCCACTTTGTTTATGTATAATTCTCGCATGTTCTATAATATTATTTTTTGTTTAATGTTTTTCAATGTACAGGGCCAGATTGTCGATGAGAAGGTGGTTGATATGAACAATGTGGACAAGATTGGGGTTGGGGATGAAAATATGGAGGTGGAGAAGGTGGTGGATGATCTTCTTGAGGAATGATGAAGATTTGGTGATTGAGAAGGTGGATGTATGTATTTCTCCACCTTGTTCATGTCCAATTCTCGCATGTTCCATAATATCATTTTTGTTTAATGTTTTCCAATGTGCAGGGCCATATTGTCGATGAGAAGGTGGTTGATATGAACAATGTGGACTAGATTGAGGTTGGGGATGAAAATATGGAGGTGGGGAAGGTGGTGGATGATCTGCTTGAGAAGAATGGTGAAGATTTGGTGATTGAGAAGGTGAATGTTTATATTTCTCCACTTTATTTATGTCTAATTCTCGCATGTTCTATAATATCATTTTTTGTATAATGTTTTCCAATGTGCAGGGCCAAATTGAGGATCAGAATATGGAGGTGGAGAAGGGGGATGAAAATGTGTTGGTTGAGAAGGGGGATGAAAATGTGGATAATGTAGATTTTGTGATTGAGAAGGTGGATGGAGTGGTGATTGACAAGGAGGAGGAAGATGATGTGTTTGTCGATGACAATAAGAAAAATGTGCAGAAGCAGAAGGTGGAGAAGAAGGTAAATGTGCATAAGCCCAATGTGAAGAAGGTGGACAAGGAGGAAGAAGATGATGTGTTTGTGGAGGACAAGAAGAAGAATGTGCAAAAGCCGAAGATGGAGAAGAAGGTAAATGTGCAGAAGCCAAAAGTGGACAAGGAGGAGGAAGATGATGTGTTTGTCGATGACAATAAGAAAAATGTGCAGAAGCAGAAGGTGGAGAATAAGGTAAATTTGCAAAAGAAGGTGGACGAGGATGTGGTGGAAGTCAAGAATACGGGTGTCGAATATAAGAGAAGTATGAGGTCAAAGAAACTACTCTTCTTACACTGACCCTGAAGGAAAACATATGAAGCTCAAAGATCCAATCACTGTCAATCCAATGGTGAAAATTAACGAGGAATTGTTGAAACACTTGTTGAAACTGATGAAGAACAAGAAACCTTTGAATCAGTGTATGTAAATACTGGCTCTGCATACTTTGATTTCTTCGAAAACCTGCTTCGGCCATGTAGATGGCTCACTGATGAGGTATTCTTCACTTATAATTCTCCACCTTGTTCATGAATAATTCTCCACTTTATTTATGTATAATTCTCCACCTTTATTATGTATAATTCTCCACTTTGTTTATGTACAATTCTCGCATATTGTGCAGGAGATTAATGCCGCATATTTTCTACTAAGAAAAAAAGCACTCACTTACCCGAAGACTTACACAAAAAATTTCACAATCGCGGATGTTTTTCTAACTCCTATGTTTGCAGCAGACTATGAACGATTTCTAACTGATCCAAAACACTTTAAATTTGATTATGTCTATATGGAGTACCACTGGGGTTTGGAGGCTAGATTTATACTTACAGGGAGCAAGGTTGATGATGTTTATATACCCTTCAACATCGAGAGTAAGCACTAGGTACTATGTGTTCCACGACTAAAAGAATGGAGAATTGATGTGTATGATTGTGATCATACAATTTACAATGACCACGATTTTTCAGAATTCATGATACCCATGTGTTTAATGATTCCGTACTTTGTAAAATTTCCAATGTCTGAGGTGGAAATTGCCAGATATCCTAATTTTACCTTAGACATGTTAACATTTCGTAGAATCCCCCACCCAGAAGTCACAAAAACAACTACGAGCGGGGATTGTGATATGTTTGTATTAATGTATATATAGTACATGTATACTAAACTAGGTTTAGAAGATGTCGTAACAGAGAACATGAAATTTTTTTAGACAAAAGTGGGCAGTCAGGTTGTACAACCAAATTCTAGAGCCATGAGATGTATGTGGTATGTGATAGTCTTTTAGAGTTGTTGTAAAACAGGTCTTTTGAGTTCTTTTGAGTTGTATATGTGATAGCCCAAAACAAGTTGTATGTGTAAATGAATGGTTATTTTTTGATATGTTTGTATTAATGTATATAGAGTACATGTCTGCTAAACTAGGTTTAGAAGATGTGGTAACAAAGAACATGAAATTTTTTAGACAAAAGTGGGAGTCAAGTTGTACAACCAAATTCTAGAGCCATGAATTGTATGTGGTATGTGATAGTCATTTAGAGTTGTTGTAAAACAAGTCTTTTGAGTTCTTTTGAGTTGTTGTATATGTGATAGCCCAAAACAAGTTGTATGTGTAAATGAATTGTTATTTTTTTTTGTATAAAACATGTTCAAATTTCTTAATGCCTAAAATGAGAATGTAGGTTTGATTCATTCGTTACTCCATTGCACTTGTCATAAGCCGAAAAACAAACTCACCAAAAAATGAGAATGTAGGTTTAATTCAAGAAGTTGAAATTTTAATCCCAAAAATACAGAATCCAGCTGACATTGATCCAAAAACATGCAAAAATCTAATGCTCGGGTAATAATGATGTGCGAGCAATATACGAAGGGCGAGAATCGTGTAATGCTCGTATAATGATGTACGGGCATTACATGATTCTAGCATATGTAATGCTCGCACATCATTATACGAGCATTACACAATTCTCGCACTTCGTGTAATGCTCGCACATCTATAATGTCAAAGATATTCAAAACCAACAATCTTTAGTCAACACCAACAATCTGTAATCAAAACCAACATCTCTGTAAACCAAACAAGATCTCTAAGACAAAACCAACAATATTTGATACAATATTCTTAGGACAAAACCAACATTTGTTCAAGCCAGAGATGATGACTACTGAGATGATGGTTGCTGAGATGATGGAGGTTGAGATGATGGAGGCTGAGATGATGCTCTTGTAGCTCTTGTAGTAGATGGTGCATGAATCACTAATTTGCATATTGCCCTATTATGACATTGACCACCACATGAGCTACATCGTCTCGGTACCTTACGATTCTCACCTTAGGATGACCTACGCTTTGTTTGTGACCGCCTTTTTTAACCTTAACAAACTAGAATATGTAAATCTCAAAAAACTATTTAATTTAAAAATAATACGTCCAAAACTTTTGTAAATATTATTTCATTTTAAATTTGGTTGATGCTCAAATTATCACAATTTTAAACTATCCAAATTAAAACCCAAATAACAATTGGACCATATTAAACTAGTAAAAATATTGTAATATATTTATTTTTATAATATTATGTAACTACCATCCTGCACCCAAACCCAGTAATTAAAAGGACACATGCAGTTACCACATGCTATTTATTAAAACTAAATATAAATCCATAACAAGCAAGGTTCTATTCATATAATTCCAAACTCCACAGGTTACATAATCAGAGCAACAATTGTTTTTTTCAAAAACAAATATAACACATCTATTATTATCAACTACTATCTATATTCGTAAAACAAAATCTATATAAATTATACCGTCCGATTACTATATCTTTTTTACTTCATTGTGGTATTAATGACTTCACATGTTCTTTATCTAAAATGATAATCATTTGGGATAAGTTCAACTCGCCATTGAAAAATACACTATTTTTTACAATATAAATTAACAAATTAATTTCATCATTAAACTCAACTCATATCATAATATCTTTTATATATATAGATAACGATAAAGACTACATAATAATATTGGGAATCCCATATAAATTATGACTTGTATCAGGTCGATTCTTTTTTGAATCTCTATACGTGCAATTCCTTCATTATTATGATAATTCATAATTCATCAACCGAGACTTAGATGTCTCGCGCTGATTCATAACCATCAACCGAGACTTAGAAGTCATGCGCCTCATAATTATCAACTGAGATTTAGATGTTCCGCGCTTACTCATAACCATCAACCGATACTTAATGTCCCGCACTGACTTAGAACTATCAACCAAGACTTAAATGTCTAAAACTAACTCATAACCATCAACCGAGACTTAGATGTCCCGCGCTGACTCATAACCGATATAAACACTAAAGCATATGTAATCATTATCAAATAAGCTAGTACAAATTAATTTTAAGAGAAATAAATACAGTTTCACTATTTCAACATCATCATCCTATCATATTTTTCAAATCACCTTAACAACAAAACATTATTAATCATTTTCAAATAAATATTCTTTTATAACAAAATAATTTAGTATAAAAGTTCACTTTATCAACATAATAATATATACAATGTATTTAACTATAAATAGATACAATTTTTTTTTATAAATTATCTCAGTTTATTACCCAATCAAAATTCTAAATAAACATTCATCTTTATCTCTATTTCTAACTGTGTTTTTGTTCTGTATCTTAAAAATGAAACAAGAAGTGGGAAAGTGAAACAAGGCTAAATGGATCAGTTGGAGAAATGAGGAAGGCTGTCTGTCTGTATTAAACATAACATATGTATTACATGGATCAATCTATTTCATTAATTATATTATAATAATATTTAATTATTACAACTACATGCATAAATCTATAAATAAATAACTATATATCTAATAATAAAATTTACTTCCATAAATATAAGGATAATTGAATTATGTTTTTCTTCTTCAATTTTTTCATTTATATTTTATTTGGAGCACATGATGTGGGTGATATAGTAGATTGCTACTGTATATAGGTCTGAAGCTCAATATCTTTTAACACCATTGAAAGATACATGTGAAAAGGTATGTGCAATGCAATATTTGTTATTGTCATTCATTGAGGAAAGTTAGGATTATTCAGAAATTAATATGATGATTCTAGTTGTTCAATTTATATAGTTAAACTAATATCTTTTTGGATTGATTCTATCACAAAATACATTTTTGATTTGGATTTGAATTTGAAAAGGAAACCATTAAATATATATTCTTTTAAATATTGTTTTTGTCAAATATTTTTTCCGAATATAAATTATATTTTTGAAACAAAACTTAGTAAGACATGAGTTTAAAAACTAACAACAAAGTATGGTTATGAGTTTTAGTTTTAGTTCTATTTTATTTTAATATAATTTAGTCCCAAATATGATCATATATATTCATAAACAAACACAAAACATGATAAAGTGGCCACATTTGATGTTGTTATGTGAACTTCAGTATTTCTGTTTCCGTAATAATCTCAACTACTTTCATCCTTAATTGTCCTCTTTGCCAAGTAACTCAGAAACTTCAGACATCGGATAAAGATCTCCAGCCGATGTTGAAGAAGCTGTCCATTTCTCTAACATTGAGCTTTGAGATGTTTTTATGTTTCCGACATCTTCTTGCATTCGAGACATCCTATGTTTATTGTTTGCCTCGTGAGTCGAGAGTCTTGAGTCCAAGACCAATACCTGGTCCTCAGGAACCATCCTGTCCTCAAGCATGCTCACGACATAAGACATTGCAGGTCTTGCAGCAGCCGTGACATTAGTGCAAACCAAAGCTATATTGATCATCACCATTGCCTCATCTTGGTAGAACTCTAGGCCTAGCCTCCTATCCACAAGGTTCATAAGAGTCCCATTCTTTTTGAAGATACGAGCCTATATATTGAGATATGAGAAGAAATTAATGTTACTACTATCATTTAATCCTGAAAATTGCTCCAACATTATTCACATCCTTAGTTTTTTTGGGTAAGCATCTCTATATATATGGAAAGAACAAAAATTGAGTGTTCTTGACTTACATAATCGAGAAGGCATATACCATTCTCCTTCGGACCATATATCGTGTTACTTCTCCCACAAGCAATTTCAAGAGCAACAACTCCAAAACTAAACACATCGGCTTTGTCAGTTAGGTACCCATGCATTGCGTATTCTGGAGCCATATAGCCACTAGACAGAATCGTATAAAAGGATTAGAATACGTTGTACAAGAAATTACTTTAGGCTGGTTATGTTAAGGCTCTATAATATACTCACTAAGTTCCAGCAATTCTTGTGCTTATATGAGTGTTGTCTTCTTCATGAAGTTTGGCTAGACCAAAATCAGATATCTTTGGATTAAGATCCTTATCAAGTAACACATTTGTAGTTTTAATGTCTCGATGAACTATCTTAAGCCTAGATTCTTCATGGAGATAAGCCAGACCACGAGCTATACCAATGCAGATTTTATACCTTGTGAACCAATCCAACTTTATTTGGAATTCTTCAGGACCTACACATATATTATAAGATCAACAAATACATAAAACAGTTAGATAATTGTATTTTTAAATATATGTTGCACTTTTCACTTACCATATAATGCACGAGCAAGACTGTTATTCTCCATGTACTCATACACAAGTAATAGTTGATTTCCTTCAATGCAACATCCATAAAGCTTCACAAGATATGGATTTTGTAAAGCTGAGATCATTCCAATTTCGTTAACGAATTCTCGGTTCCCTTGCTTCGACTTGGAAGAGAGCTGCTTGACCGCAATCGTAGTTCTGTCCGAAAGCACTCCCTGAAAATTAGAATATAAATAGTGAGATCTTCCATACTAGAATGGCATAAAAATATTTGATTTATACCTTGTAAACAGGACCAAAACCACCTTCTCCAATCTTGTTAGCAGGATCAAAATTGTTTGTAGCAGCTTTAATTTGCCTCAAGGAGAATGAACCAGTCCGAAGTTTCATCTCCTTTAGATCTGTGGAATGAAGAAGAAAAATTAAAAATCATTTTATTGAAGAAACTAACATTGGAAGTCAAATGTTGAAACATGTTCTAAGGATAAAAAATATATCAAATCATATCATACTGGAAAAATATTTAAAAACATTTCAGCCAATTCCAATTTTGTTGATCTTCCAAATAAAGCAAGTCATAATGGAGTTTGGCCAACATTAGGCTAAACTCTCACGATAAATGATAGAACCTTTCAAAATCTTACATTTACCTTGTCAATCTTTTTAACAAAAATAAATACAACCATTTACGTTGATCACAAAAGTGAAAAGAAAAATCAAAAAAGGAAAATATTAACATTTGAAGAAAATAACACATAGCATAAGGGACACATCAATATGGTTGTTTTGAGACAAATTATATATATAGTTCAATATGTGTATAAATGTTTTTATTTTATTTACGTTGTTTAAAATAAAAAGTTAGCATTACTTCTACAATTATGACTTTCATTTCAACTTAAATTTAAGTATGAAATAAACTTGTGACCTTTGATCTCGAACCACTCTTATCACTTGTGTTATTTTAATGAGTTTTATTTTATTTATAAGTAAGCTCGATTAAACAAGATATTTTTAGAAAGAAGGTACCTCGATACATATTGACTTTATGTCCTATACATCCTTTTCTCCAAAGAATGGCAAGAACCAGGATTATTACAAACACTACAGAAAAAACAATGGCACCAACAAAAATTCTAGCAGCAACAAAGTTTCCTCTTTTTCCTGCATTGAGAGAAATAATTGAATGAGATTTTTCATAGTTAAAAATGTTATAAAGGAGATTCAAATCACATCTATTAAAAATAAATACCATGGAGTTGCACAGAAATAGCTGAAATGAGAGGACCATATACTCCTCTTGTAGGGATAGCGGTAGTTCCTTTCCCAGACCAATGGAATCGAATTTCCAAAGTCCTATTGGTCACAACTGCTTGAAAATCTTTCACAATTTCAATGCCAACCCCACCAGCTTCTTTCTCAATGTTAAACTCTTTAAGCACATTCTTCCCTTGAATGTAAACATCAAATATTCGCCTTCCAAGGCTACTAAAGGTTTTGTCATTGGTAAATATAATTTCAGCAAAGTGAAGCTTTACATCATACTTCCCATTCTTCAGACAGAATCCATAATATGTCAATGATATGGGAGTGATTCGTGCATTCATACTCAACTCAGAACTATTTTGGGACAGCGTAGATGTATTTTCAACCAAAAAACTCTTAGTATGACGTTTATCATCAAGGAAACGTCCGGTGCTACTAAAGGCCCAGTTTCTTCCTCGGTAGAAATTTGCAGGCCCGGCTGAATCTGTATCACCTTCATACACGGTGCTTCCAACTTTTACTTTATCACCTCCGCAATTTATATACAAAGAGTCCAACTCTGGAAGAAAGTACAGAAGATCATTGCGGTTCATAAGAGTGAAAAAATGGATTTTCGAGCATTCCAACATACCTGGTGAACAATCAGGGTTTCTCAAGCATGAAGCAGTTTCACTATAACAACGAAGTCATGATAAGTTGTTTAGTGTTTTTAATGGATTCTAATTCCTTAATAGAACAATGTTATGATTGACATATAGTTGATGTATTCAAACTTACTAAGTTAAATTTTCTGAATTGCTTGCAAACAAGTTTCTGTAGGAATCAAGAGAAAAGAAAGGACTTCATTAGATTTTTTTATGCCAACTTGTTCCAATAGTGCCAAGAAAAGTGAGGTTTCTTACTTGTTATTTTCTTGACATTCCAAGGAGGAGGTATTAAAACTAAAATTATTGTAGGACAGATCACTGCATAGGAAATATTGGCCATTAGAAGAGATTTAGACAGTTTTTTCTCAAAAGAAGAAAAAAAAAAGATTTGGAGAAGAGATTAAGATAGAATAGGGTTTATGCCATGGAGTATTTCAATACATTATAAAATTGTAAGTGTCACAATAAACTACAATATTAACATTATCACTATTACTCTTAACCCTAATATAAAAATATGATAATAATTTTGGAAGATGACTTACACTTTATTATTGGAATTTAGAATCCAATCCGGCACGGTTCCATTAAAAAAGTTTCGCGTAAAATATCTGCATGGATACATCAATGTCAAATGTATGTTATGAAATTTACAAATCAAAATGTAGAACACAATTAACAAGTCTATAAGTTATAAGAGTATATAGAAGAACTTCAAAATGTTAGACCTCTTATTTTTCTCTTTATCAATTTGATTGAATAACTAGTGGGTTAAAAAGAGTTCTTAAGAGAAGTGGTATATATCTTAAAACCGCATAAGACACCACATGAATTATTCATGTGTGAACATTTAGAGCATTCTTATCCATGACCCAAAAATGGGTCATGATGCCGGTTATAGTTGATTTTGTGAATTTATCATGACCAAATGGTTGGTCATTCCATGACCAGAACCACAATCAAGTCATTGGGTCTTGATTTTTGTCAAATTTTGACAAAAATCACAACCAAACTCATCCAATAAAATGATGTCATTTGTCAGAGCATCTGATTGGTTGCCCAAATTTTCTTTATCTCTTATCTTTAAAACCCGATTTTAGTATTATTTATAATTTTAAAAAATAAATAAAATATATATAAATTCATAATTTTTCGAGATCTATAAATAGAGACCACTCTTGCTATATTTCAGAGCACAAAAAAATCATCATTTTCTCCATTTTTACTAATTATCCTCCTTTGTTTATAATTATCCATAATTAATACTAAATTATTATGAATAAATATTATTATTATATTTAAAAATTATTTATTATTTTTTTAATTTAAAAATAATAATAATATTTTTTAATTAATAATTAAGATTTTGTTGGTCATGGATAAGGATGCTCTTACAACTTTTTATACTAACCATCTTGCCACCTTAAAATATGATCATGGAGGTTTTGCCCCGCCATGTGAGACCCCGCTGCCTTTTACCACAATAAGAAAGATATATATATTTTTTCAAATTTCTTTGAAGTTTTTTCTTCTTATAATTTAATATAACTGCTAAATTCATTTTAAATTATATATTTTGGAAAAATTATATTTACTAAATACATTTTAAACTATACCATAAACCTGAAAATCTTAATACATTTTAAATTAAATATAATTGTTTTTATAGATTTTCTCTCTCTATATATAAATCAAACGTTTATGCGGTTGTTCCCGATCTACCGCTGTGTGCCGTAATCAAGCCGATTGTGTCGTTATTGTGCCTACACGAGAATACAGCCCAATTGCCCAACTCAAGTTGAAGTGCAACTGCTATACAAAACTATAAAAGTTGACCTTGTTTCGATTTCTTTAACTCACCATATTTCTTCTTGTTATATCAAAAGGATTGTTACAAGTCTTTATAGGAAATAGTTGTCTCTTTAAATCCTCTCCTCTTCAAATATCAAAATAACCTATATCTCTTGGTTATTCCACTCACCCTAAAACTATTAATATTATTATAGGAATACTAAACATAAAAATATAAAGTTTTTAATTTAAGTTTTTCAACAAATATTTCCCTTAAACAAATAGCTCTTCACCATAATTCGAGCCTTATCACACTCAACCTCTCCCTCAACATTCATCTTTTTTTGTACACCATTGTGCTTCAATGGGTCGAGCTCCTTTAAGAATGTCGGTCAACTCCTAGGTTTTGTTGTGTTCAATTGCCCCAATTTCTTCATCCATAGTTTATCTTTATTTCGCGTCTTCTACAATTTTCTCAAAATTCAAATCTTTCAAGTCAGACAAGAGACATATAACGCGAACTTCATTTTTAGTGTCATATATCCCGTAGACTTCTCATTATGGGCTTCTAAGGCTCATATTGATCTTCTGAAAGCTCGATGGTTGTTGATATCGGAGGCATAATAACCTCCGAACTTATTTATTCCTTAATCGAGTTACTCAAGTTCTATGCCTTTGATTCCTCCATGTGAATATCTCGGCTTACTACACTTTTTAACATGATCAAACAATTTATATGCCTTAAAATTTTCATCATTCCCAATAAATATGTACTTTTTCTCCAATCTTATAATTTTATCATGTGCTGACTTGGTACTTGCCCATAGGCCACGCTACCGAATACCTTCAGATTAAATACACTCGGCTTCATACCACTCCAAATCTCATGAGACGTATTCTCTCATAGCTTTTTACATGGACATTTATTTTGCACATAGACTACGCATTGCACCGCCTCTATCAAAATATTTTCGGCATATTTTTCTTTTCAACATAGATCAAACCATATCGAGAATAATTTGATTCTTTCGTTCCGCTACACCGCTTTACTACGAAGAATATGGAGCATTCAAGAAATGCTTAATTCCATATTCCTCACAATGTTTGTGGAACTCAGTAGAAACTCACCTCCTTTATCAGATCATACTACTTTGATGACTTTGTTTGTTTCTTTCTCCACTATCACTTTGAATTTTTAAAGGTTTCAAACACTTTTCACTTCTCCTTCAGAAAATAAACTCACTTCTTCCTCGAGAAATCATCAATTAAAGAGATGAAGTATCTCTTACCACTAAATAATTCTATAGTTATCGGCCCACACAAATAGATATGGATCAGTCTGAGTTGCTCCTTTGCTCGGTATTCAGAACTACTTGGGAAAAAAGTCATTGCTTGCTTCCTAATCACACATTCTTCAAACAACCTCTTTTCAAATTTATCTTGAACTATTTTCAGCTCAGAATCTTTTTAACAACTCGGTTTGATGAAAGTCTCTCATCATTCCTATTCAGCTTGTTCACCACACTCTCCACTCGAGTAATGAACTCAAATATGATTTCAGACTCATTCATCCTCATGTTTTCCAGGTCTCCCCTAAGGGTTTGAAGCCACACTTGCTTCACATATTCGTCTCTTTTGTTTGCAATTTCGAAGTACCCCATGCTACTTTAGAAGATTTTGTGTTAGCTATCTTCTCAAACACAAATTCGTCGAAAACTCAATATAGTCGATACAAAGTCGCATTGTCTTTATCTCGAATGGCTTTTAATGCCTTCAACTGGGCATTTGAATACCCATATGTGTTCACTAGTTCCACATACATAGTCTCGACCACATCCCAGTTATCTTGGGAGTCTAAAAGGGTATTCATCTGCACCTTCCAATTGGCACCTTTGGTCAACTTGGATAGTGGGATTTCATTAGTTATACCTGTTATTTTTCTCAAGTGTTTACACTTAACACGCACAACTCACAAATCTCTCGATCGCTCCTATTTTTCTCTCGGCCAGCGCATACCATGCAATTCGCTTTTGAGGATGACATGTTTTCTCACGCTCACCTCACACTCAACGACTCTAATACCAATTTGATGGTAATAAGAGGGAAAAACTATAAAAGTTGGAAGTGATATGTTCTCTTTAACTCACTTTATTTCTTCTTATTCATATCAAATGGATTGTTACAAGTTTTTATAGGAAAATATTTCCCCTTCAAATGCTTGCCTCTTCAAATGCCAAAAATAATCCATATCTCTTTATGGTGAAACTATCACACTAAGAATGAAAGCGGAATACTAGAAATAGTAGTGGAATGCATAACAATAGCGTAAAAGTAAGAAAGAATGAAATAACGACACAAAATCTTACCCATGTTCGGACCAACAATGTCCTACATCTTGCTTTCATAGAATCGATTCAATAGAGTTATAATAGGGATTACAAACTCTAACTCTCTCTGTTTGTTCTAGGTTTTATTCTTACACTACTCTTCTCGTTTACAATGTATATATATAGGATTTTAGAATTCATAATTAGGGTAAAGATCATGTGATATCATTGACATCTCCACCATGATATGATCACGTGGCGATTTAGTTGACATTTCTATAATAATACAATTTGATTGACATCTTCACTATTATATGATTCATGCATTTTTTAATCCAAAAAATAATCGCACATATCTTTCTTCCCCTTTTTATACCTAAAATTGAGGCTTTCCAAATTGGGCCTCAAAACCATAGGACAAATTCTTCCAATCCTTGAACTAAGCAAATGTCTAATTCTTGTGCTTTAAATTGTATACCCAAATCTTGCTTGAACAATCATCAATAAAGGTAATAAAGTAACGACCTTCACCTGGAGTTGCAGTTCTCGTTGGCCTTCACAAGTCTGAGTGAACATAACTGAACGTCTCTCGAGTCACATCAAGTTTCTCCTTCCCAAAAAAGCCTCTCTTACTAGACTCATTCAAAATCCTCTCACTCACGTGCCATCTCTTATGCCATAGACTTGTAGGTGATACATATCGAGGCTCCGCTACTACATCCATATCATCAAATAGGATGATGACTTGTAGAACATAAAGACTCTTCTCTCGCACACCTTTCATTACCACTAGTGACCACTTTGTGACCCACAATACTTTCTTCTCACCCTTTCATACAAAACCAAGTTGGTCTAATCAGCCGAGAGATATTAAATTCCTCTGAAGGTCCGGGACGTGTCATACATCCATTAATACCCTCTCGATTCCATCATTCGTCTTCAAATACACTAAACATATCCCCATCACCCTGCAAGATTTGTTGCTATCTAACAAAACCTCACCCACTAAAGTCTTCTCATATATCTCGAACTAACTCTCGTTAGGTTTCATATGAAATGAACACCCAAAATCCATAATCTAACGCTTGTGGGACTAATTTGTGGAGACAACAAGAACGTCCGCACTTTTGTACACATTCTTGACCTTTTGAACAACGGTCACTTCTCCTCTCTTCTTCCGTCATTACTCAAATATGGAAATTTCGCTTAAAGTTCCTCCTTGCCACAATTGTAGTACTTTAGTAGATATCTTCCCGAGAGACTTTGAACGCCTCTTTTTCTTGCTCTTATTGTCTCTCCTCTCAATTCTCCCTCGAACTAAGAGTCCATCTCCACTTACATTACTCTCTTTATTCTTCTTCCTTTGTCCCTTCGATTTTAACGCATTCATCACATCATCGAGTGTAAACTGCTCCCTCCCATGCTCGAGTATGTCTACAAACATCTCATACGATTTTGGTAAAGAATTCAAAAGCATCAACGCCTTATCCTCATCCTTTTATCCTCCCCGATGTTTTTCAAATCAAGGAGAATCTTGACATAATTATCGAGATACATCTGCAAGTCATTCCCCTCAGCCATTCTAAATTTAAAGAATCTCTACTTTATGTATATACGAGACGAAAGTGTCTTAGTCATATACAAAGACTCTAACTGGAGCCACACCTATGTTATCGTCGTGAAACAACCAACCTCTCGCATCACCTTATCACTAAGTCTATGAATCAAGGTGTTTAGGTCCTTTCCAACACCTCCCTCTTTTTTCTCTACGTCCATCGAGGCCGGTAATTGTGATTCTCCCCACAAGTGCTTTAACAACTCCCATATTATCTAAGTGTGCCCTCATCTTCATCTTACACAACCCAAAGTCTTTTTCCCCATCTAACTTCTCGATATATACCCTAGAAGTCGATCTCATCTCAAATCTTCAAAATAATTGGCCGAATGAAGGAAAAAACTCACCAAAAAATTGAACTGCGACCGCCTTTGTCTAACTTGGCTCTGATACTAGTTTTTGGTGAATACTATCACCCTAAGAATGAAAGAGGAATAATAACAACTGTAGTAGAATGCGGAACAATAACATAAAAGTAAGAAACAATGAAATAACGACACAAGAATATTACATAAGTGGATGAACAATTTCGATTCAATAAAGTTATAATAGGGATTATAAACTCTAACTCTCTATGTTTGTTCTAGGTTTTATTCTCACACTACTCTTCTCGTTTACACTATATATATAGGCTTTTAGAAGTCATAATTAGGTTAAAGATCATGTGATATTTTTTATATCTCCGCCATGATTTGATCTCGTGGTAATTTAGTTGACATTTCCATAATAATACGATTTGATTGACATCTTCATCATTATGTGATTTCATGCGTTTTATAATCAAACAAATAATCACACATATCTTCCTTCCCCCTTTTGTACCTAACATTGAGGCTAATCAAATTGGGCCTCAAAACCCTAGGCCAAACTCCACCCTCTTGGTTATCCCACTCATCCTTAAAACCATTAATATTATTATAAGAATACCAAACATCAAAAAATAAAACTTCTTAATTTAAGTTTTTCAACACCTTTTAGAGCACATTTAATTTTGACTTATTTTAAAAAAATAACATCAAATATGATAGAGTTGATAGAGATGAACGCAGTTTAAGCTTAACGATAAAAATAATACAAAGATACGAGTGTCTAAAGTTCCACTAAACACATTCAAAACACAATGAGATTAACTATTTGAGAAATAACAATGAGAACATAATAAAAAAATTATAACAAACGAATAAACGCAGCGTTGATATCACACTAACAAGGAATCACCATCTCGCACCCCACTAAAAACAATAATCTTTTCTCAAAAACAAGAAAAGAAAAATGACACCCTTTTAAGTAAGATTGACTTTCTAACATTAAGTTATCTCTTATATCTGATTCTACTTGTGAAATTACTTGAACGTTCATCGAACATGTCCTTGATCAAAATATTTTTACAGATCGCAACCAAAATGAGGATCATAAATGACAAGGTAAAACTTCTGACACTCCAACAAATATCGTCACAGAAGCTGATCGATGATCGATGACTCATCGCCTTCAAAAACATGCACTAGCCACATAAAGAATTCTACATAGTAGAGATTCATCCCCAAATACTACAATCAGCGAGTTGCAACATAGTATTTGTGAACCAACTACTATGAAAATTGTCCAGACTTATATTTGATCTTATCAACCCATATTAAGGTAGGCTCTAAAGAGAATATACAACCCCGTTTTGACAAGAGTGTTTTTTAAATGAAACAAAATCTTTGATTCTCAAGCCCATTGATCCTCGAATATCTATACTTTAACTCAATTAACCAAATGACTAAAGGAGGACTCAGAGGAACGCACAAAAAATTGCACATAATTATTTAATCTTTATGGTTGTACTCTTAGAAATAATAAACAAAGACATCATAAAAGAGGAAATAAAGATCATTGAATTATTGATGAGGACCGAGCGGTCCCCTTTTGAAATGATATTATTTTTTGAGATATGTAATTTTCTCTCTATGTTAAAGATAATCGGGTCCCAAGAGGTTTGGAGCAACTTTCACATTTAGAGGTATACCAAGATAAGTAGTCATAAATGTTTAAATCATGAAGCCTAAAATATTTGCTAGAGTCATCTTTCTTCTAGCGAAAACAGAGTCTACAAAAAAAAACATTAGATTTACTGAGAAGTATCCGCAGTCTAGAGCATGCTCTAAACAATAAAAAAATTATCACGAAGATGCTTGATATTAATGCGTGTGTGCGTGTGGCGTGTATAATGCACAATTATAGTAAGCAAAGCGCATATGAGAAATGACAAAATGAGACATCTTTACCCCACAATCTACTCATCCAATTTGATGAACTTGTTCTAGGAACGCCAATATTCTAGAAAGTGCTTTAATGTTAATGACAAAAAAATAAAGACAACGAATTACCTTGTCTAATATCCCTTGAGTTTTCAAAAACATTTAGGACTTCTATTCAAATTCAAAGAGAACTTGACTTTCCAAATATAGAATCTTATCCATCTAATCCACTTATTCCACATTTTATTAACCCATCACATCAAATAAAATTCACATTTCACGTGATTATATGTATTCAAACATCCAATTTAATAAAGGCACACTTATTCCCTTTTAATTTTCTCAATTCATTAATTTTCTATTATTTGCCATAAGTATTCCGTAAAAAGTTTGTCGACCCTTAATAAAATAAATTTGATTAGTTGAAATGATCAGTTCAAGAATCCCACGACCTATTCTATTTACATTTGAACACAATCTAAATATTAACTTTAGGGCCCTCGTGTCATATTTAATATATATATATATATATATATATATATATATATATATATATATATATATATATTATTTTTTTCTCTCCCTTTCTCCTTTTTTTTCTTTTACTCTTCATTTTCCTCTACCTCCTTCTTGTAAGAAAAGTCAAAACTATTTGTCAAGGCGGCCATACCGATTGACTATATTTTAAATATACTCTATCATGTCACTCTTTGTTTTCTTTTTTATTCCACTTGTTATAAAGAAGTCACAATCAGTACTTCGATGATCGAATCATGAAAAAACTTATTAGAAAGTGAATAAAGACTTTTGAGAATGAAACAAATTTGAATGAAATTATGTCTATTTAACAAAGGGAGAGCTCATCTTGTAGGCAATCAACCTCATCATAGTTACTGTCCATCAAGATTATGTCATCCATATATAGAAGTACCACCACTATATGTCATTCATGCTTTTTTATAAATAGACTTGAGTCAGATTCTAAAGCTTTGTACTCACAAAACTAAAGACATTCTGCAATCTTTCCATACCAAGCACGTTGGACTAGCTTTAATCCATAAAGTGCCTTCTTAAGTCTACAAACCAACTAGTGACCATCATTTTTCTTTAATCTAGGTGGTTGTTTCATATATATTGGGCGATCAAGTTCTCTGTAGGGAAATGTATTTTTAACGTCCAATTGCCACAACTTCCATCGAGAACTTGCTGATATGGACAATATAGTGCGAATTGACGTCATCTTCGCAACTAGACTGAATGTATGCTCATAATCTTCTCCATACTTCTGCGAGAATCCTCGAGCGACCGATCTAGCTTTGTATTGATCTATGTTTCCATCAGCATTTCGCTTGATTTGATACACCCACTTACATGTGACTACTTGAGTACTAGGAGGCTTCGAAACGACGTTTCATGTCTCATTCTTCTTGAGAGTGTGCATTTCCTCCTCCATTGCTGTCACTAATTCATTGACATTCTTTGCTTCATTATAAAAAGCGGGTTCCTCATCGTCTATTGCGTTTTCCAAGAAACAAAAGAAGGTTGTTACAAAATTATCATCCCTAAGTCGACAGAACCTTACAATGTTCCTTTTTGGTCGATATTTTCCATTCTATTATTGACTAGATTTTTCCTGATGTGGACTGCCTGCTAAACTTTTACTTTCAGCTCTTTCATCGACTGAAGTATCTTGAGCTAAGTTAGAGATTCCCCTATCACTATTATCACTACTAGGGGAGCTTCCCGTAGACGTGGGTATAAGAATGTTAGTCTGAACAGTTTCCTCAATATCCTTGATATAATACGAAGAGATTTTTTTAAAAACCACATCTCTCGACATAGTGCATTTGTGAGTTGATGGATCCATACACCGCCACCATTTTCTTCTCTCGTTATAGCTGAAGAACACACATTTGATTGCCTTCGCATCCAATTTGTTCCTTCTCGAGTCTGGAATATGGACATAATAAGTATAACCAAAAATATAAAAATACTTAACACTTGGCTTACACCAAAAAACGTCTTGAATGGATATTTGAACTTATTTGGGCTAAGAGCAACTCAATTGATGACATGGGAAGCACAACTCATGCTTTCTTCCCATAACTACTTTGGTATATTCTTCATATGCAACCACGACTTACAAGTCCATACAAGGTGTCGAATCTTCCTTTCGGCAATTCCATTCTATTGTGGGGTCTCTGGACATGAGAGTTCTCTTTTTATTTCATTTTACCTACAAAACAATTCAAACTCTTTTAAGAAAAAATCCCCACAATTTTATATCCGCAGTATTCGAATTTTCTTATCTTGTTCTCCTTCTATCGTCTCCATAAACTCGAGAAATTTAGAGAACACTTCAGACTTCTATTTCACGAAGTACACCCAAGTGAACCGAGAAAATTCATCAACAAACAACAACATATATTTACTTCTTGAGTACGAGATAGTGTGAGTTGGTCCCATCAAGTCACTATGAACTCGATCTAAATGAGCCTTGCTTTTCGATATAGAGTTGTCGAATTGAGGTCGATGAGCCTTCCCATATTGACATCCTTCACACACACTGCCCTCCTCGATCCTTAGATCTTTTTGTAAACCTTTGACAAATTTCTTTCGAGACATAACACTAAGTTTAGTCATATTCAGATGACCAAGCCTTGTATACCACAAAAAGGAGGTGCATTTGTCGTTCACCTTTTCGATGTACGAATTTGAAGCTGAAAGGACAAAGAGATCATTTACCCGAATTCTAGTGTGAACCACATCCACCTTGATTTCTTTCACGTTCCTTCATAACTTCACATCAAGGGAACCAAAAAACACAAGATTTTCGACGTCTATAGTATTTGCGACCAAGAAAATGTTCTTCTAAATTCCTGGAACGTGGTAGACATTCTTCAGAGTAATAGGTTTACCCTTTCCACTATTAATGACAATCGATCCTTCATTTTTAACTTCATGAATCGAGTTATCTTCCATGACAATGATACCTCCCCAATTATGAATTTGACTTGATGAGAACACATAACCATCTCTAGTAATATGATGTTTGCACCCTAAATCAACGATCCACCTTTGATCGATCTCATGTTTAGCATGAGATGCCTATATTTTCTTTTCCTTCGAAGTCATTACATCGACATAAAAACTCTTGTCTCAGTCCTTCTCAACACGCTGATTAGACTTTTCTTTGAGATTTGAATTAGAAAAATTTCCATCCAAATTTACTCGAAATTTTTTCTTGAATGTCCATTCTTGTCGCACCTGAAACACTTAAGGGACTTTTAGAAATATTTGAAGAATCCTGACCTGTTTCTTCATTCATCAACTTTCCTTTTTTCCAGCTCAATTTTTTCACGAATAACGCACTTTTTGACTCCTCCTTTATACTCTCTCTATCCATTTGTGCGACAAACAATTCTTGAGATGACAAGAGATTTTCGAACTCCTCGAGTGAAGGTTTTTAAGCCTAACCATGAATCGATGTGATGAATGGCGTATATTCGGGTCGAAGTCCTTGAACAATATGCCTCTTAGTTCGAGCCTCTGAAATTTTCTCATATGGGTTTAATAAAGAAATTTGTAAGCATATGTTCTTTACCTTAAGAAAGAACTCCAAGAGAAATCTGATTTGCTTCGTAACTGCCAACTCGTTTTCAAGCATCTGGAGACGAGCCTCGTTCTTCTTGTTGAAAAGACGATCAAGCGTTTCCCAAATCTCACGAGCAGATCCATAGTCGATGATGTGCTCGAACTGGTTGTGGGAGATTGACCTCTTCAACACAAATTCTGCCTTTGCGTTGAGTTTCTTCTACTTCTTCGATGCTTCCACATTTTCAGTGACATCCTTAGGAACTACATCATCGTTCTCTACGACGATGTCCCACAAGTCTTCCCCAACGAGGTACAACATATAGGTCTTTCATATAGTAGTTTGATTGGTTTAACAACTCCAAATAGAGTCTAGCTACATGATCACTACTTTCCATATCGAATAACAATGATACTTTTTTCACGAATGTAACCAAAGCTCTAATATCATTTAAAAAAGTCACAATCAGGACTTCGATGATTGAATCGTGAAGAAGCTTATTAGAAAGTAAATAAAGACTTTAAAGAATGAAACAAACTTGAATGAAATTCTGTTTATTGAACTTATTGAAATAAGAACACAATTACAACTTATATAGTTAAACAAAATTTAAACATTAAAATAAGAGACTTCAAGAGTCTCATTAACTAGAAATAATTCTAAGAGACTTGGATAATTCAAGAGTCTTTTGAATAACAAAAAGACACATTTATTATCATTATTACTTTAATTTATAACACTTGTGCTTATATGTCCACTAGACTCCCATATTTTTCTTATTCTTCTTACACTAGTTCTTTTACTTCGTGTGTTGTCTCTATAGACTCTATTCATCGTCTTTCTTATGATCCGCTTTATCAAGATGTTATGGATAAATAATTTATTGTTATTTGGTGCCGTTGTAACCTGGTTAATGTACAATTAGCTCTGGTAGATAAGAGTAAAACTAAGTTTGATGAGACTGAAATTTACTGAAGAAAACAGAATATGAGGAGATGGTTAAATGGTCAGTTGATGCAATGAATGAGTTGATGAAGGCTCCTAAAACCAAGACCTACACTATCATGAGTAATTCAATATGGAAAGTCAACGAGGTATGAAAGAATAAAGCAGAAAAGAAATCTGAAGATCATGCCTACAAAGGAAAAATCTACTTGGGGGAATATCCAAACAAAGGTAGAGATACCCAACTATCCTTTTGAATTTAAAATACCTTCTAAAGTAGAGAAGAATTTTATTGAATACTGAGAGTTTGTGGTGGTTGGAAACTTCATTGGGAAAAACAAAGCATCATTCCGAACTACGAAAGAGACTCTAATTAAATAGTGGGGAGAAAAGGGCTTGAAAAGGTTTCTACAAACATACATGACATCTACTTTCTGCAGTTCAAAATGAGCTCAAATCTGAAAGAAATCTTGGAGAATGAACATACTTACATATGATCAAATTGCATATTGCTAGAAAAGTGGTCAAAAGAGATGAATGTACAGAATAGACCAAAGGAAACTGCCCAAATTTGGTTCAAGTTCTGGAACATTCCATCCCACATGTACAATGTTGAAGCGATTAGTCACTTTGCAGGTACAATTGGGAAACCATTATATATGGACCCAATAACTGAAGGAGGAGAACACTTGTCCTTTGCTAGAATTAGCATTGAAGTGCATCCTAGAAGTGTCCTGCCAATGAAAATGACAGATGTTGATAGAAAAATAAAGCGCAATGTCTTTGAGATCTCTTATGAATGGAAACCAAAAATGTGTGCTTTATGTAACACTTTTCTGCACAATAAATGTGATAAAGCTAAAAAAGAAGAGCAGAAAAGTCAGGAAACAGAAAAGAAAAAGAAGGAAACAGGGGAGGCTAAACTCAAAGATCAAACATTTGTAGAAGAAAGCAAGAAGGATTCTGAGAAAAAAGAAAGCAACGAAAGAAAGAAAGTAAAGAGAATTAAGGTGTAGAGAAAAAGAAAATTTTTGGCAATGCAAAGGATTAGGCCTAAAATGGAAGATGAACCTCAAGTTGTTGTTGAGGAAAGTCAAGATGAAAACACCCAAAATTTCAACGTTGTAACAGAGAATTCTAAAGCCGATAAAAAAGATTTCAAAACCGATGTGGAGTCTGAAGTTGAAGCTGAAGATAAGGAAAACAAGAATATCGAAATTCAAGTTTAAGATAACAAAGGTAAAAGCCCTAAAATTCTCAGAAACAATATTTCTATCAAATCAGAACAGGCTCGTACAAGGAGAGAATTCAAAATGAGAAACAACAATACTCATCATTTTGTTCAATACAATCTCCTTTTATCGTTAGAGGAGAGAAAGAATACCTCTTAATGAAGATAGATGGCATGCGAAAATCTCATGCTGGAATGGTTAGGTTTGAATGTAGTATTTTCTGTTTGTAATATCTGTATTTTTAAAATGTATGAATAATACTAATCAATTTTTTAGGGTATTTTGATTGTCATCTTTAATCATAGCTGGAGTTTGTCTGGCTTTAATTTCTGATCCTTCCACTTTTGGAATTTTAATAAAATGGTTTTAAGTCCAATGGATTCAATAAAAAAATATTTCAAATGGATATTAATTATACCAGCTTGAGCTTGAACGGTGACATTCATGATGAAGTTTATTGTCACCTCCCTCAATGTGGTCAAGCATGAGTTGGACTTGGACTTATAATATATTATATATTATTACATATTTTAATAATATATTATATATTATCATTTATTCTATATTATTATATATATACTATAGTAGAAAGTAAGGATGAGATGAAGTCAAATATCAATGTCAGGAAGAAAAACTCTTCTCTCTAATTAGTTCTTAAAGATTTATAAAAAATTTTTAGATGGTAAACCTTATTTTGTAAGAATTTTGTATTACTCATTATAAACGATAATATTATAGTACCATGGTTTTTTACTCTTGTCGAAGGGTTTCAATGCTAAAGCTCGTGTTTCTTTTTTCTGTTGTTTTCAATGTTTTCTGGATTGAATGAATATTGATAGACTATAAATAATATCACTATAACAAAAGTTAATTTTTCATGCATTAGGTTCTTTTTATCAACACCAACACCGTGCCCGGTGAAGTTTGTAAGCTTCATAAAGCCCCCTTATAGTTTTAAACAACACCTCTAACTTGGTTTGAGAAGTTCTCCATATGGTAATCATCTCACTTAGCCATGATGATTTTCATTATTTGCAAACATAGTGTATATTGTAGCATGTTATCTTTGTATGTTAAAAACATGATTATCACTCAGATAATCGTGACATAATTGAATATATTAATCTTAACTTCTTTGGTTTTTAACTATGAAAGACTTGAACATACTACATTATCTTTTGGATATTGAGGTAGCATTTTAACTTAAAAGTTATCTCTAATCACATTCAAAATATATAACTCACTTGCTTCATCGTGCACATCTTATGGACACAAGGATTATTGATCAAGTGGTTAGATAGTTTATGAGTTCTTCTACTAGAACTCTTTGGATATTCGAGGCACATTGTTTAAGATTCTCTTATTTTTTTCCACATCATCTTGAAGTGTGGGCTTATTCTGTTGTTGATTGGGCGGGATCCTACTCATACTTAGTCGACTACTGGATTTTGCATCTTTGGTGACTTGTTTATTTAATGAAAAATTATAAAACAAAATGTTGTCTCGATATTTGACATAAACTAAGTATCCTACTATGACCTTGACTATTTACTACTTGTTTTTGGTTGCCTTGGTTGCTTACATACATGGGTGTTTCTCTTTGTAATCTTAATTTGTTATCTTGTGACAATCAGAATAAAATTCAAATTGTGTGTAACTTGTCTTTTATGAGTGCACCAAGCATAGACATCATTACTTTTTATTTTGTCTTTGCACATTGATAATATGTTTACATAGAAACGTTGGCGCTTTCAATTTTTTCCGAGCAATCTCTCAATGATCATTATTGTTTATGGAAAAGTGAGAATAAATTGAATAAATGTGTTTAGGTCTATGTTGTTTTGGCCCAAACCTTTTGTTTTCTATTTTATTTACTATATATTTTAACCTAAAACTCTAACACAATGTATGGTTTTAGATATTGCATCTATTATGTCTCTCCACTTTCCTTTATGTCTCCCTATATTCTTGCATTGTTATACTTACCATATTCATATTATATTCAAAGAAAAAAGATACTAGTTTGTCATGACTACCTTTTGATTCTCCCCTCTATAAAATGTTTTATGTAATCAAAGTGGAAGATACATACATGTAATTTGTCTTTGGTTGATGAGTATAACTCGTCGGAATTTCTCCACTTAATTTGTTGAAGCTAAGATCTCTGCAAGAAACATATAAATCTGAATGTATCATTTTCCATATAGGAATTTAAACACAACATTTAAGAAAATCAAGAAAAAATTTAACATCATTAACTAACAATATTTCCAACTCCGGCATTGTGTTGATGTCTGGTAATAGTCCAATAAGATTGCAACTCCTAAGAACCCTATAACATTGAAAAATATATGAGGTTTGAACATAGAAAAGAAAAAAATTACCATACGACATACAAAATTCAACTTACAATGTTTCTAGATTTTTCAATTTACTAATGGATGGAAATGGCGATTCAATTCCATTTAGGTCACTTATTCGTCTGCAAATTATATTTAACACTCGTGAATAACTATTCGTCGCAACACTATAATAAGAATATAATTGATGAGCTTCATAGAAATTACAAGTCTGTCATCTTTGTCAATGCAAAGACCTCATTAGGGATCGGGCCCTCGAGGCCACTACCTTGAATTACTCTGCATTTTTTTAGTTTTTGTTCAAAAACATACTTAGATGGAAGAAATATAAATGAATAAATTTGAGATTTAGCATCTCACAGTGTTGTGAGATTCAACCAGTTCTTGATGAAATTGGGTATCTTTCCAGTGAAATTGTTATCACCAATCCTACTGTATCAACAATTTGACTAATATAAACATGACATAAACCAAGAAAAAATAATAATGTAAAATTCAATACTTACAAGTCCTTCATTGTGATCAATTTACCAAGGTCTAGTGGCAGTTGACCAGATAAATTATTCGAGGTGAAGTACCTTAATTAATCAAATAAACATTGTCAAATCTTTTTGTCCTTAGGTTTATTTAAAATTAACAAATATCTGAATTTTTGTTTGATTGACAAAACAAACCTCCTTCATACAATATATATATATATATATATATATATATATATATATGCTACAAGTTCTTATGTATGTTTTTGCAGTAAATAAGTAAATTTAGATTAACAATTTAACATAACTTGATAATTGATGAAGTACTATTAGAAGTTATCTTGTTAAAAAATTATATTAAAGACAAAACTTTAAACTTAAGAAATAGAAAATGTAATTTCAAATTAGTGGAGTAATATATAGATTTACTTTAAAATTTGATTTTCAAATATGAATATCTTGTGTTGCCTCCTTAAAGTATGAATTGTTCATCTGTGCCACTCCATTTATGTTTATAATAGTTTATAAAAAAAATTCTTTTAGTTACTAGATTAGATTATTTTTGTTAATAATAATAAATAAATAAAATTATATTTAATCAACATAAAATATATCTAATAAAAAAAAGAATAAATTTATTTATTTTATTTTAAACATGCTAAACCTGACCGAACATTGACTTTAAGGTTTAAGAGGTAATTCAAGATATTTATAATTTAAGTGGAGATTTGAAAAGTCTCACATAGTTTTTATGGGAGGATTTATTAAGAGATTTATTTTTGTTTGAAGATACATCTTTATGGTGGTCCTATATATTACTATTATTCACATTTTGCCAAATGATTAATGTTACTTGATAAAAAGTTGATTTTCAATTTGTTAATCATGTTGTGTTTTTCGGGTATGTTTCGTGACACTTAATTTGGGCTCTTATGTTTTTCTTATTATTTTTTATTGTTAACTAGTCTTATTTATATCATATTGCATAAATACAAAATCTTACATGCTTTCTATACTAGCGAGGTTACCGAGTTCTGAAGGGATGATCCCTGATAGCTGGTTGAACTCCAAACACCTATAACCATATCTCAAACCACATTAAGACAAAAACTGAACCATGAGTTTGATATGCATAGAGAAAATGGGGTAATGAATACAAACAGATTTTTTAGTGTGCTAATGTTTCCCAATTCTTTTGGGATTCCTCCACTTATTCGATTTCCATATAACGAACTGCATTACAATTAACATTAGTATCACTCCATTTTGATCAATGAAGGAGTATATATATAGAGAGAGCTACTTACATGTTTACAAGTAATTGGGTGGTGCCCCATTCTATTGGGATGGTTCCATTAAGATAGTTGAGAGTAAGGTCACTTCAATGAAAAGATATAGAAAAATTAATTTTTTTTGAAAACATTAAGTTATTATCTCAAACAAACATTCAATAATTAAAAGAATGATACTCACATCTCCTGAAGGAAGGGTAGGTTGGCAATTTCGGCTGGGAGACTGCCCGCTAGATTTAGACTTTTAAGTAAGCTGCAGGTATCTATTGAAGATTAGTTTATAGCACAATGTAAATGCATAAAAACTCATTTAATTTACAATCCATCCCTTCACATAAGAAAACCAATGATGAAAAATGTACCAAGTCAATAGAATGAGAGGTGCGCAACTTAGTAGATGGAAATTATCCAAGATCATGTGTCACTACTGGTTGTAAAAAGATAAAAGGTAAGGGAATGTGGAGGGAATGATGTGTCACTACTGGTTGTAAAAAGATAAAAGGTGACGAGAGAGAAGAGAGAGAAATTTTGTTATTTTTTTGGCTAATCAAATTGCGCAACATCATTATCTCCCCATTCCCTCACTCAAATTCCCTTTCTCAATCATTTCTCATATATTAAATACAAAATATATATACATATACAAAATAATAAAATTATTTTAACACATCATTATCTCTCCATTCCCTCACTCAAATTCCCTCTCCCAATCATTTATTATATATTAATACAAAATATATATACATATACAAAATAATAAAATTATTTTAACAATCATAATTGTCTAGCGGTTTAAGTGTTCACATTTCATACTTAAGACAAGGGTTCAAATCCCTATAATATATGGTGGCGTAAATTTTAATCAAATGATAGACATCTGAAAGTGTGAGGTCGAAATTAGTGGTTGGTTTGGCGAACATTTGAAAGTGTGAGGTCACAAGATGGATGTTGGGTGGTAAGTGGTATTTCGAGTGTGAGGTCGGAATTAGTGGTATGTATGACGAGTATTTGAAAGTGTGAGACCACGAGATGGAGGTTAGGTAGTTGGTGGTTTGTCGAGTGTGAGGTCAGAATTAGTGGTTGATTTGGCGAGCATTTGAAAGTCACGAGATGTAGGTCGGGTGGTGGGTGATTTGCCGAGTGTGAGGTCGGAATTAATGGTTAGTTTGACGAGAATTTGAAAGTGTGAGGTCACGAGATGGAGGTCGGGTGGTGGGTGTTTTGTCGAGTGTGAGGTCGGAACTAGTGGTTGGTATGACGAGTATTTAAAAGTGTGAGATCACGAGATGGAGGTCGGGTGGTGGGTGGTTTATCGAGTGTAAGGTTGGAATTTGTGGTTGGTTTGGCAAACATTTGAAAGTATGAGGTCACGAAATGTATGTCAGATGGTGGGTGGTTTATCGAGTGTGAGGTTGGAATTAATGGTTAGTTTGACGAGCATTTGAAAGTGTGAGGTCACAAGATGGATGTTGGGTGGTGGTTAGTGGTTGGTTTGACGTTGAATAAAAGGTATGTGATCAATTGGGATTGGTTGTTAATTTATTGAAGTGAAAGTAAAAGAGAGGTTGACTAAGAAATTGTGAGTGATTTGTTGAGGGATAGAGGCATATGAAAAAGTGTGAGTCACAAGATTATGTTCAATGGGTGGTTTGTCGAAGGGATAAAAAGGCATATAAAAAAGTGTGAGTCATAAGATGAATGTTCAATTTGAGGATCAGTGGTTGAGTTTGACGAGATATGCGAGGTGTGTCATCAATTGAGGTCGACTAAGATTGGTCGGTGGTTTACCGAGGGGATAAAAATGCATTTGAAAATGTGTGAGTCATGGTCAATTGAGAGGTTAAGTGGGTGACATTGAGATAAAATATGTGTTAATATTAAGTTTAAGATTACACTTATTTTTTACAAATTAAAACTAATTTTAAATTAATTAGATTTGAATAATATTTATTTTATCTAAAACATTTATAGATAAATAATATTATATATATATATATATATATATATATATATATATTCTTATCCGTGCAAATGCACATGATTTATGCTAGTTAAGTTTAATAATAATATAGAATTAAGAATTATTATTTTTTTGAATAAATGAGAACTAGAATAACACCCCAAAATCATGGCCCCCTCTTAAACTCAAAACGCGATTTTAGATAGAATCAAACTCGTGATATTTTGGTTTTTTAAGCCAACTATTACTACTGGGCTACCTTGGTTGGTTAAAAAATTATAGAATAAATATTATGATTAAAGAAACTAACAAATAAATTTTCCACTTCTTCCTAAAAATCAATTTTACCCATCGTGACATTTGCCCTTTCCCATATTTTTTTTTTTTATCAATTTCCTTGGGCCGAACAAGAAGAAATCAACTGAGGTCGACTGGTCACCTCTGAATTCTATGCCTTCTCACAATCACGGTAATTTGAGTTGAACCTGGGGAAGATTTTTTTATTATCGGATAAGGAGTGCTAACTAAGGTGTTTGATAAGAGATGTCGGTTAACTTAGAAGCGGAATCGAATTTTTTTGTTTTGTTTTTAGACAATTTATATAGTCTCGATTGAGATAAGTATGTTTCTTAGGTATTTAATCAAACAAACCAATTAATAGATACTATAAATTGATGGGATGTTAAGCCATTAATAATATAACACGATGTTACTTTCTTCTTCGATCCTGTTAGAATATATAGGAAAATATTGTATTGAATGTTATATTTAGAGTTATATAGTTTATGTCTAATATTTATACATTAGATTAGACTTATAAAAACTAATATAATATTAATTATATCACAATTTATCATATTGTGATAATATCTTATAAATATACTATCTTTATATTATAACATTACTTCTCAAACTCAAGATGGAAAGAACTTGAACAACTTAAAGTTGAAGACGAGATGGTTAAATGTTGAGAGGTATATAGAATCCCATGGGCATTGAATGTTGAGGTGAAACAACAATTAAATTAACTCTTACCCGTGAGTTCTAAAATTCATCCAACAATGGAATGTCAGTGTGTTGCATAAAATAAAACTAGCAAAGAAGGTAGAATTCCATGGGCATAGAATGTTTGGGATGAAACAATGAAAAAACACATCCTAGAGAAAGGATGATAGTGTGTTGAGTAAATAACTAGTAAAGTGACAAATATGATTAGATTAAGATTAATAAAAATATAGACATTGACTACTAAGATTAAGATTAATGAAATATGATTGTCAATTAAAGTAAGAACACCAACAGAATAATTTGAAAACAAAATATTAGTAAAATAATAATAATTAATAGAACATTATTAGAGTTCTCCATCAATAAATAAAGTATTTATTGATGGATACAGCGAAAGACTAATTTTTCTAGCTCAAGAACAAAATTTTGAGTCTATTACCATGTTACAATATAGGAAAAGGAGATTGTATAAAATAATATACATTTAGAGTTACATAAGTTATGTCTAATATATAGACATTATATTAGACTTATAAAGAAATTAGTATAATATAATAATATAATATTAATATTATCACAATTTATCATATTTTAATAATATTTCATAAATATATTAGTTTTATATTATAACATATCCATTGAGATTTGTTAAGTTGCTCGATTAATCGATATTCTATAATCAATTTCTACATGGTATCAGAGCCTATGGTTGACACACTTCACATTTACCAATCACTCAATAAGGGAAGTTACTCAACAATCGGTGGATCAAAACCATAATTTTATCCAAGAAGAAATCACTTATATGATTCTTCAACGATTGTTCTTCAGATGGAGGATGGATGAAGAGAAGCGTGATTGTATAGATCCTCCCTATTTGTATGGAGGAGAAGTATCCTCGATCATTCTGACCACTACGATTCTCACTAGAATCAATTACTTCGAGTGGAGTACTAGCATCTGTCTCGAACTTCTAGCTAAGATGAAGAAAGATTTCATTGATGATTTTTTAAAGATATATATTGATCCAAAAGAAGCACTCTAGAGAATGGTGGATGCTACTTTCAAAACATGGATTATGATTCTCGATCGACACAAGAAACAAAGTACACTTTCAAAGCACTCTTACCGCTCAAGAACTATGAGATGAAAATAAGGCTCTTTATGAAGGAATATCAGGCCAAAAAAATATCTATATGATACAACAATGTAACCTAGATATGGGAAAATACTACTCTAAAACTAAACTCTATTGGGATGAACTATTACATCTAGAACAAAACAGAAAATGTGATTGCGATAGGAATAATGAAAAATGTGTTGGATGTAGGTTGAAAAAAGGAGGGAAGATCATGAAAAGAATAATCTATACATCTTTATGTTAGGTCTATATGACTTTTTTGAAAACATTGAATTGGTGATTGATCCTTTGCCAACTGTCTATAAAACTTTTACCATGCTTTAGAATGTTGAAAAAGAAAGACAAATCGACCTTCAAAATATGGAACTACATTCTGCATTGTTTGTTGAAAATTCAAATAAAAAATTAAAAAAAAAAAAGCATGTTGGTGATGCAAAATAAAAAAAAACAATAAGGTAGTTTGTAATCACTATAAGATGAAAGACAACACTAAGGAACAGTGCTTCACAGTCATAGGCTACTCGGATGGTAGAAGAATTCGAGAATGGAACGCCATGGTTTATGCAACAAACACTTCTTTCATGGATGATGAAGAAGCATCCATGAAAATCAAAGAGAGTACAAGACATTCCCAAAGCTACTCAAGATAAATGATGGATCAAGTTGAAAAGTCAACTAGTAATTCAAATGGAGGAACTTCTTAGTAGAACCAGAATGGAGCAGGTTCTTCAAAAGGGAAGACCATTGATTTCGAAACAGGTAACTACATTAACTCGTATAATACCTTTACCGCATTTGAATTGAGTATGAGTTCTAACCATATTGAAAAAGGAAAAAATATGTGTTTAACAGACTGAGGTGTAGGAGCCATATATATAATAACATATATTTATGTATGTACACAAACTAAATCAAGATAGGTTTTTATAGTTTGCTGATGATTTTCAAAATGTATTGGAGACATTGATAATCCAAGATTAAATGAAAATCTAAACATGATATATGTCCTTATTGTACCTGATTTCAAATATTATTTCATATCAGTTGCAAAATTGATAAGAGATACAATGCAAGTTGTCATGCATATTCTTTGAAAATTATTATCTATTGTAGGAGATAAATGAACACTCTCAAATTAGAAAGAAAGTTGGGAATATTTTAATCTCTAAATGATTTCAATAAAGAAATTTTAGATATATATGTAGTGAGATATTTTTAACCTTTCTAATTATGAAAGGTTGCATCATTAGGTCAGATTAATGGACAACCTTCCCAATAGTAATAGAAAACATCAAGGAGAATGTAGTCAAATTATTATTGGTAATACAAAGGGAATTCGGTCCGTGGATGTGCAAAACCAGATAAATTGTGTTGACCCATTAAACTCACCCAACCAAATAATACCCATGAGTTCACTATATCGAGAGAGTGAAAGAGAGATTCACCAACCAAATACACATTCACTTACAATCCCTATCAACAACATTACCCTACATACGAAAGCGTCATTTAATGAAGCGATGCAAATTGACATGCAAAATTCAAAGATGCAATAGGAGAAAGATTCAAGATTATTCAAAACTATCCAATAAGATATCAAAATTTTGATTCGTACAACATGTGAATAACAGTGCGTCTTCAAACCACTATCGACATGAAAGTGAAGCTATAGAAGGAGAGGAAATACATAAAACTACATGAACGACGTTGAAATGAAGAGTTGGCCAAACCTACAAAGTCAGACGCTTGATAAAAGAGTTCTAAGGAAGGATAAAAGAAAGGAAGGAGTCGAATTAAAAAGAGAAGAGGAAGGAGTTAAAAAAAAGATGAAGGATTCGAAAAAATAAGAAAAGAGGAAGGAGTAAAAAAAATGAAAAAGAGGAAGGAGTCGAAATAAATGAAAAAGAAGAAGACGTCGAAAAAAAGAGAAAGAAAAAAGAAGAAGATGAGATAGTCGAGGAAGAAAAAATATGAAAATTCTTATGAACGAAACAAGAAGTTGATTAAGGCCTCAAATCGTTCAATGAGTGTTATCTACTAGAATTGTCAAGGCTAGGTCCCGTCTTGACAATTTCTCATTTTAAGGACATGTGGGAACGAGGGAAAATTTTTTGTGCTTACTAGAAACAAGAATGAATGTAAATGAAGTTCAAAAAATTGTAAAAGAGACGCAAATACCAAATATCCGAGTCATCTCACTAGTGGAACTAGCCGGAGGTGTCACAATATTTTGGTTGAACGATGTAAATATTTCATTTAATAACTTCACAATTTTTTGTCGATAGTGTGGTCTAATGGACAATGTCAGAGGATACTTGTACACTATATTTTATTTATGGCTGTCTGGAAAAAAGGGATATAAGTCAACTTTGGAATATAATTGCACATATAGTTTCCACATATAATATTTCATGGATTGTTTGTGAAGATGTCAATGATATGATGTACACCAATGACAATACATCAAACAGACAAATTAATGAAGCTCGAATGAGAAAATTAAAAAACTTCATTAGTACATCATGCAACTTGATGAAAATGCCCTATGAAGGAAGTTACTATACATGATTCAATATAAGAGAAGGAAACCAAGGGGTACATAAAATTCTTGATAGAACATTTGTAATTCTAAATTGAGAGAAACATATTCACATGCAACTGTTTTTGTAACTCTAGATCACACAATCAATTGTATGAATTGTAGTAAAATGAAAATTTTAAATTTGAATCTTATTGGCTTAATTATAAATCATGTACTAAGTCTGTAAAATATCATTGGGGTAGAAAAGCATATGATAGATTGGAGTGGAACTTCGTTTGCCAAACCATGATTAAAATGAAATTTTATGATTAATGAACCAATATGATTATGGAATGCATATCATCTGTGGCATATCAAATTAATCTGATAGAGAGTCATTGCCAACATTTACCCCACTAAAGGCATTCGACAGAAAGATCCACTTTCTCCACATCTTTTTGTTTTTGCTACTGAAGGTTTCATGAAATTTATTGATAAATTAATTATTTTTAGGGATATTGCATGATCAAAATTGGAAGAAGTGGACAAAAAATCTCAAATCTTTTATTTTTAAATTATTCACTTCTATTTGGGCAAGCTAATAAAAGTGAGACTACAAAAATCATGGATGCTCTCAATTGTAATGCTTCAGGTCATCTCATTAATTTTAATAAGTCATGCATCACCTTTAGTCAAAATACACCTCTAATAGTTAAACAAAATCTCTCTAAATTAATAAATATTCCTCTTAGCCCATATGCATGAGTTTATCTTGGTATCCCACTTGAATGGGGGAGATAAAAAAAAATGTTTAACAATTTATTAAAAAATTTGAAGGATGTGTTCATGGATGGAGAGCCAAAATTTTATCCTAAGCGGGAAATATAGTTCTAATTAAAAGTATTTTCCAATCACTGCCAAATTATCTTATGAATGTTTTCAAACTCCCAATCTCAAACCTTACACGAATCGCTTCACTAATAAATCATTTTTGGTGGAAAACAAAATTTGAAAATAAAGCAATTCATTGGGTTAAATAGGAAACATGATAAATAAAAATAAATAATATATGAGGTATGAGATTCAATGATTGTAAAAGCATGAATAGAGGTATGTTTGTCAATCAAGCCTGAAGATTAGCACACAATCAAGACTTTTGTGGGCAAAAAGATTTTAAGGCTATATAGCTTTCCAAACTTATAACTCTATAATGCTAGAGACAAAACTAATTTATCATGGATTTGGAAGAGTGTTATCCGGGACAAGGGCAGGGGCGGAGCCAGGATGAAAAATTACCTGGGGCTGACTCCAACTTGTATCGGATTTAACTTTCTATGTTCCGCTTTTTTTTCAATAAAATTTTCACGATTATTAGAAGATGGAAACTCGTCATGCCCTCTCAATGCACACGTTTGCAAAGTGAGCCACCGAGTGCTTTCAATAGTTGTTGTAAGCCGTAATCTGTTATTTTGTTTTTCATCTGAAGACTGTGCATTTAGTACTTTGTCAATATGATAAGGATATTCATTAGATTATCAAGATATTCAACTGCCCTATTATGTGGTGAAATATTATATCCTATATGCATAACAAAAGAACATCTATCCTCATCATTAACTCGTTTTCAATATTTGAATCCATCTATTGTAAATGTAGGTTTTTGGGGTTGTTTATGTTAAAACAAGAAACATGGGAAACAAAAAGCAGCATCTTTCAAAGGAGAGTATTCTAACCAAGTAAATTTCTTAAACCAATGACTTTGGAACCGTCGATTTTGATTTCCAAATTTGGTCGACGGGTACTCATCCTTAATAGATTGATATGACCTCATCTTGATATAAGCTCGTCTAATTTCATCCCTTTAATTAAAAAGATATTTCCATATCAGAATACGTAATGTTGGATCAAGTTTAAGAGAACTTACATCAACATCAATTCTAGGAGATTTGTTAAGTTCTTGAGTAGGGATATCAAATTCTTTATTTTAACTTGTTTATTAATATTAATTTATATTTTTCTTAAACCAATGACTTTGGAACCGTCGATTTTGATTTCCAAATTTGGTCGGCGGGTACTCATCCTTAATAGGTTGATATGACCTCATCTTGATATAAGCTTGTCTAATTTCATTCCTTTGATTAAAAGGATATTTCCATATCAGAATACGTAATGTTGGATCAAGTTTAAGAGAACTTACATCAACATCAATTCTAGGAGATTTGTTAAGTTCTTAAGTAGGGATATCAAATTCTTTATTTTAACCTGTTTATTAATATTAATTTATATTTTTCTTAAAATTTTTTGAAATAGTTTAAAATTAAGAAATATAAAACACTATTATTATTATATAAATATAATTTTAAAATAAATAATATTATTATATGATTTACAAAATTTTATATATAAATAAAATAAGTTAAAGATGAGGCCAGGGTTTGATCACCTGACCTCATATTCACATTTCAATAATGTAACCAACTGGACTAAGACTCATATGTCAAACAAATATATAAAATAATTTCTTTTAGAATTTTAATTTAGGTGGGGCTGAAGCCCACCCTAGCCCATGGGTGGCTCCGCCCCTGGACAAGGGTCTTCTAGATGATATTATGAGATGACAAATTATATCGGGTAAGACAACCAAGATTTGGGAACATAAATGGATTCCATCAGGTACTAAACTAAACAACACATGTAATTTTCCTCAAACTCATGTCAATTAACTCTTACTAGATAATGGGAAAAACTTGAATATTAAAATATTTTCACAAATTTTCAATAATGATATAATGTCTTAAATATGATCAACCCCTTTAGTAGGAGTAGAGGAAGATGATATTGATGTTTGGCCTTGGTCTAATGATGAACAATATAATGTTAATTCTAGTTATCTAACTAAGACTCATATCAACAACTAGAATAATTTGTAAAATGATTTTGATATTAGGGGGGAAATTTAGAACCTTAAAGTGTCCACCAAAAATAAAAATATAAATTATGTGGAAAGTACTTAATGAAGTAGTGGCATAAAATATGAATCTTTCAAAAAAAATGTGATCCCTACATTTTTTGTAGTCAATGTAAAAACTAACATTAAACAACTAAACACGCTCTTCTTGATTGTGACTTTGTTGAAAATATTTGGTATAAATAAAATATTCAAAAATTAAGTATCCTCACAATAATATTTATTCTTTGCAGGATTTGATACTCTTAAATTTGAAAAACATTGAAAGAAGAGAGGATGATCAGTTGGAAAAAAATGTGGATATGCTTGGAGATATGGAAGGCAAAAATAATCTTACATTTAGAAATCAAAATATGTACGAAAATCGGATTATTACAACTTCCACACAAGGATTATGATCCTATGGTCAGGCTAACTTGAAAGAAAAGTCACAAAATTGAAGTGAGTTGGAAGAAGCACAAAAAAAGATTCACCCAAATCAAATCATTGCACATGTGGATGCGGCCATCAATAAGAATACAAAAAAAAAGTTATGTTGTAGTGATATTGTGCATGCCAAGTAAAAAAATTATTACATGATAGACAAAATCTTTTAAAAGTGTTGATGTCAACATTGCTGGAGGCTTTAAGACTAACAAAGAAAATGATGGATGAACTATATGTTATCATATTTTAGAAATCTCAAAACGTCATAGTTGAACACATATTGGAAGGCGAGAACGATAAAAATAGACAGTTTTATAAGGTTTCATCCTACCCCTAATAATATAGATCTAAAAACTTGATGAAGGAATGTATACAGAGGATTTTAGTTGAGAAATAAAATCGCTAATATGAGAGAAATATCCCAGTTTAATAATGATAATAAAGTTTTTTTTTTTGGATTTGTTGGAATTATTTTGAAAAACAAATCTTGATTAGATCATTTCTATCAATCATTAAATTACTTATTCATAATCTTTATTAATCATTTTTTTCTTTCTAAAAACTACATCAAACTAGTACTTGTTTTTACAAATAATCCTAGAATTGTTGTTGTTCAATCTACTCTACTCAAGAATATGAAAGAGATAAGGAAGGAAATTACATGCTCACAACGTGACAGGTGGTATTGTTGGAGAATGAACAATTACATATTACTGCATTATCTGTTATTGACACATTCCAACCCGATTCTCCACTACACGGATCCACGCTGAAATCCCAATTATCGTTTCCTAATGTCCTTCCAATTTGCTTCAGAGTCTCCACTGTGAAGTAATTCAACTCACAATTAAAATCACCAACTATTTCAAAAGAGAAACATACACAATCGTTAGGGAAACAAAAATATGATCATGAATACCTTCACTAGTAGGCAAAACAGCAGTTCCATGGACAGTAATAAAGAAACATATAGCCACTGTTACTGTTAGAACATAGATTCTGAGCAACTTCATTTGGATCTCAAAATATTTTCTAATCGATTCACTTACGAAAACATTTGTCGGCACTTTTAACAAATCTATGGCAAGGAGAGAGAGATATTGCAGTCATAGGCACTATGTAGGTCCAGTAATTAAATTACATTTGACTTCCGAAATTTGAAAAAAATGACAACTTCATTCTGAGTTGAACATTAAGCGCTAATACATGAAGCACATTCTCAAAAGAAGCACAGGGTTAGAGTGAATATATATATATATAATTCATACATTTTAAAAAAACAGAGATTACAAACAGAAAAAACTACATTCAAAATTAACCATCCCAATCTGAAATTTTCGCATGCCATCTATTTTCATTGAGAGGCTTTCTTCCCCTTCCTTTTCCTTTTCCTCTTACTCTAACGATAAAAGGAGTTTGTATTGAAGAGAATGGTGTGTATTGTTGTTTCTCATTTTGAATTCACTCTTTATACGAGTCCGTTCTGATTTGATAGAAAGAATTGTTTCTGAGAATTTCAGGGTTTTACCTTTATTATCTTCAACTTGAATTTCTATATTCTTGTCTTCCTTATCTTAAACTTCAGCTTCAAACTCCACATCGGTATTGGAATCTTCTTTATCGGCTTTAGGATTCTCTGTTTCAGCTTTGAAATTCTTGGTGTTTTCATATTGAGTTTCCTCAACAACAACTTGAGGTCATCTTCCATTTTAGGCCTAATCCTTTGCATTACAGAAAATTTTCTTTTTTTCTTCACATTAATTCCCTTTACTTTATTTCTTTCGCTGCTTTCCTTTTTCTCAGAATCCTTCTTGCTTTCTTCTATAAATATTTGATCTTTGAGTTTAGCCTCCCCTATTTTCTTCTTTTTCTTTTCTGTTTCCTGACTTTTCTACTTTCTTCTTTAGCTTTATCACATTTATTGTGCAGAAAAGTATTACAGAAAGCACACATTTTTGGTTTCTATCATAAGAGATCTTCATGACATGCACTTTCCTTTTCTATCAACAACTACCATTTTCATTGGTAGGATACTCCTAGGACGCACTTCAATGATAATTCTAGCAAAGGACAAGTGCTCTCCTCCTTCAGTTATTGGGTCTATATATAATGGTTTCCCAATTGTACCTGCAAAGTGATTAATCACTTCAGCATTGTACATGAGGACTGGAATGTTCCAGAGCTTGAACCAAATCTGGTCAGTTTTATTTGGTCTACTCTGTAGATTCATCTCTTCTGACCACTTTTCCAGCTTCATGCAATTTGATCCTATGTAAGTATGTCCATTCTCCAAGATTTCTTTTAGATTTGTGCCCTTTTTGAATTGCAGGAAGTAGAGGTCATGTATGTTAGCAGAAACTTTTTCAAGTTCCTTTTCTCTCCACTTTTAATTAGAGCCTCTTTTGTAGTTGGAAATGGTAATATGTTTTTCCCAATGAAGTTTCAACCACCACAAACTTCTAGTCTTCAATATATTTCTCCTCTACTTTATAAGGCATTTTAAATTCAGAAGAAGAGTTGAGTACCTCTACCTTTGTTTGGATATCCTCCAAGTAGATTTTTCTTTGTATGCATGATCTTCATATTTCTTTTCTTCTTTATTCTTCCACACCTCGTTGACTTTCCATGTTGAATTACTCCTGATAGTGTAGGTCTTTGTTTTGGGAGCCTTCACCAACTCCTTCATTGCATCAACGGACCATTTAACCATCTCCTCATATTCCGTTTTCTTCAGTAAATTCCAGTCTTATAGATAATGAATATTGAGTTGGACTATTATTTGTTGAGCTTTCTCTTTACTGTCTGTGATTTCTCCCTTCTTAGTATGCATTAGGAGTTTGGTAATCTGGTTTTTAAGAAAAAACAGGCTGGCTCTTTCATTATAACCAACTTTCCAAATTCCTTATTTCTTCCCTTGTTTTCCTACAACATTTTCTTCAGAATTTTTAACAGCAATTGGTTCCTTACCTTTGCTACATTCCTGTTTTTCCTAAATTATTTCTTCAGCAATTCTATCAATTTTATTTTCAGCTACCTCCCTTAAACCTTCCATCACAAATTCTTTGACTTCCTTATACTTATTTCTTTACTTTCTTCACATTTTAATAAAAAAAACAGAACAAAGCAACTAAACAACAAAGAAGAGTAATTATAGAATAGGGTACACCAAAAACTCTATCTATACAAAACAGAGTAAAGCAAAAACCTTAACTTTCCAACCAAGCTTTGTAGATGAATGACCGACCTAGAAATTAGAGTCGATACCGTGTCGTTCGTGCCGATTGTGTGGATTGTGCCGATTGTGCCGATCATGCGCACTTTTGACAGAAGACACTAAGCAATTAACAATGTGAACACAATAAGCGAACAACGACCTTGATACCGTGCAAATCATACCAATCGTGTTGTTCATGCCAATCTTGCCGACTGTGTCGTTCGTGCCGATCGTGTTATTCGTGTATTCGTGATGAAAATTGTGATTTTGATCAAACATGATCGGGATTGATCAAACATGATCCAAATAGTTGCCAACATTATTAAAATCATGTTGGGATGCTTTTTGGACGATGATTCAAAATAATTAACCTAAGAACAACAAATCTGTTTTTTGGATTTTAAATTTTTAATTTGTGTTTTTGTTTTAAGATTAATTGATCGGTTCTATCTTATGCAGATAATTTCTAAATGATCCTATGATCAATATTCAACCATATAACACCATAAACATCAAACATACAAGCTTATACAATTTAAAATATAAAAATTTCAAATTCAAATAAAAAATATGAATTATAGGATGATTGGATTATTACCAAGGATTGAAGAACACTCTTTTGACCTTATGGACGCTATTGAGATGCTCAGATTCAAGTTTTAAGGCCTTATTCAAAGATTTCAAAAAATCCAGTTAGTTTATTGGGTGCGGCGAGGGCGCGTATTCTCTCCGTTGCAGCGGGCTATGTGGGCGCGCTTGGGTCGTTGGATGAGATCCCAATGCTCATCTGATGGACTAGTTTTCGGCTGTAGCTTCTTTTGCTGGTTTCGACTACACCCGATTACGATTTTATTTTTTTTTATTAAATTTTTAGGGTTTGTTTGAAATTAATTTTTCTTTCACTCTTTTGGCTATAATTTTGATTTTTTAATTACCCAAAATATTAAAATAAATGTGGCAAATATTTTACCAATTTATTTTATGTTTTTATATATTTTTAGGAATAAACAAATACTTGTTCTAAAGGAAATGGATACAATAATTCACTCTAAATTATTTATTTTTGTCCGTTTAATTTTTCTAAAATTATTTTGAGATAGAATGGGTACAACATTTATCCCAAATAATTTTATTTTTTTGTTTTGGCCTTAACCATTAATTAATTTGATTGATTACCACAATACAATAGTTGATCCTAATTAATTGCTTTAATTGGATTTTTGTCAGGGTTAACAATTTTGATTTTATTTATTTAAAAATAAATTAAAAATAATTATTTTATTAATATAAATTAGAGTAGATTTTTGAGTGCTTACACGTATTTATAATTTATATATATATATATATATATATATATATATATATATATATATATATATATATATATATAATACTTATTAAGGAAATAAATAATTTTTTTATTAATTTAATTATAAAAATATAATTTTTAAAAATCAAAAAATAATTACACTGTAATATTATTCAATATATGTCATCTCTACTTTGACGATAAGATTAAAAAAGATCCAACCAAACTTTCAATTTATTGGAGCGGTGGAAATGAGTCAAACTAAGTACACAATCTTTTAATTATTGTCAAGTATATTTTTGTAATCTAATCATCAACAGTTACTTGGTGAGTTTACTTTTAGTTGGGTAAATGATAGTTGATATTTTTGGAGCAATTTGAGTCTTAAAAGGTGGAGACACTAGTGTGCACAAATGATTTACTAAAATGAAATGAATTCTAACTTAGGGAAAACTTACCTGTGATGAACTTTAATTGTTCAATAAAAATGAACAAATTAAAAAGAGTGCGAAATTTTTATTCATTAAGTCTAAATGAACTAATATTTATTATTATTATTATTATTATTATTATTATTATCTAACATTAATTGTACTATCAATTTAGAAAAAAATGCGATTGAAAACCGTTCTGAATCTCCCTTTCTCGTAACTTAAAGATTATACTTATGTTTATTTTTTTATAATTTCAATTTTTGTAACTAAATTTAATTTTTAATATTTTTGTTTTAAAAATGTTAGATTTTAAAAAGAGTAATTTATTTTATGATAAATATCTTTAATTTTTAGTCTTGTATTAAATTTGTTTAATGTTATTTTTTTAAATAAATATTTTATTTACAAATAATATTATGTTAATTTTATCAAAATAAAAAAATTTCAGTATATAATATTATTTATATTTAGTATATAATATTTTTCGTATGTTCATTTATTTATAAGAAAATGTTTTATTAATTTATTTATAATTATGTTAATTTATCTTATCTAATATTATTTATATTTAAAATAAATATTTATAATTTATTAAACAAACCTATTTTATTTTATTTTATCATTGTAATAATATAATAAAAAGGGATGTAGCACAAATGTTAGGTGTTTTTTTTCCATACGAGAGGTGTGGAGTTCGATCCTCTATGTGTTCAATTTTGTGAGAGTTTCACATGTCGCAGTTGTACGCTTGCGCTCCACTTGTTTCTACACCTTAATGAGTAAATCAACGACATAATGAGTGAAGCGTTTACCTGAAAGTGATAAGTGAGCGCTTCACTTGAAAGTGTACAACAACGACAAGTGAAGAGTTCTTACAAGTGAAACGCACTTCACTTGAGAGTTTCACCTCAAATAGTAAAACAACGATACCTGAAAGAGTAAAGCATGCATCGACAAATGCAGCGCACTTCACCTGAGAGTTTAAAAAAAACTAACAAGTGATGCTCCATGGGTGCGCGCTTTATTCTTTCTTAAATTTTTTTAAAATATGAAAAAAATAAAAATATTATATATTAAATAAAAATAATAATAATAATAATAAATATGATAAATTAACATAAATATAAATAAATAAATAAAACATTTTCTTATAAATAAATGAACATAAGAAAAAATATTATATAATAAATATAAAAAATATTATAAAATAAATATTTTTTATTTTGATGCAATTAACATAATATTATTTATAAATAAAACATTTAAATTAAATTTTTAAATAAATAAATAATTTTTTAATAAATTGAAATAATTAGTATATTAAATGATGATTTAATTAATATATATATATATATATATTATATAATATATATATATATATAATAATAATTATTATTATTATTATTATTATTATTAGAGAAATGATAAAGCCAACGAATGACTAGCGAAAGCAAGGCCACGAATCCTACATGGCCTTGCCAGCTAGGAGAGAGAAAGAAAAAAAAAATTAAAACGTTTCTGCATATCCTGTTTCACCCAATAGGGTTTCATATTTCTGCATTTCTTTCTCTCTCTGAAACGCTTCATTTATTTCTCTTCTCCAGCTCCGGCAGCATTTATTTCTCTTCTCCGGCTGCATTTATTTCTTTTCTACGGCTGCATTTACTTCTCAATGGTATCCTTTTTAAGGATCTTTATTATTTTTTTAATAGATCCAGAGTTTAGATTTTATAGATCTAGGGTTTAGATTTTACAGATCTAGGGTTTTACATTTTAGGGTTTTACATTTTACAGATGTATATATGGATTTAAACGGTTTGAATTTTCAGGAAACAGAAGCACCAAACTTGAACAACCCAGTAGATGAAGAACTTAACCTGAACAGATCCACCCCCGTTGAACCCCAAAGGTACCCTGAACAGATCTAGTGGTTTCGGGACAAGAAAGGGTCCTTCCTTGTCCCGAAATGGTTGGTTTCGGGACAAGAAAGGGTCCTTCCTTGTCCCGAAATGTGTGGTATCTTGTAAGAAAATGTTGTGTTTCGGGTAAAAAAATTATGTGTTTCGGGACCCGAAATGAGTCGTTTCGGGACAAGAAAGGGTCAAAACCAACCATTTCGGGACAAACATTGTTTTGTTTCGGGACCCGAAATAGGTGGTTTCGGGACAACAAAGGTGGTTTCGGGACCCGAAACCATCCATTTCGGGTCCCGAAACACAGTTTCGGGACCCTAAATTCAGCCAAACATTAAGTAATCCAACTTTCGGGTCCTGAAACCATCCATTTCGGGTCCCGAAATCACACTTTCGGGACCCTAAATTCAGCCAAACATTAAGTAATCCAACTTTCAGGTCCTGAAACCACACTTTCGGGACCCTAAATTCAGTCAAACATGAAGTTATCCCACTTTCGGGACCCATAACAGCCTATTTCGGGTCCCGAAATCACACTTTCGGGACCCTAAATTCAGCCAAACATGAAGTTATCCCACTTTCTGGACCAATAACAGCCTATTTCGGGTCCCTAAATTCAGCAAATACCCAATAAATTTAGTTTTGGCTAACCATAATTCAACCATACACAATTAAATCAGACTTTCGGGTAACGAAAACTTTGTTTCGAGAACCATAATGCAGCAATACCCTAACCCTAAACCCTGAAACCCTAACCCTAACTGCAAAACCCTGACCCTAACCGCAAAATGCTAACCCTACGATTCTAAAATAGAAGATGTCTTATTTACCTTGTCCTTGGAGATCTTGGGGCCTTGCATGGAGATTTACCTGAAACACCAGCCTGAAAAGAAAATATTACGAAATGAACACGAAGGCGGACGATTCTGAAACTGAAATATTAAAGAATGAGAAGTGTCTTACCATTTTCGAGCGAAAGAAGAAAGTAGAAGTCGGGATGCCGGAGTGATAAATCGCCAGAGAAGACGCTGGTTCGTTCGCCGGATGTGATAAATTAAAAGAAGAAAGAGAGGGAAGAAGAAAGAGGAGCTGAAACGTTTTATTTTTTTTTATTTTTTTCTCTCTCCTAGCTGGCAAGGCCACGTAGGATTCGTGGCCTTGCTTTCGCTAGTCATTCGTTGGCTTTATCATTTCTCTTATTATTATTATTATGATTATGTGAAACAAATTTCACTTGAGAATGCGATTAACGATTCAAGTGAAGAGTTAATAAGAGATAGATAAAGTGTGTTTCACCTATATTAGCATTTTAGGTTGAACTCGGAAGGAAGCGGTCATCTTTTCAGATTTCAATTTTTCTTTTAAATTCAATTGTAATTTAATAAAATAATATTAATGTTGTATTTTGATTGATCCAAAATATAGGAACGTAGAAAATTTGTAATAGAAGATCCTAAGTTCTCTCCCACTTCTTTCTCCTTTCCTTTTTCATTCTTCTCTTTATCCACCATTTCACTATTAAAAGTATTTTTTTTGTTAAATCGAATATAAAATAGGTTAAATGAGTTAAACGTTTCAAATAAATACTTTTTTTTTGAAAAATGAATAAATATTAAAGAAGACAAAATGTGCCAAATATTTTTTAAATAAGCTAAAAACGTATTAAATAAATCAAATATATTTGTAACAAGTCAAAAACATGTTAAATTTGTAAAAAAAAATGAGTTAAACAGGATATAAAGAACCAATACTTGTTAAACGGAATAAAAATGTATAAAGAATCAATACTTGTTAAACGGAATAAAAATGTATAAATTAATACAAAAATATGATAAACGAGTTAAACACGTTTTCAACGGGACCAATAATAAAAAAATAAAATTTAAATTAACCAATTAATATCTGACCTAACATATATTAGTGAATAATATAAGTTATGTAAATTTAAATTTGATTTGAATAATAATTTTTTTTGGGAAAACGAATTAGCGTCTTTTATTAAAAATTCCAAAAAACGGGGAAAAACCACGAGATTAAGAGATCATTCTACAAAGACCTAGAATGATTTTGAAGTCGTATCATTCTGAATAAAAACAAAAACATAAATGAGCTATCTGATTATAATGTTTTCATTTCTAATGATTTTGGTAAACGGTAAATTCCAATTCCTACTGATATTCCAATTCTGCTCCGTACTTGGAACTTTTCTTCACGTTCCCGCAAGTGCACCACAATCTGAGACTGTGTCTCTCCATAATTCTTCAACACTTCTACGGGTTCTGCCATAGACTGTCGCATTACGTTCATTCCAAATGTTGTAAACTACTACTCCAAAGCCGCATTTGAATACGTTTATTGCAAATATGTTTCCTTTGGATTTGAGTAGTGATGCTTCTTTGATTTCTTTCCATTCCTTCGGGAAACTTATCAGCTCCAGGCTTTTAGAAAATCTGTCCCAAATTTCCAATGCTATACTACAGCTCTCAAACAGGTGATCAATGGTTTCTTCACTTTTGTTGTATAGAAGACAACTTAAGTTCAGGATGCTTATATACTTGCTGATACGGTCACGAGTGTTAAGTCTTTCCTAGAAGGCAAACCATATGATGAACTAGTATCGAGGAATGATCTTGGTTGACCATACAAGAGGAGCCCATTCTACTTTCTGCGTTTTTTCTCGGATTACCTCCAATATTCTTTTTGAGACTAGCTTCCCATTATCTTCTATATTTCATTCATGAACGTCGGGTCTATCTCGAAGTTGTATGTTACTGATGTGATCTAGTATCCTATGTCCTTCAAGATTTCTTCTCAAAAGTGAGTCATAGTCCCCGTCTTTTACGTCTCTGATTTTCGACACCGCGTAGTCCCTTCTGATACATGTATTTTTGAACTCCTCTTTGTGAATGATTGACTGGTTTTCAATCTAGGGATCGTGCCAGAACAAAGTGCATTTCCCGTCATCTAGCTGAATGTCGTAAAGACCTGCAATATTACTTCTTAGTTTAAGAATTTTTTTAGTGACCAGCTCATACCTTCATTGTTTTTACACGTCCAGATACTGGTTTCATGTTTCATAAATTGCGTGTGTACTCATTTAATCCATAATGATTCCTGGTTATGTTCCAATGCCCACAAATGCTTGAAGGTTAGAGCCTTGTTCAACTCGACGCTGTTCTTTAAGCCAATGCCTCCCTCCTCTTTCGGCTTACAAAAAGCAGTCTATTTGATTTTCTTTCCTCCTCTCCCGCTACTGCCCGATATGAAGTTCCTCATTAGCGTGTCTAGTTCCTTCATTACATTCTTCGGAATGAGCATCTACTACAACTAGTATCCAATTATGCTCATGACTACGGTTTTGATAAACTCGATCCTCCCTACATAAGAAAGTGTCTTCGCCGCCCAACCAGATATCATGTTTTTTACCTTTTCAATCAGCGGCTTACAGTGTGAGATCTCAATCTATTTTGCGGTTAACGGAATCCTTAAGTACCTTTCGGGAAAGCTTCCTTCCGCAATGCCCATGATGTTGAATATGTCGTGCTTTGTTTCATCCTTCAATCCACCATAAAATGCCACACTTTTGTTTTCATTAATAGTAAGACCTGTAACCTCAGAAAAAAAACGTTAGTGCAGCCCTAATAGTTTTAATGGAATCGACGTCTACGTGCGCTAGAATGAACAAATTGTCAGCAAAGCATAAATGAGTTACCTCCTCTACCTCACAAAAGGGTGAAAGATGTATGGACGATTCTTTCGGAACATCGCGAAGATACTCTCAAAGATCTCCATGATAGCTACGAAAAGGTAAGAAGAGAGGGAGTCTCTTTGCCTTACCCCGTTTTCACCCTTGAAGTAGCCTCCGTGGACTCCATTGACGCTAACAACAAAACACGATGAAGTAACGCATTACATAATCCAATCAATAAAAATCATAGGAAAAGCAGAAACAACCAGAAAATCCTGAATGGCTTTCCATCTAACAGAGTCGAAAGCTTTCTTGATATCTATTTTGAAAGTCACTCTTGGGGATATTTTCTTTTTCCCGTAGCCTTTTAAAAGGCTCTGCATGAAAAGAATATTATGAGAGATTGTCCTATCAAGAATAAATGCAGATTGATTAAGATTTATTATTTTTTTATGATATTTTTAAAGCGTTTAGAAATAATCAATTAATAGTATTGTTTAACTATTTTGAATATTAATTGCTTAATACCATGTTAGGTTTATATTAGTTGTAATTTAATAATATAATATTAATATTGTATTTTGATTTGATTTGTACAAGTAGAAAATTTGTAACAGAAGATCCCAAGGTGTCTCTCACTTCTCTATCCTCCGTTCCATTATTAAAAGTAAAATGTTTTAGTTAAATTATAAAAGATAGGTTAAACAAATTAAAGTATTCAAATAAATATTAAATAAGACAAAGTGACTAAATTATTTATTAAACTAACTAAAAACGTATTCAATAAGTCAAATATGTGTGAAACAAGTCAAAACAGGTTAAATTTGTCAAAAACAAGTTAAACATGATATAAAGAATGAAATACTTATTAAACGGGTTACAAACGTGTTAATCATTATAAAAATATGTTAAACGATTCAAAAACACATGTAAAATGGAACAAAAAAAAATAAAATATTGATTGAGATTACCCAATCAATATTCCACATAATATATATTAGTGAATAATATAGACTTGGTAAATTAAATTTTAGTTTGAATAGTAATTGGATACTTATCTTTTTGCTCACCCCTATTCAAAATTACAATCAATCAACAATTTTGAATTAAAAACTATTTAAAAAATTTACTATAACAAAGACGTAAATATGTGTGAAACAAATCAAAACAGGTTAAATTTGTCAAAAACAAGTTAAACATGATATAAAGAATGAAATACTTAATAAACGGGTTACAAACGTGTTAATCATTATAAAAATATGTTAAACGATTCAAAAACACATGTAAAATGGAACAAAAAAAAATAAAATATTGATTGAGATTACCCAATCAATATTCCACATAATATATATTAGTGAATAATATAGACTTGGTAAATTAAATTTTAGTTTGAATAGTAATTGGATATTTATCTTTTTGCTCACCCCTATTCAAAATTACAATCAATCAACAATTTTGAATTAAAAACTATTTAAAAAATTTACTATAACAAAGACGTAAATATGTGTGAAACAAATCAAAACAGGTTAAATTTGTCAAAAACAAGTTAAACATGATATAAAGAATGAAATACTTATTAAACGAGTTACAAACGTGTTAATCATTATAAAAATATGTTAAACGATTCAAAAACACATGTAAAATGGAACAAAAAAAAAAAAAAATATTGATTGAGATTACCCAATCAATATTCCACATAATATATATTAGTGAATAATATAGACTTGGTAAATTAAATTTTAGTTTGAATAGTAATTGGATACTTATCTTTTTGCTCACCCCTATTCAAAATTACAATCAATCAACGATTTTGAATTAAAAACTATTTAAAAAATTTACTATAACAAAGACGTAAATATGTGTGAAACAAATCAAAACAGGTTAAATTTGTCAAAAACAAGTTAAACGTGATATAAAGAATGAAATACTTGTTAAACGGGTTACAAACGTGTTAACACGTGTAAAATTAGACAAAAAAATAAAATATTGATTGAGATTACCCTATCAATATTCACCTAATATATATTAGTGAATAATATAGGCTTGGTAAATTAAAATTTAGTTTGAATAGAAGTTGGATACTTATCTTTTTGTTCACCTCTATTCAAAATTACAATCAATCAACAATTTTTAATTAAAAACTATTTAAAAAATTTACTATAACAAAACACGCTATAATTAATGTTAGAACACCACTTATTACATGCATGTCAGTTGTCGGATCGGCCCCAACTGGGATTGTAAGGATGGAATATGGTCAGCTTTGATTAGCTGTAAAGATTTTTTTTTAATAATTAGATGTGATATATATATATATAATATAATATAAACGATATATCTAGTTATTTAAGGGTTCGTTTGGATACAACTGGTTAATATTACAAGTTATTTAAAAAGTAATAATTAATGATTATTTTAAGTATGTATATAAATTTTTAGTAAAGATATAATAAATAAAAATTAATAATTTAAAATAAAATCTATTTTTATATTTTAATTAATTAATTTATCTATTTGATGAATGAGAAATATAACTTCTCTTCTTCAATTAATCCCGAACAAAGTCAAAATCAGTCAATTAAACACTAAAGATTTATAATTTAAACTCTACCCTAAATCAAACCAAATTCAATAGTTAGAAATATATATTAGGATCCACCTCATGACTTACCAATGTGTTTTCCAAGGAGTGGACACTCCCTTAAAATTAGCCATGAAAAATCTAGATTTCTTTTGTAGGTAACTTAGTTTCTCAACATGCAACAAGACAGTATACTAATGTCTTTCTTGATTTCAATCCCAATAAATTTTCTTTCATTTCTAAAATATTTCATATCCCCTTCTTAGAATATTCTTAAGCTCAAAAATAACCTTCATACAGTATAGGCAATCAACACATCATCTATTTATACCAATAAATATATTTTGCATGCACTTTTTCATCCATGACATGTTTAACATATTCATTTACAAAAAAAATTATTGTTTCTTGTGAATGAATTTCTTATCGCAAAACTAACAAACTTTTTTTTTTTGAAAAACGGTTAAAATCATTTCATTAAAATCCCAAAAGTTGGAGGGTCAGAAATCAAAGCTAGACAAACCCTAGCTATGATGAAAGATGACAATAAAAAAACCCTAAAAAAACTGATTAATAGCATTCATACATTCTAAAAAACAGAGATTATAAACAGAAAAGACTACATTCAAACCTAACCATCCCAACCTGAGATTTTTGCATGCCATCTATTTTCATTGAGATGCATTCTTCCCCTTCCCCTTCCCTTTTCTCTTCCTCTTCCTCCTCCTCCTCCTCCTCTAACGATAAAAGAAGATTGTATTGAAGAGGATGATGAGTATTGTTGATTCTCTTTTTGAATTCTCTTTTTTTACGATCCCGTTCTGATTTAATAAAAATAATTATTTCAATTTTCAGAGAGCTTTTACCTTTGTTATCTTCAACTTGAATTTATGTATTCTTGTCTTCATTATCTTCAGCTTCGACTTCAGACTCTACATCGGTTTTGAAATCTTCTTTATCGTATTTAGAATTAAAACTAACAAACTTCTTATATATTACCTAGGAGATTGTTTCAACACATGTAAAGATTTCTTTAAATATAGTTGTTTTTAAATTTAATTGATTTTAAACTTTGAATTTTAAAGAAAAAAGTTTGAAAACATAATTATTCTTAATCCTATGGAGAAAAGATGAGATGCACCAAAACCAAAGGAAGCTACAACTTTAAAAATGTATAATAAAATTTGGTGATTCAAATGAGTTTAATTAATTTTAAATTTAATTTGGTGAATCAAATAATAAGAGCAAAAATATATTTGTATTCGGCCAGTAATGCATGAACAATGGCTTTGGCCTAAAGGCAAAGACCTCGATGTAATCAATTGTCGGGATAAGATTTGTATTTTTTTTATAAAGACCCAATAACAAATTAACACCCCCTCCCCCCCCACCCCACACACACATAATAATGTTGTTGATTTGAATTAAAGTAATTTGGAAATGGGACTTCAGGGTGGACCCATTCTTTTAATTATTTTATAGTGAGAAACTCATAAATTGGATGTTAGCTAGGGAAGACTAATTGGGACTTCAGTGTAGACCCATGCATTTGAAAATCACATTTTTTTTTGTCTCTGGAAATTTAACAAGATTGCATTGTTAATTGTTTGTCTAATAAGCATTACAATTTCATTCATCTTCTAATCTCTCTTGAATAACTTATTAAGATATTTACATTCAACTTAAATGAAAATTGTCAAAATTTATATGACCATTTCATGAAAGTTTTTTTTGTCACTATTATTGGATCATAATCAATTTTTTTAATCTATATTTAGATTATAATATGTAGTATTGTTGTTTTATTTGATATATATATATATATATATATATATATATATATATATATATATATATATATATATATATATATATATATATATATATATATATATATATATATATATATATAAATTATTTTTTGAATAATATCTAAATATTAGTATATTTTTGTTCAAATTTATATAAATATTCTTTTATACATTTAAAAATCGCTTATTGTCATTTTATGAAAAAAACCTAAAAAAGGGAAATGAGTTTTAAGAAACAAAACTAGAGTACAGACCCTAATTTTGTTAAAAATACCAACTGAGTTTCAAACAACTAAATTACAGAATAAATAAAATAACAAACAAATGAATTACAAACAAGTTATCAAACAAAAACTATTTGAATTTTCTTTTCCTTATAATCATTTTATAGGGGATATTCCACCTTTGACTGTGTTTCCAACTGTTTTTATTAATCGAAATTCCCTCTATGTATGTATGAGAGTGTTGTCATTAAAAATAATATCATTCCAAACTTTTCCTTATGTTCTCTTATTCGTGATATGAATTATTGTATTTATTTCTCTCCAAGTATTGTAGAGTAGGGCTCCAATTTTTTTTTGAAAACATTCACCCTTAGATTTTTTCTGTACAAGCTCAATGATTTTGTTTCATGTACCTAAAAGTTAGTGATATTCATATTCTTAGTAAAATTGACCCAAAATTTGAATACAAATGCGCACTCCCTAAACAAGGATAGAGCCAAGATTTAAAATCTACTCGGCTAAAACTTTTCACAAAAATCAATATAACAATATAAGTTTTTATAACCATATTTTAACGTAAATTCGTTTAGTTTCATAACGATAACTAACAGGATGTCATCATATAGAAATACGTAATTTCTGATTTTTTTTCAATTAAAATTTCATCAAAACTCTACTTTTTGAAATTTAGAACAATATTTTACATTTTCATTATAACTAAATTTATTTATTTCGATCGGTTCAGATTACGAATGATTATCAATTCTTGGCTTAAAAAAAATATTTTTTTTTCTTTCTCTCGGAATTTGACATTAAAAAAGTAATTGAATTTTAAAATTTATTATCTTTATATCATATACTAATTAAGAAAATTATGAAAGAAACATGAAGAATATAAAAATGATTCACACATGCACAAATGTATAAAATTGAAATTGTACAAACTTAGTTAATTAATAAATTCAATCTAGAACAGGCAGAGTACGACCATTCCATTCGATATAGCCCTATAAACTATAAGGACCTAGTTACAATGAAAGAAAAAAAATTAATTTTTCAAACTAGGACTTACTGTTAGGGACATATTTTTTTTTATTTAAGTTTAACGAAACCTATTATTCAATAGCCTCCCTCAATTCCTACTTGTCATAAACTTATGAGTACACTCGAATTGTATAATTAAGAGTGAATAAATTATGAATGATTCTATCTTAAAATAATAAATTATGACTGATTAATTAGGAACGATTACTGTAATAATATATATATATATATATATATATATATATATATATATATATATATATATATATATATATATATATATATATATATATATATATATATATATATATATATATATATATATATATATATATATATATATATATATATATATATATGAGTCATTCGGGCTATTTCATTAGGACCATGAGGTGCATATTAATTAAGAATTAATATATTATATAGGATGGAAAGGGGTGCAATCCAGATCTTCTGCTATCGATTCTCGTATTCCCCTGTTGCGGACCAATCAAAATGCAGCATTATTATTATATTAATAAATCAATCTAGGTAGGAGAGGGGGAGGGAGAATCCGGAATCCGGGTTTCATTCCAGGTTCACCCCAGACACCGTTAACGGAATGTCCAGTTAACGTACGGAATTAATATATTATTCATATGCTCCAGCGAAGATCACTTCTCTCCGGGCGCCATGTGAGAAGGAAGAGTGAGTAGCGAAGGGAGCGAAGATTTCCCCGCCCAGGAGCCCTGACCTTCATGTAAACCCCCCAATCCACCCATGAGAAGACCGTTTGCCTGTCATGAAAATACACTTACCCTTGTATTTAAGACCAAAATTAACATGAATTTTATATTTCCATTTATTAAATATTAATTCAATTTATTAAAAATGACATTCAGCGAATAAATCTTCGCTTCAATTACTTCATTTTTATTTTTTAATTTTTTTATGAAATTTTTATTTACGGGAAGACGCTAAGGAACGAAGAAATCTTCGCTTCAATTATTTTTAACCTGACGTTCATGTAAAACCCCCTACCCTCCCATGAGAAGACCGTTTACCTCTCATGTAAGTACACTGACTCATGTATGTAAAGACCAAAATTAACATGAAGTTAATATTTCCATTTATTAAATATTAATTCAATTTATTAAAAATGACATGCAGCGAAGAAATCTTCGCTCAAATTACTTCATTCTTATTTTTATATTTTTTATTAAATTTTTATTTACGGGGAGACGATTGAAAGCGAAGAATTCTTCGCTTCAATTATTTTTAACCTGACTTGCATGTAAACCCCCCAACCCACCCATTAGAAGACCGCTTGCCTGTCATGGAAATACACTTACCCTTGTATGTAAAGACCAAAATTAACATGAATTTTATATTTCCATTTATTAAATATTAATTCAATTTATTAAAATTGACATGCAGCAAATAAATCTTCGCTCAAATTACTTCATGCTTATTTTTTATTTTTTTATTAAATTTTTATTTACGGGGAGATGATTTAAAGCGAAGAATTATTCGCTTCAATTAATTCAATTTTATAGCGAATACCCCTTCTCCCAGGTTCAATGGAATGAACAGACGCTTTGTGAGAGAAGATTTGTTCGCCTAGACCAGGTGCCATGTAAAATGTAATGATTAGACGCTTTTCGAGAGAATACTTATTCTCCCCTAGTCTAGGTGTCATGTGAAATGGAATGAATAGTCGCTTTTCGAGAAAAGACTTGTTCACCTAGGTTCCATGAATATATATACACCCTAATATGATTATTTTATAATCATTTCCGCCCGATGAGGTGACGAGACGATGTAACCCACGTCATAGCATCCACCGATGCTAATGGTGGATGTGGTCGAACTATCAAAGTATTGAAGACAATATTGAACGGGAGTTGGGTCCTTACCATTGATTGTGAGACTCTGTTATTCTTAACTCTTAACGCAATATTCATTTTCACATATATGAAACTAAAAATACAAATTTCTTTTGTACAGGGATAAAATCATCATTGAGATCAAAATGTTACGTTGACGAGGAACCGTACGAGGTGCAACGATATAATCATGGGACTGTGGGCGGTCCAAGAGCTGGCAAAATGTTGTATTTAAACAATGTAAGTTTTGTCTGATTCCTCCTCCTCGATATCTTCAATTCTCCATGATAACTGAAAATGTTTTGTATTTTATTTCAGCTGCCGAAACTGTTCGACAATTACACCTTTATGTTTGCAGGGGAATTCATCCCGGCTTACAAACAGGATCTGATGGGGTTTGTAATAGCTGGAGGAGGTACGACTAAAGAAATGGAGAATCTATTTGTTGGGCCCGAGGACGACAAAACTATAGTTGTATACGACGAGTCTCGGCACGATGTTAATGAACTGGTTTGGGTATTTGAGGCAGTGAATCCTTTAACGGCATATTTGGATGTATATGGTGTTCCTCACACAAGCTTGCTAGAATCCATTGCTGCTTGTGATTTGTAACCTTTGTTTACATAGACTTGTGTTGGTTGAATTTGTTGCTGAATATTTGAATATTTGACATTCTTGAATTTGTTAATGTTATTTGTGATTTCAGATTTCCCTTTTTTGTTCTTAGTATTGTATTTTTTTTAAACAGCAAAATTATCATAAACGAAATCTTTAAACATGAAATAATGTATAACTTAAAGTAAAGTCTAAATTTGTATTAATTTATTAATACATAGCAATCTATGTAATAAGCGTTCCTTGTGTATTTACAAATCTCACTTAAATGTGATAAATGTTGGTTGAATTTGTTACTGAATATTGTGAAGCAATCTTCGCTTTCTGATCAAGCGCTTGATTGATTAATATTAATTTATAATAATGTTCTTCATTTAATTATTAAAATCAAATATATTTTTTATCAAGTCACCTCACCGCCACCTAACACCACCTTTTCATTAAATGCTGCCATGCAGCCATGCTGCTAGATTTGTACTATTTTCTTTCTCACCTGTCTGAGAAGCAGTCGACCATTTCTTCGCCGGAGTTATACTCCATGGTCTACCATCGACCTTTCCTTCGCCGGAGTTATAGTTCATTATAATATCAATCCATTTTCCTAAATTAAAATGGTACGTTTTTGAATTTCATCTTCCTTCTCTACTTTTCTTCATAACGTTTTTTTATATTTTTTGAATACTTGACATGAAATGTTCTGTTCTTGTTGATTATCAGGAAGGAATACACATGAACGAGAATGATATTAATGATTTAAGGTATATTTTTTTTGTTTAACTTCTCTAATACTATAAGATGTTTTCGATCATATTTAAGCGAATAGCTCTTCACTTATAGGATTGTTGATAATATATAGTGAAGCGAAGCTCTCTTCGCTTATTGGATTACTGTGAATACTAGTGAAGTGAAGCGCTCTTCGCTTATATTTCAATCATTTTACAATCATCTATAAGTTTTGGTGAGATCAAGATTTATTTCCTACGTGTTCTAAAATTTAACAGCGAATCTGCTAGTTGTCGTCGTCAATTGAATTTCGATGAAAACGGCCAACCTTTGGAGGACATCAAAGCCAACTTAATTCCACATTTAGGTAGGGAATTTGAGAGTGAAGAAGAAGGCTACAAATTCTATTTAGCTTACGCTAATCTAATAGGATTTGGTATAAGGCGCAGTTCAAAACATGTTGACAACGATGGTAAAATACTGGATAGAGTTTTTTGTTGTAGTGCACAGGGTGAATGGGTAAAAGACAAACGGGATGTCAATGTGAGACGTAGCCGTTCTTTGACGATGTTCGGTTGTGAAGCAAAATTGAGGATAAAGAGGTTAGAGAATGGAAAGTTCCAAGTGGTAAATTTTATTAGTGAGCATTGTCATCCTCTTGCAAGTCCAAAGAAAACTCACATGTATAGATGCCATAGGAATATTTCTGCAGTTGCAGGCTTACATATCGAGATTGCCACTCACGTGAGAATTCCTCCTAAGGCATCCCATGCTCTAATGTCTAAACAAATCGATGTAAGGGAGAATCTTGGTTTTCTTCCTAAGGATTACAAAAATTACTTGCGAACGAAAAGAACCAGAGACTGTAATTTTGGGGATACAGAGGGTGTATTAGAGTATTTGCAAAAAAACAATTAAATGATCCAGGTTTTTATAATGCTTTTCAACTTGATACGGACGATTTGATAACGAATATTTTTTGGTGTGATTCCAACATGCGGTCCGATTATTCATACTTCGAAGACGTTGTCAGTTTTGACACGACCTACAAGAAGAATAAGGAAGGTCGTCCAGTTGCGCTTTTTGTAGGTGTGAATCATTACAAACAATCTATTATTTTTGGTGCAGCTCTATTATTCGATGAAACTGCGATGACTTTTGAATGGTTGTTTGTTACTTTCACCAAAGCTATGCGTAGAAAAAAACCAAAAACCATTCTTACAAATCAAGACGCGGCCATGGCTAAGGCCGTGGCGTCTACATGGCCCGAAAAAAATCATCGTCTATGTATTTGGAACATATTTCAAAATGCAGCCATACATCTAAGCTCCGTGTTTCATAATTTCAGAGAATTTTCGAAGGATTTTTCTTCATGTATATATGATTTTGAAGAAGAGATAGAGTTTGTTGAAGCTTGGAATCAAATGTTGACAAACTACGAGCTTGAAAACAACGACTAGTTGAAACGTATGTTTTGCATTAGGCGGAAGTGGGCATTAGTGTATGGACGACATATGTTTTGTGCTGATATGACGACTACACAGAGAAGTGAGAGTATGAACAGTGTGTTGAAAAGGTATTGCTCCTACAAACACAAGTTTTTAGAATTTTTCAAACACTTTGAAAGACTAATCGATGAAAGAAGATATGATGTGTTGAAGGCTGATTTCAAATAAATTACCAGCCAACCAAGTCTGAATTATCCAGTTTTGATCTTAAAGGATGTCTGCAAGGTTTACACTCCAGAGGTATTTAAGTGCTTTGAACAACAATGGTTTTTATCGCATGATTGTGGTGTAGAAATGTTAGAGGATGTTGACACACACAGAAAATATAAGGTAACCCCCCACACTAGGAGATGTTCTCATACAGTTACAGTTCATAAGAATGATAATAAGAATATCGAGAGTAGCTGCTGTAAATTTGAATTTGGCGGGATTTTGTGTGCTCACATCCTAAAGATTTTCACGACGATTGACGTGTTGAAGATTCCTCCTGCGTTGATATTGAAGAGGTGGACAAGAACAGCAAAAGATGGATTATTTGGAACTGATCCAATCGTGGACAATAGTAATGTTGATCCGAGTGAGATTCATAACATAAGATACAGAGATTTGTGTGGCTTGTCCATGCATTTATTTACAAAGGCAGCCGAAAGAGATGACACGTATAGGCATGTCAAAGAAATTATGCTTAGCCAGTGTAAGTTTGTGGATAAAAAATTACAAGAGAGTATAAATATGCAAACTCCACCAACTGGTGTATCATGTTCTGCCGAGGGTGCCCATGTTCAAGCGAAAGGAATCAAAACTAAGAAGCCAACAAAGTCTGGTAAGAGAAGGAAAGATGGACTAGAGAAGACTCAAGAAAAAGAAAATCAACAAGAATAACAAGCGAATCACAGAATCCGGTATGAATTTGCTGACTTAACTCCTTTACTAATAATTGGGTTATTACTCTTCATTTATTAACAGACTTTTAAATTGATATACCGTTCCAGCCATCAAATGCAATGCCAACGACAACTCCTCAGTTCTCAACTCCTCAACAATGGGACGAAAGTTTCAGCATGGACGCCGATACTCCGTTCACTGTTCTTTTGTCATCTCAACTATCGAATTCCAGTTTCATGTGAAATCTGATATGTATTTGTATGTATATTTGATTTGAAACCATGAAGAAGGTAGAATGTATGCATGGGATGTTTTATGTAATACCAAATGAATGAAAACATTAATTTCCTTCTAAAAATAAAAGCATGTAAATGAAGCGACTAATTATTCGCTCCCAGTCGACTCCTCTTAATTATAATTTTCATTAAAAATTTTAAAATAAAAACCTAAAATTTAAGCGAATAAATAAAAACAAGTATTTGAAGCGAATATTTATTCGCTGCATGTTTCTTTCAATAAATTTATATTTTTGTAAATTTTGGTATTTACATGTTAGAGTAAGTGTAATTACATGTATGCTAACCCGACTTTTCATGAGTAGGGTGTGGGTTTTAAATGAACGCAAAGTTTAAAATAACATGAAGCGATGAATTCTTCGCTCAAATTCGACTACTCTTAAATAAAAGTTTTCATATGAAATTGTAAAAATAAAAACAACTAATTGATGCGAAGAATTCTTCTCTCCAATTCGACTCCTTACATTAAAATTTCATCAAAATTTTTAAAATAAAAACAAGTATTTGAAGCAAATATTTATTCGCTTCATGTTTCTTTGAATAAATTTATTTATTTAATACATAAATAAACAATTATTATATTTTTGTAAATTTTGGTATTTAAATGTTAGAGTAAGTGTAATTACATGTCAGGTAACCCGACTTTTCATGGGTGGGGTGGAGGTTTTACATGAACGCCAGGTTTAAAATAACATGAAGCGAAGAATTCTTCGCTCCAATTCGACTACTCTTAAATAAAAGTTTTCATATAAAATTGTAAAAATAAAAACAAGTAATTGATGCGAAGAATTCTTCGCTCCAATTCGACTCCTTACATTAAAATTTTATCAATTTTTTTTAAATAAAAACAAGTATTTGAAGCGAATATTTATTCGCTTCATGTTTCTTTCAATATACAAATTAATTTACAAAAATCAAATCTCATTAAAAAAATTTGTATATACATCTTCATCATTGTAAAAATGTCAAGTAAAATTATATGAAAAGTTTAATTACACAATCTGTATGCATCTTCATTATTGTACAAATGTCAAGTAAAATTATTTGAAAACTTTAATTACACAATCTGTATACATTTCCAAATTCATCCACTAATCCATTTACCGCAGGAATTGTACACATTGTTCCTGACTCTGTTGAGCTCCGAGCCAATTCACTAAGGAATATTACACAACCACAACACACAATCCGAACGAGTCTTATTTACTGCACATCGGTTACACCACACACAATGATGTAATACAATACCTTTTACTCAATGGTAAAATACACACAATACAAAAACACTTTCAGTCACTATTCGAGGCCGTGCGTATTATCTTATGTTACTGTTTCTCTCTTGTTTAAGCTTTTTCTTGGTGATCTCACGCGTATTTTTCTTCGGCACCGTGAGCTTCTATTTATAGAGAAAATATGACAACGGTCATAATTTTCTCTCTCCACTGGATTGGTCATCTGAAGCCACGCCGGTAATGTTTAGGTTGCGTGCACGTTTTGTCATTTCGGACACTTGGCAGCCATGCACTTTGGTCGGCTTGCATTTTGGACACATGGCATAGATGCACCAGGTCTACCGCATGAATCAGATGTTGCTTATAGAGTTAAATAAACAGTTTCATTATTGTTTTCGTTGCATGCTTCTGATCCGGATCTTTTCTTCTTGTGTATTTCTGAGAGATCTCTATATCGTCATATTACGTCATCTTCTCAGATTCATCACTTTTCATATTTTTCTGTTGATCTTTTATGATCTTCAATAAAGAATGAGTCAGTCAGATGAATCAGCCGGATGATGATATTTTTACTAGCCGATCCGGTTGAAGGAGTTCAGCCGTTTTTACAGACTATGACCGGATCATTAATTTATGTACTTTCGCCGGTATGATGCGTCTTGATCTGTACCTGCACAGGAAGATTGAGATTGATTATGTTCTTTGGCCGGTTAAAATTAATCTACTTAATTTTTCTAACAATTTCTCCCTTTTTGATTATTTAGAATAAATATTTAAAACTTGTAATGTATGACCGGTTTAAAAATTAACTTCCTTAATTTTTCAAACAATTTCTCCCTTTTTGATTATTTAGAATAAATATTCAAAACTTGTAATCGTTGGCCGGTTTAAAAACTTAAATCAATTTAGGAATTATTGTAATTGAACAATCCTAAAATATTTCTAAGGGAAGAAAACTTAGGCTCGAGAAGTGTCTTTGTGAGTATGTTAGCCACTTCATGCTTGTTCCCTTCATGTGATGTGTCTGTCAGTAGCCGTCTAGCTGTCCGGATGCAATGTTGTCTCTTCCAAGCTTTTGTCTTGATTTACCTACATTCATAGACAATAGAAAATCTGGTCCCCATTTTTCTTTGTGTCCGTGACTTATTAATCCCTTGGGAATCCATACTTTGATTATTTTGATAGATTTTCCATTGTGTGTATGTATAGTATATCTACCTGCTGATGATTTAACTTTAAAGGATGATTTTCGGTAAACATCTCTTGACTTTCGTTCAAGTTTTTCTTTGCCATACAAATTGGTTGTCCTTCTCTCAGGTTTCAGCCAGCTTGAAGTTGGCTTTACATAAATCATCTCATCCTTTGAAGTTAAATCATTACAGCTTGTAATTTCTTCCTTGAGCTTCTCATTCACAAATGAAATCTCACTTATTGAAACATCAACCTCTTTGATTTGAGATGAACAACTTGAACTATCATACTTACTTTTTGAAATAGTTTGATTAAGAGATTCTGACAGTTTCTATAGTTAATGACCATGTCATTGAGTGCAGCAATTAGATCATTTTGGGTAAAATCATCAAAGGAGAGATCAAATACATTAGATTCTTTCTTAGTCGTGAAGAAGGTTTCAACTTTATCATAACTTTCGCTGGATGATGAGTCATCCGAATCGCTATCGGCCCATTTTCCCTTACTTTCAGCAGCCATTAGAGCTTTATGCTCTTTCTGGTTCTCCTTTGGTTGATCACTACCTTCAAACAATTGGATCAACTTTTCACACACTTCTTTTCCCGTTTCGCATTCCATGACTTTCTCGAAAGTGTTGATGTCCAAAGATTTGAAAATATGTCTCATGAAATGGTTGTCCAGGTTGTTTCTTCTTCGATCTTCAGTCGTCCATGCTTCTATCTCCTTGTTAAACTTTATCGGTCGCTCCTTAGAACTTTGCTCATCTCATCATCGAGCGTGATCAGATGTAGGTACGTTTCTTCCAGGCCTTAAACGCTTCACTGTTTAGCATCGGTGGCTTGTCACTGTGGGTCATGCTTCCCATCTTCTTCGGTTGCTTGAGTGCTTAGATTCTTGGTCTGATACCACTTGTTAGGATCGGGATCGCCCTTGGAGGACCGGGTTACGAAATTAAGGGAAAACGCTTAACAACACAACACACACACCGGTAATAGTCCGATTAGAGACTAGAACCGCTTCTTAACACTACACAAGTTGTCACAAACCTTTTGTACCGGGTTCAAGTGCGGAAGTGGTTTGTTTCAGCTTGAAACAACACACACAGTTCGATTTGGAAAGTAATTAGAAGGAGATATCGGTTTAAGGAGAAAGTCGGTTTGGTTTAGGAAGATATTAGTTATTTCGGTTCGATTTAGATATTTTGGTTAGGTTTGAGTGAGTAAACCGGAATATGAATGTAAAGAACACAAGACAGGATTTTATGGATGTTCGGAGTTTAATCTCCTACGTCACCCCTTCTTCTCAAACAGTGAGAAGGATATTCACTAAGGAATATTACACAACCACAACACACAATACGAACAAGTCTTATTTACTACTCATCGGTTACACCACTCACAATAATGTAATACAATACATTTTACTCAATGGTAAAACACACACAATACAAAAACACTTTCAGTCACTATTCGAGGTCGTGCGTAAGATCTTATGTTACTGTTTCTCTCTTGTATAAGCTTTTTCTTGGTGATCTCACGCGTATTTTTCTTCGGCACCGTGAGCTTCTATTTATAGATAAAATATGACAACGGTCATAATTTTCTCTCTCCGCTGGATTGGTCATCTGAAGCCACGCCGGTCATGTTTAGGTTGTGTGCAGGTTTTGTCATTTCGGACACTTGACAGCCATGCACTTTGGCCGCCTGAATCAGATGTTGCTTGTAGAGTTAGATAAACAGTTTCACCATTGTTTTCGTTGCATGCTTTTGATCCGGATCTTTTCTTCATGTGTATTTCTAAGAAATCTCTATATCGTCATATTACATCATCTTCTCAGATTCATCACTTTTCATATTTTTCCGTTGAGTTTTTATGATCTTCAATAAAGAATGAGTCAGCCGGATGATGCTATTTTTACTAGCCGATCCGGTTGAAGGAGTTCGGCCAGTTTTATATACTATGACCGGATCATTGAGTCATGTACTTTATTTAGTATGATGCGGCTTGATCTATACCTGCACAGGAAGATTGAGATTGATTAAGTTCTTTGGCCGGTTCAAATTAATCTACTTAATTTTTCTAACATGAAGTTTGAGAGATGATCTGAAAAATTGAGTTTTCTAAGCAAGCCAAAGGAAACAGCCCAAAAATGGTTCAAACATAGGAACATTCCAGCATACATGTATAATACAAAAGCTCTAAGTCACTTTGCTAGTATATTGGGGAAACTATTATGTATGGACCCAATTACAGAAGGATAAGAGCACCTTACTTTGGCTAGAATAAGCATTGAAGTGCACCCTCAAAGTACACTGCCAAAGAACATGACAATTGTTGATAGGAAGGGAAAGTCCACATTAATGGAAATCTCATATGAATGGAGGTCAAATAGGTGTCCTTTCTGCAATACTTTCCAACATGTTAGTATTAAATGTGCAAAAGCAATTGAGGAAGAACAGAAAATCATCAAAGCCCAGGAAGCAAAAAAGCAGGAAAATGAAACGGAAGAATCATGAATGGAATAGCATATTGTGGAAATCAAGGATAGTGATAAAAAAAGACAAAAATGAGGAAAATGCAGAGGAGGAAAGTAATAAATTTTGACGATTGAGAATTTAATGGTTCAGACTTTGACAACTCAATCTCAACGCATAATTCTTCCTCTTCTTATAAATGAATCTCTTACTCCACCTATTTATCAAAACTCTTCGTTTCTGTAATATACATCATAATAGAGCAAAGTGAAAAATTATCATCAAATATTACGTTTTTACTCAAATAACTCTTGTCTTAGATGGAGACTATACTATGTATCATTTGACACCATCTCTATAGTTTACAAATACTCCATTCTACATTTTTTACTCAAGAAAAAGGTTAACACTTATCTTTTTTGACATGATAATAAACTGTGCAACCAAAAATCTTCAGACCCGAGTCATCCATAAATTTGTCAAACCACAACTCGTAAGGTGTTTTACAATTAATCCTACTATGAGACCCACAATTTAGCAAATAATATGTTGTAGTTATTGTCGATGCCCAAAATTCTATCGAGCTTTACAATAGAGAACATGGACCTTCCTCTCTCCATTAATGTATAATTTATTTTCTCAGCCACACCATTTTGTTGTAATGTATGCCTAACTGTGTGATGATGGTCAATCCCTTCATAGTTGTATAACTGATTAAATAGAGACAAACAAAACACTTTATAGTCATTATAGACAACATTCGGCTTATGACCCTTTTAAGTAGACCACTTGTTGTATTTCTTCTTTTCTCTCGCTCAATCCTCCCCTAGTAAACCATCCCAAGGCTTGACTGTCTATAATAATTCCAACCTCCTTGTGGCACAGATTTCTCGAATCAAGGGAAGATCTAACGTCATCTAGACTTATTGTAGCTTTCTACATTCAGAGGCTGAATAAATGTTTCTTTAAAAGCAACTTGTTGGTGACCGACTTTGTCATGTAGAGGCTCTCCAACTTCAATCATAATCCAACGACCTTCTCTTTCTCTAAGACCTCGATGATGTCATCATCTACAAGAGATAACCATAATGTTAAATATATCTTCTCCTCTAGAATGGACATTTTAGTGGTTATTTCTGTTCTTGTCGATCACTTCATTGGCCCCCAAAACCTTATTATTTTAGTAGATTGTATAGCCCACATCTTAATTTACCATAAAATGAAATTGTTTCTCCCTGTGAACTTGTCGATCTTAATACTTACTACTACCATCTCAATTGAAAAAAACAGACAATTGAATAACTTGGAGCTTTAATATCATTCTATAAGAACGGAATGCAAGAGATGGCGTAAACAATAAAGAAAAACATATATTTAATGTGGTTCACCATGATAAAATTTGGCTACGACCATCAGAAGAGATAGTATTATTGAGGAGATCAAAACATAGATTACATCATGATAGACTAGGGTTATGATACGAGTTTATATAATACTTTCTCAAACCCTAATAGATACGAAATTGGGACTAAATGCAATGTTTTTAAGACAGTAAAAATTGAGGTTTCACATTTAAATAAGTCTCAACTAGCACTAATAAAAAAGTGGTTTTACCGAAAGATTTTTTTGACACATTTATATATCTATCGGTATAGGTGCCGAAAGGAAGAAAATTGTCGCCAATGAGAAAAATACCGACAATCTCTACATTTCTTTTGGTATTTTGAGACAATACCGAAAGATATAGTCCATATCTTTCGACTTTAAATCCATCTAAAAATAGTCTTTTTTTTTGAAGTGTCAATACCAAAAGATATAGACTATATGTTTTACCTTTGATCCCTTTCAAAAAAAATTCAAAAATTGGCTAAATGTTGGGATTTCTTTAAGGGATATTCTGAAAGATATAGACTATGTCTTTCAGCTTTGATCCCATCTAAAAAATTTCAAAAAAAGGCTAAGTGTTGGGTTTTCTGTAAGGGGTATACTGAAAGATGTAGAATATATCTTTCGGCTTTGATCCCTTTCAAAAAGAATTTCCAAAAACGGTTAAGTGTTGGTTTATTTAAGGGATATACCAAAAGATATAGACTATAACTTTCGTCTTTGATTCCTTCAAAAAAAAAATTAAAAAACGGTTAAGTATTGGGTTTCTTTAAGGGATATACCAAAAATTATAGACTATATCTTTCGTTTTTCCCTCTTTCCATCAGTTTACTTATTGAAGGCTAAAGCCGAAAGATTTATGTATATCTTTTGGTTTTACCTTATAATATTGAAAGATTTAATACAAATCTTTCGTTTTTGGTCTCTCTTCCATAATTTCTTTCCCCTTTTTCAATTGGTATTTTGGTTTTTAAGTACATGAAACTTTTTTAATTGTCCAAGCATATCAATTGTGAGTTAATATTCCAAGTATGGGGATTACGATTGAAGTTACAAGTATAGATTTGTGTTTGATTGTACTTAGAATAAGTGATTATGTTTTATATTTGTATGTGTAGGGGTTTGTGTTTAATTTCTAAGTATATGACTGTGTTTATGTTTTTAAGTATAAAATATAAAAATGTTTAAATCAAGCTAAAATAATAAATTGAAAATGTCAAATACCGAAAGATTTGTATTAAATCTTTCGGTTTTGAAGGGTAAAACCGAAAGATTTTACTAAATCTTTTGGGTTTGGTCACTTACAAGAAATTTTCTTTTCTTGGTTATTGAAGGCCAAAGGCGGAAGATAGGTATATCTTTCGGTTTAACCCCAGAATACCGAAAGAATTACACTAAATCTTTCGGTTTTGGTCTCTCTTCCCTAATTTATTTCCCCTTTATCAATTGGTGTTTTGGTGTCTAAGTACATGAATCTTGTTTATTTGTCCAAACATATCAACTATGAGTCAATATTCCAAGTATGGGGATTGATTGAAGTTATAAGTATAGGTTTGGATTTGATTATATAAAGATGTATAAATGTTTGTGTTTGATTATACTTAGAAATGAGTGAGTATGTTTTATATTTGTATTTGTAGGGGTTTGTGTTTAATTTCTAAGTAAGATTGTAATTAGGTTTTTAAGGATAAAATATAATAATGCTTAAATCAAGTTAGAATAATAAATTTTATTAAATATTTGGGTTTTGAAGGGTAAAACCGAAAAATTTGGCTAAATCTTTCGGGTTTGCCCACTTCCCAGCAGTTTGATTTTTTGGTTTTTGAAGTCAAAGTAGAAATATTTATGTAAATATGTCGGTTTTACCTTCTAATATCGAAATATTTAATACAAATCTTTCGGTTTTGGTCTCCCTTCCCTAATTTCTTCCCCCTTTTTAAATTAGTGTTTTGGTTTTAATTACATGAATCTTGTTTAATTGTCCAAATATATAAATTGTGAGTTAATATTCCAAGTATGGGGATTATGATTGAAGTTACAAGTATAGGTTTGTGTTTGATTATATAGAGGTGTATAAAGGTTTGTGTTTGATTATATTTAGAAATGAGTGAGTATGTTTTATATTTGTATGTTTAGGAGTTTGTGTTTAATTTATAAGTAGGATTGTCATTAAGTTTTTAAGGATAAAATATAATCATGCTTAAATCAAGTTAAAATAATAAATTTGAAAATGTCAAATATTGAATGATATGTATTAAATCTTCTGGTTTTGAAGGGTAAAATCGAAAGATTTGGCTAAAACTTTCGGGTTTTCCCACTTCCCAGCAGTTTGATTTTTTTGGTTTTTGAAGGCCAAAGCCAAAAGATTTATGTATATCTGTCGGTTTTACCTTCTAATACCGAAAGATTTGATACAAATCTTGTGGTTTTGGTCTCTCTTCCCTAATTTCTTTCCCATTTTTTAATTGGTGTTTTGTTTTCTAATTATATAAATCTTGTTTAATTGTCCAAACATATCATATGTGAGTCAGTATTCCAAGTATAGGGATTGTGATTGAAGTTACAAGTATAAGTTTGTGTTTGATTATACTTAGAAATGAGTGAGTATGTTTTATATTTGTATGGGTAGGGGTTTGTTTTTAATTTCTAAGTAGGATTCTCATTAGGTTTATAAGGATAAAATATAATCATGTTTAAATCAAGTTAAAATAATAAATTTGAAAAGGTCGAATACCGAAAGATTTGTATTAAATCTTTCGGTTTTGAAGGATAAAACCGAAAGATTTGGCTAAATCTTTAACCACTTCCCAGCAGTTTGACTTTTTTGGTTTTTGATGGCCAAAGCCGAAAGATTTATGTTTATCTATCGGTTTTGTCTTCTAATACCGAAAGATTTAATATAAATCTTTCGATTTTAGTCTCTCTTCCCTAATTTCTTTCCCCATTTTCAATTGGTATTTTAGTTTCTAATTACATGAATCTTGTTTAATTGTCCAAACTTATTAATTGTGAATTAATATTCCAAGTATGGGGATTGTGCTTGAAGTTACAAGTATAGGTTTGTGTTTGATTTTATATCGATGTATAAAGGTTTGTGTTTGATTATACTTAGAATTGAGTGATTATGTTTTTTATATTACGATGGTTCTAACTATAATTTTATTTTAAATGTAGAAAAAAAACTCAATCAATATTGTAAACCTAAGACAAGTGAGGATTCCCCACCATACGGGTAATAAACTATTTTCACGAGTGGAAGAAGAATTGGTATGTACATTATTCTATTCGATTAAACTTACTATAAATAATGTAACTAATTTACTGATGAACAATTTATTTGAACAGAAGGCTGAACTCGGACGTCCATCGACTAATATAGAGAGGTTTAGAAAGACTCAAACCCCGAGAGTCACCAAAGACAACCCAATCTCAACGCCGGACCAACTGTCACAAGAGAAGATCGTAAGTTAAAGTTTAATTGAAAATTTAATAGAACTATAGCATAATTATATAATGAAATTTTAAAATGTGCAGGCGGAGATAGAGCAAGTAATTAGTGACACGCCAAATATCTCAGATTTTGAGGTGATCGAGAGAGTGTCCGGGACCAACGACACAGGACAATGATGAGCATTGGGTCAAGCGTGTGGTCATCGCGCTTTCATGGTGATCGGCGGAGGAGCGACAATTCTCAACGTGGAGGGTCGTCGTTATGGGAGGAGAACCAACAGCTCCGGGTGCGGGTCAATGAACTCGAAAGTAACAGTAACAAAATGCAAGCTGAATTAGCGGAATCTCAACAACAAATTGCATTTGTATTATCACAGTTACCGAATCAACCACCACCCCCGAGTTAGTACATTTCAGTAAATGTTTTTTTCATGCATTATGTACTTTTTGGATGTGGATTAGTTTATCGTGTTTGGAGTAAGTACTTTTTGGATGTGAATTAGTTTATCGTGTTTGGAGTAAGTGCTTTTTAGATTAGTAAATTGTATTTCGTAAGATTAAGAATTTTGGAAATGTAATGAATTTTTTTGTTTATGGATTGTATTGTATTTATTTTTCTTTGGTTGATAATTAACAAGTTAAGGTTATGTAAAAATAAACAAAATCATTAAAAATATGTAAAGAGGGAATAAAGAAAGATATCAAGGAATCTGTCGGAAAATCCTATTAATATAATTCTGACAGTTTTACATAAATCTATCAGTAAAGGATATATTTGTCGGTAAAGGTAATACCGAAAGATTCATTGAAATCTTTCGGTAAAGTCATTTCCAAAATATTTCAATAAATCTTTTGTTATTTATCTGAAAAAAGATTAAATAGCCTATTCGATTTTTTATATATTCGAGCTGTTGTCAGCCTAATTAGAAGAAATACGATCTATGTTAAAATGTCATTTTATAATTAATGTCGATAGATCTAATCATATTTATCGGAAAAGGATATGCCGAAAGATATACATAAATCTCTCGGTATATGTTCTACCGATAATTTTGTAATCTGTTGGCTAAGGACCTAAACTTTTACCGACAAGAGCAATGCCGACAGATGCCGACAGTCTGACGGTTTGTCGGTAAAGGGGTATTATCGACATATATATGGCTTTTACCGACAGATTATACTTTCGATAAAATACTCATTTTTCCTAGTGTAGGTAACAACAATATTTTGTCAAAAAGCTTCTAAAATATTCACACTATTTTCCTTGTTATATTACCATAAAAAAATATCAATTTTTTTTTTAATTTTAATCTTATATCAAGATTATATATATACCAAAAATATAATTTCCTTCTTGTTAAACATTTTTTCCCTCCAACCTCAACAAAAAATGATTAATTTATATATATATATAAATATATAATAAAAATTTATATTTTTAAATATAAAATATTTAATTCTTTAATTTATTATTTAAATAATATCATTAATAAAATTTTGATTACTCATTCCTCGTAAACTATTAAAATTAATCTTAAATATTTCACATGAATAAAGGCCAATTGAATGCCGACAGGCTACCCACCACCAAATAATTTCTCTAAGAGCTTGTTTGATTGGGTTATTTAAATAAATTGATTTATTTATAAAATGTTGAGTAATATTAATTTTGAGATCTATTTTCTTTGATAAAAAAAAATAAAAAAAGTATTAATATAAAAAATATGGCTTTTAAAAATAAATCAAAAAATTATAAGAATTTTATAATTTAAGAATAAAAACATTAATTTATATTAAAGAGAAAAAAAAGTTGCAATGTGGGATATTGGTTAAGTAAGGATAAAAAAAAAATGGTATAACAAGGACTGTCCAAAAGTCACGCGGGTCACCCTACTGCCTAAATCTGATCTCAAATTTCTTATATGTACAAACCAACTAGACTAGTTGTCACACAGGCAAATAACGCAGCGGAATTTTTACTCAATTTTTCGCCCTTATGCGGCTTGTTTTGCGCACTAAAACAATCAGCCAACTCCGAGGTTCACTTCTCTCAGAACTCTCGGTCCTGGCCATCCACAATCAAGCCAAGACCGAGGCCAGCTATTTTAGGTCATAACACTAGTCTACTACTTACGTCAATACATCACACACAATCTCTGCGCAGACAAATCTCAATATTTTGAGATCAGAAATGCGGCTCTTTCGGATTTATGCTCTAATAGCGACCCTATGTTTTGTTACTACTATCTATGAAGCTGCCGGTTTGCCTGCAAGTGAAGGTACGATCGTATTTCTCATTACCATACCATGTGTGTCTAGCCTTTCTGATCGAGTCGTAGATTTTGAATTCTAATTGCTAGTAATTTACAGTGGAGACTCTAAAACAAATTGGAAGTAAGTTAGGAAAGACTAATTGGAACTTCAGTGTGGACCCATGTAGTGGAAAATCCGGTTGGTTCACTCCACCAACTGCGGACACGAAGAACAAATCTTACAATGCAGTGACTTGTAAAGATTTCTTGTCCATCAACAATATTACAGTCTATCACGTTGTAAGCATGTAATTTCCTCTCCTTTTATTACTATTTTTAATTATTAAAGATTTTTCTATTTATAAATTAAAATACTAAAATATTATTTATTTTAAAAAATATATATATTTAAGATTAATTAACTAGATCTAAATTTTGAAGATATCCACCATCATTTTAAATGAAAATGGTCAAAATATTTATCACCATTTTATGGAAAATAGTCCAAACAATATAAAGTGATTTGTTTTTGTCAATTTTATCATAAATTTATTTTTTGATCATTTTTTTCAAATCGACCATGAAAAATATCCTTAACATTGCTTAATAGGTTCAAATTTTCGGACCATCTTTCTAACTTTATTCAGTTGGATTCAATATATGTATACTCGTTTTTTAGAATTTCATCCATATTTGATATCTTCTTAAATTTTAGAAAATAGAGATTATGTACATTTGCTAAAATTTTCTCCAATCACTTTTTCTCTCATTGCTTCATAAGTGCTTCTTTGGTGACTATGATGGAAACTCTATTATTTTTATGTAGTTTCCCACCACTACATTTTCCCATTCCCTAACACAATTTTCTTCTACTACAGCAATCAATTTAAATTCAAAAGGAGAATTCAGTACCTCTACTTTTGTCTGTATATTATCCAAGTAGATTTTTCCATTACATACATGATCTTTAGTTTTTTTCTCAATGTTGTTTTTCCAAACTTCATTGATTTTCTATGTAGAATTATTTCTGATAGTATAGGTCTTTGATTTATGAGCATTCATTAACTCCCTCATTGTTGCAACAGACCATTTTACTATCATTTCATATTCATCCTTCTTGAGTAAATTCCAGTTTTGGAGATAGTGAATGTTAAGTTAGACTGTTGTGCTTTGTATTTTCTCCTTTCGAAGTAGTAAGTACAATCTCTCATTTCTTAGCATGCATCAGGAGTTTGGTGATTTGTTTTTTTAATCCAAATAAATTGGTCATTTGATTATATCCTATCATCCAAACTCATTATTTCTTCTCATTGATCCCTACATTATTTTCCAAAGCTTTTGGGTAGCAATTGGATCTTTGCTGATTTCCTGCACTTTTTTGTTAATAACTTTTTCATCTATTTTGTTCATTTCTTTCTCTGTAGATTCTTTGACTCCTTTAAGAACAAAGTTCTGCACTTCTTTGGCTTGTTGTTTTCATTATACCCATATTCCAATAAAACTTCAGAATAGGGGATTAAAGTCATATTAACAATCTTGAAACGATCTTATTCAAACCTTAGACAATTTTTCCCCAATGTGTCGAACGTGCCAGACGTAACTATCGTGACGATCCTGCTGAACGTGTTAGACGTGCCGATGATCTTTACTCCGAACACGTTTCCCGTAACTAACTACTAACTTAACTTAATCGTGCGATCGAGCAACTATGTCGAACGTGCCGATTGTGCCGAACGTGCCCACGATCTTGATTGAATATGCGAATGTGCACGTATTTAGGGAAGAAATTCAAAATTTCGTCGCTAGAAAATTTTCGTCGGAAATCTCTAGAGCTTTTCTCTTTATAATGATAATATTATGTATTGTTGTATGAGTTTTAGTGATGAAAAATACAAATATCATCTTGTCATCTCCGGTCCAATCAAATTGGAGAAAATAGCTACAAAAATGACAATTTAGATGGAGTATTAATTGGCAAAATTAAATGGAAGAATAAAATTGACATACTTATTATCATTCATTCTCTAAGTTATAAAATATGTCTCTTCAATCTATTTATGAGGCTTATTAATAATACTTGGAGAGGTCTCTTCCTACACGAAGGTTGAATTCTGACGTGTATGAGGAGGGTGAAATTTTATTAACCAATTCAAAAATACCACTTGACAATCCATTTTCAACCTCGTTATCTCGACTCTCCTCCACCACAATATTATCTAATACAAAAAAATCATTTGTTAAATGGTTAATCGTCACGACGATGATCATTTGCAACATCTATAACCTCGATTTCCTCATTACACTTCTTAAGATTATTCTTTTCATTATTCTGCTTTAGATTTGTAAGACGAAAATGAGGCAACACTTCTTGTACCCCTACTATCTGGACATAAACCAATCATCTTCGCATGCGACAAATCAATAGTCTTTCAAGTCACTCAACAACTCCTTAAATTAACATACCATTTTCCATAGTCGATCGTGTTTATAAATTGATCCACTAATCCCACGGAAATCCTTTTCCACCCTACCTCACGTTTCAACTAGGTATTTTCATCCATCTCCAAAAATCCATCTAAATCGTCTCCCACACTCTTCAAACATTCAGAGCTCCAACAGGTCGAAGGCAACCAAAATAGTCGGATTCATGTATCACCAATCCTTTCAGTTTTCTGTACATGTTTTTTTCGTTTCCCCCGATCGTTCCTCTAAACATTACCTTGTCATTAAGGGTAGGTTGTGCGATCTGTAAATTATCGATCCCATGTTTTACCTTCCTCACGTGCTCCCATGGTATGAGACGATATATTTTTTTTTATGATAGATCCGACCCGTACATTGTTTTTAAGAAACAACGTAAAAATGGGGTGTCTACAAGTTTGGACAAACAACATTCCCAAATTACTATCAAATTTAGTTAAGTGTGCATGTTCACCCACATCAAAAACCGATGGACTATTAGTCATTCTAATATTATCAATATGATAAATATTTCCTCTACTAGATGGATTACCATCTTTGCATGGGGCATAATTAAAGTAATGCGAAATTCAATCCAAAAAAAAAAATCTTTTCCCTAAGAGTTAAATTCAGACCAAAACTCACCACTCAAGGGCCAATTTTAAGTCGTTTTTGCCCAAACATACTAAGACAAGAACATATGAATCAATTTCAAATGATCCAACCTAAACTTGATTGTCTTATATTTTGTTGGTGCGGAAAATATTATAACTAAGAAAATAGGATTTTATTGATAGAAATCTTTAAGTAGCTACAGCTCACTTAATTTTGATATATTAAAAAACTAATGAGAAACTCTCAATTTAAAGGATAAAATAGAATAATCTAGAACTCAAAGTAAATGCAATTCATGACATTAAGTAATGCATCTCTTGAGCTTCATCTTCCTCTCACGATCGATCTTCAACTCTTGAGATTCATCATCACATTTAATGTTTTCCAAGATTATTAATTATTTATTATTTTTAACACCCCCTCTTAATTAGTAATCTTGAGTTTCTTCTTGAATTTGTCGAACTTGTCAATCGTGACGGCTTTGGTCATGATATCTGCTGGCTGATCCTCTGTCTTGATAAACTTCATGGAAATTACTTCTTGAGTAACCAAATCTCGAATAAAATGATGTCGTAGTTCAATATGTTTGGACCGAGCATGAAAAACAGGATTCTTTGTCATTGCAATAGCTGACATATTGTCACAATGAATAATTGTCGGCTCACATTGCTCAAACTTCATATCCTTTAAAATTCTTTGAAGCCAAACAGCTTCACAAGCTGCATCGGTACATGCTATATACTCTGCTTCGACTGATGACAATGCCACAGATTTCTGTTTTCTTGAACTCCATGATATTACATTTGATCCAAGACAAAAGATATAACCGGAGGTACTTTTTCGATCATCAATCGAGCCTGCCCAATCACTATCTGTATAACCAACCAGCTTACATTCACTTTCCTTTTTGAATTCAATGCCTTGAGTTTTTGTGCCTTTAAGATATCTAAGGATTCTTTTTGCGGCTGCAAAATGAATTTGACTTGGCTCATTCAAAAATCTAGAAAGCAAGCTTACCGAATGTGTGATATCCGGTCTCGTGTTGAGATAGATTAATGAACCAATCAACTTTCTATAACTAGTTGAGTCAGCTTTCTCACCGTCGTCGTTAACTTGAAATTTTTCATTCAACGCCATATGAGTGGAGAGGGGCTTGCATTGACTCATATTGAATTTCTTGAGCAGATCTTCAATATATTTTTCTTGAGATAGAAAGATTCTTCCTGGACTTTGCTTAACTTGTATACCAAGAAAATATTTCATGAGTCCCAAGTCTGTCATCTCAAAATCTTTCATCATTTGATTCTTGAATTCTGCCACCATAGCTTTGTTTGTTCCAAAATAGATGAGATCATCTACATATAAACATACAATCAAGAAATCTTTGTCAATAGTCTTCACATAGAGAGATGATTCACTTGTACTTCGATTAAAGCCTTTCTTGATGAAATAGCTATTGATTTTGCTGTTCCACGCTCGGGGTGCCTGCTTTAACCCATACAATGCCTTTTTTAGTCGATAAACTTTCTTCTCTTCTTCTTTGATCTCAAAACCTTCGGGCTGCTCAACATACACCTCTTCTTGAATTTCTCCATTTAGAAAAGCTGATTTTACATCAAGTTGAAATATATTTACCTCCAACTGAGCTGCAATGGCTACACAAGTACGGATTGTCTCCATTCTTGCAACAGGAGCATAAGTTTCTGAGAAGTCAACTCCCGGTTGTTGAGAATAACCCTTGGCGACAAGTCGAGCTTTATGTTTTTGAATCAAACCATCCTCACTGTACTTTACTTTGTAGACCCATTTTAAACCAATAGTTTTCTTTCCATCTGGCAAGTCCACGAGTTCCCATGTTGAATTTTTCTCAATTGTAGATAACTCGTCCTTCATTGCTTTTTGCCAATATTCCTTTTGAGAAGCTTCTTGGAATGACTGTGGCTCACAAGAAAATAATCCAAACTCAATTTCATCATAAATGTCTTGAACCATTCGGGTCTTTCTTGGAGGACTATCTGAATCAGGTTCTGAGTCTTGTGCAGAAGGTTGAGATGAGCTAGCTTGGGATGTACTAGCTTGGGATGCAATTGGATCAGTAAATAGTTGTGATCCCAAGTCTTCAACTTCTTTCCCCTTCCAATTCCAAGTAGCTTTTTCATCGAAAACAACATCTCGAGATACAATAATTTTGTTGTTCAATGGATTCATCAATCGATATCCCTTGGATTCATCACTGTAGCCAATGAACACAAGTTTTTGGCCTTTCTCTTCAAACTTCTCCCGACTTTGAGATGGGATTAGAGCATAAGCAATACTCCCAAATATTTTTAAATGATCAATGACGGGCTTTTTATCATACCAAGCTTCAAATGGAGTCTTATTTCTGACCGCTTTGGTTGGTGATCGATTGAGAATATATATAGCTGTGTGAACAGCTTCAGCCCAATATAGATTTGGAATTCCCTTTCCTTTCAGCATGCTTCTCGCCATCTCTACAATCGTACAGTTTTTTCGTTCAGCTACGCCGTTTTGTTGTGGAGATCTACTAACGGTTAATTGTCTTTTGATACCATTTTCTTTGCAATATTCTGTAAAGGAATTTGAGAGATATTCTCCTCCACGATCAGTTCTCAAGCACTTCATTATATGACCACTTTCCTTTTCAGCTAGAGACTTGAATCGTAAGAAAATAGAAAATGCTTCGGACTTTTGATTAAGAAAATAAATCCACATCATTCTTGTATAGTCATCAACAAAGAGAATGAAATACCTCTTATCTCCAGGAGTAGGAGTTTGCATCGGGCCACATATATCAGAATGGACAAGTTCAAGTGGTGCTTTTGCTCGCCATGTAGTTTTGGGAAATGGGAGCTTGTGCATCTTTCCATAAATACAACCTTCACATATATCATTCATCACTTGAATAGAAGGAAGTCCAACCACCATATTTTTCTCTTTTAGCAGCTGAAGTCCCCGTTGATTTAGATGACCATATCGAAGATGCCAAAGCTTAGACAAATCTTCATTTTCAACTTTTAATGCACAATCATTTTTCAATGGAAACGTGAGAGAAAAAGTCTTATCTTTCATTTCGACAGTTGCCACAACCACATTCTTCTTTTTGTCAAATATTTTGCATCTTCCATCATCAAAATATACCGAGAAGTCCTTCTTAATAAGTTGTCCAATACTAAGAAGATTATATGAAATATTAGGGACATAAAGAACATCCGTGATAAGCTTTTTATTACCTCCCGAAGTTGGAACAGCAATGGTTCCTTTTCCTTTCGCATCTTGATAAGAACCATCTCCAAGAACAACGGTTGAAGTAATGTCTGAGTTGAGCTCCACAAACATATCTTTATTGCTGGTCATATGGTTGCTAGCACCGCTATCAAGATACCATCGACTGTTTGACTTCTCTTCACCATTCAGAGAAACAAACATAACGTCATAATCTTCTTTCACAAATTTTGCATCATCTTCTTTCTTCTCCTGATTTTGAAATCGACAATCCCTTTGAGAATGATTAGGGATTTTGCATCTTTTGCATTTGAAATAACAATCTTTTGACTCATGATTTGTTTTCTTGCAAATGATACAGAAATAAGAATCACCAGATTGTTGTGGTGCTTTGCCTTTCCAACCGAATGCCTTTTCATTTTTCTTACCAAATTTGTTGTGATGACTTCTTGAAAACGCTTCTGGTACTTGCTTGGATTTGAAGGCTTGATCAGTTGATGGAGTACAAGAACGATTAATTCTTTGCTCATGTGCTAGAAGAGATCCAGTCAACTCATATATTGTCATTTTGGACAAATCTTTTGATTCTTCAATCGCAGCAGCAACATGATCAAACTTTTGAGGAAGGCTTCGAAGAACCTTTTCAACAACCTTTTTGTCTTTGATTTCATCTCCGCTGCTTTTTATTTGATTGACAATAGTAGAAACACGAGAAGAAAAATCTTGTACCTTTTCTCGATCTTCCATCTTTAGATTGTCAAAATCTTTCCATAGGGCTTGGAGTTTTAATGCGATCGTCTTCTCCGTACCTTGAAATTCCTGTTTCAATATCACCCAAGCATCTTGAGCCTTTTTTACTCCAAAAATACGAGGGAATATGGTTTTCCCAACTCCTTGTTGAATATAGCGCAAAGCTAATGCATCTCGTTTTTTGAGATCCTTTTCAAATTTCGCATATTCTTCGTCGTCTTCATCGGGCACATCGAGTTCTTCTTCATCTATCATATCCCAAAGACCTAGGGATATGAAAAATGTTTCCATTTGGCTGCTCCAGAATTCATAGAATTCACCTTCAAAGATAGGAACTTGACTTGGAGAGTATGAGAATAGAGTAGATGCCATTTCAAGATTGAAACGTAACCTTGCTCTGATACCAAATTTGTTGGTGCGGAAAATATTATAACTAAGAAAATAGGATTTTATTGATAGAAATCTTTAAGTAGCTACAGCTCACTTAATTTTGATATATTAAAAAACTAATGAGAAACTCTCAATTTAAAGGATAAAATAGAATAATCTAGAACTCAAAGTAAATGCAATTCATGACATTAAGTAATGCATCTCTTGAGCTTCATCTTCCTCTCACGATCGATCTTCAACTCTTGAGATTCATCATCACATTTAATGTTTTCCAAGATTATTAATTATTTATTATTTTTAACATATTTTTCATTATTTATCTCAGTAATAGCCACAGCTCTTGTCCACTTCACCACCATCGTAGAGAACTCAAATGATTTCGATCCCGTCTTCACTATTTTGGACCAATCGCTCCAAATTGTATGCCTACCTTCATTCACAATATCAACATACGACGAAGTACCAACTGCACAAAAATAAGCTGCCCAACATCTCGAACTCTAGAACAACCCCCGCATCTGGGCTACCACCGCTACCCTCGACCTTACGACTCATATCCAAGTTCAGCCCAATGGACACTCCCAATTCAACCCTGCCAATGTCTGCACTAGATTCGGCGACTATTTCCACATTCTTACATTTTCCACGCCCATCTCGCTTTCTCGAACCGGGTTGATAGAGGTGGCCGTTGGGGCTTCACATACACTCGGGTGAAGATCGACGTCAACACAACCCTCCGGCTCCCCCACCACATTTCTATATGACGATGACGGAACGAGATCACTCTCACCTGCAGGCGACCATTGACTAAACAAATCTTATGTCCACTCCTATTGACAAAAAAATAACCTTCTCTGTCATCTGACTCGACGTGCGGACACACAACTACCCGCCTCCACACAAAACTTGACCGCGACCCTTCGACAACCCTATATTCTCCCTCTCGCACTTTCTTACTTAACTTTTTTTGTTCTTTCCTAACTTGATCAGTTAAATCGGCTTAAAATATATACATGACTTTTATTTTTTTAAACTCTCTTTATACACAATTGTTATGATCGAGATCGCCGATAGGGGTAAGGGAGACCTCTTACAACACACAAAACGGTTGGCGCTAATTCGGTTAAGAATTAACGCTAGTCTTAACACTACACATACTGTCACAAACTCTTGAACCGGGTTCAAGGGAGGAAATGTTTATTTCAGTCTGAAGCAACACACAGATCGGTTAAAGAAGAGAGTAGAGAAGGATCAATTAGAATGAGGGAAAAACCGGTTCGGTTGGTTTGATGACCGAAAATAAATGAAGAACACAAGACACAAATTTTATGGATGTTCGGAGATAAAACTCCTACGTCACCCCTTCTTCTCGAACAATGAGAAGGATATTCACTAAGGAATATTCCACCACACAATACAACACACAATCGAGTCTTATATACTGCTCCATATTCACTTTACAACACTCACACAGTATTACACAATTTTAATTCTAATTCCAATTATAATTTTATAATTAACCAAATTTATCATTGACAGGTCTGATACTATTTTTGTTTATCAATAAATCAAATTACAGAGTTTAAAATAGTCCCTCAACTAATATGGGTATTCTAAATTGAGTATATATAAAATATACATCAGATAGAAATTTTCAATGTTATTATTTTTATAAAAAAAATTATGGGTTTTGATGGAAAATAAATAAATATGTATAGGTCAATTGAAAGATAATAGAAGATTTGGGGTGAACTGATAAAAAAATCATTTTAATCTAAACAATATATTATTGCAGAATTCTTAAATATCAGAATCTAGCAGGCAGTCTTCCAGCTGAAATTATCAACCTACCCTTCCTTGAGAATATGTGAGTATCCTTCTTTAATTCCTGAATGTTAATATGACTTGCAAACTATAAACATTTTCATTAAATATTTCATTTTGGTATATCTTTACTTTGTAGTGATCTTAGTTTTAACTATCTTAATGGAACCATCCCTCCAGAATGGGGCACCACCAAACTATTAAACATGTGAGTACCTTTCTATACTAATTCATGGTTCAAAATGGGGTGATATTATCAATAAATGTTAATCGTAACGCAGCTCGATAAATGGGAATCGAATAAGTGGAAGAATTCCAAAAGAATTGGGAAACATTAGCACGCTCAAAAGGCTGTAAGTATTCATAAATTCATTACCCCCATTTTTTTCTCTACATATGAAATGCATGGTTAATTATAGGAGTTTGGAGTTCAACCAACTATCAGGGGTCATTCCTTCAGAGCTTGGAAACCTCACCAATATAGTGACCATGTAAGATACATTTTTTTTTTATTTTAATCAAATAACATTAATCATCTTCTAACATGCAAAATATTAACAATGTTATATAGAAACACCATTAATTATCAAGTCACTATAAATGAATTAATCTGAAATGATTAGTTTGCGAAAACTGACAATAAGATTTGACATTGTTTATTTGATTACTAAGGTTATTCACCTCAAATAATTTATCTGGTGAATTGCCACTAGAACTTGGAAAGTTGATCAAGATGGATGAATTGTAAGTTTTGAATTTCACTTTCTATATTTTCTTTCTTTCTGACTAATGCGATGTTGATATTCTTCAAATTATTGAAACAGTTGGATTAGTGATAACAATTTTATGGGAAAGATACCAAAATTCATTCAGAACTGGGTTAATATAACTAGACTGTGAGATGCTAAGATCTCAATTTTATTCATTCATATTTCTTTCATTCTTGTAATTTTTTGAACAAAAACTTGGAAAATGCAGAGTTGTTCAGGCGAGCGGTTTGGAGGGTCCGATCCCTAATGCAATATCTGGATTGACAAAAATGAAAGACTTGTATTAATCTCTTTTAAACTCAATCAATTTATACTTTTTATTTTTTTTATTTTATTTTTTTTTTTTTGAGAACGCTGGGTTCCGCTGCTCCTATGGAGTGCGACTAATCCCCGCGGGTTAAGTACATAGCCCGCAAACATACTTAACCAATTAACCAGGCGCAGAACTTACCGCCTGACGGGCTCGAACCCAGGACCTCATGGAGGCCTGGGGGATATCCACCTCTTGTTGCCACTAGGCTAGAAGAGGGGATTTTTTATTTATTTATAACTCATTATACTATTCTTGATTTCGCTCAATATAATTTACAGGAGAATAAGTGACTTAAATGGAACTGAATCACCATTTCCACCCATGAGTAATTTGATAAACTTGAAAATATTGTAAGTTGAATGTTATCTTACAATCTCTTCTTTTCTAAATTCAAAACTCACATTTTGTCAAATGTTACAGGATTCTAAGGAGTTGCAATCTCATTGGACCATTACCACCATATCTGGGCACAATTACATCTTTGAAAACTTTGTTAGTAGATCTTAACCTTTTTGATTGATAGTGTAGACATCCATATTTTCACAATTTCTTTCCAGAACTTCTTTATGCATTTTATTCTTGCTAAAAATATAACTTTGTTTTGGAAAACATTATGTCTTCTTTCATAACCTTACTGCAGAGATCTCAGCTTCAACAAACTAAATGGAGAAATTCCAACAACATATTCTAGTCTAACTGGGACAAATTTCATGTATGGATCTTGCCATCTTTTTGTGTTTTCTCTAATAATCATATTATCTAGTATTGGTAGGATTAGGCAGGGGCGAAGCCAGGATTTGAAACTTACCCGGGCTAATTTTTTTATTAAAAAAATCTATCCGGGCTAGTTTTATAGTTTGCTGTCACCAATGCCTTTTAGCGACGAAAAATAACCTTTTAACTTCGGAAAATTACCAATGACGACGGTAATTTACCGTCGTTATTGATAAAATACATAAGGCTCCGCGGGCTACAGCCCGGACCAGCTTGCACTTGGCTCCGCCCCTGGGATTAGGTATGAATAAATGGGAAAATTGCATCTTGATCTCCTTTTCCTTCAAACATATAATATGATTTATCATTTGTAAGGTTCTTAGGGTTTCTATGATCTTATTTTTGGCTGATAAGATATACCAAACTCACCTGATGTTGATCTTATATAGATATTTTACTGGGAACTTATTGAATGGAACCGTGCCAGAATGGATTCGGACTATATCCACATCTAAATATGCGTAAGTTTTTTTTCAAAATTTTAAATATTTTTTAGTTAAAACGTCTTAAATTAAAATTAGAGTAGTAAGATATGTTAATTTTCTAATCTAAAAATAATAACTATTTAGATAAGGTGGTCAATCTTAATGAAACTCTACGTTATGTCATTGTGCTACTAAACTTAAGTATATCTTGATTGCACATTGAAAACATATTAATTTCTATTTGAGTTGTTTTTTTTTATTCTATAAAACCAATGTAATATAATAAAATAAGTGTTGTTTAAGTTAAATAACAAAAACATGAGTGCCCAAAGTGTCACCAAACACACTCAAATACAAAGAAATTAATCAATTAAAAAATAACAATGAAAACATAAACAAAAATGTACTAAATAAACAAATATAAGAACTAGCGTTAACAAATTTAGAGATGCTCAAAAAGATTAAGGAGTTCACCGAGCTCTCAAAAGTAATAATGTTTGAATTTCTCTATGCAGCGATCTCTCGTACAATAATTTTGCACAAACTACCTCCAATTGTCAAGAAGGGAGAGTGTAAGAATTTATTCTACTTGGTAGTCATTACAATAATACAAAGATGACCCTTTCATGTTTTATTCCCATAGGAACTTGTTTGCAAGCAGTTCACCAAATTTAACATCGTAAGTTCCATTACTTCATCAATTACTTTTCATATCATCATTACGCACTAATTAATTTTTGAAATTGTTGAATTTCTTACACATATTATGTTACTAGAAATAGATATTTGAAGCACTAAACTGGATTATCATTTGAAATTGCCTTTTCAGTGGAACTGTTTTGTGCTTGAAACACTCTCAATATCAATGTTCAGGTAATGTAGAATCTTTTATTTCATGTACACTATAGTTTATTTAATGGGTTGCTTTTTGGATTTTAATTTTACAATAAATCCTCTGAAAAGATTTTATAATAGAAAGTGTTGTAATGGAATGCAATAGATGACGTAAGCAATAAATAACTACACAGATTTAACGTAGTTCACCAAGATAAAACTTGGCTACGTTCACCAGAAATAGAGAATATTATTGGGAGATTAATACAAAGATTACAACAAGCCAGCCTAGGGTTATGACACGAGTTTATATAACACTCGGTCATCTGAAACCCTAAAAAATACAGAACTGGGACTAGAAACGATGCTCTCAAGGCAAAGACTTCAGCTTTCTAAAGTGTCTAACTACACCTTTAAATAAGTTTCAACTAGGTCAACACGAATAATTTAGAAATAATCTCCAAAATATCATGACAATACTTTCCTAGTTATATTACCATAACAAAATATCACATTTCCTTTTGTCTTAATCTTATTTCCTTACATCATCAATTCAAGACATCTCAACAAATCTCTACCTTGACTTGAATTTCCTCAAATGCCCCAAATGCATTAATCAATGCCCAAATATTATATCTCCTTTCTCTGATCCAGAGTTGTCATAAAACAACATAACAGATGCATTCGTCAATGCTAGATGGCCCAGATGCACTCGTTTGTATCGGATGGCCCAGATACACTCGTCGGTGCCGGATGGCCCAGCTGCGCTTGCCAGTGTCGGATGGTTCAGAAGCACTCACCGGTGTCGGATGACCCAGATGCACTCGACGGTGCCGAATGGCCCAAATGCACTCGACGGTGACGGATAGCCTAGATGCACTCGCCGTTGTCGGATGGTCTAGATGCACTCCCCGATGTTGGATGTCCTAGATGCACTCGCCGATATCGGATGGCCTAAAAGCACTCGTCGATGCCGGATGGCCCAAATGCACTCGTCGGTGTCGGATGGCCCAGATGAACTCATTAGTGCGGATGCCCCAGATTTACTCACTGATGCCAGATGTGGCCCATATGCATTAGTCAATGTCAAGGATGGCCTAGACGCATTAGTCAATGCTAGAGGTGGCCTAGATGCATTAGTCAATGCCAAGAAATGGATCAGATGCATTAATCAATGTCAAGTATGGCCCAGAGACATTAGTCAATGCTAGAGGTGGCCCATATGCATTAGTCAATGTCAAGAGGTGGCCCAAATACATTAGTCAATGCCAAGAATGGCTCAAGAGCATTAGTCAATTCTAAAGGTGGTCTAGATGCATTAGTCAATGCCAAATATGACTTAGATGATATATTGTCTCTCTCTTCTAGATCCAGAGTTGTCTCCAAAATAGCTTAACAGCTTCTTAAGTAACCCAAACATTCAAGTCTACTCCACAAATCTCCACCTTGACTTGAATACTCCCATTGTTGTAAGTCATTCTAACACAAACGCATTAATCAATGCTAAAGGTGGCCCAGATGTATTTGTCAATACCAAAGATTTCCCAAATACATTAGTCAATGTTATATGTGGTTCAAATAAATTAGTCAATGTCAGATATGACCCAAATACATTAGTCAATGCCAGAGATGACCCGGATGTATTAGGCAGTGCCAGAGATGGTCCAAATACATTAGTTAATGTCAAATGTGGCCTAGATGCAATAGTCAATGCCAGAGATGGCCCAGATGCATTAGTGAATGACAAAGATGGCCCAAATACATTAGTCAATGTCAGATGTGCCCTAGATACATTAGTCAATACCAGAGATGGCCCAAATACATTCGTCAATGCTAGAGATGGCTCAAATACATTAGTCAATGTCAGATGTGACCAAGTTGCATTATTCAATGCTAGAGATGACCCAAATGCATTAGTCAATGCCAAAATGGCCCAAATACATTAGTCAATGTCAGATGTGGCCCAGATGCATTAGTCAATGCCAGAGATGGCCCAGATGCATTGGTCAATGCTAGTTGTGGCCTGGATGATCTACTGTCTCTCTTTTAGATTCAGAGTTGTTTCCGAGACAACTTAACAACTCATTTGTTAACCAAAATATTCAAGTCAACTTACTAAATTTCCACCTTTACTTGAATACTCTTATTCCTGCAAATCATTGTGCAACTTCAAAACCTAATATAGTTTCTTCGTAGGTGAATGGTTCTAACGTATTCACCTCCTCCAAAATGGCAATCTCAATGGTTGTTCTGCTCCTAACAATAACTTTAGCAACTCATAAGGCATGTCGTTTTAGTAGTGCCCGCATCTTGATTTGTCATATTATCTTCTCCTCTAGAATGACAATCTCAACGGTTATTTATGCTCTTATCGACAACTTCAACGGCCCCCATAAGCCCTATTGTTTCAGTAAAGTCTGCATCTCCTCAAAAACTTGTCATCTTGATTTTTACTATTGTTGTCTCAATTAAAAAAATAAACAATTGAATAACCTGAAGCTCTGATACCAGTTTGTTGTAATGGAATGCGATAGATGATGTAATCAATAAAAAATGGCATAGATTTAACGTGGTTCACCAAGATAAAACTTGGCTACGTCCACCAGAAAGAGAGAATATTATTAGGAGATCAATACAAAGATTATAGCAAACTAGACTAGGGTCATGAAATGAGTTTATATAACAGTCGGTCCCCTGAAACCCTAACAGATACAGAATTGGGACTGAAAACGATGCTCTCAAGGCAAAGACTTCAGCTTTCTAAAGGAATAACTATTATATTAAAGAAGCTTTTAAATTAATTGCCCAGCAAAATCAACATTTTCAGATTTGTGATAGTTTTAAACATTAAATTTGAACCTCAAGATCATTTCATTTCAAATGTACAATCTCAAAACATAAAAGTTATTCCTAAGATACTAATCTTGGCAATATAAGGTTACACTTGCAAAAAATTTAAAAGTAATTGAAGTTTTAAACAAGTTTAATGAATTTCCTGCTATTGTTGAAAGAGAAACGATAAAGAAGATCAAGTGCATTCGTAGTGATAATGGTGGTGAGTATTGTGATTCATTTGATGCATACTACAAACAATATGGAATCAGACACCAGAAGACACCTCCAAAGACTCCTAAGTTGAATGGCCTTGCTGAAATGATGAAGATGACAATTATTGAGAGGATTAGATGCTTGATTTTAGAAACAAAGTTTCCCAATGTTTTAGGGGTGAAGCATTACACACAATGGTACATGTAATTAATTTGAGTCCTACAGTTGCTTTGGTCGATGAAGTTCTAAATAAGGTATAAACAAATAAACATATTTTTTATGATCACCTACGAGTGTTTAGATGCAGGTACTTTGTTCACATTCCAAATGATGACATATCAAAGTTGGATGTGAAGAGTCGTGAGTGTATCTTTTTGGGTTATGGACCAGATGAGTTTGGTTACAGAATGTATGATCTAGTTGCAAAGAAGCTTGTCAAAAGTCGTGGTGTTATCTTCTTTGAAGATGAGACTACTGAGGAAAGTGATAAAGCTAAAGACGATGAGTTAAATGGAAAATGTGAGTCAATAAATTTAGTTAAAGTTTATCTAATTCACCTATTTCAATAGAAAATCGGGTGTAAGAGGATGATGTTGGGAGTGAACATGATGTTCACATGGAGAATGATAATATAGAGAGCAAGATGAATGACCTACAATTTCATTTAAACGATTTATGAGAGATTGACAACCTTCAACTAAAGATTCTCATAATGAATATACAGTTGAGATCTTTCTTCCCTCTATTGATTGAATTAACCTGTTAGGAGCTTTAATTTGTTTTCTAGGTCGTGTAGTAATGTCAGATTGACTTTCAGGTACTCCAAATTGATAAACTCCTATGATGGTTTATTAGTATCGTGTATCATGTTAGTTGTTCCTTGAACTGGATCCACCTCAAGCTCCACTTGTTTCTCGGTACTATTATTTTCTCTAGAAAGTGATGGTTTGATAGAGAAGTTAAATAAACATCTCATTAAATGTGACATCCCTACTGAGGATTACTCTACCTTCAGAAGATGACCAAATTCTATATCCCTTGACTCCATCTCCATAGCCCATGAAAATACCCTGTTTTTCCTTTGGTTCCAACTTCCCTTCATTAACATGATAGTAAGATGTGCACCCAAAGACTTAAAAATGAGAATAATCAACGACGTTAACAGACCATACCTTATAAGGGATTCTGCAATCAATCCCAGTATGCGGTGCATGATTTATCAAATAGCAAGTCGTTAAGACAACCTCACTCCAACTAGTCAATCAAACATTAAGAGTATGCTTCTAACTCTATCTAACAATATTTGATTCACCCTTTCTGCTACACCATTCGTCTGTGGTGTACCTTGGATAATGTGATGTCTTGCAATCCACATATCCCTACAGAACTCATTAAACTCAGATTAACAGAATTCAAGTACATTATATGTTTGTAGCCTCTTAACCTTCTTTCTAATTTGATTCTCCACCAGTGCCTTCCAATGTTTGAAGGTCTTAAATACCTTGCTCTTATGTCTCAGAAGATACAACTAGATCATCCTTGAGTAATTATCTATGAATGTTACAAAATAGGTATAACCTCCTATATATTCAACTTGAGTAGGACCCAACAATTAAAGTGAATATAATCTAGTGTGCCTTTAGTTTTGTGAACTCCCTTGCTGAACTTACTGTGATGTTCATTCCCGAAAATGTAGTGTTCACACAACTCATGGTTGGTAACCTTGTGGCCAGATAGAATATCCCGTTTGGACAGAATTTGCATCCCCTCTTCCCCATATATCCAAGTCGCAAATGCCACAACTTGGTTACATCAGGGTGCCGATTCACAGATTTGGATGCAACCGCAGCGGAACCTATCAGTGTCTTACCTTGTAGTATATACAAGGTATTCTGTTTGATACCTTTCAGTATTACTTTTGAACCTTTACTGATGCACAATGTTCATTCTTCACTGCCAAACTTGAAACCTTTAGCATCTAAAATGCATAAAGATATTAAGTTCTTCTTTAGTTAGGGTCCGCATTTTGCCATCATCGGCCAAAATCTTGATAGTCCCAATACCCACAATTCTACATATGGAATCGTTTTCCATGACAACGTTTCCACCATCATAATCTTCATAGGTATCGAACTATTCTTTGTTCGGACTCATATGATATGAACAACCATAATCCAACACCCACGTATCAATAGGGTGTAGAGAAGCGTTAACTGCAAGGCAATGTCCTCCTTAGAGTCGGTGTCTCTGTATTTATGTGCTATAGCAGTCGTGGGATATTTTCCCCTTTTCTTAGGACAATTGTTCTTCCAATGACCTGGTTCTTTACAGTAATTGAATATGTCTTTAGCATTATGGCCCTTAGTTTTGTATTTTTTATCCTTCTTCATTCGAGACCCTTTATAGTTGACTGTGCTGGCAATCAACCCAGTTGCTTGACTATCTATAATTTCACCACTCGCCTTATTCGCAGTTCTCTAGTATGAAGTGTTGACCGAACCTCCTATAGAGTTACGAAGTCTTTATCCACAACGAACTATTGAACAAAATTTTCAAAATAGATGAGTAAAGATACCAATAGAATTAATGCAGCATCTTCATGTTCGATCTTAACATCTATATTTCTCAATTCAAGTAATGTAGTGTTTAACTTATCAAGATGTTCACGAAGAGACTTACCTTCAAGCATACGAAGACTGAACAGACGTTACTTTAATAACAACTTGTTAGTTAGTGACTTTGTCATGTACAAAGTCTCTAACTTCAACCACAGACCAATGCGATATCTTAATCAGATACCTCAGTAATCACTTCATCAGCCAAACAAAGTAAAATCGTTGAGTGTGCCTTCTCTTCCAAGACCTCAAGCTTAGTAGTGATTTTATTAGAGGAAGACTCCTTTGTAGGACCTGCAACAATTTTCACATTTCCTTCAACAATGGTGCCCAAACGCCTTATTTTTTAAGCAAAGCTCGCATTTTGATTTGCCATAGACCAAAACTGTTTCGCCATGTGAAAATTTTCGATTTCAGATTCATTGAAGACATCTTCTCGCCAAAAAACAAATATTGATAAACTGGTCGGATTTAACCCGCTCTGATACCAATTGTTGTGCGGAATGTAAGAAAGTGACGAACAATGAAATATGAAAAAATAGATAAAGATAGATTTCTTATTGTCAAAGATGAAAAAATTACTGCAAAATAAAAAGACTATAACTATATTCAGAAAATAATAAAACGTAAACACCTAACTTAATTAAGTGTAATGGTAAAATAATTATGATTTAACTGAAATTAATATAAATCACAAACAATTGATGGTTAATATATTAATTTCTATATTAAAGACAACGATATATTTATTCCTAATTTTATAAAAAAAATTATTTTAATCTATTATTTATTTCTTTAATTCTAAAAAAATAATCAAAAACATTGATTAACCTTTTTCGTTCATAATTTTCCCCAAAAAATTTGAAGTCTACCCTAATCTTTTTTTAAGTCCCAGGGTCCAAGTAATCTTATGTTGTTTTCTTCCAGAATTGGACTCTTTGTATATAAATTGTGGAGGAGAAGAAGTTATAACAACTGGAGGCATCAAGTACGAAGCAGATACAAATTCTGGCGGGGCTGCAAATTTTTACCAAGGAATTAGTACTAATTGGGCCTTTAGTAGCACCGGCGATTTCATGGATAACAACAATGTTGATGTTTTTTTGGCTAAAAATAAATCTATGCTCTCAGAAAATAGTTCTGAGTTGAGCATGAATGCACGAATCACTCCCATATCGTTGACATATTATGGGTTCTGTCTGATTAATGGGATATACAATGTAAAGCTTCACTTTGCTGAAATTATGTTTACCAATGACAAAACCTTTAATAGCCTTGGAAGGCGAATATTCGACGTTTACATTCAAGGGAAACATGTGTTGAAGGATTTTAACATTGAGAAAGAAGCTGGTGGGGTTGGCATTGAAATTGTGAAAGATTTTCAAGCAGTTGTGACCAATAGGACTTTGGAAATTCGATTCCATTGGTCTGGGAAAGGAACTACCGCTATCCCTACAAGAGGAGTATATGGTCCTCTCATTTCAGCTATTTCTGTGCAACTCCATGGTATTTCATTTTAATAGATGTGATTTGAATCTCCTTTATAACATTTTTAACCATGAAAAATCTCATTCAATTATTTCTCTCAATGCAGGAAAAAGAGGAAACTCTGTTGCTGCTAGAATTTCGGTTGGTGCTATTGTTGGCATTGTTTTTTCTGTAGTTTTTGTAATAATCCTGATTCTTGCCATTCTTTGGAGAAAAGGATGTATAGGACATAGAGGCAATATGTATCGAGGTACTTTTTCTCTAACAATATCTTGTTTAGTCACACTTATAAAGAAAATGATTTTTAACAAAATTACCATATATTGCTCAAAACAACAATATTGATGCATTAAGCAAGTTCTCAAAATAATTAGGATAAGAAGGTTTGTTCTTAATCAGTCTGCGAACTTCGTCTTTTGAATATAGTTTGTATGTGTTGTCATTGTTGTATGATAACTTAAGGGGCAAGGGTTTTTGTTTTAATGTTAACATTTTCCTTTTCTCCCTTTTGCTTTGATTTTGAAATCTCACTTGTAGTGATCTTGAGTTGTAAATAATTCTACTTATTTTTGCTGTCATTTAGGCTTATTATAGATTTTTATGAATTTGGTTTAAATAGAAGATCAATATGGTAAATGTAAGATCTTGAAAGATTGTATGATTTACCGTCGAGAATCTTGAGCCTAATGTTGTGGGGATTGAAGGTTTGATGTGATATGTTGATCAAGCTTGATTAAGTTGCTTTATTTGGAAGAACAACAAAATCGGAGTTGGCTAAAAAAATTTAAACTTTTTTCCAATTTGATAAGATTCCATATGAATGTGACTTGGACTATTAGTTTCTTCAATAGAAATGATTCTTAATTTTTCTTCTTCCTTTTGCAGATCTAAAGAATATGGAACTTCAGACTGGTTCATTCTCCTTGAGGCAAATTAAAACTGCTACAAACAATTTTGATTCTGCTAACAAGATTGGAGAAGGTGGTTTTGGTCCTGTTTATAAGGTATAAATCAAATAATTCATTTTTTTTTTATTTTTAAACCATTTTCGTATCGAAGATCTCACTATTTTATATTATAATTTCAGGGAGTGCTTTCAGACAGTACAACAATTGCGGTCAAGCAGCTCTCTTCCAAGTCCAATCAAGGGAATCGTGAATTCGTTAACGAAATTGGAATGATTTCAGCTTTGCAAAATCCATATCTTGTGAACCTTTATGGATGTTGCATTGAAGGCAATCAACTATTGCTTGTGTACGAGTACATGGAGAATAACAGTCTTGCTCGTGCATTATATGGTAATTAGTGAAAAGTGCAACATATATGCAAATTAAGATATATTTATCTAACTGTGTTTTATGTACTTGTTGATCTTATAATATACGTGAAGGTTCTGAAGAATTCCAAATAAAGTTGGATTGGTTCACAAGGTATAAAATCTGCATTGGTATAGCCCGTGGTCTGGCTTATCTCCACGAAGAGTCGAGGCTTAAGATAGTTCATAGAGACATTAAAACTACAAATGTGTTACTTGATAAGGATCTTAACCCAAAGATATCTGATTTTGGTCTAGCCAAACTTGATGAAGAAGACAACACTCATATAAGCACAAGAATTGCTGGAACTTAGTGAGTTATTAGTTATTATAGAGCTTTAACATAACAAGCCTAAAGTAATTTCTTATATAATGTATTCTAATCCTTTTATATGATTTTTTGTAGTGGTTATATTGCTCCAGAATATGCAATGCATGGCTACCTAACCGACAAAGCTGACGTGTACAGTTTTGGAGTTGTTGCACTTGAAATTGTTTGCGGGAGAAGTAACACGACATATGGACCGAAGGAGAATGGTATATGCCTTCTCAATTACGTAAGTCAAGTACACTCAATTTTTGTTCTTTCCATATATATGTTTGACCAAAACAAATTAAGGATGTGGATAATGTTGGAGCATTTTTCAGGATCAAATGATATTAATAACATTAATTTCTTCTCAAATCTCAATATATAGGCTCGCATCTTAAAAAACAATGGGACTCTTATGGACCTTGTGGATAGGAGGCTGGGCCTAGAGTTCAACCAAGATGAGGCAATGGTGATGATCAATATAGCTCTGGTTTGCACTAATGTCACGGCTGCTGCAAGGCCTGCCATGTCTAATGTCGTGAGCATGCTTGAGAACAGGATGGTTCCCGAGAACTTGTTATTGGATTCAGACTCAAACATCTCTACTAATGAGGCTGAAATTAAACAGAGAATAGCTCAACTTCAAGAAACTGATGTCAAGATAAGTGTCACTCACAACTCAATGTCAGGGCAATGGACAGCTTCTTCTACATCAGCTGGAGATCTTTACCCGATTTCGATAAATTCGGGTTACTTGGCAAAGAGAGACCGTGAGTAAAGACAATGGTTAAGATTATTGTGTTTGTTTAATTATGTGTACAAGTAAAACTTATAACTTTTTCTTTTTTTTTAACTACTTCTGCATATTGTCTTGTTTATTTATGAACTTTACATATATCCATATATTAAATGTGAAGAATACCATATTAAACTCATAAAGTTTGACAAATATATTTATGTAGTACAAATATTTTATTTAGGCATACTAACTTAATGAAATGTGTCATATTTGTCCAGATGAAAAAAAAAGCTGTTAACTAGGATGTCTCATACATATTTTCATTAACTAGAATATATATACTAACCTGGTTGAATGTGTCATATTTTTTCAAATTATATGACTACATAGATGCCTAAAAGTTAATCACTCAGCTTACAAGCGCTGGACACCTCAATCTATTTTAAAATCTTTCAATATATATATATATATATATTTATTTAAGAGTTTACCTTAATTATTTAATTATAAAATAAAATGTAATAAAATAATTTATTACTATTATTATTATGACACGTTTGAATGAACAAATTAGATTAGTTTGGGAAAGTGAACACCAAACAAAATTACTTATATTTTGATATATAAGTTAAATTATTATTTATATAAATTAGATTATTTATATTTTGATATATATTTTAAATTATTATTTTTATAAATTAGATTATTTATATTTTGATATATAATTTAAATTATTATTTATATAAACTAAATTATTTATATTTTGATATATATTTTAAATTATTATTTTTATAAATTAGATTATTTATATTTTGATATATAATTTAAATTTAATTATTTTTTATAAATTTAATTATTTATATTTTAATATATATATATTTCAATTATTATTTATATAGTGTAATAAATATTAAATAATTTTAATAAATAATTGATGAATACTAATAAATTTAAAATATTTTAACCATAACAATATAATAATTAAATATTAGCTTTGTAAATTCATCAATTATTTATTAAATATAATAACAAGATTACCATATTTCTAGGGTTAAAATATTAATTAAAAATGTTATTATATTTAATAAATAATTAATAAATTTAAAAATGTTTTTATGAATATATAATTATTGTTAAAATATTTTAAATTTATTAGTATTTATCAATTATTTATTAAAATTTAAAGGGATATCATTTTATATAAATAATAATTGAAATGTAAATATATATATATATATATATATTAAAATATAAATAATCAAATTTATAAAAAATAATTAAATTTAAATTATATATCAAAATATAATAATTTAAAATATATATCAAAATATAAATAATTTAATTTATATAAATAATAATTTAAATTATACATCAAAATATAAATAATTTAATTTTTATATAATAAATTTTAAATGTAAAAAAAATAAATAAATAAACTGAGTTTAAATAATAAACTAGGTTAGTTTGGAAATGAATGAACAAACTAGGTTAGTTTGGGAAAGTAAACGCCAAACAAGAATAAGGTAGGAAACCATCCTTATTTTGTACTTCATTAAGAATTTATGAGATCAATAATATGTTAGGCTGTGTTTGTATTCATTTTTTATTTAATATTTTTTGAATTTATTTTATTTTTCATTTCATTATTTTTGTTATTTAACCATTCTTATATATGTAATATACTTTAACTATTTTTCAAAATATTTTAAAATTATAATTTTTTTAATGAAATTAATAATTTAAACATGTATATATATTTTATTTATAATGGTTAAAATTAAGAATAATTTAAAATAAATTATTTTTTAAATAATAATTTTATTTTTAACTTTTAATAAAATAAAATAAAAAATTATAATTTATATATAATATAATACCTTTTATTTAAAATAATTATTTAAATATTTACTAAATAAATGCTAATCAAATCACATAAATGATAATAATTGGAAATAAAATATTTTAAGATAATGATTTATAGTTTTAAATTTTATTTATAATATGTTATTAAAATATATAACTATTTTTTAAAATATTATGAATTTATTTTAATAAATTTTGATATTTTTAATATTGTAAAAAAATATTATAATATTGTTTAATAATATATTATAAATAAAATTTTAATAATATATTATAAATAAATAAATATATATATATATATAATTATTAATCTAATTAAAAACTAAAATCATTGTTTTAGAAGTTTAATCTTATTACAAAAAATAAAAATAAAAGTATTTGAACTTATCCTTAACTTTAAGGATTATAAATAAAATATATATTAATCTCGTTACAAAAATTAATTTATTTCAAATTAATTTATTACATTTTATTTTATAATTAAATAATTAAGTTTAATATTAAATATACATTATAAAAAAGAATTATTTTAACAAACATTTAGTTGACCTAATTGGCATTCAGTTGACCTTAATTGGCTGGGAAGTTGAACGAGGTATTCGCAGCTGATTTTTTTTTTAATTTATTAAAATCACATTAAGAGATTATTTAGATAAAAAAATAGAAGATGTATGGTATTTTGTTGGAGAAATCGAATAATAACACCTGTTTAGCAATCCAGAAATAGACAAGCTACATCAAAGGTCTAATAATTCTTTTTCCCTTTCTGTATAATCAAATAGACAGCCAATTCAATTGAGCATCAAACAATCAAACAATCAAAGAAACAGAGAGCAAGACACCAAGATTTTACGTGGAAAACCCAAATTAGGTAAAAACCACGGGACACTTCGGTCACTTAAATCATCCATTATATCAAATGGATATACAATGCTATTCAATACAAGCCTAGAGATAATCTAATATAATTATCAATTAACCTCGTCCTAACTTGTCATTCACATACATTATCATCATCACTAAAGATGGCTAACCAAATGGAGAAGAGATAAAGGAAATTAGAAGAAGAACATGTTGCTTCAATGAAGGAATTGCTGCTTCAATGGAGGAAGAGGGAGAGAGAACAAAAACTAATATGTTGTATTTTTTTCCTTAATTAAATATGCCCTAATGGGCTTTATTAGTTTGTCAAGCCCAACTGCCAAATGAGCTGACCCAAAAAATATCCCCCGTCAACGCAACTCCGCGGGCTCTAATAAACCCGCTCTCTCCCGACAATCTTCAAACTTGTCCTTAGGCAAGGACTTCGTAAACTATCGGTACCATTCTCACTTGTATGAATCTTCTCCAAGTTTAGCTCTTTTGCCTCAAGCACATCACGTATCCAATGATATCTCACGTCGATGTGTTTGGATCTCGAATGAAAAGCTAAATTCTTTGAGAGATGAATGACACTTTGACTGACGCAAAACAAAGTGAACTTCTCTTGCTTTTGGCCCAACTCTTGTAAGAACTTCTTCATCCACAACACCTCTTTACATGCCTCAATAGCTGCAATATACTCAGCTTCTGTAGTAGACAAAGCAACACACTTTTGTAAGCTTGACTGCCACGAAACAGCACTGCCTGCAAAGGTAACCAAAAAACCTGATACAGATTTTCTTGAATCAACATCACCCGTCATATCAGAATCTGTAAAGCCTTCCAAAATAGGAGTATCACTTCCGAAGCATGAACGTGCTTTTGAAGAGCCTCGAAGATATCTAAAAATCTACTTAACAGCCAACCAATGTTCTTCTCCCGGGTTGGAGAGATACCGACTAACAACACCAACTGCGTGTGCTATATCCGGTCTTGTACATACCATGACATACATAAGACTACCAACTGTAGAGGCATAAGGTACATTCTTCATTTCATCTTTCTCTTTCTCACTTGTAGGACATTGTTTAGAACTTAACTTGAAATGACCTGCAAGTGGAACTGAAACCGATTTTGCATTTTTCATTGCAAACCTCTCAAGTACCTTCTCAATGTACTTCTCCTATGATAGCCAAAGTGTTATGTTCTTTCTGTCTCTTGTGATTTCCATGCCTAGGATCTGCTTCACTGAAGCCAAATCTTTCATCGCAAAAGACTTGTTCAAATCCCTTTTGAGCTTCTCAATTTTCGCAATATCTTGCCCAACAATCAGCATATCATCAACATAGAGCAGAAGAATAATATAATCATCAACACCGTATCTCTTGATGAAAACACAATGATCAGAAGTAGTCTTACTGTACCCATTTGCTTCCATGAAGGAGTCAAATTTCATGTACCATTGTCTAGGCGCTTGCTTGAGCCCATACAAGTTTTTCCTCAACCTGTAGACAAGATCTTGTTTACCTTTAACTTTGAAATACTCGGGTTGTTCCATATATATCTCTTCCTCCAAGTCACCATGGAGAAATTGTCTTCACATCTAGTTGTTCAATTTCCAAATCTTGACTAGCAGCCAATGCTAACACAACTCTAATGGATGACCTCTTCACAACCGGTGAGAAGATCTCTTCAAAATCAATCCCCTTTTTCTGTCCAAAGCCCTTCACAACCAGTCTTTCTTTGTATCGAGGTTGTGAGATATTCTCTTGATGCTTCAACTTGAATACCCACTTGTTCTTCAAAGTCTTCTTTCCTTTCGGAAGTTTCACCAAGTCATAAGTCTCATTCTCTTGCAAGGATTGTATCTCTTCTTGCATTGCCACCGACCACTTGTTCTTGTTTTCATGAGACAATACTTCTTGATAGATTTCTGGTTCTCCCCCGTCAATCAAAATCACATACTCATTAGGAGGATACCTATTAGAAGGTTGTCGTTGCCTATTAGATCTTCTAATATGTTGATCATCAGGTGGCTCTAGAGAACTATCATCATCTTGTTCAGCTTCCTCTGTTGGCTCAACATCAACTACAGGAGTCTCATCAACCTCAACTTAGGCATTTCTCACATCATTGGGTTGTGATTGTGGTGTACAAATCCTACCTTTATCGGGCAATTCCTTCTCCGTAGACTTTGGCTTTTCTTTTTTCTCAAAGTCTTCAATGGTATGATCTTCAAAGAATAACACATCTCTACTTCTAATGAGTTTCTTGTTAACCGGATCCCAACATCGGTACCCAAATTCTCCGTGGCCATACCCAATAAAGATACATTGTCTCGTCTTGATATCAAGTTTAGCTCTCTCATCTCAAGGAACATGAACAAACACTTTACAACCAAAAACTCTTAAGTGATCATAATAGACGTTTTTACCTCTCCAAACTCTTTCTGGAACGTCGCCATCTAAAGGAGTTGAGGGTGAAAGGTTTATCAGATCAACCGTTGTCTTCATTTCCTCTCCCTAAAATGATTTTGGCAACTTAGCATGAGACAACATGTTGGGTCAAATTATTTTGACTAAGTGTCAAAGTACGTTGACTATTGGAATTTTGATGATGAGTGTGTATAAAACTTAATTTATGCGGTCTAATCATTTTATGGTGTAGGTGTATCGTAAATAGGTTACATTAGACTAAGTCTGAATGAGGTTCATTATAATGATTGACCATTAGATACGTAGTTAGACGTGTAGTCTAATAGATACAGAGTTAGACGTGCAGTCTAACGGATACGTAGTTAGACATGTAGTCTAATGGATACGTAGTTAGACGTGCAGTCTAACGGATACGTAGTTAGACGTGTAGTCTAACGGATCGTAGTTAGACGTGCAGTCTAACACATACGTAGTTAGACGTGCAGTCTAACGGATACGTAGTTAGACGTGCAGTCTAACGGATACGTAGTTAGACGTGCAGTCTAACGGATACGTAGTTAGACGTGCAGTCTAACGTATACGTAGTTAGACGTGTAGTCTAACGGATACGTAGTTAGACGTCCAGTCTAACGAATACGTAGTTAGACGTGTATTCTAACGGATATGTAGTTAGACGTGCAGTCTAACGGATACGTAGTTAGACGTGTAGTCTAACAGACGTAGATAAACGTACAATCTAACAGATACGTAGTTAGACGTGCAGTCTAACAGATACGTAGTTAAACGTGTAGTCTAACACATACGTAGTTAAACGTGTAGTCTAACGGATACGTAGTTAGACGTGCACTCTAATAGACGTAGTTAGACGTGCAGTCTAACAGAGACGTAGTTAGACGTGCAGTCTAACAGATGAAAGTTAGACGTGCAGTCTAACTCTTTCAAATTAGTCTGAAGGTATGCGTAGTTAGACGTGCAGTCTAACGCATGAGAGTTAGACGTGTAGTCTAACTCCTTCAGATTAGTCTGAAGGGAACCGTAATTAGACGTGTCGTCTAATCCCAGACTAGGTGGTCTAATGGCTCCTGCTATTAGACAGAGGCATCTAATTTCATTAGACGAGGTCGTCTAAGTGAAATACGTCTAATGTCATGCTTAAGCAGTTGCTTGAAGCTAGCACCCGTCTACCCACGATCAACTAGTTGTATGCTACTCCTGCTCCACTCTCCAATGAAGATCAGTGCGACAGCTAGTTGCAACCAATTGATTAATGCCACATAAGCAAATATTCTTCCCACTACTTGTTTTTACAGGAATATCCTAGAAGAATATTTGGCGCACTACCAGATTAGTACGGCCATGATCCTGGTGCTCAAAGTCTGTTGTGTACTATGGAGGCGTTCCAATGGAAGTTATCCACGTGTCATTATTGAAGATTCGATCATTGGTACCTGCTCCTTATTTAAAGATCCTCAAGGATAACGGAAGAACTGCTAGAATTACAGATTAATCGATCTATCAATACTCAGACAATCATACGCAAACTTACAAACTGATATACGAAAGAGCTGCTTTCTTGCTTTACTGTGTGTTTATCAAGAGAGAGTTAGAATCAAAACATCGTTTTAGCTGAGTGATAAACTTCTATATTTTGTAAGTTAAATAGAGCCTGTTTTGTTCAACAATGAGCTATTCGTGCAACTATATTTGATTCTAAGAAACGTATAGTGAATCCTTCCGGTGGTTGGAAGAATGAGTGACGTAGGAGAGTTTGCTCCGAACATCCATAAACAAACTATTGTGTCATTTACATTCTGTCATCTTCTCCTTCTTTGGTTCTTAGCTTCAAACCTGAGCAAACGTTTCCGCACTTTAATCGTTCAAGAGTTTGCGAAGGTTTGTGAAGAATAGAAAGTGATATTAATCCCTAACAGAATTTCTATCAAACCGTTTTCCCAAAGCCGTCATCAATAGCCAGACCCCCGTCTCTATTGATTACGCTGATCCTATCAATTGGTATCATAGCCCTACTTCTACTCTCAAGCATCAAGAACCTGAATCATGTCTATCATCAACGAGATCCCTATTCTGTCAAGGGACAACTACGAATATTGGATGATGAGAATCCAAGCTCACTTGGCTTCTCTTGATTGTGAGATGTTGAGTGTCATTACCGATGGCCCCATAAATATTTCGAAGCCAAGATTTGAATGGACTACTGAAGATAAGATGGCCAACAACCTGGACAATGTGGCCAAAAATATTTTGTATCAATCGATCAACATGAACATATTCTACGAGATCAAGTCATGTTTCTCTACGAAAGAAATATGGGAGAAGCTGACTCAGATCTATGGTCGAAATGTTCAAGCCAAGAAGAATTAGAAGGACCAGAAAGTTTTCATGTGTGTTGAAAAGAAATCCAAATGGGCCGACAGCGATTCAGAGGAGTCTCCTGTTGAAAAAGAGACTGAAACTGTAACATGCTTGATGACAGACGATCAATCCAAGGTAAATGATGTTTCTACACCAGAATTTACAAACGAAGAGTTAACTACTGCACTCAATGAAATGACCATTGAGTACAAGAAGTTATCAGACTCATTTTATGAAATGAAAGTAAAATATGAGGCCAATATCTATTCTTCACATAAAACTTCTGAAACAAATGTTTTTGAAAAGAAAGTTGCAGAGATCTCATCTGAGAATGAGATACTCAAAGAACAGATTCAAACTCTTTCATCTGAAAACAAAAGATTAAACTATGTTGTTAGTGCTTGGACGAGGTCTGGAGAAGCTGTCAAACATCATATTAGTCTATTAAACCTGCTGAATCTAGATCCGATTTAGGATTTGATGGCAATGACCCAAACTAGTCCTACAAAGAGTCAAACTAAGCAAATGACAAGTTTAAACCTATAAACTTTGTCAAAGGGAGTTTAACTGACAATGAATCAGATCAAATTCATGATGAATTAGTTTTGAAGAATGAAATAACTTATGTTCCGCCGACGGTTAGCTGGCTGAAAAACAAGTTAGAAGCAACTAGCAAGTCTGACAATTTAAAACTTGACAAGAAGTCAAGAATTTCTAAGAGAATATCATCTTCAAAGACTAAAGGATCAGTGACTAGCAAGAAGGCGTCTGCTATGTCAAAATCATACGCATTAATCACAACACAAAATGGGAAATCCATCAGAATAACTCAAATATGGATTCCTAAGGGACTAATTGACCGAGGACCCAATTAAATGTGGATACCAAAAGATTGTAAATATTGTTTTGTGTAGGTACAAGTGAATGATGGTCTCAAGGAATCTGTGTGGTATCTGGATAGCGGTTGTTCGAGGCATATGATAGGAAACAGACGACTTCTCACTAAAATAGCAGATTGTTCTGGACCTAAGATCACTTTTGGTGATAACAAGAAGGGTAAGACCATGGGTAATGGTAAGATTATCCATGGTAATCTAACCATTAATGATGTATTACTTGTTGACAATCTGTGCTATAACTTGATTAATATTAGTCAGTTATGTGATAATAGTCTATCAGTTGATTTACAAACTCATGCATGCCTAGTTAAGGATCAACATGGCAATACTTTATTGACCGGTAGTAGAGTAGGAAATTCATATTAAATGAATTGACAAAAAGAATCATCTGATCTTATGTGCATGATTGTCAAGAATGACCAAAAATGATTATGGCATAAAAGATTAAACCATCAACAACATTTGTTCAAACAATTTAGTTATTGGTTTACCTAAATTACAGTTTTCTAAGGACAATGTATGTTCTTCTTGCCAGTTAGGCAAACATGGCAGATCATCGTTCAAAAGTAAAGGGAAATCTCAATCCAACCGTTGCTTAGAATTGTTACACATGGATCTGTTTGGTCCAATTCCTGTAAAGAGCTTAGGAGGAATGAAATTCACCCTAATTGTTATTGATGATTTTTCACGATTTACATGGGTAGCATTTTTTCCATCAAAGGATAAAACTGCTGAAAACTTAATTAGAATATTTAAAAGAATTCAGAATCAAAAATCTTTGAATATTGTTTTCATTAGAAGTGACCAGGGAACTGAGTTCACAAACATATACTTTTATATTATCTCGAGGAGTCTTGGATTAGGCACGAGTTGTCTAGTGCTAGAACTCCGCAGCAGAATGACATTGCTGAGAGAAGAGTGAGAACTCTGAAGGAAGAAGCGAGACTATGCTAGCTGAATCAGACGTACCTTAGAGGTTCTGGGCAGAAGCCATAAACACAGCTTGCTATACACAAAACCGGTCAATAATTAACAAACATTTTGATAAAACTCCCTATGAACAGTATTACGGGAGAATTCCCACAGTTTCATACTTCAAAGTATTTGGGTGTAAATATTTTATTCATAACAATGGACAGGTTTACTTGACCGCTTTTGATGCTAAAGCTGATGCTGGATTCATGCTGGGATATTCCTTAGTAAGCAAGGCTTACAGAGTATATAACAACAAAACACAAATTGTTGAGGAATCCCTTCATGTAGTCTATGATGAACCTGTTGAGAGCAAATCTATTGATCCCATTGACCTTGCTAACAGACTAGAAGCGACGAGTATTGAGTCTGTAAGTGAGGAAGAAGCTCTGGATAAACGGACTTTGTTGACTGACCTTGTGGCTGATCCGGTTGAAATTCAACTAGACGTACAAACTCCTATTCAACAAACTGTTAAGAGTTCGGACGTCGCGGAGTCACTTGTTCAGATGACCAATCCCTTTGGATCCAACTTCAAATGGAACAAGAATCATCCACCAGAATTGATCATCAGAAATCCTTTCTCTCCTCGAAGGACAAGACGTAAATTGATGGATGAAATGGCCAATTCCACCTTTATTTCTCAGATTGAACCTAAGAAAATTAGAGAAGCAGTGGTTGATCCAAATTGGATCAATGCCATGCAGGAGGAGTTAAACCAATTTGTGAGAAATAAAGTGTGGCATCTAATCCCTAGACCGACTAATTAGTCAGTTATAGGAACAAGATAGGTCTTTAGAAATAAGCTTAGTGAAGATGGCTTAGTTATTAGAAACAAAGTCTGTTTAGTTGCTCTAGGATACAGACAAGAAGAAGGTATCGACTTTGATATGTCTTTTGCACATGTAGCAAGACTTGAGGCAATTAGACACTTCTTGGCGTATGCATCATTTAAGAATTTTAAAGTTTTTCAAATGGATGTGAAAAGTGCATTTCTAAATGGTAAATTAAATGAAGATGTCTATGTTGAGCAACCTCCTGGTTTTGTAGATCATACTTTACCAAATCATATTTTTAAACTTGACAAAGCTTCGTATGGATTGAAACAAGCTCCTAGAGCTTGGTATGACACTTTAACTGAATTTCTGTTTGACCATGATTTTATTATTGGAACTGTGGATAAAACATTGTTTAGATTCACTAAAGACTCTCACATTCTGCTTGTTCAAATAAATGTTGATGATATTATATTTGGATCGACTAACCCCAAGTTGTGTGAGAAATTTGCCAAGCTGATGCAGGACAGATTTGAAATGAGTATGATGGGAGAATTAACTTTGTTCCTCGGCCTTCAAGTTCGTCAGCTGGAGAAAGGAACCTTCATCAATCAGGCAAAGTATACCAAAGAGTTACTAAAGAAGTTTGGGATGGAGAACTGCTCTGCTGCAGCCACTCCAATGAACTCCTCTAGTAAATTGGACAAAGATGATGGTGGCCAAAGTGTAGATGTCACGGCCTATAGAGGTCTAATTGGATCATTGCTCTATGTTACTTCCAGTAGACTAGATATCCAATTTGTTGTTGGTGTCTGTGGAAGATTTCAGACTAATCTTAAACTCTCTCACTTTATTGCTGCTAAACGCATTTTGAAGTATTTAAAGGGAACTCAAAATGTGGAACTATGGTATCCGAATGATTCCAGTTTCAATTTAACTAGTTTCTCATATGCAGATTATGCAAGATGAAAAATTGATAGAAAAAGCGCGAGTAGAACTTGCCAGTTCTTTGGAGATCGTCTTATCTCATGGTTTAGCAAGAAGCAGACGTCGGTTGTCACGTCTAAAGCTGAAGTAGAGTACCTTACTGCTGGCAGTTGTTGCTCTCAGCTCTTGTGGGTTCAACAACAGCTTAGGGACTATGGGATTGAGGCTGAAGAATCTCCAATTTTCTGCGACAACACAAGTGCTATCGCAATCACCTATAATTCAGTTCCGCATTCTCGGATAAAGCACATTGAAATCAGCCATCACTTTATCCGATAACATCTCAATCAGAAGAAGATTCGTCTTGAATACATCCCAACAGATCAAACAACAGACATATTCACGAAGCCTCTACCTAAAGCTAAGTTTTCTCATTTTAGAAACATTTTAGAACTTGTTGACCTTGATTGATGTTGTTATGTGCATAAATTGAGGGGGAACATGTTGTTCAAACGTAACTAGACAGACAAGAAGACAGTGGTCTTAATACGTCCAATGGACTAAAAGTTTAAGAAGCATAACTACTTAGAAGTACGTTTACTTAAGTAGTTTTTATCTTCTTTCGGGAACTCATGTCTTGGTCAATTAACCTGCACGGTTAGACGTATACGTCTAATAGACGTTAGACGTTCTTATGACAAGAACAAGTGGTAGCTCACGTCTAACCAAACACACGTGCATCACGTGGTGTTTATGCGTAATTAGACGTCTACTTCTAATAGACGTTAGATGTTTATAAGACAAACTTAATTAGACAACAACGTCTAATAGACGGATTTCCCAATTAGAAGTAAAGAATGTGAAAAGTAGAATAAACATCTAACTACTTGTGTACTTAGACTTTTCATCTTCTGGCTATCTGGACAGCTATCATCTGCATATGTATCTATCTATGTACCTTTTTACCGCCAAAAATAAACCAGTCACTTCTCAAATAAATTGAAGACAAGTGTCTATCAATTTGTCAAAAGTGACTAAAATTTCTGATCACTTTCTTCTATACGTCTAACATTAATTGTGCAGTTTCATGATTAATATTGATTGATAGTTGTGTCCCTTGGGAATCGGTTTCTGAGATTTTTGATGGTTGGTATAATCATTAAACATTTACTACTATACGTTAGCTTTCTATATTTAATGAATGGTGTCACTCAAATGGACGAGTACTCCTAAATCTTTGTCTCTCTCTCTAGAATTCGAATCGCCAAACTCTTGTGTTCGTTTGTTCATCTTGCCAAAATGTCTTTCTTCCCTGCAAAATCCCTGCAAATAGATTTCAAATTGATCTCTACTCTGACGAATCCTAGAATGGTTCAAATGTTTGAATCATTGAAAGCCTCTAGGTTGAAGAGATTCCTTCGCCCTCACTGCATTTATCACGAACAAGTTGTTCGTGAGTTTTTGAAACTGCTAGGTTTTACAACAACAAATACATTTGTGCGAATATTCTTGGCAAAATGATCTACTTCAATGAAGAAACATTCGGTTTGTTCTTCAGACTCCCAACTGAAGGAATCCATGAGTTTCCTTCTTCCTCTAATGAGATTCTGTCTGAAATGATGAATGTCTTTTCAGATGAGATCGTTGAAGGAGAAACCCTTCCTATTGAGTATCACGGAAAGAGTAACTACTTGAAAGTTGACTATGCCCTACTCAACGACATCATCTCGAAATCCCTCCTCGCAAAAGACTCCTCCTACATCTATTGTACGAAGGTCTTTGAAATAATGGTGGCCATCACAAGGGGTGTAGCCATCAATTGGTCAAAATTCCTTTTCAACAACTTAGTAAGAATGATCTCCGCCCGGAAGAAGATCTTCGGCTATGACGGTCCTCTTTGCACTTTCCTTTTCCGTATTTTTGATGAACCTGGTCACGGGTTCCATTCCTCTTCCAAAATCTTGAATAGCGAGAAGGTTCTCGATTACGTTCTTAGGGTAAACAGGCTCAAATTGAAGTAGAGAAACAGGGACGAGCTTAACTCGGCTTTAACTTTAGCCCTAGAGTCAGCTGTTGATTCTCTTCCTAGATGATGTTAAAAAGGGGGAAGAGAAAGGAGGAGGATAGGAATTTTTTTTGGGTTGTCTTGTGTTATTCTGAATTTATTTCTTGTTGTTTTTGAAAGGTGTTTTTGTATTTTCCTATTGAAAAACATTCCTGATTTTGCATTTATCTAATTATGGTATTGATTGCATCTCTCATATAATCTTATTTTATTACCTATGCAAAGTTTTAACATCATCATCAAAAAGGAGGAAATTGTTGGGTTAAATTATTTTGACTAAGTGTCAAAGTATGTTGACTATTGGAATTTTGATGATGAGTGTGTATAAAACTTAATTTATGTCGTCTAATCGTTTTCTGGTGAAGGTGTATCGAAAACAGGTTACATTAGACTAAGTCTGAATGAGGTTCATTAGACTAATTAGCCATTAGATACGTAGTTAGATGTGCAGTCTAACAGATACGTAGTTAAACGTGCAGTCTAACAAATACGTAGTTAGACGTGTAGTGTAACAAATACGGAGTTAGACGTGCAGTCTAACGGATACGTAGTTAGACGTACAGTCTAACAGATACGTAGTTAGACGTGCAGTCTAACGGAGACGTAGTTAGACGTGCAGTCTAATAGATACGTAGTTACACGTACAGTCTAACGGATACGTAGTTAGACGTGCAGTCTAATAGACGTAGTTAGACGTGCAGGCTAACAAACGAAGTTAGACGTGGAGTCTAACTGACTTAGTTAGACGTGCAGTCTAATAGATACGTAGTTAGACATACAGTCTAACGGATACATAGTTAGACGTGCAGTCTAACAGACGTAGTTAGACGTGCAGGCTAACAAACGTAGTTAGACGTGGAGTCTAACCGACTTAGTTAGACGTGCAGTCTAATAGATACGTAGTTAGACGTACAGTATAACAGATACGTAGTTAGACGTGCAGTCTAACAAATACGTAGTTAGAAGTGCAGTCTAACGGATACGTAGTTAGACGTGCAGTCTATCGGATACGTAGTTAGACGTGCAGTCTAACGGATACATAGTTAGACGTGCAGTCTAACAGATAAAAGTTAAACGTGTAGTCTAACTCCTCTAGATTAGTCTGAAGGGATGTGTAGGTAGACGTGTAGTCTAACGCATGAGAGTTAGACGTGCAGACTAACTTCTTCAGATTAGTCTGAAGGGAACCGTAATTAGACGTGTCGTCTAATCCCATTAGACCAGGTGGTCTAATGGATCCTACTATTAGACGTAGGCGTCTAATTTCATTAGACGAGGTTGTCTAAGTGAAATATGTCTAATGCCATGCTTAAGTAGTTGCTTGAAGCTAGCACCCGTTTACCCACGATCGACTAGTTGTACGCTACTCTTGCTCCACTTTCCAGTTAAGATCAGTACGACAGCCAGTTGTAACCAATTGATTAATGCCACGTAAGCAAATATTCTTCCCACTACTTGTTTTTGTAGGAATATCCTAGAAGAATATTTGGCGCACTACCAGATTGGTTCGGCCACGATCCTGGTGCTTAGAGTCTGTTGTGTACTATGGAGGAGTTCCAATAGAATTAGTCACATGTCATTATGGAAGATTCGACTGTTAGTACCTGCTTTTTGTTTAAAGATCCTCAAGGACAACAGAAGAACTACTGGAATTACAAATTAATCGATCTATCGATACTTAGAGAATCGTATGCAAACTTACAAACTGATATACGAAAGAGCTGCTTTCTTGCTTTACTGTGTGTTTATCAAGAGAGAGTTAGAATCAAAGCATCGTTTTAGCTGAGTGATATACTTCTATATTCTGTAAGTTGAACAGAGCATGTTCTGTTCAACAGTGAGCTATTCGTGCAACTGTATTTGATTCTAAGAAACGTATAGTGAATCCTTCCGGTGGTTGGAAGAAGGGGTGACGTAAGAGAGTTTGCTCCAAACATCCATAAACAAATTACTGTGTCATTTACATTTTGTCATATTCTCCTTCTTTGGTTCTTAGCTTCAAACCTGAGCAAACGTTTCCGCACTTGAATCGTTCAAGAGTTTGCAAAGGTTTGTGAAGAATAGAAAGTGATATTAATCCCTAATAGGATTTCTACAAACCGTTTTCCCGAAGCCGTCAACAATAGCCAGACCCCCGTCTCTATTGATTACGCCGATCTTATCACAACACACCCAAAATTCTCTCATTGATAGACTTGTTCATCCTCTCTACGACTCCATTCTGTTAAAGTGTTTTTGTCATAGTCTTCAAAAGCTTGATCCCATGAATTTTACCGTATTCCACAAATGGCCCTCTGTATTCGCCACCATTGTCCGAACGAACACATTTCAACTTTTTCCCAGTTTCTCTCTCCACTTCAGCATGAAACAACTTGAAGTAATCCAATGCTTGATTCTTAGTCTTCAAGCAATAGGCCCACACCTTCCTTGAGCAATCATTGATAAAAGTGATGTAATAATGAGCACCACCTAAAGTCAAGGAATCCATAGAACATATGTCCGTGTGAACCATATCTAAAATATTAGGCTTCCTAGATGGAAAGAAACTTTTGAAAGAAACTCTATGTTGCTTACCAACTAAGCAATCGGTGCATGTCTTCAAATCTGTGGACTTTAAGCCCTAAAGATCGATTGTCTTGGAGAGAACTCGCATGCCATTCTGACTTAAGTGACCAAGTCGCTTATGTCAAAGTTGTGTTGAACAATCATTAACTGCTTTTGCTTCTCCCCCGTAAGACTTAGTCTCTGTCACATAAAGAGAACTGACCTTCTTTCCTTTAGCTATCACCAAAGACACCTTAGTGAGTTTCCATTTTCCTTCACCAAAGTAACTATGATAGCCCTCATCATCAAGAATACTAGTAGAGATTAAATTCATCCGAATATCGGGAACATGTCGAACATTCTTTAAAAGTAGCTTGCACGAAGTGTTAGTATCCAAACAAACATCTCCTTTTCCAACAATCTTACACGTAACATAGTTTCCCAACGTCACTAAACCAAACTGTCCACTAGTGTAAGAAGCAAATATATCACAACGATTGGTGACATGATAAGAAGCACCCGAGTCTACCACCCATTGTTTATCTTGAGAAATAAGGTTGATACTATCATTGTCGTAAACAATATTGATGTCGTTACCACCCACATCTGCAACCTTACTACTTCCATCTTGCTTATTCTCCTTTTGTTTCCGCTTTAAAGATCTGTAATGATACTTCTTGTGTCCTGGCTTGCCACAATAATAACATGTAATCTCTTTTCTCGAGCTGAATGTTCCCCGTGACCTGTCTAAACTGCCACTGATTCTTTGGAGTTTTACTTTTACTTCTACCCCTTTTCTCAGTCACGAACACCTGACTTGGAGTCGAGAAGCTCTGTTCTTTTCTTCTAGCATCTTCATTCATCACGCTCTCTTTCATCATTTTTAAAGTGAGTTTACCTTGTGAAACATTAATAAAAAAAATTAAGAAAGTTAATTTTCAAACCGGCCATACATTACAAGTTTTGAATATTTATTCTAAATAATCAAAAAGGGAGAAATCGATAAGAAAAATTAAGTAAAGTTAGTTTTTGGATCCGGCTAGAAAAACTAAACAATTGTTAACTTCTATGTGCAGGAACAGATCAAATCGTATAAACCGGCTGGAGCCTCATGAACCGGCTGTTGAAACACTTCAAAGAAATCCAGTTCCAAGTGATCGAGTCAAGATCAGAGGAACCGGTTTTAACTCTCTCAAGAGACCGGCTAGCAAAGACAAAGTTTACAGTCCAGACGGACTATATTATGTAAGAAACAAACCGGAAACTACAATCTGCAGAAGTGACGTAATATGACGAAATAGACGTGTCTCGAAGGGATAAAAGAAGATAAGATCCGATCAGAAGCATGCGAGGAAAGCAATGATGATTTACTAATCCGATGTTGACAACCGGAAGGTGCATGCCTGACACGTGTTCGAATCTGCAAACCGGCAACGTCATATTTACCTGAGGAGTCCTTGCATGCTTGCCAAGTGTTGAGGAAGGTGAAACGTGCAAGTAACCTCCCTGCACCGGCGTGATGCTAGAGTAACCAATCCCACGGTGAGAGAAGAATATGACCGTTGGGATCGTCCTTACTATAAAAGGAAGACGAAGCGACCTCATTAATTACTACACACAAGTTACGAAAATCTTAGAGAGATAAAGAAATCTTACGAACGATCCAAAACCGGTGTGTCATAAACCGGAAGCTTTCTGTGTATATTTGTGTTGTGTTATTGTATTACATCAAGAGTGAGTTGGTGTAACCGGCGAGTAGTGAGTTGGGCTCGACCGACATTGTAATTGTTGTAACGTTGAAAGTTAGTGGAGATCCTTCTCATAACCTGAGAAGAAGGGGTGACGTAGGAGGGTTTGCTCCGAACATCGATAAAAAAATTTGTCTCGTGTTATTTCCTTCATTTTACTGCTTACTCACCTAACCTAACCAAAATAAATCTTACTCAGTAAACCGGTCCACTCATATCTCTAAAACAACTCCTTCTAAAACATCATCTAAGTCGCATACGTTGCTTCAGACTGAAACAGACATTTCCGCCCTTGAACCCGGTTCAAAAGTCTGTGACAGCTTGCGAAGTGCTAAGAACGGTCATAGTCTCTAACCGGACTATCACCAAAGTTCTGTGTGTGTTGTAAGAGGCCACCCTTCCTAAAATCGGAAACACCCCGGTCCTCCAAGGGCGTCCCCGATCCTAACAAGTGGTATCAGAGCAAGGTTCTTAGCACTCAAGCAACCGAAGAAGATGGGAAGCATGACCCACAACGACAAGCCGCCAATGCTAAACAGTGAAGCGTTTAGCAGTTGGAAGAAACAGATGTATCTACATCTGATCACGTTAGATGATGAGATGAGTCGAGTCCTGAAAGAGGGACCGATCAAGATAAACAAGGAGTTAGACCAATGGACAAATGAAGATCGAAGACGGAGTAACCTGGATAACCATTGCATGAGGCACATTTATAAGGCTATAGATGATAACACCTTGAACAAGATATTAGACTACGATAATGCAAAGGAAGCCTGGGAAACGATCATTCAGATCCATGAAGGAAACGAAAGAACAAAGGAGAACAAAATCTTGGTGCCTACACAGAAATATGAAAACATCAAGATGAAACCGGGAGAAAATATGAAAGAATTCAGTAACCGGTTCACCAGTGTGGTCAACGAGCTTCAAACACTCGGAAAGAAGTATGACAACCGAGAAGTAATCATCAAAGCCTTAAGATCATTGCCGAGCACTTGGGATATCAAGACCATGGTGATGAGGGAATCAAGCACCCTTGGGCAAATGAAGTTGCATGATGTATTTGAGGATCTAAAAGCCTGCGAGTTCGAGATTGAGTCTCGGATCGAAGATGAAGCATCCACGTCAACCGCAACCAGAGTTTTGGTTACATCGGTGGAACCGGCGGTCCAAGTATCAACCGTTCCGGCTCCAGTCAAAAGCACTGATCAGATCATTGAAGATGTGATGGCGATGCTAGCTCAGAAATTTGGGAGATTCATGAAGAATAGTCAGCCACCATCTAACAACGATTTTAATTATAATTATGTAGATAAATCAAATAAAAGATGCTATAACTGTGACGGTTTTGGACATTTCAGGTCAGAATGCAGAAAACCGAGGAGAGACGACAGAAAACCGGAAAGAAACTTTCAAGGTAATTATCAAGGCAACAACTATCAAAGCAACCGGTACTAGAGCAACAACTACCAAGGGAACAACTACCAGAGAAATGATAACCAACGGAACGACTATCAGAGAAACAATGACCAACATTTCGACGAGGGAAGGAGATTCAGAAAGCACTCATCGCATCCGACGGTGGAAGCGAATGGGCGTACTCCGACAACGAAGACAATGAAGAAAGGGTAACCTGTTTCATGGCAAACGACGAAGAGGTATTTGATTTCTCTTCTGATGAGTTTACTAAAGAAGATTTGATTTCTGCACTCAACGAAATGGTCGCTGAGTTCAGAAACATATCTGCATACATACCGACTCCAGTAGAACCTAAAACCGTAAAGTCAAGTAGTACCGCTGTTAAAACATGTGAAACCGCAATGTATGAACCGGATGAACTATCCTTAGACAATAAGGAGACAGTTCAACCGGTAACTGAAACAGATGAACAAGCATTGTATGTTACGGTTGTGTGGGAGAGATCTCGTCAAGCCGTAAAACAGATGTGCAATTATTAAAGACATCCTAAATGTAGATTTGGTATCGGCTACGAACCAAACAAACAAAACGAATCAAAGCAACCTAACGGGATGAAACTCACAAAAGACAATCTTCCATTTATAAGATTTGTCAAGAGTTCAACAAACGAAAATGATTTAAAACCGGAAGAAGAACTTAAGTATGTAAATCCTACTGAATCAGAAAATTGGCTTCATCCTGAGAGAAGGAAAGTCAACCAGAAACAAAATAAAACAAACAGATCTCGGTCTCAAAGAAACTCACCACAACATAAGGCATTTTTTAGCAACGGTCAAGAAATTAAGTCAAACATTATAAGAACAGATACCGGGAAAGTGATCCGACTTATTCAAGTCTGGATCCCAAAGGGACTAATCAACCATGGACTCAACTGAATGTGGGTACCAAAAAGGTGTAAATAATTTTCTTTTGCAGGTTAGGAGAAGCAACCGGCTAAAGAACTCGGAATGGTATCTGGACAGCGGATTTCAAGACATGACCGGCAACGATGAGCTACTAACCGACATCAAGTATGAAACCGGAGCAGTTATAACATTCAGTGACAACTCGAAAGGTAAAACCGTGGGCAAGGGTAAGATTGTCCATGGTAACCTATCCATAAATAATGTATTACTGGTAAAAGAACTGCGTTTTAATCTATTGAGTATAAGTTAAATGTGTGATGTGGGTTACGAAGTTGAATTTCATAAAAATGCATTTTAGTTAAGAATCAGGAAAATGATATCCTTTTGACCGGTAACCGAATGGGAAATATTTACAAAGTTAATTGGAAAACTGATTTTGAAAAACCCGTGTGCATGATAACCGGAAATGATCCAAACTGGCTGTGGCATAAACGGCTAAATCATTTGAACTTCAAAACAATTAACTTCATATGTTCCAAAGAACTAGTTCATGGTTTTCCAAATATTAAGTTTTCAAAAGACAAAGTATGTGCTGCATGTCAAATGGGTAAACAAATAAAATCATCTTTCAAAAGTAAAGGAAATTATCAATCTGAACGGTGTTTAGAACTTTTGCATATGGATTTGTTTGGTCCGGTTAAAGTAACTAGTTTAGGAGGCATGCATTATACTATGGTAGTTATTGATGACTATTCTAAATTTACTTGGGTAACATTTCTAGCTTCTAAAAACCAAGCAACTCCAAAACCTGATCAAATTGATTTTGAGAATACAAAATGAAAAATCTATTCGAGTAAACAAAATCAGAAGTGATAGAGGAACCGAGTTTATAAATAGCAATTTAACCACTTTTCTTAATGATTCCGGTATTAGACACGAGTTGTCTAGTGCCAGAACTCCTCAACAAAACGGCCTGGCTGAGAGAAGAAACCGAACTCTCAAGGAAGCCGCAAGGTCAATGATAGCTGATTCGGGTATTGCTCAAAAGTTTTGGGCTGAAGCTATCAATACCGCATGCTACACACAAAACCGATCTTTAGTAACTAAACGTTTTTCCAAAACCCCTTTTGAAATATACTATGATCGAATTCCAAGCATACGGTATTTTCGAATTTTTGGTAGCAAATGTTTTGTTCACAACAACGGCAAGAATTACTTGACCGCTTTTGATGCTAAATCCGATGAGGGAATAATGTTGGGATATTCAGCTGTAAGTAAAGCCTATAGGATATACAATACTAGGACTTTAACAGTTGAAGAAACAGCCCACGTTGTTTTCGATGAATCGGTTGAACGAAACACTGCATTACCCTTCGACCTTCACAACAGAATAGAAAACTTCGATATCTATTCTGATGATGAAGACGAGGTTCCGGTTTTTAGACGATTTGTCAATGACCAAGCGGTTGATGCTGAACCTCAGGCTGTTCAAGCTGCCTTACCGTAGAAAGTTGACTCTTCAGTTTCTACTGAAGAAATTGGTCGGTCTGACTCTGTTCAATCTACCGATCAGTATAACCTTGATCAGCTAACCGAAAACTTGATAGACACGTCTCGGATAAACCTCAGAAGGAACAAAAATCACCCTCTTGAACTAGTAATAGGTAACATATCCTCACCCATCCGAACTAGGCAACAAAATTTGGAACACTATGAAAACTCAGCTTTCATATCACAAATTGAGCCGTAAAAGGTGGATGAAGCATTGTCAGATCCCGATTGGATACTAGCAATGCAAGAGGAATTAAACGAGTTTGAGAGAAATAAAGTCTGGTACCTAGTCCCTAGACCGAAAAATAAACCGGTTATAGGAACACGATGGGTATTTAGAAATAAACTCAATGAAGACGGTTTAGTTACGAGAAACAAAGCCCGGTTAGTGGCTCAAAGCTATAAACAGGAAGAAGGCATTGATTTTGAAGAATCATTTGCCCCTGTAGCTAGACTCGAGGCCATCATAATATTTTTAGCATATGCAGCTTTCAAAAATTTCAAATTTTTTCAAATGGATGTTAAAAGCGCTTTTCTAAACGGTAAAGTAAATGAAGAGGTATATGTTAATCAACCTCCAGGTTTCAAAAACCCAGAACACGAAAACCATGTTTACCGGCTGAACAAAGCCCTTTACGGTTTGAATTAGGCTCCAAGAGCTTGGTACGATACATTAACACAATTCTTATTTGATCACAAATTCACAATAGGTTCAGTAGACAAAACACTTTTTAAATTTGAGAGAAAGGAACAGATATTACTCGTTCAAATTTATGTCGATAATATTATTTTCGGATCAACCGATCCAAAATTATGTGATAAGTTTTCAAAGATGATGACTGACAGATTTCAAATGAGTATGATGGGAGAACTGAGTTTCTTCCTAGGACTTCAGGTTAAGCAGATTGAAGCCGGAACCTTCATAAGCCAACCGAAGTATACAGCCGAATTATTGAAGAAGTTTGGAATGGATACATGCGCTGAAGTGACTACGCCAATGAGTCTTTCCGTAAAACTAGACAAAGATAAGGATGGTCAAGTCGTTGACATCACAGCATATCGAGGAATGATTGGATCATTGCTTTATCTAACAGCCAACCGACCTGACATTTTGTTTGCGGTCGGGGTATGCAGAAGATTCCAAGCCAATCCAAAGCAATCACATTATACTGCGGCCAAAAGAATATTAAAATATCTGAAGGGAACTCAAGAAGTGGGACTTTGGTATCCAAAAGACTCAAGTTTCAACCTCATAAGCTACTCAGACGCTGATTACGCAGGATGCAAGATTGATAGAAAGAGTACAAGTGGAACCTGCCAGTTCCTAGGTCACCGGTTAGTTACCTAGAGCAGCAAGAAACAGACCTCAGTTGTAACATCAACCGTAGAGGCAGAGTATATAGCAGCCGGAAGCTGCTGTGCACAACTCCTCTGGATCCAACAACAACTAAGGGACATCGGTGTAGAAGCCAAGGAATCTCCAATATTCTGTGACAACACCAGCGCTATAGCGATCACATACAATCCGGTGTTGCACTCAAGAACAAAGCACATTGATATAAGACACCATTTCATTCGGGAGCACGTTCAGGAAAAACACATCTAGTTAGAATACGTCTCGACCGAGCAACAAGTAGCAGACATCTTCACGAAACCGCTACAGGAAGCTAAGTTTTCTCATTTCAGAAATATTCTAGGAATTACTGATGTTAAGCAACTTATATCATGATCATGCATGCATATCGCTTACACGTAACACTGAAAAACCGGGATATGTGTTCAGGGAGAAGCTCTCGCTTCTCAAACCATATTCAAATAGGCCATTGAAAATTCAAGAATGCTAACTGGGAGGAAGTCTCCGGTTACGCCTGATCACTTCACGATGTCAAATCACGTGTATACTTACTATACGGTTGAAATGACCTGTTTAAAATTGGATATACTTAATCCAAAGTTGAACAAATGTTGATGTGACTCAACGTTTCTTCACAATCGGAACAAAATAACCGCTCAGTACAAATGCACTCTGGTTTTGATGGAATGAACTTTTCCGGTTAATCTGAGATAACTAACCGCGTTTTCATGCATACCTTGAGAAATGAAGCATGTAATAAACAAAAACAGTCTACCGCAATCGAGATGACGACATGTGTCCATCATCAAGAGAGGGAGACTCACATTTTGTCAATAGATTTTTGTCATCATGAATATCTTGGTAATAATTAGTTTTGCATTGGAAATAAACATTATACACTTCAACAAGTTAAAGCCTATTAACTAATTGATGACATCATCGAGCATGCTTAACTTACTGATCTAGCCGAACCCCTGGCTATATAAACCACCCTTAAATCCTCACAAATCTTCACAAAGTTCACTATTCACAAAAACAGTCTTGAGCTTAAACTATTTCAAGAACATGAACTCCAACTCTCTAGCAAAGAAAATTCTATTGGCTGATTTCAACTCAATCTACCAATACGAAGATCATGAGGTTAGAGAAATGTTCTTAGCCGTTGAAAGAAGCGGGCTAAAAGGATTTCTCGAAAACAAATTCATTCTCGACTACCTAGTAGTCGAAGAATTCTTCCAGACCGCAAAGGAGGTGCATCGAGACATAATCGTTGCACAAGTTTACGGTCAGTCATTTCTATTCAGCGAGACGGATTTCGCTGAATACTGCGGTTTGCCCACTGAAGGGGTAACCGATTTAACCTACTCTCCGGTGACCATGGAAGAAATGTGTCATCGGTTCTCCAACTCTGACATCCCGGTTAGACCCTGGGGTGCTAAAAGCCAACTCTATCACAAGTACCAGCTTCTTTGTGAGATTCTGGGAAAGTCAATCTTGGGCAGAGAGAAAAGCTATTACTACACCCAAAGCCTTTTCGAGATGATGATCGTTGTTACGGTTGGGACGCCGGTTAACTGGTCCTGGATCATCTTCAGCAACCTGAAGAAGATGCTCCTTTCAAACAAAACCGGCTACGCTCCTAAGCTAAGCGGTTTTTGTGCCAGTCTGGAGATCCACTCCAGACCCTTCGTAACTCTCTATCCAAAGCATGTGCTCACTAAGAAGAGAGTCCAAGAGCTGATCGACCGATGGGAAGCAGCCAAAGCAAAGAGGAATCAAGCGGCTGGGTCATCCAATGTTTAAATCATCTCTCGTCCTTTGTCTATTTCCCAAACCGGTAATTTTGTTGTACTACCGGTTTTGTACCATGAATTAATGAAGATGATCATTTCCTTCCATTTTAGTCTAAAATCAAAAATCATAAATGATCAACATTTAATGCGCCGTATCAAACCAAATCGAATCACTCTTGGAAACAGAAATCTTCATTTTCAAGAAGCATGCCTGATCCGATTTGACTAGACATGCCTTTATCCTCTTGAAAATTGATAAATTTATGACCAGACATAAACGGTCTGATTTTTTCAAAATATCCTCATTTAATGCATCCAACCGCTCAAGCTATAAAAAGGGACTCAATCCTACATCTTCAAAACACGCCTCCTTCACTTTTCTCTCTAAAGCTTGAAAATTCAAAAAGAACTCCTTTCGATTTCTCATTCTCATTCTTCCTCAAAAATGTCTGCTGAGCTAAGAAACACACTCATCGTCAACTTCGAAGAAGTAAAAGATAGCAGGTTTCACGATACCATCTTCCAACCGATCATAGAATCGGGGCTTCGAAAATTCCTTGAAGGCTCAAACACCATCCTCGTAGAGGAGGTGTGCGAGTTCTTCAACAATGGGCACATTCTTGATGATGGTAGTATAAGGACCATCGTTGACAGAAGATTTGTCTAGATTACCGAAGAGCACTTTGCTACTTTCTTCAACCTTCCAACCGAAGGGTTCTCTAACTTCCCAACGCCATTCTTTCCGGCTAAGGAAGACTTCGGCTTTATCTTCTCCTCTTCCATCGAACCGGTCGAAGACCACGGGAAGAAGGAAAAACTCGCCCTCACTACCAAATCTTTCATGATTTGGTTCAGCAGTCCATCATGGGCAAAATGCCAAATCAAAACTACAGCCGGGAGGCATTCGACATCATGATAGCCGTCATCCGCAAATCGACAATCAACTGATCCTCCTATCTCTTCAAAAACCTGAAGCAGCTCATAACCGCTTCAAGAGGAAGGGTCAGTTTCGCTCCACAAATCTCTCGGTTTCTGGAGGCTCAACGCCGTAACCTTGGACCCAGTGTTCCTGTCGGACCGGCCAACACTATGACTTTATCCATGCTAAATGGATGGATATCGAGGATTGAGGAACAGACACCCGACAACACCGTGGACAAGTGGCTTGACAGAATGGTGGAAGGGGATTTGGTCGATCTAAACTAAGTTGTGTGTCTTTCTTTCCGGTTTTTGGTCATTTTGATGTACGACCGAAAACCGCTTAATCTCATATTTCAGACTTATTTAATTTTCTAATTTTAAAGTCTCCGGTTTTTCTTTCCATATCCTTCTTTCCGGTTTTAAGTTTAAACATAAGACTTCATGTTAAACGAAACTTCCGGTTAACAAAGCTTCCAGTAAATCAAAATCTCAATCAAATAAAAAGTTTGAAAAACTTACCGCTCACGGTTTTACCGCACAAAATTTACCGCCCATTGTTTTCTCCGCATTTACCGCCGAAAGTTACTATAGTAACTTTTGGAGGGAAAATTGGTGCCAAAATACTATCAAGTGACGGTTCGTCTTCCAACCGTTCGAAACCGCCTCCTATATAAGTTCAGATCAGTTCACTTTCTACATACGCTTTCTCTCTCTAAAAACTCTCAAATCTTCAAAGGCTCTCTAACTTCCGTTCATCGTTGTTCTTCATCTTTCCTTCACAAATTTATCATGGCTCTAGGTAAAGCACCCTTTCATTGGATGTTGCGGGTCGATTTCAACGACATCGACGAACACGCTGGGGAGAAAAACAAGGTTGTGCTTCAATCTCTAAGAGATTCGGGATTGGAGGTGTTCTTGTCTGGTCCGTTCGTCGTGTATCCGACAGCAGTTATGGAGTTTCTGGCGACGACGACTTTGACGAAGAGGAAAGTCTCTGCCACCGTCAACGGCAAAGAAGTTCATATAACGGAGGAGCTTTTCTCTGAAGCCCTCAGTTTGTCTAACACCGATTTGGACTTCAAGACTGACCTAACCGCTGCAGAATCTAATGCGGTCTGGTTAGTGATATCGGCTGACGATCAGGATCTGGTGATTCACTCAAGCCGGAAGAACAAACTGAAACCGGAGTTCAAGTGACTGCTGAACATCATCTCTCGTTCGATTCAGGGTAGAGGAGTTAACTTCGATAACCTGACCAAACTTAAGCTTAAGATGATGATGGCTATTGTCCGGGGTGACAAGATAGATTGGGGAGCCATCATCTTCGAACAGTTCTGTGAAATGGTGATACAGAAGGATGGCGGGGTTCAGGCATTCACAATGCAGATCGTCAAAATTCTCAAGTTCCTTAAGATGGAACTTGGTGAAGGTGAACCGCTCCCACCCAACAACATTCTCAACTCCGAGCAAATGAGTGAGAAGACTGACAAAGCGGTTAAGCCGAAGTCTTCCAGAACGAAGTCTTCAAAAGGGACCAGTTCTTCCGCTTCGGCTGAAGAAAGTTCAAAACAAGAAAAACCGAAGAGGAAGGCGGTTCAAGTCGAGGCCTCACAGAAGAAGAAGGGAAGGAAGAAGTCTTCCGCAAAGAAGAGCTCCAACAAGCCGGCTGACTCCGAGAAAACTCTTTCCTCGGACAATTCACCGAAGAGAACCGGAAACGTCTTCCAGCCCATTCCCATCAACACCGTTCGTCCCATCAATGTTGACTCTCCACCATCAAGGCAAACCGAACCCTCGGGGAGCCACGAAACCGAGTCAGCATCAAAGGAGGAAGCAGAGGTTAGTATTAACTCTGAAAACTCCAAGTCCCCCAACAAACACATCGACGAGATCATGGCTGACGTAGGCTTAAATACCTCGGAAGTCATTGTGGACGTAGTCCAAAGCATTGCCAAGGAAACCGAAGACGACGTGTCAAGTCGTCTTAAGCCAGCTGATCAGGTTGAGAGACCAGGTCAGAGTAAAATTCATTCGGTCGAAGAAACGACCAAAACTGTGAACATCACCCCTCCGGCTCAGGAGGGAAATACTGAAGAACAGGAACCATCCGGTTCAGCAGGGAACAAGTCTGCTCCAAACGATACAATGATCCAATCGGCCCAAGATGGGCCAGCTGATTCAACAATCATACCTGAAGGGTCAGCTCGGGTTAACAAGGGCAAAGATGTTTTATTCGAAGATTCGACGGTAAAGGGAAAAGGTGTTCTGCAAACCGGCTCCCAACCTGAGATTATAACCGAGGCTAAGGTCGCCTTTTCCGCAGAAGAAGAGGAGGAGATGTTTGAGGGGCTCATTAGGGATATGAACAAAGATGCCAGTGAGTTAATATCACCATACCTCCTATGGGTACAACTCCGTTGTGAGACAAAGTTTTCAGATATGATCCTGGAGATGAACGGTAACAAACACTGGGAGAAACTTTTAGAATTAGAAGAATTGGCCCTCAAGCTGGCAAACACCAACATTATCCAAGCCGCATTCAGCAAAACCGCGGTAATTCACGAATACGCTCGGTTACAAGCAGTATAAGACGCATTACGGGAAGCAGAAGGAGCAGCGTTAACTTCGATTGAATCAAGTATGACTGAACGGTTTCACCCAGTACGGGAAAAGCTCCTTAAAAGTGTTGACCGACTCGATGCACAATGGAGGAACAACTACAGACATCAATTAATCAATGCCGACTTATATCAAAGCAAGCCTTTCTTTGCTGCCGGGGAGACATCCATGACAGCAGAAAACCGGGGAAGTGATCCTCCTCAAACTGATAAGGTTCCGGAACTTGAGCAGGTAAAGTAGGTGGTGATTGATATAATTGAATCTTGCCTTGGGAACTACAGCATTGCAACCGATGAGAAGATTGCAACAGCTGAAGCCAACCTGTCGAATACCATCCGGGGATCCGTTCAAACCGAAATGGCCAACACCGTTCAAACAACGATCAGGTCTATGATAGATGAAGTTGTGCAAACTTCTGTCAAATCATTGATCGCAGAATCCACTCAAACCGCAACCACTCCTCTGGTAGATATGTTGCAGGCTATGGCTGTTCAAATTGGGGAGTTGTCCAAACTCCAAGTGAGCAAAACTCAAGAGCAAATCAATTCTGACGCCGAAACCGCAAAGAAACTACAAGACGAAGAAATGAAAATGGAACGGTTAAGGAAGAAACTTGAAGACAAAGATCATGCGCTTGCCCAGCAGTGTAATGAGGAAGAACAGACAGCTATCCAGGAACCCATACCGGCTCAACCCTCGCACGCTATGAAGACAAGAAATAAGAACAAGATGAAGGCGGTTGCAGAGGTGATGAAGCGGGCAGAACAAAACAGTCAAAGAATGATCGAACCAGTCGGGCTGAACGTGCAACCTCTTGATGAAGAAGAAGAAGAGGACATCGAAGAACTCAACCGGCGTAAGAAGAAAGCAGTCAAAATCTCAACCGCAACCCCAAGTTCAAGACCGATTGTTGCTCAAACATCTCGACCACCAAAACCAGTCTGTGCCGGTTTTGGATTCGGCAAAAGAACTCCCGGCATAACAAGTATAGTTGACGGATGGAAAATTGACGCTGCAAGAAGAGCTAGGGAATGGAAGGCAAGGGAAGAGGAAGAAATAAGGCGACTGGAAAAAGAACTTGAAAAGGGGGACCATCCAAGCCTTAGTTTCCTTTTCTTTCCTTAAGAACAATTTATGTTTGATTTGGTTTCAGAACTCAGTCGTTTTATGATGTTTTGAATTTATTAGTCTCTACATATCCTTTGAAAAATCAACACATGTTTTGAAAATTTTCTTAAACAGAAAATAATCAAAAGGAAGAAATTGCTAAACAGATTTTTCAAACCGGCCATACATTACAAATTGCTAAATAGATTTTTCAAACCGGCCATACATTACAAGTTTTGAATATTTATTCTAAATAATCAAAAAGGGAGAAATTGATAAGAAAAATTAAGAAAGTTAATTTTCAAACCGGCCATACATTACAAGTTTTGAATATTTATTCTAAATAATCAAAAAGGGAGAAATTGATAAGAAAAATTAAGTAAAGTTAATTTTTGGATCCGGCTAGAAAAACTAAACAATTGTTAACTTCTATGTGCAGGAACAGATCAAATCGTATAAACCGGCTGGAGCCTCATTAACCGGCTGTTGAAACACTTCAAAGAAATTCAGTTCCAAGTGATCAAGTCAAGATCAGAGGAACCGGTTTTAACTCTCTCAAGAGACCGGCTAGCAAAGACAAAGTTTACAGTTCAGCCGGACTATATTATGTAAGAAACAAACCGAAAACTACAATCTGCAGAAGTGACGTAATATGACGAAATAGACGTGTCTCGAAGGGATAAAAGAAGATAAGATCCGATCAGAAGCATGCGAGGAAAGCAATGATGATTTACTAATCCGATGTTGACAACCGGAAGGTGCATGCCTGACACGTGTCCGAATCTGCAAACCGGCAACGTCATATTTACCTGAGGAGTCCCTGCATGCTTGCCAAGTGTTGAGGAAGGTGAAACGTGCAAGTAACCTCCCTGCACCGATGTGATGTTGGAGTAACCAATCCCACGGTGAGAGAAGAATATGACTGTTGGGATCGTCCTTACTATAAAAGGAAGACGAAGTGACCTCATTAATTACTACACACAAGTTACGAAAATCTTAGAGAGATAAAGAAATCTTACGAACGATCCAAAACCGGTGTGTCATAAACCGGAAGCTTTTTGTGTGTATTTGTGTTGTGTTATTGTATTACATCATATTGGATTTTAAATTTATTTTGAGTTCATTCCTATCATCATCATATTAATCAATTAAAATATCCAAATTTTACTTTCTTGATATTTCAACGAGCAAAGCTTCCTAAATAAAAATGCTCTGTTTTGAGTATTGTTCTTCTCATACAACTCACTCAAAATAGTCCACACTTTATGAACATTAACCTCAATAGCCACATGCTGATACACACTGTTGTCAACCCATTGCCTGATTTTACCAACTGCCTTTCTGTTCAGCTTCTTCCAATCTGCATCTGTCATAGCCTTTGGTTTGCCTTTATCACCCAAAATAGCGTCTTCATAATCATAATTACACAATAAGTCCTCCATTCGTGACTTCCAGATTGTGTAATTGGTAGCTGTAAGTTTGATCATTGTTCCATTACTATTCAACGATTCTTCCATTTGAATTATACAAGAATCACCACCAAACGAACTCATCTCTGATACTACTTGTTGGAGAAATCGAATAATAACACATGTTTAGCAATCCAGAAATAGACAAGCTATAACAAATGCCTAACAATTATTTTTCCCCTTCTGTATAATCAAATAGGCATTCAATTCAATTGAGCATCAAACAATCAAACAATCAAAGAAACAGAGAGCAAGACACTAAGATTTTATGTGGAAAACCCAAATTAGGTAAAACCACGGGACACTTCGGCCACTTAAATCATCCACTATATCAAATGGGTATACAATGTTGTTCAATACAAGCCTAGAGGTAATCTAATAAAAATATCAATTAACCTCATCCTAACTTGTCATTCACATACATTATCATCATCACTAAAGATGGCTAGCCAAATGGAGAAGAGATAAAGGAAATTAGAAGAAGAACCTACTGCTTCAATGGAGGAATTGCTGCTTCAATGGAGGAAGAGGGAGAGAGAACAAAAACTAAACTGTTGTGTTTTTTTCTTAATTAAATATGCCCTAATGGGCTTTATTAATTTGTCAGACCCAACTGCCAAATGAGCTGACCCAACACATCTCAGTACTAAATACACCAGCCAAAAATGCCAACAGAAGATATTATATGTATATTTTTTCGTCCTTAAATATTTATAGTTCAAATAATACTTTCAATCGTTCATGTGTCTTTTGTTGTTTATACCCTCCGATTGTGTTGGTGATCATTTCTTGAGTCTGTGTATCCGTCTCCTTCTTAGCAACAAATGAGACGAAATAATCGAATCTTAAGTTAATTTTCATTTTTTCAACAAAAAGTTATTCGATTTGATCTTTAATTTGGATAATCTCTTTATTTATATTGATTTCTCACTATTTCGGTCATATATGTAGATGGTGAATTTTCATTTGGCATGACTTTTTTCGATTTTGCTTACCAACCATCAGATAAGAATAATTATAATTGTCGCTCATAATCTTTGGTAGAGATTCTCCGGACACTGTTTCATTGGTTCTTTCGATTTACTCTACTATAACCGTCATCGTTTAAGAACTCAAATGAGTTCTTCTTTGAAGGAATACTCAATAAATCACATAATTAAATTATTTGTAATGGGAGCTTTATTTTCGTAATTTTTTATGTAATTTAATATATAGATCATTATTTATTGAGTTTGATTTTGTAGACGTTATTTGGTATTATTACTAATTAATTCACATGTAATTCTTATTTGTATTTAATGAGAATTATATCTTTATTAAAAAAACACATCAAGTTAATATATAAATCAATATTTTGAATGTTGAGTTATGGAGCCTATATTTATAATAAACTATACAATTGTTAATCAGAGTTTATTGAGTTTGTATTTGGTTTTGGGCTTAGACCTGACCAAGAGTCATTTAGATTTTATTACTTGAATGTTTATCCAATAAATATGTTATTATTAAGGGTTTATAAAAATAAGATAAAATTTTAGAGAGATAAAGTGTGAGGCAAAAACTTTGTATTCCTTCTTTTTCTTCATAGTGAAATCTGGTGACGACTGAAGTAAACGTAGCTCAATTTGAGTGAATCACTATAAATCTGTGTCTTCTTTTGTTCTTCTTTCTTGCGTTTTTACAGATTGTTTCAAGTAGGTTGGATTTGGGAGATACAAATCCTAACAACTGGTATCAGAACAGTTAGGCTAGATCTGAACATTGGAAACGATGGCAAGTGAGAGTAATATATGACATGTGATTGGAAGATTCGATGGGACAGATTATGCTTTCTGGAGAATGCAGATTGAAGATTATCTTTATGGAAAGAAACTTCATGTTCCTTGGAGTGAGAAACCAGAGAAGATGGATGAAGCTGAATGGAAACTCCTCGATAGACAAGTTTTGGGGGTTGTCCGATCGACGCTAGCCAAGACTGTTGCTCACAATATAGCAAAGGAGAAGACCACCATGGGTTTGATGAAATCTCTTTCTGATATGTATGAAAAACCATTTGCTAACATTAAGGTACACTTAATGAAAAGACTTTTTTACTTAAGAATGGTTGATGGTACTGTCACTACTCATTTGAATGAATTCAATACAATTGTGAATCAATTGCTATATGTTGAGATTGATTTTGGGGATGAAGTTAGTGCCCTGACTTTGTTAGCAAATCTACCAAATAGTTGGGAACCTATGAGAGCAGCAATTAGTAATTCAGTTGGGAATGCTAAACTGAAATTTGTTGAAGTTAGAGATCGTATTCTTGTTGAAATGGTTCGTAAATTTGATTTTGGTGAAACGTTCAAAGGTTCTATTCTAAATGTGGAAAATAGGGGCAGAAGTAATGATAGAAATGGTTTTCTGATTATCAGCACTATGGAGCATCAAAGGATCAATATTGTACTTCCTTTTCTAGTTTGCTTCCACTGTTCCGCTTCCAATTGTGCCTTCTCCTACAACTTCTCTTCCAGCCATGGTGAGTTTAGTTTCTCAATTAAAATATTTCACCAACGTGCTCTGATACCATGTTAAGCAATCAACAGAAATGTGAGAACTTTAGAGATTAGGTTTTGAGAGATTAAAAGAATAGTTGAGAACTTTAGAGATTAGGTTTTGAGAAATTAGAAAACCCATGTTTGCTCTGTGAGAGTTTTCTCATTATAAATAGTAACAAAATAAATAAACAAGTCCCTCAAGTTATGAGGTAAATACAAAATATAAATGATAAAAACAGTAATAATAAAACAATAATAATTCTTTACATTCTCAAACCAACCCTGAACATTAATTGCCAAGAAAAGTAAAAACTTATATTCATAAAATAAGGAATAGCTAAGTCCACGGTCACAGCCATATTATTATATATTATTTATTTTCTCTATCTAGATCTGTGGCGGCTATTTGCAGAGTTCTATGCAAACACATTGTTGCAAGCAAGGCGACGATCCATACCTTTTTATCGGGTATACAACATGAAATTGATCCGATTCTACGCTGTATTAGCAGTAATTTGTTTCTTAACTCCCGGTGCATATGTTGGTGCCGTAGTTTTGCCTCCCGAAGAAGGTAAATCCCTCTTTCTCTCTCATACCGACCGTGTCTGTGTTTTTCTTTACGCCTAGCATTGGGTATGCGATATACACGGAGTTGATTTAGAAATTACATGCAATCTTACTACTTTTAATGATTTTACAGTGGAGATTATGAAGCAAATTGGAACTACGTTATTGAAGAATTGGAACTTTAGCGTAGACCCTTGTAGTGGAGAATCCGGTTGGAGAACCCTAGCCGTTGCCGGAGAGCTCGATTCCGATAATGAAGTCACGTGTGACTGCGCCATCTTTAACTATACCGGCTGTCACGTCACCAGAATGTAATAATTCTCTCTCTCTACTCAAATTTAGGTGAACTTTTAAAAATAATAATAATTGTATTTACTGGATTAGCTTGTTTTTCTTTATTTTTTTATAAAACAATGTTGTTTGATAAAATGGATAATTTAGGAATTTTTTAAATTGAATTATTAAAATAGTATTTACGACATAACTATATAACCAATATACCCGTTCAATACAATTTATCCCTCTATTCTATCAATTCTAACATGTTATCAAACCAAAATATAACAAACCAAAATTTTGTTCTAAAGGCTCTAATAAAGCTCTAATAGTTTATTCTTATATTTTTAATTAATGTCTATTTTATAAAAGAAAAATTGTATTGAATTCAGGATTCGGTGGTGGGATGAGCTTAAAATTTTTTTATATTGGGAATTAAATAAATAACGAGAAAATTTTGAATAAAATAAGTAAATAAAGGTGAGTTTTACTATTTTTTTAATAATTTATTAAACAAAATAGTGAATTATATTTAAAAAAATTAAAAAATTTAAAAATTAGGGAGTAATGTCAAATTTTAACCGTAAAAAAAATTCAAGATGGGCTTCAGCCCAACCAGCCTCTACATAGATCCATTCTTATATAGAGTTACATATATTATGTCTAATATATAGACATTAAATTAGACTTATAAAAAACTAATATAATAATATTTTACAAATATATTATCTTTATATTATAACAACGATAAATGATGGGTGAAACACTTGAAAATAAAATTTATCCTAACAAACGGATGTCTAAGAATGTTAGGGGTGATCATATCTTGGGTTGACCCAAACCCCAACTCAAACCCAAAATATTAATTTGGGTAAGTTAATTTGGGTTGGGTTGAGTATGGGTTGGGTTAGAGTTACCCAAATTACCTAAATTAAATAAATTTAATTTAATTATTTCTTATTAATTCAATATAAACTAATCATCTTCCAATTCTAATATATTTTCTTGATTTTTACTACGTTGATCTTCGTTTTAGTCAAATAAAAAATAATTGAAAATTATAAAACTCATTAATAATATATTTATTAATTATAGTTTAGACATACAGAACTAACATATCACTATTATTCTAAAAATCTTTAATAAATTAATTTATTTTTGAAAATTAATAGAGTTTATCATATTTAAGATTTTATTTAGTAAGACTTTATTTAGTATGAATGATTTAAATATTATTTAAATAATCCATATTAAATTCATCTATTATTTTTTCAACTAATTTAGTAATTAAAATATCAAAATAAATTCAAAAAAATCATAATTATGTTAAACAGATAAAAAAACGTATAATAATATCACATGTTAAACGTATAATATTCTTAATCATAACAAATTAAACGGACTGAAAATGTTAAATATATCTCAAGTGTGTTAAACGGGCCAAAACATGTTAAACATGTCAAAAACGTGTGTTTTTTGGGGGGAAATGTCAAAAACGTGTTAAACGTGCCAAAACGTGCTAAAAACGTGTCAAACCGTATTAAATGTGCAAAATTTGTTAAATTTGTCAAAAACGTGTTAAACTTGTCAAAAATGTGTTAAATGTGCCCAAAACGTGTTAAACGTCCCAAAATGTATTAGATATGTCAAAAACATGTTAAACGTGTCAAGAACGTGAAAACGTGTGAAAATATGTTAAACATGTCAAAAACGTGTTAAACGTGCCAAAAATATGTTAAACATATCAAAAACATGTTAAATGTGTTAAATGTGTCAAAAATGTGAAATGTATTAAAACGAGTTACATACTTATTAAAATCTAAAAATGTATTAAGCGAGTCAAAACATGTTAAATGAATAAAATATTTGTTAAACGAGTTAAAAACGTGTTGAATAAGTCAAAGACGTATTAAATTAGGTAAAAACGAATTAAATAATTGTTAAACTGATCAAAATGTATTAACCGGAACAAAAACGTGTTAAATATTAAACGAGTAAAAAAAATGTGTTACAAACTAAAATTTAGTTTGGATTATCCAACCCATACCCCCAACCCATATTATTCATTAATATGAATTGAATAATGGGTTGACCAAATTTAATTTGAGTTGAATATGAGCTGACTTTACCCATTTGCACACCTTTAAAAATGTCAGTGTTGACTAAATAATCATTAAAGAAGCACATGTGATTGGGTTAAGACCAAGAAAAATATCTTATGAGGATTTTTTAAGTGGATTTTGAAGAATAAGATCTTGCGTTAAGTTAAACGAGTCTTCAGTATATATTATTGTCCGTCTATTTTCGGAACCTTTTTGAGATATCTAGTAAAAAGGAAACTAATCGGGACCTTTTTGAGATATCTAGTAAAAAGGAAACTAAAGTGGTATACTACTTTCGTCTCATATCTAATCAAATTATTTAGAGAATTCTTTTATATAGACAATTTTCTATCAAAGGGAGGGTAGACGGGATCTCCTCGTGGATGCTCTTACCTATGTTTCAATTGAACTAGAGACCGACGACAAGTTTCCTCGAACTGACTCTCCCAATTTCAAGATTAACTACAATTAACATGCATCTCTCCAAAGGACTCCATCCCGGTTTCCTTGGAAAGATGTGTGAAAATAAAAAAAAGTTCATCAAAAATCTCGTTTGAAGAATGAAGAATGCATTAATCATATTCTTCTTCATTGCAACCTTCCAAGTGTATGTAGGCTCTTCTGCAGAACCTCCTTCATTTTCAATGGGATTCAGTAACAAATGTCGCCGACTTTTGGGTTAAATTGATTGAATAGAGTTCTAACAACATGTCACATCTTAAAAATACATTTTTTTCTGACCGAACATCTTCGGTCCTGGCTGAGACCTTGGACCGAGGAAATTATAATCCAGGACAGAGAGGTCCGACCGATGATCCTTCAATTAGGACCGAAAGGTCCGACCGAGGATTATATGCTTAACCCACCTCATACTCAGCCAACCTTTAGAAGCAATTGAAGAACAACCATTCGTAGCAGTTCGAAATATAAGGCAAACAATCTTTCTTAAACATCTTTAGAAACCCACACAATACTATATATTCATGTATTTTATATAAATTATGCATATTATTTTTAAGCATGATTTCATTGCATGTATATGATTTTTAAAGTATGATGTTTTTATAGAACTTTAATGTTAAGGGTAATGGAATCATAGTGATAAAGTACTGATGAAGGAATTGACGGATGAATATGGAAGGAGGGACCGAGAATGTACGACCGTAGTTTTGTAGGAACATGTAGTGAACGATCATGTAGTGAACGATCGACTTTTATAGCGCCATTTTGCTAGTTCTGATAAAAGACACCACTTAGCTTCCGCATATGTGACTGAATTGATTATGTTTCACCCTCTCTATCCTAGTAAATAATTTAAGATTTTAGAGTGTCACACAACAATATCGCGGACGACTGGAAACCAATTATGTTCATCATGTGGTGGACGATTTGAAAAGAAAGAAATATAATTGTTTTTGAAGGGAATAATTATGGGTACGATCGTCCCAATAGATTTATTTTAAACGCGTTCGCTTCAATCCGAAAAGAGGAACTTGTACGGTATAAGAATTTTTTTTTATCTTCTTGACATTTAATACCCTTAGGTTATTTTTTATTTCTCGTTTTTGCTTTTCTCTTTTCCTTTGTAACGTTTGAACGTATCTTGCATAAAAAAACGAATAAACATACAAAAACAATCCTTACAAAAAAAAAATTGCTTTTGTTTTTGGTGATATTCAAATAATTGGTTTAAAGTAAATATTATTATAGATTTAGTATAAACACTTGATTCGGAATTTTTAGGTAATAATTGAAAAATATTAATTTATTTTGAGAATCATATATATTATTGACATAAAGTGTTATTGATTATGATGTCATTAAAAAGCACATTTTATATAGTAGAAATGTGATGTTTGTTATGTGATTAATGGGGGAGATATACCTGGGTCATTTTTGGTAAATCACTTTTTGTGATATATAAAATTAAAAACTTAAATGGATAAACTGGTGTTTGTAATGTAAGCTACAATCCGATATCCAAAAGATTATTCAGCTTTTAATAGAGTAAGTATTTATGTGACAAAAAAATGAGATCAAACCGAGTAAATAAATCATTTGACAATCCCATCCAACAACACCTGAATCACCAAAAGTAAAATGAAAAATCTCTTGCAACTAAAATTTTAATGATCTTTCTATGAGTTCTAGATACAACCAATAAATTATGATAAATCTCATTTTGGAAATTGGAAATGAACATAACCTTTTGCCTATGTTAACTGCAGAGTTCTTAGAAGACAAAATTTGCAAGGCATGATTCCGCATCAGATTTCCCAGCTTCCTTTTATTCAGGAAATGTGAGTAACTTCCTTTCTTTTCCTAACAGCTAATGGATTCTACCTTTTATTTTATTTTTGCCTCATCCCCTAAAATATATATATATATATATTCAGAGATGAAAATAAGAGATTGTTTGATTCAAGTTATTTGAAAATCTCTAATTAGTGTCAACTCTTAAATAAGTTCACATCTTGTGTTATCACCATTCACCAGTGGCTATAAACCTGTACACCTGATATTTGAAGCTAACTGGTTCATATCATGACATGAAAAGCTTCTAAATTCCTATCATATGTTCAGTTTCTGCCAAGCTTAAATAATCCACGACGACCATGACACATCTGATTTAAAATTCTCTTTTTCATTTTTCTAGAGATATTTTCATTCTTTTTATAGACCAGATTCTTAATTCACTCAAAACACAGCAAACTCACCACAGAAAAAGGATATATTCATATTATTATTAAAAAAAACTCAAATATAACTCATTATCTAAGCATACCTGATCCTGCTAATGCCTAATGCTAATGTTGTTTTGTCATTCTTACAGTGACCTTTCTAGAAACCTCTTGGGCGGAAATATTCCTGAAGTGTGGGGCACCACCCAACTCAGAAAAATGTATTACTCTTTCCTTCTATCTCTTTCTCTCATTCAAAAAAATATTGGTGTGATGTTTTTCTTTGGCTAAAAGAATTGGTGTGATTTAAATTTGTTCTAGATAGACTTGTTTTAAATTTAAACTCTATTTAGCTTTATTGAAAGCAAGTCTTAGTAGAAGGCTAATCCCCAAAATGTGCACCAACTGATCCATTGGACCATGCAGTCCACAACTGAATATGGCATATTTCAATGAAAGTTAAGAATGTGTTTTGAAAAAGTGAAATTTTCACTAAACACTCTGCCGAGAAGATTTGATTATTGTTAAGTTGTTGGAAGGATACTCCTTTACAAGTGACAAACAATGGAACAAACAACTGGCCTTCCCGAACTCTTATTTGGATGATTTCGTGGTGTTGGAATCTCGGGGTGTTTGGGTTGATTCGGTTCGAATTTTTCAACCAAAACATGCATCCAATGGAACCCTCTTACAGATCTTCAATTTGACATATGATGAATTGATGATGTTTCTTTAATAACTCAAAATTTTGTGTTTATTGAGTCCATTTCTTGCGTAGTGTTGAGATGGTTCCCAAATTATGGAGGAATGAGTGTTTACAACATGATCAAGGGCTTTCTGAATATCAAGCATGTAAACACATCTAAATCCTTTTTCTATCTTGCAACTAAATCGGTGCATTCCCAAAACCTGCAATGACAAGAAAATTGACTTTTGGAAAGACCCATTGGCAGTTTGGCACCCTGTTAATTCTTTTCAATATAATTTTGATATCTCCAATAAAAATGAAGCTAGAGTGGCGAACTGTTATACAACCATCTGATGACTGAAAGTTTACTTTCCCTTGCTGTCTCTCTTGTGAGGAGGAAGTTGACTTGCCAGTCTTCTTTGTATGACGAGCGAAGAGATTATCGATCACATCCTCCTGCATTGCAACCAAACTAGGGACATGTGGACGCTCCTGTATAATTTTCTTCATTTACATTGGAAAGTTTCAGATTTTTGGGATCAATGGATTTGCCTGGTGTTCCGGGATCAGTTTCTATTAACTACGTCTGCAAATCAACTCCCTCATCATGTGATGAACGATTTAGAAGGAAAGGAACAAAAAAAACATTTGAAAGGAAAAACTACGTTTTTTTAGAAGAATCAAAGGCTTTATGTTACACATGTTTGTATCAATCTAAAAAGCAAGAAAGAGGGGCGTGCACGGGATGAAAACTTTTTGATCTTATTGACATCTAACATTTTCTTGCTCTGATTTTTTTTTTCTCCTCACCCCCACCACTTGTAATATTGAATGCCCCTCGCGTTCTTTATTTTTAGTGAAAAGTTGTCATTTTTCAATAACTAACCTATGCTTTCATTTGTGATGAGTAAGGTGTCTAAATTTGTCTACCTTGTACAAAGATCATCTGGTATAGTGAAATAAGTTGTGATGGGAAAACTTTAAGCATATTTGCTAGTGTTGTTTTGAACACATAGGTATAAAGTGTCTGATATTCTTTGCGCTCTAAATCTTCCTAACTATAATAATATAATTAGAGTTCCAACTTCTTCCAATAGATTTTCAGATGGAAGTGGTTGAAGGATTCAAAGAAATCCTTCTTAAGGATGTACCATGATTCCTTAATGATATGGTGTGTGTAGTCTTAGTTCCCTTGAGCTTTATTGTTGGTACTGTACTCGATAATGTTGCATATTTCTCATCCGAAAAATCCCACTCAGTAGAATCATTATGATGCAAAGAAATATTGAATTAGATGGAAGTCCAATTATGAAATAGTGTCTACGTGGAGTAAATTTAACTGCTGTATTAATATCCATTTAAAGAAATGGTAACTTTTGTTTCAAACTCGATGATAATGCATAATAGATTTTGTTCAGGGATATGGATGCATGTCTCGCACAACCTTAGTCATAAATTTGGAAATTCTTAACATTACACAATTCTTAAGACAAAAGTTCAAGTTGGTCGATTTCAAATCCTTCAAAATCCATAAACTTGGGTGACTAAAGGTTTGTACATTTGTAAATTATCAAAGAAGAATAAAACTGTGAAAGTATTCTGATAGAATTGATTACAATTAATATGCTTTATATAGCATCAGTTTAAAACTAAATCTAACTAACTGATATTAACAAAACTAACAGCTACTAAAACTAATAAACACCACTAGGCAGTTACTTTCAGGGATTTATTGAAGATGAAAAGTAAGATCTCTCCTTTTTTTTATTTTTTTATTCATACCAAATTTCAGGGGCATATATTAAAGATTCAAAATAAAAAACTCTGGGCTTATATCAAAACCAGGAAATCATCAGAGACTTATTTATGGGTTTTCAAAATTCTTATGATGGACAATGTAATTGTTTATGCAGCATGCTATCTGTAAATCGAATAGTCGGGCAAATCCCAAAGGAATTGGGAAACATCAGCACACTCAAATGGCTGTAACATCTCGATTACCCAATTCTCTATCTGTAAATTAAGTTCACAAGTCCTCTATTTTGCTTTTCATTTAATTTTGTGTTCTTTGATGATGATGATTTTAGATTGGTGGGAGGTAACCAGCTGTCAGGACACATTCCTACAGAACTCGGAAATCTTATCAGCATTGAGCGCTTGTAAGAGCGGTCATGTTTTATAATTGTCAATTTTCCTCAATGAATAATTGGAAGGATCATTTTTATTTATTAAAATGAATGTTATCTTCTTCATGATGACTTCTTCTATCCATTTTCCTTCCAATAAGTATTAGTCCCATGCATGCATAAGAACTGAGTAATGCAAATTAGAATTTGATTGTATTATGAAACTTCAGTATTTATGGGTGACATTGTATCAATAATTTGAAAAGGTTACTGTCATCAAACTTATTTGTGGGGGAATTACCGGTAGAACTTGGAAGATTGACCAATTTGAACGACTTGTAAGTTCTGAATTCGTTCTCGTTGTTGTTGTTGTTGTTGTTGTTGCCTTAACCTTCCATATGACGTTGACAAACTTCACGTTGTTGCTTTTTATTTTTTAATTTACATGACCATTTATTTGCTTGGTTGCAGTCGAATTAGTGACAATAGCTTCACTGGAAAGATACCAGATTTCATCCAAAATTGGACTAATCTTAATAAACTGTAAGATATTTTTATTATTATTTTTGCTTCTGTATCAATTATATTGAGTCAACAAGGACACCAAGACATGGAAGAAAATTCTTATTCTCCAAATTTTACGACGTTTTGAAACATGAAACTTGGTAATGCAGAGTACTTGTGGCAAGTGGCTTGGAGAGTCCCATCCCTAGTGGCATCTCTGCATTGACAAACCTAACTGATTTGTAATTTCTTTGAAATTCTACTATTTCATCATTGTTTCAAGATAAGAATAACACTAATATCTACACACAAATAAACTGCAGGAGAATAAGTGACTTAAATGGAGCAGAAGGTTTATTTTCATTTCCACCCATCAGTGATTTGAGAAAGCTGCAAAGACTGTAAGTCCTTTGAAAGTGTAACTTACCACAGCTGATAAAACCCACATAGAAAAATCTTGTGTAATTGAAGCATTATGTATATGACAATCTTACAGAATTCTGAGGAGTTGCAATCTTGTTGGATCATTACCGGATTATCTTGGTGAAATGACATCATTGAAAACCCTGTTAGTATATCTCAAGATTTTATATTTAGTAGATTTTGTTAGTGCCCATGAATGATATTTATTGAGACAAAAGAGCTCCTAGATTTGTTTGATTTTAAATGACTAGGGATACTTAAACATACAAAAAAATATTGCATTCATCATCTATACTATTCATAAAAGTGGTCCACACTCCATGTACCTTCTTATACAACTCATATTTTTCAAATAGTAAAACTAGGTTTATTTTGTTCTCTAATTTTTTCCATATATATTAAAATAAATTAGTTGAGATAGTTTAGGAATTTCAATTTACCTTATTTGAGAAAATTAAAATAAAGTAGTTCTGATGTTTTAGTGATTCTGACTTACTCTAATTGAGGAAATCATCTCCTACACATGGTAGCAGGTTTTATTTGACATTTGAGGAAACATATATCAGACTTTATATATAGATAGGGAATTGACATGGTATCATATATAGTATGTTTTATTCTGATTTGAATTTTTAGATGGAGAAGAAAGCAATATAATTTGAAAATCCTCATTTGACATGTCCAGAATAGCCATTTGGCAGGGAGCTTTTAATAGTCACCTTATTTTGTCACTTAGGCAGATTCAAAGCATGAACCTCAGGGTCAGAATTAACAGCCCATTCAGTCTTTAGGCCAACTTATTAACAACTAAATATTTGACATCAGCTTCGAATCTCTAATTAAGCGGCCGCCACTTTGCAGACACTTCACGACGCTTATTTGCGAGAGTCTCGACATTTACCTACTATTTAGCGATTTTTCCTTAAAGATACACTTTTTCAGTTAGAATCAAGTACTTTCAAACATCTTCATTTGGTCTGATTTAATTTAATGGATTGAATGTAGTTTTAGCAACAACATCGCGGACGACTGAAAACCAATTCCCCCCATCATGTTGTGGTGGACGATCTGGAAAGAAAGAAACAAAGGAGTTTTCGAACGGAAAAGTTATGAATTCGAGCGTCTTAAATGATTCATGTTACACGTTCCTTTAATCTGAAAAAGGGGAGCTTGTACTGATAAATTTTTGATCTTATTAACATTTAATTCTTACGTTGTTTTCTTATTTATTGTTTTGATTACACTATTTTTAATAAAAGTTGACAATTATAAAAATATATAATAATGGGTATAAATTTAAAAGCGGTTTTGAATACTTGAATTAGAAGTAGCTTTTTGCTGAAATTAACTTTTAAAAGAGAAATGGATGTGTATATGGTTAAAGGTATAGTATAAGTTGTATGAGTTATCATTTTTCTCAAACCATAATTTTATTGTATTTCAGAGATCTCAGCTTCAACAAATTCAGTGGGGAGATTCCCGTCACCTATTCGAGTTTATTAACAAATACAGATTTTATGTACGAATTCTTATACCTTTCGCAGTTTCTCTTAGTTTGCAAATATATTGAGAACTTATTAATGTTCTTATAATTCTTCTTGATAGAATTACTGAAGCTTTAATGCTTATTGATGTAGGTATTTTACAGGAAACTTACTAAGTGGAGTTGTACCTGACTGGATTTTGAATAAGGGAAACATAGTGTAAGTCATCTTCCAATCCTCTTTCCATATATTTGAAATCCTTTAAGAACCTATGTTATGAAATGAATGAGAAATTAAAGATATGCCTTTGAAATTGATAGACTAGTTTAGACAAAAACCGAAAAATAGCAATACTAGATGTAAATAAAAGTAAAAAATTTACATTCGTAACAAAAAATAGTTCCTAATTGAAACAACAGCATGAATTTTTTGAATTTTCCAATGCCTTATAAGCTTTTCTCTTGGAAAGTTCTACTTTGTTTCTGATACAAGATGATGGAACGCGAAAAAAATATGACAAAGGACCACTTTATTGATGTAATCCCGGAATGGAGACAAGAAGTACAACCAAAGAGTGAAATAGTCAAATTAGCTTGATTGTTCTTCCTTTCAAACAACCACTCAGTTCTTCATCTTCAAATATGCTAACTCATGTTGAGAATGACTGCCAAATAATTTTTTCGTTTCCCCAATATAGTTTTCTTCAAATAATTGCTAACTCATGTACTTCTTAATTGCACTTAATAAAACTCCTATAAAAAGGAGGATTGTAATAGTTTGAGTCAATCATTTCAATAATAATAATTCCAAGTATACCTATTCTTCTTCAAGATTTTAACACCTATCTATCTTTTTATCTCGCAAGTGATCCATCAACTTCCTACTTTAATTTAAATTTTCACTTGCACAATATTTTGAATTTATATGTATGAAATTTGAAGAACTAATTGTGTTAAATTATATGCAGTGATCTTTCTTACAACAACTTTACAGTTAATAATACCTTAGGATGTCAAGATCATTCAGTGTAAGAATCTATTCTAGTGTTTGGGACTATCATAGTTTTTTTGAGATGACACACATCACACACAAAGCTAAACAACTCTTTATGTTGTCTGCTACAGGAACTTGTTTGCAAGCAATTCAGTCAATTTAACGTAAGTTCTAATCATGACAATATAGTTCATCCTTTTTCATTATAACGTCAAAAGTCTTGGATATTGAGCCTATCTTGAAAAAGATATTTTGTCCATCGTTAAATAGTTGACAATTAAATTTAAAATGAATTTTTGTTTCATATAAGATTGTTTTATGGATATAGATTATAGTGTGGTTTTTGGTTTCATTTATTATAACATTATTGTTTTTAGATCATGATCCACTTTATTTGGTAAAAAAATATCATTACAAATTTTTGACAAAATAACAAATATGTTATTTTCATGATCTATGATAATGAATAGGACCAATTTCTTATATATGAATCAGAATTGGTGATTGAGTTTTTATCTCATATTCCTTTTTCAGAGACACTGCTTCATGCTTGAAAATATCTTCATGTCCTCAAGGTAAACTAGAAAAAATAGTTTTTATTATTTATTTCATTCTCTGATTGGATTTGAAATTAATGGTCCAAAAACTCCTTTTACATATTGTTGATTGAGTCCATTACCCTTTTTTTCTTTCTAAAACTGTATTATCATTGATATTGGATCCTGACTCATAATTTGGTAATCATCTACTCTGCACAGGAAATGCCCAAAGCAAATCCCATGGCTTCATTTTATTTTATTGAGCCCGAAACAAAAGTTGTGCTCGAGAGAGACCAAAATAGAATAACAAATGTTGATTATATTAAAAATTGTTTTAGATCCAATTAAAAAATGAGAAGGATTCATAATGCGGTTCTCCTCAAATACTAGTCTCCTAATAAGAGATGTCCTCTTGGAGAATACAAATAATCTCGACATTGGATTTACCCCAGTTTCGTTTCAACTTTGAAGTTTTAACAAGATTAGAAACAACATGAGCTAGTCTATGATCTCCTCACCTTACAAAAGAAAATCTAACACTAGAGAATTTTGTCTGATAACATGTGCATTTGCTGAGGCTGTGCACTGGAAAACTGAAGATAACTGACTTAACTACCTTAGTGTGTTGTATTATTGTGAGGCTGCACACACTTGATCACCTCCGGCTCAATGACCATGCATACACGTGGAATTGGAAAATCCATTCACACACATGGTTGCGTAACAAACTTCTGAATAGGATTTGTAAATAAATTAAATTTCTGTATATACCATTCTTGTACAAACCCAAGATTCTAGAATTCTTTTGTAAATATTATATATAAATATACTCATGAAATTTCAATCCATTCTGTCTCTGTTTTTCTCTAGTTGTTGAATGTTCTTCTCGATAATAGATTTTGAAGGTGAACAATATCTGATTGTTTCTTATGAACAATGGAAATTAACTTCCATACAATCTGACTTCATTGGTTCTGAATTTCATGACTTTTCTTTTTTTGTTGCAGATTACAACTCATTCCATATAAACTGTGGAGGCAAAGATGTAACTATTGGAAATACCAAGTATGAAGGTGATGAAGATCCTGCTGGTCCAGCAAGATTCTACGCGAGTAAAAGTAACTGGGTGTTTAGTAACACTGGCCACTTCTTGTATGGTGAAGAAAGGCCTAAAGACTCTTATAATGGTTTAATAAATACAACAAAGCTAGCTAGCGATGCTTCTCCCTTAAACAAGGATGCGCGGCTTACTCCCTTGTCACTGACATATTATGCGTATTGTCTAAGAAACGGAAACTACACTGTAAAGCTTCACTTTGCAGAAATTGTGTTTACCAATACTCAGACATATAGCAGCCTGGGAAGGCGCATCTTTGATGTTTACATTCAGGTAGTCCCAATAACTCTCTGTAAGGACTTTCTTTTTGATTGTAGCCATTGTTACTGCTTCAGAGGATATGATTCATGAACATGATGGCTAGGAATTCAATGCAATTTCTTTTTTGTTTCAATATTTTATGTTTGTTTTTGTTTTTCACCTGGGTTTATCTATGTTTTTTCACTTGAATACTTTTAAAACAACTGGACTGGTTTAGATGTAGTTTGTCTTAATTTGTTTGAATATTTTATGCTTGTTTTAGCTTCTCACTTGGGTTTATCTGTGTTTTCCATTGGTTTATTTTCTTGTTTGTTGCAGTCATCTAACTTTCCATGGGTTCATCATTCTCTACATGCATGGTTAGCTGCTTACCATTATATTTTCTAGTTCGTGTCTATCGTTTGTAATGTCTCTTCTTTGTGAAGTTACTCGCAATTCTCTACAGATGCAGTTCATCTTAACCTGATAATGTTGACTATTATTTAATATAATTGGTTTTTAAGATACATTTCTACTTAAGAAAGTTGTATTTATTAACTTAACATTTTTAAGACGAACTCCCTTTATTTGTCTTGGCTTCTTAAACGTGCAATGAAAAAGGTTACTCAAGACAAATTTATAACTTTAAGAAACTAATTAAGTAATTGCAGGGAAAGCTGGTGGAGAAGGACTTCAACATTAAGGAGAAAGCTGGTGGAGCTGGCATTGAAATCAGTCCGTCTTTTGAAACAGTTGTAACCAACAGAACATTAGAGATTCGGTTCCAATGGTCAGGAAAAGGAACAACAAATGTCCCTACTGGAGGAGTATACGGTCCTCTGGTTTCAGCTATTTCTGCAGAACTAGGTATTCTCTTTTCTCTAGATGTTAGTTATGGAATTAATAAATATTGGGAGTAATCATTTTGGAGTATTATAAAGATAAACTACAATAATAATGTGATTTTAATCAGAATATGGCCAACAAGGTTGACATTGTACTCCTAATATTGGCTTGCCATTCGTCAAATAAACTTATCCAGAGCGGTTGTTTGTTCTATTCTTTTAGCAGATTTTGTTCAACCGTTGGGAAATGGATCAAGTGCCATCTCTTCTAGTACCATTGTTGGAATTGTGATCTCTGTAGCTTTTGTTGTTATCTTGATCTTTCTTGGGTGGAAAAGATATATAGGACGCAAGAAAACTCTCGATCAAGGTATATATAACCAAAATCCTTTTAATGTTTTGTCAAGCGTTTTTATATTCATGTTAGCTATCTGCAAGTCCAATCATAACTTTGTTATCAGATTTACTTCTTCTTCCAATGATAGCAATGTTTCTTATAGGTCTGAAGAGCCTGGATTTTCATATTGGTTTATTCTCATTGAGCCAAATTAAAGCTGCTACAAACAATTTTGATGCTACTAACAAGATTGGAGAAGGTGGTTTTGGTCCTGTATACAAGGTAATTCTTTCTGAGATTTTGCTACCATAGTGATCATGATAATAATTTCTCCTTTATTAATCTTTTGAATACTTAGATATAGAATTAAATGCACCATAATTCGTAGGGAGTTCTATTAGATGGCACTACAATCGCGGTAAAGCAACTATCTTCTAGGTCAAAGCAAGGGGACCGCGAATTCATGAATGAAATTGGAATGATTTCTACACTGCGACATCCTTATCTTGTGAGGCTGTACGGATGTTGTATTGAAGGAAATCAGTTATTGTTGGTATACGAGTACATGGAAAATAACAGTCTTGCTAGTGCTTTATTTGGTAATTAAGATGTATAAGACTTATTTCATCAATATACTTTTAGGTACAATTTTTTGTAATCACACGTTTTGATCTGGTGATGTGAAGGTCCTGATGATAGCCGATTATTCTTGGATTGGTCAACAAGGTATAAGATCTGTATTGGCATAGCTCGTGGTCTAGCTTTTCTCCATGAAGAATCAAGACTGAAGATTGTCCATAGAGACATCAAGGCTACAAATGTGTTGCTTGATAAGGATCTTAATCCCAAGATATCTGATTTTGGTCTTGCCAAACTTAATGAAGAGGAGAATACCCTGATAAGCAGTAGAGTTGCCGGAACTTAGTTAGTTTTCTAATCAACAAACTTATTTTACACGTAAATACATTAGTATGGGTTTTGAATAAGAAGACAAACTTCCTTTGAGATGAAGAACCTAATACCCTAAACTTCCTTTTTGTTGAAGAACCTCTAAGGCATATGGTAATTGTTTTAGATTATTTATGCAGCGGTTACATGGCACCAGAGTATGCAATGCATGGTTATTTGACGGACAAAGCAGATGTTTACAGTTTCGGAATTGTTGCTTTAGAAATTGTCAGTGGGATATGTAATACAGCTTATAGACCAGAGGAGGATTATTTCTGCCTTCTTGATTATGTAAGTGAAGTATGCGTGTCCTTTATTTAACTAAATTAGTTTGATGGATAAATTTGTTTTTTATTCTCAATAGGCACACATGTTGAGAGAAAATGAAACTCTTACAAATCTAGTAGATCGGAAATTAGCTTTAGATTTCAAGCAAGACGAGGCGATGGTGATGACCAATATAGCTCTGATTTGCACAAATGTTGCAGTTGCTTACAGACCAACCATGTCTTCAGTTGTAAGCATGCTCGAGGACAGAAGAGTTCCTCAAAAGTTGCTCATGGACTTGGACTCGGTTGCATTAACTCGCAAGTTGAAGATGATGGACATGATGAATCAACAGCAACAATCTTACGTGGAAACGGAGGAACTAAGGGTGAAATCATGTACTGAAAGTGGACGGTTTCTTCCCCATGGCTTCGAGATTGATGCAAAACACAGAAATACATGTTAAATATGATGGTGCCTTTCATTACAAGAATTTCATTTCATTTAGACTATGTTGCAGAAGTTGGGTTTATTTGATTGTGGATAAAAATCAGAAGGAGAAGAATATTAAAAATGTGGCTTCCAAATAAGCTAAGTGTGGCTAGCCAAATATTTTGTGTATAAATTAGAGTCTTAAATTCTCTTATTCTTAAAGTATTGTTGTTGATAATTATGGAGAAAAAAGTAATATGCTTCTTTTGCTGCAAAATAAACTATTGTTGTTGATACTAATGAAACTCAGCTTAAAGTGTTATTATCGTATTCAAATAGATATATTAATTGAGGAATGATAGAGAGCACGACTTTGAGGGAACGATTCGTACAGCGAAAGTGACTTCGTTGTTATATAAAAGAGATATTGTCCCTTTTGTATAACAACGAGGTCTCTTTTGTATAACAGCGAGGTCAATTTCATATAACAGCGATGTCACTTTCGCTGTACGAGTCGCTCCCTCAAAGTCGTGCTCCCAATCATTTTTCATATTAATTAAAGATGAGAAACCAATGAAAGTTAAGTACAATTGTCTTAATGAAAAAAATAGGGTACAAGAGTTTGAGTAGTAGTACAAAGGTATTGGGCAAATAAAAAAAGCCCAACAATAACATATTATTTTTTGTACACATTCTTGATGATAGTTCGGATTCAAATTATAGGTAGTTCATTTCATCATTTTCTTGGTGTTTGTTGTCTAATTCTTTTTAGTCTTTACTTAATACGGTAAATATCGAGGTTAATTTTGTTTTGACCCGGGTTAAATTCCTTGCACAAGCCTACAATTGTATATGCTGCATAATATTGGTTCAATTTTTTTTTTTGTGACTCGAGTTTTTTTCGGAGGGACTATATTCATTAATCATCCCTAACATCACATCCTTGTAAACTTGTTTAATCAAAGTGTTGTTAATGATAATCGAATCAAATGTTCTTAGTGTGAATTTAAATTCATTGATTTTTTAGGTTTGATTTTTTTCCCACTTAATTAGGGAGAACCTTATTGATTTTCATGAATACCTTTCAAGTTAAGTAATTTTTTTCAGTATTTACTTTTTACTTTTTAGTTATGAACTCTTTTTTTTATTATAACTTTAGTCGTGTTGTGCTTACAATAATATTTTATTAAATGAATCATTTGCAAATAAAAAATAAAACTATAGAGTTAATGTACTCATCTTCTTGACAACCTATCATGTTTATGATTACATAGAAATGAAAAAACAAAATTAAAACTTAACGTAGAAGTATATTCACCACCTAACTGATGAAATCATCATTACTGTGTCTGAATTAGAAACAAGAATTGGTTGAATCATGATCTTTGGAATTTTGAAATCTTATTATTAAGAAAAAAAAAGTAATTTTTCAACTATGGAAAAGACCTGGAAGCAATGCATGATTTCAGTGTGTCACAACACAATCCCTTTATTGTTACTTACTTCAATATTATTTTTAAGTCAAGACTAGTGTAAACTTCGATTGCTACGAAATTTTGATAGTTTTTAAGTGAGAATTGAATATTAAATATTTTATTTTTATTTTTGTTAAGAAAGAAATTTCAAACTTATTATTGGATCCAGGAGAGGGGATAAATCCCCTATTACAAAACCAATTATGTGTCTTCTTGTCCAAGTTGGCCTATATATATATTTTCTAACCAACCAGTTCATGATCATCTTAAACCTATAAAATATTCTATTAGCCTGTTTTTTTCTCTCTCTAGAACGCAAACGCGCGATGGTAGTTCATCACATGAGTAATTCATGCAGTAGTTTAGTGATATTCTTGGTATTGTGTTTTAACCAATCATATGGGGTGATAATAGAGAGATATGTCCATGGGAAACATGGAAGAGAATCCCATGATCAATCAAACGGCTGTGATTTCTTCCAAGGAAGTTGGGTGTATGATCAGAATACAATCACTCCTTACAACTCTTCCATCTGTCCGTTCATCTTGCAGCAATTTGACTGCCAGGGAAATAAACGGTCAGATAAGCTCCATCTCAAGTATAAATGGAAGCCCAAGTCATGTGAACTGCCAAGGTAATCTCTCTACCTTTCTGTTCATCAGATTCATTGAAGAAAAATTGAAGTAATGTTATTTTTTTCAGATTTGATGGTGAGGATTTGTTAAAGAGATTGAAGGGGAAGAAGATAATGTTTGTGGGAGATTCATTAAGCCTTAATATGTGGCAATCTCTAACCTGCATGCTTCATATTGCAATCCCTAATTCAAACTTTGTTATTCAAAGGAAATCTGAGGTCTCAATCTTCACATTTCTGGTGAGTAATTGTTTTGGTATAATTTTTGTGTAACTTGCTCAAAATACAATGAAATTTATGTTTTGTCAACTTCTAACTGAAAATTGACACCTTTCAATGTGATTGAGGGAGTTAAGTTTGATCAATATAATTAAACATCTTTAAATTAAAATATTAAGTAACAATTTACATCCATCCTTGTTAGTAATCGTGATTTAATGTTTGTAAATTGCAGGATTATAATGTCTCGATATTATTCTCAAGAAATGCGTTCCTAATTGACCTAGTGAGCGAAGAAATTGGAAGAGTTCTCAAGCTAGACTCAATTGAAAATGGCAATTCATGGAAAGGATTTGATATGCTTATATTTAATACATGGCATTGGTGGTTACACAAAGGAAGAAAGCAAGTGTAAGTTCTTTCTACTCATTTGCATATTACATATACATGTCTCATTTTGTTAATATCATATGTGAAAAATAATGTTCTTAACACTAGCTAAGTAACAAAAGTTTAAACAAACATATTAACCAAATAAACAAATATTTGAATTCAAACTCTTTTAAGTATTACTAAGAGCATCTCCAACCGACCCTCAAAACGCAAATTCATACCCAATTTTCCTCCAACCGGCCCTCAAAACGCAAACTCATACTCATTTCTTATTCTCTTTCTAAAATAAAAATGCATATTTGGGGTTGTACTGTTTATTTCGCAAAAAGATTTCTAAATTTTTAAATGAGTCCTTCAAATTTATAAACTCTTTAATTTAAATATTAAACTTGTTTATATAAATCATTTAAAACATTTTATTTGGTGTTTTAATTTTTAATTTTAAAATAAAAAGTTATAATATTTTTTAAATTTATAATTAAATTATATTTTACTTAAAATTTTATATATATATATATATTTTATTTTACGTTATATTTTGCCTAACTTAAATGTTAATATAGTATGTTTGTTTATTTAAATATATTATTGAATTATTTTGTTATGTATTAATTATTGATATATAATTAATTTTATTTTAATTTATTAAAGGAATAAGAAAAGTTTAGGATTAAATATATAAAATTGATAAATATATAGATAATATTAATAGGATTAAAAAATTAGTGTAAGAAAGGAATATTCTAAGAATATTCTTTTGAGTTTGGAAATGAGTTTTTGGGTTGTAGATGAATTAGTATTGATGTGACGTTTACTGCATTTTGGGTTTAAGAATGAGTTTGTGGATGGAAGATAGTCTAAAGGCTGAATTCTATGATGTGTGTTTCAGATGGGATTATATTCAAGAAGGGAATAAGATATATCGAGATATGGACCGTTTGGTTGCATTTGAGAAAGGCATTACAACTTGGTCAAAATGGGTAGATTCCAATATCAATCCAAACATCACTCAAGTTTTCTTTCAAGGCATCTCTCCTACACATTATGAGTACTTAAATTCCTCTTGTTCTTATTATTTATAGCTTAAATTACTTTAATAATCATGCACAAAATTCATGATTTTTGAATTTAACTAACATAAATTGTTACATCTATTAGCGACGGAGAATGGAAAATGAGTATAAATGGAACATGCAATGGACAAACACAACCAATTCACGGATCATTATATCCTGGAGGTCCACATCCTTCGGTTTTTGTAATGAAGGAAGTGCTTAGAAAGATGTCGAAACCGGTGACTTTACTTGACATAACAACTTTGTCACAAATGAGGATTGACGGACACCCTTCGAGTTATGGAAGTAATGGTGGCAAAGGAAATGATTGTAGCCATTGGTGTCTTCCTGGTGTTCCAGATACTTGGAATCAACTCTTGTATGCAATTCTTGTTTCTAAATGGAGACCTAAAAATATTTTGTGATTTCTATATATACATGCATCTAAGTCAGAAAAAATCTTACGATTTAAAAAACATATCAATTCTGGTTTTATTTTTGTAGGTAACTTTTAAATTAGTTAAACTAATATGATTTTAAATATAGGATTTTACGATTCTATTCCATTTTAAATATAAATAAAGTGAATTTATATTTACTTATTAGAAAAAGTATTAATTATTCATCAAATAAATAAACTTGTTAAATTGAACTTTTAATTATAACTTCTTTTCATGTTATTTATTTATTATTATTTAAATTAATTTTATATTTAATTATATAATAATAAAAATATATAACTAATATTAAAATTTTACAATTTGAAGTTGACTCAATTTTAGGTATTCTATGACTTTATTTGAAGTTGATTGGAAACATTTAGATTCGATGTGTTTGAACTAACACTTCTTTTATTTAAATTAAAATGATGTTTTAGAGATAATTATATATATTAACAAATTTAAACAAGTTTCACTCTAGTTAGAAAATTTTAAAATAGGGACACTATAATAGAATAATGACAGGAAGCAACGTTGGAGCAACGATTCCTGCGACGCTCCACTGACAGCTACAGCCACCGTGGAAAAAAAAAGTCACAGTGATCTAATTAAAATAAAACATTTTTTTAATTTTTTTAATCTCCCTTTCCATTCCATCTCTTTCTCACCCTTTCCATTTTTAATTTCTGAGTTTCGAACAGTTAATCTTCCTTCCTCCTCCGTGACTTTTGCTTTCTTCTTCCCTTTTCTTATACGACTTCAGGTTTTGACGATTTCTTCTTTTGCGACTTCGGACTTTGGTGATTTCTTCTTTCTTTCGAGCTTTGAAAATGGTAAGCCTTTAAATCAATGGCGAACAACAATGTTAGCAAACAACTAAAACCCTAAAATCGTTTTACTTATACTTTTAGGAGAAACAGTTTTTTCAACTACATCCAATTCCAAAACTTACAGAAAGTAAGTTCCCGAACATGATTATCCTATAGTTAGAGTTTTTTTTGAACATTTCCATGTTCGGGAACTTGATTTAATATTTGAAAACTGTTTTTATTTCTTTTTCTGATTTATATTTCTGGTTTTGTATCCGAGTTAGGAGATTTAAGGACATGATATAATAAAGACAGCTAGTAGAGTGTCATAGTAAACCCCATTTAAAAATTAGGTTTAGGGTTTAGAGAATTTTGAACTGTTTCCTAGTAAAAATAAGAAATTATTGAATTTGTGGGGTACTATAATTTTTTATTTGATTAAAAATTAAAGTGTGTAATTACAGGTTAATGATAGTAACAAAACAAAGTTATAGTGGAATAAACTAAGTTTAAGATTCTCCACTATTACTATCATTTACAAATCTGGCCAAAATTATATTTTATAGTATGGAATTAAATGTTAATGATAGTAACAAAACTGAGTTATAGTGGAATAAACTGAGTTTAAGATTTTCTACTGTAACTGAGTTGCAAAAGATGTATGTGAAGAATGTGTTGGTGTAGAAGATGTATGTGAAGAAAGTGTTGGTGCAAAATGTGCATGTGCAAAATGTGTTGGTGTAGAAGAGGATGTTGTGGAATATGCAATAAACTTTTCCTTCACTTCTTTCACCACTTCAGCCAAAAAAGAAGTATTATGATCAAATTGTGCTGCACTTTGTTGTAGCTCTTGCATCATTAGAGTAAGATAGTTATACCGATTTCTTTTAATGTCACTCATATCATAATCATAAATGTTATTGATACTTTGATAACCTCTTTTCAAATCTTTACGGCATTTGTCCAAGATATAATTAGTCGGCACCATATTCACCTTCATTCTTCTCAAAACTACCAACATATGTCTACACAGGAGTCCTCTGAACTCAAACAGTTGACATTGACAGTTTACAAAATATGTCTCCGTCGGTGTGAAGTTTACCTTTACAAAAATATATCTCCAATATTCTCCATCATTACCTTGTATGATCTCCACCACTCCAAATGTAGTTTTTGTTCCATCGTCTTCAAGTATAGAGGTGTCGCAGAACATCAACCATTTCACCTCATTTTGGAACAGCTTAAAAATGTCGTTAGTATATACACTCTGAAATTGCTTTTCCAATGAATACCCACTCACAATTGGAATGATCGAATTATTATAATGAAAATCCAAATATTTTTCCTTCTCTATGTTCCTCTTAAGGGCCTTATCATATTGCTCTACAAATTGTTTTAGAGATGTTTTAGAATTAACAAAGTCATAAAAAAAAAATACATTCATAGATTCACTTCTTTGAGATGTTGACATGCATGCCCAGAAGTGACATTTAACATACACATGAATCCATTTTTCACGTTCTAAGTGCAAGGAGTTCAGCCAATAAATGTTTTGCAACTGAAACTCATCTATCATTTTCAGCCAATTATCTTCACACTGCTCGATTGTGATTAAGTTATAGACAATGTTCTTGAATGTCTTTTTTATACTTTTATAATGAGCATGTGTAGAGAATTTGGTGGGGAGTTTCTTCATTATATGCCAAAGACAAAAGCGATGATGGGTGTTCAGAAAGACCTTTTCAATTTCCATGGCCAATGATCAACATTGGTTAGTGATTATTCCTTTGGAGCACGCCCGTTCATACATGTCAACCATGCTTTGAAAAGTCAGATAAATGATTTTGAATAATCACTAGAAATTAATCTGCATCCTATCAAAATTGATTGTCCATGATAATTAACACTAACAAAAAGAGCAAATGGCATATCATATCAGTTTGTCAAATATGTTGTGTCAAATGTGATGACATCCGAGAAGTACTCGTGTGCAGCCCTATATCTTCCATCAGTCCAAAAGACATTCTTTATTTGATTTTCCTCGTCCACATCCTATACATTAAAAAAATTTAAATATATGTTTTGTATTCAGTAGAAATACTAACATAGCGCTTCAGTATCACCATTTTTTAACCGCAACCTCCTAGCTTATGAAATATAGTTTCTGCAACTTCTCTTATCAAAAGTCATATTATCATATCCACCAGCTTCAACTACAAGTGATTGATATGTTTTTGTCAAAGTAATTACAGCTTCTCCGTTTAAATCCAATCTTCTCTTCGCATTGGGCTCTAGAACCTTGTGAGATCTAAGATGTCTTGACTTTTTTTAGGCTCAAAATATCGTTATACTGATGGAAGACACTAGTAATCTCAACAATACCTTCATTATTATCCGCAACGTTTATTTTTTCCTTACAGTTTGTCTTGGTGGAAGGTTTACATTGTAAAATAAATTTCCCTTTTGTAGAACATACCACTTTTGGAACAAGCGATAAAGAACCACTTTTGTTTGCCATCTGCATCGTTTCTTGTTCCTACATTATAATGCCAAAACCCTTTGATTAAGCATATGCGCTATAAAATTCGCAAAGCTCCTTTTAGGAAGGAAAAGTCATTCCAATATTGGGGATTTGAACATTGTGTATTTCAACTTCAGGATACATGAAGTTAAAGAATAAGAGAGAAACTATATTAATAAAAATAATAATGACCATGACCATGTTAAGGACCAATTGGGTCCCAAACATGGTCATGTTAAGGACCGAAATGGTCTTGAACATGTTCATGTTGGGGACGAAATGGTCCTGAACATGGTCATGTTCAAGACCATTTCGTTCTTAACATGGTCATGTTCATAACCAATTAGTCCATATTATGACCATGCTTATGACCAAATGGTCTCTAACATGACCATGTTCGGGACCAAATGGTCCCTATCATTGTCATGTTTAGGACAAATTGGTCATTAATATGGTCATGTTCGGGACCAATTGATCCATAACATGACCATGTTCGGGAGCAATTGGTCTCTAACATGGTCATGTTCTGGACCAATCGGTCCCCAACATGACCATATTAGGGACCATTTTGTCTCCAATATGTAAATGTTCTGGACTATTTCGTCTCCAACATAAAAATGTTCTAGATCAATTGGTCCCCAACATGACCATGTTAGGGACCATTTCGTCTCCAACATATAAATGTTCTGGACCATTTCATCCCCAACATGGCCATTCTAGACCATTTCGGTCCAACATGGAATGTTCTGTACGATTTCGTCTAAAACAGACCAATATTACCAATATTTCACCTCGGTTTATCAGACATTACACTTTAATTTAAAAAATAACATTAAATTTTAGACATTACACTTCACCTTAAAAGAACATTTCAGTTTACATTACAGTTTAAGTTAAAAATAATATTATAGTTTAGTTCCGTGGTCGTCTTCTTCACGATCATTTTATTCGCGGTAGTCGTTTTCTTGGTACTAGAATTCATGGTGGTCTTCTTCTCGGTGGTCTTCATCGCAGTAGTCGTCTTCTAAGTCGTCGTTTGCTTCGATTTTGGTTTCTCATTGACAAAGAAATCTAAAGCTCGTACTTTTGAGATCTTTTCGATATGTGAAGGCTATGATTTGATCATAGTCTGGCTATGATTTTATCAAAATTGAAGAAGAGCACGCCCTTTTATTTTTTTCTCTCTCATCCACCGTGGCTTTTTTTTCCACGGTGACTTCCAAGTGGGGCGTCGCTTCCCCAACATCGCTCTCTCTATCATTCCTCCACTATAATATTACTAATATGCATCAAATTAATTTGAATATAAGAATCTTACTTGTGAGTATTATCTAACTCTTGAATACAAATAGAATTTAAGATTATGTGCACAAGAGTCGAGACTCATCAAATAAAAGTAGTACAGTAATTTATGTCTAAATACTAAAACTTCACCTACCCAATTTATAAATTTTAAGATAATTATTTTAAATAAAAAATTTAAGATAATTAAAATCAAAGCCAAATCAAGATTAAATAATTAATTGAAATAATTATTGTATTAATTCAATCTCAATTAATTAGGATAAAGGCCAAGGAAAATAAAATAAAATAATTTGAGATAAATGTTGTATTCATTATATCCCAAATTAATTTTAAAGACAAAAAGAGATTCAAATAAATAATTTGGGATAAGTATTGTATTCATTTTATCCAAAATTATTTTTTTATAAACCCCCAGAATATGTAGAAAAATATAATAAATAGACAAAATAAATAATATGCCTATTTAGAAATATTTTGTGTATTTTGTAAGTTGAAAATGGAGCAAAAGGGAGTTGAAATAAATTAATTTCAAACAATCCCTAAGGTTGAAAAAAGATTGTGATCTGTTGCAACTGTAAATAAAAGAAATTAGTGTAGTAGACCCTACAATCATCGGATGAACATTGTATTCTCATCCAACGCCCAATAGTTAGCCGCGTTGCCCGTTGCAACGGAAGAAAGACGCGTCCGCGAAGTAGCGGATCGACTAATACGCACATCAACACTGTTAGCCCGAGCGCAAACAAAACGCCCATATGCAACGAACCGACTTAAAGAGGCTATAAATATCTCTCCTTAGACAAAATGAAGGCACATATTAGAATCATAAGTCCTCAATCCACTTCACATAATATCCACCACTAAAATTTTCAAACTTTTCTTAAAATTTTTTAAATATTATGTAAGGCTTAATGCTCGATTATGGGTAGTCACAAAGTTTCTAAAATAGTTCATGAGTGTTCTCCAACTCAATGTAAGTTTTCATTAATGTTTTAATTCAACTTATGAATTCAAATTGAAATTTTTATATTTTAGTTCAGTTAGTCTTGATTATTGTTTGATTATTTAATTTCTTGATTTAAAAACGATCCTAAGATTATTTCTAAGCTTTCTGTTGAATTTAATTCAAGTGAATCAAGCTAAATCGAAAATACCCGAATTTAGTTTCAAATTCGGATGTTTGTTCTTGAGTTGTAGCTTTAGGATTCTAGTTCGAAAGCTTTCCTAACATGATCTAAATTATGTTAGGAATGGTTATAGATCAATTTCAATCAATTTTAAGCATGTTTACTTAAAAACTAATAGAATGCTTCCATTATCTAAAATAAAGTCAAGATCTTCGAAAATCTTAAAAAATCTAATTCTTGAATCAGCCAAAACTCAAACAGAGTGTTCTTATTTTGGTTCCATTTGATCCTATAAGTACAAGGAAACTATTGGTAAACTACTTACACACTATTAAATCCTAAAAATTGAAATCCCGATTTTTTTCCTGAAAACTGTTTGAATTAAATGAAACATCATCCCGATCTAATGATGCATCAAGATGATGTTATAAATGATCATTGATACTTGTAGTTTTATGTTCTTGATGACCGATCGAGAGATCTCGGTCCGACCGAGGATCCTCTACACCCGACCGAGCATTCCTAGCATCTGACCGAGAAACTCTACACCCGACCGGGAGATTTTTAGCTTGGGCTTAATTTTCGACCGAGAAAGCAAGCCCTCCATGGTTTTTGACCGAGGAATTCTAGCTCCGACAGAGAAATCCTTGCACCTAAAACCCCCGGAAAATCCTTGTCCTGAAAAAGCTCGAGGTTCGAGAAATTTCAACCTTGATTTGCATGTCAAGAATCTTTTTAGAATAAAACATTATTTTAAAAGATTAAAATAAATCCTAACAATTTGAAATTAATTATAAAAATATTTAATTTGAGTTCAAATTTAAATAATCTTTTAGATTTGAAATAATCAAATTAAAATTTGATTTTAGAAATCTGTCTTTAAATTAATTAAAAATAATTAATTTAAAAGATTTTTCATTTGAAATAGTATCGCCAATTGATTTTTTAAATCAATAAAAAAAAGGTGTACGTGTACAAACATATTTTTCACTAGAGTTTATTTTAGTTCGATGTTTGGTGTACTCGGGAAAGGGCTTATGCGCTTCATCCTTCGTACCCGTTTTGAAAACGGTCTTTACTTTATAAAGTGTTGGCTTATGAAAATCTCTTGTATAACTTTTTGTTTTAAAAATTATTATTATGGTCATAGGCATGTACATGTTTTTGTGTATTTAAAATTATAACAACAATATTTAAAAGCTGATACTTCTTGTCGATGATGATGACTAGGGAGGAAAACACAGGAAGAACTAATGTATTTAAAGATAAATCCCAAACGAGCCCTCTTCAAAATTGTTTTTTGTGCAAATATCCCAAAAATATTTTGAAATCATTTTCATTTTTTGGAATTTTTAGAAAATGATTTGAGATTACGAAATTACAAAAATAATTTTGGAATTCGAATAATGCAACTAAACAGGCCCAGAACCGGTGTCCTCGGTCCTAAGTGTGTTTTTATTGGTTGGGGCTAAAAAGCCCATGGTCCTAGGTCGGGACTCCATCGGTCATGGATTAGGATTCTTGGTCGGGGTGCTAAAGCCTCCCGATTCTTGGATAGAATTCTCGGTCGGGTGCAAAAATTCTCGGTATGACCTCTCCGTCCTAGCTAAAATTTCTCAATTGGACGCCTCGGCCCTGTTCGAAATTTCTCGGTCGGACGAGTTGCTCCTGGTTGCAATTTCTTGATCCTGATCGAAGATCCTCGGTCCTTAAGAACATAACAACTACAAATTTTACAGTTTTGATTAAGGCTTAGATTCTTTGATCCAAGGGCCTAGGTTTCTTCACAAAGCTCTTAGGAACATCAAGAACATCATCTCAATGTTTGATTCAACTTGTATTAAGTTTGATTTCATCAAAACAATTTAGGAACCAAAATCGGGTTTTTGGTTTTTTAGTTGCAATGAAGTGTAAAGGAGCTTTGGAATAGCTTCCTTATACTTCATATGATTGATTGCTACCAAAACATGAACACTAACTATTCATTTGGAGTCAATCAAAACTTGAAAATTTTATTTTTTATGAAAATTTTTATTTTGATAAAAAATGATTAGGATGGATCAAACATGATCAAAACATCATTAGAAACATGTTGGGAAGCTTTTTGGGCTGCTGTTCTTGATAATTAGCTCAAGAACTATAAAACCCAATTTTAAGATTTTCCAAATTCAAATTTGGAATTTTTTGTTTTAGATTGATTGATCTATTTTAACCTTGATAGAAAGTTTGCAAATAATCATAGGATCGTTTTGCACTCGAAAAAATCATCAACAAAAATATTACAAACTTATGAAAACTGAAATATAAAAATTCAATTTCAAATTAGAAGATTGAATTAGAGGGTGATTGAAAGTTTACCAAGGATTGGAGAATACTCCTCGGAGCTTAAGGAAACTTTTAGGATGTTTGAATCCAAACTTTAAGGCTTTACACATAAATTTAAAAAATCCAGAAAGCTTGAGCTTCAGTGGCAGATTTTTTAAATTTTCCAATCGAGGACTGGAGAGGTGATCTATTGCCTTTGAATTGATAAAGGGAGGCTATTTATAGCCTTCCGAAGTCGGTTGATCAGCCAATTGGGATTCAATTAGTCAGAATTCATTCATGGTATTTCGGTTGTTCTTCTAGCCAATTGTCAGTGTATACCATCATGGAGATCGTAGACTTAGAAGAAATGGTCACTAAAGTAGGATAATCATTTAACTTTTTGAATCAAGTCACATGATCAAGAAATGACGAAATTCCATCTTTGAGAAGTCAAAGATGATTGCGGATGATTATTCATCCAACGTCTCAATGAAGACGATGATCCAGGAGGAAACGATGTCGTTTCAGGCGAAATTGACAAACGCGAGATGCTTTGTTCGCGTTCTGTCACCGTTCGGGAATTCCGTCTGCGTTAGAGGAGACGACGTTGTAGTAGTCTCGTTTGCAGCTTTGTTTCTTCGTGCATGTGTCATCTTCTATTGCAACGGGCGACGCAGTGCATTCCTATGCGTTGGATGAGAATCCAACGCCTATCTGAAGGCTGCAATTTCGGCTTTAACAATCTTTTTGGATTTCGGCGACACCCGATTACAAATTTATTTTTTTATTTTAAACCTTAAGGGTTTATTTGAAATTTATTTTTCTTTCACCCTTTTGGATTTATTTTAAATCTTTCAAAATATACAAAATATTTAAAATAAATATGACACATATTTTTCCAATTTATTTTATTTTTGTATATTTTTGGAGTTAAATAAATAATTTATTTGGAATGAAATGGATACAACATTCACCTTAAATTATTTATTTCAATCCCTTTGATTTTTCTAAAATTAATGTGAGATAAAATTGGTATAACATTTATATCAAATTATTTTATTTATTTCCTTTGCCATTATTCTTAATTAATTAATTATGATTTAATTATCATAATAATTAATCCAATTAATTGTTTAATTAGGTTTTGGACTTAGAGTTAATTATTTTGATTTTATTTACTCGAAAATAATCAAAATTGGGTATGTAGATTTTTAGTGCTTACCGAACCCGACTGAGTACTCCTCGCACCCGACCAAGGGTTTTCCGCATCCGACCGATGAATCTTAGCCTTGACCCATAACTCCAAATAAGCGTTTGAAAACATTCACGTAGAAGCTATCGCTCTTAGTCTTTTTTCTTTACAATCTTTATGATTTCGTTCCATGTACCTGGAGAGTTAGTGATATTCATGTTCTAAGAAAAATTGATCCACAACTTGGATACATACGTGCACTCCCCAAATAGGTGATCAATGTTTTCCTCTTTTACTGCGCAAATTGGGTAATTGACGTCTGGAATATTCATATACTTTTTAATTATGCCTCTTGTCGCCAATCGTTTCTTGAATGTCAGCCAAATGATGAATTGGTGTCGAGGTATAACCTTTGAAGATTAGACTACTTTATGCCAATTGATCACCACCTCCTTTGTTTTAATGATCTTCCATATTTTTCCTACCATATACTTTCCATTCATAATAGTATCCTAACTCTTTGTATTAGTGTTTCCATTTAATTGTATTTTATTGATCAGATTCAGAATTTTGACTCCTTTTGGAATACTCCTTAGAATACATCTGTATTTTCTTTCTTAAATATCTCTAGCTAAGTTTAAGAGCCAATTTCTTCTAATTTTGATTATGATAGATTATAATTCCTCCTAAAGAATTATAGGATTATTCTCTAGCCATGGATCGTGCCAGAATAATATTCCCCTTCCATTATCGATTATGAACTTCATCATCTGATATGCCTCTTCAAGGACCATACCATTTCATTTTCTCAAGTATATTTATTATTGAGAATAAGTCTGTTTGTAATAAAGTATGGGTATAAGATACTAGATGTGGCTCACATTTTTGTGTTAACATTCATGAACTTAAAAATAGGAGGCTAGTAAGGAAAGGAGAAATCGACCTACGAGTTGGAAATGGAGCAAAAGTTTTTGCCTTGGCTGTGGGAACTTACTCTTTGTCTTTACCTAATGGTCTTGTTTTTGATTTGGATAATTGTTATTTTGTTCACAAAGTTATTAAGAATATTATATTTATTTCAACCTTAATTTTAAGTGGATTAAAATTATTGATTTCCGATAAAAAATAGTTGTAGTTTGCTTGATAATATTCTTTATGGTATTGGTTGGATATATAATGGTGTATTATTATAGGAACTTACCAATGACATACCTCAATTGAAACAATTGACACAAAGAGTGTCAGAATAGATAATAGTTAACTTCCTATATGTGGCATTGAATATTGGGCCACATAGGAGAAAAACACATGCTTAAACTTCATAATGATGCATGTTTTGGATCATTTAATTATGAATCAGGTGATACTTGTATTTCATGCCTTAAAAGAAAAATGACGAAACTCCCTTTTAGTAGAAAAGGAAAACGTTCTTTAGAGTTATTGAGACTAGGAGTGTACAAATGGATAAACTCAACTCATATTCAACCCAAATTAAATTTGGTCAACCCATTATCCAACCCATATTAATGAATAATATGAGTTGGGTATGGATTGGGTAACACAAACTAAATTTTAGTTTGTAACATATTTATTATGTTTTTTACTCGTTTAATATTTAACACGTTTTTGTACTCGTTAACACATTTTAATCCGTTTAACAATTATTTGGTTCATTTTACCTAATTTAATACGTTTTTGACTTATTCAACACATTTTTAACTCGTTTAACTAATATTTGATTCATTTGACCTATTTTGACTCGCTTAATATATTTTTAGTTTTAATAAGTATGAAACTTGTTTTAATTCATTTGATACGTTTTTGGAACGTTTAACATGTTTTTGCACGCTTAACACTTTTTGACACGTTTAACACATTTTTGACATTTTAACACGTTTTTGACACTTTTAACACATTTTTGACATGTTTAACACATTTATCACACGTTTAACATGTTTTTCACATGTTTAACACATTTTATACGTTTTGTCACATTTAATACGTTTTTGACATGTTTAGCACATTTAACATGTTTTGGCGCATTTAATATGTTTTTGACATGTTTAACATGTTTTGGCACGTTTAACATATTTTTAACAAGTTTAACATGTTTTTTTTGTATATTTAGCACGTGTTTAGCACGTTTAATACATTTTTAGCACATATAACATGTTTTGGCACATATAACATGTTTGACATATTTAACACGTTTTGGCATATTTAACACATTTTGGCACATTTGACATTTTTTTGCACATTTAACACGTTTTTGACATGTTTAACACATTTTGGCCTGTTTAACACACTTGTGACATATTTAACATTTTCGGTCCGTTTAATTTGTTTTTTGCTCCATCTAATATGTCTTTGATATTATTATACATTTTTTTGACCCGTTTAACATAATTTTGTTTTGTTTGAAATTATTTTGATATTTTAATTACTAAATTAGCTGAAGAAATAATATGTGAGAATAATATGAATTATTTAAATAATATTTAAATCATTCATAATAAATAAAGTCTTGAATATGGTAAACTCTATTAATTTTTAGAAATAAATTAATTTATTAAAGAGTTTTAGAATATTAGTGATATGTTAGTTCTGTATGACTAAACTATAATAATAAATATAATATTAATGTGTTTTAAAATTTTCAATTATTTTCTATTTGTCTGTAATGGAGATCAACGTAATAAAAATCAAGAAAATATATTTGAGTTGGAAGATGGTTAGTTTATATTGGATTGATAAGAGAGAATTAAATTGAATTTATTTAATTTGGGTAATTTGGATAACCCTAACCTAACCTAAATTAACTTACCCAAATTAATATTTTGGGTTTGAGTCAACCCAAGATATGCTCACCCCTAATTGAAACAGATACATACTAATATATGTGATCCTATGTCAACTGAAACACGTGGAGGTTATAACTACTTCATTACCTTTATAGATAATTATTCAAGGTTCGAATATGTTTATTTGATGAAACACAAATATGAAAGCTTTGAAAAGTTCAAAGAGTTTAAAAATAAAGTAGAAAATAACTAAATAAAATTATTAAAACTATTCAATCTGATCGAGGTGGTGAATACTTGAGTAAAGAGTTTCAATATTATCTTAAAGATAATGGTATATTATCTCAACAAACTCCACCTTACACACCACAATATAATGGTGTAGTAAAAAGACAAAATTGTACTCTGTTAGACATGGTTCGATCAATGATGAGCTTTGCAGTACTCTCAAAGTCCTTTTGGGTTATTCACTTCAAATAACTATTCATTTGTTAAATAGTGTACCCACAAGAGCATTTAAAGTTACTCCAATTGAGAAATAGAGCAACAAACAACCTAGTATGTCTTATTTGATAATTTGGGGGTTGTCCCACTTATGTAAAGAAAATAATATTAGATAAATTATAACATAAATCTGAAATAATTTGTTTGTGGGATATCCTGGAGAAACCAGAGGGTATAGTTTTTATGACCCACTAGATCAAAAAAGATATTCATCTCTAGTAATACTTCTTTTCGGAGAAAGAGTTTCTTATAAGAAAAGATAGTGGGAGTAACTTTGAACTTAATGAATTTCAAGATACTGAAACAAACACAATTCAACTACAAAATGAAGAAGTGAAGACTTCTCCAATTAAACCACATGAATATGCAGATAATAATGTGGTTCAACATAAAACTACACAAGGTGCTCGTAGATCAAAAAGAACAATGTTTGCACCTATAAGATATGGATTTCTTATAGATGAAGGAGGTTTGCCTCACATAGAAGATGATGAGCCTATGAACTACAATGAAGTTCTGAAATGTCCAGAACATGATGGATGACTTGAAGCCATGAAATAAAAAATGGATTCCATAAAAATTAACCAAGTTTGGACTTTGGTTGATCCTCCAAAAGGGATGAAACCCATTGGCTACAAATGAGTTCTTAAGAAGAAACCTAAAATGGAAGGTAAAAGGTTTACCTTTAAAGCAAGATTGGCAGAAAAGGGTATCGTCAAAAATAATATATTGATTATGATGAGACTTTCTTTTCAGTTGCTATGCTTAAATCCATAAGAATACTCCTAGTTGTTGCTACTCATTATGATTATAATTTGGAAAATGAATGTCAAGACAACATTCTTGAATTAAAATCTTTTTGAGGATGTATAAATGATACAACATGAAGGTTTTATTTCCAAAGATAGCACAAAGGTTTACAAATTACAATGATCTATTTATGGATTGAAGTAGACCTCTAGGATTTAGAATATCATATTCGATGAAACAATTAAAGAATTTAATTTCATTCTGAATCTTGATGAACCTTGTGCATATAAGAATGTGAATGGAAGTTCAATTAAGTTTCTTATATTATATGCGGATGACATATTAATAATAAGAAATGAAATTCCAATGTTATACTCTACAAAAATTTGGTTATCACAAAAATTCTCCATGAAAAAATTATTGGAAGCAAGCTATATATATTGGGCATTAGGATCTATAGAAATAGATCAAGAAGATTTCTTGATATTTCACAAATAATATACATAGACAAAGTGAGAAGAAAGTTTAGCATGGAAGAATCTAAAAAGGGATATGTCCCAATGATTCACAGGGAATATATCTCTAAATCAATATGCCCAAAAACTCATGAAGAAATGATTTGCATGAATGAGATTCTATAGGCTTCGGAAATTGGATCCATTATGTATGTTATGTTATGCACAAGACCTGATGTCTCGTATGCATTAAGTGCTACAAGTAGATATCAGTCAATACTGGTGAAAGTCATTGGATTGCAATAAAGAATATCCTAAAGTACTTACGATGAACTAAGGAAAAATTCTTGATATATGGAGGACATGAACTTGAAGTAAATGGGTATATTGATGCCAGCTTTAAAACGGATAAAGATGATTCAAAATCCCAATCGCGTTTTGTATTTATGCTTAATGGAGGAGCAGTCAACTGGAAGAGTTCAAAACAAACAATAACGGCGGATTTGACAATTGAAAACGGAGTATATTGCAGTCTTAGAGGCTGCAAAAGAAGTTGTATGGATAAGAAAGTTTATTACCGAACCAAGAGTGGTTTCAAGTGTCATAAATCCAGTACGAATGTATTGTGATAATAATGGAGCTATTGCACAAACAAATAAACCATGATCTCATCAAAGATCTAAACACGTACTGCATAAATATCATATAATTAGAGAGATTGTCTCTAATGGAGATATCTATATCGAAAGGGTTGACACTGATCATAATATATATGATTCATTCACTAAATTACTACCCCAAGCTAGTTTTGAGAAATATGTTAATTCTTGTGGTATTAAATACCAAAGTGAATGGCTGTAAAGAAAGTGAGAGATTGTTAGATAGGGTGCTCAATGCCATCACTTTGGCATTTAAGGTATTTTAATCTAATATTATTAATTTCAGTTAATAAAGGCATCTTCCATGTTTTATACTTTTTGTCTTTAATGAGAATATGAATAAAATGAAGTCCATGATATGTTATTAGTATAAAAGTGTTTATGATAGTGATCATAAATATAGGTCGCTTATTATGCTACATAACGTTCATATCAAAATAATCTCTAGTCGTAGGTTTATTGAGATAGGATATCATTAAACCGGTAAGACTAGTGTGTGTTATATTGCTTGATATGATCAAGTGAGTGTCCCTATAACTCGAGATTATAGTTGATAAATCTGAATGAACATACAAGGGGTTGTTAATGAGTTAACAACGCACTAGAGTGTCCCGCACGAGACCCCTCATGGTGGTAATATATATATATATGTATATATATATATATATGTATATATAATATATATATATATATATTATATATACATATATATATATATATATATGTATTTATATATATATATATATTTATATATGTATATAATTCTGTATTAGTGGTGTGTCACGTAGCTGCTATAGTGAACCGTCCTTAGACTTGAGGTGCTCAAGTAAAATCATATGTGTGGATCATGTATTTTGATGTTAGTTACGATCAATTAGTAAAAAGGGTGATCAAGAGCTGATGGTTAGGTATATGTGAAATATACAGTGATACTGTGAGTAGCCAATAAATAAGTCACAACTCTTGCATCAAAAACAAGAGTGTATATACTTAAAGGGCTTTTGTCGAAACGCTACTTTATAGGCCATGATATTATCTCGGGTTGATGGTCTCTCGAGAATAGACGTAAGAGAGGAGTGAATTTCATAATGGAAAGAAGAAAAATAGGCTTAAATTGGATGCGATGTTTCGGTCTAGTGGGAGTTGACAGTAAGTAACCATACTCATATAACTGAGCCGAGTATAAGATGTGACGAGATAAATATTCAATTATAAGTGATAGCGGACAGGTTCGATATTTTGTCAAGATTAATACTAGTTAACTTTCTAGAGCATTAGAAGTCACGAACAATTTTCTAGAAATAACTTCTTGACTGAATTATAGTTAAAATGTTAATTGTAATTGACTAAAAACTATGGGGTCTAATGGGTCACATGGAATAGAGGAATCTAAATTGATGTGTAAAATGATAATGAATTTTGAATTCATTAATGAATGTTGTTTATTTATAATGATAAATAAAATGAGATAATAATTTATAATTGTTAGAAATGTTATTTACAAAAGATGTATAATATATTATTGAATTATTAAAATTCTAATTCTTAGAATTTTATATTATAGATATTTCATAATCATATGATTTATAAGAATATGAAAGATCAAATTAATTGTGTATTTGTACGAATGGTGATTAGTGATTAGTAATTGATACATTTGGTTATGAGAATTTGTGGGGTCATTTCTCTCAAGATATATCAATGCATTTTTTTCATCTTCAACATAACGTAAGTAAAATTGTTTTTCTTCTTTTTAGAAAGAAGCTATTTTTCAATCATCCATTTTATGAACAATATTGAACAATAGCATGTTCTATTCTTTTATAAATCCTTTCTAGAAAAGGTGTTTTCTAGTTTCATCGATTTATTCTTCACGTGGATCAACATTATAGGCGTTGATAAAATGCTTGGTGAACAATAAGACGAAATGTCGTTCGTGTCTTGATCATGATGTACGTGAAGATTCTTGATCTTTGATCGCGTTGTTCGTGAGCATATTATATTGTGGGGTGTTCGTGCTAGATTGTTGTATTCTTGCAAACGGTTTTTGATCGTCTTCATTGTACAATAGGTTATTTTGATAACATTTTATGAAAGTTATATGAAACTTATAAACGGTAAATCATGTTACAATTTTCTAAAATACATTTTCTAAGTAAGCATGATAATATATTTTAAATTGATTAAAATGATTTCCGCAATTTTATTATTCGTATATGTGATATATGATTATGAGAACCAAACATATACAACCAAGTAAAAGTGGATTTATCATTAGGATAGGTCATCTTCAATATAGAGAAGAAATGAAAAGTGATTATCTCTAATATGTGTAAAAGTCAATGGGCTTAAAAATGCCTTTAAATCTTTACTTTTCTGTATTACTTCTATCCCCAAAAAAATTTTAAAATTTTTATCATTTAAAATCCATTCGTCATAGTAATCTTGTACGGCAGCATCATTAAATAGAAATGTGTCGTCAATTCCGCCTTCGTAGAGATAGCTCTCTACGCTTTCGTCGTCGTCATCATATGTTGGGTCACCTAGGCATACCATGTATTTCAGAAACAAGCTCCTACATTTTTGGGGAAAGGTGGGTCCAGCACTTGGTTAGAAATTTCTAATCAAACAGACTCAGTTGCCCGAGTCAACTTAGTATTATCGTAATGGTACAATGGAGACACCGATGATAACGTTGGTTTACCTCCATGGCAACTATTACGACCTTAACCAGTCAACCTCGATTTTTTTATGATTGCGGAGTGTCAGGACCAAGAGGTGCCGAAGAAGAGTCGCAGGCGTACGACATAGGCACCAGAATTGACGGAGTGCATAATTAGCCTGCCTCGATCAAGAGGTGTCGAAGAAGGGTCGTGTGTGTGCGACATAGACACCTGAGTGATAAGTGCTAATTAATTGGGCATCGGCGTAGCATGATTGCGGAGTTCTTGGACCTAGAGAATGCCGAAGAAGGGTCTTGTGCGTGGGACATAGACATAAAAGTAGACAAAGGTCAATGCATTGAGAGAATGCGTGCATGGAGTGTCGAAGAAATGGAGTTGTTTGGTCACGGTTATGAGAAGGCCGGTGGTGACCAAATGGAGACAAAGGAGTGTCAACATCATGAGGAGAAGACCGAAAATATCGGCATGATGGGGCGAGGACCAGAAATGTCAGTATGATAGGGAGAAGACCGGAAATGTCAGTATGATGGGGCGAAGACCGAAAATATCGGTATGATGGAGGGAAGACCGGAAATGTTGGTATGATGGCGGGAAGACAAGAAATGTCGGCATGATGGGAAGATGTGGCGTACTGGGTCTAAAGTAGTGGGCAACGTCGTGATCCACGTCGAACATCAATTTCTTGACGGTTTCCCCACTCCCTTAGTTGGTTATTTCCTAGGAACTTGTCTATTTGGCTATATATATCCTATGAGATGCACAAGACGTTTTTTTGGATTTTTTGGGTAGAAAAATATCATCCACAAGCGAGAGTCTTTTGTGTGCAAGCCTTGAGAGATTATAGCCCTTTGTAATTTGTATTTGTGAGTGAATATAAATTTCAGAGTTGGGTTCGCCCGTAAATTTTGTGCGTTTCTCTTATCTTCATACTTCATAGACTATTGTCCAGGCTGATTGTTTCGATGCGCAAAGCAAGAAACACTTGGGGTGAAAAAGTTGAATGCTTTCCGTTGCGTAATAACCTCTCGTGACAAGTGGTATCAGAGCCAAATTTCCGGATATCAACCCAAAAATGACCGAACCTAGGACTACCAAAAGTCTAATCCATGAGATAGAAACAAGGTTGCGATGCCTTGAAGACCTGGTTGGTGCCCCTACCTCTGTTTGAGATGACTCTTTATTTGTTCGAATAGATGACCTAAATTCAGACTAAGTGTCCGCGCAGGAGACCATTGCTAAAGTTTCAGAATCTATTGGACAAAAGGTGGTTATAAAAGAGGAAGACCTTGAGTCCAGACTAGAGCAGTTTGATATTGAGATCAAACTTTTGAAGAAGGTTATTGGCACTGGAACGACAACATCATCCATTTCTTCAACACGGTTCAAGATGCCTAAATTGAAACCCTTTGGTGGTGTGAGAAGTACCAAATAATTAGAGAACTTTCTGTGGGATATGGAGACCTATTTCACAACATCAAAAATCCTTGTGGAGGAAAGGGTTTTGATAACAAGCATGTACCTTGTGGGTGATGCAAAACTCTGGTGGAGAGCTTGCTTATCAGACGATGCGAGTGTGAAACGTGAGAAGATTAACTCGTAGGAAGTCTTAAAAGTGCTAACTGAAAGAAAAATTTCTTCCTCGCAACTCTTCGTGGAGGGAGAGAGAGAGTTCCTATGAAATTTGAGACATTCCGAATCAACTAAGGACTATGTGAGGGATTTTAGTTCTTTGATGTTGGATGTGAGGCAAATGTTCAAGCCAAAATCTTGCAGTCGTGGGCGCAAGCCAAAATGAGAAGGAAAGACATAAAGAACTTTCCATCGGCCATTGTTGTTGCAGATCACTTAGTGGACTACAAAGAAATCGGGGAGGAGAATCCTGATGCCAAGAAGCACACGCAAAGGGACGAGGGGAAGACGAAATCCTATGAGACGAATGTAGTCAAGTCCGAGGGATCGAGAAACAAGAAGGAAATAAAAGCGAGTTTTGTTTCCTGAGACCGTGCCATCCAGGGTTGCTTCATTTGTGATGGAGATGTAAGCGGGAATGCCCAAAGTGTGGAATTTGTCGGCACTGTTAACCGAAAAAGAGGAGGAGCATAGAGAAGATGTTCATGTGAGGATGAATCTAATGCAACTAATAAATACTTTGCATACGGATAGATCAATTATAGAGAAGGGATGGATGTATATCAATGTCTGCATCAATAAGAGAGAAGTGATCGCATTGGTCGATTTGGGGGCACACATAATTTTGTTGCAGAACGAGGGATTCAAAAGCTGGGATTGGAGGTGTTCCAACATAAATGCCGAGTGAAGGCCGTGAATTTTGAAGCATGTAGACACTCATTTTTGTTCTCTCAAATTTATATTTTTAAATAAATCTGTAGCCTACAAAATGATTTTTGTTTAAAAATATAAAATTACTTTTTGAGGAAGAATATTGTATCTTGCAAATAAAATAAGTAATAGTTTTAGAAACATGTTGGATTTTAAATGATTTAATTTATTATTAAAAATTTTATTTCATTTCATATGCTAAAATAAATAAGCAAATAAATATGCATATATATATATATATTAATATTATTTTATTTGTGTAAATAATAGGATAAATAAAATTAATTTTGATTTATTTATTATTTTGCAGGGATTAAAGGAAGATAATGAGAGAAAATGAGAGATTATTTACAACCACAAAAACCTAAATGACGGGAGTTCTTAAATGACCGTGTGTTGTGCAAAATTCTTTCTAGAAGCAAGAAAAAAAGGAAAATAGAGAGAAAAAAAGACAAAGCTGAAATAATATTTTTAACTTTTAATTTTTGAGCTTTTGTCTAAATTTTTTATTTTAGGTGTGTGAGGTTGTTTGAGTGTTAGTTAACTGTTCAAGTTATTTCTAGCATTTTATTTGTTGTCTTAATTCAATTTATAAATTATTTAAGCTCTCATTTTCTCTTAATTCAATTTATAAAAATAAATTTTTGGATTTATTTTTTTAAAATATTTATTTTAATTTTTGTGTCCCAATTATAAAACTCCAAAACTCGCGGGTTAATTTATTTATAATCATAAAATTAATTTATGAATATAATAAATTTTAATTCCCTTTGTTTTCTCATTTCTTTATTCGGTTTATTTATTTATTTGTGAATAATAATAATTATTATTATTCGGTATTATATTTTAGATCGGATATGAATTGACAAATAAATGGATAAAATAAGTATAATTTTCTAAAAATGGCTAAAATATTAGAAGTAGAGACTGTTTTTTTAACGGGCATGTGAGACATAGCGCCAAAAAACCCTTTTCACATTTAACCAAACACCGAACCCTTAAAAAATATCTTTTCAAAGGCGTTATTGTTTTACATGTCAATAATTTATTTTCCCTAATTTTATAAGAAAATTTAGGTGGCGACTCTTTAGTCACAAACTGATTTTTAAACAATTTTCCAATTTGATTTAGTTTTATTTCAAAATTTTCAAAGAGATATATATATTATATTTATTTCTTAAAAGTCGAAAAATCTTTTTTCGGGACGGACTTTTTTAAACACGTACAGTTTTCTGGCGATTCTGTTGGGGACTTTTGATGTTTAACTTGAAAATAATATTTTGGCCATCCATTTTTAGAAAAATATATTTTACACTTACACAGATATTAAAGACCCGGCTTTTTATTTTCTTAATGTGCATGAGCTTTGGGGCTCCGATGTGAAGATAGTATAAGGTATACGTCGTTGGACAAAGCCTATACATCTATTGATTACGTGCTAGGATTGTCAATGAGGAATGACAATCTCAATCCGCCTTTGAGGCTTTGTATGATTTGTGAGTTGAGGAAAACAATAGGAAAAAACCTAGATTAACCCATCTCTCTCCTTTTCAAATACCCCTACTATTGAAATTAGGGATTTTGAAATAGAGGTGAGGAGTACGTCCAATTGAGAGCTCCTTTTACATTGAGAGATCCCTTTTGGGATAGTGTCCTTGTCGGTGGAAAAACTCTATCTTAAGACACTCCTAACTTTATAACAAAAAGCCAAAAAGCCAATTCTGCCAAATTGTTGCCTCGTCTCGTCATGTCGAGCAACAAAGCAACGTCACGAAACTTTCAAACTTATGTGTTTACATTTTACATGTGCTTGCATATAGAGTCTTAGGCGCTCACGTTATCCACTTCGAATTTAGAAAATGTAAAAAGGCGAAAAGATTAAGTTCAAAGTTAAAAGATTCTAGAGAAATAGACTAAGTCAAACTTTAAGAAAAGATTAAGTCTAAACTTAGAAAAATCTAGAAAAGAGGAGAAGTTAAGAAAGACTAAGTCTAACTTTGGAAAATTCTAAAAAATCTTAAAAGAGAAAAATCTAGAAAATCTAGAAATCAAAAGAGAAAAATCTAATATAACTAGTTCTTGTCTCTGTGTCTTTACTACTCACGATTATAGGCGTAAACATGATCAAGAAAGACGCGTGAGGCGCAAAGAAGATACAGAAAGACGTGTGAGTCGCAAAGACAATAAAAAAACGTGTGAGACATAAAGACGATCAAGAGAGATGCGTAAAACGAAGAGATGATCAAGAAAGACGAGAAGATTTTAAGGCTTAGACTAGATTTCTATATACTTAAAAATGTAAATCTCTTTATGAAGATACAAGAGTGACATTGTAATGAAAGGATGAGGGGTGCATGTTTGCGACTGTTTGTGTTTTATCCACAAGCATAGGAAAATCAATTTAATTCCTTTTATACACACATCTTTTCTTCACAAAACTAGTTCTAGGAATGAGCGTCTATTGCATACTAGGGTTTATGTGCATACAAGCAACGCATTGCTTATTTTTTATTTGATAAAGGTTCAAACTTACTTTGTTCTCTTGAACGCAACATATTCATATTCATCATCGTTCGCAATGACTAACCCACTAAGAAGGTTCACAGTAGAAATCAAAACTTATCCGACAATCGAACCCCTCAGACTGAAAAGCTTGCGATAAGAAATGAACTACGTCGGGCCTGATTTTCTCATATTTTTGAGAGTACGTAGGCAACCTCTCACGAGGTTCAGTCCCAAATAAAAAGTTCTCTTTTACAATGGAACTACGTTGGACCTGAATTCCCTTAACTGTGGGATACGTAGGAAGCTTGTATGAGCTCGGTCCTAAACTTTTTCATAAAAACACAAAACCTTATTTCAACACTAGGGGAATTTTTATTAAAATTAAAATGATGGTTAAAATGATGAACTTTTAGCTTAGGTAAAAAGCTAATCTTCACCAGGTTAAATGTCAAAATCCAACATCGAAATTAGGGGCATTGAAAATGATCAAATGCTTTTACGCAATTGATTATGATCACAATGTGAGACGATTGTTGACCTTTTGATCCCTCTAAACGAATGATGGATAAATAAATTAACATAAAAAGTGAAACGAGGATTTGGAAAACAAGTAAGGATAAGGAAAGGTCAATCGTTTCCTTGACTATCTCAAAAGGAGCCAAAGTAAATCTTGAAATTCGAATAGAGTATTAACTGATTGAACTCGCTCAAAAGTCTTAACGGAGTGCCTGAAACCTTGTTGGAAAAGCTCGTAGAAAAGCCAAAATGCTCAAACTCGGAATCATTGTTGCCAATAGAGGTGTTTAATCTCTAAAGGAGGTCAATGTCTCCAAAAAATATGAAAATACAAGAAGTTATATTAAACAAAATTGTGTTGGTTGAGATATTGAAATCACCACTTGTTGTTCAACCTAGACTCTTGTCTGGATTATTAAATGTAAGAACAAAAGTGTATCGATTCTATCAGATATACCTCGGTCATAGAAAAAGAAATGGTGAAAAAGACACTCATAATTGTTGAGATATTGAAATCGCCACTTGTTGTTCACCTAGACTTTTGTCAAATTTTCTAAAGAAAAGAATAAGAGTGTATCGATTCTATCATATATACCTCGAGTATGTCTAAGGAAATACACTTTAAGACTTAGAGTTTGAAGCACATAACTTCCTAAATAGAAACGAGATCTAACCTCATGGTACGTGGTTGAAAGATTAAGTTTGACGTGAGCTTCATCTACTGATGTTCGAGCATTGGGATCCTTCAAGAAAAATAGACGTTATCGTTCGTACTAGAGTTTGAATTGGTAATTGATAAACTTTGTGTTGAAGAAATGCACTTACGATTGGTCTCCTTCTGAGTAGTTAAAGAGAAAATGTACAAAACCGATTCTTGAAGATGTTTTGATCCAACATCACCAAAATGTGAGAACGTAGAGGCGCTCAAATACCTAGAAGGTTAAGAAGGCGTACATTTCATTTCTCAAGTGTGGTTGACTAATCAAGTGATAAAAAAGTAAGGAACCCTCTATACTAGGGGCATTTTTATTAAAATAAAAATGAAAAATAGTTAGTTACTTAGCTTCAGTGGACAAGCTAAAGCCTTAGCTTAAGTGAACAAGCTATTTTGAATAACGAATATTTATGTTTCATAGTTTAAGTAAACAAGTTAAGTCAAACATAGAAGATTTTAGCTTTATTGGAAAAGCTAAACACGAAAGATTTTAGCTTTAGTGAACAGGCTAAGCATAAAAGATACTTAGCTTAAGTGGACAAGCTAAGTCAAACATGTTATATTTTGCTTAAGTGGACAAGATAATCACAAAATATTTTAGCTTAAGTAGACAAGCTAAACATAAAAGGTACTTAGCTTAAGTGGACAAACTAAGTCAAACATGTTATATTTAACTTAAGTGGAAAAACTAAGTAATTTAAAGTGTCTTATATAGTTTAAATGAACAAGCTAAATACAGAATAATTTAGCTTAAGTGGACAAGATAAAAGACCTTTCTTAGTTTAAGTTAACAAACTAAGTAATAGTCGGGTCAAAAGTATAAACACTTCAAGGTTCTTAGTTTAAGTGAACAAACTAAGTCAAACGTAAGGTTTTCGTTTCTTAGCTAAAGTGAACAAGTTAAGTCAAACACAATAACATTTTCAGTTCTTAGTTTAAGTGGAAAAACTAAGTAATAGTCGGTTCAAAAGTAGAACACTTCAGGGTTCATAGTTTAAGTGAACAAACTAAGTCAAACGTAATATTTTTGTTTCTTAGCTAAAGTGCACAAGTTAAGTCAAACACCATAACGTTTTTAATTCTTAGTTTAAGTGAACAAATTAAGCATAGTCAGGTCAAAACCAATAATTATCAAGTTTCTAGATGAACCAAATAGATAGCCATTGCATTTCGAATTCTCCAACAAACGTCATAGGAGCATCAAGTGAACATGGACATCATCATGTTTTATCTCTCTATCTTTTAATTATTTTCAGTAAATAAATCCGAGAAAAATAATAAATTTGGTAGATTAAAATGAGGTGCCTATTACTCAAGCTTGGACATACGTTCTATTAAAATCAAAATTTTCATTCAAACTTCGTCCAAGAAGGGCATTCTATAGACACTCATTTTTGTTCTCCCAAATTTATATTTTTAAATAAATTTGGAGCCTACCAAATGATTTTTTTTTTAAATATAAAATTAATTTTTGAGGAAGAATATCGTATCTTGCAAATAAAATATATAATATTTTTATAAATAGATTGAATTTTAAATGATTTCATTTATTATTTTATTTATTAATATTAGTTTATTTGTGCAAATAAATTAGATAAATAAATATTTGTTTTGATTTTTTTTCCGGAGATTAAGGAACATAATGAGAAAAAAATGAGAGACTATTTACAACCACAAAAAATCATAAATGACCGGACGTTCCTAAATGACCGAGAGTGGTGTAAAATTCTTTCCGCAAATTACATTGTAGAGAGGATAATAGACCACTATAAATATCAGACAACCAAGCAGCACAAGAAGAAAAAGAGAGAGAAAAAGAAGACGAAAACTAAAATAATATTCTCAACTTTTAATTTTTGAGCTTTTGTCTAAAATTTTCATTTTGTGCCTGTGAGGTTATTTAAGTGTTAGTTAAATGTTCAAAAAGTTTTTAGCATTTTATGAAGTATTTAAAACTCACTCTAAGCTCTCATTTTGTCTTAATTCAATTTATAAATTTTGTAAGCTCTCATTTTCCTGTTAATTCAATTTATAAATTTCAATTTGATACATTTGAGTTTGATATTTTTGATTTACAATTTAATTTCTTTAAATTAAAATTATTGACTGAGAATCACTACTAATCTAATTTAAAAACTTTTTTTGAATTAAATTTATTCTATTAACTTTATATTATAAATATTCAACTTTAAATTGTGAAATTGGAAAAACGGGTTTGTCATTTTTGAGCTCTTTGCTCAAGAACGACAGCCCTAAATATATCACAAGAAACCGCATGATTTGCCAAGAATTTGCTAAAAATGGGAAGGTTGAAGATGAAGTTCGTTGACCAACTCACAACTCACGGTTTGTTTCTGTTTTTTTCATTTAAATGACTTTGGACCATTTTATAAAAACTCAAAAAATAAACATAATATTTTTAATAAAAAATAAATTTTTGGATTAATTTTTAAAAAATATTTGTTTTAATTTTGTGTCCCAATTATAAAACTCCAAAAGTTTCTCTTTACTTCAGTTTATTTATTTATTTATTTATTTGTGAATTATTATTATTATTATTATATACAGTAGTATTATATTTAATAAGTATTACCTTTATATTTACTATTAATATTTTAGATCGGATAGGAATTGACAAATAAACGGATAAAATAAGTGTAAAATATTTTCTAAAAATGGGACTGTTGTAATAAGTAGAGACTGTTTTTTTGACGGGAATGTGAGACATAGCGCCAAAACTTTTTTTCACGTGTAATCAAGCACCGAACCCTTAAAAAATATTTTTTCAAAGACGTTATTGTTTTACATGTCAATAATTTATTTTCCCTAATTTTATAAGAAAATTTAGCTGGTGACTCTTTAGTCACAAACTGGTTTTTAAACAATTTCCCGATTTGATTTAGTTTTATTTCAAAATTTTCAAAAGATATTTATATTTTATATTTATTTCTTAAAAGTCGAAAAAATCGTTTTTTCGGGGCGGACATTTCGTACAAAACCACGCCGAACAAAGGCATGGCAATTGTTGACCTTCAGGTGGGAAGTTTGCAGGGGCAGATTAAGTTGATGGTTGTCCCCCTAGATGATTATGAAGTCATCCTAGGAATTGAATTTTTGTTCCAAGCGAAGGTGGCGGCGATGCCTTACTTGGGAGGGTTGTTCATTGGAGATCCGAATAGTCCCTCATTTATAGTAGGAACTTAGGATTCTCCAAAAGGAGGAAAGTCGAGACATCTCGCGACCATGTAGTTAATAGAAGACCGTAAGGGTAAGGAAGAGACGGATGCATCGACTTTGGTGGAATGAAGGCAAATGAGCGTCAAGCGAAGGAATATGTTAAAGTCTCGACGCTTAAGGGATCCTTTCTTTCGGAAGGAGTTCGAAAGGTAACCTGGAAGGATTCTGCAAATCACTTGCTTGAGAAGTAGGTGAATACTTGTCTTGTGTGTAAACTGGACAAGACCGAGATGAAGAAGGTGTAGTGGCTGTAACTGTTTGGGATTCCTAAGAGACCGTGGCCAGGGCTCTCAAGGGACTTCTTTCTCGAATTCCCAAATGCGAGTGGGAAGATCTCAAGGGACTTCTTTCACTAGGAAGACTACTTAAGTGTTTTTCAAAATACTTGGGCAAGATGAGATTGATGCAGGCCCCAAAGAGGACGTTGTGTTCTTTTAGTGGGGTGGTATGTTACGACCTTAACCATCCAACTTCGGTCTTGGCATGATTGCGGAGTGCCAAGATCGAGAGGTGCTGAAGAAGAGTTGCGGGTGTGCGATATAGGCACCAGAATTGACGGATTGCATAATTAACCTACCTCAGCCATGACATGATTGCTGAGTACCAGGACTGAGAGGTGCCGAAGAAGGGTCGTGTGCGTGTGACATAGGCACCTGAGTGATAAGTGTTAATTAATTAGGCATCGACGTAGCATGATTGAGGAATGCTAGGACCAAAAGGATGTCGAAGAAAGGTCTTGTGCATGGGACATAGGCATAAAAGTAGACAAAGATCAGCGCATTGAGAGAATGTGTGCATGGAGTGCGGAAGAAATGAAGCTGACTGGTGATGGTTATGAGAAGATCGGTGGTGACCAGATGGAGAAAAATGAGTGTCAACATCATGGGGAGAAGACCGGATATGTCGGCATGATGGAGCGAAGATCGGAAATGTCGACATGAAGGGGCGAGGACCAGAAATTTCAGCATGATGGGGCGAATATCAGAAATGTCTGCTTGATGGTGAGAAGACCGGAAATGTCGGCATGATGGCGGGAAGACCAGAAATGTCGGCATGATGGGAAGATGTGGCAAAATGGTCTAAAGTTGTGGGCAACGTCGTGACCCACGTCCAGCAGCAATTTCTTGGCGATTTTCCACTCCCTTAGTTGATTATTTTCCTAGGCACTTGTTTATTTGGCTATATATATCCCATGAGCTACACAAAATATTTTGTTAGATTTTTGGGGTAGAAAAATATCCTCCACAAGTGAGAGTCTTTTGTGTGCAAGCATTGAGAGATTATAGCACTTTGTAATTTGTATTTGTGAGTGAATATAAATTTCAATGTTGGGTTCACCCGTAATTATGTGCTTCTCTTATCTTCATACTTCATAGACGGTTGTGCAATTGGCAAATTGTTTCGTTGCGCGAAGCAAGCAACACTTGGGGTGAAAAGTTGAATACTTTCCGCTGCGTGCGACTATGGTGTGATTTTAATGCGCGTTTGCAGCGATAACAGTAATATTGTTGGTGGGTTTAGGGTTTAGGGATGATACTCTTTAAATGTATAAATTTGATTCTCGGTATCATTTCGAGTGATAATGAGATCATTAACAATCAAAATATTTTCTGAAACTCCTAATTTTATAAGCAAAAGTAGGTTTCGAAGAATACCTTACAAATCCTCCTGGTATAAAACAGGAGTCAATTCGGTTGTATCAGGCTCTCGGAACTTGTTTTAAGCCAACACGGCATTTTCAAGTTTTTAGGCCTTATGTTCTTCTCATTTTTTCTCAAATCCATTAAGTTGTTCCACCAATATTTATTGGTCAATTTTTCCATTTAAAAATGCTCTCTTGACATCAAATATGTATATATTCCAACACTTTTGAGTTGTCATTACTATTGCAAGTCTTATTGTGTCCCATCGTACAACATGTACAAACACCTTGGTGTAGTATATCTCTTGTTTCTGATAATAACCCTTGACAACCAGTCTTGCCTTGTAATTCTCTACATTACCAAACTCATCAAAGTTTAGTTTTAAATACTAATTTAACTCCAATTTGTTTTGCATACTTAGACATATATTCTTCTCAATTGCTTAAATTCAATATTTCATTATTTCAAGTCATTATTTATTTTTAGCAGATTTTTAAAAATTGTTGGATCTGATGTGACATATAAGGTCAAACTAATAACATCTTCATCATATAAACCCAACACCAATAGCATAGTCTTCTAGCCATGCTGGAGCTCTCTGATTTCTTCCCTATACAGGTAACAAAAAGAGTTGGACTACTAGATGTTTCTTCTTCAACTAATATTCGTGTAAGTAAACTAAATGATTCTTCCTCAACATTCTGATATTCTTCACTACCATATATTTCAATATCAAATTTATCATCATGATTTTCTTTCAAATTATAATATAGTTCTACATTTTTTTTATGTTTGCTCCAATCCCAACTTTCATTTTCTTCAAATAGGATCCTGCCTTTGATTCATTGATAACTCTAAGAAAACACATGTGGAGCTCTTATCATCTATTTTGACTCTTTTTGATCTTGTACATAAATATAAGTTTTGCAACCAAAATTTCTAAAATAACTTACAGAAAGTTTGTTACCACCCAAAACTTATTTTTAACTCAGGAACATAATACACTTAAGAGATGATTTGATTGATTCTCCCAACTCCAAATTGAACACTTCATTTTCCTTTAACAACAAACCTTATGTCATTCCCTAGATTTATTGAGGGTGTTAAACTCGAATCAAACTGTAAGAACCATTATGGATTTCCAAACATGTGATTGGAACATCCATAATCAATGTATCACCCACTTTCAATCTTAATTTTCCGAGTCACAATAGTGGCCATAAAGAGCATGTCTTCTTCATCTAGTTCTGCATATTAAACATTTTCTTTCCAATTTAAATATTTCGAAAAAAAATGTCCAAGTTTGTGACAATTAAAACACTAAATTGCATATCTAATTTTCCCGATGCCTTTAATATTTCTCTTCCTTTGTATGTATGTCTTCCCCTCCCTCTCGAACTTCACTAGTGACCCTAAAGACTTTACCTTTTTCCTTCTCTGATTTCTTGAACTTTTGCTCTGGTACGACAAGAGAGCTCTGAAGTTCATCAATGATCATTTTGAGAATTTGAGATCCTCTGCTACCAAATAAGCATGCTACCTCTGTTGCCTCTCACAAAGAGAGGGCAATATGGTAAATAAATGAAAGAGAGCAATTATTTACCATATTGCCCTCTCTTTGTGAGAGGCAACAGAGGTAGCATGCTTATTTGGTAGCAGAGGATCCTGCTCCCATTTTGAGTATCTCTAGCCTCTTCAGTGACCACCACAACATGCGTCAATCTTTCTGTCAAGCGTCTGTATTATCTTTTCAATCACCGTGCGATCACTCATTCATTACTTCACATTTTGTTAGCCATAATAGTAACCCGAGCAAAATACTCATTTATCAACTCCGATTTCTTCATTCCTAAAATCTCGATATCCCTACGCAAAGAATTCAAAATGGATTGCGAATTTGCTCTTCAATGAGTCTCAAACAATTTTTGAGGTACTTCAATCAAGAATCTGCTCAAACGTTGGTCTGTTGATTGCTTGATACAAATATTTACTTCATCTTCAGGTCTTCTAGTTGTGTTTTTGAAACAAAAGTGGGGTGCCCAAATCTTGGAACTTCATCTCCACCAAGGGCCATAAACTCTTGAATATCAACAGACTTTTCATTAACTCACTCAATGGTCATAATAAAAGCTTTTCATAAAATATACCCGAGTGATAATAAAATGAAGGAAAAAACAAAATCTACCTAGTTTACTGTGACGGTTGTCCTTTAGTGACAGGAAACGATCAATAACAACGACGACATATCTCGTCGTTATTTACCTCTTTATAATGTTTGCTATATATACAAAATACTTTGGGTCAACCAGATTACAACTCAATTAGCCTTACAGGTATATCCTCCTTGTCTCTACCTGATTTCACTTATACAGGTTACAGAAAAAACAAGAATTAATACAAAATAAATTAAGACAAGATTTGTCCTAAACACATTTAAAGAAAATGATCTCTAGCAATTGACACAACCATCACTCTTTACCTCAATACTCAGGTGAGCCAATATTGATGTCCCTTTAAACCCGTCTACCAACCTCTTTTGGGGCGTAATTATTATTATTTTAAGATAAATATGTTACTAGATAATTATTAGAAACTAGATTAAGATTTATTATTATTATTTTGTGATACCAAAATGTTCAAAATAGCTAGTTTGCGCACACCTTGACTAATCCCTAGGGATGACTAATCCCTAGGGAAGATGCACTTAATCCTGATGTTTTGGATGAAAATCGAAATAGAGTTCCTCATGAAAGAGGTAAGTTCCCGAGGCCAAGCATCTTTCCATCTAGTACTCTGGTCTGTAGATTTATTATTTGAAGTTCATCAGTTTAGATTAGCCTACAACTACAAGGAATGTCTCCATATCTTTAGGAGGGTGATATGCACAACATTAACTTTTTTTCCATGATGTTGATGTAGAAATGAGACAGGAGACATAGAAAGTAGACTCATAAACTAAAGTGTCTTCAAAACCCCTATTATATTTACGTGTATAATAATTTTGTTGATTAGAAAACTAACTAAGTCCCCACAACAATACTGCTTAGGTGGGTATTCCCCTCTTCATTAAGTTTGGGCCAGACCAAAATCAGATATCTTGGGATTAAGATCCTTATCAAGCAACACATTTGTAGCCTTGATGTCTCTATGGACAATCTTTAGCCATGATTCTTCATGGAGAAAAGCCAGACCACGAGCTAAGCCAATACAGATCTTATACCTTGTTGACCAAAAGATTAATATGGAGAAATTGTTATCATGACCTATTTTAATTATTTTATTTATGTTCAACTATTAGTTACTATTTACTAGGGTAGCAAACTTTGTTCTCAAAAATAAATACCTTGTAAACAGGACCAAAACCACCTTCTCCAATCTTGTTAGCAGTATCAAAACTGTTTGTAGCAGCTTCAATTTGCCTCAATGAGAACAAATAAAAATCTTTTAGATCTGTGCAAGGAAAGTTAAGAAACATTTCTAAGAAACTAAGGAGAAAATATCTGCAAAAGCAAAAATGTAACATGTTAATAGCGCTTTGAATGTAAGCGGAAGGCTATGACTGTCATGCTAGTTCAAAAAATAAATGTAACCGATTATACAAATATCAATGTACATACTTTTAAATAGAATGAGATTGAAAGTACGGTAGATATAGCTAAAAACAATCTAAAAATCTCCCCTGAAAAATGAAATCATTGAAAATAGGAAGAAAGTTTGAAAAATCTATGCCAACTCCAATTTGTGTGGTACTTCCAAACAAAGCATGGCATCAAGCATTGTCAGATAATCACTTTCAGCTAGACTAACGTAATCAGATCAAATATTCACTGCTCAAAATTCTTTTGTAAATAATACAACCAGTGCCCCCTAAGTTGTCATACAATAGCAAGGACAAATACAAACCATTACCAAAAGGTGAAATTTGTTAGGCACAAATGGGAAGCCTGACTTACTAATCTTGCAGACTAATATACCTTCTTATGGTAAGTAATATCATAACACAATCGCCTCATAGATATTGTTTTGGGCATAACTTATATAGTTGAATATGGTAAATGTAATTTCATCAAAGTGAAACTTTACACTGTAAATCTCATTCATAAGACAGAATCCATAATATGTCAGTGATATGGAGTGATTCGTGCATTCATGCTCAACTCAGAACTATTTTCCAAGAGCTTAGATGTATTTTCAACTTAAAACAATATTGACATGTGGGTCATCATCCATGAAATTCCCGGTGCTACAAAACGCCCAGTTACTTCCTCTGTAGAAATCTGCTGGCCCGCCTCGATCTGTATCCCTTTCATACACAATTTATATACAAGGAGTTCAAAGCTGAAAGAGAACAGCAAAAGAACATTGCGGTTCATAAGATTGAAAAAACAAAATGTACCTCGAGCTTGCAAAACATACCGATTGGACACAGAAAGATTCTCAAGTATGAAGTAGTTTCACTAGAATGACAAAGTCAAATGATAACATCGATTAGTCAATTAAGGATTCAAAATTCCTTAATAGAACAATGATTGTCATATAGTTGAAGTATTGAAACTTACTGTGTTAAAAATGTTCCACCTCGCTCCTCCACCTATTAGTTTATTCATCTAATAGATTGTCATATAATATTCAACTTACAGTATTTCAAGGTTTTTCAAATTAGTAATGGGTGGAAATAGTGATTCAGTTCCATTTATATCACTTATTCTCCTGAAAATCATTGAACAAAAGCAAGTATAATTATCCAGCTCAACAGTATAATAAGATTAGATATTGATGAGCTTCAAAGAGATTACATTAGGGATTGAACCCTCCAAGCCACTAGCCTGAATTAATCTGCATTTGTAAAAGTTTTTGTTTCAAAAACATACCAGATTGAAAGAAATATGAATAGATAAAGTTGAGATTTTAGAATCTAACAATTTACTGAGATATCTCAAGCCAGTTCTGGATGAAATTAGGTATCTTCCTGTGAATAAATATCTAAATTGTCGATCAATCAACAAAACAACATCCTTGCACAATATTTTCTACAAGATTCTCATGCTTCTAGACGGAAAGAGTAATTTCAGATTAACCCATTTAACATAACTTGAACAAAGCTCACAACTTGGTAAGAATATTGACTGGATTATTTATTAGAAGAGGATGATCTTGCAACAATTTTATTCTTACAAACTTTAACATTAAAAAATAGTAATTTTAGAGAAGAAGATATTTGTTTTAACAAAAAAAACTATAAAAATGTTTCACCTCCTTCCTCCACTTATAGTTTATTCTTCTTTATGTCTTCATTAATGCGCTTCTCAGGATCATTTTTGACCTCCTCCATAGACTCTTAACCTTCACCTCCATATTATCACATGATTCCTTATCAGAAGAAATGAGAGTCAAAATAAAGGAGGGTCAAAGATGATCCTGAGGAGTGCAGTAATGAAAAATCTTCTTCCTCTTGCTTTTTCGGAGAGGATTTGCGCGAGTAATTTGAAGAGGTGTTGTCTCTTTATTCTCGCCATTTGTCTCTTCATTTTCTAGCTTTCATAATTATTATTACTTTAATAGAATTTATAGCACAAAATCAATCAATAAAAATATGTGAATATTAATAATTAATATTATTAACAAAAATTTACAATTCTTGATAATATAATAACTCAACAGAAATTATTAAAAATAAATAAATCAAATAATTAGTATTTTTTTAGCTATAAGAAAGTTCAAAAAGAAATTATGAAATAATATTTTCTATTATTATAATGAATTTAAACTTTTTGTAAACATTTTAAACTAAAAACATTAAATGTTTTAAAAAAAAAATAGAGCACCATAGATACAGCACCTTATTGACTTTATACAGCGTCATTCATATCAAACATTTATAAGCCTCTCTTTTTCCATTAATTTCTCATCTCCTCATATTCCTTCAGTACATATACATTAATATCAAAACAGTCAACAGTCTCTACATTAATTTTTGAGAAATGATTAGGTGAGTGAATTTGGTGAGGGAATGATGGCATAATTTTATTCGCTGAAAAAATCAAATAATTTCTTTCTTTTCTCTCTTTCCTCCTACTTTTATATTTTCCAACCAATGAAGGTGATGTCAATGCCACGTCATTCCCTCACCAAATTCCCTCATTAAATTCCCTCACTCTATCACTCCTCTTAATTTTTATCCCCTCCTATTATTATAAAATTAAATTAAAAAAAAAAATAAAGAAAAAAATAATAGACTTATCTTTATTTCTAAATGAAAATTTATTAAGCAATAGTATTGATTAAAAGATGAGATAATCTTGAAGTAGCATAAAAAGAAAATAACATTTAAATGACTTCAAGAGAGAAAATAATTAAGGGGATGGAGTGTTATGAGAAATAAATCATTTATTCTGCATTTTATAGGTGACTTTGGGTTATCAAAATCATGTGGGCCACATGGCCAGGCCTCGTGAGACTCGTGGCTTGATTGTACACATAATTTTAATTTATTTAAAAAATATTATTCTCTTATAATTTTGTATTAATCTAACAATTAAAATTAATAAAATTTTGGCCAATAAAGTATTATTTGAGTTTAGATCCAATAATAATTATTTATGAATTTTTTTAAAAACCCAACTCAACAAGCTCTAAAGTTTGTTTGATAGAATATTTTTTTTTTTGAGTTTTTTCTAGATTTTTTTTTATAAATATTAGTTTGATTAAAGAAAAAAAAAACTAAATAACTTGATATTTAATATAATAACATGACATATGATCAAGTCAACTTATTTCTAATTTTCAATTTAGACTTCTAAGGAAAAATAATTTTTTGAAATTTTGATAAAAATTAATTAATAAGATTAAACTAATTTTTTAATATAAAAATATTATTTGTCCTATATAACACATTTATTCACCCAAATTTAAACAACTTCACTATCAATTTAATCTTTATAATTTTTAAAATAACCCTCTCAAATATGCACCCACACCCTAACATATAATAATCTTTCAAATTTTAAACATATAATTCATTCAAATTTACACTCATATATACCACCATCACAATATCTCTTCGAACATATATAATTTATTAGATTTGCACTCACATATAGCACTATAATTCCCGAGAAATCTCCTCGTAGCTTAGTACGTGTTTGGAGGACACGTGGCAATACATGATCTAGGGTGGCTCGAGATTTGATGGTTTTAACCTTAGTTTGCGTGTCATACATCTTTTTAAAATAAAATATTATTTTTTTAAAGATTTTAATAGTACTTGACAGTTTTTTAAAATTAATTATTGTAACCCACATGAAGCTCCCTCCGTAGCTTAGCACACGTGTCATCCGACACGTGGCAATACGAGGAATCACAAGAAAGGGTTAAAAATTCGATTTAAAATAACTATTTTATTAAAAATATAAACTGATAATTTGGTGTAACCGAAAATAAGGAATTTCATTGTAGTAGGATTCGAGGCCCTCAGATTAGTTCTAGATTTTCATCAAGTGTCCAGAAAGGCGCTACGCAGTCGGTTGTAAGTAAGCCAACACGAGTCTAGGGCCACACAAAATCAACTAACGGAACGTCAATCCCGTAAGCCGAAAATGCCCAGACGCGGACAGAACGTGACGGAACTCCGAAATGCCGCGTTTCGGTTAAACAAAATGGCGCTGTTTTGATCTGTCTTCATTGCCGATGTAGGGAATCGCCAAAAATGCGATCGACGCCAGCGATTATTCTAGAATGGTTATCTCCGCCATTTTTCGTCCTTATCCTCCGAAATTTCGCCCTCGTGCACGTCTCCTCTCCGTCATCATTTCCCCTAGGCTGCGAAGTCAAGACTTATCCCTTAGTTAGGCTGCCAAAGTTGAATAAGAAACGAAGAAGAACAACTTCGATTGCCAAATCGAAGTTGAATTTGTCCAAGATAGCCGACCTAGTTGCGTATAAATACTCTCTAGGTCCTCCTCTTCCAATCCATCAAACATGAATCACATCTTACAGTCCAATTTAAAGAATCAAGATTCCGGTAAGAACATGAATTTTGTAAAATCCTCTCCGACGATCAAAGCTTTGATCGAGGCTTCGGGAAAGCTTCTAACACTTCATTGGAGTATTCTCCAACTGTTGGTAAGATTCTTGATCCTCTATATTTCGATGTGTGATTGAAAAATGATTTTTTTTTTTCAAATTTGACCGGATTGATATGTTCTAAGGTTCAATTTTTTGTTTTCTTTGTTTAGAATCATTCCTTAGATGAAGGATGAACTTTCTGTTGAAATAAATTTGATCAAATCAACCTAAAACGAAAATTTGGTTTGAAAATCTTATTTTTTTTTGAAATTGATGTATTGAGATTTTATGCTTAAATTTTGATTCAATTATCCGCCTAACATGTTTGTAAATATGTTAGGATGATTTCCAAATCATTATATCAACATCACGATCATGTTTCATCCAACTGAAATTTTTGAAAAATAAACTTTGAATTTTTGTTTGTAAATTTGTCATAGAGCTTGAATGATGTTCTTGTTTTGGTTGTGTTCGACTATGTTCATTGTAGAAATATCTTCAAATATGGAAAGTCAGTAACAAATTAATCAATTAGACTAATTGATTTATTAATTGACCGAGAATGGAATGTTATCAGTAGCAAATCAATTAAACTAATTGATTTGCTAATTAATTGAAGATTTTATGTGAAATCAATTATATGATCTTATTGTTTAAATCATTTCATTTTCTGCAAATGTAATGTTCACTATTTAAGTACTAGAGTACTTATGTAAGAAACACAACAAAAACACAAGCAATAAAATTTCTCTCTTTTCTTTATTTTTCTACATGGTATCAAAGCAGGTGTTTCCATCTTGAAGGAACATGTTCACAACTTCCGCTGCCTCCTCCAATGGTGGAAATAGCCATTGGAGGAGAACTCAAATGATTATATTATTTTATATTTCTTAAGTCTTATTTTTCTTTATTTTATTACCTACTATGTTAAATAAGTGGGACGTCATTTCAAAATTGCATTTTATATTATCACTTTTCACTTCAAGAGCTGAGCCAAGAGTCAAGAGCCAAGAGCCAAGAGCCAAGAGCCAAGAGTCAAGAGCCAAGAGCCAAGAGCCAAGAGCCAAGAGCCAAGAGCCAAGAGCCAAGTGTCAAGTGCCAAGTGCTAAGTGCCAAGAGCCAAGTGCCAAGTGCCAAGTGCCAAGTGCCAAGATCCAAGAGCCAAGTGCCAAAAGCCAAGAGCCAAGAGTCACTCCTCTAATTAAGTGAATCATGAATTAGAATTAGACAAATTGAAAGTATGTCATCAACATCCAGTGAAACTCGGCGTTTCAAGCCAACTCGTTCTCATCAAATTCCAATGAAACTTCGGCGATTCAAACATTTTCACTACCATCAAATTCTAGTGAAACTTCGACGTTTCAAGCCTTTTTACTGTCATCAAATTCCAGTGAAACTTCGACGTTTCAAGCCTTTTCACTATCATCAAATTCCAGTGAAACTTTGGCGTTTCAAGCCTTTTCACTGTCACCAAATTCCAATGAAACTTCGGCAATCCAAAGCCTTTTCACTGTCACTTCATCCCATCGGCAACACCCTCTTCAATCTATGCCCAAGACTCCATTACACCCCTCTACGCTACATCCTGCAATCAAGTGGCTGACATCTCACCAAGGCGATTCAAGGAAGTATGTGGCAAGTTGGGCAGTCTCAACATCTACTACCCAACTTGAGAGGGAGTGTAGAATTATCCTGGAAGAAAAATAATTCTAAGAATAGAATGTTGAGAAAGTCAGTAGCAAATCAATCAATTAGACTAATTGATTTGTAAATCAATCAATTAGACTAATTGATTTGCTAGTTGGCCGTTGATTGTCAAATTAATTGCATGATTTTACTATTTAATTATTTCCTTTTCTGCAAATGTAATTTTTATTATTTAAGCACTAAACGTCTTATGTAAGAATCACAAAAAAAACACAAGCAATAAAATTTATCTCTTCTATTTATTTTTTCTACATGGTATGAGAACAGTTTTTTTCATCTTGAAGAAACCGACTCATAATTTTCCTCTGCCTCCTCCAATGGTGGAAATAGCCATTGGAGGAGAACTCAAATGATTCTATAATCTCATATTTATCTAAAATTATTTATTAAAAATCTGAGTGCGTTTTTTTATAGTTCAGTCGAATCTGTATCGAGCATCGTTTTCGTGTCTCGACAAATTTAATTTTTCTCCTTTTTTTGGCAAGCATCGTCTTCATGTCTCAACATATTTCTTCCAACATTTTATTTGTTCAAAAATTATCACTTATCACATCAAGAGCTGAGCCAAGAGCCAAGAGCCAAGAGCCAAGAGCCAAGAGCCAAGAGCCAAGAGCCAAGAGCCAAGAGCCAAAAGTCAAGAGCCAAGTGCCAAGAGCCAAGAGCCAAGAGCCAAGAGCCAAAAGCTACTTCTCTAACTAATTGAATCATGAATTTGAATCAGTCAAATTGAAAGAATATCATCAACATTTCCATCTCCTCGACAACATCCTCTCCACTCTCATAGCTGCCTAATGCCTTTCCTATTAGGTGACTAACATTCTAATCCAAGCTCTTTCAAGTCGATTTGAGAAAGTATGTGGCAAGTTGGGCAATCTCAACATCTATTACCCAACTTAAGGGGGAGTGTAGAAATATCTTCAAATATGGAAAGTTAGTAGCAAATCAATCAATTAGACTAATTGATTTGTTAATTGACCGAGAATAGAATGTTATCAGTAGCAAATCAATTAGACTAATTGATTTGCTAATTTATTGAAGATTTGATGTGAAATCAATTATATGATCTTATTGTTTAAATCATTTCCTTTTCTGCAAATGTAATGTTCACTATTTAAGCACTAGAGTACTTATGTAAGAAACACAACAAAAAACAAGTAATAAAATTTCTCTCTTTTCTTTATTTTTCTACATTTATCATTTCAAAGTTGTTGGAAAAAGAATTTGGGCATGAGATGGCATAATTCAAAAGATCCCAAATTTTGACCTAAAACGGTTTTGAGAAATTGATCTTTGTAGAGATCGATTGACCGTGATTAAGATTAGGGCTTTTAATTCTCACAATCATATGAGTTTATTGCAACTTACAAATCATGATTTCAGAACCTCTATCAAAAGATATAAGACATGCAGTTCTTGACCAATTCAAAAACACTCGGTCTCTCTTAGACCAAGGCAAAAGACCGAGGTTCTTAGCCTAGGACCGAGACCAAAGACCGATACTTTTGATTCAAAATTGAGACCAAAGACTGATGTTCTTGAGTTAGGACTGAGACTCAGGACTAGTGTTCTTGAGCAAGGACCGAGGAATCCGACCGAGGTTTTAACCTCGAACCGAGAGGTCTGATCTTGGACCGAGCCTCCCATGTCCACAACCGAGAAAGTTAAACCTAGCACTGAGCCTCCTAGACCTAGGACCAAACAACCTGAGTTTAGAACCGAGTCTCCTGAATCCCAGGACCGAGCCCTCTAGTCCCTCGACCGAGCATCCCGAGCCTTGATCTATTCCTTCCTAGTCTAGACCGAGCTCGTCCGAGCCCAGATCAATATGACTAGACCTAGACCCTAGGACTTCGGTCCTAAGGTATGTTTGGTTCCACTTTTTAAAATCCAAAATTATTTTAATTTTGGAACCCCAATCCATTTTCAAATAATCCCGAAAGGTTATAAAATGATATTTAAATATTTTCGAAATATTTCCTAAACAAACACTTTTCTAATATTTTTCAGGATTTTTACTCAATTTTATATCAACAAAATCTCAATTACGCTCTTTTAAACAATTTTGTATAATTATTTATGTAATCTAAACATATCCTTGTTTAGGATCCTGGACTACTAATTAAAGAAAATAAATATTATAAACAAATCTTATAATAGCCAGAATTTGCTTTTAAAAAATAAAACCGTCATTTGACGGGCACATAGTACATAGCGCGAAAACCATTTCCCGAGTGTAACCAAAACCGAACCCCTTATAGAAACTCTAGTATAAAGTACGTTTATACACGTACTCTTTACTAATTTTTCTAAAATAACTTGGAGACTCTATTTTTAAATAAATAATCTTTTAAATTAGTTATGTTTAATTAATTTAAACCGAGTTTTAATCAAATTATTATTTGTTCCCATATTATTAAAATTTGAATAAAATTATTATTTTTACATGATTAATTTTTAAAGTTTCCAAGTATTTTTTTAAAAAAATTCTTTTAAAAAGATTGTCTGACACTCAAACTAAGGTTGAAACGCATCGAACTTCGAGTCACCCTACGATTCCCCCTGTATTGTCACGTGTTGTTAAAACACGTGCTAAGCTGCGGAAGGGGACCATTCCCGTGATTACAAAAATCAATTAATTTTTTTCTCCACATATAAATATATTAAAAAGATAATACAAATTTATTTATTTATTTATTATTTATAATTTATATAAACTAATATTTTAATGGTATTTTACTCTATTTATATATTTTAATTATATATATATATATAAATATATATACAAAATTAATCAAAATTTTTCTTTACATATATAAATATATTAAAAAGATAAGAGAGAAAAAAATATATTTTTTTTTATTTCTAATCTACATAAACTAATATTTTTCTTATATTTTACTCTATTTAAATATTTTAATTATATATATTTAAATATATAATAAAAAGATAAATTAAGATAAGAGAGAAAAAAAATCTATATGATTATTAATTTAATAAAAAAAATATTATTCACTCTAATTAATAATAATAAGAAGAATAATAAGAATAAGAATAAAAATAAGAATAAGAACGACAAAAATATTTGGAGGTGCAATATAAGCGTTTTTCGCCCTAATCAATCAAGTTTTCTCCCCTTTATAATTTATATTAATTTTATTTTCTAATTAATCTATATAATTAATTTATATATATATATATATACTTTCTTTCTCAATAATATAATTTTTTATTTATTCTATTATATAAATATTATATATATAATTATTTTTTATTTATTCATTAAACTAGTTGGGAAGCTTTTTGGGCTAATGTTCTTGAAAACTAGCTCAAGAATAGAAAACTAAATTTTAAGATTTTCCAAATTAAAATTTGGGATTTTTTTTGTTTTAGATCGATTGATCTATTTTAACCTTGATAGAAAGTTTGCAAATGATCATAGGATCGTTTTCCACTCGAAAAAATCAACAACCAGACATTATACAAACTTATGAAAACTAAAATATAAAAATTTCAATTTCAAATTGGAAGATTGAATTAAAGGGTGAATGAAAGTTTACCAAGGATTGGAGAACACTCTTTAGACATTAGGAAAACTTTTTGGATGCTTGGATCTGAACTTTAAGGCTTTACAAAGAAATTCAAAAATTCTAGAAAGCTTGAGCTTCAATGGAAGATTTCTAAAATTTTCTGATTGAGTGTTGGAGAGGTGATCTATTGCCTTTGAATTGATCAAGGGAGGCTACCCGAAGTCGTTTGATCAGTCAAGTAGGATTTAATTAGTCAAAATCCATTCATAGTATTTTGACTGTTCTTCCGATCAATTGTCAGTGTAGGCCATCATGGCAGGCCTAGACTTAGGAGAAATGTTCACCCAAGTAAGGTAATTATTTCACTTTTTGAATCAAGTCACATGATCAAGAAATGACTAAATTCCATTTTGAAAAATCAAATATGAATGCAGATGGTTATTCATTAGAGTTCGCAATAAAGACGATGATCTAGGAGGAAACGACGTCGTTTTAGGTGAAATTGGCAAACGCGGGATGCTTCGTTGGCGTTACGTCACCGTCTGGGAATTTCATCTGCATTGGAGGAGACAACGTTGGACTAGTCGTTTGTTGCTCCGTTGCTTTGCACACGCATCATATTCTGTTGCAATGAGCAACGTAGTGCGTTCTTAGGTGTTGGATGAGAATCCAGTGCCTATCTGAAGGCTACAATATTGGCTTTAACAATCCTTCTGGATTTCGGCTACACCCGATTACAAATTTATTTATTTTATTTAAAACCTTAAGGGTTATTGAAATTGATTTTTCTTACACCATTTTGGCTTTATTTTAAATATTTCAAAATATTTAAAATAAATATGAAACATATTTTTCCAATTTATTTTATTTTTGTACATATTTGTTGTTAAATAAATAATTTATTTGGGATGAAATGGATACAACATTCACCCTAAATTATTTATTTCAATCCATTTGATTTTTTTAAAATTAATGTTAGATAAAATGGGTATAACATTTATTCCAAATTATTTTATTTATTTCCTTTACCTTTATTCTTAATTAATTAATTATGATTTAATTATCACAATAATTAATCCAATTAACTGTTTAATTAGGTTTTGGCCTTGGAGTTAATAATTTTTATTTTATTTGCACTAAAATAATCGAAATAATTATTTATAAATTAGGTATGTAGATTTTTAGTGCTTACAACGCCCAACCGAGAACTCCTCGCACCCAACCTAGGATCTTTCGCATTTGATCGATGAATCTTAGCCTTACCCATAACTCCCTTGAACCTGACCGAGGAATCCTAGCTTCGGCCGAGGATCAATCTCACTCGACTGAGAGCCCAACGCCCTCGACCTAGGGCTAATTTGTTTGGAATTTTAATTTTAAAAATTAATTTTTTAAATTATAAGCCCCAATCAATTTTCTAAAAATCGAAAACAATTGAAAACAATTTAATAATATTTTTAGAATATTTTCATACAAAATATTTTAATAAAGGCTTGTTTGGATTTATTTTTAAATTATAATATCTTAAACTGATATTTTTCAGGTACCTTTCTCGATAATCACCGACATCAATCTCATGTACTAGAATTTAAATATTATTCTATAATTTTAAATGCAAGCAAAACTTGTGCATGTTTAAGACTTGAAGAATAATTGGTTAAATAAAATGTAATAAACCAATTTTTCAAAAGACAATATTTTATAAAGTATAGACCGTTCTTTTACGAGTACGGAAGATATAGTGTGAAATCCATTTCCTAAGTATCACCAAACATCGAACTCAAAAGAATCTCTGGTCAAATATACATATTCAAAATATTTTATTGATTTTAAATTTAAAAAAAAAAATTGACGACTCTTTAATCAAATAAATAATCTTTTAAATTAATTATTTACTTAAAATACATATTTCTTTTAATGAAATTGTGATTTGATTATTTAAAATCAAAATATTATTTAAAATTGATCATAAAAATTAATTATTGTTATAATTAATTTTAAAAATGTCAAAATACATTTATGCATAAATCTTTTAAATAATATTTTATTAAAAGATTTTTGATACGCAAACCGATGTTGAAATATCTTGAACCTCGAGTTTTTCCAGGATAAGAGATTTTCGAAGGTTAAAATAGTAATTAATCTTAATTTTTTTTAAAAATATATATATATATATATATATATATATATATATATATATTCAATAAAAGATTAAGCAAATCAAAAGGTATAATCCTTGATAAATAAGTATAACTTTCTTACTTTATTTCCCCGAAAATGGCTAATCCAAACAAACATGTCTCAACAATGAACCCTATAACCTAAGTTTCACCAACTCATTGTTTCCATTATCATAAACATTAATAATCTAACTCAACACAAAGAATAAAAAAGAGAATGATGTTTAAAAAAAACTCTACCTATGCACATTCAATTAACTTGTTTTCAGATATCCAATGGCCATCACTTTGACATTTAAGGTATTGTAATATAATATTATTAATTTCAGTTAATAAAAACATCTTGTTTTATTCTTTTTGTCTTTAACGAGCATATGAATTAACTGAAGTCCATGATATGTTACTAGTATAAAAGTGTTTATGATAGTGATCATAAATATAAATCGCTTATTATGCTGCATAACGTTCATATAAAAATAATCTATAGTTGTAGGTTTATTGAGATAGGACATCATTAAACCGGTAAGACTAGTGTGTGTTACATTGCTTGATTTGATCAAGCGAGTGTCCTTATAACTCATGATTATAGTTGATAAATCTGAATGAACATAGAAGTGGTTGTTAATTAGTTAACAACGCATTAGAGAGTCTTATACGAGACCTCTCATGGTAATATATATAATTATGTATCAATTATATTTCTCGTAACTACTATAGTGAATTGTCCTTAGACTTGAGGTGCTCAAGTAAAATCATATGTGTGGATCATATACTTTGATGTTAGTTACGATTGATCTGTAAAAAGGGTGATCAAAAGCTAGTGGTTGGGTGTATGTGAAATATATAGTGATACTGTGAGTAGCCAATAAATAAGTCACAACTCTTGCATCAGAAACAAGAGTGTATATACTCAAAGGCCTCTTGTCAAAACGGTACTTTTAATCCATGTCCATGGCATTCTATCTCGGGTTGATGGTCTCTCGAGAACAGATTTAAGAGAGTAGTGAATTTCATAATGGCAAGAAAAAAATAGACTTGGACGAGATGAGATGTTTCGGTATAGTGGGAGTTGAAAGTAAATAACCATGCTCATATTAATGAGCCGAGTATAAGATGTGACGAGATAAATATTCACATATAAGTGGTAGCGGACAAGTTTGACATTTCGTCAAGGTTAATACCAGTTAATTTTCTTGAGCATTAGGAGTCACGAGCGTTTAACTAAAATATCCTATTCACTGAATTATATGTAAAATGTTAATTGTAATCAACTAAAAACTATGGGGCCTAATGGGTTACACGCAATAGAGGAATATAAATTGATGCTCAAAACGATAATGAATTTTGAATTCGTTAGTAGATGTTGTTTATTTATAATGATAAATAAAATGAGAGAATAATTTTTAAATGTTAGAAATGTTATTTATAAAAGTTGTATAATATTTTATTGAATTATTAAAATTCTAATTTTTAGAATTTTATATTATAGATATTCCATAATCATATTAAATTGGTATAAAAATATGAAAGATCAAATTAATTTTTAATTTGTACTAATTATGATTAGTAATTGATGCATTTTGTTATGAGAATTTGTGGGGTAATTTCTACAAGATATATCAATGCATTTTATTCATCTTCAACATAAGTGAAATTATTTTTTATCTCTAAAAAATAATCTCATTCTTTTTAAAGTTTGTTTTAGAAAGAAGTTATTTTTCAATCATCCATTTGATGAACAATATTGAACACTAACATGCTCTATTGCTTTATCAATCGTTTTTAGAAAATGTATTCTCTAGTTGTATCGATTTGTTCTTCGTGTGGATAAACATTAAAGGCATTGATAAATTGCTTGGTGAACAAGAAAATAAAATGTCATTTGTGTCTTGATCGTGTTGTTCATGAGCATATTAGATCGTGGGGTGTGGGTGTTCGTGCTGGATCGTTGTATTCTAGCAAACGGTTTTTGATCGTCTTCATTGTATAACAGGATGTTAATCATGTTACGATTTTCTAAAATACGTTTTCTAGGTTAGCATGATAATAGGTTTTAAATGGTTTCAAACAATTTCTATAATTTTATCATTCATATTTGTGATATATACTTAAGAAAACTCAACAAATGGTATTAGAGCAAGGTTGATTTCACCATTTATAATCCTTAATATGATTATGCTTATTATTTATGGCTTAAAACACTTAATATAATTTCATAAGAGTATTTGTCCATTAATGTATAAATGTATATCATAACCGACGTATTAATATAAAATTACACTAGTTGTATTATAATTAATTAACTCATTAGTAGAATCATAATAATTACACTAGTAGGAAAAAGGTCATTTGTAACGACTGCTAGTAACGGCGCTCGAATGCCCTTACTATTAATTTTTATCAGTAACGGTTAATTAAAACCGTTACAAACAATATATTATCAGTAACGGTTGAAATAACCGTTATAAATAAGGTGTCAGTTACAGTCTTTGGTTACTGTTATCTGTAACGGTTTTAGGCGAAAACCGTTACTAATATTATATCTGTAACGGTGTATATTGAAACCGTTACAGATAGTTAACGCCTTTTCTTATTTGCTACAAGTATTTGTAACGGTTATGTCTTAAGCCGTTACAGATATTGACTCAAATAAAGCATTTGGTAAGAGATATCAGTAACGATGTTTTTGAATGCCGTTACCAATTTCTATCTGTAACGGTTATTAACAAAACCGTTACTGATATTGAGCCGTCTTTTCTTATTCTCTGCTAGCTTCTGTAACGGTTTTGTTAATAGCCGTTACAGATGAAATTTGTATATTTGTAACGGTTTTACATAACCGTTACAGATAAGTCTAATAACTCCCGCGTTCCTTCTTTCTTTCTTTCTTCTTTCTTTCTTTCTTTCTTTCTTCTTTCTTCTTCCGCGCTCCCGTTCCTCTCCTCCCTGCCGTAATCCACCGTAATCCGCCGCCGCTAGTAGAAGACGCCCACCGATCATCCGCCGCCGCTAGTAGAAGACGCCTGCCGATCATCCGCAGCGCTAACATGTAAGTTTCTCTTCTATTTGTTCTTCCTCCCATTCTTGCCGGTTGATTGATTTCTCCGGTCGACACCCTTTGCCGCCGCGCCGCCGCATACATTTCCTTTCACTCATGTAATATTTCTTCTTCTATCTGTTATCTGTTTGCTTAATTTGTTTACTGGTTTATTATCTTCTCTGTTTTTTGGGTTTAATTTGTCTATCATTCATGGTTTATTATCTTCTTTGTTATATATGGCTGATATGTGGTTTATTATCTTCTCTGATGTGATTAGCTATGGTGTCTGATAATACAGTGTCTGATAAGTTGAGTTAGCTTTATTGGCGAATTTATTGCTTGCTGCTGATGTTAACTACTCTAGAATCTTGTCTCATAAGTACTGTACAAATGCTAGAGAATGTGTATTTGAGCAGTTATATGTATGCCCTCCATGTTCTAGGAGTGTGATTTGGAAATTGTGTTCTATGGTAGGATTCACACTCTGTTGGGGCAGTAGCAGGCCTTGCTGTGGCAATACTTGGAGATTTTTGAGGTCGCCGAGTGCACCTAGAAGAAGGCCACCTAAATGGCAAGCTAATGCGCCTAGTTCTTCTAGTATTAGCTCAAATGCAAATCTGACCCATCAGGATTAGAGTCATATTTGGAAGATTCGCAAACACAAGATGTTGATGACTTTTTTCAGCCTGTAAGGGTTTTAGTAAAATTATTTCACAATTGGATGATTATTAGTATTCTATTTCAGAAATTTAATTCTATTTGTTTATTTTTGGTGTTGCAGCCCACTCTAGGACAAGTATTTAGGTAGAGATTGAGTGAAGGAAGGAAGGTAATCCTTTCATACATTTAAGTTATCCGAGTATATTAGTATGCAGTTAAACTGGTTTCCGTACTTGTGATTTTGACCTTGTCTATTCATGATTTCAGTGTTAATCTTGTTTATTTTTGTTCTTTATAATGAGGTGTACGTCTTGATTGTAATTTGTCTTCTTTATAGACTGCAGAGCTATAGTAGTTAGAAAACTTCCTTATTAGTTCTTCAGAAGTAGACAGTTTTAATTGCACTTTAGATCAAAGGCAAATTTCCTTATTATGCAAATTTGGGAACAGAACACCGCGTCTTTGAGGTTAACAAATTTCCAGAAGGAGTGTTACATGAATCATCGACGATTCCTCCCGTCTAATCATCGATGGCGCAAAGAGACCGATACGTTTGACGGGCATACGGCGCATAGAGATCCTCCTGTACTATTATCGGGTTCCGAAATTCAATTGCAAGCGCGAGATCTAAAGAAAATTTGTTTGACAAAGTACCTGCCTAAGAAAACGAAAGTTATACATGAATCCCGAGGTGATAATTGGAACAAATTCAGTATATTCTTTCAATTGCCTTACTGGAAATCTTTGATGTTGAGACATAATTTGGATGTAATGCATATTGAGAAGAATATATGTGATAGTTTGTTGGGAACTTTAATGAATTTCAAAGAAAAGACCAAGGATGGAATTAAAGCAAGGAAATATTTGGTCATAATGAACATAAAACATTCCTTACATCCGGTTGAAGTTGATGGTGTTCTTCGGTGTCCGCCGGCCCCTATGCATTGTCCTCAGAACATAAGAAACATTTATGTCAGTTTTTGAAAGATATTAAAATGCCCGACGGTTTTTGTTCAAATATTGGGGCGTGTGTAAACATGGAGGAGAAAAAAATATCAGGATTGAAGAGTCACGATTGTCACATTCTATTACAATATCTCCTTCCATTAGCTACACGTGGCCTACTTCCCGATGATGTGTACGATGCCGTGGTGAATTTAGCAAGGTTCTTTCGGTTGCTTTGCAAAAAAAGTTTACAACGCGGGCAATTGGAAACATTACATGACGACATTGTCTTGACACTTTGCAAATTGGAGAAGATCTTTCCACCTTCTTTCTTTGATATAATGGTGCATTTGCCAGTTCATTTAGCTTTTGAAGCTTGTCTTGGAGGGCCCGTTCAGTATCGATGGATGTATCCAGTTGAACAATATATGAGCACACTCAAGAAATACCTTAGGAACAGGAACTTTCCAGAAGGTTCAATCAGCGAGAGTTACCTTTTGAATGAGAGTATGAGCATGTGTGCCCGATATTTGGACGATCAAGAGTCAAATGATGAATCCATAAATACAAGTACAACATTCTCCATTTTCATCACTATGGAAGACTTATCTAATGGCACATCCTACACATATGAACCGGGTGATCGTGAGCGTGCTCATTGGTACATTTTAAAAAATTGTCGCGAAGCTGAAGAATATTATAAGTAAGTCCATTAATGTCATTATGAGCTATGATTTAAGTAATAATTTAATCCGTCATTTGCGCAGCGATTTCGTTCAATCATGCCCTCCTAATATTTCCAATGAGGCTCGGGATAAACAATACGTTAGATATTTCCAAGAAAGAGTAAGTAATCGTCTCAACAATTTTCTTTTTTAGTATATGACAATTAGTTTAACAATAATTTCTAATGAATATATAGGTGGAGCAACTAACCGATCAATCCGATAGGATAACGAATCTTAAGATTTTAGGACGTGGGCCTACATTGTATGCAAAGAAATATAACTCGTGCAAAATAAATGGGTACAAGTTTAACACTGAAAAACATGACGAGAGTTTGACTACCCAAAATAGCGGGGTTTTGGTTGTTGGTAATAATGGGACCGAGACTATTAACTACTATGGAGTGATCAATGAAATCATAGAAGTGATATTCTTTTGTGGAAGACGAGTGATTCTTTTCAAATGCAAATGGTTTGATGTTTATCACAAAGATCGGGGCATTAAAGTTGATAAGTATGGTTATGTTAGTATAAATATCAACAGGATTCTACAGACTCAATTAAATGAACCTTTCATAATGGCAAGCCAAGCACAACAAGTCTTTTACTCTACAGATATGGCATCAAGGCTTGAATGGAAAATTGTGACACCAATAAATCCCCGTTATTCTAATTAAGGTTGAATTAATTTCTATGAAGGGTTACTTGTAAATTTGTCTTATAAACATTACATTCAATATTTGCAGCTATCATGGCACCTAAAAGAATGCAAGGTAAGAGTTTAAGCAGCGCGTTACACGACCTTGTACGAAGAACCGAGGAGCATTCAGAAGATCCCGTGCAATTGTGTAACTCTATTGGGGAAATTGATTTGGACCTTGATGATGTTATGAATGTTGATAGTGTACCCAACACTATCCCCGGTGATGATGATGATGATGATGAGACACAGCCCCCGTCTGAGGAGCAAGATGGAGGTACTTGTGTTTTTGCTTAAGTTAGTTGTTGTGATCCTATATAATTTTTTGTTTAATTTTAGGATCTATTTCGAGAAGGAGACGGGGAAAGAACAAGAATAAAGCTGTTGGTAGATTGCAAGCGGGGCAAAAGATGACTCTTCAATTTAACCCTGTTGATGGTAAACTAATGTGCGAGAATAGAACAGCTTGGTCGAGGCATATTGGGAGTGTCATTCGAGACTCCAATGCACTACCTCATAGGACTTTGCGTTGGTCGGACCTGAGCTCCACACAGCTAGATCACATATGGATGGCTATCACGGTAACTTTTTATATTATTAAGTCCATTATGTATTCAACACAATCTATAATCGTATTTTAATGTTCACTATTTAGGATCCTTTCGTGGCTGTGGGGGATGACATCAACAACTATCGAAGACAAAGTTTATTTCAAGCCAACAAATTATGGGATAGATGGAGATGTCATTGGAACACCATGTACATTAAATCCCGTGAAGGTGACGAGCAAGCAATTAGGGCAAATCCCCCTCCCGAGATCAAAATTAGTGATTGGAATTATCTACTTGATCGTCGCTTTCTCACGCCGGAATTCAAGGTAAATTAATGTGTTTATAAATAGCTCTTACATTAATCATTCATTAAACATAAATGTTTTCTTATTTGCAGAAAATAAGTGCTGTGAATGCGCAAAATAGGTCGCATGTTGTGTACAAGAATCATGCGGGCAGCATCTCATTTTCGCAAGTGGAGAAGCAAATGGTTCGTTTTATCATTGAATAACAAAGTTTATAATGTTATTACGTTTTTATTAATAATTAAATTTGTACAGGAGAAGACTACCGGTACGTCGCCTAATTTTGCAGAATTATTTCTGCACACTCATACAAAGAAACCGACTCTGCAAGATCCAAATCCGGAGGTTCTCCCTATTATTCAAGAAAAAGTGGTAAGTCGTGTTTATTAGTTATATTTCTTTTATTTATCATATGTATGTATGTAATCAAATGTAATTTGTGTTTGTAGACTGCCTTGCGAACTGCTATAGAAGAAGACCCGAATAGAAATGAATTGCAGTTGGCTGAGTGCGCATTCGGGTCTCAGGGACATGGGCGAGTTGTGGGTTTGGGCTCCGGTGTAACACCAAGATCTTTTAGACCTGATGCTCGTGGTGGTACTAGCACACAGCGCAGTGACACGCAAAACGCACTTTTACTTGAGGAGATATAGAGGATGCGAGAGGAGCGTGAAGCTGAGAAGCTTCAGTCACGGAGAGAGCGCGAAGAAGCCTTAATCGAGCGTCAAATGGAGCGTGAGGAAGCACAAAGGCAGCGTGAAATGGAGCGCGAAGAGTTATTGATGCAGCGTGAAGATGAACGTGAAGAAGCTCGAAGGGAGCGTGAGAGAATGCGGGATGAGATGCTTGAGATGAGATCAACGATGAACTTCTTATTATCCAGGATTCCCCGTGATCAACTTCCACCTGCCCCTCCCACTCGAGATGATGCCCCTCCTACTTAGAGATGATCCCCTTCACTTGATCGTCGCTTTCCCATTTCAATTCTGGTTAGTTGAAATGTAATTTGAAATACGTTAATTAATGGTTTTTGTGAATTTGTGATATGATTGTAATTTTTGGATGGATTATAGTTTTTGGATGGATTGTAGTTTGTGGATGATTATTATTTTGAATTAATGATTGTAGTTTTGGGTTTTGGTTATTGATGATTGTGTGCTTTTTGGTTTTTGGTTATTGGTTATTGATGATTGATGTTTTAAATAGGTAAAAATTTGTAAAAAAAAACTATTAAGGTTTAGTAACGGTTTAATAATTTCAAAAATCGTTACTATAAATCTAACAGTAACTGTTTAACAAATAAAAAACCGTCACAGAAACAACGCTAGCATCTGTAACGGTTTTCGGAAACCGTTACAGATACTAGCGTTGTTTCTGTGACGGTTTTTAGATGGCTAGAACCGTTACTGTTATTCCATGACTATCAGTAACGGTTTTCGAACGCCGTTACTGATACCTGTGAAGTTTTTGTAACGATTGGTAACGGTTTTATGTGTCGTTACAAATAAATTTCAGTAACGGCGTTCGATGCTTTCAGTAACGGTTTTAGCCCTTACTAATATCTTTTTTTCTACTAGTGTTATATGTTGATATGATTATGTTATTTAAATATTGGTCTAATTAAATGAACAAAAGTATAATTATATTTTGATATAATTGAGAAATGGTAATATAAAGGTAATAATTATATTTTGATATAATGGAAATAATTATATTATGATATAAAAAGGAAACCTCAATGAAAATATTGAAGCAATTAATTGTCTTTCGTTAATGTGCCTTCAATGGAGAGTTCTTCTTCATGTTTTAAGGTTTTTATTGTGACCCGAGTCACGCATGAGCTTAAGGAGAAAGCATATTCAAATTATTGAAATATGATTTCATGAGCTTAAGGAGAAAGCATATTCAAATTATTGAAATATGATTTCATGATTAATGGGTAAACTTTAATCATTACTCTAGTATGTCAGTCCCGAGCAGCGAATAGAGTGACGCGAATAGAGTGAATGGAGATATTTTGAGATTGAGATATCTATAGAATCAAAGAAGTTGATGTCCATCCGAGTGCATACATCAAGAAGTTGATAGCATTACTAATGGTTGCATTGGATGTGCAATCAGTATAGTGTGATACTTACCTTTTGAGCTTTTGATTATCATGTTAGCCTGAATTGCGGGTCATTCTAAATTTGAAAGGACATCATCTCTCTAGGATTATATGTGATATTAAATCCCGGTTAAGGGGTTTTGAAGGCCACATAAATTGCAACAAAATATTGGGAACCATATGTAAAATGTTTAAGTCATAATATATACATTTTAATACTTTCTAACAATCAAAAGAAATTTTACGATTTTCAAAAATGTCTACCGCTATTAACCTCAGTTCATTGATAAATGAGAACAACTTAGTTGGAACTAATTTTTTGGATTAGCTTAAAAATCTTAGGATTGTCCTAAAGACTGAGAAACATGGATATGTACTTGATATGTTATTTCTTAATGAACCACTAATGATTCAACTGCTGAAGAGTTGACTGAATTCAACAAGCATAAGGATGTTAGTGATGTAGTAAGTGGATTAATCCTTTCTTCAATTAATTCAGAGTTATAAAAACAACATGAGTATATTGATGTTTATACTATGTTAATTCATTTTGATGAATTATTTGTGACAAGTTGAACCTTCAATAAATAAAGAAATGAAAGAAATTCTTTTAATTTCTTCTAATAAGATTAAGAAAAAGGTTTTCAAAAGTGTTAAGAAACCTGTGAAGGTCTCATCTTCAAACGAAAAAGGCAAAGGAAAACTTCTTGAGAAGAAGAAGAGTGACGAAGGGACTTGTTTCCATTGTGGTAAAGATGGTCACTAAAATAGAAACTACAAAGTCTATTTGGAGTCACTAAAGAAGAAGAAAACATATGCTGGTACTTCCTTAGGTATTTTTTTTGGAAAACGACTTCGTGTCATTTAATTAGAAAATCTCAAAAGTGGGAAATGAGTTTTAATAAACAAAGCTAGCAAACCCTAGATTTGTTGAAAACACCAACTGAGTTTCAAGCAACTGAATTACAGAACAAACAGAATAATAAACAATTGAATTACAAACAAGCCATCAAATAAGAACTATTTGAACCTTTCTTTCCTTGTAATAATTTTATAAGGGATATTCTACATTTGACTAAGCTTTCAACTATCTTCATTAATCAAATTCCCTTCCATGTATGTATGAGAGCGTTGCCATAAAAAACAATATCATCCCAAACTTTTCCTTTTGTTCTCTTATTCTTGCAATGAATTCTTGTATTTCTTTCTCTCTAGGTATTGTAGACCAAGGCTCCAAAGAAGTATTTGAAAACACTCACGTAGAATCTGGCTCCCTTAGCCTTTTTCTGTACAAACTCTATAATTTTGTTTCATGTACCTGGAAAGTTAGTGATATTCATGTTCTAAGAAAAATTGATCCACAACTTGGATACAAACGTGTACTCCCCAAATACCAAATAGGTGGTCAATGCTTTCCTCTTTTACTGCACAAATTGGGCAATTGACGTCTCAAATATTCATATACTTTTTAATTATGTCTCTTTTCGTCAATATTTTCCTGAATGTCAGCCACATGATGAATTGGTGTCGAGGTATAACCTTTGAAGACTAGACTACTTTAAGCCAATCGACCATCACTTCCTTTGTTCTAATGATCTCCCATGCTTTTTCTACTATAGACTTTCCATTCATAACAATATTTCAGCTCTTTGTATCAGTGTTTTCATTGAATTGAATATTATTGATCAGATTCAGAATTTTGACTCCTTTTGGAATACTCCTCAAAATAGAACTGTATTTTCCTTCTTAAATATCTCTAACTGAGTACAAGAGACAATTTCTTTTGATTCTGACTTTGATAAATTAGAATTTCTCCCGAAGAATTATAGGATTATTCTTTAGCCATGGATCGTGCCAAAATAATATTCCCCTTCCATTACCGATTCTGAACTTCATCATCTGATATGTCTCTCCTTTGGTTCTTAAGATTTTCTTCAAGGACCATGCCATTTCATTTCCTCAAGTATATTTGTTATTATGAATAAGTCTGTATTTAATAAAGTATGGGTATTAGATATTAGACGTGTCTCACATTTTTGTGTTAACATGCATTAACTTAAAAACATGAGGCTAGTAAGGAAAGGAGCAATCGATCTACGAGTTGGAAATGGAGCAAAAGTTACTGCCTTGGCTGTGGGAACTTACTCTTTGTCTTTACCTAGTGATTTTGTTTTGGATTTGGATAATTGTTATTTTGTTCATAAAGTTGTTAAGAATATTATATTTATTTCAGCCTTAATTTTAAGTGGATTTGAATTATTGATTTTCGATAAAAGTAGTTGTAGTTTACGTGATAATATTCTTTATGGTATTGGTTCAATGTATAATAGTGTAATATTATTGGATCTTACCAATGACATACTCTCAATTGAAACAATTGACACAAAGCGTGTCGAAACAGATAATAGTTAACTTCTTATGTGTGGCATTGTAGATTGAGCCACATAGGAGAAAAACACATGCTTAAACTTCATAATGATAGATGTTTTGGATCATTTAATTATGAATCAGGTGATACATGTATTTCATGCCTTAAAAGAAAAATGACGAAACTCTCTTTTAGTGGAAGAGGAGAACGTTCTTCAGTGTTATTGAGATTAGGAGTTTGAAAATGGGTAAACCCAATTCATATTATCCAACCCATATTTAACCCAAATTAAATTTAGTTAACCCATTATCCAACCCATATAAATGAATAATATGGGTTGGGTATGGATTGAGTAACTCAAACTAAATTTTAGTTTGTAACACATTTATTACGTTTTTTACTCTTATAATATTTAACATGTTTTTTTCCCGGTTAACACATTTTAATCAATTTAACAATTATTTGATTTGTTTTACCTAATTTAATACGTTTTTGACTTATTCAACACATTTTTAACTCATTTAACCAATATTTGATCTGTTTGACCTATTTTGACTCACTTAATACATTTTTTGTTTTAACAAGTGTGTAACTCGTTTTAATTCATTTAAAATATTTTTGGCATGTTTAACATATTTTTGCACGCTTAACACGTTTTGGCATTTTAACACGTTTTGATATTTTAACACATTTTTGCCACATTTAACACATTTTTGACATGTTTAACACGTGTTTTACACGTTTAACACATTTAACACGTTTTTGGCAAGTTTAATATATTTTTAACATGTTTAACACTTTAACACGTTTTGGCACGTTTAACATGTTTTTGACATGTTTAACACGTTTTTAGCACGTTTTGGCACGTTTCACACGTTTTGGTATGTTTAACATGTTTTTGACATGTTTAACATGCTTTTGGCATGTTTCATACGTTTTGGCACGTTTAACATGTTTTTACAAGTTTAACACATTTTTGGCACGTTTAACACGTTTTTAGCAAGTTTAGCACATTTTTGGCAAATATAACATGTTTTGGCACATTTAACACGTTGACACGTTTGACACATTTTAGCACGTTTAACACATTTTTGACATGTTTAACACATTTTGACCCGTTTAACACACTTGTGACATATATAACATTTTCGGTCCGTTTAATATGTCTTTGACATTATAATACGTTTTTTTATCCGTTTAACATAAGTTTTGTTTGAAATTACTTTGATATTTTAATTACTAAATTTGCTGAAGAAATAACAAGTGAGATTAATATGGATTATTTAAATAATATTTAAATCATTCATACTAAATAAAGTCTTAAATATAGTAAACTATGTTAATTTTTATAAACAAATTAATTTATTAAAGGGTCTTTCAATAATAGTGATATGTTAGTTATGTATTGCTAGACTATAATTAATAAATATAGTATTAATGAGTTTTAAATTTTTTAATTATTTTCTATTTGATTCTAATGGAGATCAACGTTATAAAAATTAAGAGAATATATTGGAGTTGGAAGCTAGTTAGATTATATTTGATTGATAAGAGAGAATTAAATTAAATTTATTTAATTTGGGTAACCCTAACCCAACCTAAATTAACTTACCCAAATTAATATTTTGGGTTTGGGTTAGGGTTGGGGTTTGGGTCAACCCAAGATATGCTCACCCCTAATTGAGACAGATACATACTAATGTATGTGGTCCTATATCAACTGAAGTACGTGAATGTTATAACTACTCCATTACCTTCATAGATGATTAGTCAAGGTTCAAATATGTTTATTTGATGAAACACAAATATGAAATCTTTGTAAAGTTTAAAGAGTTTAAAAATGAAGTAGAAAAACAATTAAACAAAAGTATTAAAATTATTCGATTTGATCGAGGTGGTGAATACTTGAGTAAAAAGTTTCAAGATTATCTGAAAGATAATGATATATTATCTCAATGAACTCCACCTTACACACCACAACATAATGGTGTAGCAAAAAGACAAAATCGCACTCTGTTAGACATGGTTTGATCAATGATGAATTTTGCAATACTCTCAAAGTCCTTATGGGGTTATTCACATTAAACAACTATTTGTTGGAATTATTTTCAATATTTGGGTACATATATTATTTAATAATTGTATATTAGTTGTTATCATAATAAAGATTAAAGCCCAAATAAAGTGATCTATTAAAGTATAAAGGTTATGGGCTTATTTAGACATCTATAATAAGTATGGGGAGATATTTGTGTAGAAACAGAAATACCATTCATTATTTTGTTGATGGGCCGAATAATAAATGGGTATATTAGGGCTAGGTCCTCAACCCATATAAATAGCCTACCGATTTGTTTCTCTCATCGAACAATAAGGTTTATGTTCATCTCTCAAGAAGACTAAAGAAGAAGGCTATCGATATAGGGTTGGAAGACTTAAACCCCACCCACATCTGACATTCCGATCCAGGTCCAGATCCAGAACAAGAAGATCCACATTCAGATCCAGATTCAAGATCAAGAGAAGATCAAGAAGAAGAGAATAACGAAGAACAGCTTAATGAACCGTTCTGCATTCAAGATCCAGGTACGTTTCCGCAATTACAGTTTATCTCGATTTATCGACATAGAGTATACAGATTATAGACTTGAGGATTAAAGATTTAAACTAAAGAATCTAACAAGTGGTATCAGAGCCTCTCTATGTCGATTTATTGAGATTTAATAAGGATAAAGATAGATTGTTGAATTTGGTTAATAAGATTATGAATAATAATTAAATTTTCTGTATATTCACATTGAATAAACAGATTCAGAATAAGGAAATTGAATAAATTGAATTGAATGTTCATTTTAAGGATAAGGAATTTTAAGGATAAGGAAGTTCAACAGGTTTAATTTCTCACTTCTAGGGTCAAATAAGACTAAATATTATATATGAAAAAGATTGAAGTAATATTTATTCCTGAAATAATTGTTATTGTATTAATACATTTATATACAATTAAGAATAAATAAAATATAGAATGAAATTTTGGAATTTTAATATATACCTATAATATAGGTTATGATTTGAGAATTAAGTAAAGAAAAATAGTTATCATGTTTATAATATTTTATAAATACTGATTACATTATGTTTGTAATATATTTAATGAATTAGTATAAAAACGGATGAATACATCATTTAATTTATGACTTAATTAATGTATGGAATATATTCAGAAATTAAGAAAAAGTCAATTTATATAAATATATTCAGAAATGAGAAAAGACAAGAATAAAGAGATTATTATTTTATTAATAATAATAATTCATAATTAAAGAATAACTAAATATCAATAACTTATTTATCAAGAATTAAGTTATTTATCAAGAATTAAGGAAATCAATTAACCTAATAATTGATAAATTTAGAATTTTGGGTAATCTGTGTAATTGATTATTTAATTGTTTATTATTATTATTATATTTGGATGAATAATCAATCATGTTATATTACACATTTGAATATATATACATATTTTGGTCTTTATGTATATATTGTGTTGATTGATATTAAGAAATAATTGAGTGATTAGTAAAATCACAATTATTTGTTTTGTGTAACACATATGGAATTTATGCAATTTTGATACATAAAACAACATTCAGATTTTCGGTATTAATAACACATTCAAAATTTGGTATAATTTTAGGCCCACTTAAATTTGTAATTATGCGGTTGTTAATCGGCCCAAAGGAAGATTAATAATTGGTCGGATTGCAAATTTAAATAATGTACAAATTATTAATTTATAGAACATATTTGTTTTATAAGATTAAGACGGTTGTGTTTGTAACTATGCGATTATTAATCGGACAAAAGGAAGTTTAATAATTGGTTGAGTTACACACTTAAAGTATGTACATAATTTAATAATTTATTAAATCAATTAATTGAAGCAACATCCTACCAAAGTAGGCTCTCTTGTGAAGGTTAATATGTTTTATAAATTGAGAAGGTAGTGTGTATGTATTTCATGCGGTTATTTAATCGGCCCAAAGGAAGATAAATAATTGGTCAGAATAACATTATGCACATGTGGTAATAAATATGTAACAATTATTCGGTGGGCCATGTGATTAATTGGAATATCCAAAGATAACCAATTATTTGACAGGACTTATTGTTAATATTTGATTACTACAAAAGAGTACCGTTTGCAAGTTAATATTTAATGTCCAAAGACTAAATATTAATGTTGCGTTTGGTATCTTATGATGAGACGTACCATTATATTGAATTTATGTGATTATTAAAATTTTGTGAGTATGGTTGTTCATTTGTTTTGTTATCTAATCAAGTTAACACTTCTGCTTATACGGATTATTTTTTTGTCAACATCTTAAGTTCATTTTATATGATATAATTTTTAAGACATATTTAGAATTTGTTGTATTTTTAAGAATTATATCTAAAATGGTTAATATTGCTAAGGGTATTATTAGAATAAAGATTTCATAAATAATATATGTTTTATTTTGTTTCAAAAGTAATGCATTAAAGTCAGAGTTACAATAATGTATTCTCATGCATCTAATTTGGATTTTCTTATTTACACTTAAGTTAATTGATGTGAATTGTAGTTGTCTAAAGGGAGACATAGTCTCTATATGAACTCACATCAATTGTGTGTAGGAAAAATAAAAGATTGTAACAAAAATAACATAAATAGTGTTCACTTAGCAAATACCTTAATACATAATAAAGAAATAAAGTTAGAAGAATTGCAGATATTGCACCTAAAAGAAAATTACTAAAGAAAATGGTGCATAAAAGAATACATATTATAGTTTGTTTTGTTTGTTCTAAGAGTAATTTAACTTCAGTACTCATACACATTTGATGGTAACTTCATTATTACTATATAAAGTAAATGTGTTAATGTACGGTTGAGTTAGTTGTCAAAAGTCAATTGATGGTGAAAGAAACATCGGTGTGGACATTGGCAATTCATATTAAAGATGAAGAAATAAAGACCTACTTTAGATACTTTTTATTTGGAAACAAACATTTATGGAATATCTTCATTTAATTGATTCATTTGGAAGGAAGAATTAAGAATGACAACTTATATATGGAATAAAGATTTAACTAAAACAACTAGAGAATTCTTTTGGGGTTGTCCAGTTAAGGTCAGGCCTTATAGGTCTAAAGAAAATAAACTAGACTAAATAATTTCTAGATGTTAATTATTGGATATTTTTAAAGATCTAGAGATAAATTTAGTCTCATAAGTACTTCAAGATTAGCCTTGAAAATAAATATATATACATAATACTCCTTAAACAAGAGTTTAATGTATGTTCTAGATTATATGAATCAAGAACTTAAGTACATTTATGATGTTGGACAAATACTTGAAGGATCCTGCTTTGGATCATTAAGAAAGCAACCAAACAACTAATGTGATATTTTAAGAACAAAACATTACATACTCATATAGTGAAATCGAATCAGATAGAGATCATTTGGTATTTTGATTCGATTTTTTTTTTGGATACCAAAACAGTCGGAAATTCGTGCCACATACTTTTAGTTTAATTATTAGTTTAAAGAATTAATTTTTGTAAGAGTGTTAAGCAGACACTAGAATTATTTCGACATGATGGCAGAATTTATTAGGTGTTTTGTGACATTCAATTAAAGAATTTGACTGCAAAATTTTGTCACGAGGTTGCAAATTATGAATGATATAGAAAGACCACTAAAGTTATTACGTGACAATAATTTGCAGTTCTTTTACTTTAATAGTAATATGAGTTTGACTAAGTCGAACTATTTGGAAAATAAATAATTCAGAATGTTTATTTATCTATTAAGCATATTTGGATAAACTCTAAAATTACGGATCCGTTCTCTAAATATTTGTTATCCGAGGTCTTTCATGAACATATTGTTCATATGGATATTACATATTTAGATGATATACAGTTTTAGTGGAGTTTGTATTGTGATGTTTGTATAGATACAATTTGGAATTTATGTGCACATTAAAGAATTAGTTTCTAAAGAAATTAAAGATTTAGTTTTTAAAGAAAAACAGGATTTTAAAGTTATTCAGATTGATCTCTATAAGGAATAAAGGAGGACCAGTTAGTATTAGACATGTTAAAGATCACACTACATGTTAATCCACACTACACACCCATGTTTAATCTATGTCATTTGATTGTATTGACATATGTGACTATTGAGGGTTTAGTTACGAATTAATGTAACAAAAACCGCTTTAATCCTATGTTGTTATAATTGATGGACGAGATTGATATAGATGTATTTCTAATGATAACAATATTTTGAGCTCTTAAGGTTATAATATACAATTGAAAGAAATATTATATGACCCAAGTGGGAGATTGTTGGAATTATTTCCAATATTTGGGTACATATATTATTTAATAATTGTATATTAGTTGTTATCATAATAAAGATTAAAGCCCAAATAAAGTGATCTATTAAAGTATAAAGGTTATGGGCTTATTTAGACATCTATAATAAGTATGGGGATATATTTGTGTAGAAGCAGAAATACCATTCATTATTTTGTTGATGGGCCGAATAATAAATGGGTATATTAGGGCTAGGTCCCCAACCCATATAAATAGCCTACCGATTTGTTTCTCTCATCGAACAATAAGGTTTATGTTCATCTCTCAAGAACACTAAAGAAGAAGGCTATCGATATAGGGTTGGAAGACTTAAACCCCACCCACATCTGACATTCCGATCCAGGTCCAGATCCTAAACAAGAAGATCCACATTCAGATCCAGATTCAAGATCAAGAGAAGATCAAGAAGAAGAGAATAACGAAGAACAGCTTAATGAACCGTTCTGCATTCAAGATCCAGGTACGTTTCCGCAATTACAGTTTATCTCGATTTATCGACATAGAGTATACAGATTATAGACTTGAGGATTAAAGATTTAGACTAAAGAATCTAACACTATTCATTTGTTAAATAGTGTACCCACAAATACAGTTGAAGTTACTCCACTTGAGAAATGGAGCAACAAATAACATGGTATGTCTCATTTGAGAATTTGGGATTGTCCCACTTACGTGAAACAAATAATATCAAATAAATTAGAACATAAATCTGAATTTTTTTTGTTTGTGGGATATCCTGGAGAAACCAGAGGATATAGCTTTTATGACCCATGGGATTAAAAGGTATTCATATTCAGAAATACTCCTTTTTGGAGAAAGAGTTTCTTATAAGAAAAGATAGTGGAAGTAACTTTGAACTTAATAAAGTTCACGATACTGAAACAAATACAATTTAACTACAAAATGAAGAAGTGAAAGACTTCTCCAATTAAACCACATGAATATGCAGATAATAATGTCGTTCAACCTAAAACTACACAAGGTGCTCAGAGATCAATAAGAACAATTTGTGCACTTATAAGATATGGATTTCTTATGGATGAAGTAGGTTTGCCTCACATAGAAGATGATGAGTCTATGAACTACGATGAAGTTCTGAAATGTCCAGAACGTGAGGGATGGCTTGAAGCCATGAAATCAGAAATGGATTCCACAAAGTTTGGACTTTGGTTGATCCTCTAGAAGGGATGAAACTCATTAGATGCAAATGAGTTCTTAAGAAGAAACCTAAAATGGAAGGTAAAGGGTTTACCTTTAAAGCAAGATTGGTAGCAAAAGGATATCGTCAAAAATAATATTCGTGTAATTAAACTAAATGATTCTTCCTCAACATTATGATATTCTTCACTAACATATATTTCAATATCAGATTTATCATCATGATTTTCTTTCAAATTATAATATAGTTCTACATTTTTTTGATGTTTGCTCCAATCCCAACTTTCATTTTCTTCAAATAGGATCCTATAGGCCTTTGATTCATTGATAACTCTAAGAAAATACATGTGGAACTCTTATCATCTATTTTGACTCTTTTTGATCTTGTACATAAATATAAGATTTGCAACCAAAATTTTTAAAAAATAACTTACAGAAAGTTTGTTACCACCCCAAACTTATTTTTAACTCAGGAACATAATACACTTAAGAGATGATTTGATTGATTCTCCCAACTCTAAATCGAACACTTCATTTTTCTTTAACAACAAACCTTATGTCATTTCCTAGTTTTATTGAGGGTGTGAAAACTCGAATCAAACTTTATAAGAACCATTATGGATTTCCAAACATGTGATTGGAACATCCATAATCAATGTATCACCCACTTTCAATCTTATTTTTCCGAGTCACAATAGCGGCCATAAAGAGCATGTCTTTTTCATCTAGTTCTGCATATTAAGCATTTTCTTTCCAATTTAAACATTTCGAAGCAAAATGTTTTGTGACAATTAAAACACTAAATTACATATCTAATTTTCCCATGCCTTTAATATTTCTCTTCCTTTGTATGTATTTCTTCCCCTTCCTCTCGAACCTTCACTAGTCACCCTAAAGACTTGACCTTCTTCCTTCTCTGATTTCTTTAACAAGCGAGCTCTGAAGTTCATCAATGATCATTTCTGAGTATCTCTAGTCTCTTCAGTGACCACCACAACATGCGTTTAATCTTTCTGTCAAGTCGTCTGCATTATCTTTTCAATCACCGTGCCTCATGAAGGTGTACATGAATAGGACATTATACAATGGCATTGAACACACCTGCTGCAGTCCGTCCATCATCATATCCGCCCTACCAATAGCCTGTCCCGAGGTAGTTTTCTCAAATTCTTTAGACATCAAACCTCTCCCATGCAAAATCCTAAAGTGCACGTTTGCACCCCCACCTTGCCCTGAACAACGGGCAAGCAGTATCCTCCTCATTGAAGTTGGTGACAGAACAACACTCCCTGCCATCCGGCAAACTCAGCCCAGACTGTAATCCCAAGATATTCCGGGCACGTTCTACTGAAAAACACAAGTAAGGAGTCTGCTCGGATACTCCTCACTTGCGGAAGCTAGTAACCGAAGCGCATCATTAGAGTGCCCACCTCCACGACACATGGCAGAGTCAATGGACCAATTTACCATCTCTCCCCCACCAATGATACGCCTCATCCCCGCCTCCCATCTACTGCGGACCACTGGGATCCATCAGACCTTTTCCAAGGTCCACTCCCTTATTACCCTTTGGCTTTCCGGCAGGCTTCATAGAAACCTTGACTTTGACTCTATGTTTCTTGGCAGGGGGCTTAGGGTCTGGCACCCATCTGTTTCGTTGTTGAATATAAGTGGGGAACCAGTATCACCTCCCGGTGCTTGAGGGGCAAAGCCGAACATCTTCCGGATGTACTCATTCATGAGGTCGGCATTTCCGTCCTTTCTCAGAAAAGCAACTTGATGTCGCTCGCGAGCAACACGACCATACAGCATCATGGCATGGTCATAACTCGCCTTGCACTCAGGCGGGCACGGCTTCTTCTCCACTCGGCACTTCTCCTTGAGGATGTCGAAAGCCTCAACAGAGAGATCGTGAGGATCTGGCTCAGTCCAGTTCGCAGCAGGCATCATCTCCGCCCGAATAGCTGCAATATCATTCTCACCTTTAGCAATCTCCGCACGCAGTAACTTGCGTAGCGCGCTTTGACGGGCCTCACTATCAGTGCGTATCTGCTTAATCTCCGCGGCCAAGTCCGCAGCCTGATAGTTGTAAGCAGTGATCAAACCAAGATCCATGGTGGTGAGATGCTTGGATGCCCTCGCTGTCAGCAGCTTCTTCTTATGCTCAGCATCAGATATCACCTTCGAACCCTCACCGGTCTGGAGGAATTTCAGGAAGTCGACCACATCAGTAAACGTGCAAAGAACACTGGGAGGCATCGAATTAACCCTCATAGCGGCCCCGTGGAACACCAGTGCCCGCACTTCGAAATCGGGAAGATTTGTGAAAGGCTTCGCCAACTTGACGAAGTTTTCACAGGTCAAACGGGCACCGGCCAATGCCCAGAAGTCAAAGACCTCGCCTTTGAAGCCGCACTCAACGAACTTCTGCGCTACCTCCGCAAAGTCCACTTTCTCTTGATCATCCTCCGTCTTGACACTGGGCCTGCGCTCGCGTCTGTTCTTGCCGCTTCCTTCTCCGATCTCTGCCATGGCTGGTTGCTGAAGTGTAAGTGGGTAAGGTGTATCAATAAGTTTTAGATATTCCGAACGATTCAACGAAAAGCTAAACGATCGTAACAAAAGGTGATTCTGATTCAGGAAATCATCTCCAACACATGGTAACATGCAGTTTTATTTGACATTTGAGCCCTAGGGTAAAACCCTTGAGTAAGAGCAGCCCATTACAGATTTTTTAACTAAAGTTTAGTGTAATATATATATTTTTTATAAATTATTAATAGAGAATTATCATTAATAACAATAATCTTATTTTTATTCTGGGATGGGAGTAACGGATAGGGATGAGAATGGGTACCCGTATACCCGATATTTGTGGGTATCCGATGATCGGGTTCGGGTATTTTAAATCGGGTTTGGGGTCGAGGTCGGGGATGGGGAGTGAAAATGATACCCGATCGGGTTCGAGTTCGGGGATGGGAGTGTTGGAAACCCAAACCCGATACCCGAATATATTAAATATTAATATATATTAATAAAATTTAAGTGACTTATCAAATTCCAACTACTAACTAATTAACTATCATTAAATAAATATATTAATTATTTTATCATTACTCTTACCATCATTTCCTATATACATCATGCAAGCTTAACATAATTTCATTAATTTGTAATAAATGTTTCTCTTTTATATATCTCCATTCAACCTTATTTCAAGACTTCAAGTCTTCAACTTTTATCTTTTCAACTTCTTCTTGTTCAATATAAGTTACTTAACTATGCAAGTAAGGAATTTTTCTGTTCTTCAACTATTACAATCTTATATTTATTTATTTACTTAATCTTCAATATTTATTTTGTAGCTTCTTCCATTTTAACAACAACAAAGTTGATTTTTTTTTTTTTTGGTAATATTTACATAACTACAAGTTTACAACACAAGTAGGCAAATAATACTTTCATTCATTATTTATTGACTTTTTATTTAATATGGAATCTCTTCATATATATATATATATATAACATATAGATTTAGGCATACTTTAATTATATATAATATGTCTATCAGTTATTTGACTTCGATTAAATAAATCGCATCAAACATTATATAAATTATATAAATTTATCTCAGGATTTTCACAACTAACAAACTAGTTCTAAATTATAATAGAATATTAATATTATTAAATATTTTTTATAAAATAATTTATAATTTAATAAAGTAATACAGTAAATAAATTTATTTTTTATAAAGTCAAAAATAAAGGGTCAAAAGAGTTTTTTTTTAAGGAGTATTAAAAGTTCTTTATATTTAATTCAATATATTAGTTTAAAAATAAAATAGTTTTTTTTAAATATTATGTTTAACTATATTTAGAGAATAATATTTCGACATATTACTTATTTATTTTTATAAATATTTTTGGAAAAAGGTATGTTATTAGTCTATTTTGTATTTGTTAATAATGATTGTTTTTTATTAATTTTGTAGGTTGTAATTAAATGTGTTGAAGAAGTGTATTTAAGAAGAATATTTTTTTGTGAGAACTAATTTGATGATTTTTGAAATTTTTGTGTTTAATTAAAAATTATGTTCTATCACTTTTATGTTTATTTGTATTTTTGTAATATGGATGAATTTATATTATGTAGTATGAATAAATTTATATTTTATAGTGTGGATGATTTTCTGTTTAAGGATATAATATTTATTAATAGTTTTAGGTTAATTATATTTTTTAGTAACATATTATATTTAATTTATATAATTTTAGTTAATTAAAATATAATTTTTTAATATTTAATATCGGGTAATGGGGTACCCGTCGGGGATCGGGTACCCGATGAATCGAGGATAGGGATATAAATAGAGTTACCCGTCGGGTTCGGAGTCGGGTAGTAATTTAAAAATCGGGTTCGGGGATAGGTACTTCACTACCCGGCGGGTAGGATACCCGTTGCCATCCCTAGTAATGGAGTATGGGATAGGCAAAAAGTTAGAATGCCTCTCAATATCAAAGTATGTGTGATTCTATTTAAATATTTAGATGTAGAAGAAAAAGTTGAATGTCCTTATTTGATATGATTAGGATGGTAAATGAGCCGAGTTTATAAATTAGAGCTCAAGTTTGACTCGACTATTTTTTTACAAGTTCGGTTCAGATATTTATCAAGGTTTTAAAATACGCGGTCGGACCGCGAAACGGTTGAGGAGGCGGTTCAATTTTTTACTTTAATACGGCTACCTTTCGAACCGGTCAAAATCCGGTCCGACCAGACGTTTGACCGGAAATCGGAACCGGAAATAACCGGTTAGAAAGGTTTCTCCAAAACCTGTCTCTTTCTCTCTCTGTACTCTTTCTCTCTCTTTCTGTACTCTTTGCCTGTTATTAATTGACTCTTTGCCTGTTATTAATTGAGTAATTGAGTGTACTATTTTCCTGTTATTAATTGAGGGTTCAAATATAGTTTTTTTTATTACTTATTAAATTAAATTTTTAGAAATAAAAATATATATTATATTTTATTTTAATATAATTATAAATTATTAAATTTATATCTCTTTTAATTTATACTAGGTGTTTTTTAACATAATATTTAATAAGAAAATGTATTAAATTTAGAAAACGTTTTAATATTTAAAAAGTATGTGATTAATTTTGCACATGTCTAATTAAATATATATATTATCATTTATATACCCATATATTTAAATTATTTTTTTTAAATTTAAAATCCGGTTCAACCAGTGGTTCAACCGGTTGAACTGGTCGGACCGAAGTTCGCCAAAAAAACCGGGTTGATGACCGGAACGGTTTTCAAAACCTTGATATTTATGAAGATATCAAATTTTCATACATATTCAACATTTAAAAACATGACATTTCAAAATGAAAATATGAAACAATAGTAACTATTGAAAATTTAAAAAACATGATAGTCTAAAAACATTAAACCACCATAACTAATCAAAATTTTTAAATATAAAATTCCAAAATCAAATACAAAACTATATAAATTGTTTGAACATTCAATATATTAATTTTCTTTTAAGTCACGTTTTTAAGCATAACAAGCGTATAACTATCTGCATTTAATAATATGAAATATACAAGCTTAAAAATAATTAATATAAAAAAATATGTTAAAACAAATAACTAAAATTTAACTTATTTTAAGATATAGATACCAACAAAAATAAATTGGATATTTTTTTATTTAATATTATTATATATATTTGAATTATTTGGGCAAGTATAACAAAAATTATTGACTTATTTATAGTAAGAATTTATTAATTATTTTATATATATTATATATTATTAATCTTGTAAATTCATTTTTTCTCGTAATGTATAACATGTATACAATATTTTAATATTATATATAATAGATGGTATGTATATGCATAACCTATTATGAACATGTTATATTAAAAACATCTATTTCTTTTTTTTTTAAATATTATTCACATTTTTAAATTTATAATTATGTAATTATTTAAGACGTGTAATTTTCAAGAATTTAAAAAAAGTTATGCATACAACAAAAGATGACTACAATTCATGGGGAATAAGTACAACTTTCTTACTGGAATTCCGCCGAAAATGACCGAATCATCAATAAAATGTCTCAACAATAACCCTTTAACCTAAGTTTCATCTACTCATTGTTTTCATTATCATCGACGTGTATAATTTAACTCAACACAAAAAATAAAAAATAAAATGATGTTTCAAAATAATAATAAGAAAAAACTCTACCTATACACACTCGATTAGCTTGTTTTCATAACCAACTTCTACAACAAAGTGAACGGAATTCTTGTTAGGATATGTCTTCTTCAACATAGAGAAGAAATGAAAAGCCATTATCTCTAACATGTATTTCTGTATGTAGTATTATTTTGGTAGAGCTCAATCTCGGAGCCATGGTTTAGAAGTCTTCCACTATCTGTATATTTAACAGTAAGTTCCTCTGTATCCACATCCGTTTGTTGCTGTTGATCCATCATGTTCATCATCTTCAGTTTACGAGTTATGGCAATCGAGTCCAAGTCCTTTAGCAACTCTTGAGGAATTATTCTATCCTCGAGCATGCTTACAACTGAAGACATGGTTTGTCTTGCAGTAGCCGTGACATTGGTGCAAATCAGAGCTATATTGGTCATCACCATCGCCTCGTCTGGCTTGAAATCTAGTCCTAACTTTCGATCTACCAGATTTGCAAGAGTTTCATTTTCTCTCAAAACATGTACCTAATTGAGAAAAAAACAGAATTATCCATCAAACATATTTAGTAAAATAAGGGAAACACATATTTGACTTACATAATCAAGAAGGCAGAAATATTCCTCCTCTGGTCTATAAAGCTGTGTTACATATCCCACTGACAGAGCAACAATTCCTAAACTATAAACATCTACTTTGTCAGTTAAATAACCATGCATTGCATACTCGGCTTCCATGTATCCGCTGCATAAATAATCTAAAATTATTATTGTATGCCTTAAGATTCTTCATCTTAAATAAACTTTTGAGGATCTGTTACATATATTAGAGTTTGCATGAACAATTTGAAAAAGATTCGTCAACAATAAATGTGACTTCCATGTTAGTTATTGTGGTGCCGAGTCATCCAACTAAAAATATATGAATGCATTTCCTATGTACAAGGGCGGAACTAAGATTTGGAATCTACTCGGACTAAAAGTTTTTCATAAAATATACCCGAGTGATAATAAAATGAAGGAAAAAACAAAATCTACCTAGTTTACTGTGACGGTTGTCCTTTAGTGACAGGAAACAATCAATAACGACGACATATCTCGTCGTTATTTACCTCTTTATAATGTTAGCTATATACAAAATACTTTGGGTCAACCGGATTACAACTCAAGTAGCCTTATAGGTAGATCCTCCTTGTCTCTATCTGATTTCACTTATACAGGTTACAGAAAAAACAAGAATTAATACAAAATAAATTAAGACAAGATTTGTCCTAAACACATTTAAAGAAAATGATCTCTAGCAATTGACACAACCATCACTCTTTACCTCAATACTCAGGTGAGCCAGTATTGACGTCCCTTTAAACCCGTCTACCAACCTCTTTTGGGGCGTAATTATTATTATTTTAAGATAAATATGTTACTAGATAATTATTAGAAACTAGATTAAGATTTATTATTATTATTTTGTGATACCAGAATGTTCAAAATAGCTAGTTTGCGCACACCTTGACTAATCCCTAGGGATGACTAATCCCTAGGGAAGATGCACTTAATCCTGATGTTTTGGATGAAAATCGAAATAGAGTTCCTCATGAAAGAGGTAAGTTCCCGAGGCCAAGCATCTTTCCATCTAGTACTCTGGTCTGTAGATTTATTATTTGAAGTTCATCAGTTTAGATTAGCCTACAACTACAAGGAATGTCTCCATATCTTTAGGAGGGTGATATGCACAACATTAACTTTTTTTTCCATGATGTTGATGTAGAAATGAGACAGGAGACATAGAAAGTAGACTCATAAACTAAAGTGTCTTCAAAACCCCTATTATATTTACGTGTATAATAATTTTGTTGATTAGAAAACTAACTAAGTCCCCGCAACAATACTGCTTAGGTGGGTATTCCCCTCTTCATTAAGTTTGGGCCAGACCAAAATCAGATATCTTGGGATTAAGATCCTTATCAAGCAACACATTTGTAGCCTTGATGTCTCTATGGACAATCTTTAGCCATGATTCTTCATGGAGAAAAGCCAGACCACGAGCTAAGCCAATACAGATCTTATACCTTGTTGACCAAAAGATTAATATGGAGAAATTGTTATCATGACCTATTTTAATTATTTTATTTATGTTCAACTATTAGTTACTATTTACTAGGGTAGCAAACTTTGTTCTCAAAAAGAAATACCTTGTAAACAGGACCAAAACCACCTTCTCCAATCTTGTTAGCAGTATCAAAACTGTTTGTAGCAGCTTCAATTTGCCTCAATGAGAACAAATAAAAATCCTTTAGATCTGTGCAAGGAAAGTTAAGAAACATTTCTAAGAAACTAAGGAGAAAATATCTGCAAAAGCAAAAATGTAACATGTTAATAGCGCTTTGAATGTAAGCGGAAGGCTATGACTGTCATGCTAGTTCAAAAAATAAATGTAACCGGTTATACAAATATCAATGTACATACTTTTAAATAGAATGAGATTGAAAGTACGGTAGATATAGCTAAAAACAATCTAAAAATCTCCCCTGAAAAATGAAATCATTGAAAATAGGAAGAAAGTTTGAAAAATCTATGCCAACTCCAATTTGTGTGGTACTTCCAAACAAAGCATGGCATCAAGCATTGTCAGATAATCACTTTCAGCTAGACTAACGTAATCAGATCAAATATTCACTGCTCAAAATTCTTTTGTAAATAATACAACCAGTGCCCCCTAAGTTGTCATACAATAGCAAGGACAAATACAAACCATTACCAAAAGGTGAAATTTGTTAGGCACAAATGGGAAGCCTGACTTACTAATCTTGCAGACTAATATACCTTCTTATGGTAAGTAATATCATAACACAATTGCCTCATAGATATTGTTTTGGGCATAACTTATATAGTTGAATATGGTAAATGTAATTTCATTAAAGTGAAACTTTACACTGTAAATCTCATTCATGAGACAGAATCCATAATATGTCAGTGATATGGGAGTGATTCGTGCATTCATGCTCAACTCATAACTATTTTCCAAGAGCTTAGATGTATTTTCAACTTAAAACAATATTGACATGTGGGTCATCATCCATGAAATTCCCGGTGCTACTAAACGCCCAGTTACTTCCTCTGTAGAAATCTGCTGGCCCGCCTCGATCTGTATCCCTTTCATACACAATTTATATACAAGGAGTTCAAAGCTGAAAGAGAACAGCAAAAGAACATTGCGGTTCATAAGATTGAAAAAACAAAATGTACCTCGAGCTTGCAAAACATACCGATTGGACACGGAAAGATTCTCAAGCATGAAGTAGTTTCACTAGAATGACAAAGTCAAATGATAACATCGATTAGTCAATTAAGGATTCAAAATTCCTTAATAGAACAATGTAATGATTGTCATATAGTTGAAGTATTGAATCTTACTGTGTTAAAAATGTTCCACCTCCTCCACCTATTAGTTTATTCATCTAATAGATTGTCATATAATATTCAACTTACAGTATTTCAAGGTTTTTCAAATTAGTAATGAGTGGAAATAGTGATTCAGTTCCATTTATATCACTTATTCTCCTGAAAATCATTGAACAAAAGCAAGTATAATAAGATTAGATATTGATGAGCTTCAAAGAGATTACATTAGGGATTGAACCCTCCAAACCACTAGCCTGAATTAATCTGCATTTGTAAAAGTTTTTGTTTCAAAAACATACCAGATTGAAAGAAATATGAATAGATAAAGTTGAGATTTTAGAATCTAACAATTTACTGAGATATCTCAAGCCAGTTCTGGATGAAATTAGGTATCTTCCTGTGAATAAATATCTAAATTGTCGATCAATCAACAAAACAACATCCTTGCACAATATTTTCTACAAGATTCTCATGCTTCTAGACGGAAAGAGTAATTTCAGATTAACCCATTTAACATAACTTGAACAAAGCTCACAACTTGGTAAGAATATTGACTGGATTATTTATTAGAAGACGATGATCTTGCAACAATTTTATTCTTACAAACTTTAACATTAAAAAATAGTAATTTTAGAGAAGAAGATATTTGTTTTAACAAAAAAAACTATAAAAATGTTCCACCTCCTTCCTCCACTTATAGTTTATTCTTCTTTATGTCTTCATTAATGCGCTTCTCAGGATCATTTTTGACCTCCTCCATATAGACTCTCAACCTTCACCTCCATATTAGCACATGATTCCTTATCAGAAGAAATGAGAGTCAAAATAAAGGAGGGTCAAAGATGATCCTGAGGAGTGCAGTAATGAAAAATCTTCTTCCTCTTGCTTTTTTCGGAGAGGATTTGCGCGAGTAATTTGAAGAGGTGCTGGTTAGGGTTATAATTTTACATTCGCCATTTGTCTTTTTATTCTCGCCATTTGTCTCTTCATTTTCTAGCTTTCATAATTATTATTACTTTAATAGAATTTATAGCACAAAATCAATCAATAAAAATATGTGAATATTAATAATTAATATTATTAACAAAAATTTAAAATAAAATATTATTTTTTAAAAATTTTGCTAGTACTTTACAGTTTTTTAAAATTAATTATTGTAACCCACATGAAGCTCCCTCCGTAGCTTAGCACACGTGTCATCCGACATGTGGCAATACGAGGAATCACAAGAAAGGGTTAAAAATTCGATTTCAAATAACTATTTCAAAGGAAAATAAATAATTGGTCAGAATAACATTATGCAAATGTGGTAATAAATATGTAACAATTATTCGGTGTGCCATGTGAATAATTGGACTATCCAAAGATAACCAATTGTTTGACAGGAATTATTATTAATATTTGATTACTACAAAAGAGTACCGTTTGCAAGTTATTATTTAATTTCCAAAGACTAAATATTAATGTTGCGTTTGATATCTTATGATGGGACGTACCATTATTTTGAATTTATGTGATTATTAAAATTTTGTGAGTATGGTTGTTCATTTGTTTTGTTATCTAATTAAGTTAACACTTCTGCTTATACGGATTTTTTCTTGTCAACATTTTAAGTTCATTTTATGTGATTAAATTTTATTTAAGGCGTGTCTAGAATTTGTTAAAAAAAAAAATTAAGAATTATATCTAAAAGGGTTAAAATTGCTAAGGTTATTATTAGAATAAAGATTTCACAAGAAATACACCATATGTTTTATTTTATTTCAAAATTAAATGCATTAAAGTTAGAGTTACACTAATGTATTCTCATGCATCTAATTTGGATTTTCTTATTCACACTTAAGTTAATTGATGTGAATTGCAGTTGCCTAAAATGAGACTTAGTCTCTATATGAACTCACATCATATTGTGTGTAAAAAAATAAAAGATTGAAACAAAAATAACATAAATAATGTTAACTTAGCAAATAACTTAAAAGATAATAAAAAAATGAAGTTGTAAGAATTGCAGATGTTGTACCTAAAAGAAAATTACTAAAGAAAGTGGTAAATAAAAGAATACATATTATATATTTTTTTTTGTTCTAAGAGTAATTTAACTTTAGTATTCATACACATTTGATGGTAAACTTCATTATTACTATCTAAAGTAAATGTGTTGATGTACGGTTGAGTTAGTTGTCAAAAGTTAATTAATGGTGAAAAAAACATCGGTGTGGGCATTCACAATTCATATTAAGGATGAAGAAATAAAGAACTACTTTAGATACTCTTTATTTAAAAACAAACATTTATGAAATATCTTCATGTAATTGCTTCATTTGGAAGGAAGAATTAAGAATTACAACTTATATATGGAATAAAGATTCAACTAAAACAACTAGTGAATTCTTTTGGGGTTGTCCAATTAAGATCAGGTCTTATGGGTCTAAATAAAATAAACTAGACTAAAGAATTTCTAGATGTTAATTATTGGATATTCTGAAAGATCTAAAGACAAATTTAGTCTCATAAGTACTTCAAGATTAGCCTTGAAAATAAATAAATACAAAAGACTCCTTAAATAAGAGTCTAATGTATACTCAAGATTATATGAATCAAGAAATTAAGTATATTTATGATGTTGGACAAATATTTAAAGGATCCTGGTTTGGATCATTAAGAAAGCAACTAAACAAGTAATGTGACATTTTAATAACAAAACATTACATACTTATATAGTGAAATCGAATCGGATAGAGATCATTTGGTATTTTGATTCGAATTTTGTTGGATACCAAAACAGTTGGAAATTCGTGCCACATAGTTTTGGTTTAATTATTAGTTTAAAAAATTAATTATTGTAAGAGTGTTAAGAAGACACTGGAATTCTTTCGACATGATGGCAGAATTTATTAAGTGTTTTGTGGCATCCAATTAAAGAATTTGACTGCAAAATTTTATCATGGGGTTGCAAATTATGAATGATATAGAAAGATCACTAAAGATATTACGTGACAATAATTTGCAGTTCTTTTACTTTAAGAGTAATATGAGTTTGACTAAGTCGAACTATTTGGAAAATAAAGAATTCAGAATGTTTACTTATCTATTGAGCATATTTGGACAAACTCTAAAATTACGGATCAATTCTCTACATATTTTCTATCTGAGATCTTTCATGAATATATTGTTCATATGGATATTGCATATTTAGATGATATACAGATTTAGTGCGAGTTTGTATTATGATGCTTGTATAGATATAATTTGGAATTTATGTGCACATTAAAGAATCAGTTTCTAAAGAAATTAAAGATTTAGTTTTTAAAGAAATCAAGATTATAAAGTTATTCAGAATGATCTCTATAATAAATAATGGAGGACCAGTTGGTATTAGACATGTTAAAGATCACACTACATTTTAATCCACACTATACACCCATGTTTAATCTATGTCATTTGATTGTATTGATATATGTGACTATTGAGGGTTTAGTTACGAACTAATGTAACAAAAATCATTTTAATCCTATATTGATATAATTGATGGACGAGATTGATATAGATGTATTTGGAAAGGATAACAATATTCTGAGCTCTTAAGATTATAATATACAATTTAAGGAAATATTATATGACCCAAGTGGGAGATTGTTGGAATTATTTCCAATATTTGGGTACATATATTATTTAATAATTATTGTTATCATAATAAAGATTAAAGCCCACTTAAAGAAGTGATTTATTAAAGTATAAAGATTATGGGGCTTATTTAAACATTTATAATAAATGTGGAGATTATTTGTGTAGAAGTAGAAATACCATTTATTATTTCGTTGATGGGCCGAATAATAAATGGGTATATTAAGGCTAAGTCCCCAACCCATATAGAGCCTACCCGTTTTGTTTCTCTCATCAGACAAAAGGTTTCAGTTCATCTCTCAAGAACACTCAAGAAGGCTATCGATATAGGGTTGGAAGACTTAAACCCCACTCACATCAGACATTCCGATCCAGATCCAAATCCAGAACAAGAAGATCCACATTCCGATCCAGGTTCAGATTCAGAACAAGAAGATCCAAGATCAGGAGAAGATCAAGAAGAAGAGAATAACGAATAACGACTTAATGAACCGTTTTTCATTCCAGATTCAGGTACGTTTCCGCAACTTATGTTTATCTCAATTTATTGACATAGAGTATTAAAGATTATAGAATTAAAGAATAAAAATTTAGATTAAAGATTCTAACACGGATATGTCAGCATGATGAAGCAAAGATCGGAAATGTCGGCATGATGGGGCGAGGACCGGAAATTTCAGCATGATGGGGCGAAGATCAGAAATGTCGGCATGATGGTGGGAAGACCGGAAATGTCGGCATGATGGCGGGAAGACCAGAAATGTTGGCATGATGGGAAGATGTGGCAAAATGGTCTAAAGTTGTGGGCAACGTCGTGACCCACGTCCAGTAGCAATTTCTAGGCGGTTTTCCCACTCCATTAGTTGGTTATTTTCCTAGGCACTTGTTTATTTGGCTATATATATCCCATGAGATACACAAAACATTTTGTTAGATTTTTGGGTAGAAAAATATTCTCCACGAGTGAGAGTCTTTTGTGTGTAAGCATTGAGAGATTATAGCACTTTGTAATTTGTATTTGTGAGTGAATATAAATTTCAATGTTGGGTTCACCCGTAATTGTGTGTTTCTCTTATCTTCACACTTTATAGACGGTTGTGCAATTGGCAGATTGTTTTGTTGCGCGAAGCAAGCAACACTTGGGGTGAAAAAGTTGAATACTTTCCGCTGCGTGCGACTATGATGTGATTTTAATGTGCGTTTGTGGCGATAACAGTAATTTTGTTGGTGGGTTTAGGGTTTAGGGATGATACTCTTTAAATGTATAAATTTGATTCTCGGTATCATTTCGAGTGATAATGAGATCATTAACATATAATTAACAATCCAAATATTTTCTTAAAATCCTAATTTTATAAACAAAAGTAGGTTTCGAAGAATACCTTACGAATCCTCCTGGTATAAAACAGGAGTCAATTCGGCTGTATCAGGTTCTCGGAACTTGTTTTAAGCCAACACGACATTTTCAAGTTTTTAAGCCTTATGTCTTCTCATTTTTTCTCAAATCCTTTAAGTTGTTCCATCAATATTTATTGATCTATTTTTTCATTTAAAATGCTCTCTTGACATTAAATATGTATATATTCCAACCCTTTTGAGTTGTCATTACTATTGCAAGTCTTATTGTGTCCCATCGTACAACATGTGCAAACACTTTGGTATAGTATATCTCTTGTTTCTGATAATAACCCTTGACAACCAGTTTTGCCTTGTAATTTTATATATTACCAAACTCATTAAAGTTTAGTTTTAATTACTAATTTAACTCCAATTTGTTTTGCATACTTAGACATATCATTCTTCTCAATTGCTTAAATTCAATATTTCATTATTTCAAGTCATTATTTATTTTTAGCAGATTTTTAAAAATTGTTGGATCTAATGTGGCATATAAGGTCAAATTAATAACATCTTCATCATATAAACCCAAAACCAATAGCATAGTCTTCTAGCCATGCTGGAGCTCTCTCTGATTTCTTCCCTATACAGGTAACAAAAAGAGTTGGACTACTTGATGTTTCTTCTTCAACTAATATTCGTGTAATTAAACTAAATGATTCTTCCTCAACATTCTGATATTCTTCACTACCATATATTTCAATACTAAATTTATCATCATGATTTTCTTTCAAATTATAATATAGTTATACATTTTTTTTATGATTGCTCCAATCCCACCTTTCATTTTCTTTAAATAGGATCCTGCCTTTGATTCATTGATAACTCTAAGAAAACACATGTGGATCTCTTATCATCTATTTTGACTCTTTTTGATCTTGTACATAAATATAAGTTTTGCAACCAAAATTTCTAAAATAACTTACAGAAAGTTTGTTACCACCCAAAACTTATTTTTAACTTAGGAACATAATACACTTAAGAGATGATTTGATTGATTCTCCCAACTCCAAATTGAACACTTCATTTTCCTTTAACAACAAACCTTATGTCATTCCCTAGTTTTATTGAGGGTGTGAAACTCGAATCAAATTGTAAGAACCATTATGGATTTCTAAACATGTGAACATCCATAGTCAATGTATCACCCACTTTCAATCTTATTTTTCCGAGTCACAATAGTGGCCATAAAGAGAATGTCTTTTTCATCTAGTTCAGCATATTAAGCATTTTCTTTTCAATTTAAACATTTCGAAGCAAAATGTCCAAGTTTGTGACCATTAAAACACTAAATTACTTATTCTAAAGAGGAAAGTTTTGCTAAGCAAAAATCTAGAGAAAATTGGCTTTCATTAGGAGACAATAATACTTCTTTCTTCTATAAAAAATGTTCATCAAGAAATTTCAGAAATCAGGTCCTAAGGCTCACAAACTCAAATGAAGATGTTTTACAGGGACAAAAGGCAGTTCATAAGGAAGCAATAAGTTTCTACAAAGAGCTGATTGGAACAGAAACGAGCACAATAATAGAGGACAGTCGAAGATTGCTTCAACAGATTGTGCAAAAGAAAATCAGTGAAGAAAGTGGTAATCAATTGATTACAAGAGTCAATATGGAAGAAGTCAGAAAAGCTGTGTTTTCGATGAAAGGAGATAAAAGCCCAGGGCCAGATGGTTTCAACGCGAACTTCTTCAAAAAAAACTGAGAAATATTGGGTAAAGATATAAGCGAAGGGGTTTTGGAATTCTTCCAAAATAGGAAAATGTTGAAGCAATGGAACGTCATAGTGTTGAATTTGATTCCTAAGAATTCAATTCCGGAAAAAATTCAGGACTTTCATCCTATTTCATGCTGCAATGTTATTTACAAAATTATTTCAAAAATTATTTCGCAACGTTTGAAAACAGTTATTGATAAACTTGTAGGATTAGGGCAATCAACATTTATTCTTAAACGCTCTATTTCCCATAACATCATACTCATGCAGAGCTTATTGAATGGATATGGCAAAAAAACATATCACCACACGTGGCTTTCAAAATTGACATCAAAAAAGCTTTTGACTCGATTAGATGGGATCAATCCATGAATTCCTCCTTGCTGCAGGTTTTCCAATTATTTTCATTGATTGGATTATGCAATGTGTTTCCACTCCTCACTTTGTTATGAGCGTGAATGGTATTCATGGAGGCTTTTTCAAGGGTGAAAGGGGAGTAAGTCAAGGAGACCCTTTATCTCCTTACCTATTCGTCTTAATAATGGAAATTCTTGACTGTATTTTAAAAATGCTTCTGAGAAGTCATCATTTCAAATTTCACCCGTACTACAAAGAAGAAGCAATAACCCATATATGTTTTGCAGATGATCTATTTTTTGTGTCTTATGCGGATGTTGAATCTGTTAGTATAATCAAAGAAGCTCTAACAATCTTTTCGAGTATTATAGGTTTATACATCAATGAGGACAAAAGTCAGGCTTTCTATGCAGGGGTTAATGAAGAAAGGAAAGAAAACATTTTCAATATTATGGGAATCAAGGAAGGTGAATTACCAGTGAAATACCTTGGAGTACCCCTGTCATCAAAACAACTCTGATACAATCACTTTAGACAACTGGTAGAAAATGTTAGAAATTCTGTCTTGGGTTGGGCTACGAAAAAACTGTCTTATGTAGGTAGAATCGAGCTCGTTAAAAGAGTCATCTTTGAAATTATTGGTTACTGGGCACAACAAATAGTCATCCCAAAGAAAGTAATGGCTGAACTCTATAGAATAATGAGAGACTACATATGGAGAACACAAGACATAGGAGAAAAAAAAGTCAAATGGGAGGATGTTTGCACTCCCATAAAAGAAGGAGGACTAGGAATAAAAAGTTGTGTTGAATGGAACAAAGCCCTCACCATCAAGAGCTTATGGGAGTTGAAGTAAAAAGCGGACTCCCTATGGGTCAAATGAGTGCATACAAGATTTATGAAAGAAGAGAAGAGTATCTGGACACTAAGCATCAACGAAAGAATGACATGGTCATTGAAGAAAATCATAAAAACAAGAAAAAATGTCTTTCAAATGGTGAAAACCTCAATTGGAAATGGAAGTGGGGTACTATTCTGGCATGATCCTTGGCTGGATAATATTCCCATTATATTCAAAGAAGAAATGCAAGGAAACAGAGTTAGAAGAGAATATATCAAGTACTCATTTAGAGACGTCTATGAAGGTAGATTTGATTCACTTTTGAGGCTTATTACAGAAGGTGATAGAATCCTAAACCTAATAAGGTAGAAGCAACTCAATGAAAATAATGATGAAATATGCTGGAAAACAGAAAACAATGAGAAGTTTATTACAGGAAAGGCATGGAAATTGGTTAGAACAAGAGGACAGGAGGTAGATTGGCATAATGTGGTATGGTCTCCAAAGATTATTCTTTGTCACCAATTTATTCTCTGGCTGGTATACAGGAAAAAGGTTGACAACAAAAGACAGAATTCGAAAATATATAAACATTTTTGATATCAAATGTGTCCCATGTTCGGGAGTTTAGGAAAGCATAAACCATTTATTTGGGGAATGCTCTTTTATAATACAAATCTGTAGGATGTATGCTGCAAACATGAACATCATCAACTTTCCAAAAATATGGGAAGAAAACCAAGAGTGGATGAAGAATAAAGCAAAAGGAAGATCCTTTTATGTAAGTATGTTGAAATGCTACTTTGGAGCAGTAATCTACAATATCTGGAAAGAAAGAAATTCAAGAACTCACATTGGAAGAAGTAGAACCGCTGAAAATATTTGGAGAGATATAACTTCAGATAGAAATGCACTCATTCAATCCTGGAGAGCAATCGAAAGAAATGAAGAGAATAGAAAGTTCTGCCAGATATGGGATATATTTCGTTTGAGAATGTCACAAGTAGAATAAAAGTAAAAACGTTGTAAGCGCTAATTGATTATTGTTATTTTATGTATTTAATTATTGTTTCATTGTCAAATCTAGAAATTGTCTAGATCTGATCTTAAACTTTAGTATTTTTTTTCCCTCTTTTGAGTTTTTTTAATGAAATGGCACTAAGTCGTTTCCCCCCCCCCCCCCCAAAAAAAAAAAAAACTAAATTACATATCTAATTTTCCCATGCCTTTAATATTTCTCTTCCTTGCATGTATTTCTTCCCCTTCCTCTCGAAACCTTCACTAGTGACCTTAAAGACTTGACCTTCTTCCTTCTCTAATTTCTTGAACTTTTGCTCCGATACGACAAGAGAGCTCTGAAGTTCATCAATGATCATATTTTAGTATCTCTAGCCTCTTCAGTGACCACCACAACATGCGTTAATCTCTCTGAAGTTCATCAATGATCGTATTTTAGTATCTCTAGCCTCTTCAGTGACCACCACACCATGCGTTAATCTCTCTGAAGTTCATCAATGATCATATTTTAGTATCTCTAGCCTCTTCAGTGTCCACCACAACATGCGTTAATGTTTCTGTGAAGCGTCTGCATTATCTTTTCAATCACCGTGCAATCTCTCCTTACTTATTCATTACTTCACATTTTGTTAGCCATAATAGTAACCCGAGCAAAATACTCATTTATCAACTCCGATTTCTTCATTTCTAAAATCTCGAAATCCCTGCGCAAAGAATTCAAAATGGATTGCGAATTTGCTCTTCAATGAGTTTCAAACAATTTTTGAGGTACTTCTATCAAGAATCTGCTCAAACGTTGGTCTGTTGATCACTTGATACACAATTCATCTATCGTTTGATACACAATTCATTTATTGTGTTTCACTCAAACTCATAGATTGATACTTGTTTTCTGAATTTCTCTATTCACACTTCTATTTTTGCTCAATACCAAGTATATAATCAAAATGATATAAAAATCTACACAATTTTTAAAAGAAATAACTAAAAACAAATAATTAGCAACTAACTAGCTAAACTTTATGAATAAAATAAAAAGACTAATTAAACTAAATTCATCCAACTTATTCAAATAACTAATAAATGTCACAGTCATGGGTTCTAATTGGCAGTCCATTAGGTATAGCCAGTAACAGGAAAGGAAGTTGAGTTTCCAAGCGAATCGGTACTCCTTGAGGTCATATGGGTGGAGTTCGAAGGGCCATGTATTGTGAACAACCTTGAAGGGGAAGTCACACAGGTGGGAGTACTCACCTTTCTAGAGGTGCCCAAAGAGATATCGCACTTGAAGTCGAAACAAGCTTGCCTTGTAGTCACATGGTAGGGCGGGGAATGAACAAATAAGTCTTCCTCGGTTGGGCAGACCCGCAGTGCTTCCAACCTTTTCTTTCCCGCCGCTCCTCCTAAAACATGAGAGTTTGTCGTCGCCTGCGCAGAAAAGGTCCACATCAGAGAGAGGGATCCCCAGTTGGACGCAGCATGCCGCAGAGATGTAGAGGACATTCAAAGCTGTATCAAGCCAACCAGTCCACAGTGTCCTGCTGGGCACCATCCCCTCGATCTGCACAAGGCCCCCAGAGTCCATGACAATGATCCTCTCTTCTCCCCCTGGGCATAAAACATGCACATATGACGTCGATTACAAACTGGATATCCTCAGGAGGATGCTCACGATGAAATTTTCTCCAGTCGAGCTCCACCACATGCTCAGACAGAACCATCTGCTCAAAAAGTTCACCCCAGTCTGATGAAGCACGGACTATCCCATTCTTGAAGCCTGACTTCATGTCGAGGTGCCTCATGAAGGTGTACATGAATAGGACATTATACAATGGCATAGAACACACCTGCTGCAGTCCGTCCATCATCATATCCTCCCTACCAATAGCCTGTCCCGAGGTAGTTTTCTCAAATTCTTTAACCATCAAACCTCTCCCATGCAAAATCCTAAAGTGCACGTTTGCACCCCACACCTTGCCCTAAACAACGTGCAAGCAGTAGCCTCCTCATTGAAGTTGGTGACAGAACAACACTCCCTGCCATCCGGCACACTCAGCCCAGACTGTAATCCCAAGATATTCCGGGCATGTTCTACTGAAAAACACAAGTAAGGAGTCTGCTCGGACACTCCTCACTTGCGGAAGCTAGTAACCGAAGCGCATCATTAGAGTGCCCACCTCCACGACACATGGCAGAGTCAATGAACCAATTTACCATCTCTCCCCCACCAATGATACGCCCCATCCCCACCTCCCATCTACTGCGGACCACTGGGATCCATCAGACCTTTTCCAAGGTCCACTCCCTTATTAACCTTTGGCTTTCCGGCAGGCTTCATAGAAACCTCGACTTTAACTCTATGTTTCTTGGCAGGGGGCTTAGGGTCTGGTACTCATCTGTTTCGTTGTTGAATATAAGTGGGGAACCAGTATCACCTCTCGGTGCTTGAGGGGCAAAGCCTAACATCTTCCGGATGTACTCATTCATGAGGTCGGCATTTCCATCCTTTCTCAGAAAAGCAACTTGATGTCGCTCGCGAGCAACGCGACCATACAGCATCATGGCATGGTCATAACTCGCCTTGCACTCAGGCGGGCACGGCTTCTTCTCCACTCGGCACTTCTCCTTGAGGATGTCGAAAGCCTCAACAGAGAGATCGTGAGGATCTGGCTCAGTCCAGTTCGCAGCAGGCATCATCTCCGCCCGAATAGCTGCAATATCATTCTCACGTTTAGCAATCTCTGCACGCAGTAACTTGCGTAGCGCGCTTTGACGGGCCTCACTATCAGTGCGTATCTGCTTAATCCCCGCGGCCAAGTCCGCAGCCTGATAGTTGTAAGCAGTGATCAAACCAAGATCCATGGTGGTGAGATGCTTGGATGCCCTCGCTGTCAGCAGCTTCTTCTTATGCTCAGCATCAGATATCACCTTCGAACCCTCACCGGTCTGGAGGAATTTCAGGAAGTCGACCACATCAGTAAACGTGCAAAGCACACTGGGAGGCATCGAATTGACCCTCATAGCGGCCCCGTGGAACACCAGTGCCCGCACTTCGAAATCGGGAAGATTTGTGAAAGGCTTCGCCAACTTGACGAAGTTTTCACAGGTCAAACGGGCACCGGCCAATGCCCAGAAGTCAAAGACCTCGCCTTTGAAGCCGCACTCAACGAACTTCTGCGCTACCTCCGCAAAGTCCACTTTCTCTTGATCATCCTCCGTCTTGACACTGGGCCTGCGCTCGCGTCTGTTCTTGCCGCTTCCTTCTCCGATCTCTGCCATGGCTGGTTGCTGAAGTGTAAGTGGGTAAGGTGTATCAATAAGTTTTAGATATTCCGAACGATTCAACAAAAAGCTAAACGATCGTAAAAAAAGGTGATTCTGATTCAGGAAATCATCTCCAACACATGTGGTAACATGCAGTTTTATTTGACATTTGAGCCCTAGGGTAAAATCCTTCAGTAAGAGCAGCCCATTACAGATTTTTAACTGAAATTTAGTGTAATATATATATATATATATTTTTTTATAAATTATTAATAGAGAATCTATATATATATATATATATATATATATATAATAATGATTAAAAATAAAATGTACGACGACGATATTCACGTTTTCACCGTTATGTTTTATAACCGTTTCTTTCTCTTGTCATAATTATATATTCATAATTACTAATTTATCTCTTATACCATAATTATTAATTTTTCTTTTCTAATTAATTTTTATTTTATTTTACTAATTTTTCTTTCCTAATTATATATATTATTTTTCTTCATTAATTTTATATAAACTTATATTTAATACTATATATATATATTTATAATATACATAATAATAATAATAATAATAATAATAATAATAATAATAATATATATATATATATAATGATTTATTAAACTTAAAATAAAATTACAAATTTTACTTTTATATTCTTTTCTCTCTCATATTCATAATATATCTTTCCTAATTAATTTTCATTTTATAACACTATTAATTAATTTATTTTTTCTTTTCTTTTTTCTCATTTATATATATATTTCATATTTTCTTAGACATCATTTTTATAATTTTTTAATAAAATAAAAATTATAAATATTTTAATTTATTTAAAAATTAATATTATATTTCTCTCTCCTAAAATCTATATATAATATATTTTATCATTAATTTTATATAAATATATTTTTTTTCTTCCTATTATCCTTCTATGCATATTTATTATTTATATAATTAATTAATTAATTTTCTTTTATTCATTATATATTTTATTTATTATTAATTAACCAGGATTACATATTTATACATACATAAAATTTTAAATTCAATTCAAAAAATACAAGTGGTCTTATGGTTAAAGTGTTCACATATTTATTATTTATATAATTAATTAATTTTCTTTTATTCATTATATATTTTATCTATTATTAATTAACAAGGATTAAATATTTATACATACATAAAATTTTAAATTAAATTCAAAAAACAAAAGTGGTCTAATGGTTAAAGTGTTCACATTTTGTATTAGAGATAAAAGTTCGAGTCTCAATTTATGCGAATTTATAAATGATTGTGCATGTGGGTATGAGTGGGTGAATTTGTGGTCGATGTGGATGGCATGTGTGAGTCCCTACGTAGTGGGTATGAGTGGGTGAATTTGTGATTGATGGGGAAGGCCAAAAGTAAGGATAAAATGGCATGTATGAGTCCCTACGTAGTGAATATGAGTGGGTCTCTACGTAAACGGAGATAATATATAATGATGTTTAAAACTAAAAATTTAGGATGATCTCTACGTAAACGGAGATAATATATATAATGATGTTTAAAACTAAAAATTTAGGGTGATATCTACCAAATTTTTACACATTTTATATGAATTTCTCATCAAATTCTCACGCGTACAATTTTCTCTCTTTTCTCCTTAGGTTATGTCTTTCTTCAATCAACTCTCATTTCTCCTTAGGTATAGTTAACACGAGAATAGGAGGTGGGTGTCGACAACAGAAGAAAGACCAGAGGAAAATATTCGATCTTGATTTGAAGAAAAAATGGGAAGCGAATGAATACGAGGATTCGAAATTAAAAGGAAGTCGATGACTCTCTACCTCCGTGGATTCTGAAAAGTATTTATTTAAATTTAAAATCAATTAATTTTTTATTTTTACACATTTTATATAATTTTCTCATCAAATTCTCGCGTTACATTTGTCTCTCCTTTCTTCTTAAGTTTAGGTCTTTCTTAAATCGACACTCTTTTCTGTTTAGGTATATGTAGCACGAGAAGAGGAGGAGGGCGACGCCGACGTGACGGAGAAGGCCGACGATGATGCAACGGAGGAGGGCGACGATGACATAAGAGAGACATAGAGGAAAATATTTGATCTTGATTTGAAAAAAAAATGGGAAGCGAATGAAGACGAAGATTCGAAATCAAGAGGAAGAGGAGTATTCTCTGTCTCCGTAGATTTAGAAAAGAAAATAATTAATTTTTTTTATTTTTACACATTTTATATGAATTTCTCATCAAATTTGTCTCTCATTTCTCCTTAGGTCTAGGTCTTTTTTAAATTGACTCTCATTTCTCCTTAGGTATAAGTAGCACGAGAAGAGGAGGTGGGCAACGACGACGCGACGAAGGAGGGTGACGACGACGTAAGAGAGACCTAGAGAAAAATATTCGATATTGATTTGAAGAAAAATGGGAAGCAAAAGAAGACGAAAATTTGAAATCAAGAGGAACCCGATAATTCTCTTTCTCCAATGATTTAAATTTTTTTTATTATTAATTTTTTTTATAACAAAACCTAATAAGATATTTGGTAATAAAACTATAAATAAAATTATATTTTAATGAATAATATTAATATTTTAATTATTATATATATATATATATATAATACAAAAATATAATAAATAGATTATATATATATATATATATATATATATATATATATATATATAAATAATACAAAATATATTTAACTCTATATCAAATATTTTGATATGTTTTAAATAATTGATAAATATTTATTAATTTAATTTATAATATTATTGTAAATATATATATTTTTATACAAAATATTATAAAATTGAATTATTCTTTTTTAATAAAAATAATAATCTATGTCATTGTTTAACCAAAATAAAATTATATATATAATAATATTTAAGTATAAATATATTTATATATATATATAGTTTTGAAACAAGAGTTTTATGGTGTTGACATAAAAAAGATGATTCAATATTATTTTTTAATAGATATTTCACATATATTTTAATTAATATTTTGATTTTTAATGTATAATAATCTGTTTTTGAAATTTTTTAGAGAATATAATAGAAGTTGAATTAATTATGTACACAAGAGAAAAAATACAAACATATTTTTCTCAAATATTATTTTCGCCAATTTAAGATAATGTGATAATTCATGTTATTTTTTTTAAAATTAAATTAATAAAACGGAAAAAACTAAATATGTGAATAAATGACCATATTTGTATTATTTTATTTTAGTTGTATTTAAAAAAAGTTTCTATAAAAAAAATTATAATAAATTTGAGATTAGATAATTCACAAAAATATTAATAAAATTAGAAATGTGAAAGAATATATACACAATATGAAACCGTTAATATAATAGGAAATCGTTAATATATTACATAGTGTGATTCAATTATTTTAATATAAAAATTTTGATTTTTTTTTATAAATTTGTCCGTTTGCATCGCACGGAAATTATGCTAGTTATCATTAATGACAATAATCTTATTTTTATTCTGGGATGGTTTTATTTGGGATGAGAGTAACGGAGGAACTAATTCAACTTCCCAAAATAACTTACTCTACTATTCAAACTTGGTTTATTTATTTATTTATTATTTTTTTATATTTAAACTTATCATTATTATATATATATATATATATTTAAATTATTATTTTTATTAAAATATTTAAATTATTATTTTTATAAATTTGATTATTTATATTTAAATTAATATTTTAAATTATTATTTTTTATAAATTTGATTATTTATATTTTAATATATATTTAATTTTAATTATTATTTTATATAACTTTTTATTTTAAAAAATATTATATAAACGAGAATGGTTTAAATATTTTGAAAAAAACATTATAAAAAAAGCACGATCGTTCAAAGTGTCACCAAATAAATTGAAAAATAACATGATTAAGCATATGAGAAACAATAATTAAAACATAAGTAAAAAAATATTTATCAACTAACAAACATAACCTAAAATATAGTGTTAACGATTTTAAATATGTTCAAGAAAATCAATATTGGACGTTTTCAATTGGAGAAATATGATAATTTTATTACTAGTAAAATTTTGAGAAAGAGAAAAACTAACGAAGTTGTATTCGAATTGAGATAGATAACTCACTAAAGATTATAATTTGTGGGAGGTGTGGCCAAGAATTTTATACATGAATAATCACATTTAAATTTGTGAGAGGTGTGGCCAAGAAACGCAGTCAAAAATTATTTTGAGTAAAATTGTCAATAATTTATAGAAGAATAATTGTAATTATTTTTATAAATTATTAAATTATTATATATGGTTATGGTTAAAATATATTAGTATTTATTAATTATTTATGAGGATTGTAAGGTGAATATTTATTATAATATAATAAATAATAATTGAAATGTAAATGTATATATTAAAATTAAAATTATAATATTTATAAAAATAATAATTCAAAATATAAATAATAATGTAAATATATACATCAAAATATAAATAATCTAATTTATAAAAAAAATTAAATATTTTAATAAAAAAAGGTTAATTTAAATATATATATATAAAATAATAATTTTAAATATAAATAAATTAAAAAAATAAATAAATAAATAAAAAACTGTATTTGAATAGTAATGTAGGTTAGTTTGGCAATGAATGAAAAAAAGAATGTTAGTTTGGGAAGTTAAATATGAAACAAGATTAGTTTGGAAATTGGTTCAGTAGTATGAGACATGCCAAAAGTTAGAGCGCCTCTCAATATCCTAATAAGTCTGATTCTATTTAAATATTTAGATTGAGAAGAAAAAACTGAATGTCCTTATTTGATATGATTAGCAATGTAAATGAATTGAGTTTATAAATTAGAGTTCAAATTTGACTGGATTATTTTTTTACAAGTTTGACTTAACTATTTATCTACAAGTTTGACTTAACTCAAAAAGTTTAAACTAAAATTAAATTTTCAAACTCAAACTCGAGTTTAAACTTAAACGAAAATTTATTTTCAAAATAAAAATATCAAATTTTCATACATATACAACATTTAAAACATGACATTTCAAAATGTAAATATGAACAATCTATTAAAATTTTCAAAATATGATAATCTAAAAAACATAAACCATCCTAACTAATCAAAATTTTAAAATATTAAATTCCAAAATCAAATACAAAATTATATAAATTGTTTGAGCATTTAATATATTAATCTTTTTAAGTCACGTTCTTCAAGTATAACATCGTATAACACCTACATTCAATAATATGAAAGGTACAAACTTAAAAATAATTAATATAAAAAAATATATTAAAACAAATAATTAACATTTAACTTATTTTAATATATAGATACCAACAAAAATAAATTCGACCTATTTTTTATTTAATATTATTATATATATTTGAATTATTTAGGTGTAATATAACAAAAATCATTAACTTATTTATAGCAAAAATTTATTGATTTTTTATATATATTATATATTATTAATCTTGTAAATTCATTTTTTCTCGTAACATATAATATATACATTAACATTTTTTTATCTCTTCATATTATATATAAAATATATACTAATATTTTTATCTTCTTTTAATATTATATATAATAGATAAGTATGTATATGCATAACCTATTATGAACATGCTATATTAAAAACATCTATTTCTTTTTTATTAAATAATATTAACACTTTTAAATTTATAATTATGTAATTATTTAAGATGTGGGTGTAAATTTCAAGAATTTAAAAAAAGTGATCCATACAACAAAAGAGGACTATAATCTTTGGAAATAAGTACAACCTTTTTACTGGATTTCCCCGAAAATAATTAACTTCGAACAAATATTAATAAAATGTCTCAACAATGAACCCTTTAACCTAAGTTTCATGTACTCATTGTTTTCATTATCATCAACGAACAAATATTAATAAAATGTCTCAACAATGAACCCTTTAACTTAATAAGTTTCATCTACTCATTGTTTTCCATCAATGTGTATAATCTAACTCAACACAAAGAATAAAAAAGAAAATGATGTTTCAAAATAATAATAAGAAAAAATTCTACATATACACACTCAATTAGCTTATTTTCAGAACCAACTTCTACCACAAAGTGAACGGAATTCTTGTTAGGATATATCTTCTTCAACATAGAGAAGAAATGAAAAGCCATTATCTCTAACATGTATTTCTGTATGTAGTATTATTTTGGTAGAGCTCAATCTCGGAGCCATGGTTAAGAAGTCTTCCACTATCTGTATATTTAACAGTAAGTTCCTCTGTATCCACATCCGTTTGTTGCTGTTGATCCATCATGTTCATCATCTTCTACGAATTATGGCAATTGAGTCCAAGTCCTTTAGCAACTCTTGAGGAATTATTCTATCCTCGAGCATGCTTACAACTGAAGACATGGTTTGTCTGGCAGTAGCCGTGACATTGGTGCAAATCAGAGCTATATTGGTCATCACCATCGCCTCGTCTGGCTTGAAATCTAGTCCTAACTTTCGATCTACCAGATTTGCAAGACTTTCATTTTCTCTCAAAACATGTACCTAATTGAGAAAAAAACAGAATTATCCATCAAACTTATTTAGTAAAATAAGGGAAACACATATTTACATAATCAAGAAGGCAGAAATATTCCTCCTCTGGTCTATAAAGCTGTGTTACATATCCCACTGACAGAGCAACAATTCCTAAACTATAAACATCTACTTTGTAAGTTAAATAACCATGCATTGCATACTCGGCTTCCATGTATCCGCTGCATAAATAATCCAAAATTATTATTGTATGCCTTAAGATTCTTCATCTTAAATAAACTTTTGAGGATCTGTTACATATATTAGGGTTTGCATGAACAATTTGAAAAATATTCGTCAACAATAAATGTGACTTCCATATTAGTTAGTGTGGTGCCGAGTCATTCAACTAAAAATATATGAATGCATTTCCTATGTACAAGGGCGGAACTAAGATTTGGAATCTACTTGGACTAAAAGTTTTTCATAAAATATACCGAGTGATAATAAAATGAAGGAAAAAACAAAATCTACCTAGTTTACTGTGACGGTTGTCCTTTAGTGACAGGAAACAATCAATAACGACGACATATCTCGTCGTTATTTACCTCATTATAATGTTAGTTATATACAAAATACTTTGGGTCAACCGGATTACAACTCAAGTAGCCTTATAGGTAGATCCTCCTTATCTCTACCTGATTTCACTTATACAGGTTACAGAAAAAAACAAGAATTAATAGAAAATAAATTAAGACAAGATTTGTCCTAAACACATTTAAAGAAAATGATCTCTAGTAATTGACACAACCATCACTCTTTACCTCAATACTCAGGTGAGCCAGTGTTTAAACCCGTCTACCAACGGGCGCGTAATTATTATTATTTTAAGATAAATATGTTACTAGATAATTATTAGAAACTAGATTAAGATTTATTATTATTATTTTGTGATACCAGAATGTTCAAAACAGCTAGTTTGCGCACACATTGACTAATCCCTAGGGATGACTAATCCCTAGGGAAGATGCACTTAATCGTACTAGAGTCCTCATGAAAGAGGTAAGTTCCTGAGGCCAAGCATCTTTCCATATAGTAATCTGGTCTGTAGATTTATTATTAGAAGTTCTTCAGTTTAGATTAGCCTACAACTATAAGGAATGTCTCCATATCTTTAGGAGGGTGACATGCACAACACTAACTTTTTTTCCATGATGTTGATGTAGAAATGAGACAGGAGACATAGAAAGTAGACTCATAAATTAAAGTGTTTTCAAAACCCCTATTATATTTACGTGTATAATAAGTTTGTTGATTAGAAAACTAACTAAGTCCCGGCAACAATACTGCTTAGGTGGGTATTCTCCTCTTCATTAAGTTTGGGCCAGACCAAAATCAGATATCTTGGGATTAAGATCCTTATCAAGCAACACATTTGTAGCCTTGATGTCTCTATGGACAATCTTTAGCCTTGATGTCTCTATGGACAATCTTTAGTCTTGATTCTTCATGGAGAAAAGCCAGACCACAAGCTAAGCCAATACAGATCTTATACCTTGTTAACCAAAAGATTAATATGGAGAAATTGTTATCATGACCTGTTTAATTATTTTATTTATGTTCAACTATTAGTTACTATTTACTAGGGTAGCAAACTTTGTTCTAAAAAATAAATACCTTGTAAACAAGACCAAAACCACATTCTCCAATCTTGTTAGCAGTATCAAAATTGTTTGTAGCAGCTTCAATTTGCCTCAACGAGAACAAATAAAAATCCTTTAGATCTGTGCAAGGAAACTTAAGAAACATTTCTAAGAAACTAAGGATAAAATATCTGCAAAAGCACAAATGTAACATGTTATTAGCGTTTTGAATGTAAGCGGAAGACTATGACTGTCATGCTAGTTCTCCTTGGTTCAAAAAATAAATGTAACCAGTTACACAAATATCAATGTACATACTTTTAAATAGAATGAGATTGAAAGTACGGTAGATATAGCTAAAAACGATCTAAAAATCTCCCCTGAAAAATGAAATCATTGAAAATAGGAAGAAAGTTTGAAAAATCTATGCCAACTCCAATTTGTGTGGTACTTCCAAACAAAGCATGGCATCAAGCATTGTCAGATAATCACTTTCAGCTAGACTAACATAATTAGATCAAATATTCACTGCCCAAAATTTAGGCTCAAAATTATTTTGTAAATAATACAACCAGTGCCCCCCTAAGTCGTCATACAATAGCAAGGACAAATACAAACCATTACCAAAAGTTGAAATTTGTTATGCACAAATGGGAAGCCTGACTTACTAATCTTGCAGACTAATATAGAATGAACCTTCTTATGGTAAGTAATATCATAACACAATCGCCTCATAGATATTGTTTTGGGCATAACTTATATAGTTGAATATGGTAAATGTAATTTCATCAAAGTGAAACTTTACACTGTAAATCTCATTCATGAGACAGAATCCATAATATGTCAGTAAAATGGGAGTGATTCGTGCATTCATGCTCAACTCAGAACTATTTTCCAAGAGCTTAGATGTATTTTCAACTTAAAACAATATTGACATGTGGGTCATCATCCATGAAATTCCCGGTGCTACTAAACGCCCAGTTACTTCCTCTGCAGAAATCTGCTGGCCCGCCTCGATCTGTATCCCTTTCATACACAATTTATATACAAGGAATTCAAAGCTGAAAGAGAACAGCAAAAGAACATTGCGGTTCATAAGATTGAAAAAACAAAATGTACGAGCTTGCAAAACATACCGATTGGACACGGAAAGATTCTCAAGCATGAAGTAGTTTCACTAGAATGACAAAGTCAAATGATAACATCGATTAGTCAATTAAGGATTCAAAATTCCTTAATAGAACAATGTAATGCTTGTCATATAGTTGAAGTATTGAAACTTACTGTGTTAAAAATGTTCCACCTCTTCCACCTATTAGTTTATTCATCTAATAGATTGTCATATAATATTCAACTTACAGTATTTCAAGGTTTTTCAAATTAGTAATGGGTGGAAATAGTGATTCAGTTCCATTTATATCACTTATTCTCCTGAAAATCATTGAACAAAAGCAAGTATAATTATCCAGCTCAACAGTATAATAAGAGTAGACTGTAGATATTGATGAGCTTCAAAGAGATTACAAGCCTTTCATATTTGTTAATGCAGAGATTACATTAGGGATTGAACCCTCCAAACCACTAGCCTGAATTAATCTGCATTTTTAAAAGTTTTTATTTCAAAAACATATCAGATTGAAAGAAATATGAATAGATAAAGTTGAGATTTTAGAATCTAACAATTTACTGAGATATCTCAAGCCAGTTCTGGATGAAATTAGGTATCTTCCTGTGAATAAATATCTAAATTGTCGATCAATCAACAAAACAACATCCTTGCACAATATTTTCTACAAGATTCTCATACTTCTAGACGGAAAGAGTAATTTCAAAGCTCACAACGAATATTGATTGGATTATTATTAGAAGACGATGATCTTGCGAAAATTTTATTCTTACAAACTTAACATTAAAAAATAGTAATTTTAGAGAAGAAGATATTCGTTTTAACAAAAAAAACTATAAAAATGTTCCACCTCCTTCCTCCACTTATAGTTTATTCATCTTCTTCTATAATGCGCTCTCAGGATCATTTTGGACCTCCTCTATCTAGACTCTCAACCTTCTCCTCCAAATTAGCACATGATTCCTTATCAGAAGAAATGAGAGTCAAAATGAAGGAGGGTCCAAGATGATCCTAAGGAGTGCAGTAGTGAAGAATCTGAATTGCAGTAATGAAGAATCTTCTTCGTCTTGCTTTATCGGCCTGAGCTACAACTCGATTGCGTGGTGTCTTAGTCGGATGAGGGTTTCGAGAATTTGCGCCGAGTGATTTGAAGAGGTGCTGGTTAGTTATAATTTTGTCTCTTCATTCTCTCCATTTGTCTCTTCATTCTCTATTATTATAAAAGTAATATATATATATATAGAAATATAACTTCCGTAATTATTATTTTAATAGAATTTATAGCACAAAATCAAACAATAAAAATATGTGAATATTAATAATTAATATTATTATAAAAAATGAGCATTTAGCTTGTGCAAATAATATAAAAAACTTTAAAAAAAAATTACGGATAACATTTTTTATTTTATTTTTAACCGTTTTAAATTTATGTTTGGTCAACCCACAATCCGACCCAAATATCCATTTAATCAACATCATTATATATTAGTCAATTAAAAAGTTAAACTTATATTAATAATAAAACGTCCCGCGTTTATCAAATTTGGTGTTGAATTTAAAATATAAAGTCTTAGTAGCCTAGTTGGTTAAATAGTTGTAATTGTTTTATTATGTTGCAAGTTCGAAACATACCTTTAGTATTTTTAATTTTATTTTTAACCGTTTTAAATTTAAAGGCGGGTCAACCCACAATCCGACCCAAGTATCCAAATTAACCACAGCTCTCGACCCGACAATCCAGACACTTTAAAAATTAAGCATCATTATATATATATATAGATTAGTTAGTTAAAAAGTTAAACTTATATTAATATTAAAACGTCCCGCGTTTATCAAATTTGGTGTTGAATTTAAAATATAAATTTTTAGTAGCCTACTTGGTTAAAGAGTTGTACTTGTTTTGTTAGGTTGCAAGTTCGAAACGTACTTTTAACATTTTTAATTTTATTTTTAACTGTTTTAAATTTAAAGGCGGGTCAACCCACAATCCGACCCAAGTATCCAAATTAACCACAGCTCTCGACCCGACAATCCAGACACTTTAAAAATTAAGCATCATTATATATATATATATAGATAGATAGATTAGTTAGTTAAAAAGTTAAACTTATATTAATATTAAAACGTCCCGCGTTTATCAAAATTGGTGTTGAATTTAAAATATAAATTTTTAGTAGCCTACTTGGTTGAAGAGTTGTACTTGTTTTGTTAGGTTGCAAGTTCGAAACATACTTTTAACATTTTTAATTTTATTTTTAACCGTTTTAAATTTAAAGGCGGGTCAACCCACAATCCGACCCAAGTATCCAAATTAACCACAGCTCTCGACCCGGTAATCCGGACACTTTAAAAATTAAGCATCATTATATATATAGATTAGTTATTTAAAAAGTTGAACTTATATTAATATTAAAACGCCCCGCGTTTATCAAATTTGATGTTAAATTTAAAATATAAAGTATTTGTAGCCTAGTTGGTTAAAGAGTTGTTTGTTAGGTTGCAAGTTCGAAACATACCTCTAGCATTTTTAATTTTATTTTTAACAGTTTTAAATTTAAAAATGGGTCAACCCACAATTCGACCCAAGTATCCAAATTAACCACAGCTCTCGACCCGGAAATCCGGACACTTTAAAAATTAATCATCAATATATATATATATATATATATAGATTAGTTAGTTAAAAAGATGAACTTATATTAATATTAAAACGTCCCGCGTTTATCAAATTTAGTGTTGAATTTAAAATATAAAGTATTTGTAGCCTAGTTGGTTAAAGAGTTGTACTTCTTCTGTTAAGTTGCAAGTTCGAAACATACCTCTTCTTTTGTTAAGTTGCAAGTTCGAAACATACCTCTAGCATTTTTAATTTTATTTTCAACCCACAATCTGACTCAAGTATCCAAATTAACCACAGCTCTCGACTCGGCAATCCGGGACACTTTAAAAATTAAGCATAATCATATATATATATATATTTACAATTCTTGATAATATAATAACTCAACAATAATTATTAAAAATAAATAAATCAAATAATTAGTATTTTTTTTTAGCTATAAGAAAATTCAAAAAGAAGTTATGAAATAATATTTTCTATTATTATAATGAATTTAAACTTTTTGTAAGCATTTTAAACTAAAAACATAAATGTTTAAAAAAAAAATAGAGCATGATAGATACAACATTCATAGAGCCTCTCTTTTTCCATTAATTTCTCATCTCCTCATATTACTTCAACACACAAATTAATATCAAAATAGTCAACACTCTCTACATTAATTTATATCCCCTCAATTTGTTCAGTCTATTTTGAATTATAAAGTCTGTTGTTGGTTTGGTTTGAATTATAAAGTTATATTCAAAGGAGAAACTTTTTTTTGGGTTGTTTTTTTTGGTGGAGAATGAGAATCTTTTTTGTCATGAAGCTGTACCCTTTTCTTTAAGCAGTTGTTCTGAATCTGATATGTCGGAGTTTTCATCACTAATTCTATTTATGTCAACTTTACTTTCTTTAGTCCGAGGTCAACTATCAAGCAAAAGGATAATACTAAATGCAGGTAGTTTTTTACTCTAGAGTTAAGGTTATGAATCCTCAAAGAATATGATCTCGCCCCCAACGATGCAGTATAACAAAGGCGTGCTATGCTTATTTATTTTGACAGAAGCAAAAGGATTTAACTAAGATTATATAACATCTTACCAAATTTATATTATATTCAAGGAAAAAGGACACAAGGATTGCCTATTCTTCTCTATGCAAAATATTTTGCATAATCAAAGTAAGTGCAAGATCCATACATGTACTTTGTATTGGACAGGGAAGAATAATTTGCAGGAATTTCTCCACTTAATTTGTTGAAGCTAATATCTCTACAAAAAACTTATGAATTTGTGTGCATCATTTCCAAATAGAATTAATTATACATACAACATTTAAAATCAATCAAGAAAAAAGGTACAGATTATAATCAACTAACATTGAAAAATAGTAATTTTAGAGTAGAAGATATTTGTTTTAACAAAGAAACTATAAAATTGTTCATATTTTCATGTTTGATGATAAAGAAGCTGTTAACTCAGCACCGTCATCAAAAATTGCCCGAAAAAAGCAGCGTTTTCTTTTTTAAAAGGTCAATTTTTATATTAAAAAGAATGCAAAGATGCGTTCATGGATAAAACAAGAAACAAATAAAAACAGGAAAAGGGATAACAAAAATGTTAGATTCCTAGCAAATTGAAATAGTCTCATTTCGTGCAAACCCCCTTTCCTTGATGGATGTGAAAGCGTGGAGGAGGAAGCCTTTGATCCTTTTTTCCATAACTATTCTCTTCGAAAGTTCTTTAAGGGGATGGGCTTCCAATGCGTTGATGGACCAAAAAAGTCTTTAGCGAGATTGCAATGGAAAAGAATGTGGTTAATTGTCTCCTAGTTCTTACAACACAGGCAACACCTTTTGGCTATTTGGAATCAGTTCCTTTTGAGTCTATGAAAGTAATTACCCTATCGTGGATGGCTTATGAAGCAAAGAAATAAATTTTGGATGGGATCTTAGTTTTCCAGGTATCCTTCCAAGGGTAACTCGATGCAATGTCCTGAAGGGTCGAAAAATAAATGTGGCTAGTTTAGAAGGCAGGGGAACCAACTAGGGATAATTCGTCTTGAGCTTCCGAAGGCAACTTAACAAGCTAGAGCACCTCCTCAAGGCTAGCAAGTATGATTGCCTCGTCAGAAGATAAGCAAAGTGAAAAAGTAACCTTCCAACCAATACTATCACTTGTAGAAGTCTGTTATTCTTGCCTCTTTGTGTTAGAGACTTCGAAAAAGTCCTGAAATGTGCCAAAGAACTTGCCACTAGGGTGTCATGTGTCCATCTGAAAAAGTATCTTCTTATGTATATTTATAGTTTTGTATATGTATATAAATTTTGTGTATAAACTTAAAAAAATGAGACAAATAATCAAACAAATCCATCTGCGACTTTTCGTATTATCGACCACCTTCTACCCACACATTAATCATTTTTCTCCATTCGATTAGTCATTGTCAATCACACTACACTCAAACTTTGGGCATTTTGATTCAATTCTAACCATCATTTTCATTTTAATATTTATAATACCTTTCTAAAATTCAACAATTTTCTTAATCCATCATCAAACTCACGTATACATTTTAATCTTTATAATATTTCTCTAAAATCTGAATATTCACTTAATCTATCATAACACCCACTTATACCATCATTATTTTAATTTTTATAATATACCCTCTGAAATCCGTACCACCTAAGACTCAGAAAATTTTGTCTCAAATTTAAAATATGAACATTTTAACCTGATTGTTAAATTTAATTTATAAGTTTATTTATATATATATATATTTGTATATAAACTAATAAGAGAGAAAAATAATAATTTCCTTTTATTTAAATATATCATGAGTTAATAAATAGATGTTACAAAATTTATAAGAAATTAATATAAAATTTTAAAATTGTATAAACACAATAACATTATTTTATCAAATTTTAAATTGAATTTAAATATAAATTATTATTAACTTAATTAGTTCTATATATCAAACTTTATATTAAATTTAAATATAAATTATTATTCGTTAATTAAAAAGTTAAACTTTGTGTCTCAACAATGAACCCTTTAACCTAAGTTTCATCTACTCAACACAAAGAATAGTAAGAAAAAACTCTACCTATACACACTCAATTAGCTTGTTTTCAGAACTGACTCCTACAACAAAGTGAATGGAATTCTTGTTAGGATATGTCTTCTTCAACATAGAGAAGAAATGAAAAGCCATTATCTCTAACATGTATTTCTGTATGTAGTATTATTTTGGTAGAGCTCAATCTCGGAGCCATGGTTAAGAAGTCTTCCACTATCTGTATATTTAACAGTAAGTTCCTCTGTATCCACATCCGTTTGTTGCTGTTGATTCATCATGTTCATCATCATCAGTTTACGAGTTATGGCAATCGAGTCCAAGTCCTTTAGCAACTCTTGAGGAATTATTATGTCCTCGAGCATGCTTGCAACTGAAGACATGGTTGGTCTGGCAGTATCCGTGACATTGGTGCAAATCAGAGCTATATTGGTCATCACCATCGCCTCGTCGGGCTTGAAATCTAGTCCTAACTTTCGATCTACCAGATTTGCAAGAGTTTTATTTTCTCTCAAAACATGTACCAAATTGAGAAAAAAAACAGAATTATCCATCAAACTTATTTAGTAAAATAAGGGAAACACATATTTGACTTACATAATCAAGAAGGCAGAAATATTCCTCCTCTGGTCTATAAGCTGTGTTACATATCCCACTGACAATTTCTAGAGCAACAATTCCGAAACTGTAAACATCTACTTTGTCCGTTAAATAACTATGCATTGCATACTCGGCTTCCATGTATCCGCTACATAAATAATCTAAAATTATTATTGTATGCCTTGAGATTCTTCATCTTAAATAAACTTTTGAGGATCTATTACATATATTAGGGTTTGCATGAACAATTTGAAAAAGATTCGTCAACAATAAATGTGACTTCCATGTTAGTTAGTGTGGTGCTGAGTCATCCAACTAAAAATATATGAATGCATTTCCTATGTACAAGGGAGAAACTAAGATTTGGAATCAACTCGGACTAAAAGTTTTTCATAAAATATACCAAAACAAAATCAACCTAGTTTACTATGACGGTTGTCCTTTAGTGACAGGAAACAATCAATAACGACGACATATCTCGTTGTTATTTACCTCTTTATAATGTTAGCTATATACAAATACTTTGGGTCAACCGGATTACAACTCAAGTAGCCTTATAGGTAGATCCTTGTCTCTACCTGATTTCACTTATACAGGTTACAGAAAAAACAAGAATTAATACAAAATAAATTAAGACAAGATTTGTCCTAAACACATTTAAAGAAAATGATCTCTAGCAATTGACACAACCATCACTCTTTACCTCAATACTAGGTGAGCCAGTATTGACGTCCCTTTAAACCCGTCTACCAACCTCTTTTGGGTCGTAATTATTATTATTTTAAGATAAATATGTTACTAGATAATTATTAGAAACTAGATCAAGATTTATTATTATTATTTTGTGATACCAGAATGTTCTAGTTTGCGCACACCTTGACTAATCCCTAGGGAAGATGCACTTAATCCAGATATTTTGGATGAAAATCGTACTAGAGTCCTCATGAAAGAGGTAAGTTCCCGAGGCCAAGCATCTTTCCATCTAGTACTCTGGTATGTAGATTTATCATTTGAAGTTCATCAGTTTAGATTAGCCTACAACTACAAGGAATGTCTCCATATCTTTAGGAAGGTGACATGCACAACAATAACTTTTTTTCCATGATGTTGATGTAGAAATGAGACAGGAGACATAGAAAGTAGACTCATAAACTAAAGTGTCTTCAAAACCCTATTATATTTACGTGTATAATAAGTTTGTTGATTAGAAAACTAACTAAGTCCCGGCAACACTACTGCTTAGGTGGGTATTCTCCTCTTCATTAAGTTTGGGCCAGACCAAAATCAGATTTCTTGGGATTAAGATCCTTACCAAGCAACACATTTGTAGCTTTGATGTCTCTATGGACAATCTTTAGTCTTGATTATTCATGGAGAAAAGCCAGACCACGAGCTAAGACAATACAGATCTTATACCTTGTTGACCAAAAGATTAATATGGAGAAATTGTTATCATGACCTATTTTAATTATTTTATTTATGTTCAACTATTAGTTACTATTTACTAGGGTAGCAAACTTTGTTCTCAAAATGAAATACCTTGTAAACAGGACCAAAACCACCTTCTCCAATCTTGTTAGCAGTATCAAAACTGTTTGTAGCAGCTTCAATTTGCCTCAACAAGAACAAGTAAAAATCCTTTAGATCTGTGCAAGGAAAGTTAAGAAACATTTCTAAGAAACTAAGGATAAAATATCTGCAAAAGCAAAAATGTAACATGTTATTAGCGCTTTGAATGTAAGCGGAAGGCCATGACTGTCATACTAGTTCTCCTTAGTTCAAAAAATAAATGTAACCGATTATACAAATATCAATGTACATACTTTTAAATAGAATGAGATTGAAAGTACGGTAGATATAGCTAAAAACGATCTAAAAATCTCCCCTGAAAGTTTGAAAAATCTAAATAGGAAGAAAGTTTGAAAAATCTATGCCAACTCCAATTTGTGTGGTACTTCCAAACAAAGCATAGCATCAAGCATTGTCAGATAATCACTTTCAGCTAGACTAACATAATCAGATCAAATATTCACTGCTCAAAATTCTTTTGTAAATAATACAACCAGTGCCCCCTAAGTCATCATACAATAGCAAGGACAAATACAAACCATTACCAAAAGGTGAAATTTGTCAGGCACAAATGGGAAGCCTGACTTACTAATCTTGCATACTAATATAGAATGAACCTTCTTATGGTAAGTAATATCATAACACAATCTCCTCATAGATATTGTTTTGGGCATAACTTATATAGTTGAATATGGTAAATGTAATTTCATCAAAGTGAAACTTTACACTGTAAATCTCATTCATGAGACAGAATCCATAATATGTCAGTAAAATGGGAGTGATTCGTGCATTCATGCTCAACTCAGAACTATTTTCCAAGAGCTTAGATGTATTTTCAACTTAAAACAATATTGACATGTAGGTCATCATCCATGAAATTCCCGGTGCTACTAAACGCACGCCCTGTTACTTCCTCTGTAGAAATCTGCTGGCCCGCCTCGATCTGTATCCCTTTCATACACAATTTATATACAAGGAGTTCAAAGCTGAAAGAGAACAGCAAAAGAACATTGCGGTTCATAAGATTGAAAAAACAAAATGTACCTCGAGCTTGCAAAACATACCGATTGGACACGGAAAGATTCTCAAGCATGAAGTAGTTTCACTAGAATGACAAAGTCAAATGATAACATCGATTAGTCAATTAAGGATTCAAAATTCCTTAATAGAACAATGTAATGATTGTCATATAGTTGAAGTATTGAATCTTACTGTGTTAAAAATGTTCCACCTCCTCCACCTATTAGTTTATTCATCTAATAGATTGTCATATAATATTCAACTTACAGTATTTCAAGGTTTTTCAAATTAGTAATGAGTGGAAATAGTGATTCAGTTCCATTTATATCACTTATTCTCCTGAAAATCATTGAACAAAAGCAAGTATAATAAGATTAGATATTGATGAGCTTCAAAGAGATTACATTAGGGATTGAACCCTCCAAACCACTAGCCTGAATTAATCTGCATTTGTAAAAGTTTTTGTTTCAAAAACATACCAGATTGAAAGAAATATGAATAGATAAAGTTGAGATTTTAGAATCTAACAATTTACTGAGATATCTCAAGCCAGTTCTGGATGAAATTAGGTATCTTCCTGTGAATAAATATCTAAATTGTCGATCAATCAACAAAACAACATCCTTGCACAATATTTTCTACAAGATTCTCATGCTTCTAGACGGAAAGAGTAATTTCAGATTAACCCATTTAACATAACTTGAACAAAGCTCACAACTTGGTAAGAATATTGACTGGATTATTTATTAGAAGACGATGATCTTGCAACAATTTTATTCTTACAAACTTTAACATTAAAAAATAGTAATTTTAGAGAAGAAGATATTTGTTTTAACAAAAAAAACTATAAAAATGTTCCACCTCCTTCCTCCACTTATAGTTTATTCTTCTTTATGTCTTCATTAATGCGCTTCTCAGGATCATTTTTGACCTCCTCCATATAGACTCTCAACCTTCACCTCCATATTAGCACATGATTCCTTATCAGAAGAAATGAGAGTCAAAATAAAGGAGGGTCAAAGATGATCCTGAGGAGTGCAGTAATGAAAAATCTTCTTCCTCTTGCTTTTTTCGGAGAGGATTTGCGCGAGTAATTTGAAGAGGTGCTGGTTAGGGTTATAATTTTACATTCGCCATTTGTCTTTTTATTCTCGCCATTTGTCTCTTCATTTTCTAGCTTTCATAATTATTATTACTTTAATAGAATTTATAGCACAAAATCAATCAATAAAAATACGTGAATATTAATAATTAATATTATTAACAAAAATTTAAAATAAAATATTATTTTTTAAAAATTTTGCTAGTACTTTACAGTTTTTTAAAATTAATTATTGTAACCCACATGAAGCTCCCTCCGTAGCTTAGCACACGTGTCATCCGACATGTGGCAATACGAGGAATCACAAGAAAGGGTTAAAAATTCGATTTCAAATAACTATTTCAAAAGAAAATAAATAATTGGTCAGAATAACATTATGCAAATGTGGTAATAAATATGTAACAATTATTCGGTGTGCCATGTGAATAATTGGACTATCCAAAGATAACCAATTGTTTGACAGGAATTATTATTAATATTTGATTACTACAAAAGAGTACCGTTTGCAAGTTATTATTTAATTTCCAAAGACTAAATATTAATGTTGCGTTTGATATCTTATGATGGGACGTACCATTATTTTGAATTTATGTGATTATTAAAATTTTGTGAGTATGGTTGTTCATTTGTTTTGTTATCTAATTAAGTTAACACTTCTGCTTATACGGATTTTTTCTTGTCAACATTTTAAGTTCATTTTATGTGATTAAATTTTATTTAAGGCGTGTCTAGAATTTGTTAAAAAAAAATTAAGAATTATATCTAAAAGGGTTAAAATTGCTAAGGTTATTATTAGAATAAAGATTTCACAAGAAATACACCATATGTTTTATTTTATTTCAAAATTAAATGCATTAAAGTTAGAGTTACACTAATGTATTCTCATGCATCTAATTTGGATTTTCTTATTCACACTTAAGTTAATTGATGTGAATTGCAGTTGCCTAAAATGAGACTTAGTCTCTATATGAACTCACATCATATTGTGTGTAAAAAAATAAAAGATTGAAACAAAAATAACATAAATAATGTTAACTTAGCAAATAACTTAAAAGATAATAAAAAAATGAAGTTGTAAGAATTGCAGATGTTGTACCTAAAAGAAAATTACTAAAGAAAGTGGTAAATAAAAGAATACATATTATATATTTTTTTTTGTTCTAAGAGTAATTTAACTTTAGTATTCATACACATTTGATGGTAAACTTCATTATTACTATCTAAAGTAAATGTGTTGATGTACGGTTGAGTTAGTTGTCAAAAGTTAATTAATGGTGAAAAAAACATCGGTGTGGGCATTCACAATTCATATTAAGGATGAAGAAATAAAGAACTACTTTAGATACTCTTTATTTAAAAACAAACATTTATGAAATATCTTCATGTAATTGCTTCATTTGGAAGGAAGAATTAAGAATTACAACTTATATATGGAATAAAGATTCAACTAAAACAACTAGTGAATTCTTTTGGGGTTGTCCAATTAAGATCAGGTCTTATGGGTCTAAATAAAATAAACTAGACTAAAGAATTTCTAGATGTTAATTATTGGATATTCTGAAAGATCTAAAGACAAATTTAGTCTCATAAGTACTTCAAGATTAGCCTTGAAAATAAATAAATACAAAAGACTCCTTAAATAAGAGTCTAATGTATACTCAAGATTATATGAATCAAGAAATTAAGTATATTTATGATGTTGGACAAATATTTAAAGGATCCTGGTTTGGATCATTAAGAAAGCAACTAAACAAGTAATGTGACATTTTAATAACAAAACATTACATACTTATATAGTGAAATCGAATCGGATAGAGATCATTTGGTATTTTGATTCGAATTTTGTTGGATACCAAAACAGTTGGAAATTCGTGCCACATAGTTTTGGTTTAATTATTAGTTTAAAAAATTAATTATTGTAAGAGTGTTAAGAAGACACTGGAATTCTTTCGACATGATGGCAGAATTTATTAAGTGTTTTGTGGCATCCAATTAAAGAATTTGACTGCAAAATTTTATCATGGGGTTGCAAATTATGAATGATATAGAAAGATCACTAAAGATATTACGTGACAATAATTTGCAGTTCTTTTACTTTAAGAGTAATATGAGTTTGACTAAGTCGAACTATTTGGAAAATAAAGAATTCAGAATGTTTACTTATCTATTGAGCATATTTGGACAAACTCTAAAATTACGGATCAATTCTCTACATATTTTCTATCTGAGATCTTTCATGAATATATTGTTCATATGGATATTGCATATTTAGATGATATACAGATTTAGTGCGAGTTTGTATTATGATGCTTGTATAGATATAATTTGGAATTTATGTGCACATTAAAGAATCAGTTTCTAAAGAAATTAAAGATTTAGTTTTTAAAGAAATCAAGATTATAAAGTTATTCAGAATGATCTCTATAATAAATAATGGAGGACCAGTTGGTATTAGACATGTTAAAGATCACACTACATTTTAATCCACACTATACACCCATGTTTAATCTATGTCATTTGATTGTATTGACATATGTGACTATTGAGGGTTTAGTTACGAACTAATGTAACAAAAATCATTTTAATCCTATATTGATATAATTGATGGACGAGATTGATATAGATGTATTTGGAAAGGATAACAATATTCTGAGCTCTTAAGATTATAATATACAATTTAAGGAAATATTATATGACCCAAGTGGGAGATTGTTGGAATTATTTCCAATATTTGGGTACATATATTATTTAATAATTACTGTTATCATAATAAAGATTAAAGCCCACTTAAAGAAGTGATTTATTAAAGTATAAAGATTATGGGGCTTATTTAAACATTTATAATAAATGTGGAGATTATTTGTGTAGAAGTAGAAATACCATTTATTATTTCGTTGATGGGCCGAATAATAAATGGGTATATTAAGGCTAAGTCCCCAACCCATATAGAGCCTACCCGTTTTGTTTCTCTCATCAGACAAAAGGTTTCAGTTCATCTCTCAAGAACACTCAAGAAGGCTATCGATATAGGGTTGGAAGACTTAAACCCCACTCACATCAGACATTCCGATCCAGATCCAAATCCAGAACAAGAAGATCCACATTCCGATCCAGGTTCAGATTCAGAACAAGAAGATCCAAGATCAGGAGAAGATCAAGAAGAAGAGAATAACGAATAACGACTTAATGAACCGTTTTTCATTCCAGATTCAGGTACGTTTCCGCAACTTATGTTTATCTCAATTTATTGACATAGAGTATTAAAGATTATAGAATTAAAGAATAAAAATTTAGATTAAAGATTCTAACACGGATATGTCAGCATGATGAAGCAAAGATCGGAAATGTCGGCATGATGGGGCGAGGACCGGAAATTTCAGCATGATGGGGCGAAGATCAGAAATGTCGGCATGATGGTGGGAAGACCGGAAATGTCGGCATGATGGCGGGAAGACCAGAAATGTTGGCATGATGGGAAGATGTGGCAAAATGGTCTAAAGTTGTGGGCAACGTCGTGACCCACGTCCAGTAGCAATTTCTAGGCGGTTTTCCCACTCCATTAGTTGGTTATTTTCCTAGGCACTTGTTTATTTGGCTATATATATCCCATGAGATACACAAAACATTTTGTTAGATTTTTGGGTAGAAAAATATTCTCCACGAGTGAGAGTCTTTTGTGTGTAAGCATTGAGAGATTATAGCACTTTGTAATTTGTATTTGTGAGTGAATATAAATTTCAATGTTGGGTTCACCCGTAATTGTGTGTTTCTCTTATCTTCACACTTTATAGACGGTTGTGCAATTGGCAGATTGTTTTGTTGCGCGAAGCAAGCAACACTTGGGGTGAAAAAGTTGAATACTTTCCGCTGCGTGCGACTATGATGTGATTTTAATGTGCGTTTGTGGCGATAACAGTAATTTTGTTGGTGGGTTTAGGGTTTAGGGATGATACTCTTTAAATGTATAAATTTGATTCTCGGTATCATTTCGAGTGATAATGAGATCATTAACATATAATTAACAATCCAAATATTTTCTTAAAATCCTAATTTTATAAACAAAAGTAGGTTTCGAAGAATACCTTACGAATCCTCCTGGTATAAAACAGGAGTCAATTCGGCTGTATCAGGTTCTCGGAACTTGTTTTAAGCCAACACGACATTTTCAAGTTTTTAAGCCTTATGTCTTCTCATTTTTTCTCAAATCCTTTAAGTTGTTCCATCAATATTTATTGATCTATTTTTTCATTTAAAATGCTCTCTTGACATTAAATATGTATATATTCCAACCCTTTTGAGTTGTCATTACTATTGCAAGTCTTATTGTGTCCCATCGTACAACATGTGCAAACACTTTGGTATAGTATATCTCTTGTTTCTGATAATAACCCTTGACAACCAGTTTTGCCTTGTAATTTTATATATTACCAAACTCATTAAAGTTTAGTTTTAATTACTAATTTAACTCCAATTTGTTTTGCATACTTAGACATATCATTCTTCTCAATTGCTTAAATTCAATATTTCATTATTTCAAGTCATTATTTATTTTTAGCAGATTTTTAAAAATTGTTGGATCTAATGTGGCATATAAGGTCAAATTAATAACATCTTCATCATATAAACCCAAAACCAATAGCATAGTCTTCTAGCCATGCTGGAGCTCTCTCTGATTTCTTCCCTATACAGGTAACAAAAAGAGTTGGACTACTTGATGTTTCTTCTTCAACTAATATTCGTGTAATTAAACTAAATGATTCTTCCTCAACATTCTGATATTCTTCACTACCATATATTTCAATACTAAATTTATCATCATGATTTTCTTTCAAATTATAATATAGTTATACATTTTTTTTATGATTGCTCCAATCCCACCTTTCATTTTCTTTAAATAGGATCCTGCCTTTGATTCATTGATAACTCTAAGAAAACACATGTGGATCTCTTATCATCTATTTTGACACTTTTTGATCTTGTACATAAATATAAGTTTTGCAACCAAAATTTCTAAAATAACTTACAGAAAGTTTGTTACCACCCAAAACTTATTTTTAACTTAGGAACATAATACACTTAAGAGATGATTTGATTGATTCTCCCAACTCCAAATTGAACACTTCATTTTCCTTTAACAACAAACCTTATGTCATTCCCTAGTTTTATTGAGGGTGTGAAACTCGAATCAAATTGTAAGAACCATTATGGATTTCTAAACATGTGAACATCCATAATCAATGTATCACCCACTTTCAATCTTATTTTTCCGAGTCACAATAGTGGCCATAAAGAGAATGTCTTTTTCATCTAGTTCAGCATATTAAGCATTTTCTTTTCAATTTAAACATTTCGAAGCAAAATGTCCAAGTTTGTGACCATTAAAACACTAAATTACTTATTCTAAAGAGGAAAGTTTTGCTAAGCAAAAATCTAGAGAAAATTGGCTTTCATTAGGAGACAATAATACTTCTTTCTTCTATAAAAAATGTTCATCAAGAAATTTCAGAAATCAGGTCCTGAGGCTCACAAACTCAAATGAAGATGTTTTACAGGGACAAAAGGCAGTTCATAAGGAAGCAATAAGTTTCTACAAAGAGCTGATTGGAACAGAAACGAGCACAATAATAGAGGACAGTCGAAGATTGCTTCAACAGATTGTGCAAAAGAAAATCAGTGAAGAAAGTGGTAATCAATTGATTACAAGAGTAAATATGGAAGAAGTCAGAAAAGCTGTGTTTTTGATGAAAGGAGATAAAAGCCCAGGGCCAGATGGTTTCAACGCGAACTTCTTCAAAAAAAACTGAGAAATATTGGGTAAAGATATAAGCGAAGGGGTTTTGGAATTCTTCCAAAATAGGAAAATGTTGAAGCAATGGAACGTCATAGTGTTGAATTTGATTCCTAAGAATTCAATTCCGGAAAAAATTCAGGACTTTCATCCTATTTCATGCTGCAATGTTATTTACAAAATTATTTCAAAAATTATTTCGCAACGTTTGAAAACAGTTATTGATAAACTTGTAGGATTAGGGCAATCAACATTTATTCTTAAACGCTCTATTTCCCATAACATCATACTCATGCAGAGCTTATTGAATGGATATGGCAAAAAAACATATCACCACACGTGGCTTTCAAAATTGACATCAAAAAAGCTTTTGACTCGATTAGATGGGATCAATCCACGAATTCCTCCTTGCTGCAGGTTTTCCAATTATTTTCATTGATTGGATTATGCAATGTGTTTCCACTCCTCACTTTGTTATGAGCGTGAATGGTATTCATGGAGGCTTTTTCAAGGGTGAAAGGGGAGTAAGTCAAGGAGACCCTTTATCTCCTTACCTATTCGTCTTAATAATGGAAATTCTTGACTGTATTTTAAAAATGCTTCTGAGAAGTCATCATTTCAAATTTCACCCGTACTATAAAGAAGAAGCAATAACCCATATATGTTTTGCAGATGATCTATTTTTTGTGTCTTATGCGGATGTTGAATCTGTTAGTATAATCAAAGAAGCTCTAACAATCTTTTCGAGTATTATAGGTTTATACATCAATGAGGACAAAAGTCAGGCTTTCTATGCAGGGGTTAATGAAGAAAGGAAAGAAAACATTTTCAATATTATGGGAATCAAGGAAGGTGAATTACCAGTGAAATACCTTGGAGTACCCCTGTCATCAAAACAACTCTGATACAATCACTTTAGACAACTGGTAGAAAATGTTAGAAATTCTGTCTTGGGTTGGGCTACGAAAAAACTGTCTTATGTAGGTAGAATCGAGCTCGTTAAAAGAGTCATCTTTGAAATTATTGGTTACTGGGCACAACAAATAGTCATCCCAAAGAAAGTAATGGCTGAACTCTATAGAATAATGAGAGACTACATATGGAGAACACAAGACATAGGAGAAAAAAAAGTCAAATGGGAGGATGTTTGCACTCCCATAAAAGAAGGAGGACTAGGAATAAAAAGTTGTGTTGAATGGAACAAAGCCCTCACCATCAAGAGCTTATGGGAGTTGAAGTAAAAAGCGGACTCCCTATGGGTCAAATGAGTGCATACAAGATTTATGAAAGAAGAGAAGAGTATCTGGACACTAAGCATCAACGAAAGAATGACATGGTCATTGAAGAAAATCATAAAAACAAGAAAAAATGTCTTTCAAATGGTGAAAACCTCAATTGGAAATGGAAGTGGGGTACTATTCTGGCATGATCCTTGGCTGGATAATATTCCCATTATATTCAAAGAAGAAATGCAAGGAAACAGAGTTAGAAGAGAATATATCAAGTACTCATTTAGAGACGTCTATGAAGGTAGATTTGATTCACTTTTGAGGCTTATTACAGAAGGTGATAGAATCCTAAACCTAATAAGGTAGAAGCAACTCAATGAAAATAATGATGAAATATGCTGGAAAACAGAAAACAATGAGAAGTTTATTACAGGAAAGGCATGGAAATTGGTTAGAACAAGAGGACAGGAGGTAGATTGGCATAATGTGGTATGGTCTCCAAAGATTATTCTTTGTCACCAATTTATTCTCTGGCTGGTATACAGGAAAAAGGTTGACAACAAAAGACAGAATTCGAAAATATATAAACATTTTTGATATCAAATGTGTCCCATGTTCGGGAGTTTAGGAAAGCATAAACCATTTATTTGGGGAATGCTCTTTTATAATACAAATCTGTAGGATGTATGCTGCAAACATGAACATCATCAACTTTCCAAAAATATGGGAAGAAAACCAAGAGTGGATGAAGAATAAAGCAAAAGGAAGATCCTTTTATGTAAGTATGTTGAAATGCTACTTTGGAGCAGTAATCTACAATATCTGGAAAGAAAGAAATTCAAGAACTCACATTGGAAGAAGTAGAACCGCTGAAAATATTTGGAGAGATATAACTTCAGATAGAAATGCACTCATTCAATCCTGGAGAGCAATCGAAAGAAATGAAGAGAATAGAAAGTTCTGCCAGATATGGGATATATTTCGTTTGAGAATGTCACAAGTAGAATAAAAGTAAAAACGTTGTAAGCGCTAATTGATTATTGTTATTTTATGTATTTAATTATTGTTTCATTGTCAAATCTAGAAATTGTCTAGATCTGATCTTAAACTTTAGTATTTTTTTTCCCTCTTTTGAGTTTTTTTAATGAAATGGCACTAAGTCGTTTCCCCCCCCCCCCCAAAAAAAAAAAAACTAAATTACATATCTAATTTTCCCATGCCTTTAATATTTCTCTTCCTTGCATGTATTTCTTCCCCTTCCTCTCGAAACCTTCACTAGTGACCTTAAAGACTTGACCTTCTTCCTTCTCTAATTTCTTGAACTTTTGCTCCGATACGACAAGAGAGCTCTGAAGTTCATCAATGATCATATTTTAGTATCTCTAGCCTCTTCAGTGACCACCACAACATGCGTTAATCTCTCTGAAGTTCATCAATGATCGTATTTTAGTATCTCTAGCCTCTTCAGTGACCACCACACCATGCGTTAATCTCTCTGAAGTTCATCAATGATCATATTTTAGTATCTCTAGCCTCTTCAGTGTCCACCACAACATGCGTTAATGTTTCTGTGAAGCGTCTGCATTATCTTTTCAATCACCGTGCAATCTCTCCTTACTTATTCATTACTTCACATTTTGTTAGCCATAATAGTAACCCGAGCAAAATACTCATTTATCAACTCCGATTTCTTCATTTCTAAAATCTCGAAATCCCTGCGCAAAGAATTCAAAATGGATTGCGAATTTGCTCTTCAATGAGTTTCAAACAATTTTTGAGGTACTTCTATCAAGAATCTGCTCAAACGTTGGTCTGTTGATCACTTGATACACAATTCATCTATCGTTTGATACACAATTCATTTATTGTGTTTCACTCAAACTCATAGATTGATACTTGTTTTCTGAATTTCTCTATTCACACTTCTATTTTTGCTCAATACCAAGTATATAATCAAAATGATATAAAAATCTACACAATTTTTAAAAGAAATAACTAAAAACAAATAATTAGCAACTAACTAGCTAAACTTTATGAATAAAATAAAAAGACTAATTAAACTAAATTCATCCAACTTATTCAAATAACTAATAAATGTCACAGTCATGGGTTCTAATTGGCAGTCCATTAGGTATAGCCAGTAACAGGAAAGGAAGTTGAGTTTCCAAGCGAATCGGTACTCCTTGAGGTCATATGGGTGGAGTTCGAAGGGCCATGTATTGTGAACAACCTTGAAGGGGAAGTCACACAGGTGGGAGTACTCACCTTTCTAGAGGTGCCCAAAGAGATATCGCACTTGAAGTCGAAACAAGCTTGCCTTGTAGTCACATGGTAGGGCGGGGAATGAACAAATAAGTCTTCCTCGGTTGGGCAGACCCGCAGTGCTTCCAACCTTTTCTTTCCCGCCGCTCCTCCTAAAACATGAGAGTTTGTCGTCGCCTGCGCAGAAAAGGTCCACATCAGAGAGAGGGATCCCCAGTTGGACGCAGCATGCCGCAGAGATGTAGAGGACATTCAAAGCTGTATCAAGCCAACCAGTCCACAGTGTCCTGCTGGGCACCATCCCCTCGATCTGCACAAGGCCCCCAGAGTCCATGACAATGATCCTCTCTTCTCCCCCTGGGCATAAAACATGCACATATGACGTCGATTACAAACTGGATATCCTCAGGAGGATGCTCACGATGAAATTTTCTCCAGTCGAGCTCCACCACATGCTCAGACAGAACCATCTGCTCAAAAAGTTCACCCCAGTCTGATGAAGCACGGACTATCCCATTCTTGAAGCCTGACTTCATGTCGAGGTGCCTCATGAAGGTGTACATGAATAGGACATTATACAATGGCATAGAACACACCTGCTGCAGTCCGTCCATCATCATATCCTCCCTACCAATAGCCTGTCCCGAGGTAGTTTTCTCAAATTCTTTAACCATCAAACCTCTCCCATGCAAAATCCTAAAGTGCACGTTTGCACCCCACACCTTGCCCTAAACAACGTGCAAGCAGTAGCCTCCTCATTGAAGTTGGTGACAGAACAACACTCCCTGCCATCCGGCACACTCAGCCCAGACTGTAATCCCAAGATATTCCGGGCATGTTCTACTGAAAAACACAAGTAAGGAGTCTGCTCGGACACTCCTCACTTGCGGAAGCTAGTAACCGAAGCGCATCATTAGAGTGCCCACCTCCACGACACATGGCAGAGTCAATGAACCAATTTACCATCTCTCCCCCACCAATGATACGCCCCATCCCCACCTCCCATCTACTGCGGACCACTGGGATCCATCAGACCTTTTCCAAGGTCCACTCCCTTATTAACCTTTGGCTTTCCGGCAGGCTTCATAGAAACCTCGACTTTGACTCTATGTTTCTTGGCAGGGGGCTTAGGGTCTGGTACCCATCTGTTTCTTTGTTGAATATAAGTGGGGAACCAGTATCACCTCCCGGTGCTTGAGGGGCAAAGTCCGCAGCCTGATAGTTGTAAGCAGTGATCAAACCAAGATCCATGGTGGTGAGATGCTTGGATGCCCTCGCTGTCAGCAGCTTCTTCTTATGCTCAGCATCAGATATCACCTTCGAACCCTCACCGGTCTGGAGGAATTTCAGGAAGTCGACCACATCAGTAAACGTGCAAAGCACACTGGGAGGCATCGAATTGACCCTCATAGCGGCCCCGTGGAACACCAGTGCCCGCACTTCGAAATCGGGCAGATTTGTGAAAGGCTTCGCCAACTTGACGAAGTTTTCACAGGTCAAACGGGCACCGGCCAATGCCCAGAAGTCAAAGACCTCGCCTTTGAAGCCGCACTCAACGAGCTTCTGCGCTACCTCCGCAAAGTCCACTTTCTCTTGATCATCCTCCATCTTGACACTGGGCCTGCGCTCGCGTCTGTTCTTGCCGCTTCCTTCTCCGATCTCTGCCATGGCTGGTTGCTGAAGTGTAAGTGGGTAAGGTGTATCAATAAGTTTTAGATATTCCGAATGATTCAACAAAAAGCTAAACGATCGTAACAAAAGGTGATTCTGATTCAGGAAATCATCTCCAACACATGGTAACATGCAGTTTTATTGGGAAATTTGATGAAATGCCCCCGTAACAGGGGAAATTCCAAAAAGGGCCCCCGCCTACTAAAGTTGACAAAAAGGGCCCTTTTGCCCTGCGAAATGTCTGAAATACCCCTTCGGCGCCAGTTTTTACGCTCATAGACGCGAATTACCAATCACGCGATTTAATATAAATCGCGTGAGTTCATCACCGCGATTTAGATGAAACGCGTGATTGGTAATTCGCGTTTTTAAATGTACGCGATTTACCATGCACGCGATTTAATCTAAATCGCGGTGATGAACTCACGCGATTTAGATTAAATCGCGTGCATGGTAAATCGCGTCTTTAGTCTTATATATAATTTTCCGGCCCTAATTTAAAACAAAACCTCCCCGATTCTCCCTCCCACTCCGACTGCGGCCGACTTTCCATTCCCACATCCATCAAGATCATCGTTCCTCAACATCAGCGTTCCTCAACATCATTGTTCCTCAACATCATCGTTCCTCAACATCATCGGGATCCTTCCAACATCATCAAGTCAGTTTAGGGCTTAAGGTTTAGACTTAGGTTTTGATGTATATTTACCGTTTATATTCATGGATATGGATGTATTTAGGGTTAAAGGATTGATTTTGATGTATATTATGCCGTTTCCTATGTATATCGAAGTATTTAGGTTTAGGGTTAGGTTTTGATGTATATTTACCGTTTATATTCATGGATATTGGTGTATTTAGGGTTAAAGGTTTGGTTTTGATGTATATTATGTCGTTTCCTATGTATATCGAAGTATTTGGGTTTAGGGTTAGGTTTCGATGTATATTCTGCCATTTATATGGATGTATTTAGGTTTAGGGTTTGGTTTTGATGTATATTATGCTGTTTATAATGGATATTGATGTATTTAGGTTTAGGGTTAGGTTTCGATGTATATTTTGCCATTTATATTGATAGATATTATAGTATTTATGTTTAGGGTTAGGTTTCGATGTATATTCTGCCATTTATATTCATGGATATTGTTGTATTTAGGGTTTAAGGTTTGATTTTCCTATATATACTGATTAATTGTTGATTTTCAATTACATGAATATTGTATGGTTAGCTATTGATGTATATTCTGCTGTTTATAATGATGGATATTGTAGTATTTAGATCAGGAGCTGCCGTTGTGGTTTTCTCAGTTCGTTCAACAAAATGGTAAGTATTAAAATGGTTGTTAATAAAATTGTTTTCTCAGTTCGTTCAACTCCTTTTTTTTTTATAATATGCAGGCAACAAACACTGTTATGACCTTATGTCCCAATCAATTATCACCTGAAAATAATGTATGTTCTATTCTCTCTACTATGTCCATATTAACTAGTTTTGTATGTAATAACCATTATATTATTGTTTTACACAGTTGTTGATAGTTGAATTTGCTCGCACTTTTGGTGCAAGGGTGTCTCCGAAGTGGAGAGAAGATGTAACCCATGTTATTGCTTACACTGATCCCAATGGTGCATGCGGCCGAACTCAAAAAGTATTGAAGGCAATTCTGAACGGGAAATGGGTCCTTAATATTGATTGTGAGTCTCTGTTAACACGATTATTTTCATACATATGTCTGTTAAATTAATTTAAAAATTGTTTTGTTTAGGGATAAAATCATCATTGAAAACCCAAAACTGTGTTGATGAGGAACCTTATGAGGTTAAACATGATAATCATGGAGCCCAAGGTGGTCCTAGAAAAGGCAGACTTCTGTTGTTGAATAATGTGAGTTTGGTCTTATTCCTCCTATCTCTACTTTTTCTTATTTTGCATGATAACTGAAATTATCTTCTTTGTTGGTTTTTCAGCGGTCGAAACTGTTCGACGGTTACATTTTTATATTTATAGGTAATTTCAACACACTTTACAAACAGGATCTCATTGAGTTAATAGTTGCTGGAGGTGGTAGTATTAAAGAATCGGATAATCCAGATTATCCATTTGCTGAGCCAAGGGATGCGAAAACTATAATAGTATATTTCGAGATAGACAGCAGGTATCGACCAATTGAAAAGGATTTTGATGTTCTCCCCGACAATTGGCTTTTTGAGACAGCGGCTGCTATGTCACGCATATTGGATGAACATGTTGTTCCTCATACAAAGTTGCTTCAATCTGTTGCTGCTTGTGATTTGCAGCATTTGCTTACTTAATTTGGAGTTGTTTAGACTTAACGTTCTTCTATTTATGATTTATTTATGATATTTATAGTTTATAACAATACTTAATTTGGATATTTATGATTTATGGTGGTTTATATTACTGAATATTCTTCTATTTATGGTTTATTACTTATGTTAACAATAGCATAACTTATCCTCATAACTCACGCGTATTGTGTATAATCAAACAACAAGGAACAAGGAACAATGTTGTTATTCGCCACATAACTCAAACAACAAGGAACAAGGTTGAAAGGTTGTTATTCACGCATATTCGCCACATAACTCAAACAACAAGGAACAATGTTGATATTCACGTGTTTCATCTAAAACGCGTGAATAAACTCACGCGATTTAGATGAAACGCGTGAATTCATTTCATCTAAAACGCGTGAATAAACTCACGCGATTTAGATGAAACGCGTGAATGCATTTCACGTTAAAACGCGCGAGTTTATTCACGTGTTTTAGATGAAACACGTGAATAACAATTCACGTCTTTCATCGTATATATTATTTTTGTGCCCTAATTTATAACAAAACCACGAATCCTTAATTTCCCCTTCTCTCTTCTCTCGCTTTCGCCACTCCGACTCGACCCTCCCCTGAAGAACTCGACCACGAGCAGCAGCAGCGGACGACTACGACGACACCACGTTACCCTGAAGAACTCGACCACGAGCAGCAGCAGCTTACCCACTACTCTTCGTTCTCAAAATGGGTATGTTTATTTAATATTGAGTTATTGTCTTATCGAGCAGCAGCAGCTTTGTTTTAGTTCTTAGAAAGTCTTATTGAGTTATTGTCTTGGAATTTGCTGATCAGTATGTTGTTTAAGTTCCACAGTTCTTATAGTTACAGGACCTTTTTGTTTAAGTTCCACAGTTCTTGAGTTATCTTGTTATTCTAGTATTAAGGTTTAGGGTTTGCATGCTGGCATAGTGTAGCTGATTTCACTCAATACTATCTTGTTATTCTAGTATTAAGGTTTAGGGTTTGCATGCTGGCATAGTGTAGCTGATTTCACTCAATACTATCTTGTTATTCTAGTATTGAGGTAGAGTTTACTGGTATGTTTCGTGGAGATACAATGTTCCAAGAATTAACCACAAGTTTGCTTCAATGGACCTATTGGATAGGGAGCTCTTATCCCATTAGATTCATTGAAGCAAACTTATGGTAAAAAGTTGCGGCATTGGATTTCCTGAAACTCTACGAGCAAACTCTCCTCGGTTATGGTAACGTTGTTGAACTTTTTTCAATTCTTGTGATGTTGTTGAACTGTTTTCAATTCTTGTGATGTTGTTGAACTGTTTTCAATTGCAGCTCAAGTACCTGTACTTCTTTACTTTGATGGAGAGTGGAAAACTACGGACGATCTTACTCATTTTTCTGCAAAGTCAAACAACGGTATGATTGTTCCCCAAAATTCTACTTATGCCCAATTAGTTGATCAAATTTATTCTGCTACCGATGTTGACAAATCTAGATATGATTTATTGCTTCAAGCCAAGTATAATGCTCCTGGCATGATTGCCAAATTTTCTTATATAACTGATATAAAAAAAGATGTGGATGTGGAGTTCTTTTTACATGAAGCAGTTTCAGTCCACAACCGCACTCCATTGTGTGTATCCTTAGTAGAGAAGTCACTACCAACTCAAGAAAGTGTAGCGGTTCCAGAAATTGATGACCCCGACGTCTTCCCGATACAGCGTGAGGTTTTCTTTGAAAATGACATTGAAGATGAACATTTGCGTCTGAATGTGGGGGATGATGCTGATGATGATTGGGTTCCTATTACCCAACCTAGTAGTTCTGATTGGGTTCCTAGTACCAATCCAAATCCAAGCGGTTCTTGGGTTCCTAGTACACAACAAAACAATGTTGTTGTTCGTACTCAACCAAGCTGCAGTGAATGGGTTGCTAGTAACATACCAAGTAGTGAAAATCCTTTACATGAGGCAGTAAGTACCGGAATCGGATTGGAAGTCAGTTCTTTGTTTGAGAATAAAAAAGAACTTCAGCTGAGGTTATATAAATATGCCATGACTAATCATTTTGAATTCAAAGTGTTGAAGTCAAAAAAAGAACTTTGGGTTGTGAAATGTTTGGATAAGAATTGCAAGTGGAGACTGCGTGCTGTCAGAGTAAATTCCTCGGAAATGTTTGAGATTCGTAAATTCGTAAAAGATCATACATGTTCAATTGTGACGAGGCAAGAGAATCAAAGGCCAACACCAACATGGGTGTTTGGGGAATGCATGAAGAGCAAGTACATGGACCATCACCATGACCACATGCCCAAGAAAATAATGGAAGACATACAGACTACTTATGGAATAAAGTTGTCTTATAATAAGGCTTGGCGGTCTAGAGAAAAGGCCCTAATGGCGGTGCGAGGAACTGTAGAAGATTCTTACGGTAAATTGCCATCATACCTGTAAATGTTGGAGAAGAACAATCCGGGTACCATAACAGACATCCAGACGGATGAGCACGGTCATTTCAGGTATATGTTCATGTCCTTAGGCTGCTCAATTAGGGGTTTCAAAAACTGTTGTCGTCCAGTATTGTGCGTCGATGCCAGTTTTCTTAAGCACAAGGTTGGAGGTCAGCTATTGGTGGCGATAGCATTAGATGCGAATGAACAACTCTATCCTGTTGCATTCAGCGTTGTTGATTCTGAAAATAACAACTCCTGGATTTATTTCATGCAAAAACTTAGAGATGCAATTGGATTGGTTGATGATCTCGTGTTTGTATCTGATAGACACCCAAGCATCGCCAATGCCTTGTGTGCTGTTTTTCCAGAAACTGACCACGGTGCGTGCACATATCACATCAAGATGAATATTATGGCCAAATTCAAAACCGATCACTGCCACGCCGAGTTTGGTTTGGCTTCTCAAGCATACACAATCTTGAAGTTTAATCAGCATTTTGACAAGATCAATGCTAAGGACCCTCGTATTGCTATGTATTTGGCAGATATTAGGTTTGAGAGATGGAGTCGTGCATTTTTTCCGGGTAAACGATACAATCAAATGACAAGCAATTACGCTGAGAGCTTCAATAGTCAAAGTAGGGAAGCTAGAAAGTATCCCATATCAATCTTAGCTGATTATTTAAGATTCACATTACAAGATTGGTTTAACAGTCGAAGAGAAAAAGCTTCCAATCACAATGAACGTTTATCTTTTTATTATGAAAAGTTCTTACGTGATCAAGCTGAGAAGGCCAGATTATATAACGTTCATCCACTTAACCGTTTCGAGTTTTATGTCCATGACGGTGAATCTGATTATAAAGTTGACTTGAGAGGAATGAGTTGTAGTTGTAGGGTATTTGATGTATCTGGTCTTCCTTGCACTCATGCCCTGGCTGCTTCCCGTACCCATAGATTGGATGCCTATGAGTTCTGCTCAAGGTTTACTTTAGATTATTTGCTATTGAATTTATCTAACTAACTTTATTTCTCACATGTTCAATTGTTATGTTTCAGGTATTACTCAAGTGAAATGTGGGTCAATGCTTATGCGGAAACAATATATCCAGTTTGTCATGAAGAGTATTGGGATATTCCAGAACATATCAAGCAATGAGTGTGCCTTAAACCACCCGTTAAGGTTAAGAAAGGGCGACCTCAAACAAAGCGTAGGTCATCCCAAGGTGAAATTCGTAAGGTGCCGAGAAGATGTAGCTCATGTGGTGGTCAGGGTCACAACAGGGCAACATGCAAATCAGTAATGCCTGCACCCTTTACTGCAAGAGCTGCAAGAGCATCATCATCTCAACCGCCATCATCTCAGCCACAAACATGAATATTGTCTGTGCAATTTTGAATATTGTATACTGATTATTGTTGTTGGTTTTCGAATATTGTATGCTGATTGATTGTTGTTGGTTTTCGAATATTGTATGCTGATTGAAAGTTGTATACAGATATTTCCATACAGGTTGGCCATACAGTGAGTGACTCATATTGTAATATAATTCACGTGCATTGTAATATAATTCACGTGTATTACAATATAATTCACGTGTATTGTAATATTACAATACGCGTGAGTCATATTGTAATACACGTGAGTTATGAATCACGCGTATTACAATACACGTGAATTATATTACAACCACGTGAATTATATTACAACCACGTGAATTATATTACAACCACGTGAATTATATTACAACCACGTGAATTATATTACAACCACGTGAATTATATTACAATACACGTGAATTAGCATTGTGCAATATATATGATACCTATTACAACCACGTGAATTTTATGATACCTATTACAACCACGTGAATTATATAAACACGTGAATTTTATGATACCTATTACAACATTCATGTCTGAAATAATTCAGTGTTTACAAAACAATATACAACAATAATTCAGTGTTTACAAAACATGTTACAACAATAATTCAGTGTTTACAAAACAATATACAACAATAATTCAGTGTTTACAACTTCATGGCTCTAAAATCTGGTGGTACAACCTGACTGCCCACTTTTCTCTATATAATTGCATATTCTTTGATATGCAATTTTCTAGACCAAGTTTAGCAGTCAGGTACTCTAAATACATTAATACAAAAACGCCACAGTCCCCACTCTATTCTGCTTTTGGTACTTCAGGGTGTGGGATTCTCTGAAATCTAAAAGTTTCATTTATCATGTTAGGATACCTGGCCATTTCAACTTCAGACATTGCTTTATGAAGGAAGGGCGGCAACATCTCACAAATGGCTTTCATGTATTTTCCTAATTCTTCATCATTGAAAATTGTCTGATCGCAATCATAAACATCAATTCTCCATTCTTGCAATCGAATAACACACAGTACCCAGTGTAGGTTGTTGAGGTTGAGGGGGAAGTAAATAACATCAACACTGCTCCAACCGGGCATATGTTTATCTTCTCTACCCCAGTGGTAGTGGTAAATGATTTCAGCGAAAGTATGACCAACTGGTTTTTCTGGATCAACCGAGTCAGCAACAAAATCGTCATAGTATGAAGTAATCAAAGGGTCAAACTGGCAATCTAAGATGGTGAAATCCGCCGGGTACGACTTAGGGTAGGCGAATGCTCTTGCTCTTAGCAGAAAAATTGCTGCATTCATCTCCACATCAGTTAGCCACTTATTTAACCTCAGAATTGTAGTGAAGAACTTAAGGTCTCCAATGCCATCAGAGAGTTGAATATTTTTAAATCTAGCCCCTTTCGCAAATTCTTTCTTGAACTCTTTCCTCAGTTGCTCATTACAAGTCGACATAGGATCGAGAACAATCGTCTTCTTTCTTGGACGAGGGACGATGTAGGGACTAAGTAAAGCTTTCGACGCCGTCCTCTTTCTCTTAAATAGGATGTGGGATGCATCTTCCAGTACCACCACATCCTCATTTATCCGCTTGTCCTCCTTCTTCTCTTCCTTCTTCTGCACAACGAAATGATCGTCCACCTTCTTCTGCACCACTCTCCTACCCCTCTGCACCCCCTTCCTACCCCTCTGCACAACGAAATCATCGTCCACCTACAAAGAAATCATTGAATTAGGCAACAAAAGCCCTTCAATTAGTCCAAATTCAAGAATTGCATACCTCATCTTCATTATCCTCCACCTTCCTACCCCTCTGCACCCCCTTCCTACCCCTCTGCACCCCCTTCCTACCCCTCTGCACAACGAAATCATCGTCCACCTACAAAGAAATCATTGAATTAGGCAACAAAAGCCCTTCAATTAGTCCAAATTCAAGAATTGCATACCTCATCTTCATTATCCTCCACCTTCTCTTCCACCTTCTCTTCCACCTTCTCTTCCACCTTCTCTTCCACCTCCTCTTCCACCTCCTCTTCCACCTTCTCTTCAACCTTCTCTTCAACATCATCTTCATTATCTTCCACCTACTTCTCCACCTGCTTCTCCACCTGCTCCTCCACCTGCTCCTCCACCTGCTCCTCAAAATTCCCAACATTCTCCATTTCCTACAAAACCAGAAAAGCACTTCAATTAGTCCAAATGCAAGAAATAGGCAAAGTGCGCGAATTGCACCAAATGCAAGAAATGCATACCTCAGTATTGTTTTCCACATCTTGAACTGTCTTCTCCATTTCCAACAAAAGCCCATCCTACAAAAACCAAAAAAACCCTTCAATTAGTCCAAAAGCAAGAAATAGGCAAAGTGCGCGAATTGCACCAAATGCAAGAAATGCATACCTCAGTATTGTTTTCCCCATCTTGAACTGTCTTCTCCATTTCCAAATTCCCAACATTCTCCATTTCCTACAAAAACCAGAAAAGCCCTTCAATTAGTCCAAAAGCAAGAAATAGGCAAAGTGTGCGAATTGCACCAAATGCAAGAAATGCATACCTCGAAATTTTTTCCCCCATCTTCAACTGTCTTCTCCATCTCCATCAAAAGCCCATCCTACAAAAACCAGAAAAACCCTTCAATTAGTCCAAATGCAAGAAATAGGAAAAGTGCGCGAATTGCACCAAATGCAAGAAATGCATACCTCGAAATTTTTTTGCCCATCTTCAACTGTCTTCTCCTCCAAATTCCCAACATTCTCCATCTCCAACAACGGCCCATCCTACAAAAACCAGAAAAACCCTTCAATTAGTCCAAATGCAAGAAATAGGAAAAGTGCGCGAATTGCACCAAATGCAAGAAATGCATACCTCGAAATTTTTTTCCCCATCTTCAACTGTCTGCTCTTCATTTTCATTGTCCTCCCCAACAATGGTTTTCTCCAAGAGCTCAACAATGTCTTTCTCCTGTCCATCCTACAATAAACAAAAAAGCCCTTCAATTAGTCCAAATGCAAGAATTAGGAAAAGTGCGCGAATTGCACCAAATGCAAGAAATGCATACCTCAGTATTTTTAACACCATCTTCAACTGTCTTCTCTTCATTTTCATTGTCCTCCTCAACATTGTTTTTCTCCACAAGCCCAACATTGTCTTCCTCCTGTCCATCCTACAATAAACAGAAAAGCCTTCAATAAGTCGAAATGCAAGAAATGCACCAATTATCCAAATGCAAGGAAATGCAAGAAATACATACCTCAACTTCATTATCCTCCACAAGCCCAACATTGTCTTTCTCCAAAATCAGCACATCATTGTCTTCCTCCTGTCCATCCTACAATAAACAGAAAAGCCTTCAATTAGTCGAAATGCAAGAAATGCACCAATTATCCAAATTCAAGGAAATGCAAGAAATACATACCTCAACTTCATTCTCCTCCACAAGCACATCATTGTCTTTCTCCAAAATCAGCACATCATTGTCCTCAGTGTTCACCTCAAAATCCCTCTCGTCCTTTTCTTCATCATTCTCCTTCTGTTAGGATCGGGGACGCCCTTGGAGGACCGGGGTGTTTTCCGGTTTCGGTAAGGGTGACCACTTACAACACACACACTACTTGGTGATAGTCCGGTTAAAGACTAAGACCGTTCTCAGCACTGCACAACCTGTCACAGACTCTTGAACCGGTGTTCAAGGGCGGAAGTGTCTATTTCAGGTTGAAGCAACGTTTGCGACTTTAGATGATGTTTAAGAAGGAGGATATTTAACGAGAGTGAGTGACCGGTTTTGGAAGTATGGTTGGTTTGCGGTTTACGGTAAGACAGCGGGAAATGAAACCGAAATGAAAGAACACAAGACAAGGAAATTTGTTTATGGATGTTCGGAGCAAACTCTCCTACGTCACCCCTTCTTCTCAGGTTATGAGAAGGATCTCCACTAACTCTTTAGAGTTACAATTACACTTCCGGTCGAGCCCAACTTCGCTACTCGCCGGTTTACACCAAACTCACGCTTTGATGTAATATAACACAACACAATAATCACACACAAGGATTTCCGGTTTTGACTATACCGGTTATAGACTACAAGACTTTATCTCTCTAGAATTGAATGCTTTATGACTTAGTTTTTCGTAATCCGTCACTTGCAGAACTGGCATTTAATGAAGACGATTGATCTTCCTTTTATAGCTGAGAGTAGCTAACGGCTACTTTCTTCTCTCACTTCTGGATTGGTTGATCGTCATCACGCCTATTTGCAGAAGGGTTGCTTGCACGCTTCAATTTCCTCAACACCTGGCGTTCATGCAGGTGACTCTTGGCGGATGATGACATAACCGGTTTTCAGATTGATACACGTGTTGAACATCCGCTTCCGGTCGTCAGCATCGGATCACCAAGGCATCATTGCTTTCCTCCATGCTTCTGATCGGATCTGATCTTCTATTATTCTTTCGAGACACGTTTCTTCCGTCATAGTACGTCACTCTTTGAGATTTGAGTTTTCTGACTTTTGAGCTGTACTTTCCGGTTTCTTTGTCTTGTACCTTATGATCCGGTTGGAGTGTAATCTTTTGTTCTTTGCTAACCGGTTACTTGAGATAGTGAAGCCGGTTCCTGTGATCCTTCGTCTTGATCACTTGAAGCCGGTTTCTTTGAAGTGGTACCAACCGTTTTCTGAACACCTGATTTCCGGTTCCGGTTTGTTTAGTACCTGCACATGAAGTTTAACTTCTGTTTAGTTTGTCTGGCCGGTTCCAAAAATTAATCTACTTAATTTTTCTATCAATTTCTCCCTTTTTGATTATTTAGAATAAATATTCAAAAATTGTAATGTGTGGCCGGTTTCAAGAAAATTAATCTACTTAATTTTTCTATCAATTTCTCCCTTTTTGATTATTTAGAATAAATATTCAAAAATTGTAATGTGTGGCCGGTTTTACGAATTTTGTTTTTGAGAGAAACATGATTGGAGAACATGTGTTTGATTTTCGATGTATGTTTTGAAAAATATGAGAAGTAGATGAACTTGTATGTTTTGAGAAATATAGAAAGTATGTTTGAGAACTATAGAAAGTATGTTTGAGAAATATAGAAGTTAGCAAAAGTAACCAAGTTCTGAAAGCACATTAAAAACATAATTGTTCAAACTAATTATGGAAATAGAGTTTAAGGCTTGGATGGTCCCCCCTTGTTTTGCTCTTTTTCAAGCTCTTTGTCCAGACGTTTCCTTGCTTCTTCTATTCTAGCTCTGTGTTCTCTAGCACGTCTGTCAGCATCTATAACCACGCCTGCCCACACACTTGAGTGACCGGGGACCTTTTTCCTGAGGTTGAAGTTGGCACAAGCTGGTTTTGGCGGTGGACGTGGTGGAACAATCAGAGGTCTGAAGCTTGGGGTTGCAGTGGATTCTTCGGTTGTCCTCCTTTTTCTTCTGTTGAGTTCCTCCAGATCCTCTTCTTCTTCTTCATCAAGCGGTTCCGCATTTAACGCAACCGGTTCCGCTGTCTTCAATTCTGCCCTTCTTATCACGTCTTTAACAGCGCTTCGTTTCTTTTTGTTCCGTGTACTCATGGAATGAGATGAATGACCCTGTACCGGTTCCTGAGCGTTAGCCTGCTCCTCTTCATTGCATTTTTGGGCCAGTTCATGATCTTTATCCTCCAGTTCCTTCTGAACCCGTTCTCTTTCAATTTCTTCTTCTTGCAGCTTCCGTGCGGTTTCAGCATCTTTTTCGATTTGGGTTTGAGTGGAGCTGACTTGATCCTTGGACATATCACCGATCTGGATTGCCATTGCTTGCAACATGTCCAAAAGAGGAGCGGTTGCGGCTTTGACAGACTCGGAGATCATGGCTTGAACCGTTGTTTGCATTGATCTATCCATCATAGTTTGTAGGGAGCTTACCATTTTATCTTCAGCGGCTGAGATTCTTTCTTCGGTTACCGCTTTGAAATTCCCTAGGCATGAATCAACGGTTTCCGCTACTGCTTGCTTAATTTGATCGATGTCTAGAGCTTTGACAGGTTGAGCGGATTCTTGTTCCGGATTTTCAGATGTGCCGGATGTTTCCCCACTTAGAAAGAAAGGCTTACTTTGAAATAGCTCGGGATTATTGAATTGGCGTTGGCAGGACTCCCACCATTTCTTATCAAGGCGTTCGAAGCTTTGCACAAGCCGGTCTCGTACCTCAAGGAATCGTTCTGCCATTTTCATTTCAATTGGTTCTAGAGTTTTTCCTTGGCATTCTTGAAAGGCATTCTCAACAGCCTGTAACCGCACGTTTTCAAGAATTACCGGAGCTTTGTTGAGTGCCGGTTGGATTAGTTGGGTGTTGGCTAACTCGAGTGCCTGTTCTTCTAGCTGGATGAGTGCGTCCCATTGTTTGTTTCCTCTGAAACCTGGAAGCATGTCGGATAGTTTGGTCTCACTTCGGAGCTTCACCCACCGGATATATGGAGCCAGCGCTTCACTTGCACCTTTATTCATATCTTGAATAAATTCATCATATAGTTCATTCTCTTGCTCCAAGGTGTATTCATATTCGTCTCCGGTTGTGGCTTCAGTCTGAGGGTCGATCTGCAGCGTGCCCGTTCCGGTTTCAGTTGACTCTTCAATAAGAATGCCTTTGCCTTTGTCTCTTGGATTGGAGCCTTCTGGAGCTGTTCTGTTTTGAGCGGAACCGGAAGGTTCCTGTCCTTCAATGTTTCCCTCCTGAGCCGGAGGTGCAATTTCAGTTGACTTGGTCGTCTCATCGACCGGTTGGACTTCTGGTTGATCAGGCATTTCAACCTGATTTTCTGGCTTCCGACGACTAGAAACGTCGTCTTCTTCGGTTTCTTTTGTGATCTCTTGGACCACATTCTGGATGGCTTCTGAAGTATTCAAGCCCACTTCGGCTAATACTTCTTCGGCTTGCTTGCTTGGTGACTTGGAGGTTGCAGAGTCAACATTTCTCTTTGCTTCCTCCATTGAATTTGACTTGTTCTCCTCGCTCCCCGAAGATTCGGTTTGCTTTGGAGAATCAGATGGAATAGGAGTTGGGACAACGGTGTTGATGGGAATTGGCTGGAAGACATCTGCGGTTCGTTCCGGTGGATTGTCCGAGGAGAGCGTTCTCTCGGAGTCCGCCGGTTTCTTTGAGCTCTTCTTTGCTGATACCTTCTTCCTCCTTTTCGGTTCTGGTTGAGCTTCTGCCTCAACCGCTTTTCTGGACGGTTTCTTTTGTCGTTTTTCTTCTTCAACCGGAACCGATGAGCTGGCTCCCTTGGATGACTTTGTTTTTGAGGTTTTTGGCTTGATCGTCTTCTCCGGTTTCTCCGCTACTGACTCAGAGTCAAGAATGTTTGAGATCGGAAGCGGCACGCCTTCACCTAGTTCCACATTAAGGAACTCAAGAATCTTCACGATTTGCATAGCATAGGCCTGCACCCGGCCTTCTTTCTTAATTACCATTTGACAGAATTCTTCGTATAATACGTAACCCCAGTCCACCTTATCGTTGCGAACGATGGCTAACAGCATTCTTAGCTTAAACTTTGTGAGATTATCAAAGTTACCTCCCCTTCCTTGGAGCGATTTGGAGATGACGGTTACCAGCCATTTGTATTCCGGTTTCAACTTGATTTTCCGGCTGTTGTGGAGCACCAGGTCCTGACCTGAAAGGGATACAACCAACCGGGCAGCATTTGATTCTGCGTCGGTTAAGTCGAACTTTAGGTCCGAACCTGTGTTAGGCAGACCGAGAGCCTCCGCAAAAATTTCTTCAGTTATAAGAACCGCCTTCCCGTTGACGGTAGCCGATACTTTTCTCTTCAACAGTGTCGCCGTCGCCAAGAACTCCGTCACCGCCGCCGGGTAGATAGTGAACGGACCAGAGAGAAACTTCTCCAACCCAGAATCTCGAAGGAGTTGAAGAACAGCTTTGTTCTTGTCTTCAGCGTGCTGATCGATGTCTTCAAAATCAACCTGCAACATCCATTGAAACGGGGCTTTGCCTAGATCCATTGATAATTTTTGAGAAAGAGAGTTGAAGATTGATGATGATCGGAGAAAGAGAATCTTTGAAGTTCTGGATATTTTTAGAGAGAGAAAGCGCATGTGTTGAATGGGCTGATTTAAGTTTATATAGATGGAGGTTCCAGGCAGTTTTGAAGATGAACCGTCATTTTGGTGTTTTTGGCGCCAATTTTCCCTCCAAAAGTTACTGCCGTAACTTTCGGCGGTAAAGGCTGATTTTGATGGGCGGTAAATTTTGAAAGGTAAAACCATGGGCGGTTATGATTTTCAGATTTTCATTTTTGCTTGAAATTCCGGTTTCTATTGATACTTTGTTAACCGGAAGCTAGTTAAGTTAACTTTAATTTTGAGCATGAGTTTGAAAAACCGGAATGAAATAATGGTGTTGAAAAATCGAAAACTAAAATATTTCATTAATATAGGAGAGACATATGAGCGGTTCTGGTCGTACAACAAAATGACCAGAAACCGGAAAATAGAATAAAGAAAGAGGTTTATTCGGTGAACCATCCTCCCTCCAGCCTTCTTTCGTACCACTTGTCGATGGTGTTCTGAGGAGACCGTTCCTTGATCCTACACATACACTTATAGATCATGTCTATAGTGATGGTGTTGAAAGATCCAACCGGAACACCTTTTCCAAGGTTGCGACGTTTGGACATGAGAAATCGGGTGATCTGAGGGGCGTAGCTGATCTTTCCCCTCTTACCGGTCATAAGCAGCTTCAGCTTATTGAATAGATAGGATGACCAGTTGATATCGGTTTCTCGGATGATGGCTATCATAATGTCGAATGCCTCCCGGCTGTAATTTTGGTTGGGCATTCGGCCTATGATAGACCGTTGGACCAAGTCTTGAAAGACTTGATAATGGGGAGCGAGGTCTTCTTTCTTCCCGAAGTCCTTGACAGGAGCGTAGGAAGAAGAGAAGATCTTGAAGAAGATTTCCTTAGCCGGTAAATGCGGCGTCGGAAAGTCGGAGAAACCTTCCGTTGGAAGGTGAAAGAATGTGGCGAATTCCTCCTCAGAAAGCTGAAGGAATTGGCCATCGATGATGGTGCGAATGCTGCCATCATCCAGAACGTGACCGTTGTTGAAGAATTCGCACACCTCATCCACGAGAATGAGGTCCGAACCCTTAAGGAAACCTTTCAGGCCAGAAGCTATGATGTGTTCAAAGATGCATTCATAGTAAGAACTGTGCTTGATGTCCTCAAAGTCGATGATCAAGGTGTTTCTGATTTCAGTAGACATGATGAAGAGAGAGTGAAGAAAACTTAGGAGAGTTCTTAAGCTTTGAATTCTTAGAGAGAGGAATGCTTGAAGGCGTGATTTGAAAGATGGAGGTTGAGCCCCTTTTTATAGCTTGGAATGAATAAGAGCATTTAATGCTGGGATTTGAAAATCTAGCCGTTTATGCTTAGGTATTAATGATTTTGTGGTTTTCCAAGGGAATAAAAGCAAGTCTTGTCAAATCAATTCAGGCATGCTTTTGAAGTTTATATTTCCAAGAATGTAATGATATATATTTTTTTTTTTGATTTTGATACGACGCATTGAATGTTGTAGATTTTGACTTGGAAAGGGAATGAAATCTATTTCATTAATTGAAGTCTAAAACCGGTAGTACATCAAAAGTACCGGTTTTGAACAAAAAAAAAGGCAAGAAAAAGGACAGGTTTAGACGTTCGATGATTCAGCTGTTTGAGCGGTTGAAGCCTCAGCCGCTTGAATCTTTCTAGCTTTAACCGCTTCCCACCGGTCGATCATCTCCTGCACTCGTTCTTTGGTGAGCACATGCCTTGGATGCAGAGTGACGAACGCTCCAGAATGGATCTCCAGACTTGCGCAGAAACCGCTCAGCTGAGGAGCGTATCCGGTTTTGTTGGAGAGAATCATCCTCTTCAGGTTGCTGAAGATGATCCAGGACCAGTTGACTGGTGTCCCAACCGTTACCGCTATCATCATCTCGAAGACCCTCTGAGTGTAGTAGTAACTTTTCTCTCTGCATAAAACAGATTTTCCCAGAATCTCGCAAAGAATCTGGTACTTGTGAGAAAGTTGACTCTTAGCACCCCAGGGCTTAACCGGGATGTTAGATCCAGAAAACCGGCGACACATCTCTTCCATTGTCACCGATGAATACGTTAGGTCGGTTACCCCTTCATTGGGTAAACCGCAGTAGACAGCGAAATCCGTCTCGCTGAAAAGGAATTTTTGGCCGTAAACCTGTGCAACGAGTATCTCTCGGTGCACTTCTTTCACGGTTTCGAACAGTTCTTCGACCACAAGGTAGTCGATGATAAATCTGTTCTCAAGAAAACTCCTTAGCCCACTTCTTTCAATGGCTAAGAACATCTCCTTGACCTCATGATCCTCATACTGATAGATTGATTCAAAATCTGCCAGTAAGATCTTCTTGGCTAAAGGGTTGGAGTTCATGTTTGTTTGTGAAAGAGAAAGAATGGTTTTATCTCAAGGATGATTCTTGTGAATAGTGAACTTGTGATGTTTTGACAAGGATTAAGCATGGTTTATATAGCCCGTGGATTCGGCTTGGTATTAAATGAAATTAAGCATGCCTGATGATGTCATTGCCTATTAAATAGACTTAACTTGTTGAAGTAACTAATGGTTATTTCCAAGGTAAATCTAATAATTACTAAGATAGCAATGATGAAAAATATCTATTGACAAGATGTAAGTTTCCCTCTCTTGATGATGGACACATGTCGTCATCTCGATTGTGGTAAACTTGTTTTTAATTAATCACAGGCTTCATTTATCAAAGCATACACGAAAACTCGGTTGTTCATCTCAGGTTAACCGGAAAAATTCATTTCATCAGATCAGAGTGCATGCGTACTAATCGGTTTTCCATGACCGGTTTTAGTAGAATATTTCCGTTTATGAAGAATAGTTGATTGATATCAACAATTGTTCAATTTTGGATTTATCTTATCTACTTCAACCTGGTTATTTCAACCGTTAAGTAAACATACATTTGATTTGAAATAATGAAGTAGTCATGCATAACCGGAGACTTCCTCCCGGTTAGCATGTTTGATTTTATTAATGGCCTATTAAATTGAGAAGCTTTAGCTTCTCCCTGAACACATATCCCGGTTTTACATGCATCATGATTATATCAATTGATTTAAATTAGTAAGACCCAGAATATTTCGAAAATGTGAAAACTTAGCTTCCTGTAGCGGTTTCGTGAAGATGTCCGCTACTTGTTGCTCGGTTGACACATATTCCAGCCGGATGTGTTTCTCCTGAACATGCTCCCGGATGAAATGATGTCGAATGTCGATATGCTTCGTTCTTGAGTGCAACACCGGATTGTATGTAATCGCTATGGCGCTGGTGTTGTCACAGAAGATAGGAGACTCCTTTGCTTCTATTCCGAAGTCCCTGAGTTGCTGTTGAATCCAGAGGAGTTGTGCACAGCAGCTTCCAGCTGCTAAGTACTCTGCCTCTGCGGTTGACGTTGCAACGGACGTTTGTTTCTTGCTGCTCCAGGTAACTAACCGGTCACCCAGAAACTGACAGGTTCCACTTGTACTCTTTCTGTCGATTTTGCATCCCGCGTAATCGGCATCGGAGTAGCTTATTAGATTGAAGCTCGAGTCTTTTGGATACCAGAGTCCCACTTCTTGAGTTCCCTTCAGATATTTTAAGATTCTCTTAGCCGCCGTATAATGAGATTGCTTTGGATTTGCTTGAAACCTCCCGCATACTCCAACCGCAAACAGAATATCAGGTCGGCTAGCTGTGAGATATAACAGCGAACCGATCATTCCTCGATATGCTGTGATGTCAACCGCTTGACCATCATCATCTTTGTCCAGCTTCACGGAAGGACTCATTGGCGTAGCCGCTTCGGCACAAGTATCCATCCCAAATCTCTTCAGCAATTCGGCTGTATACTTCGGTTGGCTGATAAAGATTCCGGCTTCCAACTGCTTAACCTGAAGTCCTAGAAAGAAACTCATTTCCCCCATCATACTCATTTGAAATCTATCAGTCATCATTTTCGAAAATTTGTCACATAGCTTTGGATCGGTTGACCCGAATATGATGTCATCAACATAAATTTGAACAAGTAAAATTTGCTCCTTTCTTTCAAATTTAAATAAGGTTTTGTCTACTGAACCGATTGTAAATTTGTGATCAAAAAGAAATTGAGTCAAAGTATCGTACCAAGCTCTTGGTGCTTGTTTCAAACCGTAAAGGGCTTTATTCAGCCGGTAAACGTGATTTTCATGTTCTGAATTTTTGAAACCTGGAGGTTGATTAACATACACCTCTTCATTTACTTTACCATTTAGAAAAGCGCTTTTTACATCCATTTGATAAACTTTAAACTTTTTGAAAGCTGCATATGCTAAAAATATTCTAATGGCCTCAAGTCTAGCTACAGGTGCGAATGATTCTTCAAAATCAATTCCTTCTTCCTGTTTATATCCTTGAGCCACTAACCTGGCTTTGTTCCTCGTAACTAAACCGTTTTCATCGAGTTTATTTCTGAATACCCATCGTGTGCCTATAACCGGTTTATTTTTCGGTCTAGGAACTAGGTACCAGACTTTATTTCTCTCAAACTCGTTTAATTCCTCTTGCATTGCCAAGATCCAATCTGGATCTGACAATGCTTCATCCACCTTTTTCGGCTCAATTTGTGATATGAAAGCAGAGTTTCCATAGTGATCCAAATTTTGTTGCCTAGTTCGGACGGGTGAGGATATGTTACCTATTACTAGCTCAAGAGGATGATTTTTGTTCCTTCTGAGGTTAATCCGAGACGTGTCTACCAAGCTTTCGGCTGGCTGATCAAGGTTAGACTGATCGGTAGGTTGAACAGAGTCAGACCGACCGATTTCTTCAGTAGAAACTGAAGCGTCAACTTTCTGCGGTAAAGCAGCTTGATCAGGTTGAGTTTCAACATCAACCGCTTGGTCCTTGACAAAGCGTCTAAAAACCGGAACCTCGTCTTCATCATCAGAATAAATATTGAAATTTTCCATTCTGTTGTGAAGGTCGAAGGGTAATGCAGTGTTTCGCTCAACCGATTCATCGAAAACAACGTGTGCGGTTTCTTCAACTGTTAAAGTCCTAGTATTATATACTCGGTATGCTTTACTCACAGCTGAATATCCCAACATTATTCCCTCATCGGATTTAGCATCAAAAGCGGTCAAGTACTTCTTGCCGTTATTATGAACAAAGCATTTACTACCGAAAATTCGAAAATACCGTACATTTGGAATTTTATCAAAATAAATTTCAAAAGGAGTTTTCGAAAATCGTTTAGTTACTAGAGATCGATTTTGTGTATAGCAAGCGGTGTTGATAGCTTCAGCCCAAAACTTTTGAGCTATACCCGAATCGGCTATCATTGACCTTGCGGCTTCCTTGAGAGTTCGGTTTCTTCTCTCAGCCAGGCCGTTTTGTTGAGGAGTTCTGGCACTAGACAACTCGTGCCTAATACCGGAATCATCAAGAAAAGTAGTTAAATTGCTATTAATGAATTCAGTTCCTCTATCACTTCTAATTTTGTTTACTCGAATAGATTTTTCATTTTGTATTCTCAAAATCAGTTTAATCAAGTTTGAGGCAGCTTGATTTTTAGAAGCTAGGAAAGTAACCCAAGTAAATTTAGAGTAATCGTCAATAACTACCATGGTGTAATGCATGCCTCCTAAGCTCGTTACTCTAACCGGACCGAACAAGTCCATATGCAGCAGTTCTAAACATCTTTCAGATTGATAGTTTCCTTTACTTTTAAAAGATGATTTCACTTGTTTTCCCATTTGACATGCAGCACATACTTTATCTTTTGAAAATTTAACATTTGGAAAACCATGAACTAGTTCCTTGGAACAAATAAAGTTAATCGTTTTGAAATTCAAGTGGTTTAACCGTTTATGCCAAAGCCAGTTTGGATCATTTCCGGCTATCATACACACAGGTTTTTCGAAATCAGTTTTCCAGTTTACTTTATAAATATTTCCTATCCGGTTACCGGTTAACAAGGTTTCATCATTTTGATTCTTGACTAAGCATGAGTTTTTATGAAATTCAACTTTATAGCCCACATCACACATCTGGCTTATGCTTAATAAATTAAAACTTAGCTTTTCTACCAATAACACATTATTTATGGATAGTTCACCATGGACAATCTTACCCTTGCCCACGGTTTTACCTTTTGAGTTATCCCCAAATGTGATGAATGCTCCTGTTTCGTACTTGATGTCGGTCAGTAGCTCCTTGTTTCCGGTCATGTGCCTTGAGCATCCACTGTCCAAGTACCATTCAGAATTCTTCAGCCGATTGCTCCTCCTAACCTGCATCAGAAAATTATTTACAACTTTTTGGTACCCACATTCAGTTGGGTCCATGGTTGATTAGTCCCTTTGGGATCCAGACTTGAATTAGTCGGATCACTTTCCCGGTTGCAGTTTTGATAGTATTTGGCTTAACTTCTTGACCGTTGCTCAAGAATGCCTTATGTGGTGATGGACTTCTTCGATGTCGGTTTTTATTACTTTTATTCGGTTTCCGGTTGGCTTTCTTTCTCTCAGGATGAAGCCATTTTTCAGTTTCGTTGGGACCTACGTACTTAAGCGTTTCTTCCGGTTTTAGGTCATTTTCTGTTTGTGAGCTTTTGATAAATTTTATAAACGGAAGGTTATTTTTCGTTAGTTTCATTCCGTTAGATTGTTTTGTTTCATTTTGTTTACTTGGATCATAACCGATACCATATCTACATTTCGGATGTCGTTTATAATTACACATTTGTTTTACTGCTTGACGTGATCTCTCCCACGCAGCAGTGACGTACATTGCTCGTTCATCAGTTTCCATTTCCGGTTGAACTGTCTCCTCATCATCCGAGAATAGTTCATCCGGTTCATGTGTTTTGATCTCATATATTTTATCGTTTTCATCATTTATTTGTTCGTTTTTAGTTTCTACAGATGCTGGCATATACGCAGATATATTTCTGAACTCAGCAACCATTTGGTTGAGTGCAGAAACTAGATCTTCCTTAGTAAATTCATCAGAAGAGAAATCAAATACCTCTTCGTCGTTTGCCATGAAGCATGTTACTTTCTCTTCACCATCTTCATTGTCGGAATATGCCCATTCACTTCCACCATCAGATGCAATGAGAGCCTTTTGGATCTCCTTTCCTTCATCAGCACGTTGATCATCATTTCTTCGGTAGTCGTTTCGTTGGTTATTGTTGTTTCCCCGATAGTTGTTTCCTTGATACCGGTTGCCTTGATAGTTATTCCCTTGATAATTTCCTTGATAATTTCCCTCCGGTTTTCTATCATCTCTTCTTGGTTTTCTACATTCCGACCTGAAATGTCCAAAACCATCACAGTTATAACATCTTTTGTTTGATTTATCTACATAGTTATAATTAAAGTCATTGTTAGATGGTGGCTGGCTCTTCTTCATGAATTTTCCGAATTTCTGGGCTAGCATCGCCATCACATCATCGGTTATTTGATCGGTGTTTTTGACTGGAGCCGGTGCGGTTGATACTGGAGCCGCCGGTTCCACCGATGTGACTAAAGCTCTTGTTGCGGTTGATGTAGATGTTTCATCTTCAATCCGAGAATTGATCTCGAATTCGTAGGCTTTCAAGTCCTCAAACACATCGTGCAACTTCATTTGCCCAAGGGTGCTGGATTCCCTCATCACCATGGTCTTGATGTCCCACGTGCTCGGCAAGGATCTTAGAGCTTTGATTATCACTTCTCGGTTGTCGTACTTCTTTCCGAGTGTCTGAAGCTCGCTTACTACGCTGGTGAACCGGTTGCTAAATTCTTTCATGTTTTCTCCCGGTTTCATCCTTATATTCTCATACTTCTGTGTAGCCACCAAGATTTTATTTTCCTTGGTTCTTTCGTTTCCCTCGTGGATCTAGATGATCGTTTCCCAGGCTTCTTTTGCATTTTCGCACTCTGATATTTTGTTCAAAGTGTTGTTATCTATGGCTTTATAGATGTGCCTCATGCAATGATTGTCCAGATTGCTTCTTCTCCGATCTTCACTCGTCCACTGGCTTTCCTCCTTGTTTATCTTGATCGGTCCTTCTTTCAGGACTCGGCTCATCTCATCATCTAATGTTATCAGATGTAGATACATCTGCTTCTTCCAACTGCTAAATGCTTCGCTGTTTAGCATTGGCGGTTTGTCGCTGTGAGTCATGCTTCCCACCATTTTGATTGCTTGAGTGCTGAGAACCTCGCTCTGATACCACTTGTTAGGATCGGGGATGCCCTTGGAGGACCGGGGTGTTTTCGGTTTCGGTAAGGGTGACCACTTACAACACACACACTACTTGGTGATAGTCCGGTTAAAGACTAAGACCGTTCTCAGCACTACACAACCTGTCACAGACTCTTGAACCGGTGTTCAAGGGCGGAAGTGTCTATTTCAGGTTGAAGCAACGTTTGCGACTTTAGATGATGTTTAAGAAGGAGAATATTTAACGAGAGTGAGTGGCCGATTTTGGAAGTATGGTTGGTTTGCGGTTTACGGTAAGACAGCGGGAAATGAAACCGAAATGAAAGAACACAAGACAAGGAAATTTGTTTATGGATGTTCGGAGCAAACTCTCCTACGTCACCCCTTCTTCTCAGGTTATGAGAAGGATCTCCACTAACTCTTTAGAGTTACAATTACACTTCCGGTCGAGCCCAACTTCGCTACTCGCCGGTTTACACCAAACTCACGCTTTGATGTAATATAACACAACACAATAATCACACACAAGGATTTGCGGTTTTGACTATACCGGTTATAGACTACAAGACTTTATCTCTCTAGAATTGAATGCTTTATGACTTAGTTTTTCGTAATCCGTCACTTGCAGAACTGGCATTTAATGAAGACGATTGATCTTCCTTTTATAGCTGAGAGTAGCTAACGGCTACTTTCTTCTCTCACTTCTGGATTGGTTGATCGTCATCACGCCTATTTGCAGAAGGGTTGCTTGCACGCTTCAATTTTCTCAACACCTGGCGTTCATGCAGGTGACTCTTGGCGGATGATGACATAACCGGTTTTCAGATTGATACACGTGTTGAACATCCGCTTCCGGTCGTCAGCATCGGATCACCAAGGCATCATTGCTTTCCTCCATGCTTCTGATCGGATCTGATCTTCTATTATTCTTTCGAGACACGTTTCTTCCGTCATAGTACGTCACTCTTTGAGATTTGAATTTTCTGACTTTTGAGCTGTACTTTCCGGTTTCTTTGTCTTGTACCTTATGATCCGGTTGGAGTGTAATCTTTTGTTCTTTGCTAACCGGTTACTTGAGATAGTGAAGCCGGTTCCTGTGATCCTTCGTCTTGATCGCTTGAAGCCGGTTTCTTTGAAGTGGTAACAACCGTTTTCTGAACACCTGATTTCCGGTTCCGGTTTGTTTAGTACCTGCACATGAAGTTTAACTTCTGTTTAGTTTGTCTGGCCGGTTCCAAAAATTAATCTACTTAATTTTTCTATCACCTTCTTTTTCTCCCCTTGCTGTAGTTGCTTTAACATCCGTTTAATGAGAATTATGTCATCTCTCATTTCGGTTTTGATGAGACTTATTTCATTTCTCATTTCAGTTTTGAAGAGAGTTATTTCGTTTCTCATTACAGTTTTGAATTCATTTAGCTCCTTCGAAAGTTCATCCAATCTACATCTATCGTGGGGAGTTGTTGCTGTTGGAGTTGGGGGAGAGGATTCTTCGTCTTCGTCTTCATCTTCATCTTTTCTACTCGTGGCGCTTTCGACAGGATAAGAGCTGCTGGTGCTGGTGCTGGTGCTGGTGCTGGTGCTGGTGCTGGGGGTAGGGTTGCGGGTTCTTCTTCTTGTGGAAGGTTTGGCTTTGGCTGGAGTAATTTGTCTTTTCTTCCTCATGACAGTTTTTTTATGAGGAACTCCATCGTCAATATCTCCAAATTTCCTCTTTCTGCAGTCAAGATCAAAAAAGACATCATAAACATTACCTCCCATATCTTCAAAGTCATCCCCAGCATATAAGACCTTCTCTTCTTCAGACAATTCCATTTTCTTAACAATCGTGCCTTGCAGGGCAGTGTGAAGATCAGAGGCAATGCTCTTTCTCTTTGATTTGTACTGTATTATCCTTGGACAGACAGGCTCTTCCGTTTGAAGCGTCGTTTTAAATGCAAGATTGGGGACAAACGTTTGGATCACCTCATAAGTCCACACTTGTAAGGCTAGTGCGAACCCATATACTGTATAAGAAACATCGACATCTTTGTCTTTGTCTTTGTCCTTCTTCTGCAGATATAGAGTCCTGTAGCGATCAAGGTCTTTGGTCAAACCCTTCATGGTTGCTCTAAAGGCCACCTTTCCCCATGGAAAATTGAGGAAGGTGTCGATGTCATCGACCATGCTGAAGAGTTTCATATTTATTATCCTCCTCGGGTCAAGGGCAAAGAGATAATGGGAAACAAGGTATACCAGCCCCAATTTCCATGCATCTTCCCTATCAGAGCAGGACAGGAATTTTGAATGAAGATCTTCTATTCTAATAAGTGGAATACGTTTAAAATATTTAAGAACCAAAGTTGGAGATTCTTCAACCTGGTTGAAAATTGTTTGCTCCGTAGGGAATCTCCCAAAATTGAGACCTGTAACCAATGCAAACTCCCTCATCCCGAAGCACAGCTCTTCTCCATTCACAAGGAACTTCATCTCCATAGAATTTGAGCTGGACTTCCTGAGGAGCATGTGGTGTATAATCATTCCTAAGAAACGCAGTAACGGGTGCCCTTTGAATAAGAATCTGAATTGGGTTTCCTCTACCCTTTCAGTTAGATTCATCTTGGCAAACTTGGCAGCAATATTTCCCATATTGGTTTTCCAGGATACCCTCTCAGCAAACTCGGGTATTATAGTGGACTCCATCTACAAAACAAGGAAGAAGATGGGAATAAGCAAATCGAATTAACCATTGAGAAATGCTTGCAAATTTCTTAATAGATTAAGGTGCAATAAAGGTGCAGTAAAGGTGCAGTAATACATTAAGGTGCAGTAATGGATAGTTCTAAAGACATTAAGCATATGATGTGTCATTTCTTAGATCAACAACTCATCCTGTCTCATTGGCATTCTATTAAACGTAAAGCAGTAAAGCAAAATAAGAACAGACGAAAATTAAGCAGTAAAGCAACAAAACAGATAAACCCTAAGCCTACACAGTCAAAGAAAACACAGAAATACCATTTCTTCACAAGAACATAACAAACACGGAAATGCCATTTCTTAAACGAGAAATGAATGAATAAGCGTGAAATGCATGCATGCAGAATAAGAACTTTGATACAATACTCGTCATATACACACTAAAAGCATTTACACACATAAACGAAACCAGAACCAAACCCTAAACCCTAAATACATCAATATAAATCAATATAGACGGCATAATACACTTCTAAACCCTAACCCTAACACTGAAAGCCCTAACACTGAAAGCCCTAAACTCACCGGAATATGTCGAATAGAGTGGAAAGTCGATGATGTTGGACGAGGAACGATGTTGAGGAACGATGATCTTGATCTATGTTGAAGGGTATTTGGCAGTTGAGAAGACTGGTTTTGGAAGTCGGAGTGGGAGGGAGAATCGGGGAGGTTTTGTTTTAAATTAGGGCCGGAAAATTATATATAAGACTAAAGACGCGATTTACCATGCACGCGATTTAATCTAAATCGCGTGAGTTCATCACCGCGATTTAGATTAAATCGCGTGCATGGTAAATCGCGTACATTTAAAAACGCGAATTACCAATCACGCGTTTCATCTAAATCGCGGTGATGAACTCACGCGATTTAGATTAAATCGCGTGATTGGTAATTCGCGTCTATGAGCGTAAAAACTGGTGCCGAAGGGGTATTTCAGACATTTCGCAGGGCAAAAGGGCCCTTTTTGCCAACTTTAGTAGGCGGGGGCCCTTTTTGGAATTTCCCCTGTTATGGGGGCCATTTCATCAAATTTCCCGTTTTATTTGACATTTGAGCCCTAGGGTAAAACCCTTGAGTAAGAGCAACCGGGAAATTTGATGAGATGGCCCTTATAAGTGGCTTAATTCCAAAAAAGGCCCGCGTCTGCTAATGTTTGCAAAATGGGCCTTTTTGCCCTGCGAAATGTCCATTTTACCCATGTAATTGCACTTACTCGAATTACACTTACGCGTAATACACTTACGCGAATTATACTTACGCGTATTACACTTACGCGAATTACACTTACGCGAATTACACTTACGCGTAATATGTAATATGCGTACATTCAAAGACGCATATTACATATACGCGCATTATATAATATGCGTCTTTCATACTATATAAAGCGCATAATTTTGACCCTCATTTTAAATCTCCAATTTTTAGGGTTCCGACTCTCTCTCAAACCCTATCCCCTTCGATCCCACTGCTCCGCTAATTAAGGTAAGACATTCTCGTCTCAATGCCTTCTTATGCTAGGATTTTGAATATTATCCAAGTGCTATTATGTTGGATGAGGATTTAGGGTTTTAAGTAAATCTTACAAGTTTATCTATGTAAATGACAATCAACAACACATGGGTTTGTACTTCATTGATCTATGGAAGTAGAAGTTAAAAATTTCGACGGATATGGAAATGAAGAGGAGAATCCGACGGAGCTTAACTAGAACAACCAACCTCGCGGCTTCTTTCGCAGTAAAGCCTTGAAGAGCTATTCCATTCCTCTCTTTCGTATACAACTCGTGTGACTACGTTCTCTCTTCCTTTCCCTTAGCTGGAGTAGTAAGTTCCCCTAGTCTACTTATAGGTGTATAGATTTAGAGGATTCGCTAGCGTAGGCAGATTGATGGATGGAGTAGGCAGAAAGTCAGATTGGACGATGAACCATGAATCCAATGCTCATTTATATTAAAAAAATGCTCTTTCATTTTGTCTTCCATCTTCCATTGATGATGAACCTATTCCTATTTTGATCTTCTAGAAGGTGCATCCATATATTTTCTGCCAAATTTTCCTTTTGCTGCAATTAAGTAAATAACTTAACATATGGATTAATTCATATGGTACACATTTTCCATTTCCTGGTTTTTTGAAATAAATATAATTTTTAATTTGTTTGAACATTATTTTCCATTATTGCAGGAGATTCTTGATGGAATTGAGTTTTCTAGGGGTGACTCAAAATCAACCTGGGGCTCTATGCGTGCAATAATGGGGCACCCATAACCTTTTGACTTGAAATATGTTGCTATTCGAATGCTCGTATATCTGAAACATTATTTTCTGAATTTGGTCTAAACATGCCCTTCTGTAGAATTTCAACTTTTGATTTCGTTTGTATATTAAGGTTCAAGGTTTTGATTTGCTGACACGGATATATCTTTCATCTTCTGCTGGTAGGTCGGGAAGACGTCATTGATGAATCAATAAGAATCATGTGGTACCCTACATTCTGATAATGATTTCTTTTGTTGAAGTTCTTTGATGTATTTATTTGTCTAGTGTTTTATTTATTGCTTCGACTCTGTAAGTATGTGAATCGTAAGTTTAGCAATCAGTATAAGGCTACCATTGAAGCTTATTTCCTTAGTAAAGAAGTTCAGCAATTTAAAGTTTGAAGACAGAGCCTTCACTTTGCAGGTCAACTTTTTCACTATTAGATTTTGATTGGATTATTTAATTGGTATGTAATGTCAACACTAGATTCTTATTTTTCAAGATCCTTAAACACATTAAAAAAATGTATTTGGTGGTCACAAAAGGATAATGAGGTTAAATTTTGTGCCATTTTCTTTAGGGTTTAACAACGGGATTCAAACACCTAATGATTTGCAATGAACAAAATATTTATGTTGAATATGCCAATATGGTCCTATATACTTGATATAATGGCTAGATGATAATTTATATTCATTTTTCATTCTTTAATAAGTTGAACATGGAAATGTCACTTTGGTGATGGATTAAATGTCTCACTTCTACTTCCAATTTTCATTACACAAGTTGTTATATATTTAATTTCTCAATATTCTTAGTATAGTAATCAATCCCTGCAGATATGTAACACAGCAGAACAAGAAAGGTTCCAAAGCCTTGGCGTGGCTTTTTATCGAGGGGCTGATTGCTGAGAACGTCTATGATGTTAATGTGATGAAGTCATTTTTGCTTCAGGTACTAACTATTTTGGTTAAAAAATTCATAAATTTACTGAACTAACTATTTTGTTAGTTTTTTGGGGTCTTTTAGGCTAGCCCACATGACCCTGAGAACTTTCCATTTGTGGTCCTATGACAACATAACTAAACTAAACCAATTATTTGATGGGGAATTCTCATTTTTCAGTACAAATCCAAGGATTGGTTTGGTTGACTATATTTTCTTTTGAACCTAGTTGCTTCATTCACTCCCAAAGAAATTCAGAAGAATAAATGGGCATATAACTTGGACAAGCTAAAAAATTGTATTTTTATATAAGAAAAAAGGAATTTGTTCGAAACTTTAACCCTTCTAGATGGAAAGCTGCATAATAACAGAAGTCTACGAAAAACTAATAGATAGCTGCTTAATATTATTGTTAGGCTGAGGAGAGGCACTGTGAGATTCTTGGCCGACTAATGTGCACTGCCAAAATTGTTGCCAAGCAGGAAGGCCTTGAAGATGGCTTTAGAGTTGTGATTAATGATGGACTAGCAGAATGTAAATCAACACCTTCATGTCCATCTCCTTGGGGGACGTCAAATGAACTGGCCACCAGGCTAAGACTTTATGAAGTTACTTATTAGCTGTGTGAACTCATAAGACACCGACCGACCAAATAATTTCTGTCATATGATATTTGTAATAATAACATTGTTAAAAATGTTACATTAGACAATCATAATGTGAGATAATGGTCATCTGGTTTGTGATCTTTTGTTTAAAATGTTACTATGACAGTGATATCTTTTTTTTAAGCTTGTGGCTTAATTCTATTTTCTTGTTTGCCTTTACATTTTCCAAAATGACTGGTTTGAGATCATTTCTACATATTTTTTGCCTTTTAAGTGGAAGTACTAAAAAAACCAGATTAATTTTGACCCTTAAATTAGTATGAGATATTTTTCTCACATTCAAACATAAACAACAACCATAGAATAAAATAAACATGCATCTGTGCAGTGCAGTCCAAGAGGCACAATCAATAATAAAGAAGTCAAACATATATATAATTAATTAACTACTTTGTAGTGATCATAGTTATACATCCCCCACAATTTTATTACTGTATTTCGAGTAAGATAGATTGAGTCTTTCTCATGTTGAAAGCATTGACTGCAGTGGCATTGTCTGATATTGTATGCAGATGGTTAAACTGATCAATTGACAAGTCTAAACATGTAATAGAATGCGGGGAGATCGTTACATCTATTTTCGTGTCTATGTGATCAAACACACTCTGGATTGGAGCCAACTGCACATTGCAACGAACTTATATATGGGTGAAATCCTCCTTAAATCTAATGTTCCAGATTATGTGTTCCATTATGTACCACCTTCACAAAATATGTTGACTTTTCATTGGGATCATATAAAAAAATAGAGTATCACTTTGATATAAACACCATCATTAGTGTAATAGTATTATAGTAGACAAGAGTCAAATAAAACATATGCACCTTTTATCATTGGAGTTAACAAACAGAGGTGCATAACTGACCATTGACACAACATCATTGCATTCAAGTATCAAAGGCGAGCAAAGAAAGGTTAAAAATCCGAAAAAGCAAAGAAGATATATAATTGTCTCCTTGTTCATTTTTTGCATATTAGTGGAAAAAACTATATTTACATATAACCAAGTATTATCATCTGTAGGCAAGCTTTTAATGATCTTTTTTTAGAATTATATAAAAAACTATTCTTTTCTACACCAATAAGGAATCCAGCTTCAGCTAATGCTGCTAGAAGGCTTCCTTGACCAACATCTTTTCCTGTCACAGCGTATTCACTAACGAAAGCCTAAAATAATATAATCGGTCTCAGAACCATCTAAATGTTTTTGCAACAGTTATCTTTTTGTTAATATATATTTATGGAATTAAGTAAATATAAGACAAGATTTAGCGCGTACCTTTGGGCCATTTCGTGATGTTTGATCAAACTTATAAGTCTTAGAGAAGACATCATCTGCATTGTTATAAATTTGTTGAGAAAATCAATCTATTAACAAAAAAATCTAATAACATGAAGGAAGATTGTAAGAATATTCAGTTCAAATTATAATCTATACAAAATTACTTATCTTACATGAAAATCATAAAAATCATCTGGATGATCCAATGGTTGAGAAGAACCGTCACAGATTGTGATTATCTGGATGTCTGGATAGGCGTGTTTTATGGCAGAATAGAACTGGAGGTAATTCCCTGAAACAACATAGGTTTTCGCAATTTCAAATAGATTATGCATTTCATTTCAGAATTTTGCCATTTGATGGTTTCACATTCGCAGATCATTTAATACTAATATATTTTATTACTATTCATAAAATATGGATCTTTTTCAATAAAAAAATATCATTGAATAGTAACAAAGTCTTCATTCCGAATAGCAACATATTTCAAGTCAAAAGGTTATGGGTGCCCCATTGTTGCACGCAGAACCCCAGGTTGATTTGGAGTCACCCCTAGCAAACTCAATTCCATCAAGAATCTCCTGCAATAATGGAAAATAATGTTCAAACAAATTGAAAATTATGTTTATTTCAAAAACCAGGAAATGGAAAATGTGTACCATAGTAATTAATTCATATGTTAAGTTATTTACTTAATTGCAGCAAAAGGAAAATTTGGCAGAAAATATATGGATGCACCTTCTAGAAGATCAAAATAGGAATAGATTCATCATCAATGGAAGACAAAATGAAAGAGCATGTTTTTAATATAAATGAGCATTGAATTCATGGTTCATCGTCCAATCTGACTTTCTGCCTACTCCATCCATCAATCTGCCTACGCTAGCGAATCCTCTGCCGATGTTGAGAGTGTTAAGCTCCGTCGGATTCTCCTCTTCAATTTCCATATCCGTCGAAATGTTTAACTTCTACTTCCATAGATCAATGAAGTACAAACCCATGTGTTGTTGATTGTCATTAATATAGATAAACTTGTAAGATTTACTTAAAATCTTAAATCCTCATCCAACATAATAGCACTTGGATAATATTCAAAACCCTAAAATACATAAGAATGCATTGAGACGAGAATGTCTTACCTTAGAGGAGCAGCGGGATCGAAGGGGATAGGGTTTTAGAGAGAGTCGGAACCCTAAAAATTGGAGATTTAAAATGAGGATCAAAATTAGGCGCTTTATATAGTATGAAAGACGCATATTACATAATGCGCGTATATGTAATATGTGTCTTTCAATGTACGCATATTACATATTACGCGTAAGTGTAATTCGCGTAAGTGTAATACGCGTAAGTGTAATTCGCGTAAATGTAATACGCGTAAGTATAATTCGCGTAAGTGTATTACGCGCAAGTGTAATTCGAGTAAGTGCAATTACAGGGGTAAAATGGACATTTCGCAAGGCAAAAAGGCTCATTTTGCAAACATTAGTAGGCGCAGGCCTTTTTTGGAATTAAGCCACTTATGAGGGCCATTTCATCAAATTTCCCGAGCAGCCCATTACAGATTTTTAACTAAAATTTAGTGTAATATATATATATTTTTTTTATAAATTATTAATAGAGAACGATGCTTAAGAAATAAAATGTATGTTGATATTCACGCTCTCACCATTATGTTTTATAACCGTTTCTTTCTCTTATCATAATTATCTATTAATAATTACTAATTTATCTCTCATACTATAATTATTAATTTTTCTTTTCTAATTAATTTTTATTTTATTTTACTAATTTTTCTTTCCTAATTATATATATTATTTTTCTTCATTAATTTTATATAAACTTATATTTAATATTTAATATATATATATATAATGATTTATTAAACTTAAAATAAAATTACAAATTTTACTTTTATATTCCTTTCTCTCTCATATTCATAATATATCTTTCCTAATTAATTTCCGTTTTATAACACTAATAATTAATTTATTTTTTATTTTCTTTTTTCTCATTTATATATATATTTCATATTTTCTTAGACATCATTTTTATAATTTTTTAATAAAATAAAAATTATAAATATTTTAATTTATTTAAAAATTAATATTAAGTTTCTCTCCTAAAATCTATATATAATATATTTTATCATTAATTTTATATAAATATATTTTTTTTCTTCCTATTATCCTTCTATGCATATTTATTATTTATATAATTAATTAATTAATTTTATTTTATTCATTATATATTTTATTTATTATTAATTAACAAGGATTACATATTTATACATACATAAAATTTTAAATTCAATTCAAAAAATACAAGTGGTCTAATGGTTAAAGTGTTCACATATGTATTATTTATATAATTAATTAATTTTCTTTTATTCATTATATATTTTATCTATTATTAATTAACAATGATTAAATATTTATACATACATAAAATTTTAAATTAAATTCAAAAAAACACAAGTGGTCTAATGGTTAAAGTGTTCACATTTTACATTAGAGACAAGAGTTCGAGTCTCAATTTATGCGAATTTATAAATGATTGTGCATGTGGGTATGAGTGGGTGAATTTGTGGTCGATGTGGATGGCATGTGTGATTCCCTACGTAGTGGGTATGAGTGGGTGAATTTGTGATTGATGGGGAAGGCCAAAAGTAAGGATAAAATGGCATGTGTGAGTCCCTACGTAGTGAATATGAGTGAGTCTCTACGTAAACGGAGATAATATATATAATGATGTTTAAAACTAAAAATTTAGGGTGATATCTACCAAATTTTTACACATTTTATATGAATTTCTCATCAAATTCTCACGCGTACAATTTTCTCTCTTTTCTCCTTAGGTTTATGTCTTTCTTCAATCAACTCCCATTTCTCCTTAGGTATAGTTAACACGAGAATATGAGGTGGGTGTCGACAACAAAAGAAAGACTAGAGGAAAATATTCGATCTTGATTTGAAGAAAAAATGGGAAGCGAATGAATACGAGTATTCGAAATTAAAAGGAAGTCGATGATTCTCTACCTCCGTGGATTCTGAAAAGTATTTTTTTAATTTAAAATCAATTAATTTTTTATTTTTACACATTTTCTATGATTTTCTAATCAAATTCTCGCGTTACATTTGTCTCTCCTTTCTTCTTAAGTTTAGGTCTTTCTTAAATCGACACTCCTTTCTGTTTAGGTATATGTAGCACGAGAAGAGGAGGAGGGCGACGCCGATGTGACGAAGAAGGCCGACGATGATGCAACGGAGGAGGGCGACGATGACGTAAGAGAGACATAGAGGAAAATATTTGATCTTGATTTGAAAAAAAAAAATGGGAAGCGAATGAAGACGACGATTCGAAATCAAGAGGAAGACGAGTATTCTCTGTCTCCGTAGATTTAGAAAAGAAAATAATTAATTTTTTTATTTTTACACATTTTATATGAATTTCTCATCAAATTCGTATCTCCTTAGGTCTAGGTCTTTTTTAAATTGACTCTCATTTCTCCTTAGGTATAAATAGCACGAGAAGAGGAGGTGGGCAACGACGACGCGACGAAGGAGGGTGACGACGACGTAAGAGAGACCTAGAGGAAAATATTAGATATTGATTTGAAGAAAAATGGGAAGCAAAAGAAGACGAGAATTTGAAATCAAGAGGAACCCGATAATTCTCTTTCTCCAATGATTTAGATTTTTTTTATTATTAATTTTTTTTATAACAAAACCTAATAAGATATTTTGTAATAAAACTATAAATAAAATTGTATTTTAATGAATAATATTAATATTTTAATTATTTTATATATATATAATACAAAAATATAATAAATAGATTATATATATATATATATAAATAATACAAAATATATTTAACTCTATATTTTGATATGTTTTAAATAATTGATAAATATTTATTAATTTAATTTATAATATTATTGTAAATATATATATTTTTATACAAAATATTATAAAATTGAATTATTTTTTTTTAATAAAAATAATAATATAAGTTATTGTTTCACCAAAATAAAATTATATATATAATAATATTTAAGTATAAATATATTTATATATATATATATATATATATATATATATATATATATATATATATATATATATATATATATATATATATATATATATATATATATATATATATATATAGTTTTGAAACAAGAGTTTTATGGTGTTACATAAGAAAGATGATTCAATATTATTTTTTAATAGATATTTCACATATATTTTAATTAATATTTTGATTTTTAATGTATAATAATCTGTTTTCGAAATTTTTGAGAGAATATAATAGAAGCTGAATTAATTATGTACACAAGAGAAAAAATACAAACATATTTTCCTCAAATATTATTTTCACCAATTTAAGATAATGTGATAATTCATGTTATTTTTTTTAAAATTAAATTAATAGAACGGAAAAAACTAAATATTTGAATAAATGACCATATTTGTATTATTTTATTTTAGTTGTATTTAAAAAAAGTTTTTATAAAAAAAATTATAATAAATTTGAGATTAGATAATTCACAAAAAAAAAAATTAGAAATGTGAAAGAATATATACACAATATGAAACCGTTAATATAATATGAAACCGTTAATATATTATATAGTGTGATTCAATTATTTTAATATAAAAATTTTGATTTTTTTTATAAATTTGTCCGTTTGAATCGCACGGAAATCATGCTAGTTATCATTAATGACAATAATCTTATTTTTATTCTAGGATGGTTTTATTTGGGATGAAAGTAACGGAGGAACTAGTTCAACTTCCCAAAATAACTTACTCTACTATTCAAACTCAGTTTATTTATTTATTATTTTTTATATTTAAACTTATCATTATTATATATATATATATTTAAATTATTATTTTTATTAAAATATTTAAATTATTATTTTTATAAATTTGATTATTTATATTTAAATTAATATTTTAAATTATTATTTTTTATAAATTTGATTATTTATATTTTAATATATATTTAATTTTAATTATTATTTTATATAACTTTTTATTTTAAAAAATATTATATAAACGAGAATTGTTTAAATATATTGAAAAAAACATTATAAAAAAAGCACGATCGTTCAAAGTGTCACCAAATAAATTGAAAAATAACAAGATTAAGCATCTGAGAAACAATAATAAAAACATAAGTAAAAAACTATTTATCAACTAACAAACATAACCTAAAATATAGTGTTAACGATTTTAGATATGTTCAAGAAAATCAATATTGGACGTTTTCAATTGGGAGAAATATGATAATTTTATTCCTAGTGAAATTTTGAGAAAGAGAAAAACTAACGAAGTCAAAGTCAGTGTATTCGAATTGAGATGGATAACTCACTAAAGATTATAATTTGTGGGAGGTGTGGCCAAGAATGTTATACATGAATAATCACATTTAAATTTGTGAGAGGTGTGGCCAAGAAACGCAGTCAAAAATTATTTTGAGTAAAATTGTCAATAATTTATAGAAGAATAATTGTAATTATTTTTATAAATTATTATATATGGTTATGGTTAAAATATATTAGTATTTATTAATTATTTATGAGGATTGTAAGGTGAATATTTATTATAATAATTGAAATGTAAATGTATATATTAAAATTATAATTATAATATTTATAAAAATAATAATTCAAAATATAAATAATAATATAAATATATACATCAAAATATAAATAATCTAATTTATAAAAAAAAATTAAATATTTTAATAAAAAAAGATTAATTTAAATATATATATATAAAATAAAAAATTTAAATATAAATAAATTAAAAAATAAATAAATAAGAAAACTGAATTTAAATAGTAACGTAGGTTAGTTTGGCAATGAATGAAAAAAAGTATGTTAGTTTGGAAAGTTAAATATGAAAGAAGATTAGTTTTAGAGCCTCTCAATATCCTAGTAAGTCTGATTCTATTTAAATATTTAGATTGAGAAGAAAAAACTAAATGTCCTTATTTGATATGATTAGCATTGTAAATGAATTGAGTTTATAAATTAGAGCTTAAATTTGACTGGATTATTTTTTTACAAGTTTGACTTAACTATTTATCTACAAGTTCGAATTGACTCAAAAATTTTGAACTAAAATTAAATTTTCAAACTCAAACTCGAGTTTAAACTCAAACCAAAATTTATATTCAAAATAAAAATATCAAATTTTCATAAATATCCAACATTTAAAACATGACATTTCAAAATGTAAATATCAACCATCTATTAAAAATTTCAAAATATGATAATCTAAAAAACATCAAACCACCCTAACTAATCAAAATTTTAAAATATTAAATTCCAAAATCAAATACAAAATTATATAAATTGTTTGAGCATTTAATATATTAATCTTTTTAAGTCCGTTCTTCAAGTATAACACCGTATAACACCTACATTCAATAATATGAAAGGTACAAACTTAAAAATAATTAATATAAAAAAATATATTAAAACAAATAATTAACATTTAACTTATTTTAAGATATAGATACCAACAAAAATAAATTCGACCTATTTTTTATTTAATATTATTATATATATTTAAATTATTTAGGTGCAATATAACAAAAATTATTAACTTATTTATAGCAAATATTTATTGATTTTTTATATATATTATTAATCTTGTAAATTCATTTTTTCTCATAATATATAATATATATATTAACATTTTTTATCTCTTCATATTATATATAAAATATATACTAATATTTTTATCTTCTTTTAATATTATATATAATACTTTTAATATTATATATAATAGATAAGTATGTATACGCATAACCTATTATGAACATGCTATATTAAAAACATCTATTTCTTTTTTATTAAATAATATTCACACTTTTAAATTTATAATTATGTAATTATTTAAGATGTGGGTGTAAGTTTCAAGAATTTAACAAAGTGATCCATACAACAAAAGATGACTATAATCTTTGGGAAATAAGTACAACTTTCTTACTGGATTTCCCCAAAAATGATCAACTTTGAACAAATATTAATAAAATGTCTCAACAATGAACCCACCTAAGTTTCATGTATTCATCTACTCGTTGTTTTCCATCAATGTGTATAATCTAACTCAACACAAAGAATAAAAAAGAAAATGATGTTTCAAAATAATAATAAGAAAAAACTCTACATATACACACTCAATTAGCTTGTTTTCAGAACTGACTCCTACAACAAAGTGAATGGAATTCTTGTTAGGATATGTCTTCTTCAACGTAGAGAAGAAATGAAAAGCCATTATCTCTAACATGTATTTCTGTATGTAGTATTATTTTGGTAGAGCTCAATCTGGGAGCCATGGTTAAGAAGTCTTCCACTATCTGTATATTTAACAGTAAGTTCCTCTGTATCCACATCCGTTTGTTGCTGTTGATTCATCATGTTCAACATCTTCAGTTTACGAGTTATGGCAATCGAGTCCAAGTCCTTTAGCAACTCTTGAGGAATTATTCTATCCTCGAGCATGCTTACAACTGAAGACATGGTTGGTCTGGCAGTAGCCGTGACATTGGTGCAAATCAGAGCTATATTGGTCATCACCATCGCCTCGTCTGGCTTGAAATCTAGTCCTAACTTTCGATCTACCAGATTTGCAAGAGTTTCATTTTCTCTCAAAACATGTACCTAATTGAGAAAAAAACAGAATTATCCATCAAACTTATTTAGTAAAATAAGGGAAACGCATATTTGACTTACATAATCGAAGGTAGAAATATTCCTCCTCTGGTCTATAAGCTGTGTTACATATCCCCCTGAGCAACAATTCGAAACTTTAAACATCTACTTTGTCTGTTAAATAACCATGCATTGCATACTCAGCTTCCATGTATCCGCTGCATAAATAATCTAAAATTATTATTGTATGCCTTGAGATTCTTCATCTTAAATAAACTTTTGAGGATCTGTTACATATATTAGGGTTTGCATGAACAATTTGAAAAAGATTCGTCAACAATAAATGTGACTTCCATGTTAGTTAGTGTGGTGCCAAGTCATCCAACTAAAAATATATGAATGCATTTCCTATATACAAGGGCGGAACTAAGATTTGGAATCTACTCGGACTAAAAGTTTTTCATAAAATATACCCGAGTGATAATAAAATGAAGGAAAAAACAAAATCTACCTAGTTTACTGTGACGGTTGTCCTTTAGTGACAGGAAACGATCAATAACGACGACATGTCTCATCGTTATTTACCTCTTTATAATGTTAGCTATATACAAAATACTTTGGGTCAACCGGATTACAACTCAAGTAGCCTTATAGGTAGATCCTCCTTGTCTCTACCTGATTTCACTTATACAGGTTACAGAAAAAAAAACAAGAATTAATAGAAAATAAATTAAAACAAGATTTGTCCTAAACACATTTAAAGAAAATGATCTCTAGTAATTGACACAGCCATCACTCTTTACCTCAATACTCAGGTGAGCCAGTATTGACGTCCCTTTAAACCCGTGCGTAATTATTATTATTTTAAGATAAATATGTTACTAGATAATTATTAGAAACTAGATTAAGATTTATTATTATTATTTTGTGATACCAGAATGTTCAAAACAGCTAGTTTGCGCACACAGACTAATCCCTAGGGAAGATGCACTTAATCCAGATATTTTGGATGAAAATCGTACTAGAGTCCTCATGAAAGAGGTAAGTTCCTGAGGCCAAGCATCTTTCCATATAGTAATCTGGTCTGTAGATTTATTATTAGAAGTTCTTCAGTTTAGATTAGCCTACAACTATAAGGAATGTCTCCATATCTTTAGGAGGGTGACATGCACAACACTAACTTTTTTCCATGATGTTGATGTAGAAATGAGACAGGAGACATATAAGTAGACTCATAAACTAAAGTGTTTTCAAAAACCCTATTATATTTAGGTGTATAATAATTTTATTGATTAGAAAACTAACTAAGTCCCCGCAACAATACTGCTTAGGGGTGGGTATTCTCCTCTTCATTAAGTTTGGGTCAGACCAAAATCAAATATCTTGGGATTAAGATCCTTATCAAGCAACACATTTGTAGCCTTGATGTCTCTATGGACAATCTTTAGTCTTGATTATTCATGGAGAAAAGCCAGACCACGAGCTAAGCCAATAAAGATCTTATACCTTGTTGAACAAAAGATTAATATGGAGAAATTGTTATCATGACCTGTTTTAATTGTTTTATTTACTAGGGTAGCAAACTTTGTTCTCAAAAACTTGTAAACAGGACCAAAACCACCTTCTCCAATCTTGTTAGCAGTATCAAAACTGTTTGTAGCAGCTTCAATTTGCCTCAACAAGAACAAATAAAAATCCTTTAGATCTGTGCAAGGAAACTTAAGAAACATTTCTAAGAAACTAAGGATAAAATATCTGCAAATGCAAAAATGTAACATGTTATTAGCGCTTTTAATGTAAGCGGAAGGCTATGACTGTCATGCTAGTTCTCCTTGGTTCAAAAAATAAATGTAACCAGTTACACAAATATTAATGTACATACTTTTAAATAGAATGAGATTGAAAGTACGGTAGATATAGTTAAAAACGATCTAAAAATCTCCCCTGAAAAATGAAATCATTGAAAATAGGAAGAAAGTTTGAAAAATCTATGCCAACTCCAATTTGTGTGGTACTTCCAAACAAAGCATGGCATCAAGCATTGTCAGATAATCACTTTCAGCTTGATAAGCATTGTGTAAGCATTGTCAAATATTCACTGCCCAAAATTTAGGCTCAAAATTCTTTTGTAAATAATACAACCAGTGCCCCCTAAGTCGTCATACAATAGCAAGGACAAATACAAACCATTACCAAAAGGTGAAATTTGTTAGGCACAAATGGGAAGCCTGACTTACTAATCTTGCAGACTAATATAGAATGAACCTTCTTATGGTAAGTAATATCATAACACATTCGCCTCATAGATATTGTTTTGGGCATAACTTATATAGTTGAATATGGTAAATGTAATTTCATCAAAGTGAAACTTTACACTGTAAATCTCATTCATAAGACAGAATCCATAATATGTCAGTGATATGGAGTGATTCGTGCATTCATGCTCAACTCAGAACTATTTTCCAAGAGCTTAGATGTATTTTCAACTTAAAACAATATTGACATGTGGGTCATCATCCATGAAATTCCCGGTGCTACTAAACGCCCAGTTACTTCCTCTGTAGAAATCTGCTGGCCCGCCTCGATCTGTATCCCTTTCATACACAATTTATATACAAGGAGTTCAAAGCTGAAAGAGAACAGCAAAAGAACATTGCGGTTCATAAGATTGAAAAAACAAAATTTACCTCGAGCTTGCAAAACATACCGATTGGACACGGAAAGATTCTCAAGCATGAAGTAGTTTCACTAGAATGACAACAAAGTCAAATGATAACATCGATTAGTCAATTAAGGATTCAAAATTCCTTAATAGAACAATGTAATGATTGTCATATAGTTGAAGTATTGAATCTTACTGTGTTAAAAATGTTCCACCTCCTCCACCTATTAGTTTATTCATCTAATAGATTGTCATACAATATTCAACTTACAGTATTTCAAGGTTTTTCAAATTAGTAATGAGTGGAAATAGTGATTCAGTTCCATTTATATCACTTATTCTCCTGAAAATCATTGAACAAAAGCAAGTATAATAAGATTAGATATTGATGAGCTTCAAAGAGATTACATTAGGGATTGAACCCTCCAAACCACTAGCCTGAATTAATCTGCATTTGTAAAAGTTTTTGTTTCAAAAACATACCAGATTGAAAGAAATATGAATAGATAAAGTTGAGATTTTAGAATCTAACAATTTACTGAGATATCTCAAGCCAGTTCTGGATGAAATTAGGTATCTTCCTGTGAATAAATATCTAAATTGTCGATCAATCAACAAAACAACATCCTTGCACAATATTTTCTACAAGATTCTCATGCTTCTAGACGGAAAGAGTAATTTCAGATTAACCCATTTAACATAACTTGAACAAAGCTCACAACTTGGTAAGAATATTGACTGGATTATTTATTAGAAGACGATGATCTTGCAACAATTTTATTCTTACAAACTTTAACATTAAAAAATAGTAATTTTAGAGAAGAAGATATTTGTTTTAACAAAAAAAACTATAAAAATGTTCCACCTCCTTCCTCCACTTATAGTTTATTCTTCTTTATGTCTTCATTAATGCGCTTCTCAGGATCATTTTTGACCTCCTCCATATAGACTCTCAACCTTCACCTCCATATTAGCACATGATTCCTTATCAGAAGAAATGAGAGTCAAAATAAAGGAGGGTCAAAGATGATCCTGAGGAGTGCAGTAATGAAAAATCTTCTTCCTCTTGCTTTTTTCGGAGAGGATTTGCGCGAGTAATTTGAAGAGGTGCTGGTTAGGGTTATAATTTTACATTCGCCATTTGTCTTTTTATTCTCGCCATTTGTCTCTTCATTTTCTAGCTTTCATAATTATTATTACTTTAATAGAATTTATAGCACAAAATCAATCAATAAAAATACGTGAATATTAATAATTAATATTATTAACAAAAATTTAAAATAAAATATTATTTTTTAAAAATTTTGCTAGTACTTTACAGTTTTTTAAAATTAATTATTGTAACCCACATGAAGCTCCCTCCGTAGCTTAGCACACGTGTCATCCGACATGTGGCAATACGAGGAATCACAAGAAAGGGTTAAAAATTCGATTTCAAATAACTATTTCAAAAGAAAATAAATAATTGGTCAGAATAACATTATGCAAATGTGGTAATAAATATGTAACAATTATTCGGTGTGCCATGTGAATAATTGGACTATCCAAAGATAACCAATTGTTTGACAGGAATTATTATTAATATTTGATTACTACAAAAGAGTACCGTTTGCAAGTTATTATTTAATTTCCAAAGACTAAATATTAATGTTGCGTTTGATATCTTATGATGGGACGTACCATTATTTTGAATTTATGTGATTATTAAAATTTTGTGAGTATGGTTGTTCATTTGTTTTGTTATCTAATTAAGTTAACACTTCTGCTTATACGGATTTTTTCTTGTCAACATTTTAAGTTCATTTTATGTGATTAAATTTTATTTAAGGCGTGTCTAGAATTTGTTAAAAAAAATTAAGAATTATATCTAAAAGGGTTAAAATTGCTAAGGTTATTATTAGAATAAAGATTTCACAAGAAATACACCATATGTTTTATTTTATTTCAAAATTAAATGCATTAAAGTTAGAGTTACACTAATGTATTCTCATGCATCTAATTTGGATTTTCTTATTCACACTTAAGTTAATTGATGTGAATTGCAGTTGCCTAAAATGAGACTTAGTCTCTATATGAACTCACATCATATTGTGTGTAAAAAAATAAAAGATTGAAACAAAAATAACATAAATAATGTTAACTTAGCAAATAACTTAAAAGATAATAAAAAAATGAAGTTGTAAGAATTGCAGATGTTGTACCTAAAAGAAAATTACTAAAGAAAGTGGTAAATAAAAGAATACATATTATATATTTTTTTTTGTTCTAAGAGTAATTTAACTTTAGTATTCATACACATTTGATGGTAAACTTCATTATTACTATCTAAAGTAAATGTGTTGATGTACGGTTGAGTTAGTTGTCAAAAGTTAATTAATGGTGAAAAAAACATCGGTGTGGGCATTCACAATTCATATTAAGGATGAAGAAATAAAGAACTACTTTAGATACTCTTTATTTAAAAACAAACATTTATGAAATATCTTCATGTAATTGCTTCATTTGGAAGGAAGAATTAAGAATTACAACTTATATATGGAATAAAGATTCAACTAAAACAACTAGTGAATTCTTTTGGGGTTGTCCAATTAAGATCAGGTCTTATGGGTCTAAATAAAATAAACTAGACTAAAGAATTTCTAGATGTTAATTATTGGATATTCTGAAAGATCTAAAGACAAATTTAGTCTCATAAGTACTTCAAGATTAGCCTTGAAAATAAATAAATACAAAAGACTCCTTAAATAAGAGTCTAATGTATACTCAAGATTATATGAATCAAGAAATTAAGTATATTTATGATGTTGGACAAATATTTAAAGGATCCTGGTTTGGATCATTAAGAAAGCAACTAAACAAGTAATGTGACATTTTAATAACAAAACATTACATACTTATATAGTGAAATCGAATCGGATAGAGATCATTTGGTATTTTGATTCGAATTTTGTTGGATACCAAAACAGTTGGAAATTCGTGCCACATAGTTTTGGTTTAATTATTAGTTTAAAAAATTAATTATTGTAAGAGTGTTAAGAAGACACTGGAATTCTTTCGACATGATGGCAGAATTTATTAAGTGTTTTGTGGCATCCAATTAAAGAATTTGACTGCAAAATTTTATCATGGGGTTGCAAATTATGAATGATATAGAAAGATCACTAAAGATATTACGTGACAATAATTTGCAGTTCTTTTACTTTAAGAGTAATATGAGTTTGACTAAGTCGAACTATTTGGAAAATAAAGAATTCAGAATGTTTACTTATCTATTGAGCATATTTGGACAAACTCTAAAATTACGGATCAATTCTCTACATATTTTCTATCTGAGATCTTTCATGAATATATTGTTCATATGGATATTGCATATTTAGATGATATACAGATTTAGTGCGAGTTTGTATTATGATGCTTGTATAGATATAATTTGGAATTTATGTGCACATTAAAGAATCAGTTTCTAAAGAAATTAAAGATTTAGTTTTTAAAGAAATCAAGATTATAAAGTTATTCAGAATGATCTCTATAATAAATAATGGAGGACCAGTTGGTATTAGACATGTTAAAGATCACACTACATTTTAATCCACACTATACACCCATGTTTAATCTATGTCATTTGATTGTATTGACATATGTGACTATTGAGGGTTTAGTTACGAACTAATGTAACAAAAATCATTTTAATCCTATATTGATATAATTGATGGACGAGATTGATATAGATGTATTTGGAAAGGATAACAATATTCTGAGCTCTTAAGATTATAATATACAATTTAAGGAAATATTATATGACCCAAGTGGGAGATTGTTGGAATTATTTCCAATATTTGGGTACATATATTATTTAATAATTACTGTTATCATAATAAAGATTAAAGCCCACTTAAAGAAGTGATTTATTAAAGTATAAAGATTATGGGGCTTATTTAAACATTTATAATAAATGTGGAGATTATTTGTGTAGAAGTAGAAATACCATTTATTATTTCGTTGATGGGCCGAATAATAAATGGGTATATTAAGGCTAAGTCCCCAACCCATATAGAGCCTACCCGTTTTGTTTCTCTCATCAGACAAAAGGTTTCAGTTCATCTCTCAAGAACACTCAAGAAGGCTATCGATATAGGGTTGGAAGACTTAAACCCCACTCACATCAGACATTCCGATCCAGATCCAAATCCAGAACAAGAAGATCCACATTCCGATCCAGGTTCAGATTCAGAACAAGAAGATCCAAGATCAGGAGAAGATCAAGAAGAAGAGAATAACGAATAACGACTTAATGAACCGTTTTTCATTCCAGATTCAGGTACGTTTCCGCAACTTATGTTTATCTCAATTTATTGACATAGAGTATTAAAGATTATAGAATTAAAGAATAAAAATTTAGATTAAAGATTCTAACACGGATATGTCAGCATGATGAAGCAAAGATCGGAAATGTCGGCATGATGGGGCGAGGACCGGAAATTTCAGCATGATGGGGCGAAGATCAGAAATGTCGGCATGATGGTGGGAAGACCGGAAATGTCGGCATGATGGCGGGAAGACCAGAAATGTTGGCATGATGGGAAGATGTGGCAAAATGGTCTAAAGTTGTGGGCAACGTCGTGACCCACGTCCAGTAGCAATTTCTAGGCGGTTTTCCCACTCCATTAGTTGGTTATTTTCCTAGGCACTTGTTTATTTGGCTATATATATCCCATGAGATACACAAAACATTTTGTTAGATTTTTGGGTAGAAAAATATTCTCCACGAGTGAGAGTCTTTTGTGTGTAAGCATTGAGAGATTATAGCACTTTGTAATTTGTATTTGTGAGTGAATATAAATTTCAATGTTGGGTTCACCCGTAATTGTGTGTTTCTCTTATCTTCACACTTTATAGACGGTTGTGCAATTGGCAGATTGTTTTGTTGCGCGAAGCAAGCAACACTTGGGGTGAAAAAGTTGAATACTTTCCGCTGCGTGCGACTATGATGTGATTTTAATGTGCGTTTGTGGCGATAACAGTAATTTTGTTGGTGGGTTTAGGGTTTAGGGATGATACTCTTTAAATGTATAAATTTGATTCTCGGTATCATTTCGAGTGATAATGAGATCATTAACATATAATTAACAATCCAAATATTTTCTTAAAATCCTAATTTTATAAACAAAAGTAGGTTTCGAAGAATACCTTACGAATCCTCCTGGTATAAAACAGGAGTCAATTCGGCTGTATCAGGTTCTCGGAACTTGTTTTAAGCCAACACGACATTTTCAAGTTTTTAAGCCTTATGTCTTCTCATTTTTTCTCAAATCCTTTAAGTTGTTCCATCAATATTTATTGATCTATTTTTTCATTTAAAATGCTCTCTTGACATTAAATATGTATATATTCCAACCCTTTTGAGTTGTCATTACTATTGCAAGTCTTATTGTGTCCCATCGTACAACATGTGCAAACACTTTGGTATAGTATATCTCTTGTTTCTGATAATAACCCTTGACAACCAGTTTTGCCTTGTAATTTTATATATTACCAAACTCATTAAAGTTTAGTTTTAATTACTAATTTAACTCCAATTTGTTTTGCATACTTAGACATATCATTCTTCTCAATTGCTTAAATTCAATATTTCATTATTTCAAGTCATTATTTATTTTTAGCAGATTTTTAAAAATTGTTGGATCTAATGTGGCATATAAGGTCAAATTAATAACATCTTCATCATATAAACCCAAAACCAATAGCATAGTCTTCTAGCCATGCTGGAGCTCTCTCTGATTTCTTCCCTATACAGGTAACAAAAAGAGTTGGACTACTTGATGTTTCTTCTTCAACTAATATTCGTGTAATTAAACTAAATGATTCTTCCTCAACATTCTGATATTCTTCACTACCATATATTTCAATACTAAATTTATCATCATGATTTTCTTTCAAATTATAATATAGTTATACATTTTTTTTATGATTGCTCCAATCCCACCTTTCATTTTCTTTAAATAGGATCCTGCCTTTGATTCATTGATAACTCTAAGAAAACACATGTGGATCTCTTATCATCTATTTTGACTCTTTTTGATCTTGTACATAAATATAAGTTTTGCAACCAAAATTTCTAAAATAACTTACAGAAAGTTTGTTACCACCCAAAACTTATTTTTAACTTAGGAACATAATACACTTAAGAGATGATTTGATTGATTCTCCCAACTCCAAATTGAACACTTCATTTTCCTTTAACAACAAACCTTATGTCATTCCCTAGTTTTATTGAGGGTGTGAAACTCGAATCAAATTGTAAGAACCATTATGGATTTCTAAACATGTGAACATCCATAGTCAATGTATCACCCACTTTCAATCTTATTTTTCCGAGTCACAATAGTGGCCATAAAGAGAATGTCTTTTTCATCTAGTTCAGCATATTAAGCATTTTCTTTTCAATTTAAACATTTCGAAGCAAAATGTCCAAGTTTGTGACCATTAAAACACTAAATTACTTATTCTAAAGAGGAAAGTTTTGCTAAGCAAAAATCTAGAGAAAATTGGCTTTCATTAGGAGACAATAATACTTCTTTCTTCTATAAAAAATGTTCATCAAGAAATTTCAGAAATCAGGTCCTAAGGCTCACAAACTCAAATGAAGATGTTTTACAGGGACAAAAGGCAGTTCATAAGGAAGCAATAAGTTTCTACAAAGAGCTGATTGGAACAGAAACGAGCACAATAATAGAGGACAGTCGAAGATTGCTTCAACAGATTGTGCAAAAGAAAATCAGTGAAGAAAGTGGTAATCAATTGATTACAAGAGTCAATATGGAAGAAGTCAGAAAAGCTGTGTTTTCGATGAAAGGAGATAAAAGCCCAGGGCCAGATGGTTTCAACGCGAACTTCTTCAAAAAAAACTGAGAAATATTGGGTAAAGATATAAGCGAAGGGGTTTTGGAATTCTTCCAAAATAGGAAAATGTTGAAGCAATGGAACGTCATAGTGTTGAATTTGATTCCTAAGAATTCAATTCCGGAAAAAATTCAGGACTTTCATCCTATTTCATGCTGCAATGTTATTTACAAAATTATTTCAAAAATTATTTCGCAACGTTTGAAAACAGTTATTGATAAACTTGTAGGATTAGGGCAATCAACATTTATTCTTAAACGCTCTATTTCCCATAACATCATACTCATGCAGAGCTTATTGAATGGATATGGCAAAAAAACATATCACCACACGTGGCTTTCAAAATTGACATCAAAAAAGCTTTTGACTCGATTAGATGGGATCAATCCACGAATTCCTCCTTGCTGCAGGTTTTCCAATTATTTTCATTGATTGGATTATGCAATGTGTTTCCACTCCTCACTTTGTTATGAGCGTGAATGGTATTCATGGAGGCTTTTTCAAGGGTGAAAGGGGAGTAAGTCAAGGAGACCCTTTATCTCCTTACCTATTCGTCTTAATAATGAAAATTCTTGACTGTATTTTAAAAATGCTTTTGAGAAGTCATCATTTCAAATTTCACCCGTACTACAAAGAAGAAGCAATAACCCATATATGTTTTGCAGATGATCTATTTTTTGTGTCTTATGCGGATGTTGAATCTGTTAGTATAATCAAAGAAGCTCTAACAATCTTTTCGAGTATTATAGGTTTATACATCAATGAGGACAAAAGTCAGGCTTTCTATGCAGGGGTTAATGAAGAAAGGAAAGAAAACATTTTCAATATTATGGGAATCAAGGAAGGTGAATTACCAGTGAAATACCTTGGAGTACCCCTGTCATCAAAACAACTCTGATACAATCACTTTAGACAACTGGTAGAAAATGTTAGAAATTCTGTCTTGGGTTGGGCTACGAAAAAACTGTCTTATGTAGGTAGAATCGAGCTCGTTAAAAGAGTCATCTTTGAAATTATTGGTTACTGGGCACAACAAATAGTCATCCCAAAGAAAGTAATGGCTGAACTCTATAGAATAATGAGAGACTACATATGGAGAACACAAGACATAGGAGAAAAAAAAGTCAAATGGGAGGATGTTTGCACTCCCATAAAAGAAGGAGGACTAGGAATAAAAAGTTGTGTTGAATGGAACAAAGCCCTCACCATCAAGAGCTTATGGGAGTTGAAGTAAAAAGCGGACTCCCTATGGGTCAAATGAGTGCATACAAGATTTATGAAAGAAGAGAAGAGTATCTGGACACTAAGCATCAACGAAAGAATGACATGGTCATTGAAGAAAATCATAAAAACAAGAAAAAATGTCTTTCAAATGGTGAAAACCTCAATTGGAAATGGAAGTGGGGTACTATTCTGGCATGATCCTTGGCTGGATAATATTCCCATTATATTCAAAGAAGAAATGCAAGGAAACAGAGTTAGAAGAGAATATATCAAGTACTCATTTAGAGACGTCTATGAAGGTAGATTTGATTCACTTTTGAGGCTTATTACAGAAGGTGATAGAATCCTAAACCTAATAAGGTAGAAGCAACTCAATGAAAATAATGATGAAATATGCTGGAAAACAGAAAACAATGAGAAGTTTATTACAGGAAAGGCATGGAAATTGGTTAGAACAAGAGGACAGGAGGTAGATTGGCATAATGTGGTATGGTCTCCAAAGATTATTCTTTGTCACCAATTTATTCTCTGGCTGGTATACAGGAAAAAGGTTGACAACAAAAGACAGAATTCGAAAATATATAAACATTTTTGATATCAAATGTGTCCCATGTTCGGGAGTTTAGGAAAGCATAAACCATTTATTTGGGGAATGCTCTTTTATAATACAAATCTGTAGGATGTATGCTGCAAACATGAACATCATCAACTTTCCAAAAATATGGGAAGAAAACCAAGAGTGGATGAAGAATAAAGCAAAAGGAAGATCCTTTTATGTAAGTATGTTGAAATGCTACTTTGGAGCAGTAATCTACAATATCTGGAAAGAAAGAAATTCAAGAACTCACATTGGAAAAAGTAGAACCGCTGAAAATATTTGGAGAGATATAACTTCAGATAGAAATGCACTCATTCAATCCTGGAGAGCAATCGAAAGAAATGAAGAGAATAGAAAGTTCTGCCAGATATGGGATATATTTCGTTTGAGAATGTCACAAGTAGAATAAAAGTAAAAACGTTGTAAGCGCTAATTGATTATTGTTATTTTATGTATTTAATTATTGTTTCATTGTCAAATCTAGAAATTGTCTAGATCTGATCTTAAACTTTAGTATTTTTTTTCCCTCTTTTGAGTTTTTTTAATGAAATGGCACTAAGTCGTTTCCCCCCCCCCCCCCCCCCAAAAAAAAAAACTAAATTACATATCTAATTTTCCCATGCCTTTAATATTTCTCTTCCTTGCATGTATTTCTTCCCCTTCCTCTCGAAACCTTCACTAGTGACCTTAAAGACTTGACCTTCTTCCTTCTCTAATTTCTTGAACTTTTGCTCCGATACGACAAGAGAGCTCTGAAGTTCATCAATGATCATATTTTAGTATCTCTAGCCTCTTCAGTGACCACCACAACATGCGTTAATCTCTCTGAAGTTCATCAATGATCGTATTTTAGTATCTCTAGCCTCTTCAGTGACCACCACACCATGCGTTAATCTCTCTGAAGTTCATCAATGATCATATTTTAGTATCTCTAGCCTCTTCAGTGTCCACCACAACATGCGTTAATGTTTCTGTGAAGCGTCTGCATTATCTTTTCAATCACCGTGCAATCTCTCCTTACTTATTCATTACTTCACATTTTGTTAGCCATAATAGTAACCCGAGCAAAATACTCATTTATCAACTCCAATTTCTTCATTTCTAAAATCTCGAAATCCCTGCGCAAAGAATTCAAAATGGATTGCGAATTTGCTCTTCAATGAGTTTCAAACAATTTTTGAGGTACTTCTATCAAGAATCTGCTCAAACGTTGGTCTGTTGATCACTTGATACACATACACAATTCATTTATCGTTTGATACACAATTCATTTATTGTGTTTCACTCAAACTCATAGATTGATACTTGTTTTCTGAATTTCTCTATTCACACTTCTATTTTTGCTCAATACCAAGTATATAATCAAAATGATATAAAAATCTACACAACTTTTAAAAGAAATAACTAAAAACAAATAATTAGCAACTAACTGGCTAAACTTTATGAATAAAATAAAAAGACTAATTAAACTAAATTCATCCAACTTATTCAAATAACTAATAAATGTCACAGTCATGGGTTCTAATTGGCAGTCCATTAGGTATAGCCAGTAACAGGAAAGGAAGTTGAGTTTCCAAGCGAATCGGTACTCCTTGAGGTCATATGGGTGGAGTTCGAAGGGCCATGTATTGTGAACAACCTTGAAGGGGAAGTCACACAGGTGGGAGTACTCACCTTTCTAGAGGTGCCCAAAGAGATATCGCACTTGAAGTCGAAACAAGCTTGCCTTGTAGTCACATGGTAGGGCGGGGAATGAACAAATAAGTCTTCCTCGGTTGGGCAGACCCGCAGTGCTTCCAACCTTTTCTTTCCCGCCGCTCCTCCTAAAACATGAGAGTTTGTCGTCGCCTGCGCAGAAAAGGTCCACATCAGAGAGAGGGATCCCCAGTTGGACGCAGCATGCCGCAGAGATGTAGAGGACATTCAAAGCTGTATCAAGCCAACCAGTCCACAGTGTCCTGCTGGGCACCATCCCCTCGATCTGCACAAGGCCCCCAGAGTCCATGACAATGATCCTCTCTTCTCCCCCTGGGCATAAAACATGCACATATGACGTCGATTACAAACTGGATATCCTCAGGAGGATGCTCACGATGAAATTTTCTCCAGTCGAGCTCCACCACATGCTCAGACAGAACCATCTGCTCAAAAAGTTCACCCCAGTCTGATGAAGCACGGACTATCCCATTCTTGAAGCCTGACTTCATGTCGAGGTGCCTCATGAAGGTGTACATGAATAGGACATTATACAATGGCATAGAACACACCTGCTGCAGTCCGTCCATCATCATATCCTCCCTACCAATAGCCTGTCCCGAGGTAGTTTTCTCAAATTCTTTAACCATCAAACCTCTCCCATGCAAAATCCTAAAGTGCACGTTTGCACCCCACACCTTGCCCTAAACAACGTGCAAGCAGTAGCCTCCTCATTGAAGTTGGTGACAGAACAACACTCCCTGCCATCCGGCACACTCAGCCCAGACTGTAATCCCAAGATATTCCGGGCATGTTCTACTGAAAAACACAAGTAAGGAGTCTGCTCGGACACTCCTCACTTGCGGAAGCTAGTAACCGAAGCGCATCATTAGAGTGCCCACCTCCACGACACATGGCAGAGTCAATGAACCAATTTACCATCTCTCCCCCACCAATGATACGCCCCATCCCCACCTCCCATCTACTGCGGACCACTGGGATCCATCAGACCTTTTCCAAGGTCCACTCCCTTATTAACCTTTGGCTTTCCGGCAGGCTTCATAGAAACCTCGACTTTAACTCTATGTTTCTTGGCAGGGGGCTTAGGGTCTGGTACTCATCTGTTTCGTTGTTGAATATAAGTGGGGAACCAGTATCACCTCTCGGTGCTTGAGGGGCAAAGCCTAACATCTTCCGGATGTACTCATTCATGAGGTCGGCATTTCCATCCTTTCTCAGAAAAGCAACTTGATGTCGCTCGCGAGCAACGCGACCATACAGCATCATGGCATGGTCATAACTCGCCTTGCACTCAGGCGGGCACGGCTTCTTCTCCACTCGGCACTTCTCCTTGAGGATGTCGAAAGCCTCAACAGAGAGATCGTGAGGATCTGGCTCAGTCCAGTTCGCAGCAGGCATCATCTCCGCCCGAATAGCTGCAATATCATTCTCACGTTTAGCAATCTCTGCACGCAGTAACTTGCGTAGCGCGCTTTGACGGGCCTCACTATCAGTGCGTATCTGCTTAATCCCCGCGGCCAAGTCCGCAGCCTGATAGTTGTAAGCAGTGATCAAACCAAGATCCATGGTGGTGAGATGCTTGGATGCCCTCGCTGTCAGCAGCTTCTTCTTATGCTCAGCATCAGATATCACCTTCGAACCCTCACCGGTCTGGAGGAATTTCAGGAAGTCGACCACATCAGTAAACGTGCAAAGCACACTGGGAGGCATCGAATTGACCCTCATAGCGGCCCCGTGGAACACCAGTGCCCGCACTTCGAAATCGGGCAGATTTGTGAAAGGCTTCGCCAACTTGACGAAGTTTTCACAGGTCAAACGGGCACCGGCCAATGCCCAGAAGTCAAAGACCTCGCCTTTGAAGCCGCACTCAACGAACTTCTGCGCTACCTCCGCAAAGTCCGCTTTCTCTTGATCATCCTCCGTCTTGACACTGGGCCTGCGCTCGCGTCTGTTCTTGCCGCTTTCTCCGATCTCTGCCATGGCTGGTTGCTGAAGTGTAAGTGGGTAAGGTGTATCAATAAGTTTTAGATATTCCGAACGATTCAACAAAAAGCTAAACGATCGTAACAAAAGGTGATTATGATTCAGGAAATCATCTCCAACACATGGTAACATGCAGTTTTATTTGACATTTGAGCCCTAGGGTAAAACCCTTGAGTAAGAGCAGCCCATTACAGATTTTTAACTCAAATTTAGTGTAATATATATATATTTTTTTATAAATTATTAATAGAGAATTATATATATATATAACGATGCTTAAGAAATAAAATATATGATGATATTCACGCACTCACCATTATGTTTTATAACCGTTTCTTTCCCTTGTCATAATTATCTATTCATAATTACTAATTTATCTTTCATACCATAATTATTAATTTTTCTTTTCTAATTAATTTTATTTTATTTTACAAATTTTTCTTTCCTAATTATATATATTATTTTTCTTCATTAATTTTATATAAACTTATATTTAATACTATGTATATATATATATATATATATAATGATTTATTAAACTTAAAATAAAATTACAAATTTTACTTTATTCCTTTCTCTCTCATATTCATAATATTTTTCCTAATTAATTTCCCTTTTATAACACTAATAATTAATTTATTTTTTATTTTCTTTTTTCTCATTTATATATATATTTCATATTTTTTTAGACATCATTTTTATAACTTTTTAATAAAATAAAAATTATAAATATTTTAATTTATTTAAAAATTAATATTAAGTTTCTCTCCTAAAATCTATATATAATATATTTTATCATTAATTTTATATAAATATATTTCTTTTCTTCCTATTATCTTTCTATACATATTTATTATTTATATAATTAATTAATTAATTTTCTTTTATTCATTATATATTTTATTTATTATTAATTAACAAGTATTACATATTTATACATACATAAAATTTTAAATTCAATTCAAAAAATACAAGTGGTCTAATGGTTAATGGTTAAAGTGTTCACATATTTATTATTTATATAATTAATTAATTTTCTTTTATTCATTATATATTTTATCTATTATTAATTAACAATGATTAAATATTTATACATACATAAAATTTTAAATTAAATTCAAAAAACACAAGTGATGACAGAGATGTGGATGGCATGTGTTCACATTTTATATTAGAGACAAGAGTTCGAGTCTCAATTTATGCGAATTTATAAATGATTGTGCATGTGGGTATGAGTGGGTGAATTTGTGGTCGATGTGGATGGCATGTGTGAGTCCCTACGTAGTGGGTATGAGTGGGTGAATTTGTGATTGATGGGGAAGGCCAAAAGTAAGGATAAAATGGCATGTGTGAGTCCCTACGTAGTGAATATGAGTGGGTCTCTACGTAAACGGAGATAATATATATAATGATGTTTAAAACTAAAAATTTAGGGTGATATCTACCATCCCTACGTAAATGAGTATATAAATTTGTGATTGATGGGCCAAAAGTAAGGATAAGATGGCATGTGTGACTTCCTACGTAAATGCGTATGTGAATTTATGATTGATGGGGAAGACCAAAGGTAAGTAAGATGGCATGTGTGAGTCTCTACGTAAACGGAGATAATATATATAATGATGTTTAAAACTAAAAATTTAGGGTGATATCTACCAAATTTTTACACATTTTATATGAATTTCTCATCAAATTCTCACGCGTACAATTTTCTCTCTTTTCTCCTTAGGTTTATGTCTTTCTTCAATCAACTCTCATTTCTCCCTAGGTATAGTTAACACGAGAATAGGAGGTGGGTGTCGACAACGGAACAAAGACCAGAGGAAAATATTCGATCTTGATTTGAAGAAAAAATGGGAAGCGAATGAATACGAGTATTCGAAATTAAAAGGAAGTCGATGATTCTCTACCTCCGTGGATTCTGAAAAGTATTTTTTTTAATTTAAAATCAATTAATTTTTTATTTTTACACATTTTATATGATTTTCTAATCAAATTCTCGCGTTACATTTGTCTCTCCTTTCTTCTTAAGTTTAGGTCTTTCTTAAATCGACACTCCTTTCTGTTTAGGTATATGTAGCACGAGAAGAGGAGGAGGGCGACGCCGACGTGACGGAGAAGGCCGACGATGATGCAACGGAGGAGGGCGACGATGACGTAAGAGAGACATAGAGGAAAATATTTGATCTTGATTTGAAAAAAAATGGGAAGCGAATGAAGACGAAGATTCGAAATCAAGAGGAAGACGAGTATTCTCTGTCTCCGTAGATTTAGAAAAGAAAATAATTAATTTTTTTATTTTTACACATTTTATATGAATTTCTCATCAAATTCGTGTCTCCTTTCTCCTTAGGTCTAGGTCTTTTTTAAATTGACTCTCATTTCTCCTTAGGTATAAGTAGCACGAGAAGAGGAGGTGGGCAACGACGACGCGACGAAGGAGGGTGACGACGACGTAAGAGAGACCTAGAGGAAAATATTAGATATTGATTTGAAGAAAAATGGAAAGCAAAAGAAGACGAGAATTTGAAATCAAGAGAAACCCGATAATTCTCTTTCTCCAATGATTTAGATTTTTATTATTATTAATTTTTTTTATAACAAAACCTAATAAGATATTTTGTAATAAAACTATAAATAAAATTATATTTTAATGAATAATATTAATATTTTAATTATTTTATATATATATAATAAAAAAATATAATAAATAGATTATATATATATATAAATAATACAAAATATATTTAACTCTATATTTTGATATGTTTTAAATAATTGATAAATATTTATTAATTTAATTTATAATATTATTGTAAATATATATATTTTTATACAAAATATTATAAAATTGAATTATTTTTTTTAATAAAAATAATAATCTATGTTATTGTTTAACCAAAATAAAATTATATATATAATAATATTTAAGTATAAATATATTTATATATATATATATATATATATATATATATATAATTTTAAAACAAGAGTTTTATGGTGTTGACATAAGAAAGATGATTCAATATTATTTTTTAATAGATATTTCACATATATTTAATTAATATTTTGATTTTTAATGTATAATAATCTGTTTTCGAAATTTTTGAGAAAATATAATAGAAGCTGAATTAATTATGTACACAAGAGAAAAAATACAAACATATTTTCCTCAAATATTATTTTCGCCAATTTAAGATAATGTGATAATTCATGTTATTTTTTTTAAAATTAAATTAATAGAACGGAAAAAACTAAATATTTGAATAAATGACCATATTTGTATTGTTTTATTTTAGTTGTATTTAAAAAAAGTTTCTATAAAAAAAATTATAATAAATTTGAGATTAGATAATTCACAAAAAAAAAAAAAATAATTAATAAAATTAGAAATGTGAAATATACACAATATGAATCCGTTAATATATTATATAGTGTGATTCAATTATTTTAATATAAAAATTTTGATTTTTTTTCTAAATTTGTCCATTTGAATAGCACGGAAATCATGCTAGTTATCATTAATGACAATAATCTTATTTTTATTCTAGGATGGTTTTATTTGGGATGAAAGTAACGGAGCAACTAATTCAACTTCCCAAAATAAAAACTCAGTTTATTTATTTTTTATTTTTTTATATTTAAACTTATCATTATTATATATATATATATATATATATATATATATATATATATATATATATTTAAATTTTTATTTTTATTAAAATATTTAAATTATTATTTTTATAAATTTGATTATTTATATTTAAATTAATATTTTAAATTATTATTTTTATAAATTTGATTATTTATATTTTAATATATATTTAATTTTAATTATTATTTTATATAACTTTTTATTTTAAAAAATATTATATAAAGAGAATGGTTTAAATATATTGAAAAAAACATTATAAAAAAAGCCGATCGTTCAAAGTGTCACCAAATAAATTGAAAAATAACAAGATTAAGCATCTGAGAAACAATAATAAAAACATAAGTAAAAAAATATTTATCAACTAACAAATATAACCTAAAATATAGTGTTAATTTCAGATATGTTCAAGAAAATCAATATTGGACGTTTTCAATTGGGAGAAATATGATAATTTTATTCCTAGTGAAATTTTGAGAAAGAGAAAAACTAACGAAGTCAAAGTCAGTGTATTCGAATTGAGATGGATAACTCACTAAAGATTATAATTTGTGGGAGGTGTGGCCAAGAATGTTATACATGAATAATCACATTTAAATTTGTGAGAGGTGTGGCCAAGAAACGCAGTCAAAAATTATTTTGAGTAAAATTGTCAATAATTTATAGAAGAATAATTGTAATTATTTTTATAAATTATTATATATGGTTATGGTTAAAATATATTAGTATTTATTAATTATTTATGAGGATTGTAAGGTGAATATTTATTATAATAAATAATAATTGAAATGTAAATGTATATATTAAAATTAAAATTATAATATTTATAAAAATAATAATTCAAAATATAAATAATAATGTAAATATATACATCAAAATATAAATAATCTAATTTATAAAAAAAAATATTTTAATAAAAAAAGATTAATTTAAATATATATATATAAAATAATAAATTTAAATATAAATAAATTTTAAAAAAAATAAGAAAGCTGAATTTGAATAGTAATGTAGGTTAGTTTGGCAATGAATGAAAAAAGTATGTTAGTTTGGAAAGTTAAATATGAAACTAAGATTAGTTTGGGAATTGGTTCAGTAGTATGAGACAGGCCAAAAGTTAGAGCGCCTCTCAATATCCTAGTAAGTCTGATTCTATTTAAATATTTAGATTGAGAAGAAAAAACTGAATGTCCTTATTTGATATGATTAGCATTTTAAATGAATTGAGTTTATAAATTAGAGCTCAAATTTGACTAGATTATCTTTTTACAAGTTTGACTTAACTATTTATCTACAAGTTCGACTTGACTCAAAAAGTTTGAACTAAAATTAAATTTTCAAACTCAAACTCGAGCTTAAACTCAATTCAAAATTTATTTTCAAAATAAAAATATCAAATTTTCATACATATCCAACATTTAAAACATGACATTTCAAAATGTAAATATCAACAATTTATTAAAAATTTCAAAATATGATAATCTAAAAAACATCAAACCACCCTAACTAATCAAAATTTTAAAATATTAAATTCCAAAATCAAATACAAAATTATATAAATTGTTTGAGCATTTAATATATTAATCTTTTTAAGTCCGTCTTCAAGTATAACACCGTATAACACCTACATTCAATAATATGAAAAGTACAAACTTAAAAATAATTAATATAAAAAAATATATTAAAACAAATAATTAACATTTAACTTATTTTAAGATATAGATACCAACAAAAATAAATTCGACCTATTTTTTATTTAATATTATTATATATATTTGAATTATTTAGGTGCAATATAACAAAAATTATTAACTTATTTATAGCAAAAATTTATTGATTTTTTATATATATTATATATTATTAATCTTGTAAATTCATTTTTTCTCAAAACATATAATATATACATTAACATTTTTTCATCTCTTCATATTATATATAAAATATATACTAATATTTTTATCTTCTTTTAATATTATATATAATAGATAAGTATGTATATGCATAACCTATTATGAACATGCTATATTAAAAACCTCTATTTCTTTTTTATTAAATAATATTCACACTTTTAAATTTATAATTATGTAATTATTTAAGATGTGGGTGTAAGTTTCAAGAATTTAAAAAAAGTGATCCATACAACAAAAGATGACTATAATCTTTGGGAAATAAGTACAACTTTCTTACTGGATTTCCCCGAAAATGATCAACTTCGAACAAATATTAATAAAATGTCTCAACAATGAACCCTTTAACCTAAGTTTCATGTACTCATTGTTTTCATTATCATCAACGAACAAATATTAATAAAATGTCTCAACAATGAACCCTTTAACTTAAGTTTCATCTACTCATTGTTTTCCATCAATGTGTATAATCTAATTCAACACAAAGAATAAAAAAGAAAATGATGTTTCAAAATAATAATAAGAAAAAACTCTACATATACACACTCAATTAGCTTATTTTCAGAACCAACTTCTACCACAAAGTGAACGGAATTCTTGTTAGGATATGTCTTCTTCAACATAGAGAAGAAATGAAAAGCCATTATCTCTAACATGTATTTCTGTATGTAGTATTATTTTGGTAGAGCTCAATCTCGGAGCCATGGTTAAGAAGTCTTCCACTATCTGTATATTTAACAGTAAGTTCCTCTGTATCCACATCCGTTTGTTGCTGTTGATCCATCATGTTCATCATCTTCAGTTTACGAATTATGGCAATCGAGTCCAAGTCCTTTAGCAACTCTTGAGGAATTATTCTATCCTCGAGCATGCTTACAACTGAAGACATGGTTGGTCTGGCAGTAGCCGTGACATTGGTGCAAATCAGAGCTATATTGGTCATCACCATCGCCTCGTCTGGCTTGAAATCTAGTCCTAACTTTCGATCTACCAGATTTGCAAGAGTTTCATTTTCTCTCAAAACATGTACCTAATTGAGAAAAAAACAGAATTATCCATCAAACTTATTTAGTAAAATAAGGGAAACACATATTTGACTTACATAATCAAGAAGGCAGAAATATTCCTCCTCTGGTCTATAAAGCTGTGTTACATATCCCACTGACAGAACAACAATTCCTAAACTATAAACATCTACTTTGTCAGTTAAATAACCATGCATTGCATACTCGGCTTCCATGTATCCGCTGCATAAATAATCTAAAATTATTATTGTATGCCTTAAGATTCTTCATCTTAAATAAACTTTTGAGGATCTGTTACATATATTAGGGTTTGCATGAACAATTTGAAAAAGATTTGTCAACAATAAATGTGACTTCCATGTTAGTTAGTGTGGTGCCGAGTCATCCAACTAAAAATATATGAACGCATTTCCTATGTACAAGGGCGGAACTAATATTTGGAATCTACTCGAACTAAAAGTTTTTCATAAAATATACCGGAGTGATAATAAAATGAAGGAAAAAACAAAATCTACCTAGTTTACTGTGACAGTTGTCCTTTAGTGACAGGAAACAATCAATAACGACTACATATCTCGTCGTTATTTACCTCTTTATAATGTTTGCTATATATACAAAATACTTTGGGTCAACCGGATTACAACTCAAGTAGCCTTATAGGTAGATCCTCCTCGTCTCTACCTGATTTCACTTATACAGGTTACAGAAAAAACAAGAATTAATACAAAATAAATTAAGACAAGATTTGTCCTAAACACATTTAAAGAAAATGATCTCAAGCAATTGACACAACCATCACTCTTTACCTCAATACTCAGGTGAGCCAGTATTGACGTCCCTTTAAACTTGTCTACCAACCTCTTTTGGGGCGTAATTATTATTATTTTAAGATAAATATGTTACTAGATTAAGATTTATTATTATTATTTTGTGATACCAGAATGTTCAAAACAGCTAGTTTGCGCACACCTTGACTAATCCCTCCTAGGGATGACTAATCCCTAGGGAAGATGCGCTTAATCCCGATGTTTTGGATGAAAATCGTACTAGAGTCCTCATGAAAGAGGTAAGTTCCCGAGGCCAAGCATCTTTCCATCTAGTACTCTGGTCTGTAGATTTATTATTTGAAGTTCATCAGTTTAGATTAGCCTATAACTACAAGGAATGTCTCCATATCTTTAGGAGGGTGATATGCACAACATTAACTTTTTTTCCATGATGTTGATGTAGAAATGACAGGAGACATAGAAAATACTCATAAACTAAATGTCTTAAAAACTCTATTATATTTAGGTGTATAATAATTTTATTGATTAGAAAACTAACTAAGTCCCCGCAACAATACTGCTTAGGTGGGTATTCTCCTCTTCATTAAGTTTGGGTCAGACCAAAATCAAATATCTTGGGATTAAGATCCTTATCAAGCAACACATTTGTAGGCTTGATGTCTCTATGGACAATCTTTAGTCTTGATTCTTCATGGAGAAAAGCCAGACCACAAGCTAAGCCAATACAGATCTTATACCTTATTAACCAAAAGATTAATATGGAGAAATTGTTATCATGACCTGTTTAATTATTTTATTTATGTTCAACTATTAGTTACTATTTACTAGGGTAGCAAACTTTGTTCTCAAAAAGAAATACCTTGTAAACAGGACCAAAACCACCTTCTCCAATCTTGTTAGCAGTATCAAAACTGTTTGTAGCAGCTTCAATTTGCCTCAACAAGAACAAATAAAAATCCTTTAGATCTGTGCAAGGAAAGTTAAGAAACATTTCTAAGAAACTAAGGATAAAATATCTGCAAAAGCAAAAATGTAACATGTTAATAGCGCTTTGAATGTAAGCGGAAGGCTATGACTGTCATGCTAGTTCTCCTTAGTTCAAAAAATAAATGTAACCAGTTATACAATTATCAATGTACATACTTTTAAATAGAATGAGATTGAAAGTACGGTAGATATAGCTAAAAACGATCTAAAAATCTTCCCTGAAAAATGAAATCATTTAAAATAGGAAGAAAGTTTGAAAAATCTATGCCAACTCCAATTTGTGTGGTACTTCCAAACAAAGCATGGCATCAAGCATTGTCAGATAATCACTTTCAGCTAGACTAACATAATCAGATCAAATATTCACTGCCCAAAATTTAGGCTCAAAATTCTTTTGTAAATAATACAACCAGTTCCTCTAAGTCCTCAAACAATAGCAAGGACAAATACAAACCATTACCAAAAGGTGAAATTTGTCAGGCACAAATGGGAAGCCTGACTTACTAATCTTGCAGACTAATATAAAATGAATCTTCTTATGGTAAGTAATATCATAACACAATCGCCTCATAGATATTGTTTTGGGCATAACTTATATAGTTGAATATGGTAAATGTAATTTCATCAAAGTGAAACTTTACACTGTAAATCTCATTCATGAGACAGAATATATCCATAATATGTCAGTGATATGGGAGTGATTCGTGCATTCATGCTCAACTCAGAACTATTTTCCAAGAGCTTAGATGTATTTTCAATTTAAAACAATATTGACATGTGGGTCATCATATATGAAATTCCCGGTGCTAGATCTGTATCCCTTTCATACACAATTTATATACAAGGAGTCCAAAGCTGAAAGAGAACAGCAAAAGAACATTGCGGTTCATAGAAAAAACAAAATGTACCTCGAGCTTGCAAAACATATCGTTTGGACACGGAAAGATTCTCAAGCATGAAGTAGTTTCACTAGAATGACAAAGTAAAATGATAACATCGATTAGACCATCTCCAACCCATAAACACATTCTCAAACACAAAATGCAGTAAACATCACATCAAACACTAATTCATCTCCAACCCAAAAACTCATTTCCAAACTCAAAAGAATATTCTTAAAATATTCTTTTCTTACACTAACTTTTTAACCTTATTAACCTTATCTATATATTTATTAACTTTACATATGTAACCTCAATCTTTTCTCATTCATTTAATAAAATTAATTATATATCAACAATTCATACCAACAAATAATTCAATAATACATTTAAATAAACAAACATATTATATTAAAACAAATATTATTAATAAAAAAACATTAATGTATCAATTCAAGTATAATACAATTATAAAATTTTATTTATAAAATATAAAGTAAAAATATAAAATAAATTAAATAAAATATCAACTATAATACAATTTAATGATTTAATTAAAAAATATTATAACTTCTTATTTTAAAAGTGAAAAAAATAAGTTGAATGATCAATTTGTATTATAATTATTTACAGTTATATAAAAAATAATAATAATTAAATAGATTAGGGGCCATTTTGAAAAAATGGCAAAAAAATGGGGGAGAAACAGTACCAACGCATATATGGGTTGGCCGGTGGAGAGAGAATCAGTAAAACGCATTTTGCGTTCAAGTATGGGATCCGGTTAGAGAAAGAATGGGCACGCATAATGGGATTTGCGTGCCCGTTGGAGATGGTCTTAGTCAATTAAGGATTCAAATTCCTTAATAGAATTATTGAAACTTACCGTGTTAAAAATGTTCCACCTCTCTCCTCCACTTGTAGTTTATTCATTTTCTTCTTTATGTCTTCATTCAATGCGCTCCTCAATGCGCTCCTCAGAATCATTTTGGACCTCTTCCATCTTGACTCTCAACCTTCTCCTCCATATTAGCACATGATTCCTTATCAGAAGAAATGAGAGTCAAAGTGCAGGAGGGTCCAAAATGATCCTGAGGAGTGCAGTAATGAAGAATCTTCTTCGTCTTGCTTTATCGGCCTGAGCTACAACTCGATTGCGTGGTGTCTTAGTCGGATGAGGGTTTCGATTGCGTGGAGAGGATTTGCGCCGAGTAATTTGAAGGGGTGCTGGTTAGGGTTATAATTTTACGGTAGCCATTTGTCTCTTTATTCTCGCCATTTGTCTATTCATTCTCTAAATATGAAAATTGATCAAATGGTCATTCTCATTTTTAACTTTACAAATTTCTATTTTTATTTTTATCTTTTTTTTAAAAATAATTTTCATTTTTACTCTTATTAATCTATTTCCTTTTTTTTCTCTTCCTTTTCCTTTCCCCCCATTTCATTCTTCCTGTTTTCCTTTTCTTTCTCCTCTCTTCACCCCCCCCCCCCGCGACCGTTTGCTTCCCCCCGCGACCGTTTGCTCCATTTTTTCCTGCCAGACGATCGCCAAGCCCTAGCCGGACGTTCTTTCTTTCTCTTTCTCGTTCTAATCATTCAGAAATTGAGGTTAGTTCTCCTTTCTCGTTCTAATCATTCAGTTTCTCGTAACAAACCTGAATGCAATGTGCCTAGATTACATGCTGAACAAACCTCCTTGCAGAAACCTAAATTACTGAAGTTTAGTTTAGGGATTGCTTCATTTCGGAAATGCTTAGTTAGTTCGACTACTCCCAAATGCTTAGATTACTGATGATTTTAATGAGTATGAAGGTTTGATGGTTTTAGGGTTTTAGTTTAGGGTTTAATTAGGTGAGTGCGTGGGGTAGTGCGTGGGCTTGGGCGTGGATCGTGGGGGTTAAGCGTGGGGCGTGGGGGTTGAGCATGGGGCGTGGGATGGGGCATGGGGTAGTGCGTGGAGCATGGGCTTGGGCGTGGGCTTGGGCGTGGGGTAGTGCGTGGAGTGTGGGCTTGGGCGTGGGGCGTGGGGTAGTGCGTGGAGCGTAGTCTTGGGCGTGGGCTTGTGCGTGGGGCATGGTCTTGGGCGTGGGGCGTGGGGGTGGTGCGTGGCTTCAATTATTAATATGATTTTACTGTTTTTGATCCACCAAACATTCTTTATATGATTTTATTGTCTGTTTTTGTAGATGGCACCAAACGAAACCGTTATTAATGATTTTAATGGCCGTGTTTCATGGAAATCCACCGGCCCCAGCTTGGCAAAGATAAAGGAGAGGTTTACTGACCATGATCTTTTGGATAGAGCTTTGCAGACCCAATTCCAGTATATATTCAAAGCCCCGAAATTATATTTTTCAGGAACTACACTCCATCAGATGCTTATCAAAAAAATCAGCTCAAATTCGAAGGAGATAATGTTCTTGGTCAATGGTAAAGAGGTCTGCTGGGGCATGAAGGATTATGCATTGGTGACAGGCCTCAACTTTGACAGATTTCCTTTGGTAGAGGAGGAGAAGGTTGAAGAATGTCCACCCCTTGTCCTCAAATATTTTAAGGGTAAAAATGATGTTAGACTGAAAGAGCTTGAAGACATTTTCGTCGGATGCTGTGTGATAAGGAGGATTCATGGAAGATGGGGCTCATATTTCTCATTTACCAGTATCTGTTCGTATCTGATAATAGGAGGAAGATAAGTTTCAGAATCTTTCACATGGTAGAAGACATGGAGATGTTCCTCCAATTTCCATGGGGAAATGTGTCATTTAGAGCAACCCTACAAGGTATTGACAAAGATATGAAACACCTCTATGAGTTATATCTCGCCAAGAAGAAAACCTTGGAAAAGAAAAGCATCTGTGATGTTGCTTATACTTTACATGGGCTCACACTAGCATTCCAAGTGTGGACCTATGAGCTTATCAATACATTCGTCCCCAAATTTGCTGAAAGGACACTAGAAGATGATCCTACAAGCCCAAGGATAGTGCTCTATAAATCTTTTAGGAGTTATACCCTACCGGAGGTATCCACAGCCATCAAGAAATACAATGTTCGAAGAAAAATTGATGAGTCTGTGGAGGAGAAGCGGAAGTACTTTGGGGACGACTTTGAAGATATGACAGACAACATTTATGATGAATTCTTTGAATTTGATGGGAGGAAGAGAAAGATTGAAGTTTGTGGAGAAGATGAAAAACATGAAAGGACTCCCAAACCGCCGACCAAGAAGATGAAACTAGCCAAGACAGCTCCCAAGCTCCCTGAAGTTAGCGATGAAACTAGCCAAAACAACTCTCAACAAATCCCTTCTGCGACGACTCCTCAAACTGACGAAGACAATTCTACATCTTGTGCACCCAATCTAGTGTCTCAAGCCCATACTGATGCCAAACTTGATGAGCTGACAAAGGATGTAAATGAGATTAAAACTGAAATCAAGCTCATCAAGGAGAATCAACAACTTATAATCACATTATTGGGGGAAATAAAGGGACAAAAGAATAATGGAGAAGAAGAAAAAGAAGATGCGGGTACTGTTGCACTTGATACTGAGAAGATGATGAGGACGAAGACGAAGAGGAAGAATAATGATGTTGCACTTGATACTGAGAAGAGGACGACGAAGAGGAAGAATGATGATGTTGATAATGAGAATATGACGAAGAGGAAGTATGATGAGATGATGAACTCTAAGAGGAAGAATGACGAGGAGATGAAGAAGAGTAAGTAGGATGATGTTGATGAGATTAAGAGAAAGAGGAACGAGAGGCGAGAGAGGCTGGCGAACTTGGCCAAGAAGAGGAAGGCTGATGAGTTGGCCAAGAAGATGGAGGCTGATGAGTTGGCCAAGAAGAGGGAGTTGGTCAAGAAGAGGGACTTGTCCAAGAAGAGGAAGTCGAAAAAGGTATAATTGCACACCCCACGCACTACCCCACACACAACACTTGCACTCCACTCACTACCCCACGCCCTACCCCACGCACAACCCCCACGCCCCACACACAACCCCACGCACAACCACACGCCCCACGCACAACCCCCACGCCCCACGCACAACCCCCACGCCCCACGCCCCACGCACTCACTCCACACACACCCCACGCACAATGCCCAAGCCCACGCATAACCCCACGCACACACCCCACTTCCCACGCACAACTCCACGCCCCCCGTCCAAGCCCACGCACTACCCCACGCACCCCCACGCACCACACTTACACCCCGTAAAATGTATATTAATCTCATTTTATTTTTGATTGTGCAGGTGGAAGAGGAAGAGGAAGAGGAGGAGGAGAATGAGGAGGAGGACGAGGAGGATGAGGAGAATGACGAGGTATAATTGTGCACCACGCCCCACGCCCTACACACAATGTATATTAATCTGATTTTTTTATTGTACAGGATGATGATTCGCCCCCCTACGCCACAAGTCTCTCGCAAATTGAATTTTGATCGCCCAGAGGAGAAGAATGATGATTCGCTCCTTACGCCGCCCTAATCCTCTCGCAAATTGAAGGAGGTGGAGGTGAAGATGAATAAGGAGGAGGCGGAGAAGAATAAGGAGGCTGAGGTGGAGGCTGAGAAGATGGTGGAGGTGGAGGCGGAGAAGAATAAGGATGCTGAGGTGGAGGCGGAGAAGAATAAGGAGGCTGAGGTGGAGGTTGAGAAGGAGGTGGAGGTGGAGGCTAAGAAGAATAAGGAGGTGGAGGTGGAGGCTGAGAAGGAGGTAGAGAAGGAGAAGAAGGTGGAGGTGGAGGTTGAGAAGGAGGTGGAGGTGGAGAAGAAGAAGGAGGTGGTGGAGGTGGAGAAGAAGAATGACGAGGTGGAGGTGGAGAAGAAGGAGGTGGTGGAGGAGGATAAGGAGGTGGAGAAGAAGAAGGAGGTGGTGGAGGAGGAGAAGGAGGTGGAGAAGAAGAATGACAAGGTGGAGGTGGAGGAGGAGAAGAAGAAGAAGGAGGTAGAGGAGGTGGAGGAGGTGGAGGTGGAGGAGGAGATTGTGAAGGAGATTGTGAAGGAGGTGACTAAGGAGGAGAAGAAGAAGATGGAGAAGAATAAAGAGAATGTGAATGAGGTGAAAGAAATGACTCCATCAAAATTTGTTAATAAAAGATTTCGGAGAAAGAAGTCGAAACAATTAGGGGACTACACCGACCTTGGTGGGAAAGAGTTTAAACTCAATGATCCGGTTACGGTTAATCCTATGTTACGAATTGACGAGGAAAAGATGAAGGGTGTGAGGAAATGGTTGAAAAGTAATGATGAAGACTTCAAGGATTTGACTATTTCCTTAGCAGATCGTGATTTATTTAACAGATTGCTCACGCCTCAAAAATGATTACACGATCAAGTAAGTATTTTTGTCTTTATTTTTTGTCATTATTTTTGTACAACCCCCACGCACCAGCCCACGCCCCACGCACAACCCCACGCCCCATGCCGAACCCCACGCCCCACGCACAACCACCATGCCCCACGCACAACCCCATGCCCCACGCCTAACCCCACGCACAACCACCACGCCTCACGCACAACCCCACGCCCCACGCACAACCCCACACCCCACGCATAACCCCACACACTCACCCCACGCCCCACACAAAACCCCACGCCCAAGACCACGCACAACCACCATGCACAACCCCTACGCCCAAGCCCACGCACAACCACCACGCACAACCCACGCCCAAGCCCACGCACAACCACCATGCCTAGATTCCCATATTTCTCTTGCTTAATCAATACTTTTTTTCGCAGGAGATAGATGCAATCATTTACATAATGAAACGAAGGGTTGTGCTGTTCCTTAAGACATATCCAAAGAATTTCTCAATTGCTGACTCTCATCTCTCTCAGAAGTTCGCGAAGCGCTATGATATGTTTGCCTAGAATCTTACAGGCTACAAGTTCGATGATTTCATGGATTATGTATTTGGTGATGAACAACACTTTATGTACCTTGGAATCTTGTTGATATGATATATGCACCTATGAACTTGAACCAGAAGCACTGGGTCCTATGTCAGATTCATCTACAAGATTGGTACATATACGTATATGACTGCGAATAGAAAATCTTCACAAAGGATGTATATGACAACTTCATGAAACCAATGTGTGAAATGATGTCATACTTGCTTGAACAAGGGTTCACCCTTGCCGATAAGAACAGATTTTCGTAGTGCAAATTGGAGAAGATGTCGTATTCTATAATACCACACCCAATAGTCCCAAAGACATTTGGAATATCTTACTGCCTCATTGGATATATCAAAAGTGGTATCCAAACAAATGACTTTTTGGAGAAAGAAATGGGAAGTAAGGTTATTCCGCCAAATTGTAGACCCATAATCTAAATTGAATAGATATATATTTTTGTTGGATTCAAGTTTCATTCTCAAATTAGTTAATTATTGTAGTCTTTGTTTTCTTCAAATGACTGAGACTTTCCAAGAATAATATGTATACAAAACCTTAAATTAATTCCAAGAATAATATATAAACGACCCACGCCCAAGACCCACGCCCCACGCCCAAGCCCACGACCCACGCCCAAGCCCACACCCAAGCCCAAGCCCAAGCCCACGCTCCACGCACTACCCCACGCCCCACGCACTACCCCACGACCAAGCCCACGCTCAACCCCCACGCCCCACACCCAAGCCCACGCCCCACGCTCAACCCCCACACCCCACGCCCAAGGCCACGACCCATGCCCCTCGCCCAAGCCCACGCCCCACGCTCAACCCCCACGTTCCATGCCCAAGACCACCCATGCCCAAGGCTCACTCCCCACGCTCAACCCCCACGCCCACGAACCACGACCCACTCTCAACCCCCACACCCAAGCCCACACCCCACACTCAACCCCCACGCCCCACACCCAAGCCCCATGCCAACTCCACGACTAAGCCCACGCCAATACCTACACACATGAAGACAAAACCTACACACATATAAAAACAAACACCTGCGCATATATTAAACCACCACCTACATATATATATATATATATATATATATATAACATCATTTTAATGAAAATCCCACAAAAGATATAAAAATCCCACAAAAGATATGAAAATCCCATCACCTATAAGTGCCAAAACATACAATTTAACCAAAAGATACAATTTAACCAAAAGAAATGTTGTCTAGAGAATGTGGCAAAGATGAAGATGGTGAAGGTTGGGCCAACTATGACGGTTGTGAAGGTTGTGAAGGTTGTGACACTTGTTGTCTTGAAGTAGATGGTGCAGGCATCACTACTTTGCATGTTGCCCTGTTATGGCCTCGACTGCCACATGAGTTGCACCGTCTCTGTTCCTTACGAGACTCACCTTGTGATGACCTACGCTTTGTTGTTGTCCGACCCTTCTTAACCTTGACGGGGGGTTTTAGGCAAACTCGTTCCTTGATATTTTCTAGAATATTCCAAGAACCTTCATTACAAACTGGATAACATGTATCTACATATTCCATGCACCACACTTTAGTTGTGAAAATCTGAAAAAAAATAATATTTAAGTTATATAAATTCAATCTTAGAATTAAACAATGCAGTCATTCTCTAACCTTGAGCAGTACTCATATGGAATAGTTTTCTGGGAACGGGCAGTAGCAAGGAAATGTTTACAAGGAAGACCAGATATATCAAATACCCTATAAGTACAAGTTCGAGTTTGGAAATCAACTTGAAAATCATGTTCACCGTCATTCACATGAAACTCGAATCTGTTAAGCGGATTAACGTTGTAGAATCTGGCCTTCTCGGCTTGTTCACGTAAGAACTTTTCATAATATGGAGATAAATGTTCTATGTGGTTGGAATCTTTTTCCCTTCTATTATGAAACCATTCTTGTAGTGTTAATCGTAAATACTCAGCCAATGTTGATATGAGATATTTCTTAGCATTTTTGCACTGACTATTAAAGCTCTCAGCATAATTGCTTGTCATTTGATTGTATCAAAAACCAGGAAAAAAGCACGACTCCATCTCTCCACTCCTATCTATTCCAGATAGGCAGCAATCCGAGGGTCCTTATTCTTGATCTTGTCAAAATGGTGATGGAACTGTGACACTGTGTATGCGCGTGAAGCCATATCAAACTCATTGTGGTAGTTATCAGTTTTAAATTTGGCCATAATATTCATTTTGATGTGGTATGTGCATGCAGCGTGATGTGCTTCTGGAAAAACAGCGGACAAGGCATTGACAATACTTGGGTGTCTATTAGATACGAACGAGATCCAGGACTACTCCAATTGCCACTCTTAAATGTTGCATGAAATATGTCCAAGAGTTATTATTCTCCGAATCAACGACGTCAAAAGCAACGAGAAATAGTTGTTCATTCGCAACCAATAGTTAACCTTCAATCTTGTGTTTAAGAAAACTGGCATCGACGCACAATATTGGACGACAATACCTGAAACCTGATTGAGCAGCCTAGGGACATGAACATATACCTGAAATGGCCATGCTCATCCGTCTAAATGTCAGTTATGGTACCTAGGTTATTCTTCGCCAACATGAACAAGTATGATGACAATTTTCCATAGGATTCCTCCATTGTTCCTCGCACCGCCATTAAGGCTTGTTCCTTAGACCTCCAAGCCTTATTATAGGTCAGCTTAAACCCATAATTTGTCTACATGTCTTCCATTATTTTCTTAGGCATGTGGTCATGGTGATGGTCCATGTACTTACGTTTGATGCACTCCGTAATTACCCATGAGGGTGCCTAGTCAAAATTGAGCATGAGGGTTCATTTACTAATTTTCGAATCTCAAACATCAGCTGGAATTTTCCTTTCACAGCACGCAATCTCCACTTGTAGTCCTCATTCACACATTTCACAAACCAGAGATCTATTGTTGACTTTTCGACTTTGAATTCAAAATGATTAGCCATCGCATATCTATGCACCCTCAATTGAAGTTCTTTTTTGTTCTCAAAAAACGTAACCACTTCCAATCCGTTTTCAAGGGTTAATTGAACATGTGTTTCAACCTGGATTGGTTCAAATGAATCAAGCAACTCAATATGGATGGATGTTTTCCTCATAGGGGAAGTGATGATGGCTGGTCGGGGTGAAAGAGTAGGGGTACTAGCAACCAATTCACTCGGACGCAAACATGAGACTTGTTGTTCTTCATCTTCTGCACGGTGTATGTCATTTTGACTTTGTAAGACATCCTGCTCAAATATAGGGAATTCAGGAACCTCCTCTCTTTGGATTTCATTAGTTGGGTGTGAAGGTAGTGACTTCTCTACTAAAGAGACACATAGAGGAGTGTGAAGCTCGTGTGGCGAAGTCGAAATTTCTTTTACATAGAACATCACATCTCCATCATATCGGATAGCAGCAGGAGGAGCTCTTTTAAAAGCCAAATTATACTTCACTTTCAACACTAAATCATATCTCAATTTGTCCACACCAATAGCACGATAGACAATGTCAGTTAATTCGTCATATGTAGTGTTTAGGGATAGAGGCACACCTACTAATGAACTTGAGTCAAAAAAACTAACACCATCATCATCTTTCCTCCACTCTCCATCAAATAGGACAAAACAGTTAACAAATAAATTGGGATCTGCAATTGATACAAATTTAAATGTAGTAAACAAAACCTGGGAAATTAATTAAATAACGTGGTGCATGGGTCTTGGGGCGTGGGGTCTTGGGCATGGGTGGTACGTGGGGGTGCGTGGAGCATGGGCTTGGGCGTGGGTGGGGTGTGGAGCGTGGGGCATGGGGTGGGGCGTGGATCGTGGGGGGTGGGGCGTGGGGTTGGCGTGGAGCATGGTTGGTGCGTGGGGTGTGGGCTTGGGCGTGGCTGGTGCGTGGGGCGTGGGCGTGGGTGGTGCGTGGATCGTGGGACGCAGCGGGGTAACATACCCATTTTGACAATATAACTTCCGTAATTATTATTTTAATAGAATTTATAGCACAAAATCAATCAATAAAAATATGTGAATATTAATAATTAATATTATTAACAAAAAATTACAATTCTTGATAATATAATAACTCAACAGCAATTATTAAAAATAAATAAATCAAATAATTAGTATTTTTTTTTTGCTATAAGAAAATTCAAAAAGAAGTTATGAAATAATATTTACTATTATTATAATGAATTTAAACTTTTTGTAAATATTTTAAACTAAAAACATAAATGTTTAAAAAAAAAATAGAGCACGATAGATACAGCACCTTATCGACTTCATACAGCGTCATTAATATCAAACATTCATAGAGCCTCTCTTCCTCATATTACTTCCTCATATTACTTCAGTAAACACAAATTAATATCAAAACAGTCAATAGTCTCTACATTAATTTCTATCTCCTCCACCACAGCCAATTTGTTGTCCCGTCTCTTATTGTTCATCTGGTTTGAATTATAAAGGTATATTCAAAGGAGGAACGATTTCCTCATTTTCTTCTTTTTTGGTTGAGAATGAGAATCATTTTTGTCATGTAGCTGTACCCTTTTTTTTAAGCATTTGTTCTGAATCTGATATATCTATGTCAAGCTTTACTTTCTTTAGTCCGAGTTCAATTATCAAGCAAGAGGATAATACTAATGGTATGTAGTTTTTTTACTCTAGAGTTAAGGTTATGAATCCTCAAAGAATATGATCTCGCCCCAACGATGCAGTATAATAAGGGCGAGCTATGCTTATTTATTTTGACAGAAGCACAAGGATTTAACTCTTACACATATATAACATCTTACCACATTTATATTATATTCAAGGAAAAAGGACACTAAGATTGCCTATTCTTCTCTATGCAAAATATTTTTGATAATCAAAGTAAGTGCAAGATTCATACATGTACTTTGTTTGGACAGGAAAAATAATTCACAGGAATTTCTCCACTTAATTTGTTGAAGCTAATATCTCTACAAAAAAAACTTATAAAAACGCACGTGATTTAATTTTATTTATTGATTTTATTAATTTTTCAATTTTTTTTTTATGGATTGTAATTGTTCTCCTATAATATTTAGGAATAGACTTGTGTAATTTTGTTGTTCAAACATATTATTAATATGTTTACATGTTATTGGGAGTGTATCATTTTCAATTAACGTTCTGTATGGTGTGAAATTTATTATTTTTTCTCCCTTTTCAATATGGAAAGATTGTTGAGGTGGATATGTTCCTAAATAGGTTTTCCATGTTTCTAATTTAAAAGTTCTTTCAATTATCGATATATAATTTTTTACATAGGTGCTTATGAGCCAAAGATAAAAGGGATTAAAACATTTTTTTTCTTTACAGAATTCATAGAATTCTTTTTCAAATTGTTTTATTTATCAAATGTGAAAACTTTCAAAAAAATCATTTTCTGAATTGGGTATAACCTGGATTTTTGAATTCATTGGAGATTATTTTTTTGGCTGGAGAACCAGCATTGAAGTCTATTTTGGGTGTACTATTCATCTAAATAGAAAAGTCAATTTCTGACATTGTCGGTTCTACTCCGTTTAGGGTTTGTGTATTATTTTCCCTAACAATATTTTGTCTATTGATATATAATTTTTCTGTAATTGAAGTTGAATCCTCTGAAAACGTTGTTTCCCTTATTTGAGAGGTGGATGCCCTTGAAGGGTATTCGACCTTGTAGTCTAATGGTGAGATATATGATTTAATAGAGCCATGTCTTTGTAATGGACATAACTTTAGGCTTGTGTCAAATCTTACTTCGACACTTCCCTCATCATTTTGAGAAATATCTAATATATTATTATAATTCTGGACTAGTGGTTTTACAGGTACAACTTGTTCTATTTTCTAGTTATCTGGGAATGATATTTCTTCCCATTTAATTGGTCTTCTCCTAGTAATGTTTTATTTATCACAATTTGTTTGTATTAAAGTTGTTTCATTATTGGGTTTATCCATTCTCCTACATAGTGGATTTAAAGTGAATAAGAGTTTATAGTATATTCTATAACAAACACACATTACTTCCGACCCGGGAGCATAATTATATTCATGTGTTTTAACATTTAATGTTTGGGAGTTAGTTATATTTGAATCAGATAAGATTAATTGTAAGTTTAGAAAAACGTTAAAATAAACTGGTCCCTGAGCTAGACTGGATTGTATTATTCCCATTAAGGATTGTTTCCAATTTAGATTTCTTCCATCTCTTAGAGCTGCCATAAAGCTTTCTAGTAAACCCTCTAAGGTTAAAGGTTTAAATGCAACCTGCACTAGTCCTATATGTAGAAATTTATAGGTTCGTTTATAATATACTATATCCATATCCGATAGTAATTTTATTATCATGTCACTGTTATCTAGTGAAACTGTCTCTTTAGTAGTTTTTACTACTTATTTTAAACCCATTTTTTAAATATTCCTAGTTGATATATTAATCTAGGTTCGACTTTTGGAATTGTCCACTTATTTAGGAGATCTAAGTCTTTTGGAATATCATATTCCTCTTTCTTAATATTCTTTATATTTTATATTTTGAGACCATGTTCATTAGATTCATAATTAGTAAGGTGTGTTGATCACTTAGCATAACTACCCCTGGCTCTGATACTATTATTTTTAGGATCGTATATAAATAATAAATAAAATAGAGCTCATAAAGAGTTTGAAGAGGGACAACCCTTGTTTAGGACATATAGAAATGTCTATCAACCAATTATAATACTTAACTTTAATTTAAAGTTCCACAATGTCCAACGTGCTAAATAGTGGTCAAATAGGACTAAATAGGAACACAAAATTAAAGTACCATATTATAAAAAGGATCGACACTTCATATCCATCCTTGATGTCCATTCAAACTTCTAAGATAAGCTTTAATTATTTATTAATTACTCTTTTTTTTAGGCAGGGTAGTATCCGACATGATCAACGCCTAATGAGATTAGCCTATTAGGCTTAACATTAAAACATAAAATTAAATACGTAAAAAGAATAAAAACGTACCCGAAACTGAAGGCTAAGCACACTGACCTTCACACTTTTATTGATTAAACTTGAAAATATATTACAAGAGGGTGAGAGTGATAAATAGAGAGCACAATAGAGAGAGAGAGTACAATACAGACTTCAGAGGTCGTTTTCCCTCCCCTACCAACCGAAAATGAACAGTTATTTAAAGGAAAACATTTTACAAAAGTTAAAAAACTGAACAGTGACTCCCGAGATTCCCAAGATAAGTTTTTCCCGCAAATTACGGATCTTGTCTCCTTCTTCTGCAAATAGTGTCTCCCGGGATTCCTGAGATAGGTTTTTCCGCACATTACGGATCTTGTTTCCCCTTTAAATCTTGAACTGGCTGGAAGATGATGATCCAACGTCTTTCCTTGAAATTTTTTCAACCAAAGTGTCTTTGATTGTTTCGAAAATGTCTTCAATTCCGACATCACTTTGAGCATCTTGTAGATAATCAGATCCCATAGTTGAATCTGATTTATTTGATTTATTATCATCTTCGAATTTGGACATAAAGTCTTTCTTCATTTCTTCAATGTATGTAGATATCATATGGCCTTTGGATAAGTTTTCTGACCTCATTCGGAATTTTTTGAAGATATAATCAAAAGGGGACGGCGCTTCAACTACTTGTCGTTTTTCTTCATAAATGCTTATTTGCTGGTGTAGGAAGTCCTTTGTCTCTTTCCCGAATCGCTCATGCGTTTCCTGATCTATTCTCATCATTTTATCCCAAAATTTATAATGGAATGATTTAAATAGACAGGAAATGTCTGTTTTGGTATAACCAAATTCAGGTATCCATTTCCAAATCCAGGGAATGGAATATTTTGTAAAAAAGAAACATGAAGCTATTCCTTCAATATATATATTAACTTCTTGTTTTTTCAGAAGCTGGGGGATACTTCGCTCCATTTATCAAATAGGACCTTGATTTCTTCTGGTAAAACCTTTGGGCTAGGACCAAAGCAGTAAAACCAATTTATGAACCAGTGGGGGATGTCTCCTCTATAGACATTCGCGCATACCTTGATGAACCAGGAATGTTTTTATTTATTATTCTCATAATGTAGTGCCTTAGTGAAGGCATCACAGTAGTCCCAATAATTAAATTTGATTGTCGTTGTTTTATTAAACTACAATTCTCTTTCTTTCATTGGGGATATTCCCCAATCCTCTAAGGAAATTGTCTTTTTTATTATCATTTTGCTGAAATTATAAATTTCTTTATTTGCGCCAGAGAAATGTGATATTTCACAAGATCCACTTTGAATAAGTATTTGTTCGTAAAATATTCGGGACTTATAAGTCCTCGATGGTGTGGATGTATTATCCAAATACCTTTGCATTATTGTCCATGGCTCACTTTTCCATTTGAGGTTTTTTTCCTCTAGGAGAAATATAATTTCTTTATATTCATTTATCATAAATCCAATATTATTAGATTCTGATTCCTAATCTCCCAGTATTTTGGCGTACGTTGGATTGTCCTTTTGACTGTCCGTACTTTGGGAGAGATCCATTGCTATCAACTTTTGTTTACCATACTGAGATATGATCTTTGGTGTTCTGCCTCGACCTCTTCCTCTGATAGAGGAGGATCCCCATCCTCTATTAGAGAAAGATTCATAACTCCTTCCGCTCATTCCTGTAAATTTAAAAATTTACGGGTCAAGAAATCAGGAAGATTATTATCTATCCCTTTTTTATATGTTATTTCAAAGTCAAATGGGGCTAAATGAGCTTGTCATCTAGCAAACATTTGTTTTGATACATCATGTTTAAAGTCTTTTTAAAACATAAATTTAGCTGCATTGCAGTCTGTTCGTATAATAAATTTTTGATTATATAAATCATCTTGGAATTTTAAAACACATTTGACTATGGCAAGAATTTGTTTGGCGACTATCGCATAATTTTTTTGAGAATTGTTCCATTTTCCTGAATAGAATCTGACAAGATAGACTTGTTTTGTTTCTGGATCTAATTGAGTCAATATTCCTTCGAAACCTATGTCAGAAGCGTCAGTCTCAATTACCTTTTCCCAATTTGGGTTACTTATCATTAAACAAGGAAGTACTTTTACTTTATTTTTAATTCTTTTAATTGCATCTGTATGATGGTTTGACCATGGCTTTGGGTTTTCTTCAGCCTTTCATATAAGATTGATGTATCTTTTGTTAGATTTTTATAGTATGGAGCCACATAATTGAGGCTGCCTAAAAATCTTTGTAACTGTGTTTTATCAGTGATTATATTCGGGAATTTTTTCCGCAAATTCTATGTTTCTATTAATAGGAGTTATATTTCCCTTTTCAATGATATGACCTAAAAACCTTATTTTTGTTTTGAAAAGATCCATTTTTTGTTTAGAAATTACTAATCCATTTCGAGTTATTATTGTTTTTAACATATTTAAATGTTTAAAATGAGTTTCAATTGTTTTTGAATAGACTAATATATCATCAATGTAAACAATTATAAATGTGCTATAAGGATTGAAGATATTATTCATAATTTTTTGAAATTCGGATGGAGCATTTTTTAATCCAAATGGCATCACATTCCATTCATAATGTCCTATAGGGACATTGAATATTGTTTTATATCAGTCAAAATTTTCAATCTGAATTTTCCAATATCCTGATTTCAAGTCAAACTTTGAGAATATTAAACTATCATATAGCCTATCTAATATGTCATTTTTATTAAGAATTGGATGTCTAATTCATTTTAATACCTTGTTGAGGGGTTTGTAGTTTATTACTAACCTTGGTACGCCTCTTTCGATTTCTGAATGTTTGTTTACATAGAAAGCCGTACATGACCAGGGTGATTGTGATGGACTTATTAACCCCTTTTATAATAGAGCATCTATCTCCTTTTTGCATAATTCTAGATATTCTGAATTCATTTGGCAAGATCTTGCCGTTGTAGGAATATTCTTTTCACTAAAAGATTCCTTATAGGGTAGTGAAACCATATATTTCTTTCTATCCCATAATGCATTAGGATGTTCATTACAAATATCTATTGAAAGTTGGTCTTTTAGTAGAGCTATTTTTTCTTGTAATTTAGGATTTTCTAGTTGTTCATCTATTGTTATAAGACTTATTTCTTGTTTTAGAAAGTATATTTGATCTTGTTTTGCTTTGATATTATCATATATACTATGTAACATTTTAGTAAGTGGCTCCACAATAAATTCTAGAAAAATATCATGTTTCTGAAAAGTTCCTGTAATACCTTTATTATCAATCATCTTAATCGGGTAGATGGTGTTTAAAAATGGGGTTCCAAGTATGACATGATTTCATATATCTTTAGAAATTATAAAACTTTGAGGAATGCACTTATTATCAGTACATATATAGGCTTTTGAAGCTTATATTAGATTTGGAGTTTATCTCCACCTACATGCCACATGGTATGGCTTATTTTATGAAAATACCTATTGGGGATTAGTCCTTCTTGAATAACATTTAAATCTGTTCCGCTATCAACAAGGGCAGTAAATGACCTTGTATAATGATTATCTATTAGGAGAGATATTCTTATGTGCCATTTTGGGATTTAACCATTTCTATTGTGGATAAAAAAAATTTCTGAGAAGATATTTTCTTCAATTTCTGTTTTGTTGTCATTATATTGATTATTTTCGTGAGGTTTATCCTCAAGCTTAGTTATTCTGGATTCTTGTATAATATTCTTCCTTTTTAATATCTTAATTTCTTCTTTTAAATTATTAATTTCCTTGTAAAGATTTTTGAGAGTTGTATTCTCTTCTTTGTTTTGAACCTTGTGTCTAAGTTGGTTCATTACTCCACTCATAGTGTAAGATTTATTATGATTTAATCTCTTTTCTTCTGTCTCTTCTTCTTTAGAGAATGAAGTTCCTTCTTCGGAATTAAACTGATCTATGATCTGCATTCTTAATTTTGGGTCTTTAATGGCTTTTAATAATTCAAAAGCATGATTTGATGTTAAAACATTAAATTTCATATCTAAGAATTGAGATATGATTCTATATAATTCTGATTTGTCAATATTTTGATTTCGATCTAGGTTATTTGTTTCTTTTTTAGGACAATTTAATCCTGATTGGCAAGGCTCACATTCGGAGTCTTTCATTATTTAGATCATCTATTTTAGAATCACTAATTATTGAATCTGAATCAGATTCTTCAGATTCTGAATTTTGTAAAGTTTGGATTATTAATCTTTTTGTGTTTTCTGAGATTTCAAGATTATTAATTTTTTTCTTTGCCCAACAATATTTTGATGTGTGTCCAAATTTTCCACAGTTGTGGCATTTCCTATTATTTTTGAAAAGTTTTGACTTGTTTTTAGATTTTTCTTCCCTTCTCTCATTTTTCATGTCTAAGTATTTTTCGGATGGTTTTCTATATTTGTGAAACTTATAATATTTCACCCTTCTCTCTTTTCTAGATGTTGGACTATCTATACCAAATTGTTAGCAGAATTGACTTAATTGTTGTCTTTCGCTTTGACTCTGTCTTTAAATTTGTTGGTTTAACTTTATTTCATTACATAAGGCTAGCCCTTCTTGTATACAAGTATCTATTAATACACCATATGTATAGGTTTCATATGGTATCATTGAATGACTCTTTTTGAGATTCCTTCTAACTCTTTCAACAAATAGGCATGGAAGGTCGTCAATAAATTTTTATTTCCAATGTACATTATTACATTCTGAGAGTTCCATAACTCTACTTAAAAATGTAGCTTTATACCATCTAAAATCTGAAAACGTCTTACACCTTAGATTTTGTAATAATGTTCTAATTGTATCACTATTATCATTGAACCTTCACGTGAAGTGCTCAATGATATTTATCGCTAGTGTATAAACCGCATGTTGAGTTAGACTATTGTTTTCTTGTTTTATAGTGTTAAGAATAGAATCTCTATTTTATTGGGAAAAATAATTATCCCACCAACCTTTTAATTGTCTAGTAAACTCAGCAACAATCATTGTTGCTATTGTTTTATCACTATTTTTACTATTTTTACAAAGTGTTGAGTACATCAACATTATATGTACTGTATTATAAATTTGTTTGTTTGAATATCCATCAAAATTCCATTCATATATTTTGTTTCATGAATAACTAATATCAATTGTATCTGTGTATTCTTCATGTAAAACATCCATTGGTATTGGTCTATTATAGTAAAAATTACTCTATATAGCTTATAAGCCCATTTATTAATTTTATTAATCTAATCTCTGTTTTCTTTGTCTAAGGTTTTAATACTTAGCTTGCTAAATTTTTCTTCAAGAATTTTTTTAGATTCTTGCATTGGCCTTAGTTTGAAATCAGATATTATTTGAAGTGGTTGGAAGGTTGGTAAAACTTCTTTTTCTTTTGAGGTTATTTTTAACGCACCTGATTTAATTTCATTTATTGATTTTATTAATTTTTCAATTTTGTTTTCTATGGATTGTAATTGTTCTCTTACAATATTTAGGAACAGACTTGTGTAATTTTAATGTTCAAACATATTATTAATATGTTTACATGTTATTGGGAGTGTATTATTTTCAATTAACATTCTATATGGCATGAAATTTATTATTTTTTCTCCCTTTTCAATATGGAAAGGTTGTTGAGGTGGATATGTTCCTAAATAGGTTTTCCCTATTTCTAATTTAAAAGTTCTTTCAATTACCGATATATAATTTTTTACATAGGTTCTTATGAACCAAGAGGTAAAAGGGATTAAAGCATTTTTTCTTTACAAAATTCATAAAATTCTTTTTCAAACTGTTTTATTTCTGAAATGTGAAAACTTTCAAAAAACCATTTTCTGAATTGGGTATAACCTGGATTTTTGAATTCATTGGAGATTATTTTTCTGGCTGGAGAACCAGTATTGAAGTCTATTTTGGGTGTACTATTCATCTAAATAGAAAAGTCCATTTCTGACATTGTCGGTTCTACTCCGTTTAGGGTTTGTGTATTATTTTCCCTAACAATATTTTGTCTATTGATATATAATTTTTCTGTAATTGAAGTTGAATCCTCTGAAAACGTTGTTTCCCTTATTTGAGAGGTGGATGCCCTTGAAGGGTATTCGACCTTGTAGTCTAATGGTGAGATATATGATTTAATAGAGCCATGTCTTTGTAATGGACATAACTTTAGGCTTGTGTCAAATCTTACTTCGACACTTCCCTCATCATTTTGAGAAATATCTAATATATTATTATAATTCTGGACTAGTGGTTTTACAGGTACAACTTGTTCTATTTTCTAGTTATCTGGGAATGATATTTCTTCCCATTTAATTGGTCTTCTCCTAGTAATGTTTTATTTATCACAATTTGTTTGTATTAAAGTTGTTTCATTATTGGGTTTATCCATTCTCCTACATAGTGGATTTAAAGTGAATAAGAGTTTATAGTATATTCTATAACAAACACACATTACTTCCGACCCGGGAGCATAATTATATTCATGTGTTTTAACATTTAATGTTTGGGAGTTAGTTATATTTGAATCAGATAAGAATAATTGTAAGTTTAGAAAAACGTTAAAATAAACTGGTCCCTGAGCTAGACTGGATTGTATTATTCCCATTAAGGATTGTTTCCAATTTAGATTTCTTCCATCTCTTAGAGCTGCCATAAAGCTTTCTGGTAAACCCTCTAAGGTTAAAGGTTTAAATGCAACCTGCACTAGTCCTATATGTAGAAATTTATAGGTTCGTTTATAATATGCTATATCCATATCCGATAGTAATTTTATTATCATGTCACTGTTATCTAGTGAAACTGACTCTTTAGTAGTTTTTTACTACTTGTTTTAAACCCATTTTTTCAAATGTTCCTAGTTGATATATTAATCTAGGTTCCACTTTTGGAATTGTCCACTTATTTAGGAGATCTAAGTCTTTTGGAATATCATATTCCTCTTTCTTAATATTCTTAATGTTTTTGTTTTTTGAGACCATGTTCATTAGATTCACGATTAGTAAGGTGTGGTGATCACTTAGCATAACTACCCCTGGCTCTGATATCATTATATATATATATATATATATATATATATATATATATATATATATATAAACTTAAAATGTGTTAAAACAAAAAACAACATTAAAATATGAAATTTTAAAGAGTGAACACTAATATATATATATATATATATATATATGGGGCCGGCCCTGGGTAAGCCCGGCAAGCTCTCGGCTAGGGCAGCCTACTCCACAGGGCAGCCCATTTGTTAAAAATATCAAAATATTTAGTTATATTTATTGTAATTTTAAATATAATTAGTTGTAGCTTGGTGGTTCAAGATATGCATTTAAAGTTTTAATATGGTTATGAGTTCAAATCTCATCAAAAATGAATTTTTTTATCAATTTTTAAAACTAGACTTAGGGCAACAAAAAGTATATCGAAACATTTTCTACCGAGGCTAGGGCAGCCCAAACCTCGGGTCTCTCTCTCTGGATTGAATCGAGGGCCTTTTCATGTCCGGGACAGCTCGGTAATTATGGTGGTGGTCGATCTTTCAAATATACTCATTTTATTCGGTTGGCTCATCCATTTTCAGCTCAACAGGTGGTTTGATCAACGTCTATAATTTGCATGACCTTCTTGAGACCATCGTTGGAGATCGAGATGCAATTTTTTGTGACGAAACTCGTGGCTTGGTTGTACGGGTCAGAGCTCCGGCTGGTTGTTGCTTTCTGGAATTTTTTAAGGTCAAACAAATATATTTTAAAAAATAAAAAGACCTTGATAGAAATAAAAATAAAAACATATACGTAAACAGAATACATAAGCCCTTCTCATTCATTTAGCAACAAAGCTTTTTAATTTTGCCTTATTTTTTTTTCATTGTAGATTAGTATAAAATTTGAATCCATCATTTTTTGAGGCTCCACTAAATTATTTATTTAGTAATAATATTCTTCATTTTTAAAAATACATTTTTTTCATTATTATTATATTTCAGCATGCGTTTGAAATTAATTAATTTTATAATTTGAAAAGATATATTTTTGATTTAAAATTAATGATATAAAAGTATATATTTAAAAAAATATTTAATTAAATTAATAAAATAAATATAAAAAAAGTTAATTATATAAATGATAGATAGATAAAGAACTTATAAGAATTATATTAATTTTATTAAATATATTCTAAATTTAATTATTTATATTTAAATTATTATTTTATATAATAATATAATAAATATTATCATCAATTAATATTTTTAAATATTACTCGTACTAATTAATTTAAAATATTTGAAGAATTATAATAAAATAATTTGAAGAATTATATTAAAATAACTTAACAAAAATATTATAAATTATCTTATTTTAAAATTTCTTAATATCTTATAAATATATGATTGATAACATCTCGTAGTCCTTTGTGGCTATACCTAAAAATTTATATTTCCTCAAGTAACTCGACATTACCGACCTTATCTTAAAAGAAAATTATGTCTAATCGACTTGATATTATTGACCATCACTTACTCTTATTTTGAACGTTAAGCACAGCCTACAAGTCATATTGATAATCGCATATAATCACTTTGAATATTTTACTTCATCCGTGACATGTCATATTATTGACTACATTATAACCTCATATTGTGCATTTTGCTCTAATTTAAAATCTGACCATTCCCTTAACCCATAATCGCACCCGCATATACCATCACCATTTTAATCTTATAATACCCCATCTAAAATTCGTATCAGTTGGGACTCGAACTGTGGTCTCAAATTTGAAATTTGAACACTTTAACCACTGCATCACTTGTGATTGTTGAATTTAATTTATAGTTTTGTATATATAAATTTTGTGTATAAACTCATAAAAATGAGACAAATAATAAAAAAATTCATCTGCAACTCGTCGTATTATCGACTACCTCCTACCCACACATTGATCATTTTTTCTCCATTCGATTGATCATTGTCAATCACACTACACCCTCACTTTAGGCATTTTGATCCAATTCTTACCATCATTCTCATTTTAATATTTATAATACCCTTAGTTTGCATTAATTCTCATTCTCATAATCGCACCCACATATACATTAATTTATTTCTCCATCATAAATAATTAATAATAATTTTTTAAGTTGTGCACAATTTGAATGTTTAGGAGTTAATAATTATAAAAATAAATTTTAGGAGTTTAATTATGTTCTATCAAAAAAATATAAACAAGTCTAAGAACAATTCTCGAGACATTTGGAAGTAATTTTAATATTATTATAAATGCAATATAATTAATGGATGTTATTTTGTAAGACTCTTAGTTTTCATATTCCACCATTTTGAAGATATTTGGTTTCTATGTATCTAATCCTATAAATAGGACACGTAGAAACATTGTAAATATCATTCCTTTGATAAATAATAATACATTCTCTCGTTGTTATCTCTCTTGTTAATTATCTTGTATGTTTATAACACGTTATTAGCACGATAACTCTCAATCCCGAAATAAAGGTCGAAGGCTCCCTCCTCGTCTGTGGTAGCCAAATTTCCGCACCTCATTTGTGAAAACCAAATTGATCAAGATTGATAACGATATTCTCTTATACTTTCAATCTTAACTATTTCATCTAACAATCTCATGTCAAACCTTACGAAATTAGAGTTCACGACTCTTGACATCACTAGAAAGAATTACTTTTCATGGATTCTAGATGCTGAAATTCATTTTGCCATTAATGGTCTTGGAAATACTATCAAAAATGAAAACACTGCGTCCGACCAAGATAAGGCCAAAGAAATGATTTTCCTTCATCGTCTTATTCACGAAGGTTTAAAAATTGAGTATCTCATTGGGAAAGATCCATTGGTCCTATGGAACAATTTGAATGAAAGGTACGATCATTTAAAAACTATCATTCTTCCAAAAGCTCAATTTGAATGGTTGCATTTGCGCATACAAGACTTTAAATCAGTGAGTGAACATAATTCTGCTTTATTTCGGATTACTTCTCAACTCAAACTACGTGGAGAAACTATTACTAACAGAGAAATGTTAGAGAAAACATTCTCCACATTTCATGAATGTGCTCCTACAACAGCAATATCGTGCAAAAGGTTTTGAGAAATATTCATAATTAATATCATGTCTATTATTGGCCGAACAAAATAATAAGCTTTTAATGAAAAATCATGAGGCTCCTTCAACTGGATCGAACCCATTCCCTGAAGTGAATGTGGAATCATATAATTATAGAGGACAACATCGTAGTCGTGGTCGTGGTCGTGGTCATTTTTCAGGCCATGCCCGCGAAAATAGTCATGGACGTGGTGGTGGTGGTCGACACAATATCCGCAACGATGATAAAAAGAATCAAATTAATAAGACCGTGGAAAACAAATGCTATCATTGTGGCATGAAAGGTCACTAGTCACATACTTGTTGTACGCCGAAGCATTTTATCAATCTTTATCAAGCATCGCTAAAAGGAAAAGGGACCATCGAGTCCAACTCGACTTCGGCTCTCCGTGATGACAAAATAGCTTTTGGATTCGATGACTTCTCCAGGTTTGACATAGCCGATTTTCTTGTCGAGCGTGAAAATAAGAATTAGGTCATTTGATATTTTGTGTTTTCTTTATAATATTTAATAAAATTTTAAAAAATAAATAAAAAATAATAATAAATATAAATAAAAGTAGTATTAATTAATGTCTTATATATATATATATTTAGTTTGATGATGCTTTTTGTATTATTATTATTATTATTATTTATTCATTATTAATTATTAATATTATATTTTATTTAACGAAGAAAATGAAGGTTCGTGAAAGCGAACATGTGATGAATGAAAAATGCAATTATCTCGTAGACAGTGCTCAACACATACCATTTTGAAAAGCAAGAATTTTTTATTTCTTTGGTGATGAAAGAGACATATGTGAATACAATATCGGGTAGTTCAAAAATTATTGAAGGCTTCGGAAGAGAAAATATTATATTACCTAAAGGAACAAACATTTGTATTGATAATGCATTGTATTTGTCCAAATCTTGAACAAACTTGTTGAGTTTTAAAGATATCCGCGGAAATGGATATCACATCGAGACTTCAAATGAAAGCATTAAAGAATATTTATCTATCACAAGTATCATCTCGGGTAAAAAATATTATTTAAAAAAATTACCCGCAATTTCCTTTGGATTATATCTCACAAACATAAGTGTTGGCGAAGTACATGTAGTTACAAACCAGAAGTTTGTCGATCAAAATAATTTTATTACATGGCATGATAGATTGGGACACCTTGGAACTATTATGATACGGAGAATAATTAATCATTCATGTAAGAATTCAATAAAAAACCAAAAGATTTTTCTATCCAATAAATTTTCTTGTGCTGCTTGTTCACAAGGAAAGTTAATAATAAGGCCATCACCATCTAAAATTAAGACTGAATCCTTGAAATTTCTTGAAAGAATAAAAGGTGACATATGTGGGCCTATTCATCCACCATGTGGACCATTCAGATATTTTATGGTATTAATTGACGTGTAAACAAGATGTTCACATGTGTGTTTTCAACTCGTAATCAAGCATTTGCAAGATTGCTCGCTCAAATTATCAAATTACGAGCTCACTTCCTGGACTATTTAATTAAATCTATTCATTTTGATAATGTTAGAGAATTTACCTCCAAAGCTTTTAATAGTTATTGTATGTCAATTGGAATAAGTGTTGAACATCTAGTAGCACATGTTCACACACAAAATGGCATCGTAGAGTCATTGATAAAATGTCTTCAACTAATTGAAAGACCATTTCTTATGAAAATGAAACTTCCGATACAAGCTTGGGGATATGCTATTTTACATGCAACAGTATTAATTCGTATCAGACCTACACATTATAATGAGATCTCCCCTTTAGAAATGGTTTATGGTCATGAACCAAATATTTCCCATCTAAGAAACTTCGGATGTGCGGTATATGTTCTAGTTGCTCCACCACAACGCACAATGATGGGACCTCAAAGGAGATTGGGGATATATGTTGGATATGAATCACTGTTTATAGTTAAATATTTTGAGCCATTGACGGGTGACTCATTCACGGCACGATTTGTTGACTTCCGTTTTAATGAAATGATATTTCCAACATTGAAAGGGGAAAATAAGCAGTTGGAAAATGAAGAGATCTCTATAAACTATGTTTTGACTGGAAAAAGATGGAATTGAGATGAAATAGACGTCGATGAAAAATTTTCATATGCTATTATAGCATTCGATATTGTTAAAGAAGATGAGGATCATGAACCAAAGTTTGTAGAAGAATGCAGATGGATAAATGATTGGCCAAACTAGAAAGATGCCATTGAAGCTGAATTAAAATCACTCGCAAATCATATTGTTTTTGGACCTATCGTCAGTACCCCTGAAGGTATTAAACCGATCGGTTATAAATGAGTGTTTATAAGAAAAAGAAATGAAAAAAATGAAATTGTGTTATATAAGGCACGACTTGTTACCAAGGATTCTCGCAGAGACCTGGTATTGATTATGAGGAAACATATTCTCTTGTGGTGGATGCAACAACATTTAGATATCTGATAAGTTTATCATAACACGAGAAATTACAAATGAGATTAATGGATGTTGTTACGACATATTTATATGGCTCCCTTGATAACAACATATACATGAAACTCTCTAAAGAATTTAAAATGCCAGAAGCATTTAATTCAGATCGTCGAGACCTTTACTCGGTTAAATTATGCGGATCTCTATATGTATTGAAACAATATGGACGTATGTGGTATAAACGTCTTAGTGAATATTTATTAAAGAATGGATTTCAAAATTATCCAATATGTTCATGTGTGCTTATTAAGAGATCTGGATCACAATTTGTAATAATTGCAATTTATGTGGACGATTTGAATATTATTGGAACTAGTGATGAACTATGTGAAACAATTAGTTATCTTAAGAAAGAATTAGAGATAAAAGATCTGGGAAAAACAAAGTTATGTCTTGGCTTGAAAGTTGAGCATTTAGATAGTGGAATTCTTGTCCATCAATCTGCTTATACATCAAGAGTACTAAAAGTATTTTTTTTATGGATAAAGCGTATCCCCTGAGTAGTCCAATGATCGTGAGATCGCTTGATGTAAATAAAGATCCATTTCAACCTTGTATGTGTAATGAAGGACTAATTGGTCCTAAAGTACCATATCTTAGTGCTATTGAAGCACTAATGTATCTGACTACTCATACTAGACCTGATATATCATTTGCAGTAAATTTATTAGCGAGATATAGTTCTTCACCGACAAGGAGACATTGGAATGGAGTTAAGCATATTTTCTGGTACCTTCAAGGAACTATGGACACGGGATTATATTATCCATATATATGTGAAGCCGAATTGATTGGGTACGCAGATACAAAGTATTTATCTGATCCTCATAATGGTAGGTCTCAAACGGGTTACGTATTCACATATGGTGGTACAGCTATATCTTGGAGATCTATGAAACAATCAATTACCGCCACATCTTCAAACCATTCCGAGATCATTGCTATTCATGAGGCAAGTCGATAATGTGTATGATTGAGATCAATCATTCATCACATTCGAGAATCGTGTGGGTTATATGTAAACAAGAATTCTCCAACAATTTTATATGAGGATAATGCAGCTTGCATTGCACAATTAAAGGGAGGATATATTAAAGGCGATAGAACGAAACACATATCACCAAAATTCATTTTCACTCATGATCTCCAAAAGAAAGGTGATATTGATGTTCATCAAATTCGTTCATCAGATAATCTAACAGATCTATTTACAAAAACATTGCTTACTACGACCTTTGAAAAACTATTGTTTAATATTGACATACGGGGACTCAAATTCATTGTCCACTATAATATAACATATGATAATGTTCAACCAATTCGTTTAATTAAACAAACTAATTACATATAAAGGAAAATTGATTAATAGAAAGAAGAGAAATAAACTTATATTTCACAAATTATAATATATGAGCTCCAATTAACTTCACCATGCAGATAAAAGCTTCCATCCGACCCAAGACTGAAAAAGTAACAACAAACCAACAATTTAACCAACAATTTAAGTTAAAAACTGAAAACCTTAAATTAATATAGAAGTTGAACAATAAACTAATAATAATATATGAGAACATAATAACATAAACAAACCCAAAAAATAGATCTTGTGAACATGATTTTAACCCCAAAACACTTAAAATTTCATATTCATTTTTATATTGAGTTATGGAATCTACATTTATAATAAACTCTAATTGTCAATTAGAGTTTAAAAAACTTAAAATTTCATATTCATTTTTATATTGAGTTATGTAATCTACACTTATAATAAACTCTACAATTGTCAATTAGAGTTTATTGGGTTTGTATTTTGTTTTAACTTGGGTCTAACAAAAAATTATTTAGATTTTATTATCTAAATGTTTACCCTATAAATATGTGATTATTAAGAGTTCACATAAATTAACAAAATTTTAGAAAGATAATGTGGGAAGAAAAAATTTTTATTACTTATTCTTCATAGTGAAATGCGGGTTAAAGTACACGTAGCTCAATTTGAGTAGACTACTATAAATCTGTATTTATGTTATTTTTTTTACATTTTTACAAATTATTTCAAACATGTCAAATTTCGGAGATACAAATCATATTCGTTTACCTAAATGAAAAGGTTATGTTTTAAAAAAAGTTACCATGAATGATTATAAATATAACTAATTATCAATAAAAAAAAAATGTATTAATAATAATAATAGATTGCAGTCAGAATCACTGCACCAATTACAAGGAAAGGAAATATGAACTACAAAAATAACAATTAAAATTATATAACTAACATATTTATTAAATGATACATTTAATAGCATATGTTGAATTCTAAACAATTATCTAGATTGAATTAAGACTATGAACAAAAAAAAAAAAATATTTATTTTATTGAAAAATGAGTTTAATAGATAAGATATATCATCAATATACAAATTAAACAAAATATATAATGTTTTGTTTGGAAGAAATACTAGTTTTGGTCCTCTGATTATGAACATATCAATCAATTTGAATGAATAAATATAATTATAAGATTTTTTAATTATATTTATTTTAGCAATTGTTGCTGGGCAATAGTAATACAATAACAATAAACTTTTGTTATAATATTATTAATAAATCAATTTAATTTTTCATTGATAAAAATTTATTAATTTTTGTGCTATTAAACTCAAACAAAACAAAATATTAAATATGTATTATATATTTCAAATAATATATATTTACATACTTAATTATTATTTTGATAGAATTTATAGGACAAAATCAATTAATCAATCAATAAAATATATAAATGTTAATGGTTAATATTAAAACAAAAAAGTATTATTATTTTATTATAATTACCCAACATCAATTGTTAAAATTAAATAAATATAAAGTATAAAATTAAATTAAAAAAGAAAAACAGAATAATAGACTTATCTTTGTTTCTAAATGAGAAATTATTAAAAAAAGAGTATTGATTAAAAGATGAGATAATCTTGAAGTAGCATAAAAAGAAAATAACATTTAAAAGACTTTTAGAGAGAGAAAATAATTATGGAGGGTAGAGTGTTATGAGAAAGAAATGATTTATTCTGTATTTTATAGGCAACTTTGGGTTATCAAAATCACGTGGGCCACATGGCCAGGCCTCGTGAGACTCGTGGCTTGATTGTACACATAGTTTTAATTTATTTAAAAAATATTATTTTTTTATAATTTTGTATTAATATAACGATTAAAATTAATAATATTTTGGTCAATAAAGTTTTATTTGAGTTTAGATCCAATAATGATTAATTATGATTAGTTTTTTTAAAACCCAACTCAACAAGCTCTAAAGTTTGTTTGATAGAATATTTTTTTTGAGTTTTTTATAGATTTTTTTATAAATATTAGTTTGATTAAAGAAAAAAACTAAAAACTTAATACTTAATATAATAACATGACATATGATCAAGTCAACTTATTTCCAATTTTCAATTTAGACTTCTAAGGAAAAATAATTTTTTGAAATTTTGATTAAAATTATTTAATAAGATTAAACTAATTTTTTAATATAAAAATATTATTTGTCCTATATAACACATATTTATTCACCCAAATTTAAACAACTTCATTATCAATTTAATCTTTATAATTTCTAAAATAACCCTCTCAAATATGCACCCACACTCTTACATATAATAATCTTTCAATTTTCAAACATATAATTCATTCAAATTTGCACTCATATTATATATGTTATATATGTTGAGAAATATATTTTCTCAACAATTGAAAATGAGCAAATATTGCAATATTTTCAACAAATTAAATCTCGTAAAATAAATTTGTCTTCTTTTGTACCGACTCATGGACAAGAATAATTTAGTAATTGTGCTTATTAGTATTTTGTAATTGTGTTTGTTAGTATTTTTATGTAATTACCAAGTAAAATTTTAATTAGAAAATGTATTTATTTGATCGCCAAAAAAATGCTACGTTACTATGTTTTTGCCACCCCGAGAAAATATTTTTAGTCCGTCACTGCTCATATATACCACCATCACAATATCTCTTCGAACACATATAATTTATTAGATTTGCACTCACATATACCACTATAATTCCCGAGAAATCCCCTCGTAGCTTAGTACGTGTTTGGAGGACACGTGGCAATACGTGATCTAGGGTGGCTCGAGATTTGATGGTTTTAATCTTAGTTTGCGTTTCATACATCTTTTTAAAATAAAATATTGTTTTTTAAAGATTTTGATAGTACTTGACAGTTTTTTAAAATTAATTATTGTAACCCACATGAAGCTCCCTCCGTAGCTTAGCACACGTGTCATCTAACACGTGGCAATACGAGGAATCACAAGAAAGGGTTAAAAATTCGATTTCAAATAACTATTTTATTAAAAATATAAACTGATAATCTGGTATAGCCGAAAATAAGGAATTTCATTGTAGTAGGATTCGAGGCCATCATCTTAGTTCTATATTTTCATCAAGTGTCCAGAAAGGCGCTACGCAGTCGGTTGTAAGTAAGCCAACGCTCGTCCGGGGCCACATAAAATCAACTAACGGAATGTCAATCCTGTAAGCTGAAAATGCCCAGACACGGACAGAACGTGACGGAACTCCGAAATGTCGTGTTTCGGTTAAACAAAACAACGTTGTTTTGATCTGTCTTCATCGTCGATGTAGGGAATCGCCGAAAACGCGATCGACGCTGGCGATTCTTCTAGAATAATTATCTCCGCCATTTTTTATCCTTATCCTCTGAAATTTCTCCCTCGTGCACGTCTCCTCTCCGTCATCATTTCCCCTAGGCTGCGAAGTCAAGACTTATCCCTTAGTTAGGCTGCCAAAGTTGAATAAGATACGAAGAAGAACAACTTCGATTGCCAAATCGAAGTTGAATTCGTCCAAGATAGTCGACCTAGTTGAGTATAAATACTCTCTAGGTCCTCCTCTTCCAATCCATCAAACATGAATCACATCTTACAGTCCAATTTAAAGAATCAAGATTCCGGTAAGAACTTGAATTTTGTAAAATCCTCTCCGACGATCAAAGCTTTGATCGAGGCTTCGGGAAAGCTTCTAACACTTCATTGGAGTATTCTCCAACTGTTGGTAAGATTCTTGATCCTCTATATTTCGATGTGATATTGAAAAATGATTTTTTTTCAAATTTGACCGTATTGATATGTTCTAAGGTTCAATTTTATGTTTTCTTTGTTTAGAATCACTCCTTAGATGAAGGATGAACTTTCTGTTGAAATAAATTTGATCAAATCAACTTAAAACGAAAATTTGGTTTGAAAATCTTGATTTTTTTTTGAAATTGATGTATTGAGCTTTTAGGCTTAAATTTTGATTCAATTATCCGCCTAACATGTTTGTAAATATGTTAGGATGATTTCCAAATCATTATATCAACATCACGATCATTTTTCATCCAACTGAAATTTTTGAATAATAAACTTTGAATTTTTGTTGGTAAATTTGTTATAGAGCTTGAATGATGTTCTTGTTTTGGTTGTGTTCGACTATGTTCATTGTAGAAATATCTTCAAATATGGAAAGTGAGTAGCAAATCAATCAATTAGACTAATTGATTTGTTAATTGACCGAGAATAGAATGTTATCAGTAGCAAATCAATTAGACTAATTGATTTGCTAGTTGATTGAAAATTTGATGTGAAATCAATTATATGATCTTATTGTTTAAATCATTTCCTTTTATAAAAATGTAATGTTCACTATTTAAGCACTGGAGTACTTATGTTCACTGTTTAAATAAAATTTCTCTATTTCCTTTATTTTTCTACATGGTATCAGAGCAGGTTTTTCTATCTTGAAAGAACCTGTTCACAACTTTCGCTGCCTCCTCCAATGGTGGAAATAGCCATTGGAGGAGAACTCAAATGATTATATTATTTTATATTTCTTAAGTCTTATTTTTCTTTATTTTATTACCTACTATGTTAAACAAGTGGGACGTCATTTCAAAATTGCATTTTATATTATCACTTTTCACTTCAAGAGCTGAGCCAAGAGCCAAGAGCCAAGAGCCAAGAGCCAAGAGCCAAGAGCCAAGAGCCAAGAGCCAAGAGCCAAGAGCCAAGAGCCAAGAGCCAAGAGCCAAGAGCCAAGAGCCAAGAGCCAAGAGCCAAGAGCCAGGAGCCAAGTGCCAGGAGCCAAGTGCCAGGTGCCAAGTGCCAAGTGCCAAGTGCCAAGTGCCAAGTGCCAAGTGCCAAGTGCCAAGTGCCAAGTGCCAAGTGCCAAGTGCCAAGTGCCAAGTGCCAAGTGCCAAGTGCCAAGTGCCAAGTGCCAAGTGCCAAGTGCCAAGTGCCAAGTGCCAAGTGCCAAGTGCCAAGTGCCAAGAGCCAAGTGCCAAGAGCCAAGAGCCAAGAGCCAAGAGCCAAGATCCAAGATCCAAGAGCCAAGAGTCAAGAGCCAAGAGCCAAGAGCCAAGAGCCAAGAGCCAAGAGCCAAGAGCCAAGAGCCAAGAGCCAAGAGCCAAGAGCCAAGAGCCTCAAGAGCCAAGAGCCAAGAACCAAGAGCCAAGAGCCAAGAGCCAAGTGCCATGAGACAAGAGCCAAGAGCCAAGAGCCAAGAGTCACTCCTCTAATTAAGTGAATCATGGATTAGAATTAGACAAATTGAAAGAATGTCATCAACATCTAGTGAAACTCGGCGTTTCAAGCCAACTCGTTCTCATCAAATTCCAATGAAACTTCGGCGTTTCAAACCTTTTCATTGCCATCAAATTCCAGTGCAACTTCGGCGTTTCAAGCCTTTTCACTGTCATCAAATTCCAGTGAAACTTCGACGTTTCAAGCCTTTTCACTATCATCAAATTCCAATGAAACTTTGGCGTTTCAAGCCTTTTCACTGTCACCAAATTCCAGTGAAACTTCGGCAATCCAAAGCCTTTTCACTGTCACTTCATCCCATCAGCAACACCCTCTTCAATCTATATCCAAGGCTCCATTGCACCCCTCTACGCTATATCCCGCAATCAAGTGGATGACATCTCACCAAGGCGATTCAATGAAGTATGTGGCAAGTTGGGCAGTCTCAACATCTACTACCCAACTTTAGGGAGAGTGTAGAATTATCCCGGAAGAAAAATAATTCTAAGAATGGAATGTTGAGAAAGTCAGTAGCAAATCAATCAATTAGACTAATTGATTTGTAAATCAATCAATTAGACTAATTGATTTGCTAGTTGACCGTTGATTGTCAAATTAATTATATGATTTTACTATTTAATTATTTCATTTTCTGCAAATGTAATTTTTAGTATTTAAGCACTAGACGTCTTATGTAAGAATCACAACAAAAACACAAGCAATAAAATTTATCTCTTCTATTTATTTTTTCTACATGGTATGAGAGCAGTTTTTTCATCTTGAAGAAACCGACTCACAATTTTCCGCTGCCTCCTCTAATGGTGGAAATAGCCATTGAAGGAGAACTCAAATGATTCTATAATCTCATATTTCTCTAAAATTATTACCAATAATCCCAGTGCGTTTTTTATAGTTCAGTCGAATCTGTATCGAGCATCGTTTTCGTGTCTCGACAGATTTAATTTTTCTCCTTTTTTTTGGCAAGCATCGTCTTCATGTCTCAACAGATTTCTTCCAACATTTCATCTGTTAAAAAATTATCACTTTTCACATCAAGAGCTGAACCAATAGCCAAGAGCCAAGAGCCAAGTGCCAAGAGTCAAGAGCTACTCCTCTAACTAAGTGAATCATGAATTTGAATCAGTCAAATAGAAAGAATGTCATCAACATTTCCATCTCCTCGACAACATCCTCTCCACTCTCATAGCTGCCCTATGCCTATCCTATTAGGTGACTAACATTCTAATCCAAGCTCTTCCAAGTCGATTTGAGAAAGTATGTGGCAAGTTGAGAAATCTCAACATCTATTAACCAACTTGAGGGAGAGTGTATATAAATATCTTCAAATATGGAAATTCATTAGCAAATCAATCAATTAGACTAATTGATTTGTTAATTGACCGAGAATTGAATGTTATCAATAGCAAATCAATTAGACTAATTGATTTGCTAATTGATTGAAAATTTGATGTGAAATTAATTATATGATCTTATTCTTTAAATCATTTCCTTTTCTGTAAATGTAATGTTCACTATTTAAGCACTGGAGTACTTATGTAAGAAACACAACAAAGAAACAAGCAATAAAATTTCTCTATTTCTTTATTTTTCTACATTCATCATTTAAAAGCTGTTGGAAAAAGAATTAGGGCATGAGATGGCATAATTCAAAAGATCCCAAATTTTGACCTAAAAACGGTTTTGAGAAATTGATCTTTGTAGAGATCGATTGATCGTGATTAAGGTTAGGGCTTTTAATTCTCAAAGTCATATGAGTTTATTGCAACTGACAAATCATGATTTAGAACCTCTATCAAAAGATATAAGACATGCAGTTCTTGACCAATTCAAAAAACTCGGTCTCTCTTAGACCGAGGTTCTTAGCCTAGGACTGAGGATCCTCGGTTCGGACCGAGACCAAAGACCGATGCTTTTGAGTCAAAACCGAGACCAAAGACTGATGTTCTTGAGTTAGGACCGAGACTTGGGACTAGTGTTCTTGAGCAAGGACCGAGGAATCTAACCGAGGTTTTAACCTCGAACCGAGAGGTCTGATTTGAGACCGAGCCTCCCATGTCCACAACCGAGAAAGTTAAACCTAGGACTGAGCCTCCTAGACCTAGGACTAAGCCTCCTAGACCTAGGACCAAACAACCTGAGTTTAGAACCGAGCCTCCTGAATCTCAGGACCGAGCCCTCTGGTCCCTCGACCGAGCATCCAGAGCCCTGGTCCAGACCTTCCCAGTCTAGACCGAGCTCGTCCGAGCCCAGATCAATAAGACTAAACCTAGACCCTAGGACTTCGGTCCTATGGTATGTTTGGTTCCACTTTTTAAAATCCAAAATAATTTTAATTTTGGAACCCCAATCCATTTTCAAATAATCCCGAAAGGTTATAAAATGATATTTAAATATTTTTGAAATATTTCCTAAACAAACACTTTTATAATATTTTTCAGGATTTTTACTCAATTTTATATCAACACAATCTCAAGTACGCTCTTTTAAATAATTTTGTATAATTATTTACGTAATCTAAACATATCCTTGTTTAGGATCTTGGACTACTAATTAAAGAAAATAAATATTATAAACAAATCTTATAATAGCAGACTTTGCTTTAAAAAATAAAACCGTCATTTGACGGGCACATAGTACATAGCGCGAAAACCCTTTCCCGAGCACAACAAAAACCGAACCCCTTATAGAAACTCTAGTATAAAGTACGTTTATACACGTACTCTTTACTGATTTTTCTAAAATCACTTGGCGACTCTATTTTCAAATAAATAATCTTTTAAATTAGTTATGTTTAATTAATTTAAACCGAGTTTTAATCAAATTATTATTTGTTCCAATATTATTAAAATTTGAATAAAATTATTATTTTTACATGATTAATTTTTAAAGTTTCTAATTATTTAAAAAAAAATTCTTTTAAAAAGATTGTTTGACACTCAAACTAAAGTTGAAACGCATCGAACTTCGAGCCACCCTACGATTCCCCTGTATTGTCACGTGTTGTCCAAACACGTGCTAAGCTGTGGAAGGGAACATTCCCGTGGTTACAAAAATCAATTAAGTTTTTTCTCCACATATAAATATATTAAAAAGATAAGACAAATTTATTTATTTATTTATTATTTTTAATTTATATAAACTAATATTTTAATGGTATTTTACTCTATTTATATATTTTAATTATATATATATATATATTTAAATATATATACAAAATTAATCAAATTTTTTCTTTACATATATAAATATATTAAAAAGATAAGAGAGAAAAAAAATATATTTTTTTTATTTCTAATCTACATAAACTAATATTTTTCTTATATTTTACTCTATTTAAATATTTTAATTATATATATTTAAATATATAATAAAAATATAAATTAAGATAAGGGAAAAAAATCAATATAATTATTAATTTAATAAAAAGAATATTATTCACTCCAATTAATAATAATAATAATAATAATAATAATAATAATAATAATAATAATAATAATAATAATAACATCGACAAAAATATTTGGAGGTGCAATAAAAGCATTGTTTTCCGCCCTAATCAATCAAGTTTTCTACCTATTATAATTTATATTAATTTTATTTTCTAATTAATCTATATAATTAATTAATTTATATATATATATATAATATAATTTTTTATTTATTCTATTATATAAATATTATATATATAATTAGTTTTTAGTATTTTTAACTTATACAAACTAATATTTTCATTTTATTTTACTGTATTTATATATTTTAATTATATATATATTTAAATATATATATAATGAAAATATAAATTAAGATGAGAGAACAAATAAAAAATAATCTATATGATCATTATTATCCCCTCTAATCTATCTATCTATATATATATATAATTAATCAAGTTTTTTTAGAGAGAGAATAAAATTAATTAAAAAAAGAAACAAATATCTTGATTATATATATTTAACTATATATATATATATATATATATATATATATATATATATATATTTTTGTGTCCAAACTAATTTTCTTGTAATGCTAGGTTAGATTGTTGTATTCTTACATGATAGTTTTTTTATTTATTTATAAGAATGTATATATCTGATGGATGAAGAAGTTGATGAGTTACAATATGTTATTAGATATTAGAGTTTGAGTGTGGCTTAGACAAGTGAATATGTTCAAATTAAATTATTTTTGTCAATTTTTTTTTTTATTCATTACACGAGAATTGAAAATGTTGAAAGAACTAATCAAATGATAAATTTTAGTTTTTTTTTTATAAATTTAATAAATTGAACTGTCAATCAATAATGAATACCAAAATAGCTTTTGAATAATATTATTTTTATCTAAAATATTTATATATAAATAATATTTTATTTATATAATTACCGGTGCATTTTCCTTATATTTGCTATTTTTTTGGTTTTGAATCAAATACTTTCAACCATCTTTGGGTTGATTAAATTCAATTAATGAGTCTTAATGAGTCTCCTTAGTTTTAAGAATATATTGACTAGTATGAGAAGAAATATGAAAATAGTCTAACTAAGTTTAATTTATCCTCTAATTTATATATATATATATATATATATATATAAATTAAAATAAATAAGTTGAGATATTTTAATAATTCTAATTTATTGGAAGGGATGAAATTAGAATACATTAGTTGTGATATTTTAGGGATTCTACTTTATTTTAATTCAGGAAAATCAGCTCTTACACGTGTATAAGTATGTATAACCTATTATGAACATATTATATTAAAAACATTTCTTTCTTTTCCATTAAAAAATATATTGACTAGTATGAGAAGAAATATGAAAATAGTCTAACTAAGTTTAATTTATCCTCTAATTTATATATATATATATATATAAATTAAAATAAATAAGTTGAGATATTTTAATAATTCTAATTTATTGGAAGGGATGAAATTAGAATACATTAGTTGTGATATTTTAGGGATTCTACTTTATTTTAATTCAGGAAAATCAGCTCTTACACTTGTATAAGTATGTATAACCTATTATGAACATATTATATTAAAAACATTTCTTTCTTTTCCATTAAAAAATATATTGACTAGTATGAGAAGAAATATGAAAATAGTCTAACTAAGTTTAATTTATCCTCTAATTTATATATATATATATATATATATATATATATATATATATATATATATATATATATATATATATATAAATTAAAATAAATAAGTTGAGATATTTTAATAATTCTAATTTATTGGAAGGGATGAAATTAGAATACATTAGTTGTGATATTTTAGGGATTCTACTTTATTTTAATTCAGGAAAATCAGCTCTTACACTTGTATAAGTATGTATAACCTATTATGAACATATTATATTAAAAACATTTCTTTCTTTTCCATTAAAAAATATTCACACTTTTAAATATATAATTATGTAATGATTTAAGATATGGGTGTAATTTTCAAGAATTTAAAAAACATTATGCACACAACAAAAGATAAAGCAAATAAAAAATGACTACAATCCTTGGGAAATAAGTACAACTTTCTTACTGAATTTCCTACAACCCTATGTTTGTTCCGAAAATGACTGAATCCGAACAAACATCAATAAAATGTCTCAACAATTAACCCTTTAACATCTCCTTATTGTTTTCATTATCATCTCAACACAAAGAATAAAAAAGAGAATGATGTTTCAAAATAATAATAAGAAAAAACTCTACCCATACAATTAGCCTGTTTTCAGAACCAACTTCTACAACAAAGTGAATAGAATTCTTGTTAGGATATGTCTTATTCACCATAGAGAAGAAATGAAAAGCCATTATCTCTAACATGTATTTCTGTATGTAGTATTATTTTGGTAGAGCTCAATCTGGGAGCCATGGGTAAGAAGTCTTCCACTATCTGTATATTTAACAGTAAGTTCATCTGTATCCACATCCGTTTGTTGCTGTTGATTCATCATGTTCAACATCTTCAGTTTACGAGTTATGGCAATCGAGTCCAAGTCCTTTAGCAACTCTTGAGGAATTATTCTATCCTCGAGCATGCTTACAACTGAAGACATGGTTGGTCTGGCAGTAGCCGTGACATTGGTGCAAATCAGAGCTATATTGGTCATCACCATCACCTCATCTGGCTTGAAATCTAGTCCTAACTTTCGATCTACCAAATTTGTAAGAGTTTCATTTTCTCTCAAAACATGTACCTAATTGAGAAAAAAAAAAAACAGAATTATCCATCAAACTAATTTAGTAAAATAAGGGAAACACATATTTGACTTACATAATCAAGAAGGCAGAAATATTCCTCCTCTGGTCTATAAGCTGTGTTACATATCCCACTGACAATTTCTAGAGCAACAATTCCGAAACTGTAAACATCTACTTTGTCTGTCAAATAACCATGCATTGCATACTCGGGTGCTATATATCCGCTGCATAAATAATCTAAAATTATTATTGTATGCCTTGAGGTTCTTCATCTTAAATAAATTTTGAGATGTGTTACATATATTAGGGGTTTGCATGAACAATTTGAAAAAGACACATCAACAATAAATGTGACTTCCATGTTAGTTAGTGTGGTGTCAAGTCATCCAACTAAAAATATATGAATGCATTTCCTATGTCCAGGGCGGAACTAAGATTTGGAATCTACCCGGACTAAAAGTTTTTCACGAAATATACCCGAGCTATAATGTTATTAAAATCAAGGAAAAAACAAAATCTACCTAGTTTGCTGTGACGGTTGTCCTTTAGTGATAGGAAGCGATCAATAACGACGACATTTCTCGTCGTTATTGAATTCATACTAATGTTAGTTATATATACACAAAATATTTTGGGTCACCCGGTTACAACTCAAGTAGCCTTATAGGTAGATCTCCTTGTCTCTACCTGATTTCACTTATGTAGGTTACAGAAAAAACAAGAATTAATACAAAATAAATTAAGACAAGATTTGTCCTAAAGACATTAAAAAAAATGATCTCTAACAATTGACACAACCATCACTCTTTACCTCAAAATTCAGGTAATCCAGTATTGACGTCCCTTTAAACACGTCTAGCAACCTATTTTTGAGCGTAATTATTATTACTTTAAGATAAATATGTTACTAGATAATTATTAGGAACTAGATTAAGATTTATTATTATTATTTTTTGATACCAGAATCTTCAAAACAGCAAGTTTGCACACACCTAACTAATCCCTAGTTTAAGATAAATATGTTACTTAATCCCGATGTTTTGGATGAAAATCGTACTTGAGTCCTCATGAAAGAGGTAAGTTCCTGAGGTCAAGCATCTTTCCATCTAGTACTCTAGTACTCTAATCTGTATATTTATTATTTGAAGTTCATCAGTTTAGATTAGCCTACAAGGAATGTCTCCATATCTTTAGGAGGATGACATGCACAACACTAACTTTTTATTTCCAAGATGTTGATGTAAAAATGAGATAGGAGACATAGAAAGTAGACTCATAAACTAAAGTGTCTTTAAAATTCCTATTATATTTACGTGTATAATAAGTTTGTTGATTAGAAAACTCACTAAGTCCCGGCAACTCTACTGCTTAGGTGGGTATTCTCCTCTTCATTAAGTTTGGCAAGACCAAAATCAGATATCTTGGGATTAAGATCCTTATCAAGCAACACATTTGTAGCCTTGATGTCTCTATGGACAATCTTTAGTCTTGATTCTTCATGGAGAAAAGCTAGACCACGAGCTATTCCAATACAGATCTTATACCTTGTTGACCAATCCAAGAATAAACGGCCATCATCAGTACCTTCACATTATCAGATCAAAAAATGTGATTACAAAAATAAATTTGTACCTAAAAAGTATATAGATGAAAATAAGTCTTATACTTATTAATTACCAAATAAAGAACTAGCAAGACTGTTATTTTCCATGTATTCGTATACTAACAACAACTGATTTCCTTCGATACAACATCCGTGCAGCCTCACAAGATAAGGATGACGCAACGTAGAAATCATCCCGATCTCATTTAGGAATTCGCGGTTCCCTTGTTTTGACTTAGAAGAGAGTTGCTTCACCGCGACCACAGTGCCATCTAATAGAATTCCCTACAAATTATGATGCATTTAATTGTATATCTAAGTATTCGATTTAGATTAATATGGAGAAGTTGTTATCATGACCTGTTTTAATTTTTTTATTTATGTTCAACTATTACTTATTATTTACTAGGGTAGCAAACTTTTTCTCAAAAAGAAATACCTTGTAAACAGGACCAAAACCACCTTCTCCAATCTTGTTAGCAGCATCAAAATTGTTTGTAGCAGCTTCAATTTGCCTCAACGAGAACAAATAAATCTGAAGATCCATCTCCTTTAGATCTGTGCAAGGAAAATTAAGAAACATTTCTAAGAAACTAAGGATAAAGTATCTGCAAAAGCAAATTATAACCGGTTATTAGCGCTTTGAATGAAAACGGAAGACCATGACTGGGGTGTCATGTTAATTCTCCTTAATTAAAGAAAAAAAAATATGTAACAGGTTACACAAATATCAATGTACATATTTTTAAATAGAATGAGATTGAAAGTACTGTAGATATAGTTAAAAAAAGATCAGAAAATCTCCACTAAAAAATGAAATCATTTAAAATATACTTCCAAACAATGCATGGCATCAAGCATTGTCAGATACTCACTCTCTCTAATAACCTTTCAATGCATGTAGTTCTAAACTTGAAGATCATTTGTATTTTTACTCTTTAGCTACAAAGAGAGAGAACCAGGGTTTGGAGATTTGAGTTGGTTGAAGGAAATAAAGAGAACTAAGAGCTTATGGGAAATTAGGTAAGGAAATCTATTCTTCTACAGTTTTAGTTTTTAAAATATATATATGTATAAGTATTTTGGGTATAAGAGGTTGGTTTTCATCAAACAGATGTTAGGGTTACAGATTTATTGTTAAATGAGTTTATAAATGTATGGATCAAGAATGCATGTGTATTTTGATGATGAATTTGATAAAATGATAGTTTAGGATAGATGATTCTGAAATTGTTTTGATAAGAGGATAGGTTTATAATAGTTGATTCTGAAATGGGTTTTGATGAAATGAGGGTTTATGATTGATGATTTTGAAATGAGTTTTGATAAAAGATTGGTTTATGAGAAATGGGTTTCTAAATAGATTGAGTGTATTATTTCGACAATGAAATGCATCACGATAGATTTGGACTTGAGAATGAAGTTTTACATAATTATGTCGATTGGACTATTTTTATTACTCTGGACTTGATTTTGCATTGTTTGTCTAATAATGAACTATTTGTGCCTCGAGTGCCGCTTACACCGGTTATATGCGTCAACGCAAGACACTTATGTCTTGGTTGATGGCCCATGCGTCAATGCAAGACCTATGTCTTGATTGATAGCGCGTCAACGCAAGACGCTTATGTCTTGGTTGATGGCTAATGCGTCTATGCAAGACTTAAAAGTCTTGACAGATGGCTTATTAAATTATTATGATAATACAGACTTTATCTGGATCCCAGAGTTATTACTAAAGTATATATTATTTTATGTCTAATGAGTATCTTAATTACTTAATAGTTGATTAACTTATATTTGGCTTCTTGATCCAGCTGTAGAAGGGTTTGATTTTCTTACTGAGCGTGTTTAGCTCATCCTTTTTAAATGGATTATTTTCAGATAAGAACAACGACTAGTCAAAGGGATTAAGAGACGGAAGACTATAGTAATATAGACTAGCCGGTAAAGAGTTACTCTCTTTTTGTATTAGTAAGGATATATAAAATGTATGTAATATGTAAGGAAGGTTTTTTTGGTAAGAATGGAAGTCATCATCTGTTTGAACTAGAAATGAATTGACCAAAATAATTGTAATGGAAAATGGATTTGGATAAGTTATGTGTTTCTTTTATTAGTAAGAAGGGTTAAAAGAAGTTTTTTTTGTTTAGCCTAGCATGTTATATTTGGCTAATGACATGCGGCCTCTGCACGCCTCATGTTCTTGGTTCGGGGCGTGACACTTTCAGCTCGACCAACATTATCAGATCAAATATTCACTGCCCAAAATTTGTGAAATTTGTCAAGCACAAATGGGAAGTCTGACCTACTAATCTTGCTGACTAATATAGAATGAACCTTCTTATACCTACTAATCTTGCAGACTAATATAGAATGAACCTTCTTATGTTAAGTAATATCGTAACAAAATTCCCTCATAGATATTGTTTTGGGCATAACTTATATATTTGAATATGGTAAGTCATGTGTATAGTAACTTTTCTGAAAACCACTTTCTTTATAACTAAGCTTAAAGAAAGAACATTGACATTAATACCTTGAGACATGGTGCTTCTATGTCCTATACATCCCTTTCTCCAAAGAACGCCAAGAATCAGGACGATTACAACCACTGAAACAACAATGCCAATAATAACACCAACAACAACGGATATTCCTCCAACTGCTTCATCTTCTGTTGCATCTAGAGAAAGAAAAAACATCTTATAGATATTGAATGAGATTTGATCGATAACAATGTTATAAAACAGATTCAAATCACATCTATTAGAAAGAAATATCTACCCCCGTGGAGTTGCACAGAAATAGCTGAAATGAGAGGACCGTATACTCCTCTAGTAGGAATCCCCACAGTTCCTTTACCAGACCAATATAATCTAATTTCTAACGTCCCGCTGGTCACAACAACATCAAAATCTGTCACAATTTCAATGCCAACCCCACCGGCTTCTTTCTCAATGTTAAACTCCTTCAGCACAAGCTTCCCTTGAATGTAAACATCAAATATTCGCCTTCCAAGGCTTCTATAGGTTTTGTCATTGGTAAATGTAATTTCAGCAAAGTGAAGCTTTACACTGTAAATCCCATTCATGAGACAGAATCCATAATATGTTAGTGATATGGGAGTGATTCGTGCATTCATGCTCAACTCAGAACTATTATCCAAGAGCTTAGATGTATTTTCAACGAAAAAAATATTGACAGGCGGGTCATCATCCATGAAATTCCCGGTGCTACTAAACGCCCAGTTACTTCCTCTGTAGAAATTTGCTGGCCCGCCTCGATCTGTATCACTTTCATACCTGGTACTTCCAATTTTTAATTCATTTCCTCCACAATTTATATACAAGGAGTCCAAAGCTGAAAGAGAACAGCAGAAGATCATCGCGGTTCATAAGAGTGAAAAAACAAAATGTATCTCGAGAATGCAAAACATACCGTTTGGACACGGAAACATTCTCAAGCATGAAGCAGTTTCACTAGAATGACAAAGTCAAATGATAACAGCGATTAGTCAATTATGGATTCAAATTCCTTAATAGAACAATGTAATGATTGTCATATAGTTGAAGTATTGAAACTTACTGTGCTAAATTTTCTGAATTGCTAGCAAACAAGTTTCTATAGGAATCAACAGAAAAAGAGAAAGGAAAAAACTTCATCATATCTCTTTATGTCAACGTAATGTTTAAATAGTCCCAAGTAATAATAGGTTTCTTACATTTGTCCTCTTGCACATCCATAGTTAGGAATAAAATTATTATAAGTGAGATCACTGCATAAGAAATTATTACCATTAGTTACAGTGACAATAAGGTTTAGAGAAGAACTTGAGATGAAAAGAGAAAAGGATTTAAGCCATGGAGACGGGACAGGACAAACAGATTTCAATACATTATTAATTCATGAGAATCTGCCTAATTAATGTCACGGCCCACTTGTCTTCCTAACCCAAGAGGCTTAATCACCCATGAAGGCCCAACCCAAAGAACATTCTAGAAAGCTAGAATGCCTTGTGAGTCATTTAATGTAGTGGTGGTTATTAGAGTGGTAGTTGGATAGTAACTCATTATTGTGGTGATTGGCTAGTACACCATTAATGAGGTAGTTGAATGTTATGTAATTAATGCAGTAGGTGAGGATAACCCTATAAATACCTTTGAGATATTCCTTTGTAAAGCACCAAGTATTCAAGTGAGATAATATTAATATTCTTTGTAAGAGTTTACTCTCTCTCTAGAATTCTTGTGTCAATTCTATTAAACGTCGAGTGTTGCGTCGAGAAAGGCTGACTAGTTACTCGTTCTTGCGAAGATCATAACTAGTGCCGCACGGATCGTCAGTGGAAAGACTGAGCCCGTGACAATTGGTATCAGAGCTGAAATGACGAAAAGATCGGATGAAGTTCAAAGGTCGTGGATGAAGTTGAGAATCTTCCCCACGGGACCGGAGAAGATGGTAGGATCTCCCGCAAAGTTCAAACGGGAGGATCCAAAGCTACCAAAGAAAGAGAGAGATCAATGGATGCTATTGTTGACATTATCGCCAGGTTGGAGAAGGTAGAACTCACTATGGCGTACGGACAAGATAATGCCGGGGACCTAGAGGAACGCATTGCCGAGCTCGAAAAAGAGAGAGACGAGCTCCGAGAAGAAATGCAAGGTGCCTTGAACGAGGTCTTGTCCAAATGTCAAGCGCAAACTCAGATCATGGAGCAGACCCTACTTGGCGAAATCAGTACCTTGACCGAGAAACTCGAGGTAATGTCATCTAAATTACAAGCCACTGAAGAGAATGTGGCGTTACTCAAGAAGGCGGTTGCGCAAGAGTGCGGACGTGCGCCTGTAGGAATCCTAAATCCGTCAAGGATAGATGTTCCAAGGCCTAAAGCGTATTTAGGCGAGAGGAATGCGAAGGAGATTGATAACTTCTTATGGGGTCTGGATCAGTACTTCAAAGCTCTCGGCCTGGTAGAAGAGGCGAGGAAGATAGATACTTCCACGACATACTTAGAAGACACCGCAATGTTGTGGTGGAGGCGAAGGAGTAGCGACATAGAAAGAGGTACGTGTTCTATTAACACTTGGACCGAATTAAAGGAAGAACTCAAGAAGCAGTTTTATCCTGAAAATGCTATTCGAGAGGCAAGAGCCAAGTTGCGGCGACTCTCACAAAGGGGGAGTATCAAGGAGTATGTCAAGGAGTTCATCGCTACTCTCCTTGAGATCCCTAACTACTCAGACGACGAAGCCTTGTTTGCTTTCACAGATGGTCTACAAATGTGGGCAAAGCTTGAGTTGGAACGGCGTGGTGTCCAAGATCTAAACACCGCGATCGCTGTTGCCGAATCTCTTGTCGAAATGAGAAGACAAGAGAAACCAAAGTCGACTTATGAGAGGAATGACGAGGGGGAAAATGGTGGAGACCATTTTTACAGCAATGAAGACCCAACTAAGAGGACGAAGCCCAATGGTAGAGGAGATCGGGACGAGAAACGTGGAGAGAGACCCCGGATAAAATGTTTCTTTTGTGAAGGGCCGCATAAAGCAAGAGAGTGCCCTATGAAGAACAAACTATCCGCTTTAATGGAGGAGCAAGAAGGCCTTCACGATGAAGCTCGATTGGGGTCGTTAAATCTCCTTAGTGCCGTTAAAGCAAAGTTTGAAGGGTCAAAGACCGCGAAGAAAGGACGATTATTCGTGGAAACAAAAATAAAAAGCCATATGGTTAAAGCTTTGTTGGATACGGGAGCCAACAACAACTTTCTAGAGGTAAAAGAGGCGGAAAGACTAGGGATTAAGTACACCAAAGAAAAGGGGTGGCTTAAAGCAGTCAACTCGGCACCAAGTGCAACTTATGGAGTTACTCGTAATGTAAAAGTCAACTTGGGGGAGTGGACTGGCCTTCTGGATTTCTCCATTATTGACATGGACGACTACAAAATGGTTCTTGGAATAGAGTTCCTAGACAAGGTAAATGCATTTATAGTCCCTTCTGCTAATGCTATGTACATTCTAGAGCAAGGCAATACTTACACAATACATTTAACACGAGAAGGCAAGAGAGAAACTAGGCACATCTCTGCCATGCAACTCTCAAAAGGTGTAAAGGAGGACTATTCATCATCTTTTGTTACTTTGAAAGAAGATGAGAAAGCTGTGGTCCAAGAGAAGACACCTCCGGAAGTTACAACTGTCCTAGAGAAAGTTCAGGATGTAATGCCCGCCGAATTTCCAAAGAAACTCCACCATGAGAGAGAGGTGGACCATAGAGAAGAGTTAGTCAATGGTACTAAACTATCGGCGACAATCTTTTATCGCATTGAATCTCCCAAATTGGAGGGAGTGAAGAGACAACCGGAGGAGTTGCTCTTCAAGAAAGGGAAGTGCGAAATTGACAAGACCGCCAAGAGAATGAAGAAATGTGAGGACAAGAAGAGAAGACACTTGGAGTTCGGAGGAAACCGAGTGGTAGTAAAACTTCTCCTCCATCAAGAGAGACGATTTTCCAAAGTTCACAAGGGGTCTGTGAGGCGATACGAAGGCCCTTTCTTAAAGAAGAGTCAGGTTAGAAAGCTAACATATTGCTCAAAACTTTTGTCACATTTGGAGACATCATTTAGACCTACAAAGAGGATGCGACGAGGACGTCGCCGGAATGAGTGGGGGAGAATGTCACGGCCCACTTGTCTTCCTAACCCAAGAGGCTTAATCACCCATGAAGGCCCAACCCAAAGAACATTCTAGAAAGCTAGAATGCCTTGTGAGTCATTTAATGTAGTGGTGGTTATTAGAGTGGTAGTTGGATAGTAACTCATTATTGTGGTGGTTGGCTAGTACACCATTAATGAGGTAGTTGAATGTTATGTAATTAATGCAGTAGGTGAGGATAACCCTATAAATACCTTTGAGATATTCCTTTGTAAAGCACCAAGTATTCAAGTGAGATAATATTAATATTCTTTGTAAGAGTTTACTCTCTCTCTAGAATTCTTGTGTCAATTCTATTAAACGTCGAGTGTTGCGTCGAGAAAGGCTGACTAGTTACTCGTTCTTGCGAAGATCATAACTAGTGCCGCACGGATCGTCAGTGGAAAGACTGAGCCCGTGACATTAAGCATGGAGAGATAATAAGTTATATATAGAGAGAGTTTGAAAAGCTATTTTATATATTATGATATAATGAAATAGACATGTACATTGAACATTGATCATATACACACTACCTTCCATCTATATTATGGTAATGAAATAAAATTAAATACAGTAAAACCAAATAAGGTAGAATAAACTGTGTAGGCCTTAATTCATCAAATTGTCTGCTTAACACGTTCTCTAAGATGAAATGTGTCGTGTCCCGATAGTTCACGTTTTCCAATAATGTACGTTATCAATAAATCTGTAACTCGATCTAGAATTATTTTGGTAAACAGGTAGAGAAGAAGAAGAAAAAAAAAATAGATAGTCCGGGTAAAGAAGAACAAGAAAAAGAAAACGAAAAAGAAAAACCAAGAGCAATTACTCAAGGTATTCTATTATCAGAAGAAAGATAATATGATTTACATCCAAAATATATCATATCATAACCATTAGTAATCTATATATATATACTAAGGAGTTCCAACTAACTAACTGAAATACTAACTGTTTAACTGAAATGTTCTAAGTAAAATTGATTTAGAGGGACATGACAATCCCCATTCCTTAAAAGTCTGCTTATAGGCTGAGCATACTTTCTCTTACTGTTTCACCAATGCTTTGGCCTCAATGTGATCTCTACTTACCTCCTCCTTAACATCATATAAACAAATCTTACTCTTCACTGTCCCCAAGTTTTAACCATTTCTTTAATTTGTCATCAAGTTCGATATTAAATAGTTGTCGATTAGCACATATGTGACATGTGCTATATTTCTCATCACATTTGAAACAAAGGCCTTGTTGTTTCTTTTCTCGTATCAATTCCCAATTTACATTTCTAGTTGATTGTTCCAAATTATAGTGACCTCCTGTATTATCTGTCCAGGCTGGTTTTAGATGATTTGTTCTAATTGAATCTCTAATCGTCTGTATGTGGTTCTGATATCATTCGGTAATGGAGCTAAAAAATCATTCTTCTTCATCGCTAACCTTATTTCTTTGTCCAAGGTTTCCGGTTCCAACAATTTTAACGTCTCTTTCAGTTCGTCACGCAGACCTCCTAAGAAATATTGCACATAGTAATTTTCGCTCTGGGTACATTCTTTGCAATAACTAACGATCGTAATTTCAACCATTGGTCAATGTATTATGTTAATGATCTTGTCTGTGTAAATTGATGAAATTCAATAATGATGTTCTGATGACCTGCTTCTTGAAAAGCTAATAAAACTTCATTAGTAAATTCGTCCCATGTAGTTATAGTATAATCTACCATATATTCGCTCGTCCTTTAAAGAAAATACCCTTATAACTTCTTCCTCGTTACTTTTTTTAGGTATGTTTCTTGCTTCAAGCTTGACTTCCAAATTAGTTAAGAATTTTGACTGTATCAATTTAAGACGCTTGGTCGCATCTTGTTAGAATCTTGCGGTTTCTTGGTGTATGAGTTCGAATTGTTTAGCATTTTCCTGTTGTAACTCTATGAATTGGGATATCAACTTTGTTTTTGTTACCCGTTGTTGTTCTTGAATTTTTGTTGTAACGTAATAAGTTGTCTTGCCACGACCGTTTCTAGTTTCTGTTGATTATATGGTCGTGTAAGAGGGTAAAATGCACAACTGATTTTTAGTGTCGGGTAGTTTATTTAATGAAGCTTCAAACGATTATTTACGCTCCAAGATTAGTGTTAGTAATGTATTGATCAAATATGTGGCGGTATGAAAAACATCAACCCAATATTCTGGTAACTTTGCATGAGCATGTAAGGTTAAACTTGTTATTTTTTTTTCAACAAAGCCATTTTGATCACTAGTGTATGGGTAAGAGGGTCTGTATTGTAACCATGAAGATCTATAATTGATTTTAAACTAAAATTTTGAATTTAATAAAAAAATTCAAGACGTCTGATTTTCGTGTAAACGAATATAACCACGTAAATCGACTATAATGATACACAAACAAAACAATGTATCGATAATCATATGAAGAATCAACTGGAGCGGATCCCAAACATCATAATGTATCAAATCAAGAGAGGCATGAGTTCATGTATATGAAATTGAAAATGGAGTTTGTGAGTTTTTCCAATGTTACACGATTCACAAAATGAGAGATTGTTTGTACCTACTATCCGTAGTTTAAAACGAGAAATGATAAAAATGTTGCAGAAATATAATGACTCAAACAATGATGTCCTGTGTCAACATTAGAGCGTGTTGTAATAAAAAAAAAACATCGTGATGTCTAGTTAGGTAAATTATCAAGACAATATATACCTTCTTTAAGTACTCCTCTTATCAGTTCAATCTTTGAAATCAGGTCCTTCACAACCCAGAAGGTACAGTGAAATTCAAAAAAGACATTGTTGTCGGTTCAAAACGAGTTACACTTAGTACATTTTTTGAAATATCTGGAACTTAAAAAATATTTTCGAAATGTAGTGGCCTTTGAATGCTCGGAGTAGTTGAGTTTCCAATATTAGCTATAGAGATACCCATGTCATTATGCACCGGAGTCGGGATACTATGCTGAATCCGACTTAGAATGGATAGAGTTCATTATAACTATTGGAAAAAATTGTTTCTTATCATAACTATATTTTTCTGTTTGCTGGAAATTATGATAAATATGAACTTGAAGTGCTACGACCTTCATTTCGATTATTATTCTGATTTCCTTGTTGATTTCTTTCATATGCAAGCAGTAAATTCTCATGTTGCTCGTGCATAAGAAAAATTCCCGTAAGTTCGTTGACCCTTACGGGTTCTCGTCTTATGGCGAACGCAACAACGATTGATTCAAAACTTGATCCCAAACCTCCAGGAATATATTGAACAAAATCAAAATTCGTAACCTTATGGTCAACCGTAGCCGAGACATAGTTTGACTAAAGAATTTTTTTCTAGGCTTTCCAAAATTTTCCAGCCGTATTATTAGCATCTGCTAACTTGTGTGAAAACAAATTCAGTAAAAATTGAGATTAACCAACTTTAAACTTTTGAATCTTCTCATTCTTTAAACTTTTGAATCTTAAAATCTGTTTTTGTTATCCCATCTTTGTCAATGATTCTTGTCAATGATCCTAATTATAGTTAATGAGGATTTTCTTCTCCATTAATATGTTGGATGAGACCACGTCCTTTAATGAGAGAAATAACTTGAGATTTCCATAGAATATAATTGTATTAATCAAGCTTCAAAGTAATTAAGGAGTTATCCTTTAGCTTTGATACCAAGAAAGAAATAAAAGACTTGTAAGTAAGGAAAGAAATGATCTCAATGTTCTTGAATGTTATTAATTGATATTTTATCTTTTATTAATGATTGGTATACTTTACAATATAATTGAACTATCATATTTATAACTGTAGAAATAGAGAGGGAAAATATTATTTAGATTAGTTGAGTTGAAGTTTACATAAGAAATTCAGATATTTAAAAGACATTGAGTGTGATAATAAGTAAACACTTACAACACTCAATAACACTCAACATGTTAAGCGTAAAAAAAAACATAATGTTGAGTGCAAACAAAATTACCCCAATCCAAGATGAAGAGATAATTCAACACTCCCCCTTAAGTTTGGTGTTACGAATGAAAGAATTTAATAATAGGATTTTCCATAGTTACAGCCTCTCCAATAGATGGAGATTATATATAGAGATAAGAGGCTTAAAACCTAATGTATCTGGGCCTTAATATATATATGGGTCTTAATACATAACACCCTAAATATATAAATACTATACAATATTAACCCATTATTTTAACACTCCCCTCAAGTTGGAGCGAAGAAATTCATCATGCCTAACTTGCTTATAATGAGAATAAAATCTCTACTACTAAGACCCTTAGTTAAGACATCGGTTAGTTGATCGTTAGTCTTTACATACGGGGTACAGAGGAGACCGCTGGAAATATTCTCCTTAATGAAGTGTCGGTCAATCTCAATATGCTTGGTTTGATCGTGTTGAACCAGATCATGAGCAATAGAGATAGCAGCCTTGTTATCACAAAATAGTTTCATAGGACCAGTTAGTGTGTAACCAAGTTCTACAAGAAGGGACCGAGTCCACAAGAACTCACTAACGCCAAGAGCCATAGCTCTGTACTCTGCCTCGGCACTAGACCTTGCTACAATTGCTTGTTTCTTGCTACGCCAAGTTACCAGGTTACCTCCAACAAAGGCACAATAACCTGAAGTGGAACGTCTATCATCCAAGGAGCCATCCCAATTTAAGTCGGTATATCCTTGAACATCTATGTGACCTTGATGCTTAAACAAAAAGACTTTACCCGTTACCCGATGTTGCCTTAAAGTATCTTAGAATGCGATGGACTGCATTTATATGAGTCTCGCGAGGATCATGCATGTATTGGCTCACAACACCAACAGAATATGTAATGCCAGGTCTAGTATGAGCAAGGTATATAAGTCTCCCGACTAACCGTTGATATCTCTCCTTATCCACTTCATTACGAACACCTCCGAAGAGCTTATGATTAGCTTCAAAAGGTGAGTCCGCAGGTTTGCATCTTAGTATCAGATAAGAGATCAAGGACATACTTCCGTTGGGAGAGAAAGATCCCACGAGACGATTTAGCTATCTCAATCCCAAGAAATTACCACAACGAACCCAAGTCTTTGACCTCAAACTCGGTCGCCAACCGTTGTTTGATTAAGTTAATCTCATCTTCATCATCACCCGTTACAATGATGTCATCGACATACACAATCAATATTGTGATCTTGTCTCCTTGTCTCTTAACAAACATTGTATGGTCTGAGTTGGTCTGCTTTAACCCAAACTTTTTTATAGCACCGTGAAATCTCACAAATCATGCTCTAGGAGATTGTTTTAGCCCATACAAAGTTTTCTTGAATTTAAACACTTTCCCTTCTGTAATGTGAGATGAGAAGCCATGAGGGACATCCATATAAATTTCTTCCTCTATGTTGCCATGCAAAAAGAAATTTTTCACATCAAGTTGTTGAAGATTCCATTCTAGATTGGTAGCACAAGAAATTAGGATCCGAATAAAGTTCATCTTGGCGACGGGAGCGAACGTCTCCTGATAGTAAATCCCAAGTGTCTGTGTGTACCCCTTCGCAACCAGTTTTGCCTTGTACATTTCAACTGACCCATCTGACTTATATTTTACAGTGAACACCCATTTGCATCCAACTGTTTTTTTTCCAACAGGAAGAGTCACAAGATCCCATGTGTCATTCTTCTTAAGAGCATTCATCTCTTCACCCATAGCACATTCCCACTTTGGTTCAAGTATAGCATTCTGCCAACGCTGAGGAATAGGAATAGAAGACAAAGTGGAAACAAATGCACAATAGGAAGGATATACAGAATCATAAGAAACGAAGTTAGAAATAGGATGATGAGTACATTTTCTAGAACCTTTTCTAGTAGTTATGGGAAGATCAAGGTCAAAAAGAGAAGGATTACCGTTTGTATAAGAAGAATGAGCAACTGTAGGACTAACTTTCGGATCAGAAAATTTAGGGACTCTGTAATACGTTTAAAAAATAACAAATTTGAAGTGAATGATGGAACATTTAAGACAGAGTTCAAAGGTAACTTAGAAGAAAGCTGAATAGACCATTTTCTTAAAATAGGTATAAGGTATCCATCTGCAACCGGTTGCAACTGTATTCTATTGAGATAAATAAGAGCTAAACAAGCTAGAAGAATTTTTCATATGGTCAGAGGCTCCTGAATCGATGATCCAAGACAGATGAGAGGATGTGGAAGAAGCAAAAAAGTTGGCTAGCAAGTTGCGAAGAGCACTCGTCTCCTAAACTGTCAAAGGAACCTCCGCTATAAGTGGAGGAGTATCCATACCAGAAATTTGTGTCTCCACTGAAAGGTGAACATTATACTGACGATGTCCTCTAGAGTCACGACCTCGGCCGCGACCACGACCACGACCATGAAGGTGAGGATGTAGAAGAAAACACCTATCACGAGTATGCCTTGTCTTCTGGCAGTGATCACACAGAGGTGGACTCACATCAATAAAGGGAGGTGCTACTGACGGGGCGATAACAAGAATATGGGTAGAAACAAGAGCAGAACGATCAGAGTGTTCCGATTGAGGAACCATAGTATGGCGTCGAGTCTCCTCCCCCCTGAATACGAGCATGGGCAATCGAAACATCAAGGAGTAGAACTTTCCCGATCAATTTTGTCTTAATAGGATCATAGTAGATATCTAGCCCAGCTAGGAAGTCAATCACGATCTTCTTCTACAATCCTTTGATAAACTTCTGCATCTTTCGTACATTCTGCTCTAAAGATGCGATAATAATCTAGCTCCGTCCATAACTCAGTCAACTCATAGTAATACTCTTCTAGTGTCCTGTTACCCTGTACTGTCTCCCGAACTCTCTTTCGAATCTCATAAACTTTCGAACAATGAATGGGAGTACGTCTTAGCTATCAAGCTCCAAATTTCTTAAGTAGTGACAAGAAAATAGATAGCTCTTCTGAATATTTGGTTCCATAGAATTAAAGAGCCACGTTTTCACCATGGCATTGTCCGATTCCCAATCATCCAATCTCGGATCATCATCCTTGGGTTTCTTAGATTTCCCATTAATGAATTTCTACATTCTATTGGCTTGAATTGAAAGTAAACAAGCTTATGACCATGCAAGATAGTTTGACCCATCAAATTTCACGAGGCCAAGAACGAGGGACGAGTTTAAATGATATTCCTGACTAACACCACCGTCACTATCTTTGGAACTAGGTTTACCTTCTTCTGACATGGCGAATAAATGCAAGCAATCCTCAAGAACAAACCCAATAATAATTAGAGAGGAAGGGAAAAACGAAAAAGAAACTCTAACCCTAATTCCATAGCTCTGATACCATGTTACGAATGAAAGGATTCAATAATAGAGTTTCCATAATTACAGCCTCTCCAATAGATGAAGATTATATATAGAGATAAGAGGCTTAAAACCAGTGTTCTAAATGGCGGTCGAGGCGGCCGCCTAGGCGGTAGATGGTCCAATATCGCTCCGCCTATACATGAGGCGGTCAGATTATTTAATTATTTATTATTTTTAATTAATTAATTACTAATATTATTATATATATAAATTCAATAAAAACTCTTTATCTCCCACTATTTATATAAATTTTGAAATGATTCTTTGCATTTCAATTCATTTATCTTATTCTTTTCCGTTTCTTATCTCATTCACATCACCTCCCTTATCATCTACATATCATTCGATCATCTAAACATTTATCTCTCCTACATACTTATTTTTGTTAGATATTACTATATTAGAGAATATTAATTTGACTTTTTGATAAAATGATAATTATAGAACATCTTTATTATATTTATATTTATTTATATTCAACCGCTTATGCACCGCCTAGGCACCTGAGGCAGTAGGCAGTCATTTACCGCTCCGCCACCGCCTACCGCCATTTAGAACACTGCTTAAAACCTTAATGTATCTGGGCCTTAATATATATATGGGCCTTAATACTTAACACCCTAAATATATAAATACTATACAATATTAACCCATTATTTTAACATTGGGTAATGTTAGCCACCTAAGAGGAATAGCCTTGGACAACTATGAGAGCGGAGAGGATGTTGCCGAGGGGATCGGATGTTGATAACAGCGAGTGACAGTTTGAATCGTCAGAGTGTCGCTGAATGTTGATGACAACGAGTGACGTATTAATTGACGGAGTGTCGATGGATGTTGATGACAGTGAGTAACGTTTGAATTGCCGAAGTGTCGTTGGATGTTGATGATAACGAGTGACGTTTAAATTTTCGGAGTGTCGCTGGATATTGATGACAGCGGGATGACTTTGAATCGTCGGAGTGTCACTGAATGTTGATAACAGCGAGACGCCTTTGAATCGCCGGAGTGTTACTGGATTAATTTTTTTTGTAGGCAGACTATACCATGTAACTGGACGGTGATAATGTTTGGACAAATTAAGTCCGGAAAAAAATTGTCGAAACACGAAGATGAACAGATCGGTCGAGATATAAAGTACAATTTTTTAAATGACAAAAATACTAAGAAATAGCTCAAGAACGTTATGGAATTTGTGATAAATGATTTCGGAAAATATGAGATAATAGAATTATTTGAGTTCTCCAAGGGCTATTTCCACAATTGGAGGAGGTAATGAAAAATTGTGAACAAGTTTATTCAAGATGGAAAAACCTGCTCTGATACCAAGTACAAATTTTAGAGAAGGGAAAATATTATTTAAATTAGTTGAGTTAAAATTTATATAAGAAATTCAGATATTTAAAAGACATCAAGTGTGATAATAGGTAAAGAATGACAACACCCAACATATTGAGTATAAACAAAGTAACATGTTAAGTGCAAACAAAATTGCACAAATTCAAGATGAAGAGATAATTCAACAATAACCAAACAAAAGAAACTAACTTACGAAAATAAAGAAATAAAAAATTAAAAAAAAATAAAAAGTTTTTATAATAATAGAAGTAGAAATAGGAGCACATTACTTTAATCAATTACTAAAAAGTCATTTGTCTTTTTAACACGAAAAATATTTTTTTTGCATTATTCATTTTGAATGCTTGAATGTATGTTTAAAATTGACTTTGAATCATGGTAGAATTGTTGGAAGATTTGGCCAACCACATACTTTTCTTTCTTTCATCAACCTACATTCATGTGCGAGATGTGTGATTATCAATAAAATGAGAACCATCAATTTTCATTCAAAGTGTTTATGCGGGGAATGTTGAGTTATGGAGCCTACACTTATAATAAACTCTACATTGTTAATTAGAGTTTATTGGGTTTATCTTTTTTTTGGTTTTGGGCTTGGGCCTGACCAAAGTTATTTAGGTTTATTACCTGAATGTTTACCCTATAAATATGTAATTATTAAGGGTTTACAGTGTGTAGATAGAATTCTAGAGAGATAAAGTGTGAGGCAAAAACTCTGTATTCCTTCTTCTTCTTCATAGTAAATCTGGTGATGGCTGAAGTGGATGTAACTCAATTTGAGTGAACCACTATAAATCTGTGTGTTTTTGTGTTCTTCTTTCTTGTGTTTTTACAGATTGTTTTCAAGCTGATAGGATTTGGGAGATACAAATCCTAACAACTGGTATTAGAGTAGCTAGGCTAGATCTGAGCATTGGAAATGATGGCAAGTGAGAACAGTATAGGATATGGGATTGGAAGATTTGATGGGACAGATTATGCCTTCTGGAGAATGTATATTGAAGATTATCTCTATGGAAAGAAGCTTCATGTTCCTTTGAGTGAGAAACCAGAGAAGATGGATGAAGCTGAATGGAAACTCCTTGATAGACAGGTTTTGGGAGTTGTCCGATTGACGCTAGCCAAGACAGTTGCTCACAATGTAGCAAAGGAGAAGACCACCATGGGTCTGATAAAAGCTCTTTCTGATATGTATGAGAAACCATCTGCTAACAACAAGGTACACTTAATGAAAAGACTCTTTTACTTAAGAATGGTTGATGGTACTTCTGTCACTACTCATTTGAATGAATTCAATACAATTGTGAATCAATTGCTATCTGTTGAGATTGATTTTGGGGATGAAGTTAGTGCCCTGATTTTGTTAGCATCTCTACCAAATAGCTGGGAACCTATGAGGGCAGCAATTAGTAATTCAGTTGGAAATGCTAAACTGAAATTTGTTGAAGTTAGAGATCGTATTCTTGCTGAAGAGGTTCGTAAAATTGATTCTGGTGAAACGTTCAAAGGTTCTGCTCTGAATGTAGAAAACAGGGGCAGAGGTAATGATAGAAATTTCAACTGAAGTAAGAGCAGATCTATGTCAAGGAGCAAGAGGAGTCAGTCCAAGTCTGGGAGGACATTTGAGTGCTGGAATTGTGGTAAACAGGGTCATCTGAAGAGGAACTGCAAAACACCGAAGAAAAACGGTGATGATAAAAATGATGCAGCCAACGTTGTTAATCTGTCACTGATGCGTTACTTCTGTCTGTTGATAGCCCGATAGATTCATGAGTTTTGGACTCAGGAGCGTCTTTCCACACCACTGCTCACAAAGAATTAATGGAGAATTATGTGGCTGGAAACTGTGGGAAAGTTTATCTCGCAGATGGTGAGCCACTGGATATTGTTGGCATTGGTGACATCAAATTGAAGATGACAAATGGTTCTGTTTGGAAGATTAATAAGGTGAGACACATTCCAAGTTTAATGCGCAATTTGATCTCTGTTACACAACTTGATGAAGAAGGTCACAATTTCAGTTGTGGAAATGGTGCATGGAAGGTGACTAAAGGAGCAATTGTTGTTGCTCGAGGTCACAAAACTAGAACGTTATACACGACTTCAACTTGCAGAGAAACAGTTGCTGCTGTAATTAATGACTCGAAGAACAGTGAGCTATGGCATTGCAGGTTGGGCCATATGAGCGAAAAAGGGATGAAAATTCTTTTGAAGAATGGACAGATTCCAGAACTGAAGTCTGTTGAACATCAGTTATGTGAAAACTGCATTCTTGGAAAACAAAAACGGGTGAGTTTCTTAAAAACTGGGAAGGAGCTCAAGAAAGAAAGACTAGAGTTGGTACACACTGATGTGTGGGGACCTGCACATGTTTCTTCTATTGGCGGATCATACTACTATGTGACTTTTATAGATGATTCAACAAGAAAAGTATGGGTTTACTTTATGAAGCACAAGTCTGAAGTATTTGCTATTTTCAAGAAGTGGAAGGCTTTGGTTGAAAATGAAACAAATCAGAAAGTTAAGTGCTTGAGATCCGACAACGGAGGTGAATATATCAATTCAGATTTCAAAGAGTATTGTGCTGAGAATGGGATCAGTATGGTGAAGACTGTTCCCTGAATGCCTCAAGAGAATGGAGTAGCTGAAAGAATGAATCGAACATTGAACGAGCGTGCTAGAAGCATGAGATTGCATGCAGGACTGCCTAAAACCTTCTGGGCAAAAGCTATTAATACTGCTGCCTATTTGATAAACAGGGGACCCTCTGTTCCTCTTGAATTCAGAATTCCTGAAGAAGCTTGGAGCAATAAAAAGGTAAATCTTTCTTATTTGAAAGTGTTTGGTTGTTTATCATATGTTCATATTAATGAATGTGATAGGAGCAAGCTTGATCCAAAATCTAATAAATATTTTTTTATTGGTTATGGTGATATTGAGTTTGGTTATCGTTTCTGGGATAATCAAAATCGGAAGATCATTCGTAGCAGAAATGTTATCTTCAATGAACAGGTTCTCTACAAAGATTGTGTTGGGAAGACATCAGATGGTGATTCCAAGTCTGAAGAGACTGGTACAGTCGATTTGAGACAATTTTCAGCTGAATATATACCGGTTGTCGAAGAAGAACAATGTGTTGTTCAAGATGAAATCGTTTTGAACGTGGCCCCAGAGGTAAATTAGCAAACACCGGTTATACAGTTAAGAAGATCGTTAAGAAATCGAAAACCAGTTGAGAGGTGGTCTCCATCTCTGAACTATATCTTGTTGACAGATAGAGGTGAACCTGAATGCTATGAGGAAGCAATACAATATGATGAATCAGTTAAGTGGGAGTCTGCGATGAAAGATGAGATGGACTCTTTGATGTTGAATCAGACTTGGGAGCTCACTGAGCTACCAAAGGGAAAGAAAGCACTTCACAACAAATGGATCTTCAGGATTAAAGAAGAACATGATAAAACCATGAGGTACAAGGCAAGGTTGGTTGTGAAAGGATTTCAACAGAAAGAAGGTATTGACTACAATGAAATCTTCTCTCCAGTAGTTAAATTGATGACAATTATAACTATTTTGAGTTTGGTTGTGAAAGAAGACCTTCATCTTCAACAAATGGATGTCAAAACTGCTTTTCTTCATGGTGATCTAGATGAAGAAATTTATATGCGACAACCAGAAGGATTTGAAATCAAAGGAAAAGATGAGCTTGTGTGTAAGCTTCGGAAGAGTATGTATGGTTTGAAACAGGCTCCAAGGCAATGGTACAAGAAGTTTGATAGCTTCATGAAAAGTAACAATTTTTTGAGGTGTGAAGCTGATCATTGCTGCTATATCAAGAGGTTTGATAAATCGTACATTATTCTTCTTCTCTACGTTGATGACATGTTGATTGCTGGAGCAAGCTTGTATGAGATTAACAAGCTTAAGAAAGAGTTGTCTGAAAAGTTTGCAATGAAAGATTTGAGTGCTGCAAAACAAATCCTTGGAATGAGAATTTTCAGGGATGAAAAAGTTCTCAAGCTTTCACAAGAAGAATATGTGAAGAAAGTTCTTAGCAGGTTCAACTTGTATGATGCAAAACCAGTTACTACCCCCTTAGCTAGTCACTTCAGACTATCTAAAGATTAGTCGCCTTCAACAGAGGAGGAGAAAAATTACATGGCAACGGTTCCTTATGCCTCTGCCATTGGTTGTATTATGTATGCGATGGTTTGCACAAGACCAGACATAGCACATGCAGTGGGAGTTGTTAGTAGATTCATGAGCAATCCGGGTAGACAACATTGGGAAGCAGTAAAGTGGATACTACGATACTTAAGAGGAAGTACGGGCCTTGCTTTGTGTTTTCGAAAGTCTAATATGGGATTGGAAGGATATGTTGATGCTGACAATGGTGGTGATGTTGATAGTAGGAAAAGCACAACAGGGTACATTTATACTCTGGGAGGTACTGCAATCAGTTGGGTTTCAAAATTGCAGAAGACTGTTGCTCTTTCTAGTTGTGAGGCAGAGTATGTTGCTGTGACAGAAGCTGCTAAGGAGATGATGTGGTTACAACCTTTTTTGCGAGAATTGGGTCAAGACTACGAGGGAAGTGTGTTGCGATGCGACAGTCAGAGTGCCATTCATTTGGCAAAGAATCTTGTTTATCATGGCAGGACGAAACATATACAGGTTCGTTATCATTTCATCCGGTCAGCTTTAGAAGATGGAGTATTAGCTCTTGAGAAGATTCTCGGGAGTGAGAATCCAGCTGATATGTTGACGAAAGCTGTGACAAATGAGAAACTGAAGTTGTGTGCAACTTCAGTTGGTCTTCTTCGTTAAGAAACCGAATGGAAAGCCACTACCGATCGAGAGATGATGAAGTTAGTCTCCAAGTGGGAGATTGTTGAGTTATGGAGCCTACACTTATAATAAACTCTACATTGTTAATTAGAGTTTATTGAGTTTATCTTTTTTTGGTTTTGGGCTTGACCAAAGTTATTTAGGTTTATTACCTGAATGTTTACCCTATAAATATGTAATTATTAAGGTTTTACAGTGTGTAGATAGAATTCTAGAGAGATAAAGTGTGAGGCAAAAACTTTGTATTCCTTCTTCTTTTTCATAGTAAATCTGGTGGTGGCTGAAATGGATGTAGCTCAATTTGAGTGAACCACTATAAATCTGTGTGTTCTTGTGTTCTTCTTTCTTGTGTTTTTACAGATTGTTTTCAAGCTGATAGGATTTGGGAGATACAAATCCTAACAGGGAAGTCCTCAAAAGTCATTAGTGAAAACGGGTTGGATGGTGAGTATTTGATGTTAAGAAAAGATGATCGAACTAGAAAATTTACATTTATTACACTGAAATAACCCATAATGGACTCAATAATGAATAGTGATGGAATAATTTAGCCAAATATGGAAAGCTTGAATGTACAAGTCTACGGTGACACAACATGATTTCATAATGTTTATTAGAGAAAGATGAACAACAACTCTTGGGTTTATGGTAGAGGAAAGAGTTATTGTAAATGACTACGGTTATGTGATCCGTAGCGCTCAAATCCACAATCCTTTGCTTCATAGAGTTTACAATTTTGGATAAATTATAACCCGAGAAAACTTTATGGGCTGAAGTCACATTGGGTTGGAAACAACAATGGACGGTTTTTAATATGGTTAAGTGAGTCTTATCTTGACAACAAGACTTTGATGAGTTATGGAATGCGTTAAGCTTTGCAAATAAAATGAACAAATGTTAAATAGATGACTGACACTTGGCGACATAACAAAGTTGATAGAAATATCCCTTGGATCTGAAAATGTGATATATGAAGATTGGAGCTTGATATAAAGATTTGATCGTGAAGACACACTGGTCTGGAGTGTGTTGAAGATAAGGGGAAAATTGAGAGAGTTTCAACTTACAGAATTTAATAAAACCCGTTCTGATACCACGAAAAATATGCCTATAATAAGCGATACAGAGGAGAGAAAGCATGAAAGCTATTTCTATATATTATGATTGAAAGAAATAAACATATACACATTACCTTCCATGAAAAGAAATTAAATACAATAAAAGCAAGGTAGTATACTTTAATATATCTTGATTTCAAATAAATCTGTGATTAGATCATTAGGTAGTATCCTCCAATTATCTTGATTCCAATAAATTCCTTAGATCTCAACGGACAAATATCTTATTTGGAATAATTGACTTTAACTATCCAATTCATAAGTGTCATAATACACTATAGTCAACTAACTTACTTTACTAACCTAATCACAATATTAACTTTATCAACCTCAAAACCCTAATATATAACAGTACTATATACTATCATGATTTTGGAAGATGACTTACACAATATTAGCATGATTTAAAAGCCAATCAGGCACAAATCCACTAAGCAAGTTTCCTGTAAAATATCTGCATAACATCAACTTACAAAGTGTTGTTATGTATTTAAAATCAAAATGTCAAGCGATAATTCACATGTCTAGTATTGCCCATTTCATGTAATGTTAGAAGAGTAAAGAAAATTCAAAGGTATGTTATATGTATTTTAAAATCAAAATGTCAAAGGAAAATTCACATGTCTTGTACTGCCCATTTCGTAATGTTAGAAGAGTAAGAAACTAAATGAACCTATAATGTAACATCACGCCCCCATCAAGACTTTCTTGTCCACAAGGTCTAAAATTTTAAAGCTCATCTTATAGAACAACATTGGGCCTGAGTCATATTCTTTGAGACTTCTTAAATTTTTCTTGAGAACTCCTAATCAATTGGTTGCATAACCAGTGGCTGATTAGGAGTTCTCTAGAGTTAAGGCAACGATTCAACATACTAATGTTATGAATCCTCAAAGAATATGATCTTGCCCCAATGACGCGTTGTAACAAGGGCGTGCTATGCTTAGGCAAGGAACTGAGCTCTTTAATTTATTTATTTTGACAGAAGCACAAGGATTTAACTCTCGACACATATATAACATCTTAACACATTTATATTATATTCAAGGAAAAAGGACAATAAGATTGCCTATTCTTCTCTATGCAAAATATTTTTGATAATTAAAGTAAGTGCAAGATCCATACATGTACTTTGTCTTGGACAGGGAAGAATAATTCGCAGGAATTTCTCCACTTAATTTGTTGAAGCTAATATCTCTGCAAAAAACTTATGAATTTGAGTGCATCATTTCCAAATAGAATAAATTTTACATACAACATTTAAAAACAATCAAGAAAAAAGGTGCAGATCATCATCAACTAACAAGGTTTGCAATGGCATTGTGCTGAGATAATCTGGTAATGGTCCAATGAGATTGCAACTCCTCAGAATCCTATAGCATTTGGAAAATATGTGAGGATTGAATTTAGAAAAGAATAGATTGTCATATAATATTCAACTTACAGTATTTCAAGGTTTTTCAAATTACTAATGGGTGGAAATAGTGATTCAGGTCCATTTATATCACTTATTCTCCTGAAAATCATTGAATAAAAGCAAGTATAATTATCCAGCTCAACAATATAATAAGAGTAGATATTGATGAGCTTCAAAGAGATTACAAGTCTTTCATATTTGTTAATGCAGAGATTACATTAGGGATTGGACCCTCCAAACCACTAGCCTGAACTAATCTGCATTTTAAAAGTTTTTGTTTCAAAAACATACCAGATTGAAAGAAATATGGATAGATAAAGTTGAGATTTTAGAATCTAACAATTTACTGAGATTAAGCCAGTTCTGGATGAAATTAGGTATCCTTCCTGTGAAATTGTTATCACCAATCCGACTGCATCAATAAGTTGAAGAATGTCAACATCAAATGAACTGGAATGAGAAAACAAATATGTAACATCTAATACTTACAAGTCCTTCATTGTGATCAACTTTCCAAGTTCTAATGGCAGTTCCCCAGATAAATTATTTGATGTCAAGAACCTTAATAATCAAATAAACAATATCAAATCTTATTTCCCTGAAGTTTGTTTCAAATGAATAAATATCTAAATTTTCGATCAATCAACAAAACAACCTCCTTGCTCAATATTTTCCACAAGATTCTCATGCTTCTGAAGCGAAAGAGTAACTTCAGATTAACACATTTAACATGACTTGAACAAAGCTCACAACTTGGTACGAATATTGTTTGGATTATTAGAAGACGATGACCTTGCCACAATTTTATTCTTACGAACTTTAACAATAAAAAATAGTAATTTTAGAGTGGAAGATAATTGTTTTAACAGACAAACTATAAAATTGTTCATATTTTCATGTTTGATGATAAAGAAGCTGTTAACTCAGCATAGTCAGTGCTGACTTGACCGTCAACAAAAATTGCGAAGGAAAGCCCGGAAAAAGCATCGTTTCTTTTTCTAAAAGTTCAATTTTTATATTAAAAAGAATGCAAAGATTCGTTCATGGGTAAAACAAGAAACACAATAAAAACAGGAAAAGGAAAAACAAAAATATTAGATTCCTAACAAATTGAAATAGTCTCATCTCGTGCAAACCCCCCTTCCTTGATGGATGTGAAAGCGTTGAGGAGGAAGCTTTGATCCTTTTTTTCCCATAACTATTCTCTTCAAAGGTTCTTTTGGTTGTGTTCCTTCCAAATTGGTCACCACATAATTAGGGGGATGGGCTTCCAATCTGCGTTGATGGCCCTTTGTGTTGCACCAACCGGTCCATTACTCCCATAACTCATCGACATTGTGTGGCATAACTCATGAAAGTTAAGAATGCAATCCAGAAGGGACCAAAAAAATCTTTAGCGAGATTGCAAAGGAAAAGAATGTGGTTAATTGTCTCCTAGTTCTTACTATACATGCAACACCTTTTGGCCATTTGGAATCAGTTCCTTTTGAGTCTATGAAAGTAATTACCCCCTCGTGGATGGCTTATTAAGCAAAGAAATAAATTTTGGATGGGATCTTAGTTTTCCAGGTATCCTTCCAAGGGTAACTCGATGCAATGCCCTGAAGAGTCAAAAGATAAATGTAGCTGGTTTGGAAGGCAGGGGAACCAACTAGGGATAATTCGTCTTGAGCTTCGGAAGGCAACTTATAAAGCTAGAGTACCTCCTCAAGGCTAGCAAGTATGATTGCCTCGTCAGAAGATAAGCAAAGTGAAAAAGTAACCTTCCAACCAATACTATCACTTGTAGAAGTCTGTTATTCTTGCCTCTTTGTGTTAGAGACTTCGAAAAAGTCCTGAAATGTGCCACAGAACTTGCCACTAGGGTGTCATGTGTCCATCTGAAAAAGGATATACTTATGATTGCCCACTGTAAAGGAAATGACAGGGTGCAAGGTGGCCCATGTATTAGTGATTCTGCCCCAAACACAATTTCCCTTGAAAGATCTTCTCAAGAGGGGTGGCAATTCAAAATTTTGAAGTCCTTGTACTTGGTGGTGATTGCAATGACCCAGAGGCTTTCTCTAACTTTAAGAAATTTCCACCACCATTTAAAAAGAAAAGGAGTTAGAAAGCAAAAAGTCCTTGATTCTGAGTCGTCCATCCAACTTATACTAAGAACTATGTAAATAATGTAAAATAAAACTGGATATTTGAAATCAACTAGAATAACTAATTCATTAGATATTAGGAACTGAGTAAATTTTGTTAATTAACTTATATATATTTAAATTTTGAATCATTGGCGTCTTCTCTCGGATACTCAGCTAATTTACTTGGTTTACTTAGATGGATCTTTAACAAGACTATGCAATTGAAAGACAATGAGCAAAAGCAATAAAAAAATTTCAGAAAGAGCATAATATCTTCCAATTGGAGTCTATTTGTTTCTTACAAGTACTCTATATTGGTGAGATTTCCAAGCTCCGGAGGGATGAGCCCTGATAACTGGTTGATCTCCAAATCCCTATAATCATATCTCAAACCAACATTAACATTAAAATTTAAAACCCAACCATGAATTTGACATGCATAGAGAAAATAGGGGTAATTGATACACGTACAGCCTTGTAAGTGTGCTTATGTTTCCCAATTCTTTTGGTATTCCTCCACTTATTCGATTTCCAAGTAGCGAGCTGCGTTATAATTAACATTAATATAATCACAATCACCCCCATTTTGAACCATGAAACAGTAGAGATAAAGCTACGCACATCTTTTGAAGTTGGGTGGTTCCCCATTCTGGAGGGATGGTTCCGTTAAGATAGTTGCGTTTTAGGTCACTGCAAAGATACAGTTACTGAAAACGTTTGTTTCTTTCTACGCGATGATGATGACAAATTGAAACGAAGAACTAAAGATTGAAGTAGACTTGCTCACATTTCTTGAAGGAAGGGTAGGTTAACAATTTCTGCTGGGAGACTTCCCGCTAGATTCTGTTCTTTAAGAAATCTGCAGCTCTTTTCTTCTTAATATTTTTGGCATAAACAAAACTAAAATGACAGTGAAGACATTAATTACATCTTAACCACATGGCAGACGGTATCAGTGCAGTTACATTGGACGGAGTTAATCGGAACCTTCTCTCCTGGCGGAGGAGGGTTGTCCCAGTTGGATTTTCCAGCGCATGGATCGACGCTGAAGTCCCAAGGTGTCTTCTTCTTCCCCAACGTCCTTTCGATTTGCTTCAGAGCCTCCACTAATCATGTAACATATTCAACTATATATATATATATATATATAACTAATTGTATACTTCTTCTTCTTCTTCTATGATCAGCTGCTACAACTACAGAAAGAAAGAAAAGAGAAGAAGACGAGGAGTACCTTCATTAGCAGGCAAAACAGCCGCTCCTTCACCATCAGCCAAACAAAATATTACTATTATTATTATTAGTCCAGAGATTCGTAGAAAGTGCATCTCGGATCTGAAATAATTATGAATCTTTAGTTGATTTTTCAGGATGAACCGACAGAGTTGGCCAGGTATACGAAGAAGAAGAAGAAGAAGAAATATGGAATCAGACTATAAGAGCAATTATTTTGGTGGTTGGCGCGGGCCCTAGTTCTTCATCTCTTAACTAATGAGTGGTCCGGGTGACTTAGACTTACGTTTCATCATTTTAGTTTCTTCACAAAGAAGCCGCCGCCGTACTAGAGTTATTTGTCATCAAATTCTTGAAACTTCTACCATGCATGTGTTGTTGTAGTATCATAGTTTTAAAGTTTGAATTTCATTTTTAATTTTTCTTTATAATATTTCTTAATAAATTAATATTTGACTTATTTAAATAAACTGCTCATAACATAAGTTTAACTAAAATTTGAGCAAATGATACTAAAAACAGGGTGAATTGTCTTTGGTGAGAGTGAATAAATTAAATAGCGCTGGTGATCCTTTTTTTTCTGACGAAAATGTCCCTATTGCGTCACGCATCCTCAGGTTGCGTGACGCAATTTTTTATTTTTTTATTTTTCAAAAAAATTTAATTATGAAATTTTTTGGACGAAAATGTCCCAGTTGCGTCACCTAGTTGCGTCACCTAGTTGCGTGACGCAATCGCGAGACGAAAAAAAAATTGGAAAAAAAAAATTCGGTTGCATCACGCAACTGGAGTTGCGTTACGCAAGGGTACAATTGTCATTAAAAAAAAGAGGGTCACCAACGCTATTTAAATTATTCACCCTCACTTTCCTCATTTCACCCTATTTTTAGGGTTATCTGCTCAAATTCCCTTTTTAATTATAGTCTCTTTTGCAACCTGATTTAAAATGTCTCAAAATAGAAAACTCTCATATTACAACAAAATAATAATAATCTCTTTTTGTTTGTGTTGTGTATAAATATACTATTCAACAAAATAATAATAATAATAATAATAATAATCTCTTTCTGTTTGTGTTGTGTATAAATATACTATTCATATATATATATATATATATATAATAGTAATGCTTAATTTTAAAGTGTCTGGACTGTCAGGTGGTCGAGAACTGTGTTTAATTTGAATATATATGTGAGAGTAAATTGATATTTGGGTCGAATTGTGGGTTGACATGTCTATAAATTTAAAACAGTTAAAAATAAAATTAAAAATACTACAGGTATGTTTTGAACTTGCAACTTAACAAAAGAAATTTAATCATTTATCCAACTAAACCTTTATATTTTAAATTCAACACTAAATTTGATTAACATGAGACATTCTTATCAATATAAGTTAAAAAATTTAACTAACTAATCTATATGTATAATAATGTTTAATTTATAGACATGATAGATTTTTTTTTAATTTATAAGAATGCATATATCAAAAGAAGAAGTTGATGAATTACAATATATGTTATTAGAATTAGAGTTTGAGTGTTGCTTTCATAAATGAATATGTTCAATTAAAATAATATTTTGTAAAAAAAAATTGTCTTTAAAAGAGAATAAAAAATGTTGAAAGAACTAATCAAACTATAAATTTGAGTGCATTTTCCTTAAATTTGCTATTATTTTGATTTTGAATCAAGTACTTTCAACCGGCTGATTAAAGTCTTCTTAGTTTTAAGAATATGTTGACTAGTTTAAGGAGAAATATAAAAATAATTTAACTAAGTTTAATTTATCCTCTCATTTATTTATTTATATATATATATAAATTAAAATAAATAAGTTGAGATATTTTAATAATTCTAATTTATTGGAAGGGATGAAATTAGAATACATTAGTTGTAATATTTTAGGGATTCTACTTTATTTTAATTCAGGAAAATCAGCTCTTACACTTGTATAAGTATGTATAACCTATTATGAACATATTATATTAAAAACATTTATTTCTTTTCCATTAAAAAATATTCACACTTTTAAATATATAATTATGTAATGATTTAAGATATGGGTGTAATTTTCAAGAATTTTAAAAAAATGATGCATACAACAAAAGATAAAGCAAATCAAAAATGGCTACAATCCTTGGGAAATAAGTACAACTTTCTTACTGAATTTCCTACAACCCTATGTTTATTTCGAAAATGACCGAATCCGAACAAACATCAATAAAATGTCTCAACAATGAACCTTTTAACCTAAGTTTCATCTACTTATTGTTTTCATTATCATCAACGTCAATAATCTAACTCAATACAAAGAATAATAAGAAAAAACTCTACCTATACACACTAAATTAGCTTGTTTTCATAACTAACTTCTACAACAAAGTGAATGAAATTCTTGTTAGGATATGTCTTCTTCAACATAGAGAAGAAATGAAAAGCCATTATCTCTAACATCTATTTCTGTATGTAGTATTATTTTGGTAGCTCAATTTGGGAGCCATGTGTAAGAAGTCTTCCACTATCTGTATATTTAACAGTAAGTTCCTCTGTATTCACATCCGTTTGTTTCTGTTGATTCATCATCTTCAGTTTACGAGTTATGGCAATCGAGTCCAAGTCCTTTAGCAACTCTTGAGGAATTATTATGTCCTCGAGCATGCTTACAACTGAAGACATGGTTGGTCTGGCAGTAGCCGTGACATTGGTGCAAATCAGAGCTATATTGGTGGTCATCACCATCACCTCGTCTGGCTTGAAATCTAGTCCTAACTTTCGATCTACCAGATTTGCAAGAGTTTTATTTTCTCTCAAAACATGTACCTAATTGAGAAAAAAAACAGAATTATCCATCAAACAAATTTAGTAAAATAAGGGTAACACATATTTGACTTACATAATCAATCAAGAAGGAAGAAATTTTCCTCCTCTGGTCTATAAGCGGTGTTACATATCCCCCTGACAATTTCTAGAGCAACAATTCCGAAACTGTAAACATCTACTTTTTCCGGCAAATAACCATGCATTGCATACTCGGGTGCCATGTATCCGCTGCATAAATAATCTAAAATTATTATTGTATGCCTTGAAGTTCTTCATCTTAAATAAACTTTGAGATTTGTTACATATATTAGGGGTTTGCATGAACAATTTGAAAAAGACTTATCAACAATAAATGTGACTTCCATGTTAGTTAGTGTGGTGCCGAGTCATCCAACTAAAAATATATGAGTGCATTTCCTATGTCCAAAGGGTGGCTAAAATTTGGAATCTACCCGGACTAAAAGTTTTTCACAAAATATACCTGGGCTACAATGATATTAAAATTAAGGAAAAACCAAAATCAACCTAGTTTACTGTGACTATTGTCCTATAGAATAGTCCTTTAGTAACGGGAAACTATCAATCCCGATGTTCAAAATCAACCTAGTTTACTGCGACTATTCTCCTTTATTATTATTATTATTATTATTATTATTATTATGTGATAGCAAAATTTTCAAAACAGCTAGTTTGCGCACACCTTGACTAATCCCTAGGGAAGACTAGCACTTAATCCCAATGTTTTGGATTAAATCTTACTAGAGTCCTAATGAAAGAGGTAAGTTCCTGAGGCCAAGCATCTTTCCATATAGTAATCTGGTCTGTAGATTTATTATTAGAAGTTCTTCAGTTTAGATTAGCCTACAACTATAAGGAATGTCTCCATATCTTTAGGAGGGTGATATGCACAACATTAACTTTTTTTTCCATGATGTTGATGTAGAAATGAGACAGAGACATAGAAAGTAGACTCATAAACTAAAGTGTCTTCAAAACTCCTATTATATTTACGCGTATAATAAGTTTGTTGATTAGAAAACTAATTAAGTCCCGGCAACACTACTGCTTAGGTGGGTATTCTCCTCTTCATTAAGTTTGGGCCAGACCAAAATCAGATTTCTTGGGATTAAGATCCTTATCAAGCAACACATTTGTAGCCTTGATGTCTCTATGGACAATCTTTAGCCAGACCACGAGCTAAGCCAATACAGATCTTATACCCTGTTGACCAAAAGATTAATATGGAGAAATTGTTATCATGACCTGTTTTAATTATTTTATTTATGTTCAACTATTAGTTACTATTTACTAGGGTAGCAAACTTTGTTCTCAAAAAGAAATACCTTGTAAACAGGACCAAAACCACCTTCTCCAATATTGTTAGCAGCATCAAAACTGTTTGTAGCAGCTTCAATTTGCCTAAACGAGAACAAATAAAAATCCTTTAGATCTGTGCAAGGAAAGTTAAGAAACATTTCTAAGAAACTAAGGAGAAAATATCTGCAAAAGCAAAAATGTAACATGTTATTAGCGCTTTGAATGTAAGTGGAATGTAACCTGAAAAATGAAATCATTTAAAATAGGAAGAAAGTTTGAAAAATCTATGCCAACTCCAATTTGTGTGGTACTTCCAAGCAAAGCATAGCATCAAGCATTGTCAGATAATCACTTTCAGCTAGACTAACATAATCAGATCAAATATTCACTGCTCAAAATTCTTTTGTAAATAATAGCTAGTAATGGGAAGCCTGACTTACTAATCTTGCAGACTAATATAGAATGAACCTTCTTATGGTAAGTAATATCATAACACAATCGCCTCATAGATATTGTTTTGGGCATAACTTATATAGTTGAATATGGTAAATGTAATTTCATCAAAGTGAAACTTTACACTGTAAATCTCATTCATGAGACAGAATCCATAATATGTCAGTAAAATGGGAGTGATTCGTGCATTCATGCTCAACTCAGAACTATTTTCCAAGTGCTTAGATGTATTTTCAACTTAAAACAATATTGACATGTGGGTCATCATCCATGAAATTCCCGGTGCTAGATCTGTATCCCTTTCATACACAATTTATATACAAGGAGTTCAAAGCTGAAAGAGAACAGCAAAAGAACATTGCGGTTCATAAGAGTGAAAAAACAAAATGTACCTCAGCTTGCAAAACATACCGTTTGGAGACGGAAAGATTCTCAAGCATGAAGTAGTTTCACTAGAATGACAAAGTAAAAGTCAATTAAGGATTCAAATTCCTTAATAGAATGATTGAAACTTACTTTGTTACAAATGTTCCACCTTTCTCCTCCACTTATAGTTTATTCATCTTCTTCTTTATGTCTTTATTCACTGCGCTCCTCAGAATCATTTTGGACCTCCTCCATCTTGACTCTCAACCTTCTCCTCCATCTCATTTCTTCTGATAAGGAATCAGGTGCTAATATGGAGGAGAATGTTGAGAATCAAGATAGAGGAGGGTCCAAAATAATCCTGAGGAGTGCAGTAATCAAGAATCTTCTTCTTCGCTTTATTACTGGTGTCTTAGTCGGAGGAGGGTTTCGATTGCGTGGTGTCTTTAGTCGGAGAGGGTTTGCGCCAGTGATTTGAAGAGGTTATAACTTTTATAGTAGCCATTTGTCTCTTCATTCTCTAACTTAATTGTTTTAAAAGTAATATATATCTATTTACATGTAAAAATATAACTTCCATAATTATTATTTTGATAGAATTTTTAGCACAAAAATCAATCAATAAAATTATGTGAATATCAATCATTAATATTATAACAAAAATTTACAATTCTTGATAATATAATAACTCAACAACAATTAGGGCTGTGCAAAAAAAAACGAAAAATTGGTAACCCAACCAAATCGATAGTTAACCGATTTCATTTTAACAGTTTATTGGTTAATCGATTCTAGCGGTTCCGGTTAATCGGTTTTTTACCTGTTAAACAGTTCGGTTTTCGGTTTCCCTATTTTTCTAACGGTTTAACTGGTAAACCGGTAATAATTTAATTATATATTTTTATATTTTATAATTTGTATTAGTTATTTTATAAATAATTTCTATAGAATAATTTTAAAAAAACATTATAATCTATATAAAATTTTACAAAAATAAATTAAAAACAAATTGAAATAATTTCATTAAAATATGTAAAATTGTTGTTAGGAATTATAAATTAACAAAATCAAAATAGTTAAGCAAATTAAAACTTGATGTCTTCAAAGTTCAACGTTCAATTTATGTTTTAACTTTCTCTCCAACACGTTCAATACGGAAACACCTAAAATCAAAAGTTATAATTTATAATTTACCGATTCTACTTCCCGTGTTCTATTCGCTTATACATGGTTGGTCAAAGACTAATCGACATAATAAATTTAAATTTTTCAAGAAAAATATAAAAATCTAACAAAATAGCTATAAAATATATTATATTGTTACAATAAAATTATATATTATAACATATTTCTAAATATATCAATAAAATATATTATTATAATATATTATATTATAATAATAATAATATAATATAATATAATAAAGACAAAAAAGGAAGGAGAATGGTATAATAGAAAAGTGTAAATAATAATTTTAAAAAATATATTTTATAAATTTATTACTTAATTTTAAAAAAATTGAATTATTGGTTCCTAGTTAAACCCGGTTACCCGGCCAGAACCGACCAAAACCGGTAGAACCAGAACCGGTAAAACCGATACCATTAACGGCCGGTTAATCGGTTTGTAAAATAAAAGCCAAAACCGGAACCGTTTAACTGATTAACCGGTTAACCGGCCGGTTGAACACCCCTAACAACAATTATTAAAAATAAATAAATCAAATAACTAGTATTTTTTTGTTATAAGAAAATTCAAAAAGAAGTTGTGAAATAAAGTTTTTTATTATTATAATGAATTTAAACTTTTGTAAATATTTTAAACTAAAAACATAAATGTTTAAAAAAAATAGAGCACGACAGATACAACACCTTATCGACTTCATACAGCGTCATTAATATCAAACATTCATAGAGCCTCTCTTTTTCCATTAATTTCTCATCTCATATTACTTCACCAACCAACTGTAAACACAAATTACTAGGGGTGAGCATTGAGTGGTTTAATCCGATCCAATCCAAATCTTAAATACTAATTCGGATTGGATATTTCGGATTGGACTGAGATCGGATCGGATTGAGTTCGGATTGAATTAAATCGGATTGGATTAGGATTATTCAAATTATCCAAACTATCTAAATAAAAATATTTTTTTTAATTAATTTTCTTTAAATTAAATTTCATCTCAATATAATATTTTTTTTTGTTTTTTTTTATTATTTTTTTCAGATTCAAAACTAAAAATAATAAAAAATTCGAATTTAAAAAAAAAATTAAAAATTTTTTAAAAAAAATTAAAAAATTTAAAAAAAAATTAAAAAAAAAATTGTTGACTAATTTCAAGCTGAAATATATAAATATTTTTTAGTTTGGATTATCCAAACCATTTTCAATCCGTATCCGTATTAATTTATAAAATGGTTTGGATTACGGATTGGATAAACTTAGTTTGGATTTAATACGGATCGGACAAAACGGATTAATTTTACCCATTTGCTCACCCCTACAAATTACTATCAAAACAGGCAACTGTCTCTACATTAATTTTTATCTCCTCTTATTCTATATATTATTTCATCACTGTCAATTTATCAAAACAGGCAACTGTCTCTACATTAATTTTTATCTCCTCTTATTCTAGATATTATTTCATCACCGTCAATTTGTCCCGTCTTGTTGTTCATCTGGTTTGAATTATAAAAGGCATATTCAATGGAGGAACGATTTCCTCATTTTCTTCTTTTTTTGGTTGAGAATTTGAATCTTTTTGTCATGGAGCTGTACCCTTTTCTTTAAGCAGTTGTTCTGAATCTGATATGCCGAGTTTTCATCGCCAATTCTATCTATGCCAAGCTTTACTTTCTTTAGTCCGAGCCCCAACTAATAAAAGTAAGTGCAAGTTCCATACATGTACTTTGTCTTGGATAGGAAGAATAATTCGCAGGAATTTCTCCACTTAATTTGTTGAAGCTAATATCTCTGAAAAAAAACTTATGAATTTGAGTGCATCATTTCCAAATAGAATTAATTTTAAATACAACATTTAAAAACAATCAAGACAAAAAGTACATATCATCATCAACTAACAAGCATTGTGCTGAGATAATCTGGTAATGGTCCAATGAGATTGCAACTCCTCAGAATCCTATATCATTTGGAAAATATGTGAGGATTGAATTTAGAAAATAATAGATTGTCATATAATATTCAACTTACAGTATTTCAAGGTTTTTCAAATTAGTAATGGGTGGAAATAGTGATTCAGTTCCATTTATATCACTTATTCTCCTGAAAATCATTGAACAAAAGCAAGTATAATTATCCAGCTCAACAGTATAATAAGATTAGATATTGATGAGCTTCAAAGAGATTACATTAGGGATTGAACCCTCCAAACCACTATCCTGAATTAATCTGCATTTGTAAAAGTTTTTGTTTCAAAAACATACCAGATTGAAAGAAATATGAATAGATAAAGTTGAGATTTTAGAATCTAACAATTTACTGAGATATCTCAAGCCAGTTCTGGATGAAATTAGGTATCTTCCTGTGAAATTGTTATCACCAATCCGACTGCATCAATCAGTTGAAGAATGTCAACATCAAATGAACCGGAATGAGAAAACATTATTCCCATAACTCATCAACATTGTGTGGCATAACCAGTGAAAGTTGAGAATGCAATCTAGAAGGGACCAAAAAAGTCTTTAGCCAGATTGTAATGGAAAAGAATGTGGTTAATTGTCTCCTAGTTTTTACTACACAGGAAGCAGCGTTTGGCCATTTGGAATCAATTCCTTTTGAGTCAATGAAAGTAATTACCCCTTTGTGGATGGCTTATTAAGCAAAGAAATAAATTTTGGATGGGATCTTAGTTTTCCAGGTATCCTTCCAAGGGTAACTCAATGCAATGCCCTGAAGGGTCGAAAGATAAATGCGGCTGGTTTGGAAGGCAGGGGAACCAACTAGGGATAATTCGTCTTGAGCTTCCGAAGGCAACTTAACAAGCTAGAGCACCTCCTCAAGGCTAGCAAGTATGATTGCCTCGTCAGAAGATAAGCAAAGTGAAAAAGTAACCTTCCAACCAATACTATCACTTGTGAAAATCTGTTATTCTTGCCTCTTTGTATTAGAGACTTCGAAAAAGTCCTGAAATGTGCCAAAGAACTTGCCACTAGGGTGTCATGTGTCCATCTGAAAAAGGATCTTCTTATGATTGCCCACTGTAAAGGAAATGACAGGGTGCAAGGTGGCCCATGTATTAGTGATTCTGTCCCCAAACACAATTGCCCATGAAAGATCTTCCCAAGAGGAGTGGCAATTCAAAATTGTGAAGTCCTTGTACTTGGCGGTGATTGCAATGACCCAGAAGCTTTCTCTAACTTTAAGAAATTTCTACCACCATTTACAAAGAAAAGAAGTTAGAAAGCTAAAGGTCCTTGATTCTAAGTCCTCCATCCAACTTATACTAGGAACTATGTAAATAATGACACCACGCAATCGAGTTGCAGCTGAGGCGGAGGGATCAAGACAAGAAATTTTTTCTTCCGACGACGAAGAAAGACAACATTCAGCGGAAGTTTCTTCTGATACGAAATCAGAGGGAGACAAGGGAACTCTGCCTCCACCAAAGAAGCAAATGGCTTCCGAGAAACAAATAGTCTCACAATCGAAAAAAGAAACTTTGGATTACGTATCCCTTTGAATTGTGAAACTATTTGTTTTTCGAAAGGAAGTTGTTTTTTGGTGAAGGGGTCCCTTTGTCTACCTCTGATTCCGTATCAGAAGAAACTTCTGCTGGATGTTGTCCTTCTTCGTCGAAGAAAAAACTTATTGTCTTGATTCCTCCGTCTGAGCTGTAACTCAATTGTGTGGTGTCATAGTTAGAGGATGATTTAGTTGAGTGATTTGAAGAGGTGCTAATATGGAGGAGAAGGTTGAGAGTCAAGATGGAGGAGGAGGGTCCAAAATGATCATAAGGAGTGCAGTGAATGAAGACATAAAGGAGAAGATGAATAAACTAAGACAAGATTTGTCCTAAACACATTTAAAGAAAATGATCTCTAGCAATTGACACAACCATCACTCTTTACCTCAATACTCAGGTGAGCCAGTATTGACGTCCCTTTAAACCCGTCTACCAACCTCTTTTGGGGCGTAATTATTATTATTTTAAGATAAATATGTTACTGGATAATTATTAGAAACTAGATTGAGATTTATTATTATTATTTTGTGATACCAGAATGTTCAAAACAGCTAGTTTGCGCACACCTTGACTAATCCCTAGGGAAGATGCACTTAATCCAGATATTTTGGATGAAAATCGTACTAGAGTCCTCATGAAAGAGGTAAGTTCCCGAGGCCAAGCATCTTTCCATCTAGTACTCTGGTCTGTAGATTTATCATTTGAAGTTCATCAGTTTAGATTAGCCTACAACTACAAGGAATGTCTCCATATCTTTAGGAGAGTGACATGCACAACACTAACTTTTTTTCCATGATGTTGATGTAGAAATGAGACAGGAGACATAGAAAGTAGACTCATAAACTAAAGTGTCTTCAAAACCCTATTATATTTACGTGTATAATAAGTTTGTTGATTAGAAAACTAACTAAGTCCCAGCAGCACTACTGCTTAGGTGGGTATTCTCCTCTTCATTAAGTTTGGGCCAGACCAAAATCAGATTTCTTGGGATTAAGATCCTTATCAAGCAACACATTTGTAGCCTTGATGTCTCTATGGACAATCTTTAGCCAGACCACGAGCTAAGCCAATACAGATCTTATACCCTGTTGACCAAAAGATTAATATGGAGAAATTGTTATCATGACCTGTTTTAATTATTTTATTTATGTTCAACTATTAGTTACTATTTACTAGGGTAGCAAACTTTGTTCTCAAAAAGAAATACCTTGTAAACAGGACCAAAACCACCTTCTCCAATATTGTTAGCAGCATCAAAACTGTTTGTAGCAGCTTCAATTTGCCTAAACGAGAACAAATAAAAATCCTTTAGATCTGTGCAAGGAAAGTTAAGAAACATTTCTAAGAAACTAAGGAGAAAATATCTGCAAAAGCAAAAATGTAACATGTTATTAGCGCTTTGAATGTAAGTGGAATGTAACCTGAAAAATGAAATCATTTAAAATAGGAAGAAAGTTTGAAAAATCTATGCCAACTCCAATTTGTGTGGTACTTCCAAGCAAAGCATAGCATCAAGCATTGTCAGATAATCACTTTCAGCTAGACTAACATAATCAGATCAAATATTCACTGCTCAAAATTCTTTTGTAAATAATACAACCAGTTCCCCCTAAGTCGTCATACAATAGCAAGGACAAATACAAACCATTACCAAAAGGTGAAATTTGTTAGGCACAAATGGGAAGCCTGACTTACTAATCTTGCAGACTAATATAGAATGAACCTTCTTATGGTAAGTAATATCATAACACAATCGCCTCATAGATATTGTTTTGGGCATAACTTATATAGTTGAATATGGTAAATGTAATTTCATCAAAGTGAAACTTTACACTGTAAATCTCATTCATGAGACAGAATCCATAATATGTCAGTAAAATGGGAGTGATTCGTGCATTCATGCTCAACTCAGAACTATTTTCCAAGAGCTTAGATGTATTTTCAACTTAAAACAATATTGACATGTGGGTCATCATCCATGAAATTCCCGGTGCTACTAAACGCCCAGTTACTTCCTCTGCAGAAATCTGCTGGCCCGCCTCGATCTGTATCCCTTTCATACACAATTTATATACAAGGAGTTCAAAGCTGAAAGAGAACAGCAAAAGAACATTGCGGTTCATAAGATTGAAAAAACAAAATGTACCAAAACATACCGATTGGACACGGAAAGATTCTCAAGCATGAAGTAGTTTCACTAGAATCACAAAGTCAAATGATATCTCAAGCCAGTTCTGGATGAAATTAGGTATCTTCCTGTGAAATTGATATCACCAATCCGACTGCATCAATAAGTTGAAGAATGTCAACATCATATGAACCGGAATGAGAAAACAAATATGTAACATCTAATACTTACAAGTCCTTCATTATGATCAGCTTTCCAAGTTCTAATGGCAGTTCCCAGATAAATTATTTGAGGTCAAGAACCTTAATAATCAAATAAACAATGTCAAATCTTATTGCCCTGAAGTTTGTTTCAAATGAATAAATATCTAAATTGTCGATCAATCAACAAAACAATATCATTGCACAATATTTTCTACAAGATTCTCATGCTTCTAGACGGAAAGAGTAATTTCAGATTAACCCATTTAACAAGACTTGAACAAAGCTCACAACGAATATTGATTGGATTATTATTAGAAGACGATGATCTTGCGAAAATTTTATTCTTACAAACTTAACATTAAAAAATAGTAATTTTAGAGAAGAAGATATTCGTTTTAACAAAAAAAACTATAAAAATGTTCCATCTTCTTCTTTAATGCGCTTCTCAGGATCATTTTAGACCTCCTCTATCTAGACTCTCAACCTTCTCCTCCAAATTAGCACATGATTCCTTATCAGAAGAAATGAGAGTCAAAATGAAGGAGGGTCCAAGATGATCCTAAGGAGTGCAGTAGTGAAGAATCTGAATTGCAGTAATGAAGAATCTTCTTCGTCTTGCTTTATCGGCCTGAGCTACAACTCGATTGCGTGGTGTCTTAGTCGGATGAGGGTTTCGATTGTCGGAGAGAATTTGCGCCGAGTGATTTGAAGAGGTGCTGGTTAGGGTTATAATTTTGTCTCTTCATTCTCTCCATTTGTCTCTTCATTCTCTATTGTTATAAAAGTAATATATATATAGAAATATAACTTCCTTAATTATTATTTTAATAGAATTTATAGCACAAAATCAAACAATAAAAATATGTGAATATTAATAATTAATATTATTAACAAAAACTAGCATTTAGCCCGTGCATTTGCACGAGTCACGAGTAATAATATAAAAAATTGTAAAAAAAAATTACGGATAACATTTTTTATTTTATTTTTAACTGTTTTAAGTTTATGGTGGGTCAACCCACAATCCGACCCAAATATTCATTACTCAACATCATTATATATTAGTCAGTTAAAAAGTTGAACTTATATTAATATTAAAACGTCCCGCGTTTATCAAATTTGGTGTTGAATTTAAAATATAAAGTCTTAGTATCCTAGTTGTTTAAAGAATTGTACTTGTTTTATTAGGTTGCAAGTTCGAAACATACATTTAGCATTTTTAATTTTATTTTTAACCGTTTTAAATTTAAAGGCGAGTCAACCCACAATCCGACCAAAGTATCCAAATTAACCACAGCTCTCGACCCGGCAATCCGGACACTTTAAAAATTAAGCATCATTATATATATATATATATATATATATATATATATTAGTTAGTTAAAAAGTTAAACTTATATTAATATTAAAACGTCCCGCGTTTATCAAATTTGGTGTTGAATTTAAAATATAAATTTTAGTAGCTTACTTGGTTACAGAGTTGTACTTGTTTTGTTAGGTTGCAAGTTCGAAATATACTTTTAACATTTTTAATTTTATTTTTAACCGTTTTAAATTTAAAGGTGGGTCATCCCACAATCCGACCCAAGTATCCAAATTAACCACAGCTCTCGACCCGGCAATCCGGACACTTTAAAAATTAAACATCATTATATATATATAGATTAGTTAGTTAAAAAGTTGAACTTATATTAATATTAAAACGTCCCGCGTTTATCAAATTTGGTGTTGAATTTAAAATATAAAGTATTTGTAGCTTAGTTGGTTAAAAAGTTATACTTGTTTTGTTAGGTTGCAAGTTCGAAACATATCTCTAGCATTTTTAATTTTATTTTTAACCGTTTTAAATTTAAAAACGTGTCAACCCACAATCCGACCCAAGTATCCAAATTAACCACAGCTCTCGACCCGGAAATCCGGACACTTTAAAAATTAAGCATCATTATATATATATATAGATTAGTTACTTAAAAAGTTGAACTTATATTAATATTAAAACGTCCCGCGTTTATCAAATTTGGTGTTGAATTTAAAATATAAATTTTAGTAGCTTACTTGGTTACAGAGTTGTACTTGTTTTGTTATGTTGCAAGTTCGAAATATACTTTTAACATTTTTAATTTTATTTTTAACCATTTTAAATTTAAAGGCGGGTCATCCCACAATCCGACCCAAGTATCCAAATTAACCACAGCTCTCGACCCGGCAATCCGGACACTTTAAAAATTAAACATCATTATATATATAGATTAGTTAGTTAAAAAGTTGAACTTATATTAATATTAAAACGTCCCGCATTTATCAAATTTGGTGTTGAATTTAAAATATAAAGTATTTGTAGCCTAGTTGGTTAAAAAGTTATACTTGTTTTGTTAGGTTGCAAGTTCGAAACATATCTCTAGCATTTTTAATTTTATTTTTAACCGTTTTAAATTTAAAAACGTGTCAACCCACAATCCGACCCAAGTATCCAAATTAACCACAGCTCTCGACCCGGAAATCCGGACACTTTAAAAATTAAGCATCATTATATATATATATAGATTAGTTACTTAAAAAGTTGAACTTATATTAATATTAAAACGTCCCGCGTTTATCAAATTTGGTGTTGAATTTAAAATATAAATTTTAGTAGCTTACTTGGTTACAGAGTTGTACTTGTTTTGTTATGTTGCAAGTTCGAAATATACTTTTAACATTTTTAATTTTATTTTTAACCGTTTTAAATTTAAAGGCGGGTCATCCCACAATCCGACCCAAGTATCCAAATTAACCACAGCTCTCGACCCGGCAATCCGGACACTTTAAAAATTAAACATCATTATATATATATAGATTAGTTAGTTAAAAAGTTGAACTTATATTAATATTAAAACGTCCCGCGTTTATCAAATTTGGTGTTGAATTTAAAATATAAAGTATTTGTAGCCTAGTTGGTTAAAAAGTTATACTTGTTTTGTTAGGTTGCAAGTTCGAAACATATCTCTAGCATTTTTAATTTTATTTTTAACCGTTTTAAATTTAAAAACGTGTCAACCCACAATCCGACCCAAGTATCCAAATTAACCACAGCTCTCGACCCGGAAATCCGGACACTTTAAAAATTAAGCATCATTATATATATATAGATTAGTTATTTAAAAAGTTGAACTTATATTAATATTAAAACGTCCCGCGTTTATCAAATTTGGTGTTGAATTTAAAATATAAAGTATTTATAGCCTAGTTGGTTAAAGAGTTGTACTTCTTTTGTTAAGTTGCAAGTTCGAAACATACCGTTAGCATTTTTAATTTTATTTTTAACCGTTTTAAATTTAAAAACGGGTCAACCCACAATCCGACCCAAGTATCCAAATTAAGCACAGCTCTCGACCCGGCAATCCGGACACTTTAAAAATTAAGCATCATTATATATATATATAGATTAGTTAGTTAAAAAGTTGAACTTGTATTAATATTAAAACGTACCGCGTTTATCAAATTTGGTGTTGAATTTAAAATATAAAGTATTTGTAGCCTAGTTGGTTAAAGAGTTGTAATTCTTTTGTTAAGTTGCAAGTTCGAAACATACCTCTAGCATTTTTAATTTTATTTTTAACCGTTTTAAATTTAAAAACGGGTCAACCCACAATCCGACCCAAGTATTCAAATTAACCACAGTTCTCGACCCGGCAATCCAGACACTTTAAAAATTAAGCATCATTATATATATATATATAGATTTACAATTCTTGATAATATAATAACTCAACAATAATTATTAAAAATAAATAAATCAAATAATTAGTATTTTTTTTAGCTATAAGAAAATTCAAAAAGAAGTTATGAAATAATATTTTCTATTATTATAATGAATTTAAACTTTTTGTAAACATTTTAAACTAAAAATATAAATGTTTTAAAAAAATAGAGCATGATAGATACAGCATTCATAGAGTCTCTCTTTTTCCATTAATTTCTCATCTCCTCATATTACTTCAACACACAAATTAATATCAAAATAGTCAACACTCTCTACATTAATTTATATCCCCTCAATTTGTTCAGTCTATTTTGAATTATAAAGTCTGTTGTTGGTTTGGTTTGAATTATAAAGTTATATTCAAAGGAGAAACTTTTTTTTGGGTTGTTTTTTTTGGTGGAGAATGAGAATCTTTTTTGTCATGAAGCTGTACCCTTTTCTTTAAGCAGTTGTTCTGAATCTGATATGCCGGAGTTTTCATCACTAATTCTATTTATGTCAACTTTACTTTCTTTAGTCCGAGGTCAACTATCAAGCAAAAGGATAATACTAAATGCAGGTAGTTTTTTACTCTAGAGTTAAGGTTATGAATCCTCAAAGAATATGATCTCGCCCCCAACGATGCAGTATAACAAAGGCGTGCTATGCTTATTTATTTTGACAGAAGCAAAAGGATTTAACTAAGATTATATAACATCTTACCAAATTTATATTATATTCAAGGAAAAAGGACACAAGGATTGCCTATTCTTCTCTATGCAAAATATTTTGCATAATCAAAGTAAGTGCAAGATCCATACATGTACTTTGTATTGGACAGGGAAGAATAATTTGCAGGAATTTCTCCACTTAATTTGTTGAAGCTAATATCTCTACAAAAAACTTATGAATTTGTGTGCATCATTTCCAAATAGAATTAATTATACATACAACATTTAAAATCAATCAAGAAAAAAGGTACAGATTATAATCAACTAACATTGAAAAATAGTAATTTTAGAGTAGAAGATATTTGTTTTAACAAAGAAACTATAAAATTGTTCATATTTTCATGTTTGATGATAAAGAAGCTGTTAACTCAGCACCGTCATCAAAAATTGCCCGAAAAAAGCAGCGTTTTCTTTTTTAAAAGGTCAATTTTTATATTAAAAAGAATGCAAAGATGCGTTCATGGATAAAACAAGAAACAAATAAAAACAGGAAAAGGGATAACAAAAATGTTAGATTCCTAGCAAATTGAAATAGTCTCATTTCGTGCAAACCCCCTTTCCTTGATGGATGTGAAAGCGTGGAGGAGGAAGCCTTTGATCCTTTTTTCCATAACTATTCTCTTCGAAAGTTCTTTAAGGGGATGGGCTTCCAATGCGTTGATGGACCAAAAAAGTCTTTAGCGAGATTGCAATGGAAAAGAATGTGGTTAATTGTCTCCTAGTTCTTACAACACAGGCAACACCTTTTGGCTATTTGGAATCAGTTCCTTTTGAGTCTATGAAAGTAATTACCCTATCGTGGATGGCTTATGAAGCAAAGAAATAAATTTTGGATGGGATCTTAGTTTTCCAGGTATCCTTCCAAGGGTAACTCGATGCAATGTCCTGAAGGGTCGAAAAATAAATGTGGCTAGTTTAGAAGGCAGGGGAACCAACTAGGGATAATTCGTCTTGAGCTTCCGAAATCAACTTAACAAGCTAGAGCACCTCCTCAAGGCTAGCAAGTATGATTGCCTCGTCAGAAGATAAGCAAAGTGAAAAAGTAACCTTCCAACCAATACTATCACTTGTAGAAGTCTGTTATTCTTGCCTCTTTGTGTTAGAGACTTCGAAAAAGTCCTGAAATGTGCCAAAGAACTTGCCACTAGGGTGTCATGTGTCCATCTGAAAAAGTATCTTCTTATGTATATTTATAGTTTTGTATATGTATATAAATTTTGTGTATAAACTTAAAAAAATGAGACAAATAATCAAACAAATCCATCTGCGACTTTTCGTATTATCGACCACCTTCTACCCACACATTAATCATTTTTCTCCATTCGATTAGTCATTGTCAATCACACTACACTCAAACTTTGGGCATTTTGATTCAATTCTAACCATCATTTTCATTTTAATATTTATAATACCTTTCTAAAATTCAACAATTTTCTTAATCCATCATCAAACTCACGTATACATTTTAATCTTTATAATATTTCTCTAAAATCTGAATATTCACTTAATCTATCATAACACCCACTTATACCATCATTATTTTAATTTTTATAATATACCCTCTGAAATCCGTACCACCTAAGACTCAGAAAATTTTGTCTCAAATTTAAAATATGAACATTTTAACCTGATTGTTAAATTTAATTTATAAGTTTATTTATATATATATATATTTGTATATAAACTAATAAGAGAGAAAAATAATAATTTCCTTTTATTTAAATATATCATGAGTTAATAAATAGATGTTACAAAATTTATAAGAAATTAATATAAAATTTTAAAATTATATAAACACAATAACATTATTTTATCAAATTTTAAATTGAATTTAAATATAAATTATTATTAACTTAATTAGTTCTATTTATCAAACTTTATATTAAATTTAAATATAAATTATTATTCGTTAATTAAAAAGTTAAACTTTGTGTCTCAACAATGAACCCTTTAACCTAAGTTTCATCTACTCAACACAAAGAATAGTAAGAAAAAACTCTACCTATACACACTCAATTAGCTTGTTTTCAGAACTGACTCCTACAACAAAGTGAATGGAATTCTTGTTAGGATATGTCTTCTTCAACATAGAGAAGAAATGAAAAGCCATTATCTCTAACATGTATTTCTGTATGTAGTATTATTTTGGTAGAGCTCAATCTCGGAGCCATGGTTAAGAAGTCTTCCACTATCTGTATATTTAACAGTAAGTTCCTCTGTATCCACATCCGTTTGTTGCTGTTGATCCATCATGTTCATCATCTTCAGTTTACGAGTTATGGCAATCGAGTCCAAGTCCTTTAGCAACTCTTGAGGAATTATTATGTCCTCGAGCATGCTTGCAACTGAAGACATGGTTGGTCTGGCAGTATCCGTGACATTGGTGCAAATCAGAGCTATATTGGTCATCACCATCGCCTCGTCGGGCTTGAAATCTAGTCCTAACTTTCGATCTACCAGATTTGCAAGAGTTTTATTTTCTCTCAAAACATGTACCAAATTGAGAAAAAAAACAGAATTATCCATCAAACTTATTTAGTAAAATAAGGGAAACACATATTTGACTTACATAATCAAGAAGGCAGAAATATTCCTCCTCTGGTCTATAAGCTGTGTTACATATCCCACTGACAATTTCTAGAGCAACAATTCCGAAACTGTAAACATCTACTTTGTCCGTTAAATAACTATGCATTGCATACTCGGCTTCCATGTATCCGCTACATAAATAATCTAAAATTATTATTGTATGCCTTGAGATTCTTCATCTTAAATAAACTTTTGAGGATCTATTACATATATTAGGGTTTGCATGAACAATTTGAAAAAGATTCGTCAACAATAAATGTGACTTCCATGTTAGTTAGTGTGGTGCTGAGTCATCCAACTAAAAATATATGAATGCATTTCCTATGTACAAGGGAGAAACTAAGATTTGGAATCAACTCGGACTAAAAGTTTTTCATAAAATATACCAAAACAAAATCAACCTAGTTTACTATGACGGTTGTCCTTTAGTGACAGGAAACAATCAATAACGACGACATATCTCGTTGTTATTTACCTCTTTATAATGTTAGCTATATACAAATACTTTGGGTCAACCGGATTACAACTCAAGTAGCCTTATAGGTAGATCCTTGTCTCTACCTGATTTCACTTATACAGGTTACAGAAAAAACAAGAATTAATACAAAATAAATTAAGACAAGATTTGTCCTAAACACATTTAAAGAAAATGATCTCTAGCAATTGACACAACCATCACTCTTTACCTCAATACTAGGTGAGCCAGTATTGACGTCCCTTTAAACCCGTCTACCAACCTCTTTTGGGTCGTAATTATTATTATTTTAAGATAAATATGTTACTACTAGATAATTATTAGAAACTAGATCAAGATTTATTATTATTATTTTGTGATACCAGAATGTTCTAGTTTGCGCACACCTTGACTAATCCCTAGGGAAGATGCACTTAATCCAGATATTTTGGATGAAAATCGTACTAGAGTCCTCATGAAAGAGGTAAGTTCCCGAGGCCAAGCATCTTTCCATCTAGTACTCTGGTATGTAGATTTATCATTTGAAGTTCATCAGTTTAGATTAGCCTACAACTACAAGGAATGTCTCCATATCTTTAGGAAGGTGACATGCACAACAATAACTTTTTTTCCATGATGTTGATGTAGAAATGAGACAGGAGACATAGAAAGTAGACTCATAAACTAAAGTGTCTTCAAAACCCTATTATATTTACGTGTATAATAAGTTTGTTGATTAGAAAACTAACTAAGTCCCGGCAACACTACTGCTTAGGTGGGTATTCTCCTCTTCATTAAGTTTGGGCCAGACCAAAATCAGATTTCTTGGGATTAAGATCCTTACCAAGCAACACATTTGTAGCTTTGATGTCTCTATGGACAATCTTTAGTCTTGATTATTCATGGAGAAAAGCCAGACCACGAGCTAAGACAATACAGATCTTATACCTTGTTGACCAAAAGATTAATATGGAGAAATTGTTATCATGACCTATTTTAATTATTTTATTTATGTTCAACTATTAGTTACTATTTACTAGGGTAGCAAACTTTGTTCTCAAAATGAAATACCTTGTAAACAGGACCAAAACCACCTTCTCCAATCTTGTTAGCAGTATCAAAACTGTTTGTAGCAGCTTCAATTTGCCTCAACAAGAACAAGTAAAAATCCTTTAGATCTGTGCAAGGAAAGTTAAGAAACATTTCTAAGAAACTAAGGATAAAATATCTGCAAAAGCAAAAATGTAACATGTTATTAGCGCTTTGAATGTAAGCGGAAGGCCATGACTGTCATACTAGTTCTCCTTAGTTCAAAAAATAAATGTAACCGATTATACAAATATCAATGTACATACTTTTAAATAGAATGAGATTGAAAGTACGGTAGATATAGCTAAAAACGATCTAAAAATCTCCCCTGAAAGTTTGAAAAATCTAAATAGGAAGAAAGTTTGAAAAATCTATGCCAACTCCAATTTGTGTGGTACTTCCAAACAAAGCATAGCATCAAGCATTGTCAGATAATCACTTTCAGCTAGACTAACATAATCAGATCAAATATTCACTGCTCAAAATTCTTTTGTAAATAATACAACCAGTGCCCCCTAAGTCATCATACAATAGCAAGGACAAATACAAACCATTACCAAAAGGTGAAATTTGTCAGGCACAAATGGGAAGCCTGACTTACTAATCTTGCATACTAATATAGAATGAACCTTCTTATGGTAAGTAATATCATAACACAATCTCTACATAGATATTGTTTTGGGCATAACTTATATAGTTGAATATGGTAAATGTAATTTCATCAAAGTGAAACTTTACACTGTAAATCTCATTCATGAGACAGAATCCATAATATGTCAGTAAAATGGGAGTGATTCGTGCATTCATGCTCAACTCAGAACTATTTTCCAAGAGCTTAGATGTATTTTCAACTTAAAACAATATTGACATGTGGGTCATCATCCATGAAATTCCCGGTGCTACTAAACGCCCAGTTACTTCCTCTGCAGAAATCTGCTGGCCCGCCTCGATCTGTATCCCTTTCATACACAATTTATATACAAGGAGTTCAAAGCTGAAAGAGAACAGCAAAAGAACATTGCGGTTCATAAGATTGAAAAAACAAAATGTACCAAAACATACCGATTGGACACGGAAAGATTCTCAAGCATGAAGTAGTTTCACTAGAATCACAAAGTCAAATGATATCTCAAGCCAGTTCTGGATGAAATTAGGTATCTTCCTGTGAAATTGATATCACCAATCCGACTGCATCAATAAGTTGAAGAATGTCAACATCATATGAACCGGAATGAGAAAACAAATATGTAACATCTAATACTTACAAGTCCTTCATTATGATCAGCTTTCCAAGTTCTAATGGCAGTTCCCAGATAAATTATTTGAGGTCAAGAACCTTAATAATCAAATAAACAATGTCAAATCTTATTGCCCTGAAGTTTGTTTCAAATGAATAAATATCTAAATTGTCGATCAATCAACAAAACAATATCATTGCACAATATTTTCTACAAGATTCTCATGCTTCTAGACGGAAAGAGTAATTTCAGATTAACCCATTTAACAAGACTTGAACAAAGCTCACAACGAATATTGATTGGATTATTATTAGAAGACGATGATCTTGCGAAAATTTTATTCTTACAAACTTAACATTAAAAAATAGTAATTTTAGAGAAGAAGATATTCGTTTTAACAAAAAAAACTATAAAAATGTTCCATCTTCTTCTTTAATGCGCTTCTCAGGATCATTTTAGACCTCCTCTATCTAGACTCTCAACCTTCTCCTCCAAATTAGCACATGATTCCTTATCAGAAGAAATGAGAGTCAAAATGAAGGAGGGTCCAAGATGATCCTAAGGAGTGCAGTAGTGAAGAATCTGAATTGCAGTAATGAAGAATCTTCTTCGTCTTGCTTTATCGGCCTGAGCTACAAGGGTTTCGATTGTCGGAGAGAATTTGCGCCGAGTGATTTGAAGAGGTGCTGGTTAGGGTTATAATTTTGTCTCTTCATTCTCTCCATTTGTCTCTTCATTCTCTATCGCAGTTGTTATAAAAGTAATATATATAGAAATATAACTTTCGTAATTATTATTCTAATAGAATTTATAGCACACAAAATCAAACAATAAAAATATATGAATATTAATATAAATTAATTAGTTAAAAAGTTAAATTTATATTAATATAAAAACGTCCCGCGTTTATCAAATTTGGTATTAAATTTAAAATATAAATTCTTAATAGCCTACTTGGTTAAAGAGTTGTATTTGTTTTGTTAGGTTGTAAGTTCGAAACATACTTTTAACATTTTTAATTTTATTTTTAACCGTTTTAAATTTAAAGGCGGGTCAACCCACAATCCGACCCAAGTATCCAAATTAACCACAGCTCTCGACCCGACAATCCGGACACTTTAAAAATTAAGCATCATTATATATATAGATTAGTTAGTTAAAAATTTGAACTTATATAAATATTAAAACGTCCCGCGTTTATCAAATTTGGTGTTGAATTTAAAATATAAAGTATTTGTAGTTTAGTGGTTAAAGAGTTGTACTTGTTTTGTTAGGTTGCAAGTTCGAAACATACCTCTAGCATTTTTAATTTTATTTTTAACCGTTTTAAATTTAAAAACGTGTCAACCCACAATCCGACCCACAATCCGACCCAAGTATCCAAATTAACCACAGCTCTCGATCCGGCAATTCGGACACTTTAAAAATTAAGCATCATTATATATATAGATAGATTAGTTAGTTAAAAAGTTGAACTTATATTAATATTAAAACGTCTCGCGTTTATCAAATTTGGTGTTAAAGTTAAAATATAAAGTATTTGTAGCCTAGTTGGTTAAAGACTTGTACTTTTTTTGTTAAGTTACAAGTTCGAAACATATCTCTAGCATTTTTAATTTTATTTTTAACCGTTTTAAATTTAAAAACGGGTCAACCCATAATCCGACCCAAGTATCCAAATTAACCACAGCTCTCGACCCGGCAATCCGGACACTTTAAAAATTAAGCATCATTATATATATAGAGATTAGTTAGTTAAAAAGTTGAACTTATATTAATATTAAAACGTCCCGCGTTTATCAAATTTGGTGTTGAATTTAAAATATAAAGTATTTGTAGCCTAGTTGGTTAAAGAGTTGTACTTGTTTTGTTAGTTTGCAAGTTCGAAATATATCTCTAGCATTTTTAATTTTATTTTTAACCGTTTTAAATTTTAAAACGGGTCAACCCACAATCCGACCCAAGTATCCAAATTAACCACAACTCTCGACCCGGCAATTCGGACACTTTAAAAATTAAGCATCATTATATATATATAGATTAGTTAGTTAAAAAGTTGAACTTATATTAATATTAAAACGTCCCGCGTTTATCAAATTTGGTGTTTAATTTAAAATATAAAGTATTTGTAGCCTAGTTGGTTAAAAGTTGTACTTGTTTTGTTAGGTTGGAAGTTAAGGTTATGAATCCTCAAAGAATATGATCTCGCCCCAACGATGCAGTATAACAAGGGCGTGCTATGCTTATTTATTTTGACAGAAGCAAAAGGATTTAACTAAGATGATATAACATCTTACCAAATTTATATTATATTCAAGGAAAAAGGACACTAGGATTGCCTATTCTTCTCTATGCAAAATATTTTCGATAATCAAAGTAAGTGCAAGATCCATACATGTACTTTGTATTGGACAGGGAAGAATAATTTGCAGGAATTTCTCCACTTAATTTGTTGAAGCTAATATCTCTGCAAAAAACTTATGAATTTGTGTGCATCATTTCCAAATAGAATTAATTATACATACAACATTTAAAATCAATCAAGAAAAAAGTACAGATTATCATCAACTAACATTGAAAAATAGTAATTTTAGAGTAGAAGATATTTGTTTTAACAAAGAAACTATAAAATTGTTCGTATTTTCTGTTAGGATTTGTATCTCCCAAATCCTACCAGCTTGAAAACAATCTGTAAAAACACAAGAAAGAAGAACACAAGAACACACAGATTTATAGTGGTTCACTCAAATTGAGCTACATCCACTTCAGCCACCACCAGATTTACTATGAAGAAGAAGAAGGAATACAGAGTTTTTTGCCTCACACTTTATCTCTCTAGAATTCTGTCTCTCAATGTAAACCCTTAATAATCACATATTTATAGGGTAAACATTCAGGTAATAAACCTAAATAACTTTGGTCAGGCCCAAGCCCAAAACCAAAAAAAGAAAACCCAATAAACTCTAATTAACAATGTAGAGTTTATTATAAGTGTAGGCTCCATAACTCAACAATCTCCCACTTGGAGACTAACTTCATCATCTCTCGATCGGTAGTGGCTTTCCATTCGGTGTCTTAACGAAGAAGACCAACTGAAGTTGCACACAACTTCAGTTTCTCATTTGTCACAGCTTTCGTCAACATATCAGCTGGATTTTCACTCCCGGGAATCTTCTCAAGAGCTAATACTCCATCTTCTAAAGCTGACCGGATGAAATGATAACGAACCTGTATATGCTTTGTCCTGCCATGATAAACATGATTCTTTGCCAAATGAATGGCACTCTGACTGTCGCATCGCAACACACTTCCCTCGTAGTCTTGACCCAATTCTCGCAAAAAAGGTTGTAACCACATCATCTCCTTAGCAGCTTCTGTCACAGCAACATACTCTGCTTCACAACTAGAAAGAGCAACAATCTTCTGCAATTTTGATACCCAACTGATTGCAGTACCTCCCAAAGTATAAATGTACCCTGTTGTGCTCTTCCTACTATCAATATCACCACCATTTTCAGCATCAACATATCCTTCTAAACCCATATTAGACTTTCGAAAACACAAAGCGAGACATGTACTTCCTCTTAAGTATCGTAGTATCCACTTTACTGCTTCCTAATGTTGTCTACCCGGATTGCTCATGAATCTGCTAACAACTCCCACTGCATGTGCTATGTCTGGTCTTGTGCAAACCATCGCATACATAATACAACAAATGGCAGAGGCATACGGAACAGTGGCCATGTAATTTTTCTCCTCCTCTGTTGAAGGCGACTGATCTTTAGATAGTCTGAAGTGACTAGCTAAGAGGGTAGTAACTGGTTTTGCATCAAACAAGTTGAACCTTCTAAGAACTTTCTTCACATATTCTTCTTGTGAAAGCTTGAGAACTTCTTCATCCCTGAAAATTATCATCCCAAGGATTTGTTTAGCAGCACCCAAATCCTTCATTGCAAACTTTTCAGACAACTCTTTCTTAAGCTTGTTAATCTCATACAAGTTTGCTCCAGCAATCAACATGTCATCAACGTAGAGAAGAAGAATAATGTACGATTTATCAAACCTTTTGATATAGCAACAATGATCAGCTTCACACCTCAAAAAATTGTTACTTTTCATGAAGCTATCAAACTTCTTGTACCATTGCCTTGGAGCCTGTTTCAAACCATACAGACTCTTCTGAAGCTTGCACACAAGCTCATCTTTTCCTTTGATTTCAAATCCTTCTGGTTGTCGCATGTAAATCTCTTCATCTAAATCACCATGAAGAAAAGCAGTTTTGACATCCATTTGTTGAAGATGAAGGTCTTCTTTCACAACCAAACTCAAAATAGTTCTGATTGTCATCAATTTAACTACTGGAGAGAAGATCTCATTCTAGTCAATACCTTCTTTCTGTTGAAATCCTTTCACAACCAATCTTGCCTTGTACCTCATGGTTTTATCATGTTCTTCTTTAATCCTGAAGATCCATTTGTTGTGAAGTGCTTTCTTTCCATTTGGTAGCTCAGTGAGCTCCCAAGTCTGATTCAACATCAAAGAGTCCATCTCATCTTTCATAGCAGACTCCCACTTAATCGATTCATCAGATTGTATTGCTTCCTTATAACATTCAGGTTCACCTCTATCTGTCAACAAGATATAGTTCAGAGATGGAGACCACCTCTCAACTGGTTTTCGATTCCTTGATGATCTTCTCAACTGTATAACCGGTGTTTGCTGATTTACCTCTGGGGCCACGTTCTCAAAGATTTCATCTTAAACAACACATTGTTCTTCTTCGACAACCGGCATATATTCAGGTGAAAATTGTCTCAAATCGACTGTACCAGTCTCTTCCAACTTGGAATCACCATCTGATGTCTTCCCAACACAATCTTTGTAAAGAACCTGTTTATTGAAGATAACATTTCTGCTACGAATGATCTTCCGATTTTGATTATCTCGGAAACGATAACCAAACTCGATATCACCATAACCAATGAAAAAACATTTATTAGATTTTGGATCAAACTTGCTCCTATCACATTCATTAATATGAACATATGATAAACATCCAAACACTTTCAAATAAGTAAGGTTTACCTTTTTATTGCTCCAAGCTTCTTCAGGAATTCTGAATTCAAGAGGAACAGAGGGTCCCCTGTTTATCAAATAGGCAGCAGTATTTATAGCTTCTGCCCAGAATGTTTTAGGCAGCCCTGCATGCAATCTCATGCTTCTAGCACGCTCGTTCAATGTTCGATTCATTCTTTCAGCTACTCCATTCTCTTGAGGCGTTCGGGGAACAATCTTCACCATACTAATCCCATTCTCAGCACAATACCTTTTGAAATCTGAATTGATATATTCACCTCCGTTGTCGGATCTCAAGCACTTAACTTTCTGATTTGTTTCATTTTCAACCAAAGCCTTCCACTTCTTGAAAATAGCAAATACTTCAGACTTGTGTTTCATAAAGTAAACTCATACTTTTCTTGTTGAATAATCTATAAAAGTCACATAGTAGTATGATCCGCCAATAGAAGAAACAGGTGCAGGTCCCCACACATCAGTGTGTACCAACTCTAGTCTTTCTTTCTTGAGCTCCTTCCCAGTTTTTAAGAAACTCACCCGTTTTTGTTTTCCAAGAATGCAGTTTTCGCACAACTGATGTTCAACAGACTTCAGTTCTGGAATCTGTCCATTCTTCAAAAGAATTTTCATCCCTTTTTCGCTCATATGGCCCAACCTGCAATGCCATAGCTCACTGTTCTTCGAGTCATCAATTACAGCAACAACTGTTTCTCTGCAAGTTGAAGTCGTGTATAACGTTCCAGTTTTGTGACCTCGAGCAACAACAATTACTCCTTTAGTCACCTTCCATGCACCATTTCCACAACTGAAATTGTGACCTTTTTCATCAAGTTGTGTAACAAAAATTAGATTGCGCATTAAACCTAGAATGTGTCTCACCTTATTAATCTTCCAAACAGAACCATTTGCCATCTTCAATTTGATGTCCCCCATGCCAACAATATCCAGTGGCTCACCATCTGCGAGATAAACTTTCCCACAGTTTCCAGCCACATAATTCTCCATTAATTCTTTGTGGGCAGTGGTGTGGAAAGACGCTCCCGAGTCCAAAACCCATGAATCTATCGGGCTATCAACAGACAGAAGTAACGCATCAGTGACAGATTCTGTAACAACGTTGGCTGCATCATTTTTATCATCACCATTTTTCTTTGGTGCTTTGCAGTTCCTCTTTAAATGACCCTGTTTACCGCAATTCCAACACTCAAATGTCCACCCAGACTTGGACTGACTCCTCCTGCTCCTTGACATAGATCTGCTCTTACCTCGGTCGAAATTTCTATCATTACCTCTTCCCCTGTTTTCCACATTTAGAGCAGAACCTTTGAATATTTCACCAGAATCAATTTTATGAACCTCTTCAGCAAGAATACGATCTCTAACTTCAACAAATTTCAGTTTAGCATTTCCAACTTAATTACTAATTGATGCCCTCATAGGTTCCCAACTATTTGGTAGAGATGCTAACAAAATCAGGGCACTAACTTCATCCCCAAAATCAATCTCAACAGATAGCAATTGATTCACAATTGTATTGAATTCATTCAAATGAGTAGTGACAGAAGTACCATCAACCATTCTTAAGTAAAAGAGTCTTTTCATTAAGTGTACCTTGTTGTTAGCAGATGGTTTCTCATACATATCAGAAAGAGCTTTCATCAGACCCATGGTGGTCTTCTCCTTTGCTACATTGTGAGCAACTGTCTTGGCTAGCGTCAATCGGACAACTCCCAAAACCTGTCTATCAAGGAGTTTCCATCCATCTTCATCCATCTTCTCTGGTTTCTCACTCAAAGGAACATGAAGCTTCTTTCCATAGAGATAATCTTCAATCTGCATTCTCCAGAAGGCATAATCTGTTCCATCAAATCTTCTAATCCCATGTCCTATACTGTTCTCACTTGCCATTGTTTCCAATGCTCAGATCTAGCCTAGTTGCTCTGATACCAGTTGTTAGGATTTGTATCTCCCAAATTCTACCAGCTTGAAAACAATCTGTAAAAACACAAGAAAGAAGAACACAAGAACACACAGATTTATAGTGGTTCACTCAAATTGAGCTACATCCACTTCAGCCACCACCAGATTTACTATGAAGAAGAAGAAGGAATACAGAGTTTTTTGCCTCACACTTTATCTCTCTAGAATTCTGTCTCTCAATGTAAACCCTTAATAATCACATATTTATAGGGTAAACATTCAGGTAATAAACCTAAATAACTTTGGTCAGACCCAAAACCAAAAAAAGAAAACCCAATAAACTCTAATTAACAATGTAGAGTTTATTATAAGTGTAGGCTCCATAACTCAACATTTTCATGTTTGATGATAAAGAAGCTGTTAACTCAGCATAGTCAGTGCTGACTTGACCGTCAACAAAAATTGTCAGGAAAAAGCAGCGGTTTTTTTTAAAAGGTCAATTTTTATATTAAAAAGAATGCAAAGATGCGTTCATGGATAAAACAAGAAACAAATAAAAACAGGAAAAGGGATAACAAAAATGTTAGATTCTTAGTAAATTGAAATAGTCTCATCTCGTGCAAACCCCCTTTTCTTGATGGATGTGAAAGCGTGGAGGAGGAAGCCTTTGATCCTTTTTTTTCAAAACTATTCTCTTCGAAAGTTCTTTAGGGGGATGGGCTTCCAATCTGCGTTGATGGACAAAAAAAGTCTTTAGCGAGATTGCAATGGAAAAGAATGTGGTTAATTGTCTCCTAGTTCTTACTATACACGCAGCACCTTTTGGCTATTTGGAATCAGCTCCTTTTGAGTCTATGAAAGTAATTACCCTATCGTGGATGGCTTATGAAGCAAAGAAATAAATTTTGGATGGGATCTTAGTTTTCCAGGTATCCTTCCAAGGGTAACTCGATGCAATGCAATGCCCTGAAGGGTCGAAAACAAAATGTGGCTAGTTTAGAAGGCAGGGGAACCAACTAGGGGATAATTCGTCTTGAGCTTCCGAAGGCAACTTAACAAGCTAGAGCACCTCCTCAAGGCTAGCAAGTATGATTGCCTCGTCAGAAGATAAGCAAATTGAAAAAGTAACCTTCCAGCCAATAATATCACTTGTAGAAGTCTGTTGTCGTTCTTGCCTCTTTGTGTTAGAGACTTCGAAAAAGTCCTGAAATGTGCCAAAGAACTTGCCACTAGGGTGTCATGTGTCCATCTGAAAAAGGATCTTCTTATGATTTCCCACTGTAAAGGATATGACAGGGTGCAAGGTGGCCCATGCAAAATAAACTTATATATTTAAATTTACTTGGTTTACTTCGATGGATCTTTAACAAGACTATGCAATTGAAAGACATTGAGAAAAAGCAATAATTTTGTTTTAGAAAGAGCATAAAATCTTCCAATTGGAGTCTATTTGTTTCTTACATGTACTCTATATTGGAGAGATTTCCAAGCTCGGGAGGGATGAGCCCTGATAACTGGTTGAACTCCAAATCCCTATAATCATATCTCAAACCAACATTAACATTTAAAACCCAACCATGAATTTGATATGCATAGAGAAAATAGGGGTAATGCATATCTGATAACTTGTAAGTGTGCTAATGTTTCCCAATTCTTTTGGCTCCACTTATTCGATTTCCAAGTAGCAAACTGCGTTATAAATAACATTAATATAATTACCCCATTTTGAAGCATGAAACAGTAGAGATAAAGCTAGGAACATCTTTTGAAGTTGGTTGGTTCCCCACTCGAGGAATGGTTCCGTTAAGATAGTTGTGTTTTAGGTTACTACAAAATACTATATTTTGAGTTTGAGAATAAATTTTTGTGTTGGAAATAGTCCGCAAAATAGTCTACTCCTTGTAGGGCCGGCCCTGAGATTTTGGGGCCCTATGCAAATTTAAATTTTGGGGCCCCTAAAATAGTAAAAATTGTTTTTTTTTTTAAATTTTAATTAATAGAATAAAATATAAATAATTAATATATTATAATACGAGACTAAAAAGGAGATAAAAAAGTTATTTTTATAATATATCTTTAATATTAAAAGAGAAAAAAGAGGAAAAAATAATATTAATAATAAAATATTATTAAATATAAAAAATGGGGGCCCTATAAAAGTGGGAGCCCTATGCTTGTCACGGCCCACTTGTCTTCCTAACCCAAGAGGCTTAATCTTTCATGAAGGCCCAACACAAGGAACCTTCTAGAAGCCTTGTAAGAAAGAATGTCATGCTCTACATTAGTGGGTCATTTAATGTAGTGGTTGGTTGGTAAACTATTAAGGTGGTAGTTGGGTAGTAAGTCAATGTAGTAGTTGGATAGTACACAATTAATGGGGTAGTTGAATGTTATGTAATTAATGCAGTAGGTGGGGATAACCCTATAAATACCTTTGAGGTATTCCTTTGTAAAGTACCAAGTATTCAAGTGAGATAATATTAATATTCTTTGTAAGAGTTTACTCTCTCTAGAATTCTTGTGTCAATTCTATTAAACGTCGAGTGTTGCGTCGAGAAAGGCTGACTAGTTACTCGTTCTTGCGAAGATCATAACTAGTGCCGCACGGATCGTCAGTGGAAAGACTGAGCCCGTGACAATTGGTATCAGAGCTGAAATGACGAAGAGATCGGATGAAAGTTCAAAGGTCGTGGATGAAGTAGAGAATCTTCCCCACGGGACCGGAGAAGATGGTAGGATCTCCCGCAAAGTTCAAACGGGAGGATCCAAAGCTACCAAAGAAAGAGAGAGATCAAGGGATGCTATTGTTGACATTATCGCCAGGCTGGAGAAGGTAGAACTCACTATGGCGTACGGACAAGATAATGCCGGGGACCTAGAGGAATGCATTGCCGAGCTCGAGAAAGAGAGAGACGAGCTCCGAGAAGGAATGCAAGGTGCCTTGAACGAGGTATTGTCCAAATGTCAAGAGCAAACTCAGATCATGGAGCAGACCCTACTTGGCGAAATCAGTACCTTGACCGAGAAACTCGAGGTAATGTCATCTAAATTACAAGCCACTGAAGAGAATGTGGCGTTACTCAAGAAGGCGGTTGCGCAAGAGTGCGGACGTGCGCTTGTAGGAATCCCAAATCCGTCAAGGATAGATGTTCCAAGGCCTAAAGCGTATTTAGGCGAGAGGAATGCGAAGGAGATTGATAACTTCTTATGGGGTCTGAATCAGTACTTCAAAGCTCTCGGCCTGGTAGAAGAGGCGAGGAAGATAGATACTGCCACGACATACTTAGAAGACACCGCAATGTTGTGGTGGAGGCGAAGGAGTAACGACATAGAAAGAGGTACGTGTTCTATTAACACTTGGACCGAATTCAAGGAAGAACTCAAGAAGCAGTTTTATCCTGAAAATGCTATTCGAGAGGCAAGAGCCAAGTTGCGACGACTCTCACAAAGGGGGAGTATCAAGGAGTATGTCAAGGAGTTCATCGCTACTCTCATTGAGATCCCTAACTACTCAGACGACGAAACCTTGTTTGCTTTCACAGATGGTCTACAAATGTGGGCAAAGCTTGAGTTGGAACGGCGTGGTGTCCAAGATCTAAACACCGCGATCGCTGTTGCTGAATCTCTTGTCGAAATGAGAAGACAAGAGAAACCAAAGTCGACTTATGAGAGGAATGACGAGGGGGAAAATGGTGGAAACCATTTTTACAGCAATGAAGACCCAACTAAGAGGACGAAGCCCAATGGTAGAGGAGATCGGGACGAGAAACGTGGAGAGAGACCCCGGATAAAATGTTTCTTTTGTGAAGGGCCGCATAAAGCAAGAGAGTGCCCTATGAAGAACAAACTATCCGCTTTAATGGAGGAGCAAGAAGGCCTTCATGATGAAGCTCGATTGGGGTCGTTAAATCTCCTTAGTGCCGTTAAAGCAAAGTTTGAAGGGCCAAAGACCGCGAAGAAAGGACGATTATTCGTGGAAACAAAAGTAAAAAGCCATATGGTTAAAGATTTGTTGGATACGGGAGCCAACAACAACTTTCTAGAGGTAAAAGAGGCGGAAAGACTAGGGATTAGGTACACCAAAGAAAAGGGGTGGCTTAAAGCAGTCAACTCGGCACCAAGTGCAACTTATGGAGTTGCTCGTAATGTAAAAGTCAACTTGGGGGAGTGGACTGGCCTTCTGGATTTCTCCATTATTGACATGGACGACTACAAAATGGTTCTTGGAATAGAGTTCCTAGACAAGGTAAATGCATTTATACTCCCTTCTGCTAATACTATGTACATTCTAGAGCAAGGCAATACTTGCACAATACATTTAACACGAGAAGGCAAGAGAGAAACTAGGCACCTCTCTGCTATGCAACTCTCAAAAGGTGTAAAGGAGGACTATTCATCATCTTTTGTTACTTTGAAAGAAGATGATAAAACTGTGGTCCAAGAGAAGACACCTCCGGAAGTTACAACTGTCCTAGAGAAAGTTCAGGATGTAATGCCCGCCGAATTTCCAAAGAAACTCCACCATGAGAGAGAGGTGGACCATAGAGAAGAGTTAGTCAATGGTACTAAACTATCGGCGACAATCTTTTATCGCATTGAATCTCCCAAATTGGAGGGATTGAAGAGACAACCGGATGAGTTGCTCTTCAAGAAAGGGAAGTGCGAAATTGACAAGACCGCCAAGAGAATGAAGAAATGGGAGGACAAGAAGAGAAGACACTTGGAGTTCGGAGGAAACCGAGTGGTAGTAAAACTTCTCCTCCATCAAGAGAGACGATTTTCCAAAGTTCACAAGGGGTCTGTGAGGCGATACGAAGGCCCTTTCTTAAAGAAGAAACGGGTTAGAAAGCTAACATATCGCTCAAAACTTTTGTCGCATTTGGAGACATCATTTAGACCTACAAAGAGGATGCGACGAGGACGTCGCCGGAATGAGTGGGGGAGAATGTCACGGCCCACTTGTCTTCCTAACCCAAGAGGCTTAATTTTTCATGAAGGCCCAACACAAGGAACCTTCTAGAAGCCTTGTAAGAAAGAATGTCATGCTCTACATTAATGGGTCATTTAATGTAGTGGTTGGTTGGTAAACTATTAAGGTGGTAGTTGGGTAGTAAGTCATCAATGTAGTAGTTGGATAGTACACAATTAATGGGGTAGTTGAATGTTATGTAATTAATGCAGTAGGTGGGGATAACCCTATAAATACCTTTGAGGTATTCCTTTGTAAAGTACCAAGTATTCAAGTGAGATAATATTAATATTCTTTGTAAGAGTTTACTCTATCTAGAATTCTTATGTCAATTCTATTAAACGTCGAGTGTTGCGTCGAGAAAGGCTGACTAGTTACTCGTTTTGCGAAGATCATAACTAGTGCCGCACGGATCGTCAGTGGAAAGACTGAGCCCGTGACAAAGTGTATTGGTTGCCTTACTCCAGGGCCGGCCCTGGCTCCTTGACCATCAGCCAAATAAATGTCTATATATTAGATATCACCTATGTGAAATATCCTCGTAAATGTGGAATTCCCTCGTCAACTTTATCTATCCTCACTAATGTAATTTGACTCCACATATCACTATTTTGGTTCATACCATCCCATAGGAAAGGTTTGAAAAGCTTTTCGCCTCAATGACCTAAATATTATCACATTAGAATAAACTTTGTGACCTAAATATCAGTATTCTAAGTATTCTCAGTGTAGGCTGTTTAGAAGATTTCACTTAAGAATAAACTTTGTATTTATGGATGATATCATCACATTCACGTGCATTCACTCACGTGAATGAGAATTTTATTTTAAAAAAAAATGATTACTTCTCATAAACTTGTAAGTCGTTAAAAATAAAAATATATTATTTAACAACATATAATGTAGAAATCTATATGCAAGTAGGGATGGATCTAAGATTTAAAATTGGAGTGGACTTAAAATATTTTTGGGATATATTTAAAAAAGTAATAAAAATTCAGAATAAAATAAGTGGATAAAAATAATTTTTTTTTTTAATAATTAAATAAACAAATAGTAAATTATATTAAAAAAAATTAAAAATTAACTGTTATGGTCAAATTTAAAAGAAAATAAAAATATGAGGTGAGTTTTACATAGTTCCGTCTCGTCTGCAATGGAAATTACTTTCCCAATATATAAAATTATAAATTAAAAAAATGAAGTTCATATATCCATATATAAATTAAAATATCATTGAGATAACATAATACATTTTTAAAATTGAAGATTAAGCTAGCATAAAACTAAAATAATTAAAATAAAATAAAATACAATTAATTAGTCTAGTTTTTTTCTTCACGTCACTAATAAAACTAGCGAAAAGTCCATGTGTTTGGACGGAGTTAAGTTAACACATATATTAACTAAAAAAATATGTAAAAAAATAAAAATTAAAAAAATTACATTTTTTATTTTTTTGTCTTAATAAATCGCCGTGTTCGTCGAACAACCATTTCACTAAATGCTTGTAGTTGTCCACGCTGTTTTTAAGTTGTGCATAATTTGAATTTTTAGGAGTTTAACGATGTTCTTCTAAGAAGTGTTAACAATTATTGAAAATTTGGATGTAAACTCAATATTAAAATATGTTTTTTAGAATGAAGTTCATTTTAATTATTCAATTGCATAACTTACTCATTTTGTTATCTGAATGTAGACTCCTATTGATTTTCTAATTAAAAAAAAAAAAAAATCAAATGACTTTATGTTGTATTATTTTATCTACATTAATATCTTGAAATGTATTTTAGAATGAAAAAAATATATTTTAATAAATAATAAAAATTAAGAAACTGCAATTTTTTGTAAAACAATAATGTTTACAAATATTGAACATGTGACAACTAAAAATCATTTAAATCTAAATAGACAATTTTTCTTGAAAAAAAACTTCTAAATTCTATATGTTTTTCTTGAACTCTTTAAGATCTTTAAGAATACTATTTATAAAATATCTACTAGTATAATTATTAATGACATCTGTCAACTATAATTACAAAATTACTTGACTATACACGAATACAACAAATATAATAATAATAATAGAGGTAATTGAGACTTTTGATTGGGCGTTTAATTCAGGCATCACTAGTAGAAAAGGCATAATCAACCAAGACAATAACCGAGAGCTATTTAAAGTTTTCAAAAATAAATATATCACCGAGATGCTTCGAGAGCATTTATGGTCCTCGATAAAGACTATCACCGAAGGAATTTAAGATTTTTTCGAGAATTTTTATTATCCTTAATAATCATTTTTTTACTAATGCATATAACTTAGCGTGCTGAAACAGTAACCCAATATTTTTGCTCATAATCAATGCACCCATGGTAAGAAAGCAAAAACATCTCTAAAAAGAAGACAAAAGAATATTAAGAGCTATCAAAATTGAGGTTTAGTGTATAAACATATTAATTAAGTTTACATTTAATAATTAGTAAAAGGTGAATTATAAACATTAATTATCTAACAAATTTGAATTAATACTATGAACAAAATAATGTTTATTTTACTGAAAAATGAGTTTAACAAATAAGGCATGATCAATCTATATACAAATTAAACAAAAAATAATAATTAGGTAGTGAGTCATTTATTTGGAACAAATGCTAGTTTTTGTCTTTTCATTATGAACATAGCTAATATATAAGAATATAACATATCAATTAATTTAAATGAAAAATAAAATAATTAATGTAAATGAATAAATATGATTTTTTATAAGATTTTTGAATTATATTGATTTTTAGTAATTGTTGTTGGGCTATAATAATAACAGCAATACTAATTTTGTTATAATATTATTAATAAAATTAATTTACATTTTTTATTGATGAAAATTGATTAATTTTTGTGCTATTAAACTCAAACAAAACAAAATATTGAATTGTATTATATTTTTTCAAACACACACATATAATAAGATGTATCAATTATAAATTACTATTTATTATTTACTCTAACTAATATTAATTATTAATAAGTAATATATATCTATTTAAATGAAGAAATATAATTTCCTTAATTATTATTTTGATAGAATTTATAGCACAAATTCAATTAATTAATCAATAAAAATATGTGAATATTAATAATTAATATTTTAACAAAAATTTACCATTCTTGTTAGTATAATAGCTCAACAACAATTATTAAAAATAAATAAATCAAATAACTAGTATTTTTTGGCTATAAGAAAATTGAAAAAAAGTTTATGAATATTCTCTATTATTATAATGAATTTAAACTCTTGTAAATATTTTAAACTAAAAAAAACAAGTGTTTAAAAAAAGAGAGAAAATATTAGACTGCCATTTGTGATTTGAGAAAGAGTGAAGTTATTCTGCATTTTATAGGCTACACGATGCCTCGTGATACTCGTGGCTAGGCGGTACGATGTACGGATATTTTATTTATTTATTTATTTTTATTTATTTTTGTTCTATTCAACCTACTCTCTTATGATATTATTTTATTATTAGATGGATTTTCACTTTTTTTTTTATTTTATTTATTTATTTTAGAGTATTAATGGTCAATTATTGTTTGATTAAATTTTTTTCAAAATTGCTCATCAATAACGATTAAGGACAATTTTCAGTCGCTAGAGAAGAAATGAGTTATTGTATATAAAAATGATTTGGGAGACAAAATTTGGAAGAAAGAATTTTAGAACGTATTCATATATGATTATATTATATGATATTATGATTGGGGAGTGTATTCATACTAATTATATGATATTATGATATTTATTTTATAGATTCATTTGATATCATAATTTTATAGATTCATTTATACTGTTATTTGTTATTTGAGTGTATTTATAATTAATAAGTATTTTTTATCTCTTCAATTTGTGTTTTTATGTATATTCAAATAATATTTATAATAATTTTTTTTTTTAAATAATTAACATTAAGTTAGCATGTTGAAGACATATTTATACATATTTCAACATTTTAAAAATAATAATAATAATAATAATAGTTATATTAGTTGTCTGGTGGTTAAATTGATATATTTTTTTTAAATCACTATAGGTTCTATTTTGTCTTGTTATATATTATTATTTTCTTTACTTTTTTTAAATTCATCATAATTTTTATAATTAACTTCTTATTTGAATTAATAAAAACTATTTTTTAAAAAAAGTTCATACTCACTCATCATCACCTATTAATTATATAATTTAAATTATTAACTAAACTATCAAATTACTTTTTAAAAAAACACATTACACATTTTTAGCACTTATATATATATTTTTCTTAAAAAAACTAAAACAAAAAAATTATTTTGAAATCACTTATTTGATATTCAAATAACTCATATCAAACTAGGTCTAATTACCAAAAACACTAAAGTTTACAATGTCAATTATGTTTGAAACCTTCTTGCTCTACTTGGGAAATTTGACGAAATTAATAACCCAAATATGGGGTTATTTGACCTGGTGGCAAAATATAATTTTTATTGCGTTCGTGGTATTTTTTTTTACGAAATTACCCTTGTAGCGTTTCGCTAAGTGGGGACTTAGCGTTTCGCTAAGTGGATTAGGTTTAGTATAAATACTCTAATTTTTTCATTTATTTTCTCTCTCTTCTCTTGTTCTCTCTTTCACGGCGGCGACGACGGAGGCGGCGTGGCGGCGATTCTTATACAGATACAGATTTATGTTCTTATTTACATGATCTTTATTTCACCCTAACCTAAATCGATTTTTGTTTTTATTTACACGATCTCCATTTCTTTCAAACCCTAACCCTAAACCTATTTTGCATGCAGGTCAGGTGAAGGATTCTAAGGATTTGAAGGTCGAAGAAGATGTTCATTTCAAACCTAATTCGATTTATGTTCATGTTTCCATGATCTTCATTTCAAACTCTTTGATTTAACCTGTTCTTATTTGGTTCATATTGGTTCATATTGGTTCATATTTGGTATTTGGTTCATGTTGGTTCATATATGTCGATGATGATATTTGCAAATAATTTCGGATCATATGGGTTCTGTTTTAGAGAAGTTTCGCTAAGGACTTACCGTTTCGCTAAGTGCTTACCGTTTCACTAAGTTCTTAGCATTTCGCTAAGTGCTAATTGCCTCTTGATCCAACTGTTTATAAACTTATGATTTTTTTACTGGACAAGTTTAGCTCATTCATTTTTATTGACCACTCTTTCAGAGTAGAATAATATTGATTAATAGTTGAGGTTGTACGGTATCGAAGACTTGTATATTATAATCGGTAAGGATTATTAGTCTCTCATATATATAAAGTAATAGAAGAATTTATATCCTTAAGACATGAAATATGTAACCAACGATTTTTGTTTAAGGATGGGGTACAATGACATTTTGTGTACATAAATACTTTTGTAAGGAGTAAGGATGATTTTTGTGTTAATGAAGTTTAATGAAAATGTTATTGGTTAGCCTTACCTGTTATATTAGTTGTTAGAAAATAAACCGTTAAGTCATATAAAGTATATTAATTGGTTTAAATATAACAAGAAGGTGTTGTAGCGTAGTGGTAAACACCCATGCCTGTCACACATGTGACCAGGGATCAAATCTCATCGACAGCAAATAATATTTAAAGTTTTGCTATTTCAGGGAAGCTGAGCAAAATCCGAAATTTACCTATAGGCAAGATCGGTTCGACAATGTATACCGGCTCAGTCAACCGGAGTTCGGTCAACCGGTTCGGTCAAGAAGTTAGAAATCCGGACAGGTTCAAGTTCAGGACCGATTGAGTTGTAAACCGAAAGAACGGTCAAGAAATCTAACCGATTGAATATCAAACCGGCCAGAAGAAGCTATGAAAAACCTAAAGTCATCCGGAACCGGCTAAAGAAACCGAACCAGTCAAGCTACCAAACCGATCAAGGATATTCGGTACGCGACCGAACAGAGGAAGGATCGGCCAAAGCTCAAACAGCCGATCAATCCACAAGACCGGAAGAAGTCCGGTCACTTCACTATCAAAAGATATTCGGCCAAGTCAAGCGGCCAACCTAGGCCAAGTCAAGAGGCCGACCTGCACAAGAAGACACTTTGGGTATCTGTTGAGAATGATACCAAAGGAACAGACTGAATACTTCCATATCCATGCAAGTCTGAGGAAAGCCTGTAGGCTGCAGAAAACAGTACTACCGGATCCTTCTACTTCGGGATAAGCCAGAAAGGAAATCTTCAAAGTACAGACAACTGTCCAAGCAGACAGTGCCTACATTGAGTAAAAGACAAACCGGCAGGTTTGCTTTACAGACCAGCAGGACTGAAACAGGATGCCAGGTCTGAGATTGACCGTCAGGTCTGAGGAGAAGACCGGCAGGTCTGAGACACTGAATCACTGCATCTCTGATCAGCCAATCAGATTCAAGGCTTCGAAATATGACCGTTGGCATATTTCACCTATAAAAGGAGGCAGTTGCAGAAAAGTAAATGCGGGAAAAACATTGGGATAACAAGAGCTAAGCGCATTTATTACAAGTGATAACAGTGTGGTATTCTAAGAAAGCCTAAGTGCTAAATTCTGAGTGTGTGCTACAATTTCAGTGAGAATTGTAAGAGTGTTATCGAGCAGGAAATAAGTCTCGATCGGATTGTATCTGTATTCCTTAGTGAATATCCTTCTCGCGGTTTCGAGAGGAAGGGGTGACGTAGGAGTTTTATCTCCGAACATCCATAAAATCTGTTGTGTCATTTACTTTCTGTTGGCTTCTTTACCTAACCGACTAACTTAACCATATCGCTCCAAACCTAATCTCTACTTACCATACCGAATATCCAGATAACCGAAACCGACCCACCATTCTTCAAATCTCCATCATCCGAAACCGACTTCGCCTATCATACACGTGTACCGCTTCAACTTGAAAGCAAACCTCTTCCGCGCTTGAACCTAGTTCAAGGGTTTGTGACAGGTTGTGTAGTATTGAAACCCCGGTGTTAATCTCTAACAGGATTAACCACCACCCTACGAGTGAGAACCGCTAACCGGTCCAACCCCCGGTCCACCAGCGGCGACCTAGATCCTAACAATTGGTATCAGAGCAGTTAGTTTCAATACTCAAGCAAGCATGTATCAGGATAGGCCTCCAATGCTAGAAGGTGAAGACTTTGCCAACTGGAAGGCACGGATGTATCTACATCTAATCACCTTGGATGATGAAATGGAGTCCATTCTAACAGAAGGACCGATATTCATTGATAAAGATAGAAAAGAATGGACGGCTGAAGATAGGAGAAGGAACAATCTGGACAACCATGCAAGAAACCGGATCTCCAACAGCGTAGACAGAAACACATATTGCAAGATCAGAGATTGCAAAACCGCGAAGGAGACATGGAACATAGTTATCCAGATCTTCGAGGGAAATGAAAGAACCAAGGAAAACAAGTGGGAATGCAGAAAACCGAGGAGAGATGACCGGAAACCGGACAATCAAAATAACCGAAATAACTATCAACAAACCGGTGAAGGAAGTGAGGTACCGAAAGCACTAATAGCCGACGATGGTGGAAGTTTGTGGGCTCGCAGTGACAGCGATGATGAGCTCACGTGCCTCATGGCAAATGAGGAACAGAAAAATGGGAACCAGATTTTCTATTGTCTATGAATGTAGGTAAATCAAGACAAAGGCTTGGAAAAGACAACATTGCATTCGGACAGTCGGCTGCTGACAGACACATCACATGAAGGGAACAAGCATGAAGTGGCTAACATCCTCACAAAGCCACTTCTCGAGTCTAAGTTTTCTTCCCTTAGAAATATTTTAGAATTATTAGATTAAACCGGCCAAACAAACATAAGATTTTTAAACCGGCCTACTTCTTACTTCTTGCATGGTTTTGAATATTTATTCTAAATAATCAAAAAGGGAGAAATTGTTAGATAAAAGATAAAGACTCTTCCAAAACCTTTCTCAAAATTTTCTCCCAAAATTTTTCGAAAAATTCTCTAAGTCTTTTTCAAAAAACCGGACAAACAAAAACAACCGGCCTACGGTTGCAAACTTACATGATTTTGATAATTTTAAATAAAATAATCAAAAAGGGAGAAATTGTTAGAAAATAAACCGTTAAGTCATATAAAGTATATTAATTGGTTTAAATATAACAAGAAGGTGTTGTAGCGTAGTGGTAAACACCCATGCCTGTCACACATGTGACCAGGGATCAAATCTCATCGACAGCAAATAATATTTAAAGTTTTGCTATTTCAGGGAAGCTGAGCAAAATCCGAAATTTACCTATAGGCAAGATCGGTTCGACAATGTATACCGGCTCAGTCAACCGGAGTTCGGTCAACCGGTTCGGTCAAGAAGTTAGAAATCCGGACAGGTTCAAGTTCAGGACCGATTGAGTTGTAAACCGAAAGAACGGTCAAGAAATCTAACCGATTGAATATCAAACCGGCCAGAAGAAGCTATGAAAAACCTAAAGTCATCCGGAACCGGCTAAAGAAACCTAACCGGTCAAGCTACCAAACCGATCAAGAGTATTCGGTACGTGACCGCACAGAGAAAGGATCGGCCAAAGCTCAAAACCGGAATCATCAGGAACAAGGAACCGGACCGGATGAACAAGAGAACCGACTGAAGAAAACCTAACCGGTCAAGCTACCAAACCGATCAAGAGTATTCGGTACGTGACCGCACAGAGAAAGGATCGGCCAAAGCTCAAAACCGGAATCATCAGGAACAAGGAACCGGACCGGATGAACAAGAGAACCGACTGAAGAAAACCTAACCGGTCAAGCTACCAAACCGATCAAGAGTATTCGGTACGTGACCGCACAGAGAAAGGATCGGCCAAAGCCTAAAAGCCAGATCCATCAAATAGCCGATTATCTACAAGACAAGAATAACCGGAAGAAGTCCGGTTACTTCACTACCAAAAGACAATCGGCCAAGTCAAGAGGCCGACTAGTACAAGAAGACACTTTGGGTATCTGTTGAGAATGATACCAAAGGAACAGACTGAATACTTCCATATCCATGCAAGTCTGAGGAAAGCCTGTAGGCTGCAGAAGACAGTACTACCGGATCTTTCTACTTCGGGATAAGCCAGAAAGGAAATCTTCAAAGTACAGACAACTGTCCAAGCAGACAGTGCCTACATTGAGTAAAAGACAAACCCAGCAGGTTTGCTTTACAGACCGGCAGGTCTGAAACAGGATGCCAGGTCTGAGATTGACCGTCAGGTCTGAGGAGAAGACCGCAGGTCTGAGACACTGAATCACTGCATCTCTGATCAGCCAATCAGATTCAAGGCTTCGAAATATGACCGTTGGCATATTTCACCTATAAAAGGAGGCAGTTGCAGAAAAGTAAATGCGGGAAAAACATTGGGATAACAAGAGCTAAGCGCATTTATTACAAGTGATAACAGTGTGGTATTCTAAGAAAGCCTAAGTGCTAAATTCTGAGTGTGTGCTACAATTTCAGTGAGAATTGTAAGAGTGTTATCGAGCAGGAAATAAGTCTCGATCGGATTGTATCTGTATTCCTTAGTGAATATCCTTCTCGCGGTTTCGAGAGGAAGGGGTGACGTAGGAGTTTTATCTCCGAACATCCATAAAATCTGTTGTGTCATTTACTTTCTGTTGGCTTCTTTACCTAACCGACTAACTTAACCATATCGCTCCAAACCTAATCTCTACTTACCATACCGAATATCCAGATAACCGAAACCGACCCACCATTCTTCAAATCTCCATCATCCGAAACCGACTTCGCCTATCATACACGTGTACCGCTTCAACTTGAAAGCAAACCTCTTCCGCGCTTGAACCTAGTTCAAGGGTTTGTGACAGGTTGTGTAGTATTGAAACCCCGGTGTTAATCTCTAACAGGATTAACCACCACCCTACGAGTGAGAACCGCTAACCGGTCCAACCCCCGGTCCACCAGCGGCGACCTAGATCCTAACATTAGTCGTGCAGTAAAATAACATGGGCGGAAGTCGCGCCTCATGACTCGGTTCGGGGCGTGACAACTTTAGTGATATCAGAGTATATGTATATATCAATGAAAATGAAAATTGTTATGGTTTATCAAGGAGTTTAAGTTGAAAATTTTGGGAAAATGTTTATATGTAGTCACACATATTTATAAAGTCAATAGAATAACAATATGGTGGAATTTAAATGATGTAGGAATGGAGGATAAAAACTTAAACAATATGGCACAACGGGTAAAAAAAACCGCAGTACTAATAATTCTGAACCAAATGTGCGAGGACAACAAGAGACTAGAGAGACCTCTAGGCCGGTAATAGTTGATGATATTGTTAGAGTTATGACGGGGTTGACACAATAACATGCACCGACAAATAAGTTTATCGAATTTAAGAAGTTGTCTCCCCATACTTTGACGGTAACAATAGTCCACTAGAAGCTGAAAATGGATATATGAGTTGGAATTTTTTTATGAAGTACTAAACTATGGAGATATAGAAAAAGTAATGTTTGCAGCATTTCAGTTGCAAGGAAATGCACGCAACTGGTGGGAAATGGAAAAGCAAAACTACGGGCACGATATAAGTGCACTATCTTGGGAGGCATTTAAGGAAACATTTTACAAAACCTACTTTCCAAAGAGTTTGTGGCAAGAGAAAAAGATGTAGTTTATGAATCTATAACAAGAAAGTATGATTATAACTATTATATCAAGCTAAGTTTATGGAATTAGCCAAATTCGCGCAAGTATGGATCGGGAGCGAGATTACGAAGGAAAGAAAGTTTGAAATGGGTTTAAGTCCCTAGATTAGGCAAATTGTGGTCCCTTTTCATCAAACCTCTTTTATTTCTGTGGTGGAGAAAGCGCGATTGGTTGAACGAGAGTTGGGTATTACAAAGAGACTAGAAGAGACAAACTCAAGGAAAAGAAGTCATTAGAGTGCCTTAAGAGTTGAAGCTCATTTCGGAGTTGAAGGCCTTTTCCTACGAACAACACGACTCAAGTCTCTAGGAATATGTCAACACAAAATTCATCTTCATTTGGGCAATATTCACACTGTTCTGGAAATTATCGCACAAAAGATTGTCGCTGGTTGTTTGGAGCATGTGTTTTATGTGGGCAGCATGGTCACCTGAGGGCTAATTGTCCACGATTCAAAAAGTCCTTCACACAACCTAATGCACGTGAAGCTGGAGGTTCGACAAATTGAAGGCCCTTTCCAAATTAAAATTGTAGAATTGGACAACCCAAGAAGGCCAAGTTAGAGTGTTTTCTACGATGAATTATATGTAAGCTTGTGCATCTAATATTGTGGTCCCATGTACCATTTATGTTTCTTCCGCATATGGTTTAGTATTATTTGATTATGGTGCTACAGATTCTTTTGTTTCTCAAAACTTTGTTAAAAAACATAATTAGAAACTATCTATAATAAATACCCGTTACCAAGAATATATGATTTTTTCGATCAATTGAAAGGAGCCCAAGTTTTTAGCAAGATCGATCTTCGGTCGGGTTATCACCAGTTGAAAACTAAACCAAATGATATTGCAAAGATGACATTTTGGACAAGGTATGGACATTATGAATACGTGGTAATGCATTTTGGTTTGACTAATGCTCCATCTATTTTTATGAATCTCATGAATCGAGTATTCAAACTATTCCTGGATAAATTTGTTATAATATTTATTGACGACGTACTGGTGTATTCGAAATCTATGGAAGAGCATGAGGAGCATTTAAAAATTGTACTCCAAATATTGAGAGAAAATCAGTTATATGCTAAATTCTCGAAATGCGAATTCTAGTTGAATAGTATCGCATTTTTAGGGCACATTATATCTAAAGATGGGATATCTGTAGACCCTAAGAAGGTGGAAGAGATATCAAATTGGCGTAGACCATCTACTATTATAGAGATACGTAGTTTCCTTGGTTTCGTAGGTTATTACAAGAGATTTATTAAGGGATATTCTCAAATAGCAATGTCACTAACTCGTTTGACTCAAAAGCCGTGAAATTCGAATGGTCAGCAGAATGTGAAGAAAGTTTTCAGGAACTTAAAAAGCGGCTGACTACAGCTTCAATGCTGGCTATACCATCGGAAGATGGAGATTTCACTGTCTATTGTGATGTTTCACATAAGGGATTGGGTTGTGTTCTCATGCAAAATAAGCAAGTTATTTCTTATGCATCTTTGACAATTAAAACTGCACTTACAAAACTATTCTACCCATGATCTGGAGTTAGCAGCGATTGTATTTGTTTTGAAGATTTGGCGACACTACTTGTATGGTCCAAAAGTCGAGGTTTATATGGATCATAAAAGTTTAAAGTATATTTATACTCAAACTAAATTAAACATGCATCAAAGAAGGTGGCTAGACTTGATTCAAGATTATAACTTATCAATAAATTATCACCTCGGAAAAATTAACATTGTAGCTGATGCATTGAGTAGAAAATCATCAAAGGGGGAAGGGCCAAGTCTGATTTCAAATATTGTGATTTTTCCTACATTACTTGAAAAGATCAAAAACTCGCAACAAAATAATTCTCGAATTATCAAGATCAAGGAAAATATAAAATCTGAATTAGGGAAAGGATTTTTTTTTTTGGGAAAAAAGCTTAGTGCCATTTCATTAAAAAAACCCAAAAGAGGGAAAAAAAATACAAAAGTTTAAGATCAGATCTAGACAATTTCTAGATTTGACAATGAAACAATAATTGAATTACAGACAATAACAATAATCAATTAGCGCCTACAGCGTTTTTACTTTTATTCTACTTGTGACCTTCTCAAATGAAATATCCCATATATGGCAGAGATTTCTATTCTCTTCATTCCTTTCGATTCCTCTCCAGGATTGAATGAGTGCATTTCCATCTGAAGTTATATCTCTCCAAATATCTCCAGCGGTTCTACTTCTTCCACTGTGAGTTCTTGAATTTCTTTCTTTCCAGATATTGTAGATTACTGCTCCAAAGTAGCATTTCAACATACTTACATAGAAGGATCTTCCTTTTGCTTTATTCTTCATCCACTCTTGGATTTCTTCCCATATTCTTGGAAAGTTGATGATGTTCATGTTTGCAGCATACATCCTCCAGATTTGTATTACAAAAGAGCATTCCCCAAATAAATGGTTTATGCTTTCCTCAACTCCCGAACATAGGACACAGTTGATATCAGGAATGCTTATATATTTTCGAATTCTGTCTTTTGTTGTCAACCTTTTCCTGTATACCAGCCAGAGAATAAATTGGTGACGAAGAATAATCTTTGGAGACCATACAACATTATGCCAATCTACCTCCTGTCCTCTTGTTCTAATCATTTCCCATGCTTTTCCTGTAATAAACTTCTCATTGCTTTCTGTTTTCCAGCTTATTTCATCATTATTTTCATTGAGTTGCTTCTGCCTCATTAGGTTTAGGATTCTATCACCTTCTGGAATACGCCTCAAAAGTGAATCACATCTACCTTCATATACGTCTCTAAACGAGTACTTGATGTATTCTCTTCTAACTCTGTTTCTTTGCATTTCTTCTTTGAATATAATGGGAATATTATCCAGCCAAGGATCATGCCAGAATAGTACCCCTCTTCATTTCCAATTGTGGTTTTCACCATTTGAAAGGCATCTTTTCTTGTTTTTAGGATTTTCTTCAATGACCATGCCATTCTTTCGTTGATGCTTAGTGTCCATATACTCTGCTCTTCTTTCATAAATCTTGTATGCACCCATTTGACCCATAGGGAGTCCGCTTTTTGCTCCAACTCCCATAAGCTCTTGATGGTGAGGGCTTTGTTCCATTCAACACAACTTTTAGGGAAAGGATTTCAGCTAGACAAAAATGGAGTTTTGCGTTTCCAAAATCAGTTATGTATTCCTAATGATGATATTTTAAAGAAAAAATATTAGAGGAAGCACATTACTCCAGATATATTGTTCATCCTAGAGGCACAAAGATGTATCGGAATTTGAACATCAATAACCAGCATGCTTGTTGCACCGTTACTTCTTCCTCTGTGGAAGTGAGAAGGCATGTCCATGGGTTTTGTATGAGGATTGTCGAAAACAAAAAGGAATAATGCAGTTGTATGGGTAATCGTTGATAGATTGATCAAATCCACTCACTTTTTAGCGATTCCAATAGGATTTTCATTGGACAACTTGACACGATTGTATATTAAGGAGATAATGAGATTGCATGGGATACCAAAACTATTATCTCTGATAGATATATTAGGTTTGTGTCAGATTTCTGGAGAAGTTTGCATCAATGTTAGTAGGAGTGAGCAAACGGGTAAACCCAACCCGAATTACCCAACCCATATTCAACCCAAATTAAATTTACCCAACCCATATTATTTACTAATATGGGTTAAGTAACCCAAATTATTTTTTATTTTTCATTTAACATGTATTTGACTCATTTACACATTTTTATCTATTTAACATGTTTTTGACATGTTTAACACGTTTAACATATTTTTCACGTTTAACATATTTTAAACTGAAACAGAAAATGTGGAGATAAAGAAGTTTTTTTTATAATCGGGATAGGATTATGTACTACTTATTTGATAATGGTTATTTAGGCCTCGAGTGTTTAAACTAGTAATGAGTCAACACGTGACAGTTAAGTCCGTTTTATGGTTAATGAGTCAACACAGGACTCCCAAATCCTGGTTGATGGTTAATGAGTCAATGCAGGACTCCCAAATCATGGTTGATGGTTAATGAGTCAATGCAAGACTCCCAAATCCTGATTGATGGTTAATAAGTCAATGCAGGATCTCAAATCCTAGTTGATGGTTAATGAGTTATCACAATAATGTAGTCTTGATCACTAATCCCGAGCTATATACGAAAAGCATATTAGTTATTTAAATTAGAAATTATATTTTAAATAGAAGTTAATTTTTTATACATAGTTAATTGCCTCTTGATCTAGGTATTTAGAAACTTATGATTTTCTTACCAGGCTAGTTTAGCTCATCAATTTTTATGGACCACTCTTTAAGATCAGAATGTTATTGATCAATAGTTGAGGTTGTGCGGTACCGAAGAGTTGGATATTAGAATCGGTAAGGATTATTAGTCTCTCATATATATAGAGTAATAGAAGAATTTGTATCCTTAAGACATGAAATATGTAACTATCGATTTTTGTTTAAGGATGGGGTAAAATGACATTTTGTGTATGACATTTTTAAGGAGTAATGATGATTTTTGTGTTAATGAAGATTAATGAAAATGTAGTGACATAAAGGAAGAAAGCAAGTGTAAGTTATTTCTTATTATTTGCATATTACATATCAATATACATGTCTCATTTTGTTAATATAATATATATGAATATTAATGTTCTTAACACAAGTTAAATAACTAAAGTTTAAACAAACATATTAACCAAATAATCATAAAAATTTATAAAATTTGAATTTAAACTCCTTTTAAGTGTTACTAAAGGGTGAATTCTATGATGGGGTGTTTTAGGTGGGATTATATTCAAGAAGGGAAGAAGATATGTCTAGATATGGAAAGTTTGGTTCATTTGAGAAAGTCATTTCTACTTGGTCAAAATGGGCAAAGTAGTCTTTAAAATCGATATTTCAAAAACATTCGAACTCGTAGTATATGATACTAACTTTATACATATAAATTAAAAATTCTATATCAGGTTTTATTATTTTTAGGCAAAAGGGAATATAATGCCTTTGTTCAGACCTCACTATCAATAAGGTTAGCATCATAAACTAGCTAATTAATTATAATTAATTATTATAGGTAACCAATGTTATTATTATTTGTAATCCTCTCTTCTAATCTGCGACAATAAGAGATGGATATCCCAGACCTCTATGGAGGACCTGTGTTCGAACAGGTCATGTGACAAATTTTGAGCATGGTTAAATGGTTAAGTGTGTTCGCGGACTATGTGTTTAACCCGTGGGGATACATCACAATTCAAAAGAGAAACGAAACCCAACGTTCATAATTTTTTTTTTATTATTTATAAGTAGTATATTTATATAGATGATAGTCTATTAATAATAACCACCAAAATAATATAAAATACTCTCACAAATATGATGAAATTAACCATTTGAACAATAATAAATATATAAATAATTTTTTTATCAACAAACATAAAAACTAACATTAATGGCCTTAAAAATCTTCAAAGAGTAATTGAATTCAAATATCAAATATTATTATTACTAGAATTTAGCCCGTGCATTTACACGATTAATAATATAAAAAACCGTGAAAAAAAATTACGGATAACATTTTTAATTTTTATTTTTAATCGTTTTAAGTTTATGGGTGGGTCAACCCACAATCCGACCCAAGTATCCATTTACTCAACATCATTATATATATATATATATATATATATATATATATATATATATATATATTAGTTATTTAAAAAATTGAATTTATATTAATGTTAAAATGTCCCGCGTTTATCAAATTTGGTGTTGAATTTAAAATATAATGTCTTAGTAGCCTAGTTGGTAAAAGGTTGTACTTGTTTTTGTTAGGTTGCAAGTTCGAAACATACCTCTAGCATTTTTTATTTTATTCCGTTTTAAATTTAAGGCGGGTCAACCCACAATCCGACCCAAGTATCCAAATTAACCACAACTCTCGACCCGGCAATCCGGACACTTTAAAAATTAAACATCATTATATATATAGATTAGTTAGTTAAAAAGTTGAACTTATATTAATATTAAAACGTCCCGCGTTTATCAAATTTGGTGTTGAATTTAAAATATAAAGTCTTTGTAGCCTAGTTGATTAAAGAGTTGTACTTGTTTTGTTAGGTTGCAAGTTCGAAACATATTTCTAGCGTTTTTAATTTTATTTTTAACCGTTTTAAATTTAAAGGCGGGTAAACCCACAATCCGACCCAAGTATCCAAATTAACCACAGCTCTCGACCCGGCAATCCGGACACTTTAAAAATTAAGCATCATTATATATATATAGATTTGAACAAAATGTTTTAACTATTCTAAATAATTTAATAAATCTCTACATTTTTTTTATAATTTGATTCTTTTATGAAGGTTTTTGTTGGACAGTTTCTGACAATCTTAGAAATGAGTGAAAATGCATAGTTTAAGAAGGAATTAGGTTAAATGTTAGGAGGAGTTAGAGCAAGGTAAAATTAGGGTATTTTGGTTAAAAACAAAATGAACAAAAAAATTTAAAAATCATAAAAGAAAATATTAAAAAACATATATGGGATAGAAGAATAGAAGGAATGAATAAAAGAATATATTTATTATATATAAAGTGTGACAATGAAAAATATAAAGGAATTGAAATCCTCTTTATTTAAAAGAGTTTTCAAAAATATATTAATGTCATTGTTGGGGATTAAGAACTGTCATATTTTGATTAGTTAAAGTTGGAAAAGTGGATTTTGATATTAGTTTTTGGATCATCATAATGGCAAATATTATTTCACATTAATTTATTTCTCCATCATAAATAATTAATAATAAGTTTTAAACTTTTGCACAATTTGAATTTTTAGGAGTTAATATTTATAAAAACAAATTTTAGGAGTTTAATTATGTTCTATGAAAAAAAATATAAACAAGCCTAAGAACAATTCTTGAGAAATTTGGAAGTAATTTTAATATATAAAAAAAAACTAGATTGAAGTTCATTTTAATTATTCAAGTTGAATTTTAATTATTTAAGTTGCATAAATTATTTATTAATATCTTGGTATGTATTTTAAGAATGAAAAACATTCTAATAAATAATAAAAATTTAGAAACAATTCATGTTTACAAAATTCTACAAATCTAAATTATTTGTCCACTATAATATAACATATGATAATGTTCAACCAATTCATTTAATTAAACAAATTAATTACATGTAAAGGAAAATTGATCAATAAAAAGAAGACAAATAAACTTATATTTCACAAATTATAATATATGAGCTCCAATTAACTTCACCATGCAGATTAAAGCTTCCATCCGGCCCAAGACTGAAAAAATAACAACAAACCAACCAACAATTTAAGTTAAAAACTGCAAACCTTAATTAATAGAGAAGTTGAACAATAAACTGATAATAATATCTGAAAACATAATAATAACAAAAACAAACCCAAAAAGGTATATCTCGTGAACATGATTTTAACCCCAAAAAAACTTAAAATTTAATATCATTTCTCATATATATATATATATATATATGAAAAGATTTTGTTTTAAAAATGTTACTATGAATGATAATAAACATCACTAATCGTGAATCACAAAAAAATGTATTAATAATAATAGAACATCAATATATTTGTGGTCAGAATCACCACCAATTACAAGGAATGAAAAAAGAACTGCAAAAAGAACTATTAAAATTGAAGCTTTTAGTATATAACTAACATATTTATTGCATGTGTTGAATTCTAAACAATTATCTAGATTGAATTAAGACTATGAACAAAAAACATTATGTTTATTTTATTGAAAAATGAGTTTAATAAATAAGATATATCATCAATATACAAATTAAACAAAATATATAATGTTTTATTTGGAAGAAATACTAGTTTTGGTCCTCTGATTATGAACATATCAATCAATTTGAATGAATAAATATAATTATATTATATATTTTTATAGGATTTTTTAATTATATTTATTTTAGCAACTGTTGTTGGGCGATAGTAATACAATAACAATAAACTTTTGTTATAATATTATTAATAAATCAATTTAATTTTTTTGTTGATAAAAAATTATTAATTTTTGTGTTATTAAACTCAAACAAAACAAAATATTAAATATGTATTATATATTTCAAATAATATATATTCACATACATAATTATTATTTTGATAGAATTTATAACACAAAATTAATTAATCAATCAACAAAAATATATAAATGTTAATGATTAATATTAAAACAAAAAATTACTATTATTTTATTACAATTACCCAACATCAATTGTTAAAATTAAATAAATTAAAATAAGTTATAAAATTAAATTTTTTTAAAAAAAGAAGAAGAGAATAATAGACTTCCTTCAATCTTTCTTTTTCTAAATGAGAAATTATTAAGCGAAGTAGTATAAAAAGAAAATAACATGTAAAAAAGACTTCTAGAGAGAAAATATATTATGTCTGGTGGAGTGTTATGAGAAAGAGATAATTTATTCTGCATTTTATAGGCGACTTTGGGTTATCAAAATCACGTGGGCCACATGAGGCCTCGTGAAACTCGCGGCTTGATTGTACACATAATTTTAAATTATTTAAAAAATATTATTTTCTTGTAATTTTGTATTAATATAACGATTAAAATTAATAATATTTTGGTCAATAAAGTATTATTTGAGTTTAGATCTAATAATAATAATGATTAATATATTTTTTTTTTTAAAACCCAACTCAACAATTTCTAAAGTTTGTTTGATAGAATAATTTTTTTTGAGTTTTTTCTAGATATTTTTATAAATATTAGTTTGATTTAAGAAAAAAAAGACTAAATAACTTGATATTTAACCGAATAACATGACATATGCTCAAGTCAACTTATTTCCACTTTTCAATTTAGACCTACAAGTTTATTTATAAGAAAAAATAATTTTTTTGAATTTTGATAAAAATTAATTAATAAGATTAAACTAAATTTTTAATATAAAAATATTATTTGTCCTATATAACACATTTATTCTTTCAAATTTAAACAACTTCACTATTAATTTAATCTTTATAATTTTTAAAATAACCCTCTCAACCCACCCCCTTACATATAATAATATTTCAAACAGTTCATTCAAATTTACACTCATATATACCATTGTAAACACATATAATTTATTAGATTTGCACTCAAATATACCACTATAACCCCCGGAAAATCCCATCATAGCTTAGCACATGTTTGGAGGACATGTAGCAATACAGGGTCTAGGTGGCTCAAGGTTTGATGGTTTTAACCTTAGTTTGCGTGTCAAACATCTTTTTAAAATAAAATATTATTTTTAAAGATTTTGATAGTACCTAACAACTTTTTAAAATTAATTGTTGTAACACACAGGAAGCTCCCTCCGTAACATAGCACGTGTCGGATGACACCTGACAATAAGAGGAATCATAGGGTGACTCGAGGTTCGATGTGTTTTAACTTTAGTTTGCGTGTCATACATCTTTTTAAAACGAAACAATATTTTAAAAGATTTTGATAGTACTTGACTGTTTTAAAAAATAATTATATAAAAATAATTAAATTTATTCTAATTTTAATAATATGGGGATCAAATGATAATTTGATTAAAACCTAGTTTAAATTAATCAAACATAATTTATTTAATAAAAAATTATTTATTTGAAAATAATGTCGCTAAATGATTTTAGGAAAAATCAGAAAAATGTACGTGTATAAACGTACTTTATACTAGAGTTTCTATAAAAAGTTTCTTTTTTGGTTACGCTCGGAAAAGGGCTTTCATGCTATGTCTTCTGCGCCTGTCAAAGTTGGTTTTATTTTTTTAAAAGTCTATTTATCAAAAGATTGATTTATAACATTTATTTTAATTAGTAGTTTGGGATCATAAACAAAGGTAAGTTTAGATTACATAAATTATTGTACAAGAAAATGCGTATCTACGATTGTATTGATATAAGATTGAGTTAAAACCTTGAAAAATATCAAAAAAGTATTAGAATTTAAAATAAATTCCAAACGGGGCTTTAGCCAAAATATTTGTTTAGGAAATATCCCGAAAATATTTAAAATTCATTTTCTAACCTTTCGGATTATTTAAAAATGGATTGGGATTCCAAAATTACGAAAATAATTTTGGATTTTGAAAAGTGGAACCAAACAGGACTTAGGACCAGTGTCGTAGGGCTTGAGTCCATTTTTACCAATCTGGGCTCGTACGTGCTCAGTTTAGTCCTGAACTTGGATTGTTCGTTATAGGTCTTGGAGTCTCGGTCCTAACTCAAGATTCCTCGGTCGTGGACTTGAGAGTCTCGGTCCCAAGTCTGACCTCTCGATCCTAGGTTAGAATCCTAGGTCGGATTCCTCGGTCATTGCTCAAGAACATCGGTCATAGGTCACGATCCTAACCAAGAACTCTTGTCCTTGGTCTCGGTTCTATGTCTATTTTCTTGGTCCTTGGTTTTGGTTAGGACCAATAATTCTCGGTCATATTTCTCTGTCTCGGTCCTACAAGACTAGGTTGTTAGGGACCGAGTGTTCTTTATTTGGTATAAAGAATTACAAGTTTGTATCTTTTGATATAGATCATAAATCATGATCTTTAAGTTGCAAACAACTCATATGAATATAAGGATCATAATCTCTAACCTTAAACACGATCAATCGAACTCTATAACAATTAATTTTTCAAATTGGTTTTTAGGCAAAATTTGAGAACTTTTAATTTAGGCCATATCATGGCCTAGTTCTTGTTCCAACATCTTTGAAATGATGTTTATATTATACACAACCAAAATAAGAACATCAATCAAGCTATGTAACAGAATTCAAAACTGAAATTCAAACCTTTTTTTTAAATTTCAATTTGAACAAACATGATCAAGATGTTGATTTTATAATATGAAAATCATCCTAACATGTTTACAAACATGTTAGGAAACTATTTGAATAAAAATTCAATCTTAAAGCTCAAGAACACAAAATTCAAATTTTCTAGTTTTCAAATCAAATTTGGATTTTTTCAATTAAGGTTGAATCGATAAAGTCTCTTTCGACAGAAAGCTTAGACATCATCCAGGGAATGATTTAAAACAAAGAAAATAAAAAATTTGAACACTAAATATGATCAATCCGATCAAACTTGGAAAAATGCAATTTTAAATCACAAATTGAATTATAGTGGATCTGGAAGCTTACAAATGATTGGAGAACACTCCAATGATGTGTAGGAATCTTTCCCAAACCCTAGATCAAAGCTTAGATCGTCGGAGAAGTTTTTACAAAAACCAGTCGCTGTAATTCATTAGAATTCTTCGAATTATGATATATTTTGTGATGATTGTTTGATGGATTGGAAGCTTAACACCTAGAGACTATTTATACCCGAGCTAGGTCGGTTCCATGACCGAATTCGTATTGCTTATAAAATAATATCCCTTGAATTCTGTTTTGTCTTCGGCAGCCTAGCTAGAGAATAGATTTTGAATTCAAAGTTTAGAGAAAATGATGGTGAGGAGGATACGTGCACATGGGTGAGAATGGAGGGATAAGATTGAGAAAAGGAGGAGATATACCTTTTAGAAGATTGTCGGCATCGAGCGCGGTCTCCGACGTTTGCGAAGAAGAAGAACAAAACAAGGTCATTTTGTTTAAGCAAAACGCGCCGCTGCATTCCGTTGGCACTATAGCGTTTAGGATAACGGGGTTTGCATCCCCGTTAGTTGTTCTGGTGTCAACCGGGCGTGCGCGTGCTTCCTCTACAGTGGGATGCGTGGATTCTTCTTGGGCGCCGAATGAAAATTCAGCGCTGATCCAATGGCTAAGAATCTTGCTGTAATGAAATTTTTTATTTTCGGTCACAATGGATCATTAGTTTTTATAATTAATAAAAGGGTTATTTGAAATCGAATTTCTAACCATTTCTTGCGTTTTTCTTCACCAAATTAATACACAAAATATTTTTGACAACATAATAAAAAAAATTCATTTATTTATCTTTGGGTATTTATTTAATTGTTTTAAGCCATAAATTGTATTTATGTTTATAATCATAATAAACAATTTCAAACCCCATTTTGAGTTTAATTTGGGTAAAATAAATATATATTTTAACTTCAAATTATTTTTGGATTTTTATTTATTTTATTTATTAAGGTTTAATTATCATAATAATTAACCCTCATTTGATTTTTAATATTTTTTTTGGATTATTTTGAATTTAAAAATTCAAAATATTATTATAAATTGGGGTTCAAATTTTCATGCTTAAAATAATGTAAAAATAATTAATTTTATTCAAATTTTAATAATCTGGGGATTTGTCATAATCAAATAACGATTTGATTTGAAATTCATTTTTAAATTAATTAAACAAATTTAATTTAAGAAATATTATTTATTTGAAGACAGAGTCACCAATTGATTTTAGAAAAATCAATAAAAAGGTGTACGTATATAAACGTATTTTATACTAGAGTTTTATAAAGTTGGTTTTTGAAATTTGGGTTTATAATGTTTAAGTTTTAATCAATTATTCTTCTGGTCCTAGTCATGCTTCTTGGTTTAACTTTATTTAAAGTATTGAAACATCAATATTTAAGTCCTGGTACTTGTTACGGATGATAACTAAGGTGAAAATACCTTAAGAATATCAGTTATTAAAGGCATTAGGGTTTAGAAATAAACACCAAACAAGACCTTGTTAAAATAATTTGTGGAAATATCCAAAAAAATTTAAAATGTATTTTCTAAATTTTCGAGATTTTTAGAAAATGTTGGAGTCCCAAAATTACAAAAATAATTTTAGATTTTAAAAAGTGGAACTAAACAGGCCTTAGGAGCGGAGTCCTAAGGCTTGGGGTCTGATTTCATCAATTGGGGTCCGTAAACCCTCGGTCGCTCGGGAGCTCTCGGTCGAGGTGTTAAAGAACTTTTGGTCCTTAACTAATCTTATAGGTCTATGTGCAAAAACCTATCGGTCTTAAACTAACTTGGGGTTAGGTTTCTCAATCATTGGTCTCGGGAGTCTTAGTCCCAGTTCTGGGATTCCCTGTCCCAAGTTTGGACCTCTTGGTCCTAGGTCCGAATTCAATCGGTCCTAGGCCGAATCTTTCGGCCATATGTGAGAATTATCGGTCGTATTTCTCGGTCCTAGCTCAAGAACAATGGTCCTAGGTCTTGGTCCTATCACATGAACACTAGTCCTAGGTCTTAGTCTTAGATTATTTTTATCGGTGTTTGGTCATGGTCTAGACCGAGGATACTCAGTCGTCGGATCTTTTGGTCCTAGACTCATAAGCCTCGATCCTTAAGAACATATGAATTTGATTTTTTAAATTCATTTTTTAGTTCTAATTCTTTGATCTAAGAGCTTGGGTAGCTTCACAAAGCTCCCAAGAACATGTTAATCATCATCTCACTTGAATGATGATCAATTTGTTTAAAATAGTTTATGATTAAAATTTAGATTTTTAATTTAAAAGTTGTTTTGAAGTGAAATGAGCTATCCAATAGCTTCCTTATAACACATATATACTTGATTGGTACAAAACAAAAAAATACTGGCGGTTCGTTTTGAATAATTCAATAAATCAATTTTTTTCATTTTAGTTTAAAATTTTTGATTTTGATCAAAATAATCGAGATGGATCAAACATGATCCAAATAGTTGCCCAACATCATTACAATAATGTTGGAAAGATTTCAGGGCTATGATTCGATCGAAATAACCCAAGAACATCAAACCCGTTTTTTTTTATTTTTGAAATTCAATTTTGGGTTTTTGTTATTTAGAACGATTAATTGGTTCATCATATCACATACAAACTTTTGATCTTTCTTGAGCAGCATAAATAGCGGATCGCATTTCATAGTAAGCTTGCTAATGAATTGGCTAAATGAATGAGATTTTACACAAAAATTTGCGGCCTCTCTTTCGTTTCGAGGGATCAACATAGTCGTCATTGCTTCAATCTTTGAGGGATCGACTTTGATGCCCCTTTGTGTGTTTAAGAAGCCTAGCATTTTACCAACTATGACTCCAAATGTGCATTTCATCTGGTGCGTCGTAGCTGATATTTTCTGATTCATTGGAGGAATTTTGCGAGGTTTAGAACATGTCCTTTTCGATCCTTTAATTTAACAATCATGTCGTCGACATATACTTCCACTTCTTTGTGGATCATAATGGATGCCCTTTGATAAGTGGCTTCCACATTCTTAAGACCGTAAGGCATAACCATAATTTTGTTATAAACGTGGTCTTTTCCCTATCTTGATGGGCGGCCAGGATTTGGTTATATCCTAAGAATCCGTCCATAAATGATAACAATTCATGATTGGCGATATGATCGACCAGTATGTCATTATGTGGTAATGGAAAATAATCTTTAGGGCTAGCCTTGTTCAGATCCCGATAATTTACACACACACGTAATCTTCTATCTTTCTTTAGGATGGAGACTACGTTGGAAATCCAGGTAAGATATTCCACTACCTCGAGAAATATAACTTCGAGTTGCTTTCAGACTTCTTCCTCTTTCATACGTCTAAGCTTTTGCTTCGCAGGCTTAAAATCAGGATATAGAGGAATATGATTTCGTGTGATCTTTAGATCGATGACTTACATGTCTTTGTATGACTAGGAGAAAATATCTTTGTTATCTTTCAGCAGCTCAACAATTTTTAAATTCTCTTGGGTGTTTAAACTTTGGCCGATTAGGACAATCTAAGGATCGTTAGTTGTGTTTAAGTTGATTTCGATTGTCTTTTCTACGGTAGAGACAATCTCATCCCTAGTTTCTAAGAAGTGTTTGGTTTTGAAATTTAAGTTTGAGTAAAAGGAAATATTATTTTTACTTACAAATTCGAAATCTACTTCTTGTATTACATTGAGGGATTTATTACATGTAAGCGAAAATGATCCATAAGATCATTAGTCATGGGTTTCTTACAATGTATAATATTTAACATCTCTCTACACATGAGAGGAGAAAGACTTCTACTTTTATCGATCACAGTATCGATGGATGAAAGGGAGTTAGTTTCTTGAGAACTGAGAGAGCTATATACTTGAGCAGGAGCATCTTTCCTAAAACTCCGAGCCACATTTTGGAGGCATTGTGCCAATTGTTCATTCTTTCCCTAATCATACAAACATAAGGGTTAGGATTATAACGACAAACTAAAAAGATTTCGAGACTTGGAAAACGTCTTTGTAAATCTAGGTTGGTAAAGGGTTTGGGGAAGTCAAAGCATAGGGTGCTTTGTCCCTCACGGATGAACCGTTCATTCACGGTTGGTGGAACAACTATATGTTGTTTGGATATCCTTTCATGCGAATTTCTTCGAATCCTGTAGGGATGTATTCTAGACCGTGGTGATCCATGTTAAAAAATCGTTGCGGAAATGAGGTCATGTCTTTGCATTTAGGCCTAAGTCCATGCTAGGGAAATATCTCATTTAGAGCATCATTCTGATTGAGAAGAGGCTAAACATACTAAAGTCGGGTTGTTTGGATGAGTCTTTATCATCTGAGAGGATTGGACATATCTCAAACCCGCTTAGTTTCAACCTTAAGGATGTCAATGTGGGTAGATCCTATGACTGTTGTGGTGTAATTTGCATTGTTGACTATATGACTTGGTCGTTGATGATGAACCTGAGCTTTTGGTGTAGGGTAGAGGCTAAAGCCTTGGCTTGATAAAGTCATGGTCTTCCTAAGATTTTTTGCTCTTCCCACTTTTTAGTTTCCTAATATGTGTTTAAGAAGTCCCTAATCTATTCTATCAGTACTACTAGCGAGCTAACAAGTTATAAGAAGGTTTCATGTTGATGAAACAAAAGTCAACATAGAAAGGGATGTCAGCCACTTAGACGGTGCAATTTAAACAACCCATTATCTTATGGTGAGAGTTGTCGAAACCTCTGACACATAGGTTAGATGGCATGATCTCATCTCAAGATACACCTATCTTCTAAAGAGTCCTCGAAAGACATATGTTGAGAGCAAATCCATTATCTATCAAGACCATTGGAACAATCTTTTCCTCTATTTGCACAAATATGTATAGGGCTTTGTCATGATTAGTTTCGACTGATGAAAGATTCTTGTCTTTAAAGCCAATCATGTTGTGTTGTAAGCTAGAGGATACGATCATACTAACTCTTTATGGGTAGTGTTGGTAGAGACGTAAGTCTTGCTTTACTCATTGAGGACTGGTTTCCTGTGCTCGATAGAGTATATCGGGATTTTCTAGATGGAAATGTTAGAATTTGTCCTTTTCAGTTGATTGAAGAGGCTATCTCCTAAGTTAAGAGCTTTGGGCTCATCCTCCTTTATGGTTCCTACAAGAAGCTGGGAGGTAGATGGCACATTCGCGGTGTGGTTTTCATGAAACTAGGTTGAAAATCCATTCCACCATGCGTTGTCGCGATGTCAATCGGGGGAATAAATGTGGGCAATCGTTTTTAACTTCCACCATTTAGAAGTCTCATCAGAGTAGGCTTTTGACTTCTCTTTGGGCTATGGATCGATCATGAAGATCTCTGGTTTAGTGGCATAGATCATTTCCAGTAACACATTGTAGTCATAAGATGCTTCATCAATGGGGAGCATATTGACTTTATGATCCAATATCAGATTCTTTTCTATTTCCGGCTTGGTGATCACGTTTTGATCGATCAAGTCTTGGAATAGGTATTTAAGGGCACTACAACTGCCGGTATTGTGGACCTTTACTCAGTGATAGTCACACCAAGCGTTCTTCTACTTTCCCAAGAAAGGTCTATTTGTTCTTGGGGAAAGTGGTTTGAAGAGATTCTTTTTTTAGAGAATCTTCTTCATTTGACTCAAAGGAATCCATAGGCCCTCAAAAAATCTAGGGGGTTTAGGTGCCTTTGGAGGTATACCCTTAGTAGGAGTAATTGTATCTACTTTGGGAAGTGGAGACTTACTTGGGATCGCCTTTTGAGGCGAATTCTCCTTCTAGGTAGCGATTACATGGTGTACTTGCGTATTTTCCTTTCCCGGGAAACGACTTAAAAGCGGGGTAGCTTTCACTACTTTTCCCTATTTTCCTTTCTTCTCGATAACGTCATCAAGGTTAATGTCAGTTTCAGAAATTTCTTCATTGTTTGAAAAGTTTTAACGGTGAGTCTAACAAAATATCGTCCGTTAACGTTTTCCAAGATCATGTCGATTTGACGTTAATCGCTCGGGAGGGAATTGATTTCCTCAGCGACAACTTTCCATCGTTCGATAAACACATAAAATTTCTCATTTTCTCCCTATTTGATTTTCTTTAACCTCTTTTCTGGTTGTTCGAGGTTGAGATGCATTGAGAAGCGCTTTATGAACGTTGAAGGTTGTTCTTCTATGCTTTGTAGATAAATTATCTTTTATTGGTGATACCAGCGTAAAGTAGCAACATCAATATACTAGAGCATATGTAGAGAATAGTTGGTTCTCCAAGTCACAATGGGGTCATTGAGAAAGCGTATATTTTAAAAAAGACAAACATATCGCTTTTTCCTATGTACTTAAAGAGAGCTGAAAGTTTGACACCTAATAGAATAATTACTCATTCGAGAACTTTCAAAACGATTTTTCAGTCATGATGTTCTTTAGTGCTTTTGCTCTTAGCTAACTTGTTTAGATGGGCTTGCATCTTTTTCTGCATGGCTTGAACTTGAGCCATTTAGCGTTCATATTCTGTTAGCAGTGGTTTGTCAATCGATGGAATTTATCTTTCTTGTGAACCTATGGGGTTGATTACTTACTCATGTTGTACCCGTGTAGTTTAATTGATATCCTCTTCAGAGTCCTCAAAAAGAGAGACTTCTTCTTGATATTTTTGACCAGGGGCGGGGGTTAATAGGAGTGAACATAACTGTGATTGCCTGGCTAGGAAAATGAGGAGAAGGAGGGATGTTCTAGGATATAGACAGAATTTTCTGATTAGCTAAAGAAGTTGTGTTCAATGCAAGTTACTTTGTTACATGTTGTAGAGTTTCCATCATTTCTCTAAACTCAACCGTTGAGACCGATACATGTACAGAATGTTGTTTGGCCATCTAGTGGCTTATAAAACGTCTGATTTTTTAATCTCTCTTTCTTAGGACTGTGTCAGTCTGTCGCATTCGTGGACTATTGTGAAGATAAATAGGTGAGAGTTTGCAGATGTAACAAAGTACAAATACAATGCATATGCATATAAAATGAATCCTCGAGAATGAGCATCTCTTTTGTGATTCGATTAAACAAACATAGAGTTATATATAAACAAACTCACAAAGTTTGTTACAGACATGACTCTCTTATTGATATTATACAGAGAGAGTCTAAAAGGAAAAAAGTGATTGACGGAGATCGAAGACTTTGGTCCAACTGTAGCCTTGTCTGACACTAGCATCTTCTTCTACTTCATTTTCTTGAACTTCCTCGTATTGTTTGAGGACGTGATCTAGGTATTTCATTTGCTTTGATAAGATATTCTAAAGGCGTCATACTATTTTTTGAGATATCCTGCATATGCGATACGGTCGATGGGCTTATCCTTAGCGAATGCCGTTTCAATAAAATTTTAGCTGAAATGCTTGACTAGGCTATGGGTGTAGTAGTAAGTAACCCATTATAAACCCATAAGCATGATTCGTGGCTTGTCATCCATCATGAAAGTAATTTCCTTGATGGGATACCATGGGAGAATGTCCCAGATTTCATCATTGCTCTGTACTGAAAGTTCAGAAAAGGCTTCCTTCATTCTCCGATATTGGATAGAAGGGGACATGATGCCATCAGGCAGAACTAGCGGTAAGGACTTGAGCTTGTCAAGAAACCAAATTTAGAGGATTAAGGGGGGGCTTTTACTCATGTTATAATATAGACATGAGTTGTTCAGGCCCATTAGCGTTCCCGCTAGAATAACATTAGAGGGATCTTTATTGTCTCTACGCATTTTGTGTACTACCTCGATGATTCTCGAGGAGGGCTTACTATTTGTTGGTGCTAGAAAGAAATGAGCCAATATGATTGACATTGTTATTATGGATGATCTTAGAGTCAGAGGGATCTCTATGTTTCTTATTTCCATTTTGGTTCAAGTCTAAAAATCGATGTACGTCCTTACGAGGATAGTATCGAATGTGACTTTGAAGTATTCAGACTCTTCTTGTAAGAGCTTTTCGATGGGCATTGAGTCTACAAACGGCCTAAAATGTAAAACATTTTTTTTATGCGTCATAAGAATAGAACGGAATTCCTCTATGGTTGGGCACATAGATCTTTTACTGATAGTGGAAGGGGTAAACCCCCGTTGTAAACCAGGGAATATCAACTCAATTGGGAATTTACCCCAACCTCCACAATGTCTGTGTCCTATCGGACGACTCATCTCCAAATGGTGGGTCGATCCCAGTTACTTAGTTTTTCTCTCACAACATCACTCGGTTTGTAACAAGTTGTCATTTTGCATTGACAATCTTTGTACGTAAGTGCATAAGTACCAATCCCAGTCGAGTACTTCTTTGCAAGAAAAGGATGATGTACCCTTTCACATAAAGGATGAAGGCTTTAAATAAGGTAAAACATATGTGTCTTTTAAGGTGTTGTACCTGGTAAGACAAGTCTATTGAGTGTGAAAACGTGATACAAACATTTAAAAGTCAAGTTTATGTTTTCGAGTTAAACATTTTAATCCCCAATAGAGTAGCCAGAAAAGTTGTAATCCCTAGGAAATCCCCCGTAGCTTAGCACGTGTTTAGAGTACACGTGGCAATACGAGGGTCAGGGATGCCTCGAAGTTCGATAGTTTCAACCTTGGTTTGTTTGCTAGACATATTTTTAAAATAAAATATTATTTTTAAAAGATTTTGATAGGACCTGACAACTTTTTAAAAATAATTAATTTTATTCAAATTTTAATAATTTGGGGATTTGTTATAATCAAATGACAATTTGATTTGAAATCCATTTTTAAATTAATTAAACATAATTAATTTAAGAAAGATTATTTATTTAAAAAGAGAGTCGCCAATTGATTTTAGAAAAATCAATAAAAAGATGCATGTGTGCAAACGTAATTTACTCTAGAGTTTCGTTTGGTTCGACGGGAAAGGGCTTTCGCGCTTCATCCTCCGTACTCGTTCGAAAACGGTCTCTACTTATAAATTTGGATTTTGAAAATCGGTTGTATAACGTTTTAGTTTTAACTAATTATTCTTTCGGTCTTAGTCACGATTCTTGGTTTAGTGTTATTTAAAGTATTGATGCATCAATGTTGGACCTGTTGCAAATGATAACTAGGGTGGAAATACTTGGAGAATATCAGTCATTTTAAAGACATTATAGTTTAGAAATAAACACAAAACAAACATTTGTTGAAATATTTTTGTGGAAATATCCCTAAAATATTTAAAATGAATTTTTAATCTTTTTGGGGATTTTTAGAAAATGATTTAGAGTCCAAAAATTACAAAAATAATTATGAATTTTAAAAAGTGGAATCAAACAGGCTTTAGGACGAGAGTCCTAAGGCTTAGGTCTGATTTCATCGATCGGGGTCTGGAAACCCTCGGTCTGGGTTTGGGAGCTCTCGCTCTGAGTGTCGGGGGCTCTTGGTCGAGGTGCTAAGGACTCTCGGTCCTTAGTTAATCTTACTAGTCTAGGTCTAAAAATCTATCGGTCCTAGACTAGCCTGGGGCTAGGTTTCTCGGTCATTGGTCTTATGAGTCTCGGTCCCGAGTCTAGAATTCTTGGTCCCAAGTTTGGACCTCTCGGTCCTAGGTTCAAATTTATATCGGTCCTAGGTCCTTAGTCGGATATTTCGGTCCTAGCTCAAGAACACCAATCCTAGGTCTCGGTCCTGGCTTATTTTTATCGGTCATTGGTCTTGGTCCTAGGTTCATAGGCCTTGGTCCTCAAGAACACAAGGATTAGATTTTTAAATTTATTTTTTTAGTTTTAATTTCTTTGATCTAAGAGATTGGACAACTTTACAAAGCTCCTAGGAACATGTTGATCATCTCAAGGTATGGATCAACCTATAGGATGATCAATTTGTTCAAAAAAGTTTATGATTAAAATTTGGATTTTTTTATTTAAAACATGTTTTGAAGTGAAATGAGTTATTCAATAGCTTTCTTATAACATATATACTATATACTTGATTGGTACCAAAACAAGAATATTTGCGGTTCATTTTGACCAATTCAAGATATCAAAATTTTCATTTTATTTTGAAAATTTTGATCTTGATCAAACATGATCGGGATGGATTAAATATAGTCCAAATAGTTGCCCCAATATCATTACAATCATGTTGGCAAACTTTCTAGGCTGTGATTCAATAAAATTAACCCAAGAATAACAAATCCGTTCTTTTTATTTTTAAAATTATAATTTGGGTTTTTGTTATTTAGATCAATTGATCATTTCTATAATATTCCAAATAATTTTATTTTTTATTTTGGCATTTACTCTTAATTAATTTGATTAATTAACACATTAGTTAAGTATAATTAATTGTTTTAAATAGATTTTTGGTCTGTGTTAATTATTTTGATCTTATTTATTTAAAACATAATTCATAATAATTATTTTAATATTATAAATTGGGATGTAGATTTTTAATGTTTACAACCACTATCACATTATTCTCTCACACAAATATAATTTATTCAAATTTGCACCATCATATACCACCATCACAATATCTTCTCACACATATAATTCATTCAAATTTACGCCAACATCCCTAGCTATCAATTAAATCTTTATAATTTCCCAAATAACATCCTCAAATTTATACTTATATATACTATCATCACATTATTTCTCAACCATATAATTAACTAAAGTTTAATCCTAATCTTGAGCGTAAAAATTGATTATTAAATCACTTATAGTTATTTAATTTTATTTATAATTTTGTATTAATATATAATTTCTAAGTAACTTTTGACCGGATATCCGCATATTGACTCGCAAATTAAATTGTAAAATAAAAATAAAAAATATTATTTATTTTTTGTTCAAATTTAAAATAAAAAAACTTGATAAAACCTATATCGATCTTAAATTGTAAAAAAATGAATTATAAATCCAACAAAATCGATTGTAGTGTCATATTATTTCGATATGAGGTCATTTTATTGTATTGAATGTTGTATGTTTATTTTTATTTTAGACATACAAAATTATCAAATTTAATCCCTTTGAGTTGTGTGTCATATATACCATGAAATTTTTATAATATCAAAAATAATAAATAATAAGTCATTTATATATATATATATATATATATATATATATATATATATATATATATATATAATATTTTATTATTTGATTTTTCAATTTTTTTTCTTTGTTTTATCTTATGCAGTTTCGTGTTAAATTTAATATATAAATAATTATTAGTTGAATTGGTTAGAATGTCAATACTATTTAAAATATTATTTCATCTAAATCAATCCTATAATCAGATAATATAAAATTTAAATAAATTAAAAAGTAAACGCCAGAAACCAAGCTCTCCTGAGCTAGGCAAACCAAACAGGGCCAATTATATATTTTAATATCATTATAATACAATATGTTTAGCATATATTTTATTTAGTTTTAATATATTATTATTAAAGTTTTTTAAAATTGAAAACTAAAATTTGATTTAACTTTTAAGTATAAATTTATTAATTTTAACATTATATATATATATATATATATATATATAATATAGTTAAATGTAAATAATTTTAATAACACAAATCCTACGTGAAAGGTTGAAGGAGAAAGAGTATATATATATATATATATATATATATATATATATATATAAAAGAGCATAAAATACAGAGACCTCAAACTCGAAACTCGAAAATTGAAGAGGGAGAAATTATCTTTTCTGACGAACTTCTTCCAATGGGTGTAATTAGTATTGGGTGTGTATCTAATTAGTCCGAGTGTACGTGTCTAATTAGTCCAAGTTACGTGACATAATTCATGAGATAGCTAGAGGTTTGCGTTAACTTAGTAGATTGACGTCTAAACAATTTTACTAGTCTTGTGATTGCGTAGTTTAGAGAGCTAGACGCCTAATCACACTGGGTGGTTTGTATTGCGTCATTTGCATAATGAGCGACTTACTATTTAATCTTTGTAATTACTTAATGTCTTGGTGGGACGCTTATGTGTAAAGATATCGTGTAATACTTGTTTGACGTACAGATCTCAAAAAGGCATAAAAGCGGAAAAATATACGATATAATTCTAAGGAGATTGTCTCAGATTGTTTCATCATTTTGTTTTTGGATTTTTGAATTTCAGGTCGTAACCACTTTGGATTTTTTTTATAAAGCATTTTTTACCATTATTCAGGTTTCTCTTTTTGTTTGAAAACTTTGAAGTTTCATTTTTCAAAAATTCCCATAGTTAATGATTTTGTGGATTTTCTATTCTTTTGTTTTACATACTTTGACACATTATTATTTTGAGAAATGCCTTAGTGCATGACTTGGAGGTTTTTGTAAAGACTTTGACTCTTCAACTATTTTTTGAAAAATGCCATAATGCATGACTGTGGTTTTTCTCTTCTTTTTTTAAATTTTATTTTGAAGACTACGATGTTTATTTTTTTTAAATTCCCTTAGTGCATGATTTGAGAATTATTTTGGAAAATTCCCCTAGAACTTGTATATGTTTTTCACTTTTCCTTTTTTGATTGCGAGTTAAGACGTGCCTTGATTAGAACGAATCACATATCAAAACATGTTTAGAGTCTCATTTTGTGTGTCGCTTTTTGACTATTTCAAAAGAATTGCAATTTTCTTATCTTTTTATTTCGACGCAAATTTCATCAATAATGCACTTGAATCCGTATTCTCGTGATCATTTTGAAAATGTTTACTTTTGTGAGAGATATTTATGCCCAAACATCATTTCTGACGTCTTAAATCAAGGTTTTTTTGCGTCGTGTACTTTGAAATTTCGTCCCGCTTCATTTACCATTTTTTTAGAGATTCTTCATAATTTTCTACTTGAGAGAGCTCTTATTGTACTTAGGGTACTATTTGACAGAATCTGTACACTCGTGTTGTTTTGGGGCAAATCGAGACACTTGTCTCAATAATATCGAGTGGTGATTTCAATGTCTCATCTACTTTGAGTGTTGTTATATTGTTTTTTTGTTTTATGGAGACTCAATATATCTAATAGAATCAATACACTTATATTCTTGCTTTTAGCAAAAAAATGAGAGTCTAGGTGAGCAATATGTGGTAATTTTAATTTCTCAATCATGAGGGAAACTCTTTTTTTTCTCTTTTTAGTAATATGAGTATATCTAACATAATCGATACACTCACATTCTTGACTTTAGGACAATAAAGACAATAGTCTAGATGAACACGCATTAGTAATTTCAATGCCTCAACCTTGATGACTACTTTGGTTCATCATTTATTATTATCTTTCAAGCTTTGAGTTTCGAGTCATTTCTCATTTTTTTAAACATGTTTTTAAGAAGTGGAACAACTTTCTTTATTCACGTGGTTTAAACTTAGTCATAAATCTTTTCAATGAGCTTCTCTCTTTTTTTGGTCGCTAGTATACGAAAAGCTTTTCTCGAACTGTCGAGGAAATTATCGAATTCATTTTGAAATGATTATTGGAGAAACACTCTCATCTTGACTGATACTCGTTTTCAATTTTTTTCTCTTTATTTAGAGAGAGATCTTAGCAATATTTACTCACATTTTTAGAAGACAAATTATTATAATCGAGCCTCAAGACAAGGCTGCCTACATATCCACTTGAAAGAGGAATCATGTCAAAATGTATTTCAAGGTGTAAAAGCATTGATTTTATTTTAGAAATGCCCTTAGTGTGAATTATAGTTTTATTCTCTAATTTTTTTCTCTTCGTTTTTCATTTTTTAGAATGCCCCCAAGTGTGAACTAGAGTTTATTTTTTTAATCTATTTTTTTATGAATGGTTTAGAATGTACTATTTACGATAAGCAACTTACATTTTATGACCATTTCTTTTTAATTTAAGATGGCTTACTACGTGTTATCAAGGATATGCGTTTTGCATCGCATATTTTTTATTCTTTTTTTTGGATGACTTAGAATGCGTTGTCGGTGATAGACGTCTTACAATGCATTGAGATTAAAGTAATTTGCATATAAAGGATAAAACACTCCTTTTTTCTTTTCTTCCACTATAGGAGGGTTGTATATGAAGATTTTACATCTGTCAATCTCATTTATCGGGCAAGTGATGTCATCCTTTAATGCAATACTTGATTAGCCTTAGACTCCTATTAGGGTTTGATGGTTTTGCAATGCGTTATCATGGATAGTCAGTTTACATTACTTGTTAGTTATTTTAGATGACTTACAATGTGCTATCCAGGATAGACATCTTATGTCGCGTAGTTATTTAGTTTTATTTTAGGTGTTGTACGATGCGTCGTTGGGGATAAACGTCTTATATAACATCACTGATTGAATAAGAAGATAACCATTATTTTCCATTTTGTCTATTTTAGTTTTGGAGGGTTGCATCTGAAGATTATGCATCTGTCAATCTAGTTGGTCATGTGAACTTTTTCATCTCCTATGGAAAAATTTGGAGCCCTTCTCACTTGGCTTCCTAAATCCAAGAGTTTGTCAAAGATAGCTTGGACTGACTTGTTTATTTAGTCAATTCCTTGAGCATTGTCGCGCCATCTCGGCAGACTGATTACGTTTGAACGCATCTGAAGATGTATGAAACTTTTCAGCCAAACATGTCTTGAACTTTGAATAATCGAAGTTAGGGAGCCTCTTATATCAACGTTCTCGTTGGAAGTCGAGTGGATGAGAGCGAATCACTTTGCATGTAAAACTGTTTGCATACGAATATAGATTCTTCGTCCAAAGAAAAAACCTAAGGGCAGGTTAGAATGCTAGAAGAGAGCTTGATCTTAAACTAATTTTGCTTGTTGTTGGTTTTTTTAGAATTAGTTATTTTATTCACATTTTCTGAAGAATACTCTAGTCTTCACATAATGATTTGTTTGTTTTTTATTCTTTTGAAATAAGGATCATTGTCCTATTAATTTTTAACATTTAAAAGAAAATTGATGATTGTGACCGGACTTAATGAATAGGCTGCCTAATTATCTTTTAGAAAAGAATCAAATCATTACGTAGTTTCTGGTCATGAAAACTCTTTTTCATTTATTTTGTTTTCATTTTTTACATTTTTCTATTTTAAAAATGACTTAGTGTATGAACTATGATTTATTTTATTAGAAAATCCTTAGCATTAGAACTAGGGTTTTATTGTTTTTTATTTATTTTGGTGATTTACTTTTTTTATTGTTTTTTATTCATCATTTTTTTAAGTGTCATTAGTGTAAAACTAGAGTTTTATTCTTGTGAATGTTTTTATCATTTTTAATATTTTTTATGTCCATATTTTCAATGTAAATGATGTTAATGCATGCATATGCAAATGCAATCTTACAGTGTGTCAATCGTTTCCAAATTCTTCATTCATGATATTTTTAGACTTCTAAGTGTACCATCACTCAAGTATGGGAAATCTTGTGCTACGGTTGTTTAGTAGATTCTAAATTATTTTATGTGATTTAATTTAGATGTTTGACTCTCTAGCTCGAGTAAACGTTGGAATTCTTCTTCCACGAGAATTTCCTTAGAGTTTGAGCTCTAATCGTTCTTGGGATCTAAAGTCATTTTCTATGATCAAGAGATAATGTCTTGATTTTGTGTTCATATTTTCTAGGAGATACTTCATTGTATTTCATGATTTACCTAAGATATTTGACTCGCTAGCTCAAGTAAAAGTTTAGATTCTTCATCCACAATAATTGTTCTGGAGTCTAAGCTCTAGTCATGGTCTTGGGGACATGGATTCATTGTTTATGATCAAGAGATTATGTCCTAATTAGAAAACTAATGAATGAGCACAAACATCATCAACTTTATATCCATATCTAACATCGTCACATGCTTGAGTTTATCTAAGATGTCATATGATAACTCGTTAGCGCCATGTCAAAACTATAATAGGTCTCACATTAGTGGAGTGTATCATCTCTTTCTTTTTATACTGAGTTAACATTTCTCGCATTCTTTCTTATCCACAATTCATTACTCCATATACATGTTTGGATGTTCTAGTTACCCCTTTTGTTCAAATGGAATCAAAGATTCTTCAAAATGATATGACGAGGTCACTTTAAGTTTGTTGAGTGTACCAAATGTATTAGACAGTGAGGAGTGATATTCATTCTCATCCTTGTATTTGATCTTCAATTGAGCTCAAGAGATCCGAAGTTGTGGGTTATGATCAAGAGATCGTGTCTTGATTTTTAAGATTGATGAATAGGTGTGACCATCATGGATCACGGGTTCATCCTTAACATTTTTGCATTCTTGAGTCGCTTCGATATGTCATTGTTTATACATATGGTAGTATGCACAACTCCATCAAACTATAATGGACCTCCCATCAATAGAGTGCCTCGTCTCTCAACTTTTACATCGAGTTAGTATTTTGGGCATGCTCGTGAATCCACTATGCATTGCTACATTATCATGTGGTTAGATTTTCTAGTTACTCTTTTTGTTCGAATGAATACAAAGATTCTTCAAGAGAATAAAATGGGTTTACGTTTATTATGTTTAGCATACCAATGTATAGGACTCTGGGTAAATGATTTCCACTATCATCTTTGCGTTTCTCATGTTCGTTGTGTAGATCAAGAAATGTATTCATTCAGATGACATGATCGTCCTTGTCTCAAAGCAAAGAGAAGACAATTAGCATGAGTGTGTTATTCATAATGATGACCCGTGTTGTGTGTATGAAGCCTAATCAACTATATGACTTTTGTGATAATTTTATTGAATATATCTTGTTTTTGGTTCATCATGAACAACGATCTCGAAAGAGGGTTAAGAAAATAAGTCACATCAATCACATGCCAATCGTGTTGTCATTTATGCATACTTATGAGAAAATAAGCACACATTTTCCAACTCGTCATTCTTATTAAAAATAAAAATATGGGGGTTAGTCATAAATCATATGAATCGTTACAAACCTTCACCCATCGTCCTCTCTTTACAAATACACTCAATGTTTTGAAAAGTCATTATAAAAAAAAGATATGAAAATGGAACAAAGTTTTCTTTGAACTCTTTCTTTCCTCGCCATTTTACATTTTCCTTTCATTTGTCTTGGTTTGCTCGTCGGGCACAAAGATCAAATCTTTCTTGTCGAGATTGCCATCATCTTTGTGTCACTCCACTTGGAAGAATAACATATGACATATGGTTGATCATGAACTTTATGGTTAAGACATCATCTTTGAAAGATGGCATCTCGTCTAGTTTAAACGTCGCGTGGTTCAGACCATTATGCTCGTGATGGATGACATAAATCAATAAGAGTCATGGTGTCGAGCTTAGACCTTCCTACAAGATAAATACCAAAGACAAACAAATATGATGTTTTTTTAAAGTTAGAAATATGATGATTTTTTAAAGTTAGAAAAAATACTCGTGGACGCCTATCTAACTCTATGCATACACATAATTACATAAGTATAGTAAGCACGAAATCAAACCTCTGACGTGGAGATCGATGAATATTAGTGATCTGTTTTTTTTTATCTAATTATGCCATAAGAGAAGGTTAAACCCCAACAAGTCAAGTGAATCCATCGACGTAAGATATCATACCCTCAATTGAGAATTTCTCCCCCGCCTTAGCGCCGCTACCTTTAAAAAGCAAACACGCTAAATGTAGAAGTGGGGTCGATCCCGAGAATTGGCTTCTCATTTTCGACCACATACAAACATCATAAGCATTCTTATTTTCTAAATGACATTATATGCATACCGTTTGAAAATAAAGAATTAAGCATTCAAGAAATCAGATCTACACAGCTAATACCCTATCATTTTTTCAAAAATCAACCTTCAATTCATTTCAGATTTTCAAAGAAAGCATTAAGATGCTAAATCCATTTAGCACGTCTAAGTGAATCTAAGAATAATTGGGCGAGCGGACTACAATTTTAACTCACTGATCTAAACAAAACAGAAGGAGACTAAATATTTTCTTATAAACTATAGAAATGATCAAAAGCTTACAAAAGTTTTTGTCTTCGAAAGTTCGAGGACCCTTCTTTCCTTCTTAGAGTCAACCCTTTTTTTTTCTCCAAAAGCCTCTCCCGTCTCCCTCTCTGAAAAAAAGTCCTCGTAAATTCCTTAGAATCATTTGATTTAGGGGTCGTCGTTTGGAGTTTTCTAGAAGGAGCTTATGTGGGCGATGCTTTGTTGCCTCGAAGAGAGAGTGAGAAAGAAGTAGGCGAAGTTGAAAAGAGAAAGGTCATGCCTTCCGTGTGTTTCCCTTCTCTCTACCTAAAAGCACAAGATTGATCGTCTGATCTTACACTGGTCCCTGCCTCGAGTCACCGAAGAAATACCCCAAAATGGGCTTCTATCCTATATCTTCGAAGAAATTGGTAGAGGTTCACCTATAGGAGAATCTGGTACTTTTTTTTCCTGACCTTCCACGAAAATTTTTACTAAAATAAAATAAATATACAAAATCTAATAAAGATAAGAATACTCATTTAAAAAAAAAATTTATAAATTTAAAACTATATAAGGAAGAAAAATTAAGTTTAAAAATGTGAAAAGTTAAATTAATTAGATTTTAAATAAGAAAAAATTAATTATATATATATATAAATAAAGAAAATATGAAAATTAGTGGAACCTGATTATGTGAAAATATAAGAAAAAGAAAACAAAACATGAAAATAATAACGAAAATACAAAATACAAAAACAGTTTAGAGTGAATAGACACTCGAGAAGAAAATTATAAAATATTAATACATATAAATCGTTTTTAGAAGAATAAATAATATATCAATTTATTTAATTTATATAGAATTGAGTCTCTATTCTGTATATCTCCAAAGCCAACTCGACTAAAACATATTTGTTAAATATGAAGAGGTAAATTGAGATTTTCAAACTTCAAAATTTAGGTTTTTTTTTTTAATGAATATAAGACTTTTAGCAAACTAATTAGGATGTCCAACTAATAATTTCATACATGAAATTTATATATATTTATTTAAAAAGTCACTAAAAATGAACTCATTATTTTTTAAACATAAAATTCTAAATACCTATAGCCCTCCTCTTCCCATTCTTCTTCCCGGACTCTCCCCCTCAATCACTCTGTAAAAGTCAAAATTTCAACTAGATTGGGAATAAATGATGTTGAACTAAGAAAAAGTCTCATCGATTTAGAGGAGGCATTATTCTTCTTCTCAAGTATGAACACTCTATAAAGAAAATATATGGTTGCTTTTTCGTGCTTCCCATTGCGAAAAGCTTGCAGCTTGTAAGTGTTAGTAATTCTTGTCTTTAAATTAAATAAAACATATATAAATACGATGTTACAAAAAAATATAACTATAATCTACAGAAAACAAAGTCACCGATTTAGAGGCTTTATTTGAGGCATGTGTTGGACATATTATCCTTAAAATAGTTTCATTGTCTCTCATTTGTATTAGAGTTTATCACAGATAGTTGTATTCCAGTGTACAACGAATTCAATAGTGATTCTACACTAGAATCACTATGCATTGAACTTGACAATCTACTTGAAATATTACCGGGTTTAAAAAGAAAATGTAGAGACAAAAAAAAAATCTCTTAGAAATCTTAGAGAGAGAATGATATAGAGAATGTTGTGATATGTTGTGAAAAATGAATAATAAATGTGTATATATTGTTGAGAATTAAACCTTCGAATAAAATCATCCAAACGATTAATAATAATAAATATTGAGAATTTATTTGCTAATTAACATTGTTGCCTATAAAATGATTTGCTGAGATACAATGTTAGACATTCCATGCTAGCTAATAGAGTAGTCCATACGTTAGCCAATTGATATGTCAATTAAAGTTGAATGTTTATCATAATATTATACTTTAATTTTCTAATTAAATATTAAATAATAATTAAACAATTAACATTTAATTATTATTTGGATTAAAAATAATCGTTAATTCAAGAATTAAGTTTGAATTTTATTTAATTTTATTTACTCACATTCTTATTTTCATTCATTACTAGAATTGGTTTAATTCAAACAATTTCCAAAATTAATTGAAATTGAAATATTAATTTGTGAAAGGTTCAACAGTTGAATTATATATATGATAAGAATGTGTAACATTTTGAACATTCCCTTATGAAAGCATATAATTTTACTAGTTGATTAGTAGACTCAATTTCCTTGAGCTATTTTATCGTTTGTGTAAATGAATACACATTTTCATATAGAATTCTTCTTGATACGTGTCAAGCTCTCATAGTTCTGTCCATTTTGGCAATGGAACGCGTGCATGGTTCTGTGAGAGTATGCAATTCTTTGAAGCCGACCCACTTCTCCCTCACATAGGTGATCTCTTCGCTCACAAAGAATCATTAAAAACAATATGTTTATCCTTGTCAAAATATATATTGTTACGTTATAGGATTAATCCTTAACAATAATTTTCCAAGTCAGTCTCATTGAACCTAGTTCTTGGGTTCTTTAGTATGCATATATTGAGTTTTCTTTCATACCAACTTATAGTAGGTTCAAATATTTTAAAAGACTTTTAAACTAACTCTATATTCAATAATTTGGTAAGTAGATCCACAATCTTATTTTTGACTTACATAGTCAAATTTGATAACTCCATTAAAGAGTGTATATTTTAATGACATTATGTCTAAGACGTGTATTTCAAGATTTGTCATTGACTCTAACCTTGTCCAATTTCATATTACTATCACAATAATTAGAAATTTTCGTTAGTACATTCTTATATAATCTTGGAACATCTTCTAATAAGAAGTATAGTCATTGTATTATTTTGATCATCTGATTCTTAAAGAAATTTATGATGAGTTTTAAGATTCTCTTCTACTATATCAATAAAATCATAACTTATTATAATTTGAGTAACTTGTGATTTCCAATAGATATAGTTGTGTTTATAAAGTTTTACGTTTCCAGTTATTATTGGTAGAATTGAAAAGTGATATTGTTCTTCTATTGAAATTATTTTCGGGAGTACTTTTCTTTTATAAATTTTAATACCAAATTTGATTTTAGAATTAATAATATAAACAAGAACCATTTTGATTGAGTTCTGATAAACTATTAAATAAATAAGAGAAATTATTTATTTATCTCCTATTAATTAATTAGACTAAATATAATAACTAATTAATAAGTTTTCTTTTATCTTTTTTATTAATATTATAAATAGATAAATTACTGTTCATTTAATCAATAATATTATTTCAATAATCAATAATATTATTTCAATCTTTCTCTTCAAAACTCAATCAAATAATAATTGTTTATTTTATCAATTCTAGAAATCAAACTTGGTATCAGAGCTTATAAGAAAAAACCTTCGAAAACGATTTCAATGGAAGAACAATATCACTTCTCAGATCTACCAATAATACCTGAAAGCGTAAAACTTGATAAACATAACTATATCTATTGAAAATCACAAGTTACTCCAATGTTTAAAAATGCATCATTCAAAATCGCAAAATTCTTCACGGAAGGTGAGTCAAATCCAAGAATGTTCAAACTATTAAATATTTTTAATAAATATTAAGTAAATTAATGTACGATGGACACAAAAAAATAAAAATAAAATAAATTCAAAAACAAATTATTGTACTTATATATTCATGTACATATATCATAATTAACTAAATATTTTCATTTAATTTTAAATAAAAAAATATAATTATTTTTATTATATTTGTTTTGTATAAATAAAAAAATTTATATAATATATAACTTACAAAAATATATACTAAAAATAAAATTATTTCAACAATTATAATTATAAGTGGTTTATTAACAGTTAAAATATTAACATTTATACTTAATTTAAGAATGCATCCTTAGATCGCAAAATTTTTATGTGAATTTTTATTAATAATGCATTTTTTTTTCTTTTTTAGTATTAAAATAATTAATTATATATATATAAATCCATAAAAATATAATAAATATTTGTTATTTTATTTTATAATGTTATATATATTTTAAAATATATATAAATTAGAAAAGAAATTTAAAAATATATTTAACTAAATATATGTTAACTTTTAAACCATTAAATTATTTTTAAAAAAATCAAAAAAACATTAATATATATTTAATATATTATTAATTAAAAAGACTAAAATAAAATAAATAAAAAAAGTTTGTTAAAAATAAAAATTATAAAATAAAATAATAAATAAATTTAAATTTAAAAAATTGAAAATATATTTAATTAAATATGGTAAGCTTTATATTTATTAAGAAATGTATATAAGAATTTTTTATTATTAAGAAAAAAAAAAATATATATATATATATATATTAAATTGGTTTTAACAATTTATTATTATAAAAAATAAATTAAGATTGTGACAATTGTTTTATTAGCATATATATTTTTTATTTAATTATTTTTAATATTTATCTAATTATTTATTATAATAATTTATTATTTTAAAAAACAAATTAAGACATTCATGTATAAGAACAATTTTATTATCACTTATTTATTAAAATTATTTATATATATTAATTTTAAATATTATTTTATATTTGTCTAATTATCTATTATATTTATTTATTTATTTTATTATAAATGTACATTCTTATTAATTTTGGTTATTAAATAATTAAATTATTACAAATTTTAAAAATTTTAAAAAATTAAAAAATTAGTTACATTTTTTTTATATATTTTTATTTTTAAAATAAGTATATAATAATAAAAAAATATTAATTTTAGTAAAATTTTATATAATTTGATTAGTAATTTAATAAAAAAAAATTAATAAGTAAACCTGAAATTGAATTTAATTTTTATCAATTAAAACTAATTCATAGATTTAAATAATATTATTTTTATTTAAAATATTTATATATAAATAATAATTTTTTTATGTCCTTACCTGTAACAATGCACGAGATGTATAAAAATTTAATAATTAATTAATTTATAAAACATAATTAATAGGAATTTTTAAGGAAAATTTGACTGAATGACCCTAATAATGCCTTTATTTATTTTTTTGACAGACATTTTTTTTTTTACGAAAATGCCCCGTTACGAAATGTCTATAATCGCGAGACGCAATCCCAATTGCGTCTCGCAATCGGTATTCGCGAGACGCAATTTTATTTTTTTTTGTAAATTTTTCAAAAAATAAAAGATAAAAAAATTGTCTCTCCCGAATGCTGATTGCGTCTCGCGATTTCAGACTTTTCATAAAGCATTATTGAATTTCACATAGCATCCTATTGCGTCTCGGTTTTATTGCGTCTCGTAAACCGGCAGTTGCGTCTCGCGACATGAATAATTTCGTAAAAAAATATAAAAATGTCACCAGCAAATTTAATTTGCACTTGTAAAAAAATTAAATGAAGCCATATTTAAGGAAATTTCATCAAATTTTCCCATTTTTAATAATTTATCAATAAATTAATAAATATATATATATATATATATATTATAATATTGTAACAATTACTTTAAAAGTCTAGTTTAACAGAAATATTATTATCAATGCTGAACATATGAATCAAATCAGCGTCCGTGTGACTGAACTAAAAGAAATTACAAAGTGAACCCCTAAAAATTAATAAAAAAAAGAAAAGTAATACAAGGAGCTCATTTCAAACAAGAATTGGTGCCAAATCTCAAATACCACTTTTCTCTAATAAAACTGTATGTACACAAAGACTGATTTTATAAAGATAATCCAATCTCAACTGTTCCTACCTCCCTGTTAGCAACTGCAATCGCGCTAAACTGAGACTTTCGCTGCATTAATCTGGATAATTGGTCCTCTTTTTCTTGATTATTGGTTGTTCTACTTCTTGACAATCCGGGAGATATTGTTCTGTGGGAAGGGGTAAGGCTATCGTAGATAGAAGAAACCCGAGAACCAAATGTATCATTTGTGTTTCCACTATTAGGTAGAACTGATCCACCAATAGCTCTTCCTGGTTTGGCTGTAATATTCGAAAAAAGAATCATAATATCATCAACTGCTCGACCTCAAGTATTCATTCAAAACTTTCATTGAACTAGATAACATTAAGGCTACTAGTTAAACTATTACCTGTGGGTGCCCTAGGCGGAGGGCGAGAGGGTAGCACCATGTTTGATTGTGGTTTTGGAGATATCGTGTTTATTGTAGACCTGGAAATGATAAGAAAAAATAAAACAATGAGGGATTTTTTGTTGATGTGGGGATTATTTCAAAATAATCATATACTTCATTTTATTGGAAAATTTCATTTGGAAACACGTTTTGGAGCTAGATCTGAGTTTGAGTTCGGATGAAAAAACATCTCATCTGGATATTAATTTAGAGAGAATGAAGTATTTTACCGAGGAAGTGAGACATGTTTCCTTTCTGGTGGTGGAATGGCACGACCACTATTTTCCTCGAGATATGCGAATTGCCTTTGGAATTGACCAACAGCACTATAAGCAATGAAATTGGGATGGTTAATAATTTAGCATAACATATAAAACAAACATGTTGAAGTTAAAGAAAGATGTCCAACCTAGGATACACAAAATTTGGTCCTTCATTACCAGCCATGTAATCCTTGAGCATCTTAGGATGATATTCAAGAATTTCTCGAAATATTAACTCTCTAATATCGTCCTTATTCACCCGCCTTCTCTCAAACTCAAACTCTAGCTTCGAGATGGGTAGACAAGACGGTTCCCTTTCAACTTTAGCTAAACCCTTGAAATAAGGATCAGCCAGTGCCTACAACAACCCAATAGACGATTCTTAGAAAAACTCATATTCAGACTACAACAGAACCAAAAAAGACAAAACTTACTTCTTCTGCAGTGGGTCGATCCTTCGGATCAAACGCTAGTAATCTTTTCAGCAAGTTGACCGCTAAAGGATCCGAATTCGTAAACTTCTCAGTGAATGCTACGGAATTCTTTCTTCTCATAGATGTCAAGTACTTTCTAGCCTTATCATTACGAATCTACAAAAAGAACAACACAACAAGCTTAATTAAATTCACCCATAATTCAAATTTAAGTAAATTTAAGAAAATCGACTTATATAAGTCAATAACATACCCCGGTCACAGTATCGCCTGAAGGTGTACCAAGAAGATCGGTGATCAAATCCAACTGATGAACGACACTTTTCCCCGGAAATAGAGGCTTCCCTGTAAGAACCTCCGCAAAAATGCAGCCAATACTCCAGATATCAATGGCGGGTGTATACTGCAAAACCGTAAGAGAGAATGCGACTAAAATCAGTTCCCCGTATGTTAAAACGGGATCATAAATGGTAACCGACACAGTTACCTGAAGGACAGGTATTTCAACTCCCAGGAAAACAACTCAACTGTCCTCTCCTGAACAAGAAGTATTTTAATCTACTTAAAAGACACTCACTACGAACATATTCTACTCAAAAACCCTAAACCCTAAAGAACCCCTTATCACACAAACAGACATGCATACATATAGGCAATTCAGACTCAGATAAAGAGACATAGTTTTGGAAGCTAAGGAGCTATTTATATACCTTTGAGAAGAATGACCCACAAAGCTCCGGAGCTCTATACCATCTTGTAGCCACATAATCCTGAAATAACGAGTAAAATTTAAAATAAAGAAGATGTTCTTGAAAAATAACTTCATGATTTGATCTAATACCGTCCAAAATGTTGTCGTCGGTGTATCACTAAAGGCAACTCTTGCTAATCCAAAATCACATATTTTAAGCTTGCAATTTGCATTGGCTAGTATATTCTTCGGTTTTAGGTCTCTATGATATACATTAGCTGCAATAAATACGTCCAATTATCAATACCATCACAATGCCTCATCAAAATTACAACAATTTCACTGGTGAGATTTGCTAAAAAGAATAATTTACCAGTATGCATATACTTCAGTGCACGTAGCATCTGATAGAGGAAAAATCGATGGTGATCAGCAGTCAAGTCATCGTTTGCCTTGATGACCTGATGAAGGTCGGATTCCATAAGCTCGAAAACAACATAAATATCCTTGAATTCGCGTCTAGAAGGAGGCAACATGATACATTTGATGTCAACTATATCAGGATGCCTCAAAAGTCTAAGCAATTTGATCTCACGTAAAATCCTAATAGAATCAGAAAGATGCTCGAAAATGTTTGTTATCTTTTTAATTGCAACTTTCCCTCCAGTTTGTGTATCAATGGCTGCACATACAACCCCATAACTTCCCTTCCCAACTACTTCCAGAATCTTATATCTGTTAGCCTCTCCATATTCAGTGAAAAAGTCAATCTCTTTCATATCCTGTTAATAGATAATTACAATCATAGTCTGTCAAAAAGAAAAAGCAAGTAAACCCAATAACTTGATCCAGTTAAAAGAGACATTCATAAGAAAAACTAACCTTGATTTTCCGATCTTGCTGCATAATCACGAGATCTTAAGAAACCCAACACAAAAAAGAGTTCTTTTGGAAGTCTCCACCCGTCAAATTTAAATCAGAAGAGAAAAATACTTAATTGAAGACAAAAGTCGCCCGGAAATCAACAGAATAGTTGGTAGCAGATAGATCGCGCCGCACTTGGCTCAAAGAGAACAACAGCGACGAATTCGGATCAAAATCTCAAAACCCAAAACCTTATCCTCTCTCTCTCTCTCTGTAAAGACTCTTAAAGAATAAAAGTTGAACTACCTACTTACCTACCATATACATCCAATTGGAATAGAATACAATAGAATAGAATAAAAGCTTGATATCATCTACTTCACCGGTCAAAAAATACAGAAGAAGCAGAGCAAGAACGGATAGAAGATGGTTGAGAGGAAGGGAGATGAAAACAAAGAAACCCTAGGGAGGAGAAATCTGAGATAAGAGAGAAGTAAATGGAAGATGGGGTTTCTTTATGAAGAGGAAAAGTGGGTATTTGTGGTGCCGTCTCTCTTTCTTTATTTCTTTTGTTTCCTTTTTATGTGATGAAGATTGAAGAGGTACTACGGGCCGCGCTTTTGTGCCTGCCCCCACCTTATATTGAAAAGTCAATTTCGTATATAAGCTATCAAAACTTGATCTTTTTTTCTATCCGTTGAAGAAAATTAATTTCTGTATATCTACAATTTATTTATTTCTTTCTTTATAATAACAAGTCTTCATTAGGGTGGTCCTTGATAGTAAACCGGCCTATGTCTTCCCTTCACACAGACTCTCAAAAATTAAAAATTAAAATTTAAAATAAAATTTTACAAAAATAAAAATTATTATAATATTTAAGTGATTTAATTAAAAATTAAAAAAATTATTTATATTAAATTTAATATAAAATTATTAATATTTTCAATTAACAAGAAAAAATATAACAAATTAAATAAAAAACAAAAACAAATTTCATTTTTTTGACCGACATAATCTTTTACATTTGAATATCTACTGACCAAAAATAATAAAATACAAATCAATAACATTTGAGGATAGTATAAACTTCAAAGTTAAGTTAAATTATTATTATTATTATTATTATTATTATTATATATATATATATAGTATGTAATTATTTTAATTGATATGGATTCAATTAGAATCAAAAATATAATATTGGCCTCATATACTCATATAGAGGATTTGTTCAAATAAATTAACTAATATGATATTCATTTGAATATATTAATTAAATTAAGATAAATAAAAATATATATTTTTTGAAATTGTTTTTATGATTATAGTTTGTTTAATTAATAATAAAGTTTATTAAAATTAGTTTACAAATTTGTCGAATATGAATAATTGGAGGTATACAATTGAATATTTTAAAGTTTATCGAATTAACTCAATATATGATGCATTCAATCATTACTAAATATAGGATTTTGATAGACTATAATCAATGTAATAGAGCCGGGTTTAAAATTATGTAAAAAGAAACGACTTAGTTCAATGCCGATCACCTAATAACCTAATATATAATAGGTTTAACACTTATTTAAATAATTATTAGTTTAACATGAATTTGATATACTTATTTAGATAGTAATTTATTTTCAGTTAGAGGATGATTTAATTCTTAATTAAACTAGAAAGATCTCCTTAGGAAGACGCTGTGAGATCTATAGACGTGAAAATTATGGTGACTAGATACCAAATAAAAATAAAATAAAATAAAATATTTTAAAACAAAAATAAATAAAATCGACTAATCTAAATTCTACTGATTAAATACAAATTTAATATTATAAATTATTATAATTATACAAATGCATTACAGGGGTGAAAATATAGCTTGAAGAAAATAAATTAATACCTCAAAAATTGTAGATTGAAAATTAAATAGTTATCTAGAATAGTTTACAAAATTTTTAAAAAAAAAATGTACTCCTTTAATATTATCTTTTATTTACTTCAACTAAACACACAAATTTTTATACATACAAAATGGAAAACTCATTATTTTAATATTTAATATATTTATTTCAAATTTTCAATTTAGACCACTAGTCATGTTTGTAAATAAAATATCAAAATTTTGAATTGGATAAATACATTTTTGTGTATAAAAATATTATTTCTCAAGTTCATATTAAAAAAACTATTGAAAAAAACTCTTGAACTTTTATATTTAGCTGAATTTAAATATTTATCTTATTATAAAGTATTAAAACTTTAACAATAAACTAATTAAAATTTGTAATTTATATTTAATTTTATAGATGAATATAAAAATTAAAATAGGGTGATTATATACTTGAGTTAATCATTATTATTATATAATATAATATAGTAATGTATGGCTGTCTTTTTTATATTAGGGTAGAAGAAATATATTGCGTGGATTAAATTTTAAGTATGGACAATAAAATTCTTTGTTACCGTGAATGAGAGCTCTTATAGTTTTTTTTTTTTTAGAATTTAAGGGGTTTAAGATAAGGGACCATCTTTCCCTTTTCTTATTTGTTATTGTTATACAAGATCTTTTTAGTCGAAAATGCGGGTTTGTTTCGTGGGGTGAAGTGCAGTTTCAGATGATATTCAATCTTAATGTCTCATTTATTATTTACATATGACACTCTTTGCATTATTCAGACTACTAAGATAAATGTCAAACACCTTTATGATATTCTCTACTTATTTGAAGCGTGTTTGGGACTGCGTGTTAATTTGGGTAAGTCTAATATTTTCCTCTCTAATTTAATTTCGTCTAGGAGAAATATTAGATTGACATGTATTATGGGATTTAAAATTTGGATTTCTCTGTCTACGTATCTCGGGCTCTCTTTAGGGACTAAAGCTAGCTCCAAAAGTTCTTAAGACCCGATCGTTAGTAAGATGGAGAGGAAGCTTCCCATTTGAAAAAGTAAGATGATTTCTAAGGGAGATCGTTTAGTCCTTATCAAGAGTGTTTTTTCTTCAATGTCAAATTATATGATGTCTCTATTTGTCCTCCCAAAGTGTGTGACCATGAAGATGGAGAGAATTATGTGTAAATTCTTATGGGGATCATATAATTCCTCATTTTCTCATTTAGTGAGTTGAGATAAGGTTAAATTAATAAAAGAGTAGGGGGTTGAGAATCTACGATCTTATTTTTTTTAATAAAGCCTTATTATCCAAATAGTGTAGTAGATTTGCATCTGAGCAAGAGAGTATTTGAGCTAAATTGTTTAAATATAATTATGGTCATGATAAGTCTAGTTGGTTCACCAATAATTCTTATAGAGCCATGGGATGCAACATTTGGTGATATTTATGCCATGTGTAAGGTTTATCGGGAGCATTCTTATTGTGGGTGATAAAAGTTCGATTAGTTTTTGGGACGACACTTGGTGTGGTGGTAAATGTTTGAAGAATATTTTCCCCGAACTTGCTTTTATTTCTATTTGTAAAAATGCATCGGTCAAATATATGTTTGATGTTCGGTCTAGGGGTTTTGCTAATCGTATCAAATATAAAAGAATATTGAATAGGGAGGAAAACTTGTCCAATGATAAACTTTTGTTCATAGTTAAAAATAAGGGGTTAAACACGTCTTCTCGGGATTCTATGTGGTAGCGTGATCTGAATAATTTTCATGCGGCACATTGTTAAATTTTGTTCAATAAAGTTAGCCCGATTGATCTTTATTGGGAAAATTTATAGGAGTCTATAAGATGCCTACCAAAATCTCATTTTTTTTGGTTGGAGTGTATTCACGGCGGAATTCTCATTGACGATAAATGTATAAAAAAATACATGATTATTGCGAGTCGTATGTGTTACAAATATGTTAATACAGTTTCTCGTCTATTTTTACATTGTCACGATGTTGCATGTATATAAAGTCTTTTGTAGAATTTGACTGAAATACAATGAGTTATGCCGGAAACCGCTAGTGTTTATTGGGAAACATGAATTCGGGCGACTAAAAATGCGAGATATGTGTTTGATAACTTGACTTATCACTTAATTGAATATATAAGGACTTATTTAAATTAAGTAGGTTAGATAACACATATTTGTAATCACTTATTACTATAAACTTAAGTAAAAACACGTTAAAAATAATAAGCTCAAATATAAATCTTATTTTAAAAGAGGGAACAAACTTAACGCGCTGCTATAAAATAAAATCATACCAATATATCCTTTTAAATTTAATAAAATTACTGTTATATATTATAAGTTGCGTATTACATTTTTATTTTTTTCTCTCTTTTTATTTTTTTATCATAATTCATTTAATTATTTTTTACTAGAATATATTTTTAAACATTATTAAATAAAAATAGGATTATATCTAAACTAATTATAAAATAAAAAATAATATATATATATATATATATATTATCTCTCATATTTATTTATATATATAAATATAAAGTTGTATTAATTTTTCAATTTTTTTCTCATTAGTAAACAAACTTTTTTATTCTTTTAGGATAAATATATATATTTTATTATCTCTTATATACATATATTCATTAGTCTCTTTTATTTATATATATATATATATATATATATATATATATATATATATATATATATATATATATATATATATATATATATATATATATATATATATTACGTTAACAAATTATAATTTAATATATATTAGTTAATAAAATATAATATTTATTTTAATTATTTTTATTTAATATATTAAATTATATACTTCAATATAATATATTATATTAAATTTATTAATAAGGTTATAATATTCTAGATGTATTTGTTAAGATATTAGTTTTAGATATTATCTAACTAACTGAAATATTGAATACTTAAATTTCAGATATTTTTATTTGTTAATTTAATTTTTTATCTCTTGATATTAAAGACATTAAATTGTATTCAGTATTTAGATCTTAATTTTAAGTTTTATTAAACACAATTTTATCCCTATAATTTTCTGGTGGACTATCTGGTTGGAAAGAAATCAGAAAATTTTTAACAATGAAAATAGGCTGTTTCGGATTATTCACAATGAAATTATCATGACGATGTTAGAGATTACATCCGAAAAACCGGTGGATTCGTATGAAGATCTTAATGCTCTTCATGAAGATCTTCTAGTCAATTCATTTTTAATGTATACATAATTTATTTTTCATGTTATGCTTTTATCGTTGTGATTAAACGATTTTTATTAGATAAATAATTTTTAAAAAAAAAGTCAGGTATGGTTGCCTTATTTAAAAAAAAATATATATTAAGTCCTAAGATATTATAATCTTATTTTATTACCTTGTATTTTTAGTCTATTCTAATATTTTATAATTAGTTAAATTTTAAAAATGTTACATATTAAAGATTTTATTTTTCATTCTTATTAAAATGGCTTAAAAAAAAAATGAAGATAATTAGATGGGAGTTGGGACCAAACCTCTCCAATTGAATGACTGGCTGATTTTAAGCCGTTACACAGTACCTTTCTATTCTGATCTGTTGGATTATTGTTACATAATTTAATAATTATATGCTTTAATCTTTATATAAACAAGTTTAATGGTATAAATATAATGACAATTTTGTTTCACAAATCACAACTTTCTAAAATTTTATAAAGTTCTATATAAGAAGAAATTTATTATATACAAATTTGTCATAAAAAAATTGCTAGAAATTCTTCGAGATGGTATTATACAATTTTAATTGAATTCATTATTCAAATTAATATTATTCATTCAATATATAATATATACTTTGCAAATATATAATATATATTTTTATATATTAAATATATATATAATTATTGATATATGTTTAATACATATATAAATATTTGGTATGTATTTAATTAAATTTATGATAAAAATATATAAATATTTTTTTCCATTTAAAGTGAATTATATATTGTATTAATCAATTATTTGTTTTTATATATAATAAAATTATATATATATATATATATATATATATATTTGTACTTATCTATATTATTAATATTAAAATATCATTATCTTTACTTTATCAATTCGATTCCACAAATATCTACTTAAGTTGAAAAAAAAATATAATTAATGCGTTTACATGTTTGAAAGGTATGTCTATCTTTTATTTAATTATGTGCCATTAATAATCAACTACCTCAATTCCAATCAACTTTTTTAAATAGAAAGTTACATATAAAATAAATATTTATACACAGTACAAACTAACATCTATAATTAATAAACGAATTAAAATTTTAAATAAAAAGAAAAATCTATACAAAATTAAAATTAGAATAAAAATATTCAAGACAAATATATATATATATATAATAATAATAATAATAATTCTAAAAAAAAATTCTCAGTTTGTCAAGTCATAAGTCATAAGCTTAATTTAAATATTTATTTGACCCGCCCATAAACATGAAACGATATATTAAAAAAATAAGACTAAAATTAATATATATATATATATATATATATATATATATATATATATATATATATATATATATATATATATATATATATATATATATATAATATTGAACTTGTATATATATATAATATTGAACTTGCAACCTATACTTTAGAATAATGGTAAGATTATAATCAATTAAATTATATAACTATTATATTTCAAATTAATTAAATATTCTTATATGCATATACATATTAACTTTCAACAATATATTTTTTTATTAATTTTTTATAAATTTGATTCTTTTTAATGTTAAAAATTATAATTTTAAATATTAATTTAGTATTTTTTTAATTAATAGTTATATAAATTATAAATATGAATCACTAATATTAAGTTGTTTAATAATTAAAGTGTACATTATATATAATAAAGATCTTGGTTTGAAACCCACTAGACACAACTTTTAAGTTATTGTTAATAAACAATGATGATTATACATTTGAATAACAATTTGGTTTGCGAAAGTGAGGGTAAAAATGATGAAATGGTTGATGTATAAAATGCTCACAAGATGAGAGATCAATTGATTGATTTATTGAGAAATATGAGGTCCATAACATTGTGATTGGGGTGCAAAATGCTCAAGAAATGAGAGATCGAATGATATTTGTGGTAGGTTTATTGAGAAATAAGAGGTCAATAATTGTAACCGCCGGAAAACTCTTTGGTTATGTGGCAAGATCGAGGTTTGAGAATTTTAACATCAGTTTGAGTGTCAGGAATCTTTTTAAAATAACACATTATTTTAAAAGATTTTAAATAATTCATGACAACTTTTAAAATTAATTAAAAATAATTAATTTGAGTTCAAATTTAAATAATCTAAGAATTTGTAGTAATCAAATTACAATTTGACTTTTTAAAAATTCATTGTTTAAATTAATTAAAAATAATTAATTTCAAAATAAAGTCGCCAATTGATTTTTGAATATAAATAAACTGACATATGTGTACAAACATATTTAACTAGAGTTTCTTTATGTTCGTAGTTTGGTGATACTCAGGAAAGTTCTTACGCGCTTAATCTTTCGTACCCATTTTAAAAACGGTCATCACTTATAAATTTGACTTTTAAAAATTAGTTGTATAACGTTTTATTTTAACCGATTATTGTTTTGTTCCTAGACATGCGAATGTTTGTACGTATTTAAAAAATGGTAAGACCAATTATTTAAATGCTGATACTTGTTGCGGATGATGTCGACTAGGGAGAAAAATACATAAAGAACATAAGTTTTTAAAGGCATTAAGGTTTAAACATAAATCCCAAACAGGCTTTTATCGAAATATTTTATGTGGAAATATCCCAAAAATATTTTGAAATCATTTTTTAATTTTTCGGCATTTTTAGAAAATGGATTTGGGTTCAAAAATTACAAAAATAATTTTGGAATTTGAAAAGAGAAACCAAACAGGCCTTGACCGTTGTCCTAGGTTCTGGGTTTGTTTTATCGATCGGGGCTAAAAAGCCCTCGGTCCTAGTCGGAGACCCCTCGGTCTAGGTTCAGGATCTTCGGTTGGAATGCAGAAGTCCCTCGGTCGGGGTGCTAGTGTCTCTCAGTCCTTGGCTAGAATTCTTAGTCGGGTGTTAGAATTCTTGGTCAGACCTCTTGATCCTAGGTAGAAGTCATCGATACTAGGTTCGGGAGTTCTCGGTCGAGTGTAAGACTCCCCGGTCCTAGGTCTGACTTCTCGACCGTATGTAAATATCATCAGTTAGACCTCTTGGTCTTCGATGAAGAACATCGGTCGAACCTCTAGGTCCTAGCTGAAAAGCCTCGGTCGGACCTCTCGGTCCTCAAGAACATCAAAATTGCAAGTTTTGCAATTTTGATAGAGTCTTTGATTCTTTGATCCAAGGGCCTAGGCAGATTTACAAAGCTCCTAGGAACATTTAAAAAATCATTCCAAGGTATCAATCTACCTGGGTGATGATCAATTCATTCAAAATAGTTTATGACAAAAAAATGGATTTTTTGGTTTTAAAGTTGTTTTGAAGTGTATGGAGTTTGCCAATAGCTTCTTAATACTTCATATACTTGACGGGTACCAAAACATGAACATTGGCGGTTCATTTGGACCAAATCAAGAACTTAAAATTTTCAATTATTTTGAAAATTTTGATTTTGATCAAACATGATTCAAATAATTTCTTAGAATCATTAGAAACATGTTGGGAAGTTTTTTAAGCTATTGTTCTTGAGGTTTAACCCAAGAACAAAAAACCATTTTTTCAATTTCTTAAAATTCAAATTTGGGTTTTTTTGTTTGAGACCGATTGATCAATCTTGGCTTTCACAAAAACCTCATAAATGATCTTAGGATCGATTTCCAATTATAAAAATCCAACAACCAGGCAACATACAAGCTTATGAAAACTAAAATATAAAAATTTCAAATTCAAATTGGAAGTATGAATTAAAGGGTGATTAGAAGCATACTAAAGATTAAAGAACACTCCTTAGACCTTAGAGAAACTTTGGGGATGCTCAAATCCAAGTTTTAAGGTCTTACACATAATTTCGAAAAATTTAGCAAACTTAAGCTTTAATGACAGATTTTTTGAAAATTCAGATTGGAAGTTGGAAACTTGATCTCTTGGCTTCATAATTGTCAAGAGGCTATTTATAGCTTTGAAATCAATTGAGGGAGTCAATTGGATTGAATTAGCCAAAATCATATTCTTCATCCTAGTTGCTCGTTTAGGCTTAAATTAGGCCTATGATTATAAGAGAAATGATCATCGTGGTAGGGTAATCATTTCACCTTTCGAATTAGCCGAAGAAAAGGTGGACTATCGATTAAGTTACATCTTGAAAAAGCAAAGATGGGATTAGATCTTATCTCTTCGGCGATCGTAATGAAGAAGAAGATTGGGGACGAAACAACGTCGTTTCAGGTGAGAACACGGACGCGACACAGTCCGTTAGCGTTCCGTCGTAGTTATGTCATGTTCCGTGAGCTCCATTGCGATTCAGCTAACGGAGCGTTAGTTGATCGGGTGCGGCATGAGCGCGTGTTCCTACTGTTGCAGTGGGCAACATAGTGTGCTTTTGGTGTTGGATGAAAATTCAGCCCTCATCCAATGGTTCTGGTTATTATTGTAGCTGTTTTTCACAGTTTCGGCCACACATGATCATATATTTTATTTTTAAAACTTTAAAAGTTTGTTTGAAATTGATTTTTCTTTCACCCTTCTGACTTTATATTTAATTCTTTAAAATACACAAAATATTTAAAATAAATATGACAAAATTTGCCAATTTTTTTTATATTTTTTGATTAAATAAACAATTTATTTATTTATTTTAATTCCTTGATTTTTCTAATATTATTTTGAGATAAAATGAGCACAATATTTATCCAAAATAATTTTATTTATTTTATTTAACCATTGTCCTTAATTAATTAAATTTTATTTATCACCATAATTCATCTAATTAATTGTTTAACTTTGGCATTGAGTTTAATTATTTTGATTTTATTTATATGAAAATAAATCAAAATAATTATTTTAATTTTATAAATTGGGTAGGGTAGATTTTTAGTACTTATAGTAACATTAAGATTGTTGGTTGCTTTGTTGAGGCATAAAAGGTCGTTAATAAATGATATATTGATAATTAAAAATATATGAATCATATATTTGATTGACCAAAGTGCTACATTTGTGATCAACAAATGCATTTATTCATGAGGTTAAAAGTTGATTGAGATTGGTAGTTAAAATGACATATATATAAGTCTTGAATTTACAATTTATACATTGTAAGTATAAGACTATAACCAACTAAGTTTTAATTATTATGTTTTGAATTCAACTAAATATTTTTATATGCATATACAAATGAACTTTCAACATTTTAATTTTTTTATTATTAATTTTTATAAGTTTGGTTCTTTTTAATGTTAGAGAATGAGATTTTTTAATATGAATTTAGTGGAGTTTTTTTAATTAATAGTAAATTATATATTCATACATAAAACTATAAATATAAATCATTAATATTAAGTGGTTTAGTGATTAAAGTGTACATGATACATAATAAAGACCAATGTTCGAATTCATTAGACACACCTTTTAAACTCTTATAAAAATTCTTATGAATAAACAATGATGGTTAAATATTTGAATAACAATTTTGGTTTGCGAAAGTGAAGGTAAAAATGATGAGATGGTTGTGGTGAAAAATGTCCAAGAAATGAGAGATCGATTGAGATTGGTGGTTGATTTGTCAAAAAATAAGAGGTCAGTAACAAAGGATCATGAGATCACGATATTAGAGGTCGATTAGGATTGGTGGGTGGTTTGTCGATAGATAAAGAGACCTGTGAAAGTGTGATTGTGATAATGATTGGTGATTGGTTTACTAAGTGATAAGAGACGTGTGAAAACGTGATTGTGATTGGTGGTTGGTTTGTCAATGGATAAGGCGTGTGAAAGTATGATTGTGATTATTTGTCGAGAAATAAGAGATTGATAATATTGAGATGGTGGTTGGTTTACTAAGGGATAAAAGGCTTTAACAATGAGATATTAATGTTTAAAAAATATGAATCAAATAGTTGATTGACCAAAATGTGAGGTTACAAGGTTAAATGTTGATTGAGATTGATGGATGGTTTGTCAAGGATAAGAGGCGTGTGAAAGTGTGATTGAGATTGGTGTTTGATTTGCTAAGAGATAAGGCACGTGAAAGTGTGATTGAGATTGGTAGTTTGTTTTCTTATGGATAAGGCATGTGAAAGTATGAGTGTGATTGGTTTATCGAGAAATAAGAAGTCGATAACATTGTGATTGGTAGTTGATTTATTGAGGGATAAGAGACCAGTAACAAATGAGATATTAGTGATTAAAAACATGAATCAAATATTTGATTGACCAAAGTGTGAGGTCATGAGGTTAAAGGTCAATTGAGATTGGTAGTTATTTTGTCGAAGGATAAGAGACCGGTAACATTAGTTTTCCGATGGATAAGAAATGTGTGAAACTGTGATTGAGATGTGAGTTGCCGATGGATAAGAGGTCGTTAACAAATGATCTTGAGGTCACGAGATTAGAGGTCAATTCAGATTGGTGGTTGGTTTGTTGAGGGATAAGAGGCTAATAACATTAGGATTGGTGGTTGGTTTATCAAAAGATAAAGAGAACGATAACAAAAGATCGTAAGGTTACGAGATTAAAGGTCGATTGGAATTGGTAGTTGATTTGTCGAGGGATTAAAGACATGTGAGTGTGAAAGTGTGAGGTCACGAGATGATATGTCAATTGAGATTGGTAGTTGGTTTGCCGAGGGATAAGTGATCGGTAACATTGGTATTGACGGTTGGTTTGTCGAGGGATAATATATCGATTCAGGTCGGTGGTTGGTTTGCCGAACGATAAAGAGCGGTATAATTGATGGTTGGTTTGTCAAGAGATAAGTGGCGTGTGAAATTGTGATGTCACGAGATGTAGATGTTCATTGAGATTCGTGCTTGGTTTGGAGAGATTTAAGAGACATGTGAAAGTGATGAGGTCACGGGATGAGATGTTAATTGAAATTAGTGGTTAGTTTGTCGAGGGATTAAAGACCATAACAAGGATCGTAAGGTCGCGAGATTAGAGATCGATTGTGAATGATGGTTGGTTTGTCGAGTGATTAGAGGCATGTGAAAGTGTGAGGTCACGAGATAAAAGGTCGATTGTGATTGATGAGTCATTTGTCAAAGTATAAGAGACTAATAAGATTGAGATTGGTGGTTGGTTTGTTAAAGGAAAAGAGGCTCGTAACAAAGGATCGTAAGGTCACGATATTTAAGGTCGATTGAGATTGGTGGTTAAAAATATATGTGAATGAGATGGTTATTGACCGAAGTGTGAGATCACGAGATTAGATGTCGATTGAGATTAGTGGTTAGTTTGTCAAATGATAAGAATCGTATGAAAGTGTGAGATCACGAGTTGGATAGGTCAATTGAGATTTTAATTGTTGGTTTGGCGAGAGATAAGAGACTTGTGAAAGTGTGTGAGATCAAAATATTAGTAATGCGAGTTGTCCATTGGGAAATAAAATATTGGTGGTTAAATGTGTGAATGAGATGGTTGGTTGATCGAAGTGTGAAAGTAAGGTCACGAGATGAGAGTTGATTGGATTGGTGATTGGTTTGTCGAAATGAGGGTAAAGAGGTCATGGTAATGGTATGAGATTGTTGAGGTATAAAATACTCGAAATAAGGCCACGAGATTAGTAATGAGATGTTCATTGGAGAACAAAAAATACTGGTGGTTAAATATATGAATGAAATTGTTGGTTTACCGAAGAAGTGAAGGTAAAAACGTTGGTGATATGATGAGATGGTTGATTTTTTAAAAGTGAGGATAAAATATGTTGATACTATTAGGATGGCTGGGTACAAAAGTGAACTCACAAGATTAGTACTACGAGAGTTCTATTAGGTAAGAAAATATATTGTTGGTTGAATAAGAAATGAGGGTAAGAGGTCAAAGAGGAAGAGGTCGGTAAACTGATTTGAAAAAAGTTAATTGAATGTCTCTTTAACAAATTTGTTATCATTTTTTTGATAAATAAAAAACAACGATGAATGAGAGGAAGAAGACGACCACTAGACTATCCAAACTATTTAAGTCTCTCATATTCAAACCATAGATGTTGATAACGAAGAGGATGATGAATACGATGGAAACGAAGATACTGATGACGACGACAAAGAGGTAAGTATTGACTATTTTAACTTTCTAAATGTAAATTTTATTTCATAATTGTAGTTTATTTTAATTCGATAGCAAACCAATCTTTCCTTCCACCCAAAATTATGATTAGCATAATATATATTTTTTAAATTATAGATAGTATTATTTTTTTATTATATATATATATATATATATATTTGTTTGTAAATTTTATATTATTAATATTCAAATATTTAAGTATAATTATTAATTTATTTATTATTACAAATCATTGTATTACTATTTAATTATTATATTTAATATCTAATACAGTTTTAGTAATTATATAAAATACACTATTATTTGAATTGTTTTTATTTAATTTAAATATTATTATTTAGTTGTCACAAAATAAGTGTAAAATAATAATAATATACAAATAATATTGTAGACACCCACATTCTTTTGTTTACCGTGGGTGATAGTTCATCTATCCGTTTTTGGGAGAATGCATGGTGTGGGGTAATAGTTTTGTTGTTCTCTTCCCCGTGCTGATATCTATTACTATTTTTAGAGAAGTCACAGTCAAAGATATGTACGATCATCGTTGTCAAAGGTTTGCGCATCGTATCAGATATAGATGGAGGTTATCTTTGGAGGAAAGTTCTTTTCATGATAGATTGTTATCATTAGTAGCCAACAAAGGGTGTCTCCGTTGAATATGATACATTGGGAAAAAATTATGGAGTCTAAGATTCACACAAATATCTTTTTTTTTCCAGGCGGAGTGCGATTCACAGTGGTATTCTTATTGATGATAGATGTATGCACAAGAGTCTTATCTTAGTCAATTGGAGACGACCCCTCATCTCTTTTTACATTGTAAGGGTGTCGCTAGTATTTGTAGTCTTCTTTGGAGTAATACTGGTATTCATTGGGTTATGCCGGAAACTATTAGTGCGTGTTGAGAAACGTAGATTGAGGCAACTAGATTTGCGGGTCTGAAACAATGGGGTTATATGCCTATTATTTTCTGGTGGGTTATTTGGTTGGAGAGAAATCGTAGAACCTTCAACAATCTCAAACAACCATTGTGAATCCTTCACAATGCTATCAACTTAACATTATATGAGGTTCGAAGTGGGAAGCCGATAAATTCAGTCGGAGAGCTCATTGCCCTTTTAGAAGATTTCCGCACATGTTAATTTTTGTATTATTGGTGTGATTTTTTTTACACAAATGTTATGCTTTTATTGTTGTGTTTAAACTACTATCCATTTCATAATAAAATTGCATGAATCATTTAAAAAAAAACACCCACATTTCACACCATATATTATAATTAAAATTGATTTTTTTTTAATGTATTAAAAATGGCACAAATAAATCAAACAAATTAAATGGGTTATGGGTTAAAAATGAATGTTATCTTCTAATTTATCTTATATTTGGTGTCTTTTATGTTGCAGGAAAAAAAACAAATATAATAACACATAAAATAGGGCCTAGATGTAATTTGACACCCATACTCCAAAACATAAGTCAAACATGGTCTAGACACATAAGGAATGCCTAGACCCATTTTCTCTTCTTCATCAACAATCTCTTGCCCAACCAAATCACAGTTTCTTGTTATTTCCTCATGTTCTAGTTCATAGTGATGGTTATATGGTACTAGTTTTTAATAAAATATTTTAAATTAAAATGAGCCTATATTTATTAAAAGATCAACATTACACTCTATTAAAAACATCATAAGTGGGATCTTTATCTTCTTAAATTAAAACAAATAATAATAATTATTATGAAATATTGTGTTATTGATTTTATATTTTGTTGGTACAATAAAAATAAAAATAATGTATTATATATCAAATTAATTAAAATAGTAATTAATAAATAAACTCGTAACTATTTATAAATTCGTGAAATCTTATTTTCGTAAATTTTTAATTTAAAATAATAAGAGTTTATCTATTGAAAAATTCATTAATCTTGTAAGATTATAAAATTTTAAGAATCAATCTATAATTTAAAACCAGACCAAAAGAGACCAAAATAAACTTTGTTAGGATGTTTTTCAAACGAAAATTTAGAAGAGAAAATTATGTGAGGCAATTAGATCTAATTGTTTGGTTCAATTTTTTGTTCAACCCAATGAATACTGATGCCATGTAATTCTGTCATTCAAATTTCATCACTTATCACATATAAAAAGATTCAAAGGGATTGAAGTCCAAATAAACTTTTTATATTTTGTTAGTTATTGCCTTAACAATCATTTATAAAAAGACAGGCCGACCGATAGAAGCCCAAGCCCTAATTATCACATATAAAAAAACAGAGGCCCTAAAAGAAAAAGAAGGTCCAATGCATAAATATTTATAAAAAGGGCCCAAAGAAACTTCATAGTGATGTTGCCCTAATTATTCATTTATAAAAGGACATACACCCTGAGAAACAATATAGTGTTTATCCCCTAGGCGGCGACGACCGTCTTCTTCTTCCTATGTTCTCTGTAGTTTTTTATTTCTCAAATTCTTTTAATGAATCAGTTGTCATGGAATTCATGTCAATATTCATAATAAATTTTATGTCTAGGATGGAGTATATAGAACACACCACAGATCCCACCGTCGCCGATCATTCATAAGATGAAAATGAGATATTTTCTAGTTAGCAGACTTGGGTGATTGGAGAGGTTTTGATGACATAGATTATCCATTGGACACCTTCCCATATCCAAATTCATCAACGAACAAATGTTGGTAATTATATGTTATGTTCTACTTTTTTTTCTGAAACAGTTATCCATTTGATATTTGTAAAGATGCAAATAAAATTTTGAACTGATGTATATGTGTTTTTGAACTTTGTATATAAATGTTCTACATTGTCTATTTGTGTCATTTTTTAATGCTTTTATTTTTGTCATTTTTATGTTTTAATTTGCTCTATTTTGTTTGAAATTAAATAATGGTCTGTTTTACAAAAGTTGAAAAAATGTTGGTAACTAATTAAAATATATTTTATAATATTATTTCATTTAAATTAAAAAAATCCATTAAAATATTAACAATTGAATTGAGCTCAACAATACACAGAACGCCTAAAAAATTATAAACGGTCCAACAAATTAATTAATTGTATTAAAATATTAATCATTTATAAAATATCATTTTCCTTGTTTTTCAATTATAATTATATATATATATATATATATATATTTAATGAGTAAAAGATTTGTAACTAATGATATATGAAACAGAATTAACAAGGAAAACCTATAATTTTGCTTTTAAACATTTTAAATAATTTCTAATAATTTTTAAAATTAATTAAAAATAATTAATTGTTTAAATTAATTAAAATTAAATATTAAAATTAATTAATTTAAGTTTAAATTTAAATAATTTGAAATTTTGTAATAATTAAATTAGTTATTTAAATTTATTAAAATTAATTAATTTAAAAGATTATTCATTTAAAAACAAAGTTGCTAATTGATTTTTGAAAATCAATAAATTGACATACATGTACAACCATATTTTAACTAGAGTTTTTTTAAGTTTGTAGTTCGATAATACTCGGGGAAAGAGCTTTCGCGATTCTTCCTTTGCACTCGTTTTAAAAATGGTCCTTACTTATAAATTTGACTTTTAAAAATCGGTTATATAATGTTTTATTATAACCAATTATTCTTCCGGTTCTAAACATGCGAATGTTTATGTGTATTTAAAAATTGTAAAAACAATTATTTAAATACTGGTACCTATTGCGGATGACATTGACTAGGGAGGAAAATACTTGAAGAACATCAGTTTTTAAAGACATTAAGGTTTAAACATAAATCTCAAACAAGTCTTTATCAATATATTTTGTGTAAACATATCTCAAAAATATTTTGAAATCATTTTCAAAATTATCTTAATTTTTAGAAAAGGGTTTGGGTTCAAAAATTACAAAAATAATTTTGAAATTTTAAAAGAGAAACCAAACAGGCCTTAGGACCGGTGTCCTAAGTCCTAGGTTTGTTTTATTGGTCGAGGTTAAGAAGCCCTCAGTCCTGGTCGGAAATCCATCGGTTTGGGTTCAGGATTCTCGGTCGGGGTGCGGAAGTCCCTCGATCAAGGTGCTATGGCCTCTCGGTCCTTGGCTAGAATTCTCGATCAGACCTCTCGGTCCTAGGTGGAAGTCATCAGTCTTGAGTTCGGGAGTTCTCAATCGGGCGCGAGACTCCCCGGTCTGACTTCTCGGTCAGATGTAAGAATCTTCGTCCGGAACTCTCGGTCCTCGATGAAGAACATCGGTCGGACCTCTTGGTCCTGACTGAAAAGACTTGGTCGGACCTGTCGGTCAAAGGTTAAAAGAACATCAAAATTGTAGGTTTTACAATCATTATGGAGGCTTAAATTCTTTGATCCAAGGACATGGGTAGCTTCACAAAGCTCCCAAGAACATTTAGAACATCGTCCCAATGTATCAATCGACCCGGGTGATGATCAATTCATTCAAAATAGTTTATGGAAAACAATCGGGTTTTTTGGTTTTAAAGTTGTTTTGAAGTGTAAGGACTTTGCCAATAGTTTCCTTATACTTAATGTGTACCAAAACATGAACATTGGTTGTTCATTTAGACCAATTCAAAACTCAAAATTTTCAATTATATAATTTTTTTTATTTTGATCAAACATAGTCGGGATGGATCAAACACTATCCAAATAGTTGCCCAACATCATTAAAAACATGTTAGGAAGATTTTTAAACTGATGTTCTTGAGGATTAGCCCATGAACAGAAAACCCATTTTTCAATTTCTTGAAAATCAAATTTAGGTTTTTTTGTTTGAGATCGATCGATCGATCTTGGCCTTCAAAAAAAGTTCTTAAATATCCTATGATCGATTTCCAATCAAAAAAATCCAACAACCAGACAACATAAAAGCTTATGAAAATTGAAATATAAAAATTTCAAATTCAAATTTGAAGTATTAATTAAAGGGTGATTGGAAGCATCCAATGATTGAAGAACACTCCTTTAGACCTTAGGAAAACTTTAGGGATGCTCAAATCAAAGCTTTAAGGTCTTACACAATTTCAAAAAATCCAAAAGCTTGAGCTTTAATGGAAAATTTTATGAAAATTCAGATTGGAAGCTAGAGACTTAATCTCTTGGCTACGAATTGAATAAACCAAAATTCATTTATGGTATTTTGACTGTTCTTCATCCTAGTTGCTCGTTTATGCTTTAATTAGGTCTAAGATTATAGGAGAAGTGATCACTGTGATATGGTGATCATTTCACCTTTGAAATTAACTGAAGTTGTGGAATATCGACTAAGTTATATCTTTAAAAAATCAAAGATGGAATTCAATCTTATCTCTCAAGCGATTGCGGTGAAGAAGATGATCAAGGGACAAAACAACGTCGTTTCGGGAGAAAATACGGACGCAGAGCGGTTCATTAGCATTTCATTGCGTTTTGTGAGCTCCGTTGCGATTCAGATAACAAATCGTTAGTATTTAACAGTAGTGATTGGTTTATCGAGAAATATGAGGTCCATAACATTGTGATTGGTGATTGGGGTGCAAAATGCTCAAGAGATGAGAGATCGATTGATATTTGTGGTAGGTTTATTGAAAAATAAGAGGTTAATAATTGTAACCGCCGGAAAACTATTTGGTTATGTGGCAAGCTCGAGGTTTGTGAATTTCAACATCAGTTTGCATGTTAGAAATCTTTTTAAAATAACACATTATTTTTAAAAGATTTTAAATAATTCATGACAACTTTTAAAATTAATTAAAAATAATTAATTTGAGTTCAAATTTAAATAATTTAAGGATTTTAGTAATCAAATTACAATTTGACTTTTTAAAAATCCATTGTTTAAACTAATTAAAAACAATTAATTTCAAAACAAATTCGCCAATTGATTTTTGAATATCAATAAACTGACATATGATATGTGTACAAACATATTTTAACTAGAGTTTCTTTATGTTCGTAGTTTGGTGATACTCGGGAAAGTGCTTACGCGCTTAATCCTTCGTACCCATTTTAAAAACAATCACCACTTATAAATTTAACTTTTGAAAATCAGTTGTATAACGTTTTATTTTAACCGGTTATTGTTTCAGTCCTAGGCATGCGAATGTTTGTACGTATTTAAAAAATGGTAAGACCAATTATTTAAATGTTGATACTAGTTGAGGATGATGTTGACTAGGGAGAAAAATACCTAATGAACATAAGTTTTTAAATGCATTAAGGTTTAAACATAAATCCCAAACAGGCTTTTATCAAAATATTATGTGTGGAAATATCCCCAAAATATTTTGAAATAATTTTTTAATTTTTCGGCATTTTTAGATAATGAATTGGGGTTCAAAAATTACAAAAATAATTTTGGAATTTTAAAAGAGAAACCAAACAGGCCTTGACCGGTGTCCTAGGTTCTGGGTTTGTTTTATCGGTCGGGGCTAAAAAGCCCTCGGTCCTAGTCGGAGACCCCTCGGTCTGGGTTCAAGATCCTCGATTGGGATGCAGAAGTCCCTCGGTCGGGGTGCTAGTGTCTCTCGGTCCTTGGCTAGAATTCTTAGTCGGGTGTTAGAATTCTTGGCCGGACCTCTCGATCCTAGGTAGAAGTCAACGATACTAGGTTCGGGAGTTCTCGGTCGGGTGTAAGACTCCTCGGTCCTAGGTCTGACTTCTCGATCGTATGTAAATATCATCAGTTGGACCTCTTGGTCCTCGATGAAGAACATCAGTCGAACCTCTAGGTCCTAGCTTAAAAGCCTCGGTCGGACCTCTCGGTCCTCAAGAACATCAAAATTGCAAGTTTTGCAATTTTGATAGAGTCTTTGATTCTTTGATCCAAGGCCCTAGGCAGCTTCACAAAGCTCCTAAGAACATTTAAAAAATCATTCCAAGGTATCAATCTACCTAGGTGATGATCAATTCATTCAAAATAGATTATGGCAAAAAATTGAGTTTTTTGGTTTTAAAGTTGTTTTGAAGTGTATGGAGTTTTCCAATAGCTTCTTAATACTTCATATACTTGACGGGTACCAAAACATGAACACTGACTGTTCATTTGGACCAAATCAAGAACTCAAAATTTTCAATTATTTTGAAAATTTTGATTTTGATCAAAAATAATCCAAATAATTTTCAGAATCATTAGAAACATGTTGGGAAACTTTTTAAGCTACTATTCTTGAGGTTTACCCTAAGAACAAAAAACCCATTTTTCAATTTCTTGAAATTCAAATTTGGGTTTTTTGTTTGAGATCGATTGATCGATCTTGGCTTTCACAAAAACCTCATAAATGATCTTAGGATCGATTTCCAATCAAAAAATCCAACAACCAGGCAACATACAAGCTTATGAAAACTAAAATATAAAAATTTCAAATTCAAATTGAAAGTATGAATTAAAGGGTGATTAGAAGCATACTAAAGATTGGAGAACACTCCTTAGACCTTAGTGAAACTTTGAGGATGCTCAAATACAAGCTTTAAGGTCTTACACATAATTTAGAAAAATCCAGCAAACTTAAGCTTTAATGGCAGATTTTTTGAAAATTCAGATTGGAAGTTGGAGACTTGATCTCTTGGCTTTGGAATTGTCAAGAGGCTATTTATAGCTTTGAAATCAATTGAGGGAGTCAATTGGATTGAATTAGCCAAAATCCTATTCTTCATCATAATTGCTCGTTTAGGCTTAAATTAGGCCTAGGATTATAAGAGAAATGATCACCGTGGTAGGGTGATCATTTCACCTTTTGAATTAGCCAAAGAAAATGTGGACTATCGGTTAAGTTACATCTTGAAAAAGAAAAGATGGGATTCGATCTTATCTCTTCGGCGATCGCGATGAAGAAGAAGATTGGGGACGAAACAACGTCGGTGAGAACACGGACGCGGCACAGTCCGTTAGCGTTCCGTCGTAGTTATGTCATGTTCTGTGAGCTACATTGCGATTCAGCTAACGGAGCGTTAGTTGATCGAGTACGGCACGAGCGTGCGTTCCTTCTGTTGCAGTGGGCAACACAGTGTGCTTTTGGTGTTGAATGAAAATTCAGCACTCATCCGATGGTTCTAGTTCTTGCTGTAGTTGTTTTTCACAGTTTCGGCCACACATGATCACACATTTTATTTTTAAAACCTTAAGGGTTTGTTTGAAATTGATTTTTCTTTCACCTTTCTGACTTTATTTTTAATTATTTAAAATACACAAAATATTTAAAATAAATATGACAAAATTTGTCAATTTTTTTTTTGTATATTTTTGAATTAAATAAACAATTTATTTATTTATTTTAATTACTGGTTTTTTCTAATATTATTTTGAGATAAAATGAGTACAATATTTATCCAAAATAATTTAATTTATCTTATTTAACCATTGTCCTTAATTAATTAGATTTTATTTATCACCATATATAATTCATCTAATGAATTGTTTAATTTGGCATTGAGTTTAATTATTTTGATTTTATTTATTTGAAAATAAATCAAAATAATTATTTTAATTTTATAAATTGGTTATGTAGATTTTTAGTACTTATAGTAACATTAAAATTGTTGGTTGCTTTGTTGAGACATAAAAGGTCGTTAATAAATGATATATTGATAATTAAAAATATATGAATCATATATTCGATTGACCAAAGTGTTTTATTTGCGATCAACAAATGCATTCATTTATTCATGAGGTTAAAAGTTGATTGAGATTGGTAGTTAAAATGACATATATAAGTCTTGAATTTATAATTTATACATGGTAAGTATAAGACTATAACCAACTAAGTTTTAATTATTATGTTTTGAATTCAACTAAATATTTTTATATGCATATACAAATGAATTTCAACATTTTAATTTTTTATTTTTATTTTTTATAAGTTTGGTTCTTTTTAATGTTAGAGAATGAGATTTTTTAATGTGAATTTAGTGGAGTTTTTTTAATTAATAGTAAATTATATATTCATACATAAAACTATAAATATAAATCATTAATATTAAGTGATTTAGTGATTAAAGTGTACATGGTACATAATAAAGACCAAGGTTCGAATTCATTAGACAACTTTTAAACTCTTATAAAAATTCTTATGAATAAACAATGATGGTTAAATATTTGAATAACAATGTTGGTTTGCGAAAGTGAAGGTAAAAATGATGAGATGGCTGTGGTGCAAAATGTCAAAGAAATGAGAGATCGATTGATATTGGTGGTTGATTTGTCAAGAAATAAGAGGTCAATTGAGATTGGTGGATGGTTTATCGATAGATAAAGAGGCGTGTGAAAGTGTGATTGTGATAATGATTGGTGGTTGGTTTGCTGAGTGATAAGAGACATGTGAAAACGTAATTGTGATTGGTAGTTGGTTTGTCAATGGATAAGGCGTGTGAAAATATGATTGTGATTGTTTGTAGAGAAATAAGAGGTTGAAAATATTGAGATGGTGGTTGGTTTACTAAGGGATAAGAAGCTTTAACAATGAAATATTAATGTTTAAAAAATATGAATCAAATAGTTGATTGACCAAAGTGTGAGGTTACGAGGCTAAATGTTGATTGAGATTGATGGATGGTTTGTCAAGGATAAGAGGCGTATGAAAGTGTGATTGAGATTGGTGGTTGATTTGCTGAGAGATAAAGCGCGTGAAAGTGTGATTGAGATTGGTAGTTTGTTTGCTTATGGATAAGGCATGTGAAAGTATGAGTGTGATTGGTTTATCGAGAAATAAGAAGTCGATAACATTGTGATTGGTAGTTGATTTATTGAGGGATAAGAGACCAATACAAAGGAGATATTAGTGGTTAAAAACATGAATCAAATATTTGATTGACCAAAGTGTGAGGTCACGAGGTTAAAGGTCGATTGAGATTGATAGTTAGTTTGTCGAAGGATAAGAGACTGGTAACATTAGTTTTCCGAGGGATAAGAAATGTGTAAAATTGTGATTGAAATGTGGGTTGCCGAGGGATAAGAGGTCGTTAACAAATGATCTTGAGGTCACGAGATTAGAGGTCAAATCAGATTGGTGGTTGGTTTGTCAAGGGATAAGAAGCTAATAACATTAGGATTGGTGGTTGGTTTATCAAAAGATAAAGAGAACGGTAACAAAAGATCGTAAGGTCACGAGATTAAAGGTCAATTGGAATTGATAGTTGATTTGTCGAGGGATTAGAGGCATGTGGGTGTGAAAGTGTAAGGTCACGAGATGATATGTCAATTGAGATTGGTAGTTGGTTTGCCGATGGATAAATGATCGGTAACATTGGTATTGTTGGTTGGTTTGTCGAGGGATAATATATCGATTCAGGTCGGTGGTTGGTTTGCCGAAAGATAAAGAACGACGTTATTGATGGTTGATTTGCCAAGAGATAAGTGGCGTGTGAAATTGTGATGTCACGAGATGTAGATGTTCATTGAGATTTGTGCTTGGTTTGGAGAGATTTAAGAGACATGTGAAAGTGATGAGGTCACGGGATGAGATGTTAATTGGAATTAGTGGTTAGTTTGTTGAGGGATTAAAGATCAATAACAAGGATCGTAAGGTCACGAGATTAGAGTTCGATTGCGAATGGTGATTGGTTTGTCGGTGATTAGAGGCATGTAAAAGTGTGAGGTCACGAGATAAAAGGTCAATTGTGATTGATGAGTTATTTGTCAAAGTATAAGAGACTGATAAGATTGAGATTGGTGGTTGGTTTGTTGAAGGAAAAGAGGCTTGTAACAAAGGATCGTAAGGTCACAATATTAAAGGTCTATTGAGATTGTTGGTTAAAAATATATGTGAATGAGATGGTTATTGACCGAAGTATGAGATCACGAGATTAGATGTCGATTGAGATTAGTGGTTAGTTTGTCAAATGATAAGAATCATATGAAAGTGTGAGATCACGAGATGGATAGGTCAATTGAGATTTTGATTGTTGGTTTGGCTAGAGATAAGAGACTTGTGAAAGTTTGTGAGGTCACGATATTAGTAATGCGAGTTGTCCATTGGGAAACAAAATATTGGTGGTTAAATGTGTGAATGAGATGGTTGGTTGATCGAAGTGTGAAAGTGATGTCACGAGATGAGAGGTTGATTGGATTGGTGATTGGTTTGCCGAAGTGAGAGTATAGAGGCCGTGGTAATGGTATGAGATGGTTGAGGTATAAAATACTCAAAGTAAGGCCACGAGATTAGTAATGAGATGTTCATTGGAGAACAAAAATATTGGTGGTTAAATATATGAATGAGATTGTTGGTTTACCGAAGAAGTGAAGGTAAAAATGTTTGTGATATAATGAGATGGTTGATTTTTTAAAAGTGAGGATAAAATATGTTGATACTATTAGGATGGCTGGGTACAAAAGTGAGCTCACAAGATTAGTACTACAAGAGGTCTATTATGTAAGAAAATATATTGTTGGTTTAATAAGAAATGAGCGTAAGAGGTCAAAGAGGAAGAGGTCGGTGAAACTAATTTTAAAAAAAAATTAAATGAATGTCTCCTTAACAAATTTGTTATCATTTTTTTGATAAATAAAAAAACAACGATGAACGAGAGGAAGAAGACGACCACTAGACTATCCAAACAGTTTAAGCCCCTTATATTCAAACCATAGATGTTGACGACGAAGAGGATGATGATGCGATGGAAACGAAGATACTGATGATGATGACGATGACAAAGAGGTAAGTGTTGACTATTTTAACTTTCTAAATGTAAATTTTATTTCGTAATTGTAGTTTATTTTAATTCGATAGCAAACCAATCTTTCCTTCCACCCAAAATTATGATTAGCATAATATATTATTTATTATTTTTTTCTTTAAATTATAGATTGTATTATTTTTTTATTATATATATATATATTTGTTTGTAAATTTTATATTATTAATATTCAAATATTTAAGGATACTTATTAAATTATTTATTATTACAAATCATTGTATTACTATTTAATTATTATATTTAATATTCAATACAATTTTAGTTATTATATAAAATACACTATTATTTGAATTGTTTTTATTTAATTTAAATATTATTATTTAGTTGTCACAAAATAAGTGTAAAATAATAATAATATACAAATAATATTGTAGACACCCACATTCTTTTGTTTACCGTGGGTGATAGTTCATCTATCCGCTTTTGGGAGAATGCATGGTGTGGAGTAAGAGTTTTTTTGTTCTCTTCCCCGTGCTGACGTCTATTGCTATTTTTAGAGAAGTCACAGTCAAAGATATGTACGACCATCGCTCTCAAAGTTTTGCACATCGTATCAAATATAGAAGAAGGTTATTATTGGAGGAAAGTTCTTCTCATGATAGATTTTTATCATTAATAGCCAACAAAGGGTGTCTCCGTTGAATATGATACACTGCGATGGAAAAATTTGTACAAGTTTTATGTGGGACATTGTTATTATTTATTTAATAGAGTCGTTCCAACTAAGTTGTGCTAAGGATGTGGAGACGACCTCTCATCTCTTTTTACATTGTAAGAGTGTCGCTAGGAAACTATTAGTGCTTGTTGAGAAACGTGGATTGAGGCAACTAGATTTGCGGGTCTGAAACAATGGGGTTATATCCCTATTATTTTCTGGTGGGTTATTTGGTTGGAAAGAAATCGTAGAACCTTCAACAATCTCAAACGACCATTGTGAATCCTTCACAATGCTATCAACTTAACATTATATGAGGTCCGAAGTGGGAAGCCAAGGGAGAACTCATTGCCCTTTTAGAAGATTTCTGCACACGTTAATTTTTGTATTATTGGTGTGATTTTTTTCCCACAAATGTTATACTTTTGTTGTTGTGTTTAAACTATTATCCATTTCATAATAAAATTGCATGAATCATTTAAAAAAAAAACACCCACATTTCACACCATATATTATAATTAAAATTGATTTTTTTAATGAATTAAAAATAGCACAAATAAATCAAACAAATTAAATGGGTTATGGGTTAAAAATGAATGTTATCTTCTAATTTATTTTATATTTGGTGTCTTTTATGTTGCAGGAAAAAAACAAATATAATAACACATAAAATAGGGCCTAGATGTAATTTGACACCCATACTCCAAAACATAAGTCAAACATGGTCTAGACACATAAGGAATGCCTAGACCATTTTTTTTTTCATCAACAATCTCTTTTCCCCATCCCTAATAAAACCTAACGAAAAATGCATAAACCTTTTGTTATTTGAGAAAAGTTCGGTCATACTTGCCCAACCAAATCACAGTTTCTTGTTATTTCCTCATGTTCTAGTTCATAGTGATGGTTATATGGTACTAGTTTTTAATAAAATATTTTAAATTAAAAAGAGCCTATATTTATTAAAAGATCAACATTACACTCTATTAAAAATATCATAAGTGGGATCTTTATCTTTTTAAATTAAAAAAAATAATAATAATTATTATGAAATATTATGTTATTAATTTTATATTTTGTTTGTACAATAAAAATAAAAATAATGTATTATATATCAAATTAATTAAAATAGTAATTATTAAATAAACTCGTAATTATTTATAAACTCGTGAAATCTTATTTTCGTAAATTTAAAATAATAAGAGTTTATCTATTGAAAAATTCATTAATCTTGTAAGATTATAAAAATTTAAGAATCAATCTATAATTTAAAACCAGACCAAAATAAACTTTGTTAGGATGTTTTTCAAAATAAAATTTAGAAGAGAAAATTATGTGAGGAAATTAAATCTAATTGTTTTGTTGAATTTTTTGTTCAACCCAATGAATAATGATTGCCATGTAATTCTGTCATTCAAATCTCATCCCTTATCATGCCAAAAAGATTCAAAGGGAGTGATTTCCTTAACAATCATTTATAAAAAGACAGGTCGAACGATAGAAGCCCAAGCCCTAATTATCACATATAAAAAGACAGAGGGAGGCCCTAAAAGAAAAAGGAGGTCCAATGAAACTTGTTAGTGATCATAATTATTTATTTATAAAAAGGGCCCAAAGAAACTTCATAGTGATGTTGCCCTAATTATTCATTTATAAAAGGACATACACCCTGAGAAACAATATAGTGTTTATCCCCTAGGCGGCGACGACCGTCTTCTTCTTCCTATGTTCTCTGTAGTTTTTTATTTCTCAAATTCTTTTAATGAATCAGTTGTCATGGAATTCATGTCAATATTCATAATAAATTTTATGTCTACGATGGAGTATATAGAACACACCACAGATCCCACCGCCGCCGATCATTCATAAGATGAAAATGAGATATTTTCTAGTTAGCAGACTTGGGTGATTGGAGAGGTTTTGATGACATAGATTATCCATTGGACACCTTCCCATATCCAAATTCATCAACGAACAAATGTTGGTAATTATATGTTATGTTCTACTTTTTTTTCTGAAACAGTTATCCATTTGATATTTGTAAAGATGCAAATAAAATTTTGAACTGATGTATATGTGTTTTTGAACTTTGTATATAAATGTTTCTACATTGTCTATTTGTGTCATTTTTTAATGCTTTTATTTTTGTCATTTTTATGATTTAATTTGCTCTATTTTGTTTGAAATTAAATAATGGTCTGTTTTACAAAAGTTGAAAAAATGTTGGTTAATAATTAAAATATATTTTATAATATTATTTCATATAAATTAAAAAAAAAACATTAAATATTAACAATTGAATTGAGCTCAACAATACACAGAACGCCTAAAAAATTATAAACGGTCCAACAAATTAATTAATTGTATTAAAATATTAATCATTTATAAAATATCATTTTCCTTGTTTTTCAATTATATATATATATATATATATATATATATATATATATTCAATGAGTAAAAGATTTGTAACTAATGATATATGAAGGAGAATTAACAAGGAAAACCTATATTTTCGCTTTTAAACATTTTAAATAATTTCTAATAACTTTTGAAATTAATTAAAAATAATTAATTGTTTAAATTAATTAAAATTAAATATTAAAATTAATTAATTTAAGTTTAAATTTAAATAATTTGAAAATTTGTAATAATTAAATTAGTTATTTAAATTTATTAAAATTAATTAATTTAAAAGATTATTCATTTAAAAACAAAGTTGCTAATTGATTTTTGAAAATCAATAAATTCGCATACATGTACAACCATATTTTAACTAGAGTTTTTTTAAGTTCGTAGTTCGATAATACTCTGGGAAAAAACTTTCGCGATTCGTCCTTCGCACTCGTTTTAAAAATGGTCCATACTTATAAATTTGGCTTTTGAAAATCGGTTGTATAATGTTTTATTATAACAAATTATTTTTCCGGTTCTAAACATGCGAATGTTTATGTGTATTTAAAAATTGTAAAAACAATTATTTAAATACTGGTACCTGTTGCGGATGACATTGACTAAGGAGGAAAATACTTGAAGAACATCAGTTTTTAAAAACATTAAGGTTTAAACATAAATCTCAAACAAGTCATTATCAATATATTTTGTGTAAACATATCTCAAAAATATTTTGAAATCATTTTCAAAATTTTCTTAATTTTTAGAAAAGGGTTTGGGTTCAAAAATTACAAAAATAATTTTGAAATTTTAAAAGAGAAACCAAACAGGCCATAGGACCGGTGTCCTAAGTCCTAGGTTTGTTTTATTGGTCAAGGATAAGAAGCCCTCAGTCCTGGTCGGAAATCCATCGGTTTGGGTTCAGGATTCTCGGTCGGGGTGCGGAAGTCCCTCGGTCAAGGTGCTATGGCCTCTCGGTCTTTGGCTAGAATTCTTGGACGCGTACTAGAATTCTCGATCAGACCTCTGTCCTAGGTGGAAGTCATTGGTCTTGGGTTTGGGAGTTCTCAATCGGGTGCGAGACTCCTCGGTCGGATGTAAAAATCTTCGTCCGAAACTCTCGGTCCTCGATGAAGAACATTGGTCGGACCTCTTGGTCCTGACTGAAAAGACTCGGGCGGACCTGTCAGTCAAAGGTTAAAAGAACATCAAAATTGTAGTTTTTACAATCATTATGGAGGCTTAAATTCTTTGATCCAAGGACATGGGTAGCTTCACAAAGCTCCCAAGAACATTTAGTACATCGTCCCAATGTATCAATCGACCCGGGTGATGATCAATTCATTCAAAATAGTTTATGGCAAACAATCGGGTTTTTTGGTTTTAAAGTTGTTTTGAAGTGTAAGGACTTTGCCAATAGTTTCCTTATATTTCTTGTACTTGATGTGTCCCAAAACATGAACATTGGTTGTTCATTTAGACCAATTCAAGAACTCAAAAATTTCAATTATATAAATTTTTTTATTTTGATCAAACATAGTCGGGATGGATCAAACACTATCCAAATAGTTTCCCAACATCATTAAAAACATGTTAGGAAGATTTTTAAACTGATGTTCTTGAGGATTAGCCCATGAACAGAAAACCCATTTTTCAATTTCTTGAAAATCAAATTTAGATTTTTTTTGTTTAAGATCGATCAATCGATCTTGGCTTTCACAAAAAGTTCTTAAATATCCTATGATCGATTTCCAATCAAAAAATCCAACAACCAGATAACATAAAAGCTTATGAAAATTGAAATATAAAAATTTCAAATTCAAATTTGAAGTATGAATTAAAGGGTGATTGGAAGATCCAATGATTGAAGAACACTCCTTTAGACCTTAAGAAAACTTTAGGGATGCATAAATCCAAGCTTTAAGGTCTTACACAATTTCAAAAAATCCAACAAGCTTGTTAATGGAAAATTTTATGAAAATTCAGATTGGAAGCTAGAGACTTGATCTCTTGGCTACGAATTGAATAAGCCAAAATTCATTTATGGTATTTTGACTGTTCTTCATCCTAGTTGCTCGTTTATGCTTTAATTAGGTCTAGGATTATAGGAGAAATGATCATTGTGATATGGTGATCATTTCACCTTTCAAATTAACTGAAGTTGTGGACTATCGACTGAGTTCCATCTTTAAAAAATCAAAGATGGAATTCGATCTTATCTCTCAAGCGATTGCGGTGAAGAAGATGATCAAGGGACAAAACAATGTCGTTTCGGGAGAAAATACGGACGCAGAGCGGTTCATTAGCATTTCATTACGTTTTGTGAGCTCCGTTGCGATTCAGATAACAAATCGTTAGTTGATCGAGTGTGGCGCGGGTTCCCTCTGTTGCAGCGGGCGACGCGGCGTGCTTTTGGGCGTTGGATGAAAATCTAGTACTCATCCAATGGTCTTGGTTATTGCTCCAGCCGTTTTTCATAGTTTGACCACACATGATCACATATTTTAATTTTATTTTAAAACCTTAAGGGTTTGTTTGAAATTGAATTTTCTTACACTCTTTTGGCTATATTTTTAATACTTTATAATACACAAAATATTTAAAACAAATATGAAAAATATTTTGCCAATTTATTTGTTTTTATATTTATTTTAATATTTTTGTGTTAAATAAATAATTTTTGGGATGAATTGAATATCACATTTCATCCTAAATTATTTATTTTAATACCTTGATTTTTCTAAAATTATTTTGAGATAAAATAAATACGACATTTATTCCAAATAATTTCATTTATTTTATTTAGCCAATGTCTTTAATTAATTATATTTTATTCATCACCATAATTAATCTAATTAATTGTTTAATTAGATTTTTAGCACTGAGTTTAATTATTTTAATTTATTCATTTGAAAATAAATCAAAATAATTATTTTAATTTTATCAATTTGGTATGTAGTTTTTTAGTGCTTACAAAGTGTTCCTTTTCGAATCGAGTTTGAATACAACAAACTAGTTTTGAAAACTCTGATTCAAGTATGACATCTAAGTTATCTTTTCCAGTTTATATTGAGGGTTTTTTGAAAGATAGATCTTGTAGCGTGCTGATGTTGGAGTGACCTGGTGATGCTGTGTATAACATTTCGTTGAAGTGCTTTCACACGTCGCTTTAGGGATCTTTCTTTGATGATTATCCTAACAAGGATAACTCTGGAAATCCTCTTTTACAGATCTTTGGGGGTTTAAAACTTGCCTCTAGGGTTTAGTATCCGTTGGTTCTTCTTTAGGACTATATCACATTCTTGTATGTTCCAAGCATTATTGTTGATATGATTGCGTATGACATAACATGTCTAACCTCTTATCTTCCATGAGGAGTACTCTCAAGGTAGGGACTTGAATTTCGATAGTATGCACTACATCAATTTTGTAGACTAATGCAAATGGAGTCTCTCATGTTGATGTTCGAATGGTAGTTCTTTAGCCCCAAAAGACATAAGGAAGCTTCTCATGTCAGTCTTTATAAGTCTGCATCATCTTTTTGACGATTAAGATGACGTTCTTGTTTACTGCTTCTACTGCACTGTTTGTGTGAGAGTGATAAGGTGATGACTGGTTGTGTCGATATGGTATTCATTTAGATCTAGTACTTTGAATACTTATCCTCAGAAATGTCCATCATTGTCTAAGATCAAGGGTTGAGGAACTCCGTAGCGTGCGATGATGTTGTTGTGTATGAACTTAGCAACATGTGATGACTTTAGAACCTTGTACGATTGATCTTCGACCCACTTAGAGTGATCGATACATGGATGAACTCGTTTCCATTTAAAGCGTGAGGATAGATCTTCTCGATGATATATATCCCCATATTGAAAATGGCCATGGTGATGTCATGTTGTATAGACTAGATGTTGGAGTGTGCTTTTAAGTTTGTGTAGACTTGACATTGATGACATCTTTTGACATAATCTACACATTCTTGTTCTATGTTCTGTCCATAGTATTCAAAGTGAAGGATCTTCTTAGCAAGTGCTTATTTGTACTTCCTCCATGATCTTGGATGCTTGAGGATGGTTAATGCACAACTTATTTTGACCATCGAAATATCATCGATATAACTTTACTACGAGCAACACATAGTTGTTTACGTATTGACGCAAAGCTTTCATCTCTCTTTTCTAGAAATGTTGAGGATACTCATCATGTTCGACGTACTTCTATAGAGGCTCGAACCATGCTTTAGGCGCCACTTCAGTGTTGGCTACCATCTTCTTCTCGAAGTCTCATCTCAGCTTCTGTTGGATCTTTAAGGGCTTGATCTTTAAGGGCTTGATCTTCTTCTCGAAGTCTCATCTTTGCTTCTGTCGGATCGTAAACGTTGCTACAGCAGCAACTACTGTCTATTTTCTAACCTAACTTCTAAAATTCTAATTACATGGTGGGCTGGCCCAAACTCAGTATAAATTGTATAGAAGTTAGTGACATATAAATAAATAATATGATTAAAGAAAATTCTAAATCTAACATCATGAAAATCAAGATCAAAGCATATAAAAACATAATTATATCTTTTGGTGTTCTTGGCTAGATTTTAAGAGTTTTTGGGATGGTTCTCGGTCAAGTGGTCATTGTTCATGAACTAACATAAATTCTATTGAGCTTAAACGTTTAAAACATTGATTAAAGGTTTTGAGCCCAGAAAATTTCAAGTTCAAAGAGAACTTGAAGCCTTCAACCGAGGGTCATCCAAATGGCCAATTCAATGGCTAATTTTGATTTTTCAAAATACTTTTGGGTCAAGAGACCCTTGTTTTCATTTAATTTTCTGTTTTTCTTATTTTATTTACATAACATACATATTTTACATTATTTATATGATTAAAAACAAAACAAAAATAAATCAAGGCAATAAGGTAATGATCATGCAAACACTTAAGAATTGGAAAAGACAAAGCATACATTTAGTAAATAGAAGTAGAAAACACAACAAAAGAGAATCAAGAACGTACACAAAATTGGTGTTATTGATCTTTAAAGTGGCTGGCCGAAAACTCTAAGCATTAGTCTTTGGACACAATCACAATAATTGACGATCCTACTTAAATTAAGAGATAAGAGCACAAAAGAGTAGTCTAGGGGCGTGAGAATATAAAACAAAATCAAAGTGTTCTGTGCGGCCTAGGGACATTGGGTTGTGAAAAAAATAGGTTATCTTGAATGAAGACCTAGGTGGTGGTGTTTAAATAGGAAAGACTTAGGGAAACCCTAAATCCCATGGGCTTATGTCTAAAACTTCTAACTAGTCTTTAGGATGCTAACTAATTTACCTAGTCTTTAGAAAGTTAAAAGATATTACATGATGTACTTAGCTTACACCTCATGTACTCTTTTTTTGAATTTAGAAAATTTGAAATATTTCCTCTCTTTTCTTCATGGCTCAGAAGCTTCTAGAGAGGTCCATGATATCTCTTATGGTTGGATCTTGGGTCGATTCATAGGTCAGGTCACCGGTTGGGCCCTTTTGCTTAGGCTCATGCCTTGACTTTGACTTAAATGACTTCGATCTTGATCTTGACCTAAATATGGTCTTGGACCATCACAATTTCGAAATTAAGAACTTCCTCTAGATCTTGACATTCTTTTAAGTTCTTGGCCTATTCTTGGAAATTCTTCATGGATCTTAGCTTGTTCTTGATGGATCTTAGTCCATGAAGCTACATTATCTTCACACTTTTTACACTTTTATTTCCCTACAAAATCAAATAAAAGCAAATAATGAAGATAACTAACTAACTCCTAATTAATTCTAACTAATTTTCTAAAAAAAATACTAATTAACTTTCTCAAACAAGAAAATTAACTAACTTTCAAATTAGCAATTAAACAAATGTTTTAATAAAAGAGAAAGATGAGGTCTTATACCCTTTTAACCTAATAATCTTATTTAATAAAATCTAATCTAATCTAATTAAATCAAACAATTAAAATCAAACAAAATAAAAATCAAGATTTCGTTATAGATAATATATATAAAAATATTTTTTAATTTTATTTTAATTAATCTATAGTGATTTAATTAATTAAAACTCTTAAATATTCTAATTATAATAAAAACTCCCGTGTTTCTTCAACTCAGGTTAATTATCACCTTAACTTAATAAAATCTAAAATTTACTATTCTTAAAAATTTAATTATTTTAAAAATAGTTGTTTATAAACTATAAAAATTGAGTGTTTACAATCACGACCCAAGGAGTTAGGTTAAACTTGGCAAATCCGAAGCCAACCATCAAAAATGTAATCCTTATATGACATCCGTGCCTTGGTATCATATATCGGAGATGACACACATGATGAATGACAAGTCCTTACTCGCACTCTCTAGTTTCGAGTCCACCATATCATACTACACATTGTCTTTTTTTAGGCAATTTGGCTAAGGTACGATGCCTCCATTTAAAGACAATATCTTGGCCAAAGATGAGAAGTTCGAATTCAAGATGTATGTCGCTTACTTTGAAAAATTGAGTCAGACGAAGGTGGTAAGGATGTCCACGAAAGTCATCGACTATTTGGGCAATACCAAAAAAGAGGCGAAGCAAACACGTTAGAAGAGAACGAAGACAAGCAACTGACGGAAAATGACCTTGAGCGTAGATAGATTAGTTTCATGTTATTTCCTTTTGTACTTGAGTGCAAAATGTAATTTAAAGAAAATGGTGGAACTTACTTATAATTTAAGTTGTTGGGAACTAATTCTTTTTCATCACCAGTTTCTATTAGTTGAACTATTGTTGCATTTGGAAACTTGATTTTGTGCCCCATTTTGTTATTTCATATAGCGACGATATTTTATACTACTTTAGTGGCGTTATTGACTTTTAATGGAGGTCTTTTTTTTGCCATTTTTGTTTTACCATCAATTTAGGGTAATCTTATTCAATTATCATTTTTCCTTTGTTGGATATATGTACGAAATAATTAGACATGGTTCTTCGAAATAAATTAGCCTTATTTTCTTAATATAACGATATTTATTGTTCTTCGATTGTCAATCAACATTATTCTTTATTTATTTATTTTTTAAAAGTAAGAAAAGGGTATACACATGCTATTCAACTATAGACTTTCGGTTGTATAGTGGTCAAGAGAAGGGTATACAAATGCTCATTTTGTCCTTCCTAATAGCTTTATATATATCATCATTATTTCTTCATGAAAATGTGTTAATCTAAAAGGTAATCTTTTGTCTAAAAAATTGAAAATACATCCATAAACTCACAATGAGAGGTGAAATGATCACAACAATTTGATTTAGGGATTTTTTTACCATGTTATTTGCAGCCTCTAATGTCTCAACATTTGTTTTGAAATATATAGTCTCCTTATTTTTAATTTTATACTATGCTTAATACCTATATAATTTGATATTTGAATATATTATTTTATCAAATGCAAGCTAGAACTTAAAAGTTTGTGGCCATATTGCCATTTCAATCAAGGTTTGTTATTTGTTTAAAATTAAACTTGTGTTAACAGATTTCTTCTATTAAAGCTGAAGAAATTTATACAATTCAATCAAGTGCGGTTAATTTATTGGTTGTATTGTATTATCATTTACAAGGAACTAATGGTCAAATTACTCAATTCTTCAACTTGTAGCTCTCCAAGTAGGTACTTCATTTTGTGCAGTTAATCTTAATATTTAATATGCTTGTGCCTGATAAAAAAAATGGATGGAACTTGCAAGTCAAGATTGACATTCTTCAAAATATTTTCAAGGAATTGATTCCTTTGTAGACTTTGCTAAGAGTTCAGGTAGAAAATTTGATATTACTTGTCCGTTTGTGTTATGTGGTAATAGAAATTATTTTGATAGTCATTGTGAGAACACACTTGATTGTAAATGAAAAAAAAAAATGTCATTTTAGCACTTTCATAGAGAAAAGAGATTTCGAAATGATAATATCGTAGAAGATGGTAATGTTTTAGATTATTTATGTAAAATTATGTTATTAAATTATTAAATTGTGTATGATAATATGAAAGAGCACATTAAGAAGATGATGAAGTGAAGAGGTAGAACAATTGTTGTCGTCAATTTCATTAATTTGTTATGATCAAGTATTTTTTTTATCACTTTGTATTTCATTTTTTAAATCTAGTTAATGAATTATTTGTTGTTGATTTTATAGGTACCCATTTTCTTATAAATTATTTTGGTTGATTTTCTTGGTTGCTAGTTGTTGATTGTTGGTTGTTTTATAAAAACATGTACACAGATGCATGATTTTTGGTTTCCTATCTTTTGTAATGTAAAAATTGATTGTTAATGTACAGTGAAGTTAATGATACTATTTGCATTGATGTATGCTTTGTTTTTTTTTAAAGGATTATGTCTTATTTATTAATTTATACCTTGTTTAAAAAGGACAATTTTGGTTTTAAAGTTTTGAAAAAATCAGAAATAACATTGGTAAAAATGGACTTTATTGGTTGATGGTGTTCGTAACAAAGATAGACTTTATTAGTCAATAGTGTCTTAACAATAGTGTCGTAACAAATACGGAGATTATTGAATAATATATATGGTATTGTGACGCAAAAAATCGACCCTCCCAAAGAAGAGAGTTTTCGTTACTCAATAATCGCGTCCCATAACTTACTTTCTTCTCATGTCTCGAGTGAGACAATGAACCAAAATGATAGGCTTGAACAAGTGCATTTAAAATCATCGACTTAAACTAACTTTAACTTTTTTTAGAGTCGCCACATAAATTTACTACTCGATAAATTAGGAAAGAAAAATATTTTACATGTTTAAACCTATTTTAAAGATTCTATTATTGATTTGGTGTTTGGTTACACGTGAGAATAGACAGTCGTGTTATGTCTCATGTGTCTATCACATTATAGTCTCAATTTTAAACTTTTGACAATACTATATAAAAAATTTATTTTACACCTTATTTATTTATTTAGTCATAAGACATGCATTTTAAAGATAATTTAAACACAAACATGTGTCTAGTTTTGTATCATTATTTTTCTAAAGCATGTTTCTATGTCATTAGTTCTAAATCTAAAAATAAAATGAATGAAGATGAATGACGAATCCCAAGAAAATGGTACTTGGAAGAGAAATAAAAACAAATTAGTTTAAAAGAAAATAGGATTCAAACAAACCCTTATTTCAAGTTAATTATTTATATGTATATTATTAGAAATAATTTTGTTGCATTTTATATTATATATCTTTTATCTATCCATGAGCATTGTATATTTTATATAATATTATATATATTTACTCACATTTCCCAAATTCATCATTACGCCACTCACATCACTATTCACCAAGCTTATACCACACATGACTCAAAGATTCATAAACTAATTTATTATCTCTCTGTGTATAATTATAATTATTTTATATTTTATCATTTTCATTATTACAAATATAGTAATCATTATATATTATTAATAATAATGTAACAATAATGAACAACGTAAAATAAATTGCGCATCTCTTTTGATTTTTGGCTAATTGGAGATAGATCTAACGGAAGACGGACAAGAACGAGATGTGCAAAAATATCCGGTCGGGAATGTGTTACGACTTGTTTCGTAAGGTGTGATTATGGGTTCTTGATCTCAAGAATCAAGTTCTTGAACTCTAGGGCCGGGTGGAAATTCTACAATCAAAGGGCAGCGGAAGATTTTCAATAGAGAACTTGGAAGGGGGATAGAAGAACCAAATGTGCGAAGAGAAATACTGTTGGTTTATACCAAACAGTCCATAGTAATAATAATAGACGAATGGGGGCGAAATTCATATCTTCATTATTCCATTCATGAGTCCTTAGGGAAGAAAGATCGGTCTTATATATGTGATGTCTTGCTCCAGAATATTCGGTTACAACAGCTACTAGAAAATAACAGAATTCGGTTTGTAAAATAGAAAAGGAAAGCAAAAAACAAAATATTAATACAACAAAACAGAAATTTGGCCCATGTGCACACTAGGACCGAGAACGGGTGCCGAGAAAAGTTGCTGGAATTATTCTAGGACCGAGGCCTTGATTTGTAGACCCCAGCAGAATGATAAAACCTATCATGAAGCAAACATATAAAACTTAATAGACTCATACAAATAGTCACAATATAATTTCGAAATATTAATCTAAAAAAAAAGAATAAATGGATTAATCATCAAATCAATGACTAAAATATATTTGTTAAATATATATATATATATATATATATATATATATATATATATATATATATATATATATATATATATAAACTTTTCTAAATATTTTACCTGGGCTAGAGCCCGCTACGTAGCTCCGCCATTGCATCAACCACTCAAAATACATTTAAATGCTAACAAAAAAAATGCTACCAAAGTTCTACCCGAATGGTAATTTGATTCGACGTTCGAAAATCTATCTTTTGGTCTATTACTCGGTATCTTTCAAATTTAGCGAAAAGAAAAATCTTTCTCCTCTCTTGTCTCCTTTCATCCTCGTATTTTTTTTGTTAATGTCTTTTGCTCAAATAGGAGGCTCTCTTCTTGGGGCATTGTGATCCTCGTGTCTTAGAGTTGACATTTTGCTATGGTTGATTTGGTTCAGCGGAACAGAGGCTGAAACTTTTCTAAAATAGTTCATGCTCGTTGTGATAGAGTGCACGCCTTCTAAGAGCATCCCCATCCCTATACCTATACATAGGTATAAATATGTGACACATCCTCTGTCAGATCTGTGACAAAAGTAAATTATATCTATCAATTTATACCTCTATTCTCCCACCATCTCAGGTACAATTGTTACTATTTCAGAGTTTCACTATCCACATCATCTATTTATAGATTTTATCTAAATAAAAAAAAACCTTATCATATGTATAACATCATCTATTTATAGATTTTATCTAAATAAAAAAAAAAACTTATCATATGTATAAAAAAAACTGTAATAAAACGGTCATATTTTTAATTGACGAAAGAAACGCTCATTTTTTTTTAAATAAAAGATATCCACATTTTATCAATTAAAAAAAATTAAAAAGTAACAATTTTACATTTTTAATCAAAAAGTAAACAACATGTCAGGTGTGAACCACTTTTTGACTTATTTTTCTTCATTTGTACGGACAGTAAATATTTGCTCCTCTTCTGTCTCCACAATTATACCATACTCCCATTTATATACCCAGGTATAATTTGTCTCTCCCATTTATATACCCAGGTATAATTTGTCTCCACATCAAATTTCCACCATAGGGACGCTCCAAGAGAGAAAATGAGTTGCTAATGAAGAAGAGAAAATCCTTGAGGGTGTGTTTGATAGACCTGGAATTGGCATTGAAATTGGAATTGGAGGGTCCAATTCCAATTCTTATGTTTGTTAGACACTTTAATATTAAGAATTGGAATTGGAATTAGAATTCCAATGGAATTCAATATAGTGTAATTTGATAGTTCTCAATTCCTATCTTTTTAGGTCGGAATTGTAATTCCAAATTAACACGTTTTTCATGTTTTTGACATGTTTAACACATTTTTCACACATTAAACACGTTTTACACGTTTTTAACACGTTTTTTACACGTTTAACATATTTTCATATTTTGGCACGTTTAACACGTTTTTGGCACGTTTAATACGTTTTTGGCACGTTTAACACGTTTTTGACACATTTAACACGTTTTTCACGTTCTTGACACGTCTAACACGTTTTTGACACGTTTAACATGATTTTCACGTTTTTAACACGTTTAACACGTTTTTGGCACGTTTAACACGTTTTTGTCACGTTTAACACGTTTTGACACATTTAACACGTTTTTCACGTTCTTGACATGTTTAACACGTTTTTGACACATTTAACACGTTTTTCACGTCTTTGACACGTTTAACACGTTTTTGACACGTTTAACATGATTTTCACGTTTTTAACACGTTTAACACGTTTTTGACACGTTTGACACGTTTTTTATGTTTTGGCACATTTTGCACGTTTTGGCACGTTTAACAAGTTTTTTACATATTTAACACGTTTTTGGCGCGTGTAACGCGTTTTCACGTTTTTGACACATGTAACACGTTTTTTTACGTTTTTGACATGTTTAACGCATTTTCACGTTTTTGACACATTTAACACGTTTTTTTACGTTTTTGACACGTTTACCACAATTTTGACACGTTTTACACGTTTTTCACGTTTTGGCACGTTTAACAAGTTTTTTCACATATTTAACACGTTTTTGACACGTTTAACACGTTTTCACGTTTTGACACATTTAACACATTTTTTTACGTTTTTGACACGTTTACCACATTTTTGACACGTTTTGGCACGTTTAACAAGTTTTTCACATGGTTAACACGTTTTTGACACGTTTAACACGTTTTCACGTTTTGACACATTTAACATATTTTTTTACGTTTTTGACACGTTTAACATGTTTTCACGTTTTTAACACATTTAACACATTTTTACGTTTTTGACACGTTTACCACATTTTTGACACGTTTAATACGTTTTGGCATGTTTAACACATTTTTCACATGTTTGGTACGTTTAACACGTTTTTGACACGTTTTCATGTTTTTAACACGTTTAAAACGTTTTTAACACGTTGACACGTTTCACATGTTTTTTATGTTTTTGACACGTTTGACACATTTTTAACACATCTAACACGTTTAACACGTTTTAACATGTTTAACACGTGAAAAATGTGAAAACGTGAAAAACGTGTTAAAACGTGTGAAAAGCGTGAAAACGTGAAAACGTGTGAAAACGTGTTAAAACGTGTAGAAAACGTGGAAAACGTGTTCAAACGTGTGAAAAACGTGAAAAACGTGTTGTAATGTGTGAAAAACGTGAAAACGTATTAAAACGTGTAATAAACGTGAAAACGTGTAAAAAACGTGTGAAAACGTGAAAACGTGTGAAAAACGTGAAAAACATGTGAAAAACGTTTAAAAACGTGAAAAACGTGAAAAACGTGAAAACATGAAAACGTGTTAAAACGTGTAAAAACGTGAAAACGTGAAAAACGTGTGAAAACATGTGGATATGTGTGAAAAACGTGAAAAACGTGTGAAAAACGTGTGAAAAACGTGAAAAATATGTGAAAACGTGTTAAAACGTGAAAACGTTTGAAAACGTGAAAAACGTGTTAAAACGTGTGAAAAACGTGAAAAACGTGTAAAACGTGAAAAACGTGTAAAACGTGAAAAACGTGTAAAAAACGTGAAAACGTGAAAAACGTGGGAATAATGTGTGAAAACGTGATAAACGTGTGAAAACGTGAAAAACGTGTTGTAATGTGTGAAAAACGTGAAAACGTAATAAAACGTGTAAAAAACGTGAAAACATGTGAAAACGTGTAAAAAAGGTGTGAAAACGTGAAAAACGTGTGAAAAACGTGAAAAACATGTGAAAAATATGAAAAACGTTTGAAAAATGTGAAAAACGTGTTAAAACGTGAAAAATGTGTGAAAAATATGAAAAACGTGTTAAAACGTGTGAAAAACGTGTGAAAATGTGAAAAAATGTCAAAAACGTATTAAACGTGCCAAAACGTCAAAACATATTTTAAAAGTTAACATTTTGAACCGATATTTTATTTTACAAACATGGAAATTAGAATTGAATTACAATTCTATCATTTTCCCAAACATAGGAATTGGAATTGAATTACAATTCTATCATTTTTTCAAACATAGGAATTGAATTGTAATTCAATGCCAATTCTCATGGAATTGGAATTAGAATTCCAATGCCAATTCCAATTCCAATTCCCCATCATCAAACACACCCTGAGTCTTTTTTGATTTGAGATATTTTTTGAAGTCTTACTATATGCGCAACAAATTACCGGATCAAAATTGCTGAAAGATCTAATAAAATAGAATACAAAAATAAGCTGATCTTTTTACCGGATCATCTTTTATCATATATAATAGATAATAATGGATTACACCTAAGCTATTTTTTTTTGCTTGAGATACAGGTCAATTTTTAATACTTTTTTAAACAATATGACCAAAATATATATAATCTATATATATATATATATATATAATTATGCTTAATTTTTAAAGTGTCCGGATTGTCGGGTCGAGATCTGTGGTTAATTTAGATATATGTGAGAGTAAATGGATATTTGGGTCGGATTGTGGGTTGACCCACCCATAAAATTAAAACGATTAAAATAAAATAAAAAATGTTATAGGTATGGTTCAAACTTGTAACCTAACAAAACAAATATAACCTTTTAACCAACTAGGCTAATAACACTTTATATTTTAAATTAACCCAAAATTTGATAAACGACATTTTAACAATATAAATTCAACTTTTTAACTAACTAATCTATATATATATATAATGATGTTTAATTTTTAAAGTGTCTGGATTGCCGGATCGAGAGCTGTGGTTAATTTGGATATATGTGAGAGTAAATAGATACTTGGGTGGGTCAGATTGTGAGTTGACCCGCCCATAAAAATTTTACCGTAATATTTTTTTTACGGTTTTTTATATTAGTTATAATAAAAACCATAGTAACTTAGAATAAGTTTAAGTCTATACTTCTAACATTAGAACACCGAGAACTGGTCTCAAATGGGTTATTTAACAATTTTATCCAAAATTCAGCCATCAAATTTCCTTAAATTCATTAAACAAATTATCAAATTATATCTTAAGATAAAGAATATTTATGTAATATAAACATAGAAATGGTTTTTCCCAAATTATATCAAACTGAGTTTTTTTAAGAGCCCTTATTTATCCCCAAATAATTCGGATCAAACAAGCTCTATGGTCTTACCCTTTGGCTGTATATATCATTTAGAATTTTTTATTTTTTTTTTTTGGTAAGAATTCTATTTCACTTTTATTTAAAAAAAATGAGAAAAAAGCCGAACATATAAAAACTTGAGTATTTTTAGAGGTTAAATCGAAAGTGGGTATTTGACAACAACAAAATGTGACAACAAGTTAAGTATATAACTCACAAACACACTTAATCATTTAACCAGGCGCATAACTTGTCACCTGACGGGCTCGAACTCAGAACCTTAGGGTTAATATCTACCTCTTGTTGTCGCTAGGCTAGAAAAAGGGGATTGACAAAAACAAACAAGAAACATGTAGAAATTACATAATAGTGCATACAATGACCTTTTTCTTTTATTTGATTGAATTGAACTACTAATGTTGCAAATCTCTCCCCATTGTTGTAAACTAGCTATTTGCCAATTTGAAGGAGAATCATCCACCATCCATGATCAGTTAATCATTTGAATTAGCTTTATTGGTTACTATAGACAAATAACTCCACATTAGCAGATCATAACAACTTGTATATCTTCTTCAACCAAACTATAAATGATGGGTACAACAGTTTTGAATTAATAACTTATGAAGAACAGACAAAGAGTTATTACAGAATATTGTTTCACCATTTCCAAACTTCACACAATCAAATGTAATAGATAACAAACAAATGCTTTATTTCCTACTCAGGTTCAGGAAAGCCACATCTAGAGGCTATAATTAGAGTATTTAACAGTAGTGATTACATAACTTCCCTTCATCCACATCAAGTTGAACCAGCCTATACTTTCCACACCTCACAAATCAATCCCACCCCCAGTCCTATGATGTTGCACCGAAAAGAATAGCAATGGTCGCAAGAACAGCCTATATGAATGCACAACAATGTCAAAGAGTTTCAACAATCTCAATAATAGATCAGATCCTCTGTTATAACTTATAAGTATATGGGTATATTTCAGGTAAATGCCAAATCAAAGCATCTCTTCATTTTACTCCTTTAACAACCTCATTTGTTATGGCACACATTGGCTTCATGTATCATGTAATATACCCAGAAGGGGTATCTAGATTTTGGTCAGGAGTCGCAGGACTAAGTTCAGATACACCCAAATGAGAAAATCGGATGAAATGTGTGTGAGTAAAATGTTTCAAGTAGGAATTGTTACTTACAGCCAAAGTACATGCAACATATCCAGGCTTCTCTCTGTGATCAATTGTTCTAATGCAAAGTGTCACAAACGCTCCAACATACCAGGGGATTCCAGCAAGGAAGAAGCCAATTATGAACCTATCATTAGTAAACAGATACATAAACTCATAATACTCAACACATACATGTTCTAAGTTCTAACAAAATAAATAATTCAAAATCAGAATGATAACCTACAAGAACCATCCCATTCCAATGCCACAGCAAAAAAGGCGGCGCTCTCTCACAGGCAATTCGTCAGTAATGGCATAACCTGATAAGGATTATCATTTTCAGCATATGTTTCTAAAACTAAAGCAAAAGAAACAGTTCAAACTTCAAAGTATAAAGTGAAAGTTTTCTGTAAAAAAAATATGAATCTGTTCCTAGGTCACTAATCAATTGAAGTCAACTCCAAGTTTAAAACTTGAGGTAACCCTAAGGCATATATACTATCATTCCTAAAGTTGATCAAACCGAGGCCTCAAATGGTTTCGATCAGATCAATTGGTGCAAATAACAGGATAAAACATAGATCTGTAAAATACCCAATATGTTTATAGAACACAGAAGGATGAAAACCTGTAACGGTCTGATAACCGTGAGCATAGTACTGCGGCGGCGGTGTAGCAGAGGCTCCTGGAGGCGGTGCGGGTTGAGGGAAACCGATAGCGGGTTGAGGAGGATAATTCGCCACTCCTTGGAAAGTTCCATACATATTCGACGACGGCTGTATCTGCGGAGGATAATTGGCGGCGATAAATCCTCGATCTTTCTTGTCTTCAGACATTTCTTCCTCAAAATTGAACGTCTCTTTGAGTATTGACTGTCGTATTCTTCACCTCCGATCGCTAAGTATTAATGGGTGTACAGAAAGGATTGAAGATTACTAGTTTCTTAGAGGAGAAGGATTAATTATGAATATACAGCTATCTCATTCAGGGGGAGGTGTATATTTCAAAGATTCGGTTTGATTTGTTCGTTTCCTTCGTCAGGGCTATAATCTCCAAAACTAAATAAGCTAGCCAATTTGGTTATTCTTTTTCATTGTATGTTTACAATTTAGTATATGTCACAATTAAGGTTGAGATAATGTTTACATTTGCGGTTTAGTAATTCGGTTTAAAATTTCTAGCATGGTATATGTTTATTTATAATTGTACTAAACCTGGTTCGAGTGACGACTTAACTCAAACTCAATTCGATTTAACCCGATATAATTAATATCATATCTTTTTATTTCAAATTAAAATAATATCAAGACATAATAACAAAGAAAAACTAAATTTCAAATTCGCTACCAAAATATATTTTTTTAATAAGTGAGTAGAAAAGAATAAACACAAACTTTACGTATAATACCGGTTGACGAGTATATTTTGAGTCATTTAAGGTCGATCCAATTTGACATGTTTATAATATTTTAATAGATCCACCTGATTTGATTTCGAGCCGAACCAAAAAATAAATCACCCTAACCGGATTTTTTCATGGTTTAGTTTGAGTCGTATTTTCTTAATGGTACAGAAATTGACGGCGCTACTATTTAGACATAAAAATATATATATTAATATGTTGTATTTGTATAACTTTATAATTTAGACTTACAATTATTTATTTAAATGTATGAAAAATTATAAATAAAAACCTGACTAACTTTTCTTCTACATAATTACTCTTGGAAGCCCAACCCATTTAAAAAAACAAATTTTAAATAAGTTTACTTACATTTTTTAAACATAAAATGGTTTAAGAAGTAAGATATGAATTTTTATTTAGTTTAATTCAAATCTCACCAAAAAAACACATTTTTTTTAATTAAAATGAAGGCAGCTATCTTTTTTCAAGTTTTTCTACTTTTTGCCTGGATCAGCCCAACCTTTAGGACTGCCATGTAATTAAGATATCAAGATTCGTTATATTAATTTTTAAAAAATTAACTTTTACCTTTTTTATACAAATTATTTTTTTTAAAGTGCACGTGAAATAATATTTTCTTTTATAATGAAATAATTTTCTTACTCTAAAATAAATAAATAAACAAATTCACTACATTTAACTTTTTTTTTATCTTTACTTATAGTATTTTTAATAAAAAAAACTAAAATTTTTAAATAATAAATGAATTGAGTATTTAAAAACAACTTCCAAAACATAATTATGAAATTGAGGTACTTCAATTTAAGTTTATATTACAAATTTTGTAAGCTAATGATCACAAACTATTATATATGGATTATATTAATAAATAATCCTATTAATTTAATTAAAATAACATTAATAAATATAATTAATTAAATAAAAAATAAATGTATCTGGATATATTTAAAATTAATTAATAAAATGTTGAAAAATAATTAAAAGTAAATACTAATATTTTTTTAAAGTATGTTTACAATTGATCAACTTGTCATGAAGACTTCATCTATGATGTCATCATTATTGTTTATTGCATATTACTTTATGATAAAATTATACAACATCCTTTAATAAATAATACTCCCTCTGTCTCTTTCTTAGCTACTCAGAAAACTAATAAGCTAAGAAATGAACACTGCAGTACAGACTTAAATTGATTTGATGGCATCTAGTGGAGCAAACAGTTCGCTACAGTACATAATTTAGCAACTAACATCAGTTTTAATTAACATTTTAGTCTGAAACTACAAATTTCCCTCCAAATGTCCAAAACATTTCTCTCCAATACATAAATTACAGATCATTGAAATTTCCCACCTAAATTACATTTATATAAACAGATGCCTACATTCAGCATTCATTACAAAAGGCAAAAACACATTTTGGAGTTTCAGATTACATATTACAACATTCAATTCTCTTCACTATCTTTCTTTGCATTCAATTTCTCATCATTAACTCCAAGTTCCTGCACAAATATGACAAACAAAAAACCAAATTTAAGTGATTGTGTAAGGAACAATATTGTTCAGTTTATTTTAAGCCACTACAAGAAAGGCTCTTTGAAGTTGGGTACACTTACAAAGGCAGCAACACAATTTGGAGTTCATAGAAGAACCATCACCACAATTTGGACTCAAGCTAAAGAACAAATGGAGATGGGGTTGCCAGTTTACCTCACTAATTAAAAGCAAGGTTTAGTAAGGCAAAAACACAAACTGTTTGACCCTGAGTTGTTCAAAACAATCATGTTGAAAAAAGATCAACCATTAGAAAGGCTGCACAAGCCCTAGGTGTTGGGAAATCAACATTTTGGAGGTGGAAACAGGCAAAACAGATCAGAACATACAGTAATGCAATTAAAATCTCACTTACCAGTGCACAGAAGTTATTGAGACTACAATTCTGCCTGCAGTCTATAGCAGTTGACACAATAATCAATAAGTTCAGATTTAAATCCATGGCACACATTGTCCACATAGATGAGAAGTGGTTTTATCTTACAAAGACTGCCCAGAATTTCTACTTATCACCTGATGAACCAGACCCTTACAGGTCATGTCAAAACAAGAATTATATCATAAAGGTGATGTTTTTATGTGTTGTGTGTAGGCCAATCTATGATTCACAAGGTTTATGTATTTTTGATGGAAAAATAGGGATGTATCCCTTCATTGAACAAGTTCCAGCCCAGAGGTCAAGTGTTAATAGGGCAGTAGGGACATTGGAGACTAAAGCAATTACCTCTATTACAAGAGAAGTTATGAAGGACTATATGATCAATAGGGTAACTCTCAGAATAAAAGTATTGATTTAATTCATCATTGAGTTATGTTTTGCAATCTGGTTCACTGGAAATGTTATTGAATTATAACACTTGGTGAATAATTAAATGAATGGATGTCTTTGAAAAACAGGTTGTTCCAGATTTGAAAGCTTTGTGGCCATTGACAGAGGGAACAAATATTTTGATTCAGCAGGATAATGTCAGACCACATTTCAGTGATGATGACATTCAGTGGAGAGCAGTTGCTTCATCAGATGGATTTAATATCCATCTGATGCAACAACCTGCTCTTTCACCAAACTTGAATGTGAATGACCTAGGTTGGTTCAGGGCATTGCAATCAATACAAGAGGAGGAGGCACCTATGAATGTTGATGAATTAGTGTTAGCTGTTCTTACTTCATTTCAAAAACATGAGCCAATGAAATTAAATTTTGTGTTTTTAAGTATTCAGAGTTGTATGGTTGAGATTATGATGCAAAGAGGACATAACAACTATAGACTGCCACATATGAAGAAACAAACTCTTTTAAGGGAAGGAGCACTACCAGAAGATTTGGAGGTAGACAACAATTTGGTGTCATTATATGTTGATTACTGTGTTGATGCAGGCCTTAATGAGGCCATGTTACCAGTTATCTTAGAGTTGATGAAGTTGGAGGCAGAACAAGTTTAAAGCTACTGAATTAGTAAGGTTACCAGTTTATCTTCTGGTTGTATTTTGATTAGGGTAGTGAAAACATGTTAGAGTTTATTTTGGTTTGGGTAATGAAAATATGTTAGGGTTTATTTTGGTTTGGGTAATGAAAATATGTTAGGGTTTATTTTGTTGGTTAGGTCTTGAATGATTATGAATCAAACAAACCATGTGAACTGAAAGACTGACACAAGATGAATGTATATTGATAATGTAAACCACTGTGATGTTAAAGAATGTTTAATAGTGGAGTTTAGATGTGGATTCATGTTTATCTTTGTTTAACAGTTCATAATAAACACGGATCTAGGAATAGAAAAATGAAAACACAACATGGAATTACTTACACGACGTAATACCCGTGGATCGGGCGATTTAGGAAGGCAACTGCGTTGGAGGAAAGATTCTAGGCGTGCTTGCCACTGTTCTTTCTCTTCATGAGTTTCTAATGGCTTACGCTTCCTCACGTAGTTCCTCGAAAGCCTCCTCCTTTTGGGATTCTCAACGTTCATGGAGTAATCCTCGTCTTCGTCAAGTGGTGGTGACTGGATAAGTTTTCCGTCGCCTATTTGGACTTTTTTTCCGTCCAATTCACCACTGACACACAGATCAAGTGGTGGAGGAAGCAACGACGTTGTTTTGGTGTATGATTTAGGTGGAGGAGATGGAGGATCGATCGCCATTTTAGAGAAACAGTAAAGGGGGCGAGTTTGAGAGAGAGAGAGAGAGAGACGGAGTATTGTTTTGGAGGCTGATGAATGAAGATAGTTTAGGAATGTTCGAGATTAGGTTAAAACGTTAGGGATTTTTTTCACATTTTGTTTGTTTTTTTTTATGTTTGGATTTTGGGTTTGTAAAGTTTTGGGTTGGGTTTAGTTAATTAGGTTTGGGTTTGGTTAGTGTTTTGGGTTTAGTTTTGGGTTGGGTTTTTATTGGGTTTGTTTTGGGTTGTTTTTTTTTAATTAATTTGTTAATTAATTTGGTAATTTTGTTAATTAATTTGTTAATTTTCTTAATATTGTGTTAAAGTTTAAAATTTTGAAGTGTAAAGTTAGTAATGATTGGAAAGTTAAAAATGTGTAAGAAAAGTAGAATAAAGTGAAAGATAATGATTGAGTGAGTAGCTTGTAACGAGACTAAAATTGGAGTGAGTTGAGTAGCTTTGAGTGGGACGAAGGAAGTAATATTTTGTTAGTTCTAAAGTTGTATGATATTATTATATCTAATAAATAACAATATTTTGTTAGTTCTAAAGTTGTATGATATTATTATATCAAATATAAAATAATTAAATTTTCGCTAGGCCAAATGCACATTTAATTTTTTTTATTATTATTTTACATTAGCTAATTAAACAATTTTTGGTTCGAACTCTATTATTTCATTAAAAAACAGTGAGCCAATAACCTACTATTTAATGTCTCGAATATGAATATGAATAAATGCAATATCATATATTCAGAGACAGGATGGTTTCAATGATATCATAAATCAAACCGATGATGTTTATAATTCATTTCCAAAGAAAATGAGCAATCTGAAACAGAACATGTACATATTGATGCAATGCATCTTAATTAGATGTAGGATCTGAAACAAAAAACATATATCAGGTAAGACGCACACCAAACTATTCATTTGGTTGAAAGCCCTTACCACTTAAGCACAACGACGCAATTATCAGAGGCATTAAAGGGTCGCGAAGTGTTGTCGCATGGGCGAGAGTTTCACCAACATCGGTCCAGATATCAACCCAAAACCAAACCCTCTTCTCATTCCGAAGCGACCTATAATACCCTCCAACTAGATGCGGCCACACTTTGCATATACCACGCCATAGAACTGAGCCAGACTGCTGGCTCAGGGTGCGACTTTCACTCCCATTTTTAACTCCCCTCCCCACTTGTATTTACCTTTTAATGCCGGATATTAATGAGAAAAATAATTTTTTGATAAATTTTTAGATCAATTTAGAAGAAAAAAAATGATTAATTTTTTCAAAATAAAAATAAATAAATTTTGATTTTTGATACATTATTTGTGCGGTTTTGTTTGTATAATTTATACGGTGGTTTCGTTGGGATGTGTTATTTTAATAATTTTCAAAAACATTTATTCTCTTTTCATTTATATTCTTATATATCAAACTGTTACATTTATTAACTAATGCTAAAATATAATATATTATTTAAAAATATTTTTTTTATTAAATATTAATTAATACCATTTTAAGTTTATTTTTGAAATCTTATAAACTCCTAAAAAGAAACAAGTTTATTTAAATAAGTTTATAATATTTCAAAAGGCTAGTTTAATGAATTAATTTCACCCAAAAATGGGAAAACTAATTATAAGACTTTTATTAGAATGTTAAATAAAACCAAGCAAAAGCGTTTTCTTGCTATGACTATTTCCTAACAATTCTAAACTACTTCTTCAACTAGCTTTAAAAGTCAGTTTCCATCTAGAAATACAAGCATGTAAAGAATTACTTCAACTCATTTCTTATATAATTTGATTAATTTAAGATAAACATCATTACAAGTACTCTATTTTATATTAGTTTTATTTTATCAATAAAAATATCAAAGTAACACTTAAAAAAAATATCAAATAAAATGACCAAGTCAGTTTCCATTAGTTAGTGGGTTAGTGCTAAGAAATTCAAAACCAGTTTACTAATATCTTTTTGTTTTTGTAGAGTATTATTTTTCTCATTCTTGTTTGATTTTTTTTTTCTCATTTTTGTAATTTAATATTTTTATTGATTTTTCCCTTTTATATGTTTTAATTAAACATTTCAATTAATAAAATTAAGTTATAAATTAAATATTTCACTAAACATAATTAAATTTTAAATTAAATAATTAATTTTAAAAAATTGTAGAACTATTCTAATATTTTTTAAATATATAACTATTAAATCAATTTACAGTGAATTTGTCAATTTAATATATTCATTGTATTATTAAATCCAACTCTTCCTTTAATAATATATATATATATATATATTTATTGTTAATTAAAATTAAAATTTCAAAAGGTGTTTGTTAATATATAATAGTATATATTTGATATTATTATAATATTATTAAAAATATTAAGGCTCATCCAATTTTTTAGTGGTCTCCACAAAATATATATATATATATATATATATATATATATATATATATATATATATATATATATATATATATATATATATATATATATATCAAAGTTTGTCCCCCACAAAGTCATACAAAGGTTATTCCCTAGTAAGAATATATTTTTTTTTAACTAAAAAGGTTAGCATTACCCTCATTTATTATATCTATGGAATAATTGATATTTAGTCTCTTAAACACTATTTTTGAAATTTGAATTATCTTAGTGAGTTTGATTTTTGAAATCATTATAGCACAATACCAAACAAAAAAGAGTCTTAGAAAATTGATAACAAACATAATGTAGATATATGCAATGTTTTTACTTTTGAGGAAAATATAAATATTATTTTTCACATCCTACTTATGGAGAGCTTATTGAATGGATATGGCAAGAAAAACATATCGTCACGTGTGACTTTCAAAATTGACATTAGAAAAGTTTTTAACTCGATCAGATGGGGATCAATCCATGAATTCCTCCTTGCTACAAGTTTTTCAATCATTTTCATTGATTGGATTATGCAATGTGTTTTCACTCCTCACTTCGTTGTGAACGTGAATTGTATTTATGGAGGCTTTTTCAGGGTGAAATGAGAGTAAGGCAATGAGACCATATATCTCCTTAACTATTCGTCTTAATAATGAAAAATATTGACTGCATTTTTAAAATGCTTTTGAGAAGTCATTATTTTAAATTTCACTTATACTGCAAAAAAGAAACAATAACCCATATATGTTTTGCAGATGATCTATTTTTTATGGCTTATGCGAATATGTTAGTATAATCAAAAAAGTTCTAACAATATTTTCGAGTATTATAGGTTTATACATTAATGAGGACAAAAGTCAGGCTTTCTATAGAGGGATTAATGAAGAAAAGAAGGAAAACATATTCAATATTATGGGAATCAAGGAAGGTGAACTACCAGTGAAATACATTGGAGTACCCATGTTATCAAAACAACTCCGGTATAATCACTTCAGACAACTGATAGAAAATGTTAGAAATTCTGTCTTGGGTTGGACTATGAAAAAACTGTCTTATGCAGGTAGAATCGAGCTTGTTAAAATAGTCATCTTTGGAATTATTGGCAACTGGGAACAACAGATAGTCATTCCAAAGAAAGTAATGGTTGAATTCGATAAAATCATGAGAGATTACATATGGGGAACACAAGGCAGATGAGGCAAAAAAGTTAAATGGGAGGATGTTTGCATTCCCATAAAAGAAGGCGGACTATGAATAAAAAGTTGTGTTGAATGGAACAAAGCCCTCACCATCAGGAACTTATGGGAGTTGGAGCAGAAAGCGGACTCCCTATGGGTCAAATGGGTGCATACAAGATTTATAAAAAAGAATAGAGTATCTAGACACAAAACATCAATGAAATAATGTCATGGTCATTGAAGAAGATCATAAAAACAAGAAAATATGTCTTTCAAATAGTGAAAACCACAATTGGAAATGGAAGAGTGATACTATTATGGCATGATCCTTATCTGGATAATATTCTCATTATATTCAAAGAAGAAATGCAAGAAAGTAGAGTTATAAGAGAATACATCAAGTACTCATTTAAAGACGTCTATGAAGGTAAATGTGATTCACTTCTGAGGCGTATTGCAAAAGGTGATAGAATCCTAAACCTAATGAAGTAGAAGCAACTCAATGAATGAAGTGATGAAATTTGCTAGAAAATAGAAAGCAATGAGAAGTTCATTGTAGGAAAGACATGAGAAATGGTTAGAACAAGAAGACATTAGGTAGACTGGCATAATGTGGTATGGTCTCCAAAGATTATTTTTCGTCACCAATTTATTCTCTGGTTGGTATACAAGAAAAGGTTGACAACAGAAGACATAATTCAAAAATATATAAACATTCCTGATATCAACTATGTCCTATGTTCGGGAGTTGAGGAAAATATAAACCATTTATTTGGGAAATACTCTTTTGTTATACAAATCTGAAGGAGGTATGCTGCAAACATAAACATCATCAACTTTTTGGAGCATAGGAATAAATCCAATAGTGGATGGAGAATAAAGCAAAAGGAAGATCCTTCTATGTAAGTATGCTGAAATGCTACTTTGGAATAATAATCTACAATATTTAGAAAAAAATAAATTCAAGAACTCAGTGAAAGAAGTAGAACTGATAATGATATTTAAGGAGATATAACTTCAGATAGAAATGCACTCATTCAATCCTGGAGAGAAATCGAAAGGAATGAAGAAAATAGAAAGTTCTGTCAGATATGAGATATTTCGTTCGAGAAAGTCACAAGTAGAATCAAATTAAAAACGTTATAGGCGCTAATTGATTGTTGTTGTTGTCTGTAATTCAATTCTTGTTCATTGTCAATCTAGAAATTGTCTAGATCTAATCTTAAACTTTTGTATTTTTTTTTCTCTTTTGGGATTTTTTAATGAAATAGAACTAAATTGTTTTCCCCCAAAAAAATATCATTTTTCATGTTCACATACGTTATTTGAAATGCAACATAGAATGTAATTTATTATATCATGCCATAATTTATCAACCTTTTGTGAATTGTGAAAATATGAGTTTAACTCAAAACATTTTTTTAATGTTGATTAATATGACCCTCTCAACCATGACTTTCACTTGAGAATCGATAATGATCTTTGGTCTTTTAGAAATCACTTTTATCACTTTAACTCAGTAACTTACGAATTTAACATTATATTCCGGTGATTTAGTTCTTTGTAAATTTTATTTAATTAATTTCTTTGTAACATTATTAACAGGCAAGATCACGTCATGTAATTTTTAAGAAATAATACTAACATTTTTGTCACGTCATGTGCAAAAATGATTGCGTTAATCTCATAAGTCAATATAGTAATTAAGTGATTAATTGTAGTGCTTTTTTTCACATAATTTCTCATGTTGATTTAATCTCTACGTATTTGAAATGAGATTTTGTCAATCTCTGAATGGATAATATCGGTTCATCAAAGATAGTAGGTAAAAACAACATTTGCTTAGAGACTACCGTCAGATACAAATTGATACTTAAAGATGTGAAGCACGTTCTAAACATTCGCCTTAACTCTATTTTACGGGCAAACTTGGCGATGAGTGGTTCAAAAATTATTTTGGTGAGGTTAGTGGAAGCTCCCCAAAAGTTCACTCGTGATGGCTAAAATATCGAAGACGAACATGTTGTATGTAATTCGAGCTAAATTGCACAAGGAAGAGATAAACTTAATCCAGTAAGACGTGGATATTGATTTAGGGCACAAAAGATTCGACCACGTCAGCGAGAAGGGACTTCAAACTCTCGATAGTAAACAATTACTTCCCGATTTGCAAGATACGTATTTGAAAACCTTTAGTGTTTGTTTAGTTAGAAAAACACACCGAGTTTCTCTCCGTGTAGAAAATCAAATGTTCTTGATTTGATTCATATTGATTTTGTTTTATGCAAGTAAAAATCTATTAGTGAAGCATATTATATTATAACCTTTATTGATGATCACTCTAGAAATGTTGGTTTATGATCCGAAAACTAAAGATCAAGTGTTAAAGATCGTTAAAAGTTCCATGCCAAAGTTGAAAGAGAAACATGTAGGAAATTGTGGTGTGTGAAGTCAGACAACGAAGGTGAATATAAGAGGTCGTTTGAACGATATTATAAATATCACAACATCGAATTGGATAAAACACTTTCTAAAACAACTCAGCACAACAGTGTGATTGAAAGAATGAATCGACCGATTGAAGAAAGAACCTCAATTGACTTGATAAATCCTCTCTTGCAACAGCATTAAACAAGATTTGAATATGAAAAATTGTCTATTATAACCATTTGAGAGTCTTAGGTTGCAATGCATTCGTTCATATCTCGAAAGATGAAAGATCAAAGTTTGTCGATAAAATGAAACAATGTCTTTATATGGTACACTTACACTGAGTCTGATGACGATAAAAAGATCATAAAAAACAGATATATTGTTTTTGAAGACCAAGTTACAGGTGTATTAAGACTCAATATCAGTAATGGTCGTAGAAATAAAAAAAAATATTGAGTTTGTCATTAAATTTCATAACTCACCTTTCTTTCAAATCAAAATGATAAGCTTAATCTCACAACTATATTTATACGTGGGATAAACTTAAAAGCTCATTCCTAAGATTTTGGACTAGTTTGATTTTGTAGAGTTATCACTCAATTTTTTTAAAATTAGAAGAAAAAAAATAAGTGCTATGTCTATGAACATAAATTTTGTTTTATAATGTCTATGAACATAAATTTTGTTTTATAATGTCTATGAACATAAATTTTGTTTTATAATTCGTTTATTTGACATTTATTAAAAATACAAATACGAATTCAGTCCTAAAATGCATATCTTACAATTAGATTAGTTTTCATATTTATCATATTTAACTTAACAGAACTATTTGTCCTAGAGGAATACTGTTTAGATCGGTCACTATATAGCATCATATAACTATCCTATCTCTTTTTTTTTTTTTTTCTCTTAACAAGAAATTATACAATAATAGATTCAAAACCAAATATAAATATAAACTTAAAACACATTCATTAATTCAAAAGTCTACTACACCATGAAAACAAAAACAACCACCCAATCTGAAAACCATCCAAAAGAGAATTATAGCAAACCAACAATTACATTATAATCTACTTCTTGCTAGACTCATGCATAAGTTTCTGTAACTCGACACTCTCCCTCTCAATTTCAGCCTCTTTCTCGAACAATTTACACCATTTCTCATCCATTTCTTTCGCTTTTATATCACCAATTTTACTCAGATACTTTTCGAAAAGATGATACAAGTTTAAACCATATGCAAGTTCGTACTTCAATGATTTTTTCAGTGATGGATATCTTTCATAAAAACTTTCAGTACTTTCTTCAACCCGGATCCGTTTATTACCTGTGGATTTCTTCAATGGCAGTGGCTTTAGATCTTTTGAAACAGTAGTTAAACATGATTCTGTTTCTTCTTCGCTCATTGAATCGGACGAAGAGGAGAGATTCTGAATAGGAGCAGACATTTTTTGTTTTTCTTTTCTTTTCTGAAAGTGAAAAAGGAGATAGATATTATGAACAATAATAATAACAAACAATATTAAGGCTTAGGTTGAGAAAGGGACGAAGATGAAAAAACCTACCGGACTCTCTTTCTTCTATGATTTGGAAATATGAAAGAGACGGTTTTTATTGATGACGAAGAAGGCGAAAAGTACGAGTTGTCACTGTCTTTTCATATTCAACCTTCACTAATAATTATTTTCTTTTACCTATATTATATTTTATATATATTCTTCCTGTTCTCTTTTTCTTAATAATTTTTTTTCTATATTTCTCTCTTACAATATATTTTATATAATTATTAAAAAATATGATATAAATTATATATAATGAAGTAATTTTAAAAAAAAATAGGTATTATTATTATTATTATTATTATTATTATTATTATTATTATTATTATTACTACTACGTAAATGCATTTATAAAAAAACAATTATTTATATATATAAATAAAATAAATATATAATATTATATATAAATAGAAAAATTATAAAGAAAAATATATATATATATATATATTTTTTGTTAATAATTTTATATAAATATATTTTATTTTATATTTTTATATATAATAAATAAAAATAATTAATTTTTCTTTCTTAATTATTATCTATTTTATTAATTATATATATATATTATTACTAAATATATATATATTATATTATATTATTTTTCAACATTATTTTATATAAATATACTTTATCTATCATATATTTTTTTCTTTTTGTATAACGTATATTAATATAAAAATTAACTAATAAATATTAAATATTAAATACAAAATATATATATATACAAAATAATAAAATAAAAAAAAAATCACGGATAAAAATATAAAAAAAAATTAATGATATATATTCAATATTTAAAATTCTTAATAAATAATATATTAAAATAAAAATATAACATTCTCATTCTGCATTTTATTTACTTCGAAAAACAAATTATCTTCTCACATATTTTATCACATATTTTTTCCGAATTAACCTCTAATCTCATGACCTAACACTTTCACTTTTGTCAGTCAAATATTTCATTAATATTTTTTAATATTTCACCTTGTGACCTCACACTTTGGTCAATCAAATATTTGATTCGTATTTTTTTAATCAATTTCAATTGATACCGACTTATTATCTTTCGGCAAACCACTCTCAATCACACTTGTTAAAATGTTGTACTTATTTTGTTATGTTGCAAGTTCGAAACATATATATAACATTTTTAATTTTATTTTTAAACGTTTTAAGTTTATAAGCGGGTTAACTCACAATCCGATGTCTAATAACATTTATATATATAGATTTTTAGTAACATTTTCTATTTTCTATTTAATGCATTTTATTTTTATTTATAGTATATAAATTTTATTTTAATAATTTAATTTATTACCTTCATATAAAATTTTTAATTTTATTTTTAACCGTTTAAGTTTATGTAAATTTATGAGCGGGTCAACCCACAATCCAACAAAATATCAATTTACTCTCACATATATATCCAAATTAATCACAACTCTCGACTCGACAATTCGAACACTTTAAAAATTAAGCATCATTATATATATATATATATATATATATATATATATATATATATATATATATATATATATATATATATATATTAACATTTTCTATTTTTTAGAAAATGCATTTTATTTTTATGTATAATATATAATTTTATTTTAATAATTTAATTTATTACGTTCATATAACATTTTAAATTTTATTTTTAACCATTTTAAGTTTATGGACAGGTCAACCCACATTCCAGTGAAATATCAATTTACTCTCATAAATATCCAAATTAACCACAACTCTCTACCTAGAAATCCGGACAATTTAAAAATTAAGCATCATTTTATATATATATATAATATATATATATATATAAAATATTTTCATTTATAATTTTTATATTTATATATAATATATAATATTTATTTTATATATATATAGATGTCTAGTAACATTTTCTATTTCTATCTAATGTATTTTATTTTTATGTATAATATATAAATTTAATTTTAATAATTTAATTTATTAAGTTTCAATTTTCATTTTATATACATATTCTAATTAAAAAAGAGAATATTTAAATATACTTAAATTTATAAAATTAATCATAATTTGTGACGAAATTATTTTGTTTGACTCATTATATGAAAATTAAAGTTAAATAATATATATATATATGTGGAATTAGGGGATAAATGAGTCAAGTTGTGAATAATTCGATCAAAATTCGACTCAAACTCGGTTTAACCTACTCGAATTCGAGTTTTATATTTCAAATTCGAGTAGCTCAATTAATAAATATTATAAAAAAATATATTATATTTATAATATATATATATAATAAAAATTCTAAATATATTCCTCTACTTTATGATAAAAATCTTTCCTCAAAATATTTTTCTTTTTTATTTATTTTCTTTTACAATCAATGAAGCAAATCCATCCTCGTAGATGAATAAATTAATTTTTAATAAATATATAATTTAAATTAATAAAATTATTAATGAGTTCAAATATAAATTTGTATACTCGATCATGTTCAAATTCAAGTATATATAATAAACAAATCGAGTCGAGTTTGAATAATACAGTACTCGACTTAACTCGTTTACACACATATGTGGAACATAGTAATAAAAGAAAAAATAAATAATTTAGAAAAAAAATATATAAAAAATTCTTAATTCAAAGCTATGGAAAATAGCTCATTAATGCTTAAAGAGTGACTGATTTGAAATGAGTCACTTTTGTCATTATAGGTACAGTCGTCATTTTGAACCGTCATTATACAAATCAAGTATTTGAATCCTTTCAAAATGTATGACTACAAATCAAGTTTGATTATGTCAGAGTAAATATAATGGTTAATATATCGAGAAGTATACAAATTTTAAATTTCAATATATACTTTATGTAATAATAAGTTTTTATAATTTTATAAATAATTTTAATTTAGACAAATTTTACTAGAAAAATTTATTATTTATTCGAATTAATGTAATTAATTTTATAAATTAATTTTTTTATATTATTATTTTTTAATTAATTTTATACTTAATTATATATTCTAGTAAAATTATCATGAGATAATATATATATATATATATATGAGATATAAATTAATTAAAAAATAAAAAAATATATATAATATATATTTATATATGATAAAGAAATTTTAAAAAAATATTATTATTATTACTTTATAAGTTGGGTGCATTTATAAAAAAAAAAATTGTTTAAAAATTATAAATGAAAATATTATATATATATATATATATCCTGCACTCTTTTCCTTAATAATTTTTTTATATATTTCTCTCTTACAATATATTTTATATGATTATTAAAAAAAATATAATTTTATATAAATATATATACACTAACTATCGATAAGAGATATAAATTAATTAATATATATATATATATATATATATATATATATTTATATATAAAAAAAATAGTTATTATTATTATTTTATAAGGTGGATGTATTTAAAAAAAATGTTTATATATATATAAATAAAATAAATATAAATATTATATATATATATATATATATATATGATAATAAGACTATATTATATATATTTTCTTTTATTAATAATTTTATATAAATATATTTTATCTTATATATAAAGTTTTTTTATAAATAATAAATATTAATAATTAATTTTTCTTTCTTAATTAATTTTTCTTTCCTTAATTATATATATTTTCACTAATTATATAAAATATTTTTTTATTAATAATTTATAATATATATATATATATTTTAAATGTAGTTACTTTTTATATAATATATATTTATATATATTATTTTATTTTTCAACATTAATTTTATATAAATATATTTTATTTTTTATTATACATTTTATATATATATATATTTATTAATATAAATAATTTTTTAGTTAATATAAAAATTAACTAATTTATAATAAATTTTAAATACAAAATATTTATACATACACAAAATAATAAAATTACTAGGAAGATTCCGTTCGATAAACACGGATAAAAATATAAATAAAATAAATTTAATAAAAAAATAATAATATATATTTAATGTTTAAATTTTTTAATAAATCATGAATAACATATTAAAATAAAAAATATAAAAATCTTATTCCACATTTTATTACTTCAGTAAAACAACTTATTTTCTCACATATTTTTTCCGAATGAACCTCTTATCTAATCACGTGACCTTACATTTTCTTTTTAGTTAATCAAATATTTAATTCATATTTTTTAATATTTAGCATTGTGATTCACATTTTGGTCAATCAAATATTTGACTTATATATTTTTAATTAATTTCAATTGATACCGGTCTATTACTTTTCGGCAAACCATATCTTAATCTCACTTGTTAAAATGTTATACTTATTTTGTTAGGTTGTTAGTTCAAAACATATATATAGCATTTTTAATTTTATTTTTAACCGTTTTAAGTTTATGAGCGGGTAAACCCACAATCCGACTCAAGTATCAATTTACTCTCACATATATATTCAAATTAACCACAACTCTCGACTCGGCAATCCAAACACTTTAAAAATTAGGCATCATTATATATATAGATTAGTTAGTTAAAAAATTAAACTTATATTGTTAAAATATCTTGTGTTTATCAAATTATGTGTTGAATTTAAAATATAAAGTGTTATTAGTTTAGTTGGTTAAAGGATTGTACTTATTTTTGTTAGGTTACAAGTTTGAAACATACCTATAACATTTCTTATTTTATTTTTAATTGTTTTAAGTTTATGGGCGGATCAACCCACAATCCAACCAAATTATCCATTTACTCTCACATATATATTTAAATTAACCACAACTCTCGACCCGGTAATTTGGACACTTTAAAAATTAAGCATCATTATATATAGAGATGTATAGTAACATTTTCTATTTTCTATCTAATGCATTTTATTTTTATGTATAAAATAAATTTTATTTTAATAATTTAATTTATTATGTTTCAATTTTCATTTTATATACATATTCTAATTAAAAAAAAAAGAATATTTAAATATACTTAAATTAATAAAATTAATCATAATTTGTGACAAAATTATTTTGTTTGATTCATTAAATAAAAAATAAAGTTAATCAAAAAAAAAATATATATATATATATTTATGTGAAACTAGGGATGTAAATGTGTTAAGTTATGAGTAACTATGTCAAAATTCGACTCAAATTCGGTTTAACCTACCTCGAATTCGTGTTTTATATTTTTAGTTCGAGTAACTCAATTAATAAATATTATAAAAAGTTTATATTATATTTATAATATATATATATATATAATAAAAATTTTAAACAATTTCCTCTACTTTATGTAAGCATCTTTTCTCAAAATATTTTTCATTTTCATTTATTCTCTTTTACAATCAAAGAAACAAATCCATTTCACATCTCACGTAAATGAATAAATTAATTTCGAATAAATATATATTTTTAAATTAATAAAATTATTAATTAGTTCGAATATAATTTTGTGTACTCGATCGAGTTCAAATTCCAGTATATATATTAAACAAATTGAGACGAGTTCAAGTAATATGGTACTCGACTTTATTCGTTTATGCCCTTAGGGGAAGATAGAAATAAAAAAAAAAATTGAATAATTTAAAAAACAAAAAAAAAATATAAAAATTCTTAATTTAAACTATGTAAAATACATCATTAATGCTTAAAAGTGACTGATTTGAAATGAGTCACTTTTGTCATCATTATAGGTACAGTCGTCAATTCGAACCGTCATTATACAATGACCTGAATTATAAAACTATTGACAGTATTTGAATCCTTTCAAAATGTACGACTACAAATCAAGTTTGATTATGTCATGGTAAATATAATGGGTTAATATATTGAGAACTATACAAATTTTAAATTTTAATTTAAATATTATATAAGATAAGATAATATAATACATTATAATTTTATTTATATTGTGTATTTATTTTTATTTAATATAATAATATAAAATTTTAAATAAAATAAATTTTATAATAAAATAAACAAAAAATTAAAAAATTCATTATTATAATATTTATTTAGAAAGATAATTTAAAGTTAGTTTATAAAAAAAAATAAATAATAAATTTCTTTATAAATATTTAATTTAAATGAGATATATTTTTAAATTAATTAATATTTTTTATTTAAATATATTTAATTTTATTTTCTAATATAATTATTTATTAAAATAAATTTAAATTTTAAATGGTATATTAGATAATATAGTTGATTATAATTTTATTTATATTTTGAATTTTATTTATATTTAATATAATTAATATAATTTTTTTAAATAAATAATTTATTAATTTAAATTATATGAAAATAAATTTTATAACGTAATAAAATAAATATAAAAAATAAATATATTAATATTATTTTTTAATAATATAAAATAAAATATTTAATTAAAGGGTAATTTTGATATTTTAATTTATAAAATGATTGATTTGATTTGGGATGTGATAGTTGAGTTTTGGGATAAAACCTGAGTTTACCTGAATTTTATCCTAATAACCTAAAGATCAAACTAGGCCTATATACTAAATTGTCTAATTTAAATAATTTTAAACTGGTTAAATTATAACAATTTTAAATTTCTGTAATAATAAATTTTTATAATTTTATAAATAATTTTAATTTAGACAAATTTTACTAGATAAAAAAAATATTATTTATTCGAATTAATTAATTTTGTAAATTAACTTTTTATATTATTATTTTTTAATTAATTTTATACTTAGTTATATATTCTTTTAAAAATTATCAATATATTAGAATATTTAATTATATATATAAATAATAATATAACTATTTTTTAAATAAACTCTTACAATAATAAACTTTCAATTTTTTTTTTAATTTATCATTAACTTACTATTTTAAAAGTAACTTTCAATTTTAGCTACATTATTCTCACCTAATAACTATCACATCTTCACGAATTTACTAAGAGTTCAGTACTCACATACTTTAAATTTTTTAATTTAATTTATTATTTATTTTTTAATTTAAAAAAAAAAGAATTATACTCATAAAAAAAAATAGTTTTTTATTTTTTTTTTATAAATGTGACATAACCCTTTAATTTATTTATTTATTTTTTTTTAATTTTTAAAAATAGAAAAAGAATCCTACTCATAAACTTATTTTATTCATCATTGTTTTTAAACCCATCCTAAAAGTTTTAGGACCCACCATAATTCTAATTAGTGGATAGTCAATTGGGCATCTCAATTATAATAAGGTTTTTTTTTGGTTGAGTTGTGCTTGTAGTGTAATTTACCTTTGGGCTCTGATTGACACAAACTAATTTGGCTCGGTTCAAGTCCAAATTAATTATCTTGGGAGCCATCAACTACCGTGATCATACAAAGAAAAGAAAAACACATATATAACCAAAATTATTTAAAACTCAAAACATTAAACAAACACAAGAATACCTTTTTTTTGGTTTACAACTAATACTAGTATAATAAAATTCAAATCTCAAAAACCGGTTTCAAACCGTACTGTATGTTGCAAAGTTTAATAATGTCAAAATGAGAAAACAGTCAAACGTACTAGAAATGGAATGACAGAAGAAGAAGTCCATGGTCGGTGAACCTTGAATGTATAGACATAAAATTAAAATTAAAATTAAAATTAAAATTAAAATTAAAAGATTCAGTCAAAGATTCACCAAAGTAAGTAGTCAAGTAGTAAAAGTTTGTTTAAGAAACTAAAAAGTTACAAGTTTAATTTAATCTGAAAACGTTTTAAGTTTAAACGGGATCATAATTGTTGAGTTACGGTAGTTTTCATTTAATTCAAAAAAAAAAAAATTAAAAAAAATAAACTTAGCATCATTAGTTATGATACTAAAAAAAACATAATTTCAATCACTTCTTATTCATTAGATTATTTAATTCTTAATTCCGTAATTAAAATATTATTTATTTTAAATTATAATTATTTATTTTATCATTATATTATGTTAATACTCGTCAAATTTTTTTACGAAAAATATCCTCCATCATTATTTTTCTAAATAATCATTTAATTTGAATACCCTGATCCGAACAAGGTTGTAGAATAATAATAATAATGGGTCTTTTGGAAGCTGAGTCCTAACTAAATAATAATAACAATCATATAATTTTGAGTTAAATTATGTAGAGCAAATCTTGCCCTTATGAATTATGTATGCACTAACTTTTATGTTTTCATTGCCTTTTGATGATCATCTGAATATTTTTTATTTAATTTGTGTTATCTGGTCACAATTTCAATTTTAATCAATGAAAATTACTAATTATAATAATTTTTTTAAAAGATAAAATGGTGTATGTTTGATTATTTTCAGATTTTTGTTTTGAAAATGTTGGGCTTTATAACTCGAATGTGACTATTCTCTGTAAATTAAGCACATACTTCACAAACATATCAATCAATTTAATGTGACGGTAAGATGGGTTCAAACTCAACAATTTAGACCGGCGCTGCTGATAATATTCAATCTTGTTGCGACTAGGTTAAAAGAGGTATAAAAAAAATCTTTTAATTGTCTTTAAATTACTTTATATATATTATATATATTTATTTGGAGTGAATTCTCAAAATTTATATTTAATATTAAGCATATGATCAAAATTGTTTTGATATAATTTTAACAAGTTTCTTTGTAAATTTTGTTTTTTCTATTTTTTTACTCACTAATAAAAACAAAAACAAGATATTGAAATTTATATTAGGGTAGATTTGACGTATTTTAACATAATAGATCTATTTCAAAATATCTGAAACTTAAGTATAATTGAGTTTAAATGAAAAAAACATTTAAAAATTATTAATATATATATATATATATATAATTAAGATATATTACATAAGATTATTTAATATAAATTAATATTTGAATTAAATATAAAAAATAAAGTTAATAAATAAATTTAGATTTTTTTTAAAACCAAGATGGTCCATATGGGAGTTTTCAAACAAGGTGATTGTTTAGATTCAATGTCATTGTCAATTATTTATCTTTTTTAGATTTTTTTATTCTAAAAAAAGACAAGTGAAACGAGATTAGTGTATTATTATTATAAATGCAATATAATTAATGGATGCAATGGTGTAAAACTCTTAGTTTTCATATTCATCATTATGAAGACCTTTGGAGGTTTCTATGTATCTAGTCCTATAAATAAGACACATAAAAACAATGTAAATATCATCCCTTTGATAAACAATAATACATTCTCTCGTGTTATCTCTCTTGTTCATCATCTTGTATGTTTATAACACGTTATGAGCACGATAACTCTCGATCCTGAAGCAAGGGTCGAAGGTTCCCTCCATGTTTATGTTAGCCAAATTTTCGCACCTCATTTGTGAAAACCAAATCGATCAAGATTGACAACGGTATTCTCTTATACTTTCAATCTTAACTATTTCATCTAAAAATTTCATGTTGAACCTTACGAAATTAGAGGTAACGACTCTTGACATCACCAGAAAGAATTACCTTTCATGGATTCTAGATGCTGAAATTCATCTTGCCGCTAATGGTCTTGAAAATACCACCAAATATGGAAACACTGCGTCAGACCAAGATAAGGCCATAACAATGATTTTCCTACATCGTCATATTCACGAAGGTTTAAAAATTGAGTATCTCACTGTGAAAGATCCATAGGTCCTATGGATAAATTTGAATGAAAGGTACAATCATTTAAAAACTACCATTCTTCCAAAAGCTCAATTTGAATGGCTGCATTTGTGCTTAAAAGACTTTAAATTAGTGAGTGAATATAATTCTGTTTTATTTCGAATTACTTCTCAACCCATTTAAAAAACAGATTTTAAATAAGTTTCCTTATATTTTTTTAAACATAAAATGGTTTAAGAGGTAAGATATGAATTTTTATTTAGTCTAATTCAAATTTTACCAAAAATATAATTTTTTTAATTAAAATGAAGGCAGTTATATTTTTCCAAGTTTTTCTACTTTATGCCTGGATCAGCCCAACCTTTAGGACTGCCCTGTAATTAAGATATCAAGATTCTTTACATTAGTTTTAAAAAAATTAAAACTTTTACATATTTTATACAAATTGTTTTTTAAAGTGCAAGTGAAATAATATTTTCTTTTATAATGAAATAATACTGAATCGTTTAAAAAAATATTATTTTCTTATCTTAAAATAAATAAATAAATAAATTCACTACATTTAACTTTTTGAAAAATAATTAAAAGTAAATACTAATTTTTTTTAAAGTATATTTACAATTGATTAACTTGTCATGAAGACTTCATCTATGATGTCATCATTATTGTTTGTTGCATATTACTTTATGATAAAATTATAAACATCCTTTCATAAATAACAATATTTTGTTAGTTCTAAAGTTGTATGATATTATTATATCAAATATAAAATAAATAAACTTTCGCTAGGCCAAATGCACATTTAAATGATTTATTTTAATTTTAAATTAGCTAATTGAATAATTCTTGTTTCGAAACTCTATTATTTCATTAAAAAATGGCACTGAACCAATAACCTACTATTTAATGTCTAATATGAATATGAATAAATGCAATATCATATATTCAGAGGGAAATATCTCATAAACAGGATGATTTCAACGAAATCATAAATCAACCCGATGATGCTTATAATTCATTTTCTGAAACAGAATATATACATATTGATGCAATGCATCCTAATTATGTACAATCTGAAACAAAAACATATATCAGGTAAGGCGCTGATGAGCACGAAACTATTCAGGTGGTTGAGAGCCCTCACAGCCTAAGCACAACGAGTCCACGACGCAACTATCAGGGACAGTAAAGGCTTGCGAAGTGTTGCCGCATGGGCGAGAGGTTCATCATCGGTTAGTCCAGACGTCAACCCATAACGGAACCCTCTTCCTATTCCCAAGTGACCACCTAATACCTCCGACTAAATGCGGCCACACTTTACAAATACCACGTCATAAAACTGAACTAGGTTGGCTGTGACTTTCACTTCCATTTACATAGAAAAAAAATTTGATTAACCTTTTTTAACAAAAATAATAAATTTTTATTTTTGATAAAATGATTTTTTTAACAAATAATTTCAATACACTTCTACATGATAGATATTGCATAATTTATTGTGTTATTACAATTGTAAGTAGAGCGATTTACTAGTGAGTTTAGTGAACAATGCAATAGGGTAGACTCACCCCTACAACAGGTACAATCTTTGAAAAAATAAAATATATAAAATATTTTTTTTAAAATAATATATAAAAAGAAAGAAAAATGTTAAAAAGTTAACAATGTTTAATGGTAATTTTAAATATGATTAGAATATAATTTACAAAAGTTTGCAATATTTGTTGGGCTTAAGATGACTATTTTAGTTTCATGACTTTTAATGTAATTTTATATCATAAAGTTTGCAACGGGTACCTACCCATCGGGTAGTGAAGTACCCATCCCCGAACCCGATTTACATTTTAATATCCGATCCCGACTTCGAACCCGACGGATATCTCTATTTAGATCTCCATCCCCGATTTATAGGGTACCCGATACCCGACGGGTACCCCATACCCGATTAAAGTGTAAAATTATATTTATTATTTTTAAAATATACAAAATATTTAAAAAAATATTTTTTTAATTAGCATATTCAGTCTAAAATAATTTTAAATTATTATAAATTAAATCTAATATCTTAACTAATATGTTATTACAAAATATAATTGACCAAAAAAATATTAATTAATATTGAATACTTAAACAATAATATCATTCATACTATATAATATAAATTCATTCATACCACAAAATATAAATAAATAAACTTAAAATAGACACAACAATATATACTTAATTAAACATAAACTTCAAAATATTCATCAACAAGACAGTTTTCTCACAAAAATAAAACACATTCTTCTTGAAGCGAGTCTTGTAGAAGTTACAGAAATGTCACCTTTGTTGCCGCTAAAACGGAAGAAGAAATTACAAAATAGAGATAGAAGATTAAGTTAATAAATAAGTATAGGATTATAAAAGTTAAAGAACAAGCATAACTTTATTAAATAATAAATAACATTAAACTAATAATATTGAAATTTAAAAAACTCAAATGAAAACATTACTTACTTGCATAGTTATGTTGTAGATGTTGAACAAAAACTAGAAAGAGTGTTGAAGATAGAAGTTGAAGAATAAAACTAGAGAGAATGTTGAAGATAGAAGTTGAAGAACAAAACTAGAGAATGTTGAAGATAAAAATTGAAGTAAGGTTGAAGAAAACATAAAAAAAAATGAGATTAAAAGTCATGACTAATGAGAGAGAAACAATTATTATAATGATATTGGCGTGACTTATGATTTTGGGTAAGATAAAATAAATACTATATTTATTGTATTGTAATGATGGTTAAAATAATGATGGTTAAGAGGTGAAATTTGAAAATTTATTTAAATTTTAACAATATATATATATATATTTATATATATATATATTAAAATTCGGGTATCGGGTTTGGGTTTCCAACACTATCCATCCCCGACCCCGAACCCGATAGGGTAACATTTTTTACTCCCCATCCCCGACCCCGAACCCGATTTTAAATATCCGAACCCAATCATCGAGTACCCACGGGTATCGGATATACGAGTACCCATTGCCATCTCTAACTTTGACCATTATTCTATATAAAATCTATAAAATGGACTCCTCTGAAAATGTAGACATTTATTGATAAAAACTCGTTATACCTTGTGTTCATTATCCTTTTACATTCTTATATTTTACATTCTTATATTTGTTTAGATCAGTGTTTGGCTTCGTTGAGCTCTGTTATTTTAATAAATTTAAAAAATATTTATTTACTTTTCATTTATATTCTAATATTTCAAACTGTTAATTTATTAACTAATGCTAAAATATATTATATATTATTTAATATTTTTTTAATAAAAATTAATTAATACCATTTTAAGTTTATTTTTAAAATCTTAAAAACTCCTAAAAAGAAACAAGTTTATTTAAATAAGTTTATAATATTTCAAAAAGCTAGTTTAATGAATTAATTTCACCCAAAAATGGGAAAACTAATTATAAGACTTTTATTAGAATGTTTAAACCAAGCAAAAGCGTTTTCTTGCTATGACTATTTCCTAACAATTCTAAACTACTTCTTCAACAAGCTTTAAAAGTCAGTTTCCATCTAGAAATACAAGCATGTAAAGAATTACTTCAACTCATTTCTTATATAATTTGATTAATTTAAGATAAACATCATTATAAGTACTCTATTTTATATTAGTTTTTATTTTATCAATAAAAATATCAAAGTAACACTTAAAAAAAAAGTATCAAATAAAATGACCAAGTCAGTTTCCATTAGTTAGTGGGTTAGTGCTAAGAAATTCAAAACCATTTTACTAATATCTTTTTTTTTTTTTTGAGTATTATTTTTCTAATTCTTGTTTGATTTTTTTCTCATTTTTGTAATTTAATATTTTTATTGATTTTTCCCTTTTATATGTTTTAAATTAAACATTTCACTTAATAAAATTAAGTTATAAATTAAATATTTCACTAAACATAATTAAGTTTTAAATTAAATAATTAATTTTAAAAATTTGTAGAACTATTCTAATATTTTTAAATATATAATTATTAAATCAATTTACAGGGAATTTGTCAATTTAATATATTCATTGTATTATTAAATCCAACTCTTCCTTTAATAATAATAATATATATATATATATATATTTATTTATTTATTGTTAACTAAAATTAAAATTTCAAAGGTGTTTGTTAATATCTAATAATATATATTTGATATTATTATAATATTATTAAAAATATTAAGCCTCATCCAATTTTTTAGTGGTCTCGAAATATATATATATATATATATATATATATATATATATATATATATATATATATATAAAAGTTTGTCCACACAAAGTCATACAAAGGTTAGGGAAAGGTTATACCCTAATAAGAACAAGAGGAATCTTTGAAGTTATTTTTTTAACTAAAAAGGTTAGCATTACCCTCATTTATTACATCTATTTTAAGTGAGAATGGAATATGTGATATTTAGTCTCTTAAACACTATTTTTTAAATTTGAATTATCTTAGTGAGTTTAATTTTTGAAATCATTATAGCACAATACCAAACAAAAAAAGAGTCTTAGAAAATTGATAACAAACATAATGTTGATATATGCAATGTTTTTACTTTTGAGGAAAATATAGATATTATTTTTCACATCCTACTCATGCAGAGTTTATTGCAGAGTTTATTGAATGGATATGGAAAGAAAAACATATCGTCACGTGTGACTTTCAAAATTGACATTAGAAAAGTTTTTGACTCGATCAGATGGGGATCAATCCACGAATTTCTCCTTGCTACAGGTTTTTCAATCATTTTTATTGATTGGATTATGCAATGTGTTTCCACTCCTTACTTCGTTGTAAATTATATTTAAAGGAAAGGGGAGTAAGGCAATGAGACCATATATCTCCTTAACTATTCATTTTAATAATGGAAAATCTTGACTGCATTTTTAAAATGCTTTTGAGAAGTCATCATTTTAAATTTCACTTGTACTGCAAAGAAGAAGCAATAACCCATATATGTTTTGCAGATGATCTATTTTTTGTGGCTTATGCGGATGTTGAATATGTTAGTATAATAAAAAAAGTTCTAACAATCTTTTCGAGTATTATAGGTTTATACATTAATGAGGACAAAAGTCAGGCTTTCTATAGAAGGATTAATGAAGAAAGGAAGGAAAATATATTCAATATTATGGGAATCAAGGAAGGTGAACTACCAGTGAAATACATTGGAGTACCCATGTTATTAAAACAACTCCGGTATAATCACTTTAGACAACTGATAGAAAATGTTAGAAATTCTGTCTTGGGTTGGACTATGAAAAAATTGTCTTATGCAGGTAGAATCGAGCTTGTTAAAATAGTCATTTTTGGAATTATTGGCTACTGGGAACAACAGATAGTCATTCCAAAGAAAGTAATGGTTGAACTCGATAGAATCATGAGAGATTACATATGGGGAACACAAGGCAGATGAGGCAAAAAAGTCAAATGGGAGGATGTTTGCATTCCCATAAAAGAAGGCGGACTATGAATAAAAAGTTGTGTTGAATGGAACAAAGCCCTCACCATCAAGAACTTATGGGAGTTGGAGCAGAAAGCGGACGTCAAATGGGTGCATACAAGATTTATAAAAAAAGAATAGATTATCTAGACACAAAACATCAATGAAATAATGTCATGGTCATTGAAGAACATCATAAAAACAAGAAAATATGTCTTTCAAATAGTGAAAACCACAATTGGAAATGGAAGAGTGGTACTATTATGGCATGATCATTGTCTGGATAATATTCTCATTATATTCAAAGAAGAAATGCAAGAAAGCAGAGTTATAAGAGAATACATCAAATACTCATTTAGAGACGTCTATGAAGGTAAATGTGATTCACTTCTGAGGCGTATTACAAAAGGTGATAGAATCCTAAACCTAATGAAGCAGAAGCAACTCAATGAAAGAAGTGATTAAATATGCTAGAAAATAGAAAACAATGAGAAGTTCATTGTAGGAAAGGCATGGGAAATGGTTAGAACAAGAAGACATTAGGTAGACTGGCATAATGTGGTATGGTCTCCAAAGATTATTCTTTGTCACCAATTTATTCTATGCCTGGTATACAAGAAAAGGTTGACAACAGAAGACATAATTCAAAAATACATAAACATTCCTGATATCAACTATGTCCTATGTTCAGGAGTTGAGGAAAGCATAAACTATTTATTTGAGAAATACTCTTTTGTAATACAAATCTGGAGGAGGTATGCTGCAAACATAAACATCATCAACTTTTTGGAGCATAGGAATAAATCCAAGAGTGGATGAAGAATAAAGCAAAAGGAAGATCCTTTTATGTAAGTATGCTGAAATGCTACTTTGGAACAGTAATCTACAATATCTAGAAAAAATAAATTCAAGAACTCAGTGAAATAAGTAGAACTGCTAAAGATATTTAAGGAGATATAACTTTAGATAGAAATGCACTCATTCAATCCTGGATAGGAATGGAAAGGAATGAAGAAAATAGAAAGTTCTGTTAGTTATGAGATATTTCGTTCGAGAAAGTCACAAGTAGAATCAAAGTAAAAACGTTATAGGCGCTAATTGATTATTATTGTTGTCTGTAATTCAATTTTTGTTCATTGTCAATCTAGAAATTGTCTAGATCTGATCTTAAACTTTTGTATTTTTTTTTCTCTTTTGAGTTTTTTTAATGAAATGAAACTAAACTGTTTCCCCCCCCCCAAAAAAAATATCATTTTTCATGTTCACATAGGTTGTTTGAAATGCAACATAGAATGTAGTTTATTATATATGCCATAATTTATCAACCTTTTGTGAATTGTGAAAATATGAGTTTAACTCAAAATTTTTTTTTAATGTTGATTAATATGACCCTCTCAACCATGACTTTCACTTGAGAATCGATAATGATCTTTGGTCTTTTAGAAATCACTTTAACTGAGTAACTTACGAATTTAACATTATATTCCGGTGATTTAGTTCTTTGTAAATTTTATTTAATTAATTTCTTTGTAACATTATTAACAGGCGAGATCACGTCATGTAATTTTGAAGAAATAATACTAACATTTTTGTCACGTCATGTGCAAAAATGATTGTGTTAATCTCATAAGTCAATATAGTAATTAAGTGATTAATTATAGTGCTTTTTTTCACGATACTTCTCATGTTGATTTAATCTCTACGTATTTGAAATGAGATTTTGTCAATCTATGAATGGATAATATCGGTTCATCAAAGATAGTAGGTAAAAACGACATTTGCTTAGAGACTACCGTCAGATACAAATTGATACTTAAAGATGTGAAGCACGTTCCAAACATTCGCCTTAACTCTATTTTACGGGCAAACTTGGCGATGAGTGGTTCAAAAATTATCTTGTTGAGGTTAGTGGAAGCTCTCCAAAAGTTCACTCGTGATGGCTAAAACATCGAAGACGAACATGTTGTATGTAATTCGAGCTAAATTGTACAAGGAAGAGATAAACTTAATCCAGTAAGACGTGGATATTGATTTATGGCACAAAAGACTCGACCACATCAACGAGAAGGGACTTCAAACTCTCGATAGTAAACAATTACTTCTCGATTTGCAAGATACGTATTTGAAAACCTTTAGTGTTTGTTTAGTTAGAAAAACACACCGAGTTTCTCTCCGTGTAGAAAATCAAATGTTCTTGATTTGATTCATATTGATTTTGTTTTATGCAAGTAAAAATCTATTAGTGAAGCATATTATATTGTAACCTTTATTGATGGTTCACTCTAGAAATGTTGGTTTTATGATCTGAAAACTAAAGATCAAGTGTTAAGGATCGTTAAAAATTCCATGCCAAAGTTGAAAGAGAAACATGTAGGAAATTGTGGTGTGTGAAGTAAGACAACGAAGATGAATATAAGAGGTCGTTTGAACGATATTGTAAATATCACAACATCAGATTGAATAAAACACTTTTTAAAACAATTTAGCACAACAGTGTGACTAAAAGAAAGAATCGACTGATTGAAAAAAGAGTGTGGTGTATATTGTCTCGTGCAAAGTTTTCCAAGTAACTTTGGGGGAGGCAGCAAGCAAAAACCTCAATTGATTTGATAAAACATCTCTTGCAGCAATTGAACATTCATATCTCGAAAGATGAAAGATCGAAGTTTGTCGATAAAATGAAACAATGTCTTTATATGGTTCAATTACAAAGAGTCCGTGACGAAAAAGATCATAAGAAACAAAGATATTGTTTTTTGAAAAAAGATACGAGTAATGTCGTAGAAATAAAAAATATATTGAGTTTGTCACTAAATTTCGTAACTCATTTCTTTCAATGAGACAAATTTTGATAAGCTTAATCTTACAACTATTTCAAAGAATACCAAATGAATTGAGTCATGAGATAAACTTAAAAGCTCATTCCTAAGATTAAGGACTACTTGGATTTTGTAGAGTTCTCACCCAATTTTACTAAAATTAGAAGAAAAAAAAAAGTGCTATATGTATGAACATAAATTTTGTTTTGTAATTCGTTTATTTGACATTTATTAAAAATACAAATACAAATTCAGTCCTAAAATGCATATCTTACCATTAGATTAGTTTTCATTTTATCATATTTAACTTAACAGAACTATTTGTCCTAGAGGAATACTCTTTAGATCGGTCACTATATAGCATCTTATAACTATCCTATCTCTTTTTTTTGTCTTAACAAGAAACTATACAATAAAAGATTCAAAACCAAATATAAATATAAAATTAAAGCACATTCATTAATTCAAAAGTCTACTACACCATGAAAACAAAAACAACCACCCAATCTGAAAACCATCCAAAAGAGAATTATAGCAAACCAACAATTACATTATAATCTACTTCTTGCTAGACTCATGAATAAGTTTCTGTAACTCGACACTCTCCCTCTCAATTTCAGCCTCTTTCTCGAACAATTTACACCATTTCTCATCCAGTTCTTTCGCTTTTATATCACCAATTTTACTCAGATACTTTTCGAAAAGATAATACAAGTTTAAACCATATGCAAGTTCGTACTTCAATGATTTTTTCAGTGATGGATATCTTTCATAAAAACTTTCAGTACTTTCTTCAACCCGGATCCGTTTATTACCTGTGGATTTCTTCAATGGCAGTGGCTTTAGATCTTTTGAAACAGTAGTTAAACATGATTCTGTTTCTTCTTCGCTCATTGAATCGGATGAAGAAGAGAGATACTGAATAGGAGCAGACATTTTTTGTTTTTCTTTTCTTTTCTGAAAGTGAAAAAGGAGATAGATATTATGAACAATAATAATAACAAACAATATTAAGGCTTAGGTTGAGAAAGGGACGAAGATGAAAACCTACCGGACTCTCTTTCTTCTATGATGGAAATATGAAAGAGACGGTTTTTATTAATGACGAAGAAGGCGAAAAGTACGAGTTGTCCTGTCTTTTCATATTCAACCTCACTAATAATTATTTTCTTTTACCTATATTATATTATATATATATTTTTCCTGTTTTTTTTTTTTAATAATTTTTTTTCTATATTTCTCCCATACAATATATTTTATATGATTATTAAAAAATATATTTTTATTTTTTCCATTTATAATATATATATATATATATATATATATATATATATATATATATATTAACACAATGAGATAAGAGAACAATGAGATAAGAGAGATATAAATTATATATAATGAAGTAATTTAAAAAAAAAAAATAGGTATTATTATTATTATTATTATTATTATTATTATTATTATTATTATTATTATTATTATTACGTAAATGCATTTATAAAAAAACAATTATTTATATATATATATATATAAATAAAATAAATATATAATAATATTATATATAAATATAAAAATTATAAATGAATATATATATATATATATATAATAATAATATTAATAATAAGACTATATTATATATATATATATATTTTTTGTTAAATAATAAATAAAAATAATTAATTTTTTTCTTAATTATTATCTATTTTATTAATTATATATATTATTACTAAATATATATATTATATTATATTATTTTTCAACATTAATTTTATATAAATACACTTTATCTATCATATATTTTTTTCTTTTTATATACATGTATATTAATATAAAAATTAACTAATAAATATTAAATACAAAATATACATACATATACAAAATAATAAAATTACAAAAAAAAATTCACGGATAAAAATATAAAAAAAATAATAATATATATTCAATGTTTAAAATTCTTAATAAATCATAAATAATATATTAAAATAAAAAAATATAACATTCTAATTCTACATTTTATTTATTTTGGAAACAAATTATATTCTCACATATTTCATCACATATTTTTTCCGAAATAATCTCTAATCTAATAACCTAACACTTTTACTTTTGTCAATCAAATCTTTCATTAATATTTTTTAATATTTAACATTGTGACCTTACACTTTGGTTAATCAAATATTTGATTCGTATTTTTTTAATCAATTTCAAATGATACCGACTTATTATCTTTCGGTAAACCACATATCAATCACACTTGTTAAAAGGTTGTACTTATTTTGTTATGTTGCAAGTTCGAAACATATATATAACATTTTTTATTTTATTTTTAAACGTTTTAAGTTTATAAGTTGGTCAACTCACAATCTGATGTCTAATAACATTTATAGATATAGATTTCTAGTAACATTTTATATTTTCTATTTAATGCATTTTATTTTTATTTATAGTATATAAATTTTATTTTAATAATTTAATTTATTATCTTCATATAAAATTTTCAATTTTATTTTTAACCGTTTTAAGTTTATGGGCTGGTCAACCAACAATCCAACAAAATATTAATTTACTCTCATATATATATATCAAAATTAACCACAGGTCTTGACCCGGCAATCCAGACACTTTAAAAATTAAGTATATATATATATATATATAAACATTTTCTATTTTCTAATGCATTTTATTTTTATGTATAATATATAAGTTTTATTTTAATAATTTAATTTATTACGTTTATATAACATTATTAATTTTATTTTTAACCGTTTTAAGTTTATGGGCTGGTCAACCAACAATCCAACAAAATATTAATTTACTCTCATATATATATATCAAAATTAACCACAGGTCTTGACCCAGCAATCCAGACACTTTAAAAATTAAGCATATATATATATTAACATTTTCTATTTTATAATGCATTTTATTTTTATGTATAATATATAAATTTTATTTTAATAATTTAATTTATTATGTTTATATAACATTTTTAATTTTATTTTTAACCGTTTTAAGTTTATGGACGGGTCAACTCACAATTTAACAAAGTATCAATTTACTCTCACATATATATCCAAATTAACCACAGCTCTCAACTCGGCAATTCATACACTTTAAAAATTAAGCATCATTATATATATATATAGATGTCTAGTAACATTTTATATTTTCTATCTAATGCATTTTATTTTTATGTATAATATATAAATTTTATTTTTAACCCTTTTAAGTTTATAGGCGGGTCAACCCACAGTCAAACAAAGTATCAATTTAATCTCATATATATATCCAAATTAACCACATCTCTCGACTTGGGAATCCGGACACTTTATATAAAAATTAAAGTTAAATAATATATTTACGTGGAATTAGGGAGTAAATGAGTCAAGTTATGAGTAACTTGATCAAAACTCGACAAACTCAGTTTAACCTATCTCGAATTCGAGTTTTATATTTCAAATTCGAGTAGCTCAATTAATAAATATTATAAAAAAATTATATTATATTTATAATATATATATATATAATAAAAATTCTAAATATATTCCTCTACTTTATTAAAAATCTTTTCTCAAAATCTTTTTCTTTTTTATTTATTTTCTCTTACAATCAAAAAAACAAATCCATCTTCATATATGTAAAATGAATAAATTAATTTCAAATAAATATATAATCTAAATTAATAAAATTATTAATGAGTTCGAATATAAATTTGTATACTCGATCGATCGAGTTCAAATTCAAGTATATATAATAAACAAATTAAGTCGAGTTTGAATAATACCGTGCGAGTCAAATCAAAAATATATAATAAACAAATCAAGTCGAGTTTGAATAATACAATACTCGACTTGACTCGTTTATACCAATAAGTGGAAGATAGAAATAAAAGAAACAAATGAATAATTGTAAAAAAAAAATGATAAAAAAATTCTTAATTCAAAGCTATGGAAAATAGCTCATTAATGCTTAAAGAGTGACTGATTTGAAATTAGTCACTTTTGCATTATAGGTACAGTCGTCATTTTGAACCGTCATTATACAAATCAAGTATTTGAATCCTTTCAAAATGTATGACTACAAATCAAGTTTAATTATGTCATGGTTAATATATCGAGAAGTATACAAACTTTAAATTTCAATATATACTTTATGTAATAATAAGTTTTTATAATTTTATAAATAATTTTAATTTAGACAAATTTTATAGAAAAATTTATTATTTATTCGAATTAATATAATTAATTTTGTAAAATAAAATTTTATATTATTATTTTTTAATTAATTTTATACTTAATTATATATTCTTTTAAAAATTGATCAATATATTAAAATATTTAATTATATATAAATAATAATATAACAATTTTTTTAAATTAACTAATGATTTCAAGCAAATTTCAATTTTAGCTACATTATTCTCACCTTATAACTATGACATCTTTTGAGGCGAATTTACTAAGACTTTGTTGTTTTAAGTTTTTTTTTAATCTCTATCAAACCACTTTTCAAATCAATTCACTCTTATCCATCACATCACTTAAATATATATTTTCTAATAATTATTTTCTTTTACCTATATATTTAATATATATTTTTCCTGTTCTCTTTTTCTTAATAATTTTTTTTTCTATATTTCTCTCTTATAATATATTTCATATGATTATTAAAAAAATATACTTTTATATGTAATCGATTATATAAAATAAATATATAAATATATATATATATATATATTTATGTACGATAAAAGATATAAATTATTTAAAAAAATAAAAATAAAAATATACATATAATATATATTTATATATGATAAAATAATTTTAAAAAAATATTAAAAAAAATTAGGTATTATTATTATTATTATTACGTCAGTGTATTTATAAAAAAAAATTATTTATATATATATATATAATATTATATATAAATATAAAAATTATAAATGAAAATATTATATTTTTATAAATATATTTTATCTTATATTTTTATAAATAATAAATAAAAATAATTAATTTTTCTTTCTTAATTATTTCCTTTTTATTAATTATATATATATATTATTACTAAGTATAAATATATATATTAATTAGATGTAGTTACTTATATATATATATATATATATATATATATATATATATATATATATATATATATATATATATATATATATATATATATATATATATATATATATATAATTATTACTTTTTAACATTAATTTTATATAAATACATTTTATCTATCCTCTTATATTTTTCTTTCTTATTTTATATATACATTTTATATATATATATATATATATATTATATAAAAATTAACTAATAAATATTAAATACAAAATATATTTACATATACAAAATAATAAAATTAGAAAGAAAATTCAGTGCTTATCGCAAGAATAAAAATATAAAAAAATTAATGATATATATTCAATGTTTAAAATTCTTAATAAATAAGATATTAAAATAAAAAAATATATCACTTTCATTCTACATTTTATTTACTTCCGTAAAAGAACTTATTTTATCACTTATTTTATCATATGTTTTTTCTGAATTAACCTCTCATCTCATGATCTAACACTTTCACTTTTGTCGATAACTATTTTATTAATATTTTTTTAATATTTAACATTGTGACATCATACTTTAATTAATTAAATATTTGATTATATACCCAAGCTTAACGATTAAATAAACTAATATCATATTAAACGTACTGAGAATAAGCTGGATAAGTTACGTCAATAAGCTAAGTTGAGAATAAGCTGAATCAAACTAGCCCATAATAAAACAAATCGAGTTTGAATAATACAATACTCGACTTCACTAGTTTGCACCATAGGTGAAAGATAGAAATAAAACAAACAAATGAATAATTTTAAAAAACAAACAAACAAATGAATAATTTTAAAAAACAAACAAAAAAAATGATAAAAAAAAATTCTTAATTCAAAGCTATGGAAAATAGCTCATTAATGCTTAAAGAGTGACTGATTTGAAATGAGTCACTTTTGTCATTATAGGTACAGTCGTCGATTTGAACCGTCATTATACAAATCAAGTATTTTGAATCCTTTCAAAATGTATGACCACAAATCAAGTTTGATTATGTCAGGGTAATAAATATTATGGTTAATATATCGAGAACTATACAAATTTTAAATTTCAATATATACTTTATCTAATAATAAGTTTTTATAATTTTATAAATAATTTTAATTTAGACAAATTTGACTAGAAATATTTATTATTTATTCGAATTAATGTAATTAATTTTGTAAATTAACTTTTTTATATTATTATTTTTTAATTAATTTTATACTTAATAATATATTCTTTTAAAAATTGATCAATATATTAAAATATTTAATTATATATAAATAATAATATAACTATTTTTTAAATTAACTAGTAACTCTCAATTTTAGCTACATTATTCCCACCTTATAAATATGACATCTTCTGAGACGAATTTACTAAGGATTCAGTTGACTTTTTTTTTTTTTTAATGTGACATAACCCTTTAAATTTTTTAATTTAATTTAATATTTGTTTTTTAATTTAAAAAAAAAAAGAATCATACTCATAAACAAAAATAAATTAGTTTTTTTTTATAAATGTGACATAACTCTTTAATTTTTTTTATTTAATTTATTATTTATTTTTTTAATTTTTAAAAATAGAAAAAAAATCATACTCATAAACAAAAAATAAATTAATTTTAATTAGTGGATAGTCAATTGGGCATCTCAATTATAATAAATTAATTGAGTTGTGCTTGTAGTGTAATTTACCTTTGGGCTCTGATTGACACAAACTAATTTGGCTCGGTTCAAGTCCAAATTAATTATCTTGGGAGCCATCAACTACCCGTGATCATACAAAGAAAAAGAAAAGAAAAACACATATATAACCAAAATTATTTAAAACTCAAAACATTAAACAAACACAAAAATACCTTCTTTTTTGGTTTACAACTAATATTAGGGCCTTGTTCTCTTGAACCCTTTCCGGTTTGACCCATCTTTTAAACAAATTTTCCCAAACTAACCACATTTTCATTCACATTCCCAAATTACCCATCTTCCCTCTCTACAATATTAATTAACTCACTCTCTCTTAACTCAATAATTAATTCCCTATTCCTCTAAACCCATTAATTAACCATCTCTCAACTATTAATTAATATCCCCACTTTTAAACTATTAATTAATTCATTCTATCTCAATCAAATAATTAAAATATATTATATAAATATTAAAATAAAATAACACATAAGTTTTATTTTTATTTAAATCTATAAATATAATATATAGAGAGTTCAAATTAAATACACTAAATTAAATAATTTAAATAGCTATTATAAATTAAAATAAAATAGAATACATTACATAAACGGAAACTTAAAATAAAATATATTACATATGCTGATAATCAAATTATAATGGAAAATTTAATTTTTTATTGAATATTTTTATTATAAAATTAAGAGAAATTATTGTGAGAGAATTTAAAAGAAAGAATTATGTGACGCTCAATCTAATTGTTTGAAAAAATAATAAAATGTATCTATGTACTCCTTATATTTTTTTATTTTTTTCAGTCATAATATGATGTCATGTTATTCTCTCAATCCCTTCCCTAATTTCTCTCTTGATAATCAAATTATAATGGAAATTTTCATTTAAATTTAAAAAATAAATTTGAAATAAGTTGATAATGATATTATAATGAAAAATATAATTTTATTATAAAATTAATATCCCCATTCAATATATTTCTTGTAATATATTTTATTTTAAGTTGTAATGTATTTTATTTTATTTTAATTTATAATAATCATTTAAATTATTTAATTTAGTGTATTTAATTTGAACTATATATATTATATTTATAGATTTAAATAAAAATAAAACATATGTATTATTTTATTTTAATATTTATATAATATATTTTAATTATTTGATTGAGATAGAATGATTTAATTAATAGTTTAAAAGAAAGGATATTAATTAATAGTTGAGAGAGGAGGGGGTTAATTAATGGGTTTACAGGAAGATAGAGTTAATTAGTGAGTTAAGAGAGAAAGTGAGTTAATTAATGAGTTAATTAATATTGTAGAGAGGGAATGTGAGTAGTTTGGGAATGTGAATGAAAATGTGGATAGTTTGGGAAAATTTGTATGAAAGATGGGTAGGACCGGAAAATGTTCTGTTCTCTTTGAGTTTTTAAAAAAACCTATTCCAAAACAATTTTCCAATCAATCACTTCTCAACAATCACATCACTCATTTCATTAACCAAAATACTAAAATACCTTTTATTTTAAATTATTATTTTTTATTTTATTCATATATATCAATACCCTTTAAATCTTTTTACCAAAAATAATCATCACTTCCTTAAAATTATCACCAATTATTACATTTTTCCCTCTCTAAGTTTTTTCAAAAACCCCAATCCAAATAAAGCCTAGTATAATAAAATTCAAATCTCAAAAACCGGTTTCAAACCGTACTGTATGTGGCAAAGTTTAATAATGTCAAAAATGAGAAAACAGTCAAAACGTACTAGAGATGGAATGACAAAAGAAGTCCATGGTGGAACCTTGCATGTATACACATAAAAGTAAAATTAAAAGATAAGATGGGTTAAAAAAAAATAATAATAAATAAACTTAGCCTTGTTAAGTTATGTAAACTAAAAAAATGATTTGACTTTTTATTAACACATCAACTAATTCAGTAATTAAAATATTATATATTTTAAATTATAATTTTTTATTTTATTATTATATATTAATACCAGTTAAATATTTTTAAAAAAAAAAAATATCCTTCATCATTATTATATTTTAAATTATAATTTTTTATTTATTATTATATATTAATACCAGTTAAATATTTTTACAAAAAAAAAAAATATTCTTCATCATTATTTTTCTAAATAATCATTTAATTTGAATTCCCTGGATACGAACAAGGTTGTCGAATAATAATATGTCTTTTGGCAGTTCAGATCTTCTGCTACCGATTGCCGTGTTCCCCTGTGGCGGACCAATCAGATTGCAGCATTATTAATTTAATAATAAATCAATCTGGGCAGGAGACGGAGGGAGGGAGAATCCGGAATCCGGGTTTAGGCCCGGGTTCACACAAGACGCCGTTAACGGAAGCGCCCGTTAACGCCAGGAAATAATATAATAATTATATGATACCCAAATAAGATATCTTCGCTCCGGGCAACGTGTCCCAGGGAAGGGTGAGATGCGATGGGAGCGAAGATCTACACGCCCGTTGCAATGACCCTCATGTAAACCCCCCATACCCACCCATGAGAAGACCGTCTGCCGTTCATGAAAATACACTTACACGTCCATGTAAAGACCGAATTGACATGCATATTATATTTACGTTTATTAAATATTAATTTAATTTATTAAATAACACAGGAAGCGATATCATATTCGCTTCAATAAATTCATTCATTTTTTTTCTAGGAATTTTTATTTAATTTTTGTATTTAATTTTTTTGCCACTAGACTCTCTGGAGCGAATATATATTTGCTTCTATTAATTCTAATAAAAACCTCATGTAAAACCCCCAACTCACCCATGAGAAGACCGCCTGCCTGCCATGGAAAGACAATTACCCGTTTATGTGAAGACCAAAATGACATGGATTTCACATTTCCATTTATTAACTATTAATTCAATTATTTGAAGATGACATGCAGCAACCGAACAAATCTTCGCCTCAATTACTGGCTATTTTTTTTATTTAATTTCTTTTTGCTGGAGACATTCATGAGCGAAGATATATTTGCTTGAATTAATTCTAATAAAAACATCATGTAAAACCCCCATACCCACCCGTGAGAAGACCGCTTGCCTACCATGTAAACACATTTACCCGTCTATGTAAAGACCAAACTGACATGGAATTTATATTTCCATTTATTAAATATTAATTCAATTAATTGAAGATGACATGCAGCAACCGAACAAATCTTCGCCTCAATTACCTGGCTATTTTTATTTTTTTATTTTTTTCCGTTTATTAATAAATGTTAATGTAATTAAATTAAATTGACAATCAGTAAACGACCAAATATTCGCTTGAATTTTGTTTTTCGAGTAGACGATTGAAAGCGAAGATTTCTTATTTTCAAATAATTTTAGCCTCACGTTCATGTAAAACCACCTCCCCTCCAATGAGAAGCCAACTTGCCTGTCATGTAAATTCACTTACCCGTGCATTTACATTCCGCGAATAAATCTTCGCTTCGATGAATAGTTTTTACTTTGCATTTATTTTTTATTATTTTTTTAAGAAGTTACGATATCGAACGAATATTTATTCGCTTCCATGACTAGTTGATATAATTTCAATTTCCCGCTACAAGCCGACTCTCCCTCAATTTCATTTTCATAAACAACTGTTCATATTCTTCTCTCTCTATCTCCCGGCGATAATCCAAACACTGAACGTCGAAACCCTAGATATTTCGTTTATACTACAAGGATATCTTCTGAACATGTCGGGTAACCAAGGCAACAACATGGAAGTGGATCATCCCATCGACTCCCGAGAGGTCGTCTTGCAAGTTTGTAGGAGCATAAACGAAAACGAAACTGCACCCACTCCGGCATCCAACGTCAATCCCAGCACTAAACCAGAGAGGTATGTTGATCTTATTGTGTTTATACTAATTTTACACATGTTTATTCAATTTATTTCGTATAATACTGATTTATGCTATCCCACCAAAATTAATGACTTGTAGGACCTATGAAAGGAAGAGGAAGAGAAATCCGAAGACGAATACTAAGTCTTCATCGACTGCTGAATCAGTTTCCACAGTTGCTGTCGAAGCTACTGATGTTGCTGCAGGTACTGATGATATTTTACCACCACCTTTTCCCCCTAAAAAAAAACCAAATGTTATTCCTACCTCCAATCCAACAGTCGATGAAGAGTTACCAGAACCACCCCCAGAAACCACTAATATTTCTCCGTCTACTACCCCATTCGATGAAGAGTTTCCCCCCTCTCCCCAAAAAACCAAAACCCGCCAGAAACGTAAAGTGACATTTCTAACCAGATCATCACCTCATGGCCTCGCTCAACTCATTCCTCAATTGAGCGTAGAACAGAGGGAAGCCGTTAAGGAAATCGGGTTTGGTTCTCTTCTTACAATGGGCGTCTCCAAGTGCCTTGCTCATTTTTCCAAACATATAATCCAATGTTTTGACCCGGATAAGAGTTCTCTGGTATTGGCCAACGGTGATGAGATCCGTATCGATGAAGATCTCGTACAGCTCGTGATGAACCTCCCTAGAGGGTCAATGAACGTAGTCGAGTCCGTTGGGTTGGACAAGACTAAGGACCCTGCTTATTTTCATTTCTTGAGGGATTGGAAGACCAGATGGACCGGGGAAGACTCCAAAGCTCCCGAAACACTTTCTATGATCCCCAAGATATTAAGTAACACAAGTGCAGACAACGATTTCAAAATAGACTTCGTTGTCTTTGTTGTCTCTAGTTTTTTATGTCCTGTTCAAAATTCACGAGCCAGGTAAACATGTATTCAAACCTCTTATATATCTAATTGTATTTTTGAATACTGACAAATGTATTTTTTTCATTTCAGGTTCAAAATTCTCAAATCCTTAATGGAGGTTGATAACATAAAGGAACTGAACTGGTGCCACTTTACACTACAACGATTGGTTGACAGTGTAAGAAGTTGGAAAGAAAAAGCAAGTAAAGATAAAAATCCATATTTCGATGGACCTATAACCCTTTTATCGGTAAGTATTGTTGCCTCTCTTATATATGATTTATAGATATGTAATATTTTCTAACATGTTTCCCACTCCTTTACTCCAGATTTGCTACCTAGATGGTGTTTTTGTGGAAGGTGAACGTATCCCCTACGAAAGAAAATTTCCAATTATCTCCTGTTGGGATGACGTCAGCGTGTTGGAGTTTACCAACTTAGAAGGTCGTGCCGGTGGTTTTAGGCTGGGCAGGGCAAGGGCGCGCCTAGCAGTTAGACAACCCGAGAATCCAGTTGACTCGGTTGAAGTAAAAGAAGACGATAATGAGGTATGTGGAAACAATAAATTGACTCCCATTGTTCTTTATTATCCTGTTTTCAAGATTAATGAAGTATGTTTTTCATAATGTACAGTTGTTGACATCCAAAATCCTGCAAACTTTTAAAGATACAGCCCAACAGCTGAATTACCTATTAGGGGAGTTGGAGAAACGCAACATCGATCCGAAGCCCTTTTTTGAGGCCGGTTTCCTGAACCTCAGAGAGTCTGAAGGCTTCATGAAACACTTGAAGGTGGTGATCGATGGTCCGGTTCATGTAGGTGTGGAAGATCCTACAAGGGATGCACTTGGGGACACTTTACAATGTGCGGGCTTGAAAGTCAATAGTCCCCGGGTTGATTACACATGTCGGACTGCAGTGGATGACCATGCAGTGGATGACCATGCAGACCATCAACCAGCACTGGCTGAACTGAATGATTTTGAGGATTCAGTGATGTCAAATCAAGAAAATCCATCCGATCCCGAAGAATAGAATGATCTCGATGTTGCCGTTGTGCACAATGATGCTCCGTCACCACCTCTTCAACCGCAATCTGTTGAGGATGTACGTGAGGACATTTTAGATGAATCAGTCCTTGTTGAACCGGAAGATGTAGAGGCTGTATTTCAGCACAGTCAAGCCAAGTCACCCCCTCCTCAGCAGGACGAACATGAGGATTCATTTCTGCCCAACAAAGATGACTCACCCATTGTTGAACCAACTGATCATGAGGGTGAATGCAAGGAACCGGATGGGGCACACAAAGTGCAGACAACCACTGTTGAAGACGATGATCAGGTTGAAGTGAAGGAACAGGTTGATGAACCAAAATCTCCGCCTGAAAATCCAAATGATCAGGGGGCAGGGAAGGAAAATGTTGAGGAACCCCTAGCTCAGTCTGTTGCACCAAGTGATCATGGTGAAGGCAAGCAACAGGTTGAGGTACCCAAATCTCATCATTTTGAACAAAATGATCATGGTGCAGGGAAGGAAAATGTTGAGGAACCCCAAGGTCAGTCTGTTGCACCAACTGATCAGGGAGAAGGCCAGCAACAGGTTGAGGCTTCTAAGGCCGTTGAATCTTCTGAAGATGAAGATGAAGGTGATGGGGGGGGGACGCATCAACATTAAAGAATATCCTAAGAGGAAGATCTCAAAAATTCCTGTGCACCTTCGATCCCCTTACATGCAACAGGTTGCGGATATGTTGGACCACAAAATAACCAACAAGGAGCAGAGATTAGCCGATTTTGTGTTTGATGAAGACCTGCCTCCATTGTAAGTTAGTTCTCATTTTTTTAGAATTTTTAAAAATGAAATTATTTAGTTATGGTCTTCTAAATGAATGTATTTTGCAGTGACGTTCTGTACGAAGGTGCACCTGGTAATATTACCCGTCAATTACTTCGTTCAATGCAAATGGGTCGCGAAATTTCGAGCGAAGTGATTGACGCTTGGTCCATAATTGTGCACTTCAAATGCCGTAGGTTGCCAAGGCATGAACCAAGAATAATTTGTTTCTCATCATGTTCACATGTAAGTGCATGAACTGCTTTTTTTTTGCTATGTATCCTTCAATGTTCATGACTTTGATGCTCTGCCCTTATTTTGCAGGTTAATATGGAGCATGATGCCACCTTATTTTCCCAATCCATTGAAGAAGACATGAGGAACTACCAAATCACAAAAGAAGACCTCATCTTCGCTGACGTGGTCTGTACATATCCCTCAATTCCAAGTAAAGAATATGCAATAAAGTAATAAATGTTTGTGTTCTTTTTGCAGATATTCTTACCCGTTGTCTTTTCCCGACATTTCTTCCTTGTTTGTGTGAATATTAAGGACTCCAAAATCGTTGTACTTGACAACTCTGGCCGTCCTCACGGAATGAAAATTTTGGACAAGTATGTCACTTTGAGTAAACAACTCGATTGTTTTGTGAAATTCTTGTTAAGTCAAGGCATGGAAAGAATGGCTGCCAAGGTTAAAAAATACAGGATAACGGCCCCAAAGCTGGACTGGCAAGACAGAACAAATAAGACAGACTGTGGTGTATACTTAATGAGACATATGGAAACATATAGAGGAACGGCGAAGAATTGGTCTATTGACATCAACGAAAATAATGTAAGTGTTATACCATATTTTAGTAGATGACATTGAACAATTTTAGATGTTCTCATACTTTCTCTTGTTCTTTTGAAGGCCGCAGAAGCTTTGAGTACGTTGAGGATAAAATATTTATACAGAATTCTTATGTCTGAGCACAATGCTAATAGGTTCAAGTTAAAGACTGCAATTAGAGCAAGATATTAGGTATTCGTATGTCTTACACGGAATTATACTTGTACAGTTATTCTTATGTTTACACAGGTCAATTCACATTTCTTTAATGTATGGATGTTTGATATTGATTTATAACTTATAATGCAATTCAGATCTTAATGTATGGAAGGCAGTTCAGATCTTAATGTATGGAGTTATAATGTATTGATGTTTGATGTGTCTTCTTGTACCGATTTTTTTAAAATCATAAACGAGGATATTTTCTTAACCGTGTGTTTTAATATTCTTAAACGAAGATATATTGTCAACATCATGAAACTGAAAAACTTGCAACCGTAATATCTTCTTCACTGAAAATTTGGAAATTCATAAACGAAGATATCTTCTTATGTTCATTTTTGGTGCAATCGATATTTTGGAAATCCGAGACGAAGATATCTTCTTCACTATATGTTTTTAAATTCATAAACGAAGATATCCTCGCAACTATACATTTTCAAAATCCTAAACGAAGATATCTTCTTATTTTATTTTTTGGTTCAATCCATATTTTTAATATCCGAGACGAAGATATCTTCTTCACTGAAAATTTTGAAATTCATAAACGAAGATATCTTCTTATGTTCATTTTTTGGTTCAATCCATATTTTTAATATCCGAAACGAAGATATCTTCTTATGTTATTTTTTGGTGCAATCCATAATTTTAATATCCGAGACGAAGATATCTTCTTCACTATATGTTTGCCAATTCATAAACGAAGATATCCTCGCAACATGTAATGCCCCTACCTGTGGTATGTATTGATGTAAATTAAAGAATGAAAACTCATTTATTACTTCAACTACTGCTGTATCAAGATCATCACTCTCATACCCTCACTCTCACTCTCACTCTCACATTACACTCTCACTCCTTCCCAAATCTCTATCTACCGGTGTCTTTCCTTCATTCCTTTAGCGTAAAACTCATAAGATGGATGTAGAGATTGACCCAGACATGCTTGTTTTATCGCAGCAACAGCTGGAGCGATACTTAAGTCTGATCAACGATGACCCTGTCCCTTTTAGTGTCTATCATGTAGATGAGATTCTTCCTCTATTACGAATAAACGTTAACGACGGACTTATGGCCCACATGCAAAGCAGATGGAATACGGACTCTCGTTCTTTTGTTATTGGGGAAATGCACATATGCCCGACGCTAGAGGACTTTGCTTCAATCCTTAGGTGTGGTACAAATGCACTCATGATCTTGCCTGTCCATCAAGATCCTCATATGGCCGTCCACATTTGCGACAGCTTCTATGGATGTACAATGTTTGATGCTCTCTTGTTTACCCTCCAACATGGATTTCTGAATATGACAAACATAGACGAGTACATTTGGCATGTCCAGGGAGCTGAGAGGACCATCAACCACACACAAAGCAAACTGATCATGCTTGTGCTTCTGGCTCATTTTTTTTTATGTCCGGCTGCAGGACGCCGGCCTTCGGAAAGGCTCCTTAGGGTAGTTCCTGCACTGATGGGAAACGCCCCAAACCTGGCTAGCCTGGTACTTGCTAAGACATTACTTGGTCTTAACGAATTTGTTCCCGAGGAAAACAACTATTCTCGCCGTGGATCACCTTTGGTTCTATACCTCTGGTTGTTAGACAAGTTGCATTGGTTGCCCCGTCCTTCAATTCCCTACACTTCCTTTGCCAATCTACAAGTGCAAAGGGTCAATGGACTCGTGCCTCCGAATTTTATTTCGGATATTCACCCAATTAGGTTCATTGTTCCGTGGTATCTGTTTACTGAAATGATGTACGAGATGAGGGGTTCTCCATTCATCATTTTGTTGGGCCTTCAGGGAACTACCTCCTACTGCACAAGTGTCATATACAGACAATTTGGCCTACGGAATCCCCTACCTTCAAATGGAGACAATCCTCCGGAGGACTTCATGTTTACTCCTCAACATCTTTACTTAGAGTACGCATCAATAATTGAAAATTCTTTGACGGTTTTCATCCCCAACCGATGGATCAATGCTGTGAACGAAGCCATTCAGCTATACATTCCACCCGTCATCGAACATGAGGTCGTGTCGCTGACAGGACCGATAGACGAGTCATCCTCTCATGAATCAGACTAGAGCTTCATTTGTATTGTTGAACATCTATATTTTTGGTTAATCTGTGCAGTACTTATGTAAACGGATTATGGAATGTTTTTGTGTATTCATCAATATTATGAAGTTATGTTTGATTATAGTCTGAAGTTATATTTTACATTATGTAGTTCGTTTATTCTGTAGTGATATAAATCGACTCATTGTCGTTAGCTTTGATTCATTCTTTGATTGCAATTTGGATGTCATGATCAATTCAAAGTATAATGTAAAACAACTGATCTGTTCATGTAAACCCCTTCGATTGATCAATCGATTGGTTGGTCGCTTCCTTACACAATATCTAATCAGTAAATCGAACGGACATTTCTTCGCCTGTAAAACCCTTAAAAACGAAGATGATGTCGCATCCAATCTTTGAGGTTGCATATTATTGTTGACACTTTCATGTCATACTGTAATGAATTTGAAAACGAAGAATCATTCGCCTGTAAGTTTCTATATTAAACAAAACATTGTTACGAAACGACATACTATTCGCTTGATCTTCATATTTCAGGTCGACCACATTCAACGGAAATGTATTGAAAATATCTTTCATCATTCAAAAAAGAAAAGAAGTGTGTTTTCGTATAAAACCCTATAAAGAAATCATTTCATATCTATGGATTACTGTATGTAGCCTGTAATGACATATCAAATCGGAACAGTGTGCAGTATTGTTGTCACATCAAAAAAATTAATAAATATTGTATTTTAATGAAGTTGCAAATTATGTTTTTTTTTCAATTTTTAAGCACATGACTTCATCTAATTATATATGATAAGAAGCGAACATATATTCGTGTGCAGAACTAATTTGAAGCGAATAAATATTCGCTTGAATGAATTCTAGGTTGACTTACATGTGAAACACACAACCCCTACATGAGAATACCCTTTACACCTGATGTAAGTACACCAACGCTTGTATGTGAAGACCAAAATGATGAACGAATGTGGGAGGAAATTACACGCCGCGAATAAATCTTCGCTACAAACCATTTTCCAATTTCTTTCCGTTAATCACATTTAATTTTTATTTATAATCATTACACATCGAATCGGACCAAAACTTACATTTAAAATTATGGCAATGATATGACTTATGGGCAACGTATACTTAGCCAGAAGAGTAGATATGATAATACTTTATTATTTTTAACAAATTCGTTATTTTATTAATGTTTAATGACATTTGAATGAAAATATAAATATCAAATAAATATTATCATTCGACGTACAAATTTTCATTACAAGTTTCATAAACATTTCCCCGTTTCATAAACATTTGTAAATTTTAACAATATTCATCTGCATCTCCAGCTTCAAGGCATCTCCATTGAAGCAACCACAGCGGATCTCTCAGGCATAACTGGGGTCCTACACCTGTTGAGTTATCTCTTGAGATGTTTTCCATCCCAGGGAATCTCCCACAGTTGGCGCTTCCCACCAGTAGTGTACACGAATGATCTTCATTTGATCGGTAGTTTCTACTTGAGTTACCAAGCATTCGTGTACACTGAAGATGTTTTCCACCACTTGATCTTGATTGTACAAGTTTTCCATCACAGAGAATCTCCCAAATGATACATCCCAACAAACTATATGAAAAAAACACACACTCTCAACAAAAACGCTCAATAGATATTTCATGCTGCCGACGAAGATTGTTCATGTAATCCCTACATTTATAGCAAAAAGAAAATCTGTTTTCTTCATAAATTATTTAGATCTATTGATTCAGAAAAAAGTAAATTTCCCGTGATGAAATATCAAATCCGACCAGTGTGTAGTCACTTTGTCACATCATGAAAAAGTAATTTCATTCACGAAAATGTAATAACACTTAATAATATTAAATATAATACATAATTCAATATTGTCATTCACATTATATTAGATAATAAATTATTTCAACATGAATAAAAACATTTTCATGAATAATTATAAAATTATATTCAATGTAATACGTAGGCTGTGTTTGGTAGACAGTAGTACACTGTTATAATTATTTCAATATAATTATAAAAGTATATTTATCCCAATAGTAAAATTATAAGGGTGTTTGGTTGAACTGGTTTTATATGTATAGTAATTATTTAAATTTATTTGTAATATTTTTTAATCTTATTCTTTTAATATTAACATTAATTCTTTTTATTAAGTTTTAATTAAAGTTTAATTATTAAGCTTTTATTATTTTTAATTTAAGTTTAATTATTTTTAATATTTTTTAATCTTATTCTTTTAATATTAACATTAATCCTTTGTTTTGTCACATCATGCTGAAATTAGATGTCATCATTGAAAAAGAAGTGTGTTTTTGCATAAAACCCTATAAAGAAATCATTTCATATCTATGGATTCAGTAAAAGTATTAAGCATGTCATGACATGTCAAATCGGAACAGTGTGCAGTATTGTTGTCACATCACAAAAAGTAAAAAATATTATATTTTAATACAGTTTCCAATTAATTTTATTTTTCTATTTTTAAACACATGCAATCATCTAATTATAGAAGAAAAGAAGCGAACATATATCCGTGTTCAGTGAAACTTGCAAATTATGAGAAACTAATATGAAGCGAATAAATATTCGCTTGAATGAATTCTAAGTTGACTTACATGTGAAACACACAACCCCTACATGAGAATACCCTTTACACCTGATGTAAGTACACCAACGCTTGTATGTGAATACCAAAATTATGAATGAATGTGGGTGGAAAACACACGCCGCGAATAAATCTTCGCTACAAACCATTTTTCAATTTCTATCCCCTGGATCACATTTCATTTTTATTTATAATTCATTGCCGACATATTTTTGTACGTTACATCATATCTTAAAGTAATCATTATACATCGAATCGGACCAGTCTTCATTATTTTAGATAGGGAACATCAATCATAATTTATATATTGTTAATTAAAAAGTTTAGGTGATGTTTGATCTTATCTTGTTACACTCATTATAGGAATCAAAAATTTATATTAAAAAATGCTGAAGACTACGGTCATAAATTAAAAAATTACATTTACTATAATTAACATTATATGAAATATTAAATTATTCATACATAACAAACCTTATATTTATTACATGAGTGTCAAAGTAAAATATATACAATGTCATTTATATTCCAAAAAAAATTAATTAAATTTAATTGACAGCTCAATTAAGAAGGAAATTAGTACAATGAAGCGCCAAAAAAATTTCCACATGTCAAGTCAACTGTCACAAAGTCTCAGACTTTGTGACGACGGCCAGTGAATCGCTACCATCGAATCAAACGTCATTCCTTTAGATTGGATACGATCTGTTACATTGGCAGATCGAAGATTTGTTCGCTTATTCAGCATTGAGAATCAAATAGTTGTTCATTTTGTGTGAATTTTTTTTCAAATAATGTGAAACATGAAAGACATGTACTAAGCGAAGATATATTCGTACATTGCGGAGTTCTGCACGAATACATCCTCGTCTATTGTCGTATGTTACTTTTCATAATGCATAATTACCTTTCACACTACAAAAGCGAATATCGCTTCGACTCGTACGAAGTTCATGAGAAACTCCTTATTCATGTTTGTGAAAACCGATACGGCCTCATGAAAATACATTCACACTAAGAGTGCACTTTGCAAAGTAAAACTGTAAAACATCTGAAGCCCGAATCCGGCCGTAATACACCCAGGTTATTCTACCATCTGACCTAGCGCTGTCGTCTCCGGCATTTCGACTACGAACCCATTTCTCTTCCGGTTAGTATCTTCGGCTCCAGCGAAAATGGTAAGAAGTGTTTACGGTTGCATGCTTGTGTCTATTTCGTTTTCTTAGTTTAGGTCGTTCGAATCTAAATGTGACTTTAACATCTCAGAATCAGGATTCCGATATGCAAATAGTTCCATATACTGAATCCACGACTGAAGTGAACACACTAAGGTAATTACGCGAATGTTACAATTGTTAAAATTTGACTCTATTTGGATTAGGTAAGTAATCCAATTTGCTAATGATAATGTAGTGTTCAACAAAGGAAACGAAAACCCGATGCATCAGGCACGCCCACGACACCACTGGATATTCTGGCCAACGCGGCGAATGAAGCACTTAGTGAGAACCAGGTTCAGAAGAAAAGAAGAAGGACTCGTGACCCTGATGTCGATTTCAAGAGCAGAACCTCTCCATCGGACCTTCATCACCTGATTAACAGGTTATCTGAAGAACAGAAGCAGGCTGTGAGGGACATCGGATTTGGTTCCCTTCTGTCACTTGGCATATCAAAATGCCCACTTCAATTCTCACGATGCATTGTGAGTCTATTCAATCCCAGAAGGAGGAGCATCGTCCTACACAGTGGAGAGGAGATGCAGATTGATGAAGAGGATGTTCAATGTGTATTGAACATACCCAGAGGTGAATTAGTTGTGGCAGAGTGTTTAGGAAATCACACGGACGACAAGGTGTACAAGGAACATCTCACGGCGTGGAGAAGGAGATGGGGATTCGAGAACAGTGGAGGTCCTTCAACCTACCAATTGCCTGACAAAATTCTACAGAACACAGAAGGAGACAGTAACTTCAAGATGGACTTCGTGGTGTTTGTTGTATCCAGTTTTTTGTGGACATCCCAAAATCCACAGTGCAGGTAAACCCAAAGAACCCAGTATTAATTCTGTGATCTCATTTAGAACTTCAATATCATTTTACATGGCTTGAGTCACTACTTTTTTATTTTCAGATTCAAAGTACTGAAATCCCTCCAGGATGTATCTAAAATCAAAGACTACAACTGGTGCAAGTTCACGTTAGACGGGCTAGTCGACAGTGTTTATAAGTGGAAAGCAAAGAAGACATCCTATTTCCATGGACCATTAACCTTTCTTTTGGTGAGTGTAGAAATCTATTTGCTGGAGGTTGTCCATTCATAATTTTTTGATGACTTTGAACGTAACATATATTTGTTCATGCTAATGTATCAGTTGTGCTACTTGGACCGTGTGGTTGAGTTCAAGGTAAACAGTAAGATCTCAAGGAGTTTTCCTATTCTAGGATGCTGGGACGAGAAGAAGATGTACGAAAGGGTTGAGTATGAGGCTGCACAGGGGGGGTTTGGACATGGTAGGGTGGTTGCTCGCATAGCCATGCCGAATGAGCAACCACCGATGCAACAAAATGTGCAGCCAACACCACCACAAACTGGAGATGACCATCCAACTGAGCATGCTCCAATTACACAAAACCTGACGTCATGTTTGAGGAAGGTTGCTGCCGCTGCCGAAGAATTGGCACAAGGGGCGAAATACCTGAATGAGATGCACCAGATAAACGCCATGGAACTTGTATAGTCTGCGTTTGAGCCATTGGCCACGGTGCTAAACTCCAATGCAATCCTGAGGGAAGGCTTACAGCGGAGTCTGGACCAAAACAAAAAGCAGCAGCCCAGAGGAAGTGGCATTAACCCCAACACGCAAGCCACCACCCAAGCGAAAGGCAACACCCTTCCTACCAACAACACTGCCAACACCAATCCAACGGCCCCATCGAACAAGAACACATTCACCCCCACCACCGAAACGAAGACAAAAGCCAACCACCCACCAACGGCCCCATCCAACAAGAGCACACTTTCTCCCAACATCCAAAAAAATATCAACGCAGACAACCAAGCCAAATCCAACACCCATCCTCTAAACACCCTAGACCACACACAACCCACCCTCACACCAACACCCCAATCCCACAAGAACCCCCTTCCACTCAAAACAGTTACCCAAACCCCAGCCCCACCCCCTCCAATGGCACAAGCCAAAGCCAACCCCCTTCCTCCAATCATAACCACACCCCCTCCAGTGGCACAAGCCAAAGCCAACCCCATTCCTCCACTCAAAACCACACCCCCTCCAATGGCACAAGCCAAAGCCAACCCCCTTCCTCCAATCACAACCACACCCCCTCTAGTGGCACAAGCCAAAGCCAACCCCATTCCTCCAATCATAACCACACCCCCTCCAGTGGCACAAGCCAAAGCAAACCCCATTCCTCCACTCAAAACCACACCCCCTCCAATGGCACAAGTCAAGCCCAAAACAAACCCCTTTCCTCCACTCAAAACCACACCCCCTCCAATGGTACAAGCCAAGCCCAAAACAAACCCCATTCCTCCACTCAAAACCACACCCCCTCCAATGGCACAAGACAAGCCCAAAGCAAACCCCATTCCTCCACTCAAAACCACACCCCCTCCAATGGCACAAGCCAAACCCAAAGCCAACCCAATTACTCCCAAAACAGAAACCAACGCGAACCCCAGCACTACAACCACCCCAGCCTTGCCTCCTACCCTAATTATCCAAAAAAAAGAGGAAGCAGGACCTTCAAAGGCCTTAAATGTCCAAAGAAAAACCCCACGAAATTTGAAAACTGATTGGTTAACCGATGTCATCAAAACAGAAACCAACAAAAACTCCCCTTCTTTGGCGATAGTTAAAAAGGAACCTGAAGAATGCATCTCCAGTCTACCACAGCCACTTCAAACCGCCTCGTCATTGGAGACAGTAAAGAATGAACCTGAAGAAGGCATCTCCAGTCTACTAACGCCATTTCACACCGCCTATTCTTTGGAGATAGTAAAGAATGAACCGGAAGAAGGCATCTCCAGTGTACTACCGCCACTTCAAACTGGCTCTTCTCGTCCAAACATGCAAACGAAAGAATGGCTTAAAGCATTGGACTTGCCTACAGCTTTGAAAACACCACAATTCAATAAAATGTTTAGGGATGACAAGAAAATAACAAACTTTCAGAAGATTTTTGTGGGTTTCGTATTTGCTGGAGGACTTGATCCAAGGTAATGTTTGCTGCAAATGCTTAATTATTCATAAAAAATAGGAATTGCACACCATCTTGAAAAATGTTTTGCTGTTTTCATGCAGTGAAATGTTATTTATTGCGGAACACCTATGTCTACACGTGACGCGCGGGGACATGCTTACAATGGCTAATCAAACCTGGGTAGACAGTATGATTATTGATGTTTGGTCATACATTTTGCACAACCTTTGTAGGAAAAATGTCAAATCTCGTTACAAGAAGATTTTCTACACAACCGTGCTCACCGTAAGTTGTACTAGCACTGTTATTTATCAATTATGTTATTCTTGTGAGACTAAAGACTGCTGTAAACAGATTTTTCGTGAAGGTGGGATAACTACGCGAGAAAAATTCAATGACAGGTTCTGTCTAGAAGGTCGTGCTTTCCAAATTTCAAAAATGGACCTCTGGGAAGTGGACCTCGTAAGTACATCTCTGGCTGTCATACCTTATAATATCATTTACCACTCAGTTCAAATCTAATCTTTTCTAATTCTATCCACAGTTGTTTTTCCCAATCATTGATGACAGACATTTCTACCTTGTTTGCTATAACTTCATACAAAGGCAATTTCAAGTAATTGATAACCGGGAGTCACCTATGCAATCGCCCTTCGAAAGAAGATATAAGAATGCACAAATCTTGGTATGACACTACAATTAAAATTTAAAACAGTTCAATTTTGGAATTCTAGTAGCACTAAAATACATTACATAATGTTGTTTGTAATGATGTATCAGGATGACTACATTCAACAATATATGAACGACGTAGACCCCGTTCTTGCTAAAAAGTATGTCGGTTTGGAAAAGATATGTCTGAAATTGCCATGGCAGGATTCAAAGAATTACACTGACTGCGGCATTTTTTGCATGAGACACATGGAGACGTATGAAGGTGAGGTGAAGGGGTGGAAAACTGGCTTTGGAGTTAAAAGAAATGTAAGGAACCAAATAAAGACATTCAGGATGGAATACTGTTGGCGTGTCATTGGCTCGGAGCTAAACAAGGCCAGGAGCGATGTCTACAATTCCTGCCGTAAATGGATAAGTCAATGAATTAGGAACTGTATACATATTGTGGAATTAAATTTTACAAAGAATTTTAGTTCACATGAGTACAATAATGTAGTCATAGACAGATGGGTTAATTAAACTATTCCTATAATTGTAATGATTTATTGTTACAATAAAGAATATGTTGTGTAATTTCAATTCTCAAAAATTGTTACTTCACATCTTCACACTAATGAACGTGTATACATGAAGTGTGTTTTTTATGAAATTTGATTTTCAAATACTTGTTCAATTATGTGTTAAATGAATAAATTAAGTGAAATAAACATGATCCGCATAAATATTCGCTTCAAAGACCTTCTCTTCATAAAATATATATGTGAAGCCTCGAATTTCATGAAAGAAATATGAAGAGAATAAATATTCGCCTCTAAGACATATTTTCGATGAAGCGAATACATATTCGCCTCAAATTATTGATAATGTAAAGCCACCATCTCATCCATGAGAAGCGGGATGACTTGTCATGTCACTGCACTTACCCCGACATGTAAATACCAGTTTCAACATAAAGATCAATTTCATCAGACAAATATGAGGAGAATAAATATTCGACCGAGATACATGGTTAGGTTCAAGCGAACACATATTCGCCTCAGTATTATGTTTCATTTTCTCAATTTGCAACTAAAAGGATACTTAATATTAGTTGACTTGGGGCGAATAAATATTCGATTGATTTAGGTGTTTGTAATTTTTTAGAAATGAATTAGTGTGGTCATTCATTTGGTATTTCATAAAACTTCGCATGCATACATTCGACCTTATTCTTTGTTTCAAATCCAACGTACATACAATACTATATACATATCAGATTTCACATGAAACTGGAATTCGATAGTTGAGATGACAAAAGAACAGTGAACGGAGTATTGGCGTCCATGCTGAAACTTTCGTCCCATTGTTGAGGAGTTGAGAACTGAGGAGTTGTCGTTGGCATTGCACTTGATGGCTGGAAAGGAATATCAAATTTATTTAAAAGTATGTTATTATATGAATATTAATAACACAATTATTAGTAAAGAAGGGTAAGTCAGCAATTTCATACCGGAATATGTGATTCACTAGTTATTCTTGTTGATTTTCGTTTTCTTGAGTTCTTCTCCAGTCCACCTTTCCTTCTCTTACCCGACTTTGTTGGCTTCTTAGTTTTCATTCCTTTTGCTTGAACAGGGGCACCCTCGGCAGAACGTGATAAACCGGTTGGTTGAGTTTGCATATTTATACTCTCCTGCAATTTTTTATCCACAAACGTGCACTGGCTCAGCATGATTTCTTTGACATGATTGTAAGTGTCATCTCTTTCGTCTGCCTTGTTAAATAAATGCATGGACAACCCACACAAATCTCTGTATCTTATGTTATGAAGCTCACTCGGATCAACATTAGTACTGTCCACGATTGGATCAGTTCCAAATATTCCATCTTTGGCTGTTCTTGTCCACCTCTTCAATATCAACGCCGGAGGAATCTTCAACACGTCAATCGTTGTGAAAATCTTTAGGATGTGAGCACACAAAATCCCTCCAAATTCAAATTTACAGCAGCTACACTCGATATTCTTATCGTCATTCTTATGAACTGTAACTGTATGAGAGCATCTCCTAGTGTGGGGTGTTACCTTGTATTTTCTGTGTGTGTCGACATCCTCTAACATTTCAACACCACAATCATGCGACATAAACCATTGTTGTTCAAAGCACTTAAAGACCTCTGGGGTGTAAACTTTGCAGGCATCCTTTAAGATCAAAACTGGATAGTTAAGACTTGGTTGGCTGGTAATTGATTTGAAATCAGCCTTCAACACATCATATCTTCTTTCATCGAGTAGTCTTTCAAAGTGTTTGAAAAATTCTAAAAACTTGTGTTTGTAGGAGCAGTACCTTTTCAACATACTGTTCATACTCTCACTTCTCTGTGTTGTCGTCATATCAGCACAAAACATTTGTCGTCCATACACTAATGCCCACTTTCGCCTGATGCTAAACATGCGTTTCAACCAATCGTTGTTTTCAAGCCCGTAGTTTGTCAACATTTGATTCCAAGCTTCAACAAACTCTATCTCTTCTTCAAAATCATATATACACGAAGAAAAATCCTTAGAAAAATCTCTGAAATTATGGAACACCGAGCTAAGATGTATGGCTGCATTTTGAAATATGTGCCAAATACAGAGACGATGATTTGTTTCGGGCCATTGAGACGCCAAGGCCTTAGCCATGGCCGCGTCTTGATCTGTAAGAATGGTTTTTGGTTTTTCCCCATGCATAGCTTTGGTGAAAGTCTCAAACAACCAATCAAAAGTCATCGCAGTTTCATCGTATAATAGAGCTGCTCCAAAAAGAATTGATTGTTTGTGATGATTGACACCTACAAAAAGCGCAACTGGACGACCTTCATTATTCTTCTTGTATGTGGTGTCAAAACTGACAACGTCTCCGAAGTATGAATAATCGGACCGCATGTTGGAATCACACCAAAAAATATTCGTTATCAAATCGTCCGCATCAAGTTGAAAAGCATTATAAAAACCGGGATCATTGGATTGTTTGTTCTGCAAATACTCTAATACACCCCCTGTTTCCCCAAAATTACACTCTCTGGTTCTTTTCGTGCGCAGGTAATTTTTGTAATCCTCAGGAAGAAAACCTAGATTCTCCCTTCCACCGATTTGTTTAGACATTAGAGCATGTGATGACTTAGGAGGAATTCCCACGTTAGTGGCCATCTCGATATGTAAGCCTGCAACTGCAGAAATATTCCTATGGCATCTATACAGGTGAGTTTTCTTTGGACTTGCAAGAGGATGACTATGATCACTAACAAAATTTACCACTTGGAACTTTCCATTGTCTGCACGCTTTATCCTCAATTTCGCTTCACAACAGAACCGAGTCACAGAACGTCTACGTTTCACATAGACATCACGTTTGTCCTTTCCCCGTTCACCCTGTGCACTACAACAAAAAACTCTATCCAGTATTTTACCCTCCTTGTCTACATGTTTTGAACTGCGCCTTATACCAAATCCTATTAGTTTAGCGTATGCTAAGTAGAATACGTAGCCTTCTTCTTCACTCTCAAATTCTCTACCTAAAAGTGGAATTAAGTTGGATTCGATGTCCTCCAAAGGTTGGCCGTTTCCATCGAAATTCAATTGACGACGACAAGTAGCAGATTCGCTGTTCAGTTTGAACAAGTGGAAAATAAAGGTTTGTAGATTATTGGAAAATGAAAACAATATAAGCGAAGAAAGCTTCACTTCAACAGTATGAAGATTGTAATATTAGGCGAATATAGTTTCGCTTCATAAGATATTATCTCATAATATAGTAGTGAAGAGATCTTCGCTTACATGTGCACTACAAAAAATGGAGAAGTTAAACAATGTTACCTTAAATCAATAATATCATTCTCGTCCATATCATTCTCGCTGATACGTATTCCTTCCTGATAATCAAAAAGAACAGAACATTTCATGTCGAGTATTCAAAAAAATAGAAAAGGTTGGAAAGAAAAGTAAAGGAGGTATAGATGACATTCAAAAACATACCATTTTATAATTTAGGAAGACGGATTGATATTATAAGGAAGTCTCCGGCGAAGGAGAGGTCGATGGTAGACAATGTAGTATAACTCCGGCGAAGAAATGGTCGTACAGTAGAGAGAGAGAAGAGTACAAAGTTGTCTAGCTTAGCAGCATGGCTTGCTGCATGCAGCATTTAATGAAAAGGTGGCAGGTGTTAGGTGGCGGTGAGGTGACTTGTTAAAAAAATTATTTCATTTTAATAATTAAATGACAAAAATTATTATGAAATTAAATTAATAAATCAATCAATCAATCAGTAAGCGAAGATTTCTTCACATTATTGTTTTGAGAATTGTTTTACAAATATTATTTTGACAGTAGTTTTAAAAAATATTAATTATTTATCAAATTTATACTTCAAGTTATACAGTATTTGTTAATGTTTCAAGATTTAGTTAAATATAAGGCTGATGTTTAAAAAAAAAACAATTCGAAGAACAAAAAACATAATTCTGAAATCAAATATGACATTGAATTTTCAAGAATGCAAAATATTCAAATATTAAGTAACAAATTAAACCAACACATGTCTATTACAAAAACAAAGGCTGCAAATCACAAGCAGCAATGGATTCTAGCAAGCTTGTGTGAGGAACACCAAACACATCCAAATATGTCTTCAGAGGATTCTCTGCCTCAAATACCCAAACAAGTTCATTAACATCGTGCCTAGACTTGTCGTATACAACTATAGTTTTGTCGTCCTCGGGCTCGACAAATGGATTCTCCATTTCTTTAGTTGTACCTCCTCCAGCAATTACAAACCCCATAAGATCAAGTTTGTAAGCCGGGATGAATTCCCCTGCAAATATGAAGGTGTAACTGTCGAAGAGTTTGGGCAGCTGAAAGAAAATACAATACATTATTAATAATGATGGACAATTGAATATCATATGGAGGAGGGAATAAGACAAAACTTACATTGTTCAAATACCGCATTCTGCCAGCTCTTGGACCGCCCACAGTCCCATGATTATCTCGCTGCACCTCGTATGGTTCCTCGTCCACGTAACAGTTAAATCTGATTGATGATTTTATCCCTGTATAAAAGCAATAGGTGTTTTTAGTTTCATATATGTGAAAATGAATATTGAGTTAACAGTAAAGGGTTAAGAATAACAGAGTCTCACAATCAATGGTAAGGATCCAACTCCCGTTCAATATGCCCTTCAATACTTTGATAGTGCGACCGCATCCACCATTAGAATCGGTGGATGCTATGACGTGGGTAACATCGTCTCGCCACCTCATTGACACCGTGGCACCACATGTGTTAGCATATTGTTGCATCAAGTGCTGTTTAAGAACAATCATAAATATTTCAGTTAAACAGGATGAAAACTTAAACAATATGGAAAAAAAAGGGAGAAATGTAACGAAGAGTACTATCTCTTGACTTGTTAATTGATTTGGGCATAAAATCCAATCTTTGCCAAAGTTTTGGACGGATGCTGAGGCAGCCTGCACGTGCATGAAAAAAAAAACGGTCTTTGTGAGTATGTACTAGGGTTTCAGGGAAATAATATCACAAAACACAACACTAGGTAAGTTTTCCTAAATAACATTGATTTACAGTCAAGGTAACATTTTGAGAGTAGGGTTTCCTAAAGATTAAAGAGACAACAACATCACATAACAGAATCTAGTGTAGTAGTTCCATAATCCTAAATATTAAAAGCTACTAGTCAGGAATACGTACCATTGTGGAGTCGTGAAGATGTGGATTCAGGTTCGGTCGACGGGGAGCCGGTTACGAATCGCCGTGAAAAGGAGGCAGGAAGAGAGAGAGATGAATCGGGCGGAAATGATAATAAAATAATCATATTAGGGGGTATATATATTCATGTAACCGGGACGAACATGTCTTCTTTCGAAAAGCGACTATTCATTCCATGTAACATGACACAGGGACTAGGGGCGAATAAGTGTTCTCTCGAGAAGCGACTATTCAATCCATTTTACATGGAACATGGTCTAGGCGAACAAATGTTCTTTTCCAGCGAAAAAATTTAAATAAATAAAAAAAAGTAATGAATTAATTGAAGCAAATATATCTTCGCTCATGAAGGTCTCCAGCCAAAAAAAATTAAATAAAAAAAAATAGGAAAAAAAAAATAGCCGGTAATTGAGGCGAAGATTTGTTCGGTTGCTGCATGTCATCTTCAATTAATTGAATTAATATTTAATAAACGGAAATATAAAATCCATGTAATTTTGGTCTTCACATAAACGGGTAAGTGTCTTTACATGGTAGTCAAGCGGTCTTCTCATGGGTGGGTAGGGGGGTTTTACATGAGGTTTTTATTAGAATGAATTGAAGCAAATATATCTTCGCTCCAGAGAGTCTCGAGGCAAAAAAAAAGGAAAATAAAAAAAATTAGGAAAAAAAAACTAGCCGGTAATTGAGGCGAAGATTTGTTCGGTTGTTGCATGTCATCTTCAATTAATTGAATTAATATTTAATAAACGGAAATATAAAATCCATGTAATTTTGGTCTTCACATAAACGGGTAAGTGTCTTTACATGGTAGTCAAGCGGTCTTCTCATGGGTGGGTAGGGGGGTTTTACATGAGGTTTTTATTAGAATGAATTGAAGCAAATATATCTTCGCTCCAGAGAGTCTCGAGGCAAAAAAAATGAAATAAAAAAAAAATAGGAAAAAAAAACTACCCGGTAATCGAGGCGAAGATTTGTTCGGTTGCTGCATGTCATCTTCAATTAATTGAATTAATATTTAATAAACGGAAATATAAAATCCATGTCATTTTGGTCTTAACATAAACGGGTAAGTGTCTTTACATGGTAGTCAAGCGGTCTTTACATGTGTGGGTAGGGGGGTTTTACATGAGGTTTTTATTAAAATTAATTGAATCAAATATATCTTCGCTCCAGAGAGTCTCCAGGCAAAAAAAGGAAATAAAAAAAAAAATAGGAAAAAAAAACTAGCCGGTAATTGAGGCGAAGATTTGTTCGGTTGCTGCATGTCATCTTCAATTAATTGAATTAATATTTAATAAACGGAAATATAAAATCCATGTAATTTTGGTCTTCACATAAAAGGGTAAGTGTCTTTACATGGTAGTCAAACGGTCTTTACATGTGTGGGTAGGGGGGTTTTACATGGGGTTTTTATTAAAATTAATTGAAGCAAATATATCTTCGCTCCAGAGAGTCTCGAGGTAAAAAAAAATTAAATAAAAAAAGTAAATAAAAAATCCAAGAAAATAAAAGATTGAATTACTTGAAGCGAATATTATATTGCTGCCTGTGTTATTTAATAAATTAAATTAATATTTAATAAACGTAAAGAAAATCTGACTGTCAATTCGGTCTTTACATGGAAGTGTAAGTGTATTTTCACGAACGGCAGGCGTTCTTCTCATGGGTGGGTATGCGGGGTTTACATGAGGGTCATGGCAACGGGCGTGTAGATCAGAGCGAAGATATCTTATTTGGGTATCATATAATTATTATATTATTTCCTGGCATTAACGGGCGCTTCCGTTAACGGCGTCTTGTGTGAACCCGGGCCTAAACCCGGATTCCGAATTCTCCCTCCCTCCGTCTCCTGCCCAGATTGATTTATTATTAAATTAATAATGCTGCAATCTGATTGGTCCGCCACAGGGGAACACGGCAATCGGTAGCAGAAGATCTGAACTGGTCTTTTGGAAGCTGAGTCCTAACTAAATAATAATAACATTCATATAATCTTGAGTTAAGTTATTTAGAGCAAATCTTACCCTTATGATTTATGTATGTACTAACTTTTATGTTTTCATTGCCTTTGATAATCATCTGAATATTTTTTTTTTAATTTGTGTGATCTCTTGTCATAACCTCAATTTTAATAAATGAAAGATTTAACTCTTACTAGTTATAATAACTTTTTTAAGAGATAAAATTGTGTATGTTCGATTATTTTTAAGATTTTGTTTTGAAAATGTTGGTTTTATAACTCTATTAGAGTTAAGGATTACAATTTGAAACCGCCCCGCAAAAACCGAGTTGAATTGTCCTGTTTGGGACAGTTTTTTCCCAAAACCGAACGGGGATGGGCCAGGGATGGTATTTGCGTCCCCGTTCCGACCTGCCCCGATTTCACCCCGATTTTGCTCCGAATACCATAAACATAATTAAATATATTAAATCACCAATATATTTATTTATTCACTATATTTTATAAGAATAGTAAGGTTATTTCTTTATAATAATATAATTTTTTAATATATTATATTAAAAAATTCGTTTATATAATTTTATTGTATAATTTTTATATATTTTTTTAAAACAAAAATTATTAACGGTAACCCACGGGATTTCCCGAAACCGAAAAAAACCGAACGGGGCGGAGATGGTATTAGAAAAATCCCCGAAATTAAAACGGGGCAGGGATGATAATTGCATTCCCCGTCTCGAATCGCCCCATTGCCTTCCCTAATCAGAATGCGACTAATCTCTGCGAATTAAGCACATAGTTCACAAACACGTCACTCAATTTAATAAGACGGTAGGATGGGCTAAAACTCAACACTTTAGGTAGGCGCCTGTGGCGGATCTCCTAGGGGAGCCTTGGGGGCCGGGCCTCCCCCAACCTTATTTTTTTAATATAATAATTAGGCCCCACATTTTCCTCTCTTTCGTATGGCCCATCTCCGATCTCTCCTTCTCTCTATTCCCTCATCTCTTTTCCTCTCTGCCCTAATTCCTATCCATTTGATCTCTCATTCTCTCTAATCTCTATTCCTTCATTCCTCCAGGCTCCAACGGACAACAATCTCCCTTTCTTCTCTAGGCACCAACGGCAATAGGCAAGAAGTCCAACATTATTTCATTTTATTTCCACCATCATTTCAGCTTCAAGCCTTCAAGCTTCCCTTTCAAGCTTCCATACAGTTACGCTCACTAGTGAAAAAAGGGTCTTTATCGACAAAATTTACCGAGAATTTTCTAAAACTCTCGATTATGGTACCAAGAGGAAAAATCTTTCGTTAATAAAAATAGATTCCGAGAGGTGTGTAAAACTTTCGGTGATATGAGAATTTACCGAAAGTTGTCTAATTAACCTTCGGTTTTGACCTTCCAAAAAAACCAAAAATAATTTTAAGTGTTGGAAATAGGGTAATTGAGAAGGTTTTCCAATAAACCTTCGCAATTACCAATTTAGGGAAAGTAAAACCCGAAGGTTTTCTAATAAGGAGAAAGGACCAAGATCTATTATGCTAATTGTATTGGTCTGGTACGGGTTTAGATAGGACAGGAAGAGAGCCCTACTCCCATTCTCTATTTTGGACTCATTTTATTTAATCCTTGACTTCGGATGGATGGCATCTTTTTCTTTCGAGTGCGAGAACTGTGTTCAATACGGAACATGTTCACCCCACCCACGTTGACTACTATAGTGGTCTATTTCACGGTTGCCAGACCTGGTTCAAGGCGACATCTTGTTTGGTTTGAGTCACAATACGCTGATCTATCTAGAACACAACAGACCACCGTGGAATCTAACTTCAAAATAGATTGGGAAAGACTGAACATTACCAAAAAGGAAACACTAGTTTCACTTGGAATCAGAATTGGTAACAAGAGGGGACCCGTGCATGATAATGAGCATTGGTGGGTGGACACAGCGCCATTGAATGTTACAAACTACGCTGATAGAGAAAATAGCCTCCTTCTTCTCTTCACTTCTTTAAAGCATCAAGTAAGTCAAATTTCTTTTCTTTGCAAGGCAATCTTCTAACTTTCTCCTAAGGGTTGTTATAATTGGTAGAAGAGCAGGCTGATCCTCGGTTTTGACCCTTTCTAAAAAAATAAAAATAATTATAAGTGTTGGGAAGGGTCAAAACCGAATGTTTATTAGAATACCTTCGGTTTTTACTTTCCTCAAATTGGTAATTGCGAAGGTTTTCCAATAAACATTCGCATCACCAATTTTTGGGGGAAAGTTTAAACCGAAGGTTTTCTAATAAACCTTCGTTTTTGAACCTTCCAAAAAAAATCTGAAAATTTTCCAAGTGTTGGGAAGGGTCAAAACCGAAGGTTTATTAGAAAACTTTCGGTAGGGTTTCCCAAATTGGTAATTCCGAAAGGTATATGAAAATTTTCGGTAATGACCTATATAAATAAAAAAATCCTACTTTTCTTTTTTTCTTTCCTTGCGCTTTCTTTCCCTTTCTCTCTCTCCCAGCTTCCTTCCGCCCACACCGCCGCCGTTTGAAGATCTACATCTGCCAAGACGCCGCCGCCGCTTGGAAGACTTCTGCCGTCGCGCCTCCGCCTATTTCAAGGTAAATTTTAATTGTTGGTTAGATTTCATATATTTAGGGTTAATTAATCTTATATTATGTGATATGTTATATATTTAGGTTGATTTTTGTTAGATTAATGTTAGATTAGGTATATATTTAGCTATGTTTTTTTATTTGGTTATGTTAGATTCTTCGTTTGGTTATATGGTTAGATTTAGGTTTGTTATTGGTTAGTTTTATATTTTATTTAGGTTAGTTTACATTATATTTTGTTTGTTATATGTATGATTATGTTAGATTTTGTTAAATATATGTATGATTTTGTTATATTTTGTTTGATATATGTATGATTAGGTTATTTCGTTTGATTTATATTTGATTAGTATGATTTTTTATGTTAAATGTGGCTTGATATATATTATATTTTGATTCATGTTAGATTAGGTTTATTAATGTTATATATTGTGGTTAGATTCATAAATTTATTAATGAAATGCATTTAAAATGAGTAGTTGAAAGCGTATTCGGAAAACACTAAAGAAACGGTCCCGACCATTCCAAAACTTGCTAGCACAATCAAGTTCTGACCGAGGGGCTGTCGCGGCTGACCCAATGACTATTGCAAATGTTAAACGTGAGGAGGATGAGAGACACATTGCGTTGGCATTGGAGAAAATTCAATTGAGGGATAAAGAAAGAGCTCAATTGCTTATTGAAATTAAAGCGGACAGGGATCAAATGGCTCAAAAATGGGAGAATCTTGAATAACAAATTGAATTCTTCATGAGGCGGAATCAACCACCCCTCCTCCTCCCCCACCTACTAACTAGATTACAGTATTTGAATAATTATTTGTAATCGTTTTCTTTCGACTGATAACATGTTTTGGATGATTTGGTACGTTTTGACTTTTGTTTAGATCGACTTATGAATTATAATTATCTTTTGGTTTAGGAATGTTTTTTTCTATATTTATTGGTTTGCCTTTATTTCAGAAATTTATTAAATATTTTTGATTACACTATTGTCAAAAAATGGGAAAATAGGGTAATTTCGCAGGTTATTAAAAGAACCATCGGTTGTAACTATCCATAAATTATAATTGAGAAAGTTTTCTAATAAACTCTCGCATTTGACCATTCCCTAAAAAAATCTGAAAAAGTTCTAAGTATTGGGAAGGAGTAATTACGAAAGTTTATTTAAAAATTTTCGCTTTTGACCATTTCAAGGGTCAAATGCGAGAGTTTTCTATTAAACTCTCGCATTTGACCCTTCCCTTAAAAAAATTTGAAAAAATTCTAAGTGTTGGGAAGGGTTAATTGCGAAAGTTTATTTGAAAACTTTCGCTTTTGACCCTTCCTTAAAGACCTCTGTTTAAGGTCAGGACCGAGAGATTTTTGAAATTCTCTCGGTTTTGATTGTTATTTCTGAAAGGTTTATAATAAACTTTTGGTATTCATTCCATATTTTATTTGATTTTTGCAATTTTTTGGTCTAAATTATTTAATCACATCAATTGTGTTATTTTTTAAGAATCAATATTGAGGGTAATGTTATAAATGTAAATGAATGTGTTTGATAATATAAAGAAGTATATATGTATGTTTGTGTTTGATGATATTAAGGTTGTATGTAAAATTTGATTTTAATGATGTATTGGGATTGCGTAATGTTTTAAGGATATCAAATATGTTAAATTAATGTTGTTCAAGGTCATTAAAAGGTGAAAACTAATTGGTAATACCAAAAGTTTTATGTATAGCTTTCGGAAATAACCATCAAAACCGAAAGTTATACCTTTAACTTTCGGTATTAACACTTCATAAATTGTTGGGTTAATTGGTTTTTTACTTTCTAATGTAGACTCCTAACTAATCTAATCTAATGTGTGTTGTATTTTATAAATTAAGGTTGTGTTTAATGTTAAAATGTTTATGATTGTGTTTGATTATATAAAGAAGTGTATATGAATGTTTCTGATTGATTATCCTATGAATGTGTGTAATCTTCATTCATATGAATTGTGTAATATTTTAATAATATCAAATGTGTTAAATTAAAGTTGTTCAAGGTTATTAGAAAGTGAAAAACCAATTAATTTAACAAATAATGAAGTGGTTAATACCGAAACTTAATGGTATAACTTTCGGAAATGACCATCAAAACCGAAAGTTATACACAAATCTCTCGGAATATAAAATGATCAAAACCGAAAGTTATATATGAAAACTCTCGGAAATAATCAAAACTGAAAGTTTTATATTAAAACTCTCGGAAATAATCAAAACCGAAAGTTTTATATGAAAACTCTCGGAAATAATCAAAACCGAAAGTTTTAAATGAAAACTCTCGGAAATGACCTGATTAAATAAAAAGACCTCTTCTCTTTTCCCCCGATTTTTTCCTCATTGCTCTTCCTCTCTCTCTCCCCCGATTGCGTCTGCTCACCGCGCCGTCTACTGCCATCCGACGACGCCTCGACCGATCGACGACCGAAGAAAGACGACGTCGTTCTTCTCTCTCTCCCCGAAAGATTGACAACCGCGTCTCTGCTTACGGATTCAAGACGACAGCACCAGATTCGTCGTCGCCTGTTGAAGACCGTCGCCACCTGCTGAAGACCTTCAGCCGTTGCTCTTCTTGCCAGTCGGATCTACGGACCAGCCAATACCGCCTTCCGCCTGCAGCTGCTACAAATAATGTTAGTTTTTTAGATTTTTAATTAGGTTTGATTTAGGGTTTGGTTAGATTTAGGTTAGATTTGATGAATATGTTTGAATTGTTAGTTAGATTAAGTTTGATTTAGGTTAGATTTGATTTTGAATGTGTTTGAATTGTTGGTTAGATTTGATGAATATGTTTGAATTGTTGGTTAGATTAAGTTTGATTTAGGTTAAATTTGATTTTGAATATGTTTGAAGTATTGGTTATATTTGATGAATATGTTTGAATTGTTAGTTAGATTAAGTTAGATTTAGGTTAGATTTATGTTAGATTTGATTTTGAATATGTTTGAATTGTTGGTTAGATTTGATGAATATGTTTGAATTGTTGGTTAGATTAATTTTATTTAGGTTAGATTTAGGTTAGATTTGATTTTAAATATGTTTGAATTGTTGGTTAGATTTGATGAATATGTTTGAATTGTTGAATATGTTTGTTGGATTCATGTTATATTATATATGATTTATGTTTGATTTAGGTTAGATTATGTATGAGTTATCTTTGAATTAGGTTATATTATATATTATTTATGTTTGATTTAGGTTAGATTATATATGATTTATGTTTGATTTAGGTTAGATTATATATGATTTTGTTGGATTCATGTTAGATTAATGTATATTTTGGTTAGATTTATGGTTATTAGGTTTGGATTAGGATTTGGTTAAGATTATGTAAGATTGTAAGCCTAATTAATTTAGATAATTAATTTAGACAAAGTTTAGTATATAATAATGCGTGTTGTTTTCAATTTTATTAGAAATATGGAAGTACCCGATAAAACATGGATGACCTTATGTCGAGATCATCCAGATTACGAGGAAGGTGTTGACAAATTCCTCGAGTTTGCAATTAGAAGTACATCCCGACAAACAGTGAAATGTCCTTGCGTGAAATGCTTGAACATGTCGTTTATAGAAATAGACGATGTGAAGACTCACCTTTTCATTTATGGAATAAATGTTCATTATGAGTTCTGGTATTGTCATGGAGAAAAGAGACTCACTACTTACGTGGTTAATGATGATGCCGATGATGATACCTATGACTTGGATGATGATGATGATGGTCAATTAGAGGATGTCGTGTCGGAATTCAATGATTTTAGAACGGAGAGGAATAATACAATCAATAAAGAGGTCAATGAAGAACGTTATATGCACGATTATATAAACGATATATTCTCCAACATTAATGATAACCCGAACAACCAGGAACCAGGCGCGGATGCGCAAAGATTTTATAAATTGCTTGATGATTCCAAACGGCCATTGTATGAAGGTGCTCAAATAACGAAATCATTAGCATTACTGAAACTACTTCACATAAAGAATGTATGTCAATGGACAAATTCTTCATTCGATATGTTGCTACGTCTGCTTAAAGACTACATATTACCGATTGATGCTCAATTGTCAAACTCCTACTACGAAAGTAAAAAATTCATTATAGATATCGGGCTTAAGTATGAGAAGATAGACGCATGTAAGAATAACTGTATGCTATTTTGGAAGGACGACAAATATGTAGAGTCTTGCAGAGTTTGCGGTCTTTCAATATGGAAAGTCGACCAAACACGTGGGGCAGTTCGAAAGAAGCAAAATGGTAAATTCATTCCAACTAAGGTATTAAGATATTTCCCTCTAATACCAATACTACAAAGACTATACATGTCCTAAAAAACGGCTCCAATGATGAGATGACATAAGGAAGGAAGAGTTGATAGTGATATGTTGAGACATCCTGCTGATTCCTTAACTTGGAAAACGTTTGATGAAAATTATAAAGATTTCGCATTGGAATCTCGAAACGTAAGACTAGGTTTATCAAGCGATGAGTTTCAACCATTTGCAAATAGGAAAAAGTCATACAGTGTTTGCCCGTTATTCTCGTTACTTATAATTTGTCACCCACTACTTGCATGAATTTTAGCAATTTCATTCTATCTATGTTAATTCCAGGTCCAAAGAGTCTGGGACATGCAATTGACATATTTTCTCTAGCCATTGATCGACGAGTTGACTGAACTGTGACAAACTAGTGTGAGAACGTTTGATGCACACACCTCGCAATACTTTAACATGCGAGTGACGTTGATGTGGACCATTAACGACTTTCCCGTGTACGCGAATTTTTCAGGCTGGAATACGAAAGGGAAATTCGCTTGTCCTTGTTGTAACAACGACACGGTATCTCTTCGATTGGTTAATGGTTCTAAGCACTGTTACATGGGTCACACACGCTTCCTTCCACCAAAACACAAATACAAAAGGGATAAAGAGTTATTTGATGGTCGAACAGACTACAGAGAGCCCTCTAAATTGTTAACGGGGCAAGAAAGTTACGAGCAAGCACGAGACCTAGAAGACACAATTCTTACTACGAATCTGAGCAATAAAATCAAGATATATCATGAAACGCGGGGAGACAATTGGAACAAATTTAGCATATTCTTCCGTTTTCCTTATTGGAAATCACTATTATTGAGACATAATTTGGATTTGATGCATATTGAAAAAAATATTTGTGATAGCATATTGGGAACAATAATGAATGTGAAAGAGAAGACTAAGGATGGTCATAAAGCCCGTAAAGACTTACAACTCTTAGGCATAAAACAATGGTTACATCTTATAAATGATGAAGGAGTTGTTCATTATCCATAATCGTCTTTCACTTTCACATCCGATCATAAAAAACGTCTTTGTAAATTCTTGAAAGATCTCAAGTTGCCTGATGGTTTTTGCTCAAATATCGGCGGTTGTGTAAATTTGGAAGAGAAAAAGATTACGGGATTAAAGAGTCATGATTGTCACATTTTATTGGAATATCTTATTCCTTTAGCAACCCGTGGATTACTTCCAGATAATGTGTATGATGCGTTAGTAAATTTGTCTCGGTTCTTTCAGTTGTTGTGTTTCAAAGAGTTGATTCAAGCGAACCTCGAACAATTATACATGGATATTATATTGACACTTTGCAAATTTGAAATGATTTTTCCACCGTCAATCTTCGACATCATGATGTGTTGGGTCAAATTATTTTGACTAAGGGTCAAAGTATTTTGACTAATGGAATTTTGATGATGAGTTGGTATAAAACTAATATTAAGCTGTCTAATTGTTTTTGGTGCAGGTGTATCGAAAACATGTTATATTAGACTAAGTCTGAATGAGGTTCATTAGACTTATTGACTATTAAACGCATTGAGTTAGACGTGTAGTCTAACAGACGTAGTTAGACGTACGGTCTAACAGATACGTAGTTAAACGTGCAGTCTAACGGATACGTAGTTAGACGTGCATTCTAGCAGATACGTAGTTAGACGTGCATTCTAACAGATACGTAGTTAGACGTGCAGTCTAACGGATACGTAGTTAGACGTGTAGTCTAACAGATACGTAGTTAGACATGCAGTCTAACGGATACGTAGTTAGACGTCCAGTTTAACAAATACGTAGTTAGATGTGCAGTGTAACAAATACGTAGTTAGACGTATAGTCTAACGGACACGTAGTTAGACGTGCAGTCTAACGAATACGTAGTTAGACGTGCAGTCTAACAGATACGTAGTTAGACGTGCAGTCTAACAAAGATGAAAGTTAGACGTGCAGTCTAACTCCTTCAGATTAGTCTGAAGGGAACCGTGATTAGACGTGTCATCTAATCCCATTAGACTAGGTGGTCTAATGGATTCCTGCTATTAGACGAGGGCGTCTAACTTCATTAGACTTGTCAGTCTAATTGAAAAACGTCTAATGCCATGCTTAAGTAGTTGCTTTAAGCTAGCATCCCTCTACCCACGATAAACTAGCTATATGCTACTCTTGCTCCACTTTTCCGTGCAGATCAGTACGACAGCCAGTTGCAACCAATTATCTAATGCCACGTAAGCAAATATTCTTCACACTACTTGTTTCTTGCAGGAATATCCTAGAAGAATATTTGGCGCACTACCAGATTGGTACGACCACAATCCTGGTGCTTAGAGTCTTCTATACCTGTGTACTATGGAGGCGTTCCAATGGAAGTTTTCTTCGTGTCATTATAGAAGATTCGACCGTTGGTACCTGCTCTATATTTAAAAATATTCAAGGACAACGGAAAAACAGTCGCTGAACACTAAGAAATACGCATACGAACGAACTATTGAACTTACAATCTCATGAAGTGTTTTCTTGCTTTACTGTGTGTATATCAAGAGAGAGATAATCAAAGTATTGTCTAGCTTAGTGATATTCTTCAATATATTGTAAGTTGAACAGAGTCTATTCTGTTCAACAGTGTGCAACATGGTAGACTCACCCTTACAACATGTACAATCTTTGAAAAAATAAAATATATAAAAAAAATTTAAATAATATATAAAAAGAAAGAAAAATGTTAAAAAGTTAACCATGTTTAATGATAATTTTAAATATGATTAAAATATAATTTACAAAAGTTTGCAATATTTATTGGGCTTAAGATGACTATTTTAGTTTCATGACTTTTAATGTAATTTATACAATAGAGTAGACATTGTAATGTTAAGTTACTTTGACCATTATTCTATATAAAATCTATAAAGGACTCCTCTGAAAATGTATATTGATCAAAAATTCGTTATAACTTGTATTAATTATCCTTTTACCCTATATTCTTATATTTGTTTATATTAGTGTTTGGCTTGGTTAAGCTGTCTTATTTTAATAAATTTAAAAAAATATTTATTCACTTTTCATTTATATTCTTATATTTTAAACTGTTAATTTATTAACTAATGCTAAAAATATATTATATATTATTTAAAAATATTTTTTTTAATAAAAATTAATTAATACCATTTTAAGTTTATTTTTGAAATTTTAAAAACTCCTAAAAAAAAACGAGTTTATTTAAATAAGTTTATAATATTTCAAAAAGCTAGTTTAATGAATTAATTTCAACAAAAAATGGGAAAACTAATTGTTAGATAAAATTAGACCGGTTTACATAACCTAACTTAAATAAACCTTCCATGCAGGAACCGGACCGGTCAAACAAATAAACCGGCTAAGAAGACTAGCCGGTCAAGCTACTAAACCGACCAGGAACACTTAGAACATGACCGCACAAAGAAAGGATCGGCCAAAGCTTAAAACCGGAAACATCAGACAGCCGATCAGCCACAAGGCAGAGGAATAACCGGAAGATGTCCGGTTAAACCACTCACACCGGAAGCCATCCGGTTAAGTCGAATGACCGACCAGTACAAGAAGACAATTCGGGTATCTGTTGAGAATGATACCAAGGGAATAGACTGAACACTTCCATATCCATACAAGTCTGAGGAAAGTGTGCAAGCTGTAGAAGACAGTCCTATAGGATCTTTCCACTTCGGGATAAGTCAAAAAGGAGATCTTCCAAGTACAGACAACTGTTTAACAGACAATGTGCACATTGAGTAAAAGACAAACCTAACAGGTTTGTCTTACACACCGGAAGAACAGACTGCCAAGTCTGTGAGATTGACCGCCAAGTCTGAGGCTGACCGTCAGGTCTGAAAAGATGACCGCAGGGTCTGAATCACTGAATCACTGAACCTCTGAACCTCTGCTCAGCCAATCAGATTCAAGGAAGTGAAATATGACCGTTGGCATATTTCACCTATAAAAGGGGCAGTTGAAGAAGAGTAAATGCGGGACAACTAGAGATTCTAAGAGCATTTAATTTACAAGTGAAAAACAGTGTGTTCTATCTCTAGAGAAAGCCTAAGTGCTAAAAGTTGAAGTGTGTATTTTACAATTTCGGTGTAAATTGTAAGAGTGTTATCGAGCAGGAAATAAGTCTCGATCGGATTGTACTTGTATTCCTTAGTGAATATCCTTCTCGCGATTTCGAGAGGAAGGGGTGACGTAGGAGTTTTATCTCCGAACATCCATAAAATTTGTCTTGTCATTTACTTTCTGCCGGTTCCATTTTCTAACCGATCCGTACCGCTCTAACCTACTTAACTCTATCCAAGCCGAATCACCAGATTACCGAAACCGACCCGTCAATTTTTAAAACTTCATTATCCGAAACCGGTTCTGTCTATCATACAAGTGTGCTGCTTCAATCTGAAAGCAAACCTCTTCCGCGCTTGAACCTAGTTCAAGGGTTTGTGACAGTTTGTGTAGTATTGAAACCCCGGTGTTAATCTCTAACCGGATTAATCACCACCCTTTGAGTGAGACGCGCTAACCGGCCCAACCCCGGTCCTCTAGCCGCGACCTAGATCCTAACAATTGGTATCAGAGCATAACCGAATTTGCCTCCATGTTTAACTTGCCCACATAAGGGTTTTCTGATTTTCCAACTCTGGAGGGAAGTGAGGCGTATTATCACGCACTACTCTTCTCTGGAACCATTATTCCGGTGGAAAACTATGGGTTAAAAACCCGCCTCGCTCGTCACTCTCAACTCCTTCTTGAGATTGTGACCCGGTCTATCCTTTGTCAGTCACCGAATCAACGGTACTCCAAGAACACATACAACATAATGACCCATATCGTTAGCAAGACGGCCATCAACTGGTCAACGGTCATTTTTCAAAACCTGAAAAATATGGTGCTAACCAAGAAAGGTCTCGGTTATGCACCTCACATCAGTAAGCTTATTCTCAAGTACTGGCCTGAGTTTGGACCGGGCACACCGGCATCCTCTTCGAACATCCTTGACATGGATGCGGTGGAAGAAAGGTTTTCTAAAATGGTTATTACATAAGTTGTATTTTTCCATCTTATGTATGTCTGTTTTCGCACCGATCTATCTTTCGGTTTTATTCTGTAACGTTTCTTCAATGCAATTCTATTTAAGTTTAAATGACCGGGTCATCTGAATATTTTGAATATCTATCTAAGTAACCAGTTAACATTGTCAAAATAACCGCGCTCCTATCCGGTCTCAAAGAAAAACCGCTTAAACTCGAAAGATTGCAAAATTCTGCTTACTCAAAATAACCGGTTAACTTTCGAAAAACCGCAGCATCAATCGGTTTCAAAAGGAGATTGCGTCATCAAAGTCGAAAGCAAAATTTTTGGAGGGAAATTTCCCGCCCAAATCTCCCGCTCAAAATTCATACCTCCTGGTTTACCGCTCACAGATTGGCGCCTCTTCCATTACCGTCTTTGGCTTCCCGCCCATGGTTTGCCGCCCATTCGGCTTGGAGGGAAAACTCCCGCCCAATGTTGATGGGACGGTTGGGTTTCCAAACCGCACGTATAAAAGGGGCTCTTGACCACTTCATTTCATTCTCACGCGAAACAACTTTCTCTCTCTAAGCTCTCAAATTCTCTCAGCGGTTAATTACTTTCGTATTGTTCAAATTCTCTAAACTCTCTAAGATGGGGCGCAACTCGGTTTTGTTCAAACACATGACTCAAGTGGATTTCGAGGAAATCCGACAGAAAGGCACGCCTGCAGCAAAAAGAGTCATTGACCGGGTAACCGAGGCCGGACTTGAGTACTTTCTCGGCGGTCCACATGTTCTTTATAGAGATGCGGTTGAAGAATTCTTCAGAACCGCAACTCTTTCTGGCGAAAAGATCACCGCGACTGTAAGCGGTACTGAATTCGAGTTAACCGAGGAATCGGTTGCGGAGAGCCTGCGCCTTCCAACAACCGGCCAAGATGCAACGGCGGATATAGAGCTAACAACGTTCGAAGCAGCTTGCCAGATACTCTCAGCGACTAAGGAACCGATAAAAGTATCCGGTAACAAAGCGACACTGCGACCGGAGTACATACCGATTTGTGATATCTTCACAAAGGCGGTTCAGGCAAGAGGAGGAAACTACAACAGCCTCACCAAGGCCAAAATCGGGATGCTAGTCGGCCTGATAGAAGGCACAAAAGTGAACTGGGCAAAGGAAGTATTCAACAACTTGAAAGATATGGTGAAACCGGACTCAACCCGGTCATGGGGATACGTCGTCCCTCTTGGTAAAATATTGCTTCACCATAACCTCGACATCGGTCCCGGTGTTATCATCCCAACAAGAAGGCTGATTAGATCCAAACACTTCCTAGAAAGGAAGCAGCCGACCCCCGGTTCCACAGGTGGCCGAAAGAAGACATCTGCAAAGAAATCGGCTCCGGCAAAAGAAAAGATCGGAAGCAAGGGCAAAGAAAAGATAGTATTCTCAGAACCGCCATCACAAACAGAAGAGGAAGAGTCGGCTTCCACATCTGACCGAACCGAATCTGAGAAGACTGATGATGAAAGACCGAATGATGAAGAGCATTCGGGCCCAAGTCCCGATAATACCGGTACAAATACTGAGACCGCCGAGGGCGGTGAAGAAAGTAGTGAAGAGGAGGAGGAAGACCAGACAAAGGTCGATACTATAGCGCGCCAAATCCTGGAGGTCATTGACCGGCGATCTGAAAAGGTTGGCGATATATACCGGGAATGGCACGAGTACCGGTTCAGCAAACTCTTTAAACACATTTTACCGGGCTTCACCGACGAAGAATGCTTCAAGAGAATGAAGAATATAGAGGACGCAGTCATGAGCCTCACAAACGCGGAAACCATTCACGACGCTTTGGGCCGAACCTCCATTATAAGACCGCGAGCCCGGCTACAGAAGCTAACCGTGCGGATCCGGAAGATTAAGGAAAGGTACGAAGAGGGAACAACGGAGGATACCTTAACGCCCTTGGTGTTAGAAAGACTTGAGAAAGCGAGAGGAGAACTCGTTGAAAAAATTGACCGGCTGGAGGTGATGTGCAGACAACGCGAAATACCGCACTCTCTAGTTCCTCAGATCGATAAGGGTCAAACTCATGGTGCTACATCTCCTCAGGGGAACCCGGTGATAAACGAAACCGATGAACGGGCAGAGCCTCCTCTCACCGGGCAGCTTCAACATGAACAACCGGGAGTCTCCGAACCGGGCATTACAAAAGAATGGGTCAAGAGCCTTCTCCAAGAGTTTGCAGACTCGACGGTTCACCCACTAGAGGAGAAGATGACGAAAACCGTGAGCATGGCACTCTAGTTTGCCAACAATACGAGGAATAAGCTCGTAATGACAGATAACCGGTTCTCACAAATCGACGCTGACTACCGGGAAGAAGTGGTTTTGTGCGACAACCATCTTAAGCGAACTGAGGACTTGGAAGAAGAAAACTCAGGAATAAAGAATGACTTCGACCGGTTTAAAAGAGAGACTGAACAAAGGCTAAGAGAGGTCACTGAGGATCTAGTCGGCAAGGCCTCATAACTGGAAAAGAAGAATGCGGGTCTTGAAGACCGCAACGACAAACTCGAGGCTAACCTCAAAGCGTTGACCGCACAAGTTGATGAATTACTCAAGGCCAAGTTGAGTGCGGATGCAGCGGTTGTGGAGGCAAATGCCCGAGCGGCTCAGAAAGTCCAGGATGCGATGGACGAAGAAGCGAGAAGAGAGAAGGAGCCTCCGCAACTTACCGAGGAAGAAAGAGCCGAGCGCGAACGTAGAACAAAGGATAAGTTTCCGGGACTTGAAGAGTCCGTAGCCGCTCAGCAACGGGAAGATGCAGAGCGGCTAAATGCACAAAAACAAGGGTTCGAAGAATTTGCGACCGCCCACAAGAAGAAGCAAAAGGCGGCCTCTGCCGTTTCGGTTCCGGCAAAGCGGAAAAGGAAACCGTCAAAGAATGATCAAGTAGCCGGGCTGATGGAATCACTCACTGAAACGGTTATTGAGAATCAACCGGACCCGGCTACTCACAACGAAGATGAAGAAGAGGAGCACCTAGAGCAACGGTCTACAAGACAACGAGTCTCCGAATCGGCCAGACAACCGCAACCGGTCAAGAGAAAATGGAACAAGGATTTGATGGCCGGCTACGACTTCTCGGACTCAGAATAGGGGCTCCCTTTCTTTTAACTATGCTTATCTTAGTACTTCTATATAACATTTTCTATTTTCGGTTATCTATCTATATATATAAAGTTATTTTTGAAACCGGCCTACACTTGCATTTCTACATGGTTTTGATAATTTTAAATAAAATAATCAAAAAGGGAGAAATTTATAAGATAAATAGATAAGACTTTTCCAAAAAATTTCTCAAAATTTTTCCAAAATTTTTCGAAAAATTCTCCCAAGTCAGTTTCAAAAATCCGGTCAAAGAAAGAACCGGCCTACGTTTGCAAACTTACATGGTTTTGATAATTTTAAATAAAATAATCAAAAAGGGAGAAATTGTTAGATAAAATTAGACCGGTTCACATAACCTAACTTAAATAAACCTTCCATGCAGGAACCAGACCGGTCAAACAAATAAACCGGTTAAGAAGACTAGCCGGTCAAGCTACTAAACCGACCAGGAACACTTGGAACATGACCGCACAAAGAAAGGATCGGCCAAAGCTTAAAACCGGAAACATCAGACAGCCGATCAGCCACAAGGCAGAGGAATAACCGGAAGATGTCCGGTTAAACCACTCACACCGGAAGCCATCCGGTTAAGTCGAATGACCAACCAGTACAAAAAGACAATTCAGGTATCTGTTGAGAATGATACCAAGGGAACAGACTGAACACTTCCATATCCATACAAGTCTGAGGAAAGTCTGCATGCTGCAGAAGACAGTCCTACAGGATCTTTCCACTTCGGGATAAATTAAAAATGAGATCTGCAAAGTACAGACAACTGTTTAACAGACAGTGTCCACATTGAGTAAAAGACAAACCTAGCAGGTTTGTCTTACACACCGGAAGAACAGACTGCCAAGTCTGTGAGATTGACCGCCAGGTCTGAGGCTGACCGTCAGGTCTGAAAAGATGACCGCAGGGTCTGAATCACTAAATCACTGAACCTCTGCTCAGCCAATCAGATTCAAGGAAGTGAAATATGACCGTTGGCATATTTCACCTATAAAAGGGGCAGTTGAAGAAGAGTAAATGCGGGACAACAAGAGATTCTAAGAGCATTTAATTTACAAGTGAAAAACAGTGTGTTCTATCTCTAGAGAAAGCCTAAGTGCTAAAAGTTGAAGTGTGTATTTTATAATTTCGGTGTAAATTGTAAGAGTATTATCGAGCAGGAAATAAGTCTCGATCGGATTGTACTTGTATTCCTTAGTGAATATCCTTCTCGCGGTTTCGAGAGGAAGGGGTGACGTAGGAGTTTTATCTGCGAACATCCATAAAATTTGTCTTGTCATTTACTTTCTGCCGGTTCCATTTTCTAACCGATCCGTACCGCTCTAACCTACTTAACTCTAACCCCGGTGCTCTAGCCGCGACCTAGATCCTAACACTAATTATAAGACTTTTATTAGAATGTTAAAACCAAGCAAAAGCGTTTTCTTGCTATGACTATTTCCTAACAATTCTAAACTACTTCTTCAACTAGCTTTAAAAGTCAGTTTCCATCTAGAAATACAAGCATCTAAACAATTACTTCAAACCATTTCTTATATAATTTGATTAATTTAAGATAAAAATCATTATAAGTACTCTATTTTATATTAGTTTGTATTTTATCAATAAAAATATCAAAGTAACACTTAAAAAAAAAGTATCAAATAAAATGACCAAGTCAGTTTCCATTAGTTAGTGGGTTAGTGCTAAGAAATTCAAAACCATTTTACTAATATCTTTTTGTTTTTTTTAGAGTATTATTTTTCTCATTCTTGTTTGATTTTTTTTCTCATTTTTGTAATTTAATATTTTTATTGATTTTTCCCTTTTATATGTTTTAAATTAAACATTTCACTTAATAAAATTAAGTTATAAATTAAATATTTCACTAAACATAATTAAGTTTTAAATTAAATAATTAATTTTAAAAATTTGTAGAACTATTCTAATATTTTTAAATATATAATTATTAAATCAATTTACAGTGAATTTGTCAATTTAATATATTCATTGTATTATTAAATCCAACTCTTCCTTTAATAATATATATATATATATATATATATATATATATATATATATATTTATATTTATTGTTAACTAAAATTAAAATTTCAAAGTGTTCGTTAATATCTAATAATATATATTTGATATTATTATAATATTATTAAAAATATTAAACCTCATCTAATTTTTTAGTGGTCTCGAAAATATATATATATATATATATATATATATATATATCAAAGTTTGTCCACACAAAATCATACAAAGGTTATTCCCTAATAAGAACAAGAGGAATCTTTGAAGTTATTTTTTTTTAACTAGAAAGGTTAGCATTACCCTCATTTATTACATCTATTTTAACTTAATGTATTTTAATGTATTTTAAGTGAGAATGGATTATGTGATATTTAGTCTTTTAAACACTAATTTTGAAATTTGAATTATCTTAGTGAGTTTGATTTTTGAAATCATTATAGCACAATACCAAACAAAAAAGAGTCTTAGAAAATTGATAACAAACATAATGTAGATATATGCAATGTTTTTACTTTTGAGAAAAATATAGATATTATTTTTCACATCCTACTCATGCAGAGTTTATTGAATGGATATGGAAAGAAAAACATATCGTCACGTGTGACTTTCAAAATTGACATTAGAAAAAATTTTGACTCGATCAGATGGGGATCAATCCACGAATTCCTCCTTGCTACAGGTTTTTCAATCATTTTTATTGATTGAATTATGCAATGTGTTTCCACTCCTCACTTCGTTGTAAATTATATTTAAAAGAAAGGGGAGTAAGGCAATGAGACCATATATCTCCTTAACTATTCGTTTTAATAATGGAAAATCTTGACTGCATTTTTAAAATGCTTTTGAGAAGTCATCATTTTAAATTTCACTCGTACTGCAAAGAAGAAGCAATAACCCATATATGTTTTGCAGATGATCTATTTTTTGTGGCTTATGCGGATGTTGAATATGTTAGTATAATAAAAAAAGTTCTAACAATCTTTTCGAGTATTATAGGTTTATACATTAATGAGGACAAAAGTCAGACTTTCTATAGAGGGATTAATGAAGAAAGGAAGGAAAATATATTCAATATTATGGGAATCAAGGAAGGTGAACTACCAGTGAAATACATTGGAGTACCCATGTTATTAAAACAACTCCGGTATAATCACTTTAGACAACTGATAGAAAATGTTAGAAATTCTGTCTTGGGTTGGACTATGAAAAAATTGTCTTATGCAGGTAGAATCTAGCTTGTTAAAATAGTCATCTTTGGAATTATTGGCTACTGGGAACAACAGATAGTAATTCCAAAGAAAGTAATGGTTGAACTCGATAGAATCATGAGAGATTACCACTGGTAAAAAAAGGACCTTTATCGACGGTTTTTCCCGAGGGTTTTGTAAACCTCTCCTAAATACTACCGAGAGGAACAAATCTTTCGCTATTAAAAATAGATTCCGAGAGGAGTGTAAAACCTTCGGGTTTGTTAATTATTACCGAAAGTTCTACAAAGAACTTTCGGTTTTTACCTTCCCAAAAAACCCAAAAAAATTCTAAGTGTTGGGTGTGGGTTATTTGCGAAGGTTTTAGGAAAAACCTTCGGTTTTGAAATCCCTTGGGTTTTTGAATTGCGAAGGTTTTTCAAAAAACCTTCGGTTTTGCCTTTTTTGAATATTTCATTTCCGAAAGTTTTACAAAGAACCTTCGGTTTTGCTCATTAAAAAAAAATCAAATTTTTGAAATTGGTTTTTCCGAAGGTTTTTTAATAAACCCTCGGTTTTGACTAATATCAAAACCGAAAGTTTTATGAAAACCTTCGGCCTCAACCTCTATAAATACAAACCCTAACCCTTCTCTTTTTCATTCCGCTCATCTCTCATTTCTCTCTCTTCCGCCGCCGCCGCCGCCTGCCTCCTCCAAGCCGCGGGTTCTTCTCCTCTCTTCAGGTAATTTGTTTGATTTGGTTTTTTTTTGTTTATTGTAAGATTTAGATTTCTTAAGTTTATATATATATATTATATATAGATCTAGATTTATGTTAGTTTACGTTATTTTGTTTGATTAATATATATATACATATATCTGAAATGCATTTAGGATATGGGTGATTCGACATGGCTGAGACTTCGGCGTACACCGGAGAAACTGCATCCGTGTTACCAGAATCTGATAACACAATCAGAAATTGCGGCACGTGAGGAAGAGGTCAGAAACATGACGCTGGAAATGGAACAAATCCGATTAAGGGATGCCGAAAGAGGTCGTTTGCTCAGTGAAATCAAAGCGGACCGGGCCGAAATGTCTCAGAGATTAGAGAATCTTGAACAGGAACTTGTCTTGTTGAGGAGTCGACTGAATCAACCACCCCCTCCTTCCACCCCATCTAATAATTAATTTCTAGATTTATTATGGATTTATTATGGGTTTATGACAGTTATGTTTTAATATTTATGAATTATTGTTATTATGTTTGTTTGGTTTAATATGTTTTAAATAATTATGTTTTTGTTGACTTTTAACCTTTTTTTAAAAAAAAACCGCATCGCCAAAACCGAAGGTTTATTTGAAAACCTTCGGTTTTGACCCATTTTTTTAAAAAATCTTGAGGTAAAAACCGAAGGTTTATTTGAAAACCTTCGGTTTTGACCCCTCATTAAAAAAATCTGATTTTTTTCTAAGTACGGGGAAGGGTAAAAACCGAGGGTTTTCACATAAACCTTCGGTTTTGACCCCTCATTAAAAAAATCTGATTTTTTTCTAAGTACGGGGAAGGGTAAAAACCGAGGGTTTTCACATAAACCTTCGGTTTTGACCCCTCATTAAAAAATCTGATTTTTTTCTAAGTGTGGGGAAGGGTAAAAACCGAGGGTTTTCACATAAACCTTCGGTTTTGACCCCTCATTAAAAAAATCTGATTTTTTTCTAAGTACGGGGAAGGGTAAAAACCGAGGGTTTTCACATAAACTTTCGGTTTTGACCCCTCATTAAAAAAATCTGATTGTGGGGAAGGGTAAAAACCGAGGGTTTTCACATAAACCTTCGGTTTTGACCCCTCATTAAAAAAATCTGATTTTTTTCTAAGTGTGGGGAAGGGTAAAAACCGAGGGTTTTCACATAAACCTTCGGTTTTGACCCCTCATTAAAAAAATCTGATTTTTTTCTAAGTGTGGGGAAGGGTAAAAACCGAGGGTTTTGACACCTCAAAACCGAAAGTTATACTATTAACTTTCGGTGTTACCACATCATAATTTGTAAAATTAATTGGTTTTCTACCTTCCAATCTAGACTCTTAACTAATATTATCAAGTGTGTGTTGTTTTTAAAAAATTAAGATTATGTTTAATGTTAAAATGTTTATGATTGTGTTTGATTATATAAAGAAGTGTGTATAGATGTTTGTGTTTGATGATCACATGAATGTGTAAAAAGTTTGATAATATGAATTGTGTAATGTTTTAAAATTACCAAATGTGTTAAATTAATGTTGTTCAATGTCATTAGAAGATTAAAAACACATTAATTCAACAATTTTGTGAAATTGTAATTCCGAAGGTTAATGCTATAACTTTCGGAAATAGCTATCAAAACCGAAGGTTATACCATTAACCTTCGGAATTGCCATTTCATAATTTGTAATATTCATGTGCTTTTTACTTTACAATCTAGACTCATAACTAATATGATCAAGTGTGTTGTGTTTTAAAAAATTTAGATGGTGTTTAATGTTAAAATGTTTATGATTGTGTTTAATTATATAGAAAGTTTATATGAATGTTTATAATGTTTGATTATCCTATCAATGTGTGTAATGTTTGATCATATAACTTTTGTGTAATATTTTAAGGATGTCAAATTTGTTAAATTAATGTTATTGAAGGTCATTAGATGATTAAAAACTAATTAGATTAACAATTTATGAAATGGTAATTCCGAAGGTTATTGTTATAACCTTCGGAAATAGTTATCAAAACCGAAAGTTATATATAAAACTTTCGGTTTAGCAAATTAAATAAAATTGTAAATATTTCAAAATCGAGAGATTTAGACACATCTCTCGGAATTTAATTTATCAAAACCGAGAGATATGTCAAAATCTCTCGGAAATATGAATAATAAAATCCGAGAGTTATATGATTAACTCTCGGAATTGATTAAATGATCAAAACCGAAAGTTAATCATATAACTTTCGGTAATGACCCTTTACTAAAATTAAAAAAACGCTTTCTTTTCTCCCTTTCTTCTTCTTTCCCCGTTTTTCCTTCCGCCTCTCGATCGACTTCTCTCTGCCTCCGAAGACGACGCCGCTGCCCAGACGAAAGCCGCCGATTGAAGTTCCGCCGCGCCGCAAGGAGTGTCTCCCAGCCACGCCCGATTGAAGTTCCGCCGGCCGCCGACGCTTGGATTTGGTCCGATTGAAGTCCCGCCGCGCCAGATTGAAGGTTGTTGTCTCGGTTTTGAAGTTCAGGCGCCTCCTGCTTCCGCCTACTGCCGCCGCCTCCTGCTGTCGCCTACCGCGTCCTGCCGCCGCCTGCTGCCGCTGCCTACTGCCGCCCTACAACAAAGGTTAGTTTATTTTTTAGGTTTAAGTTATATTTGTTTAATTTTAGGTTATGTTTGTTTCATTTTAGGTTATATTAGTTTGATTTTGGTTAGTTTAGGTTATATTAGTTTGATTTTAGGTCTTTTGTTTGATATTAGGTTATTTGTTTGATTTTAGGTTATTAGTTTGATTTTAGGTTATATTTGTTTGATTGGGTTGAAAATTTGGTTGATTTTGGTTAGTTTAGGTGATATATGTTTGATTTTAGTTTGATTCATCATTTTGTAGTTTGATTTTAGGTCTTTTGTTTGATATTAGGTTATTTGTTTGATTTTAGGTTCTTAGTTTGATTTTAGGTTATATTTGTTTGATTGGGTTGAATATTTGGTTGATTTTGGTTAGTTTAGGTGATATATGTTTGATTTTAGTTTGATTCATCATTTTGTAGTTTGATTTTAGGTCTTTTGTTTGATATTAGGTTATTTGTTTGATTTTAGGTTATTAGTTTGATTTTAGGTTATATTTGTTTGATTGGGTTGAAAATTTGGTTGATTTTGGTTAGTTTAGGTGATATATGTTTGATTTTAGTTTGATTCATGATTTTGTAGTTTGATTTTAGGTCTTTTGTTTGATATTAGGCTATTTGTTTGATTTTAGGTTATTAGTTTGATTTTAGGTTATATTTGTTTGATTGGGTTGAAAATTTGGTTGATTTTGGTTAGTTTAGGTGATATATGTTTGATTTTAGTTTGATTCATGATTTTGTAGTTTGATTTTAGGTCTTTTGTTTGATATTAGGTTATTTGTTTGATTAGGTTGAAAATATGGTTGGTTTGGGTTAGTTTAGGTTTTTTAATTTGATATATGTATGATTGGGATTTAGTTTTTGGAATGGATTGTTGGATTTTGTTTTTGGATTAATTAGTTAGATAATGTTAGATTAGGTTGAAAATATGTTTGATTTTGGTTAGTTTAGGTTTTGTATTGATTATTTTCTTGGATTGATTTGATATATGTTTGCTTGAATGTTTGTTGGTTTGATAGTTGTTTAATTGATGTTTGATTTAGGTTAATTATGATTGAAGTTTAGGTTAGAATTTTACGTTAAAATTTTGATTTTGGTTAGATTGAAGTTTGATTGGAGTATGATTTGGTTAGATTTATTGGTTTGAATATTTGGTTATATTAATGTTGGTTATTGTTATTATGTTTGGATTAGAATATATGTATGTTAGATTTAAGTTAGATTTATGTTAGGTTTTAATATTGTTTATTTATGTGGAATTTTGGTTATAATATTAGATTAAATTGAATTTTGGTTGGATAATGATACATTAGTTAGAAATTATGTTAACATTATGTAAGCCTAATTAATTTAGACAAATTTAAGTAATTAATAATGCGGGTTTTTTTCCATTTTATTAGAAATATGGAAGTACCCGATAAAAGCTGGATGACCTTACGTCGAGATCATCCAGATTACGAGGAAGGTGTTGACAAATTCCTCGAGTTTGCTGTTAGGAGTACATCCCGACAAAAAGTGAAATGTCCTTGCGTGAAATGTTTGAACACGCCGTTTATGGAAATAGACGAAGTGAAGACTCACCTCATCATTTATGGAATAAATGTGCATTATGAGTACTGGTATTGTCATGGAGAAAAAAGATGTACTACACAAGTGGTTAATGAAGATGTCGATGAAGATGGCGATGACTACGATGATGATGATGATGATCAGTCAGAGGATGTCGTACCAGAATTCAACGATCCGAGAACGGAGACGAATAATACAGTTAACGAAGAGGTCAATGAAGAACGTTATATGCACAATTTCGTAAACGATATGTTCTCCAACGTTAATGATGTCCCGAACAACCATGAACCAGTCGAAGATGCGCAGAGATTTTATAAATTGCTTGATGATTCCAAACGACCATTGTATGAAGGTGCTCGAATAACGAAATCATCGGCACTGTTGAAACTACTTCACATAAAGAATGTCTGTCAATGGACAAATTCTTCGTTCGATATGTTGTTGCGTCTACTTAAAGACTACATATTACCGATTGACGCTCAATTGCCAAACTCCTACTACGAAAGTAAAAAATTCATTACTGATATCAGGCTTAAGTATGACAAGATAGACGCATGTAGGAACAACTGTATGCTAATTTGGAAAGACGACATAAATGAAGATTCTTGTAGAGTTTGTGGTCTTTCAAGATGGAAAGTCGACCAAACAAGTGGGACAGTTCGAGAGAAGCAAAATGGAAAATTCATTCCAAAGAAGGTGTTGAGATATTTCCCTCTAATACCAAGACTGCAAAGACTATACATGTCCTCAAAAACGACTCCAATGATGAGATGGCATAAAGAAGGAAGAGTTGATAGTGATACGTTGAGACATCCCGCTGATTCCTTAACCTGGAAAACGTTCGATGAAAATTATAAAGATTTTGCGTTTGAATCTCGAAACGTAAGACTAGGTTTATCAAGCGATGGGTTTCAACCATTTGCAAATGGAAAAAAGTCATATAGTGTTTGGCCGGTTATTCTCGTTCCTTATAATGTGTCACCCTCTAATTGCATGGATTCTAGCAATTTTATTTTATCTATGTTAATTCCGGGTCCAAAGAGTCCGGGAGATGCGATTGACATATTTCTCCAGCCATTGATCGACGAGTTGACTGAACTGTGGGAAACTGGTGTGAGAACGTTTGATGCACACACCTCGCAATACTTTAACATGCGAGCGGCATTGTTGTGGACCATTAACGACTTTCCCGCATACGCGAATTTATCGGGCTGGAGTACGAAAGGTAAATTTGCTTGTCCTTGTTGTAACAACGACACAGTATCTCTTCGATTGGTTCATGGTTCCAAACAATGTTACATGGGTCATAGACGCTTCCTTCCACCGAAGCACAAATACAGAAGGGATAAAGAGTCGTTTGATGGTCGAACTGATTATGGAGAGCCCCCTAGATTGTTAACGGGTCAAGAAAGTTACGAGCAAGCACGAGACCTAGAAGACATAATTCTTAGTACGGATCTAAGCAAGAAAACCAAGATATATCATGAAACGCGGGGAGACAATTGGAACAAATTGAGCATTTTCTTCCGCTTGCCTTATTGGAAATCATTATTATTGAGACATAATTTGGATGTGATGCATATTGAGAAAAATATTTGTGATAGCGTGTTGGGAACAATAATGAATGTGAAAGAGAAGACGAAGGATGGTCCTAAAGCGCATAAAGACTTACAACTATTAGGCATAAAGTCATGGTTACATCCTATAAATGATGAAGGAGTGGTTCATTATCCAGAAGCGCCTTTCACTTTGACATCCGATAATAAAAAACGTTTTTGGAAATTCTTGAAAGATCTCAAGTGTAAGTGGTTTGATACACACTCGGGGGAACTAGGAGTGAAAGTGGATAAATATGGCTTCGTAAGTATAAATGTAAACCGATTTTTAAAAACCCAAAGTCAAGACCCGTATATATTGGCGAGTCAAGCAAAACAAGTCTTCTACGCCCTTGATATGTCAGCCCGACCCGGTTGGAAGATTGTGACAAAAATAAAACCGCGGTTTACAAATATATAGATCAGATTAATTAGGTAGATTATCTATTTTTTACTATATATTATTTCTTATTACTACTTTATTTCAATTAGTCGCTCATTTATTAATGGTGTATGCATTAAGAATGTCTAAAGGTAGTAAAGAACCTTGGTGGAGTATGAGGAAAACACCCAGCAAACTCTTAAAGCCGTACCAGAACCTCATTGCACAATCAGAAAACTTGAGGCTCCGAGAATCGTCTACTAGAGTTGCACCACCTATTGCTGTAGTCCCGATAGCTACTGCTCCCCCAGCAGACGAGGATGTTGAGGCTGCTGAGGCAGAAGAGTTTGTAGAGAGTACGTTTGCTAATGTGGGGGATGAGGACGATGAGGCTGACGACGAGGGTCACGAGGACCCTCGGGACGTGGATGAAGAGGAGGAGCATGGATCGACTCCCGACCCATCATCGACAGGTAACTTGTTTACTATTAGTTATAGTTTGAATTGATTCACATATCTGATTATGAATTTAATATATTTTGAAGAATCTTGTGCCCGCAAGAGACGAGGGAAAAACAAGAATATTGCGTTATCTAAGAGACCAGCGGGGACAAGGATTCCTCTCACTTTTAGAGAGGTAGATGGGAGGCCGGGAGGTGTTGACGTTGGAAGAACAAGGTGGTCTAGACATGTGGGGTCGGTTGTGCGGGATCCCTCAACCGTCTCGCACCGTCTTTTGAAGTGGAAGGCATTAAGTGCTGACCAATTGGATAACATTTGGAATGCTGCGAAGGTAAACATTAATTAATTATACATTGATCATTCAATAATTATTTTAAAACATTTGAATGTTTTTATTTTCAGGATCCGTTCGAGGCTACTAATGGTCCTATTGATTCTTTTCGAAAGACCGCAATGGGACACGTCAGACAAATATGGGATAGATGGCGCTCGGATTTGCACAAGGAATATATCCGCATCCATAATGGAGACGAGGCCGCGGTACTTGCCAATCCTCCACCAGACTACGATCGAGATGATTGGGAGTTTGTGTGTCGCAACCATTTCTTTACGGAGAAATTTAAGGTATGGTTTTATAATTCAAATAAAATATGATATTAGTTATTCTAACTTCAATTTTTTTATTTGAATTTCAGAAAAATAGTAACACAAATATAGCTAATAGAAAGCAGCTGAAATTCCCGCATCATACGGGAAGTAGACCGTTTGCTCAAATTGAAGAAGAGTTGGTAAGATTGTTATGAGTTATATAATAACTTAATATAAAGATTGTTACGAGTTATATAATTTTTTTTTCAACAGGCGATTGAAATGGGACGGGCTCCATCTGTCGTTGAAGTGTTCAAGAGGACCCGTACCCCAAAACCGACAAAAGAAAACCCAACTCCCGTCCCGGACGACCGCGTTCAAGAGAAAATTGTAAGTGAATTGAATTTAATTAAATTACTTATAACTAGTTTATAAATTATTATATAATTGACAAATTATTTCAAATTTGCAGGTTGAGATGGAGGAAGTTCTAAGTAACGAACCGGAAATATCAGACTTTGAGTTGACGGAGAGAGTATTCGGACCCCAAAAACATGGGGGAGTATTCGGTATGGGATCAGGCGTCCGACCCACACACTTTCGTCAAGATCGACGGAGTTCTAACAATTCTCAACGAGCCACTGATCGATTGTTTGAGGAGAATCAAAGAATGGCGATGGAACTTGAGGAATTGAAGAAAAGGGATGAAGAAAAAACACAAAAGATTAATCAAATCCAAGCGGAAAAGGTAGAATTGATTTCAAGAATGGATAGGGAAAGTGCAAAACAGGAGAAGGAAAGGTTAGAATTGAATGCAAGATTAGAGAATTTTGAAATGTTTATGCGGCAATATCAACCACCCCCTCCCCCCACCAGCTAGTTCTAAGACGTTTCGACTATATGAATTGATTGAATATGTTTAATGGTTTAATGTAAAACTTGTTGTTGGGATGATTGATTGGAGAATTTTGGAATGATGATTTTGTTTTATGAATTGATTGGTTTGGCTGGCTGAACAGGTTTAGGTTTCGGTATGCGGTTTCGGTTGAGCACAAATCAGTACGACTATTTTGTAAATTTTTAAGAGAAACCCCGAAAGTTAAATGGAAGCTTTCGGTTTTTCTTTAAAGGGAAAAACCGAAGGTAAGCTAATAACTCTCGGTTTTTCTTCAAAGGAAAAACCGAAGGTTATGCTAATAACTCTCGGTTTTTCTTCAAAGGAAAAACCGAAGGTTATGCTAATAACTCTCGGTTTTTCTTCAAAGGAAAAACCGAAGGTTATGCTAATAACTCTCGGTTTTTCTTCAAAGGAAAAACCGAAGGTTATGCTAATAACTCTCGGTTTTTCTTCAAAGGAAAAACAGAAGGTTATACTAATAAGTCTCGGTTTTTCTTCAAAGGAAAAACCGAAGGTTATGCTAATAACTCTCGGTTTTTCTTCAAAGGAAAAACCGAAGGTTATGCTAATAACTCTCGGTTTTTCTTCAAAGGAAAAACCGAAGGTTCATTCAATAACTCTCGGTTTTTCTTTCGAGGGAAAAACCGAAGGTTAAACTAATAACTCTCGGTTTTTCTCATTGAAGAAAATGCGAGAACTAGAGGACATCTTTCGGTAAATACACAATTATTTTTAACGACGGAGTCAATACCGAGGGATGGCGACAGTTACCTTAACTCTCGGATTTTAGTCTATACCGAAAGTTATGGGCTCAAAACCGAGAGTTTTAACTCTCGGTTTTGACCATTTTTTTACCAGTGTACATATGGGGAACACAAGGCAGATGAGGCAAAAAAGTCAAATGGGAGGATGTTTGCATTCCCATAAAAGAAGGCGGACTATGAATAAAAAGTTGTGTTGAATGGAACAAAGCCCTCACCATCAAGAACTTATGGGAGTTGGAGCAGAAAGTGGACTCCCTGTGGGTCAAATGGGTGCATACAAGATTTATAAAAAAAGAATAGAGTATCTAGACACAAAACATCAATGAAATAATGTCATGGTCATTGAAGAAGATCATAAAAACAAGAAAATATGTCTTTCAAATAGTGAAAACCACAATTGGAAATGGAAGAGTGGTACTATTATGGCATGATCATTGTCTGGATAATATTCTCATTATATTCAAAGAAGAAATACAAGAAAGCAGAGTTATAAGAGAATACATCAAATACTCATTTAGAGACGTCTATGAAGGTAAATGTGATTCACTTCTGAGGCGTATTACAAAAGGTGATAGAATCCTAAACCTAATGAAGCAGAAGCAACTCAATGAAAGAAGTGATTAATATGCTAGAAAATAGAAAACAATGAGAAGTTCATTGTAGGAAAGGCATGGGAAATGGTTAGAACAAGAAGACATTAGGTAGACTGGCATAATTTGGTATGGTCTCCAAAGATTATTCTTCGTCGCCAATTTATTCTCTGGCTGGTATACAAGAAAAGGTTGACAACAGAAGACATAATTCAAAAATACATAAACATTCATGATATCAACTATGTCCTATGTTCGGGAGTTGAGGAAAGCATAAACTATTTATTTGGGAAATACTCTTTTGTAATACAAATCTAGAGGAGGTATGTTGCAAACATAAACATCATCAACTTTTTGGAGCATAGGAATAAATCCAAGAGTGGATGAAGAATAAAGCAAAAGGAAGATCCTTTTATGTAAGTATACTGAAATGCTACTTTGGAACAGTAATCTACAATATCTAGAAAAAAATAAATTCAAGAACTCAGTGAAATAAGTAGAATTGCTAAAGATATTTAAGGATATATAACTTTAGATAGAAATGCACTCATTCAATCCTGGAGAGGAATTGAAAGGAATGAAGAAAATAGAAAGTTCTGTTAGATATGAGATATTTCGTTCGAGAAAGTCACAAGTAGAATCAAAGTAAAAACGTTATAGACGCTAATTGATTGTTATTGTTGTCTGTAATTCAATTTTTTTTCATTGTCAATCTAGAAATTGTCTAGATCTGATCTTAAACTTTTATATTTTTTTTTCTCTTTTGGGTTTTTTTAATGAAATGGAACTAAACTGTTCCCCCCCCCCCCCCCAAAAAAAAATATCATTTTTCATGTTCATATAGGTTGTTTGAAATGCAACATAGAATGTAGTTTATTATATCATGCCATAATTTATCAACCTTTTGTGAATTGTGAAAATATGAGTTTAACTCAAAACATTTTTTTTAATGTTGATTAATATGACCCTCTCAACCATGACTTTCACTTGAGAATCGATAATGATCTTTGGTCTTTTAGAAATAACTTTTATCACTTTAACTCAGTAACTTACGAATTAAACATTATATTTCGGTGATTTAGTTCTTTGTAAATTTTATTTAATTAATTTCTTTGTAACATTATTAACAGGCGAGATCACGTCATGTAATTTTGAAGAAATAATACTAACATTTTTGTCACGTCATGTGCAAAAATGATTGCGTTAATCTCATAAGTCAATATAGTAATTAAGTGATTAATTATAGTACTTTTTTTCACGTTACTTCTCATGTTGATTTAATCTCTACGTATTTGAAATGAGACTTTGTCAATCTATGAATGGATAATATCGGTTCATCAAAGATAGTAGGTAAAAACGACATTTGCTTAGAGACTACCGTCAGATACAAATTGATACTTAAAGATGTGAAGCACGTTCCAAACATTCGCCTTAACTCTATTTTACGGGCAAACTTGGCGATGAGTGGTTCAAAAATTATCTTGGTGAGGTTAGTGGAAGCTCTCCAAAAGTTCACTCGTGATGGCTAAAACATCGAAGACGAACATGTTGTATGTAATTCGAGCTAAATTGTACAAGGAAGAGATAAACTTAATCCAGTAAGACGTGGATATTGCTTTATGGCACAAAAGACTCGACCACGTCAACGAGAAGGGACTTCAAACTCTCGATAGTAAACAATTACTTCCCGATTTGCAAGATACGTATTTGAAAACCTTTAGTGTTTGTTTAGTTAGAAAAACACACCGAGTTTCTCTCCGTGTAGAAAATCAAATGTTCTTGATTTGATTCATATTGATTTTGTTTTATGCAAGTAAAAATCTATTAGTGAAGCATATTATATTATAACCTTTATTGATGATCACTCTAGAAATGTTGGTTTTATGATCTGAAAACTAAAGATCAAGTGTTAAAGATCGTTAAAAATTCTATGCCAAAGTTGAAAGAGAAACATGTAGGAAATTGTGGTGCGTGAGGTAAGACAACTAAGGTGAATATAAGAGGTCGTTTGAACGATATTGTAAATATCACAACATCAGATTGAATAAAACACTTTTTAAAACAACTCAGCACAACAGTGTGACTAAAAGAAAGAATCGTCTGATTGAAAAAAGAGTGGTGTATATTGTCTCGTGCAAAGTTTTCCAAGTAATTTTGGGTGAGGCAGCAAGCAAACACCTAGATTGATTTGATAAAACCTCTCTTGCAGCAGCATTGGACATTCATATCCCGAAAGATGACAGATCGAAGTTTGTCGATAAAATGAAACAATGTCTTTATATGGTTCAATTACAAAGGGTCCGTGAAGAAAAAAATCATAAGAAACAAAGATATTGTTTTTTAAGACCAAGCTACAGGTGTATAACGCCCAATATGAGTAATGTCGTAGAAATAAAAAAATATATTGAGTTTGTCACTAAATTTCATAACTCACGTTTCTTTCAATGAGACAAATAACCAAAATGATAAGCTTAATCTTACAACTATTTCAAAGAATACCAAATGAATTGAGTCATGTGATAAGCTTAAAAGCTCATTCCTAAGATTATGAGTCATGAGATAAACTTAAAAGCTCATTCCTAAGATTAAGGACTACTTTGATTTTGTAGAGTTCTCACCCAATTTTATTAAAATTAGAAAAAAAAAAGTGCTATATGTATGAACATAAATTTTGTTTTATAATTCGTTTATTTGACATTTATTAAAAATTCAAATACAAATTCAGTCCTAAAATGCATATCTTACCATTAGATTAGTTTTCATATTTATCATATATAACTTAACAGAACTACTTGTCCTAGAGGAATACTGTTTAGATCGGTCACTATATAGCATCATATAACTATCCTATCTTTTTTTTTTGTCTTAACAAGAAACTATACAATAATAGATTCAAAACCAAATATATATATAAAATTAAAACACATTCATTAATTCAAAAGTCTACTACACCATGAAAACAAAAACAACCACCCAATCTGAAAACCATCCAAAAGAGAATTATAGCAAACCAACAAGAAACTTAAAAATATATTACATTTTAATCTACTTCTTGCTAGACTCATGCATAAGTTTCCGTAATTTGACACCAACCCTCTCAATTTCAGCCTCTTTCTCGAAATATTTACACCATTCCTCATCCAGTTCTTTCGCTTTTATATCACCGATCTTACTCAAATGCTTTTCGAAACAATAATACAAGTTTAAACCATATGCAAGTTCGTACTTCAATGATTTTTTCAGTGATGGATATCTTTCATAAAAACTTTCAGTACTTTCTTCAACCCGGATCCGTTTATTACCTGTGGATTTCTTCAATGGCAGTGGCTTTAGATCTTTTGAAACAGTAGTTAAACATGATTCTGTTTCTTCTTCGCTCATTGAATCGGATGAAGAGGAGAGATTCTGAATAGGAGCAGACATTTTTTGTTTTTCTTTTCTGAAAGTGAAAAAGGAGATAGATATTATGAACAATAATAATAACAAACAAAATTAAGGCTTAGGTTGAGAAAGGGACGATCGAAGATTAAAAAACCTACCGGACTCTCTTTCTTCTATGATGGAAATATGAAAGAGACGGTTTTTATTGATGACGAAGAAGGCGAAAAGTACGAGTTGTCACTTGTCTTTTCATATTCAACCTTCACTAATAATTATTTTCTTTTACCTATATATTTAATATATATTTTTCCTGTTCTCTTTTTTTTAATATTTTTTTTTTCTATATTTCTCTCTTACAATATATTTTATATGATTATTAAGAAATATATTTTTATATGTAACCATTTATATAAGTAAATATATATATATATATACACAATGAGATAAGAGATATAAATTAATTAAAAAAATAAAATATATATATAATATATATTTATATATGATAAAATAATTTAAAAAAAATTAGGTATTATTATTATTATTATTATTATTATTATTATTATTATTATTAGGTAAGTGCATTTATAAAACAAATTTATTTATATATATATATAATATTATATATATATATATATAATATTTTATATAAATATAAAAATTATAAATGAAAATATTATATTTTTATAAATATATTTTATCTTATATTTGTTTAAATAATAAATAAAAATAATTAATTTTTCTTTCTTAATTATTTTCTATTTTATTAATTATATATATATTATTACTAAATATTATATATATATATATATTATATTATATTATTTTTCAACATTAATTTTATATAAAAACATTTTATCTATCATTTTACATTTTTATATATATATATATATATATATATATATATATATATATATTAATATAAAAATTAACTAATAAATATTAAATACAGAATATATATACAAATACAAAATAATAAAATTATAAATAAAATTCACGTACAATACATAATGATATATATTCAATGTTTAAAATTATTAATAAATCATAAATAATATATTAGAATAAAAATTATAACACTCTCATTCTAAATTTTATTTACTTCGGTAAAACAACTTATCTTCTCACATATTTCATAACATATTTTTTCTGAATTAACCTCTCATCTCATGACTTAACACTTTCACTTTTGTCAATCAAATATTTGATTAATATTTTTTAATATTTAACATTTTGACCTCACACTTTAATCAATCAAATATTTGATTCACATTTTTTAATCAATTTCAATTGATACCGACCTATTATCTTTCGCAAATCACATCTCAATCACACTGGTTAAAATGTTGTACTTATTTTGTTATGTTGCAAGTTCGAAATATACATATAACATTTTTATTTTTATTTTTAACCGTTTTAACTTTATAAGCGGGTCAACTCACAATCCGATATCTAGTAACATTTATATATATATATATAGATGTCTAGTAACATTTTCTATTTTCTATTTAATGCATTTTATTTTTATTTATAGTATATAAATTTAATTTTAATAATTTAATTTATTACGTTTATATAACATTTTAAATTTTATTTTTAACCGTTTTAAGTTTATGGGCTGGTTAACCAACAATCAACAAAATATTAATTTACTCTCATATATATATATCAAAATTAACCACATGTCTTGACCCGACAATCCAGACAGTTTAAAAATTAAGCATATATATATATATTAACATTTTCTATTTTCTAATGCATTTTATTTTTATGTATAATATATAAATTTTATTTTAATAATTTAATTTATTACGTTTATATAACATTTTTAATTTTATTTTTAATCGTTTTAAGTTTATGGGCGGGTCAACTCACAATTTAACAAAGTATCAATTTACTCTCACATATATATCCAAATTAACCACAGCTCTCAACTCGGTAATTCGGACACTTTAAAAATTAAGCATCATTATATATATAGATGTCTAGTAACATTTTATATTTTCTATCTAATGCATTTTATTTTTATGTATAATATATAAATTTTATTTTTAACCCTTTTAAGTTTATGGGCGGGTCAACCCACAGTCAAACAAAATATCAATTTAATCTTATACATATATCCAAATTAACCACAGCTATCGACTTGGGAATCCGGACACTTTATATAAAAATTAAAGTTAAATAATATATTTACGTGGAATTAGGGGGTAAATGAGTCAAGTTATGAGTAACTTGATCAAAACTCGACTCAAACTCAGTTTAACCTATCTCGAATTCAAGTTATATATTTCAAATTCGAGTAGCTCAATTAATAAATATTATAAAAAAATTATATTATATTTATAATATATATATATAATAAAAATTCTAAATATATTCCTCTACTTTATTAAAAATCTTTTCTCAAAATCTTTTTCTTTTTTATTTATTTTCTCTTACAATCAAAGAAGGAAATTCATCTTCACATATGTAAAATGAATAAATTAATTTCAAATAAATATATAATTTAAATTAATAAAATTATTACTGAGTTCGAATATAAATTTGTATACTCGATCGATCGAGTTCAAATTCGAGTATATATAATAAACAAATTAAGTCGAGTTTGAATAATACCGTGTGAGTCAAATCGAGAATATATAATAAACAAATCAAGTCGAGTATGAATAATACAATACTCGACTTGACTCGTTTACACCAATAAGTGGAAGATAGAAATAAAAGAAACAAATGAATAATTGTAAAAAACAAAAGAAAAAATGAAAAAAAAATTCTTAATTCAAAACTATGGAAAATAGCTCATTAATGCTTAAAGAGTGACTGATTTGAAATGAGTCACTTTTGTCATTATAGGTACAGTGGTCAATTTGAACCGTCATTATACAATGACCTGAATTATAAAATTATTGACAGTATTTGAATCCTTTCATTTCAAAATGTATGACTACAAATCAAGTTTGATTATGTCATGGTTAATATATCGAGAACTATACAAATTTTAAATTTTAATATATACTTTATGTAATAATCAGTTTTTATAATTTTATAAATAATTTTAATTTAGACCATTTTTACTAGAAAAAATTATTATTTATTCGAATTAATGTAATTAATTTTGTAAATTAATTTTTTTTAATATTATTACTTTTTAATTACTTTTATACTTAATTGTATATTCTTTTAAAAAATGATCAATATATTAAAATATTTAATTATATATAAATAATAATATAACAATTTTTTAAATTAACTAATGATTTCAAGTAACTTTCAATTTTAGCAACGAATTTACTAAGAGTTCGTTTGATCTAGGAGTTATTAAGATTTTATCTGGTTTTGTCCAAATAACTGACAAAATTTGAAAAAAAATCAGTTTTTAATTTTTCCCCCTTTTTATTTTATTTTTTTTGTTTTCACTCCTCTTTCTACTCTCTCCTCTACTCAATCAACTTAACTTTTATATCTGTATTTAATAGTTATAATTAATAATACAATTAATTGTTCATTTTCTGTTTCTCAATTCTATCATTTTTTTTCTTCTTCACCTCTCTAAAATTTTTTTTAATAATTATTATAAACTTTTAAATAAAAAAAGGTATATTTATAAATTAATTATTTTGATATTTAGATATATTAACTTTATTTTTAATATAAATTATTTATTTAAATTATTTAAAAATTTATAATATAGTAAATTATAATTAGATTTAGATTGTGTTTTAAATTTTATTTAAGATAATTAATAAAAAAATAAAAATAAAATAATTTTAGAATTTAGTTTATATTAAAATAAATTAAAATGTAAATAAATATTATATATATATATATATATTAAAATAATTTTTTATTAATATAAAATAAAATATTAAGTAGAATATAATTTAAGTATTTATATAGATAAAAGACTTTCATTACTATATAAATAAAAATTTAAATGAATAATGATTTAAAGTTAATTTATATAAAAAGATTTTGAATAAATTTATTTATAAATATTTAATTTAAATGATATATATTTATAAATTAATAAAAATAAATTTTATAATATAATAAAATATTATAAGATATATATATTATTTTTTATTAATATAAAATAAAATATTTAAGTAAGGGTAATTTAGGTATTTTAATTAATAAAAGAATTGATTTGATTTAGGATGAAATTGTTGGGTTTTGGGATAAAATTCAAAAATAAAAAAAAAAGTCAATTTGTTTGGGTGTTGTAAATGTGACATAATCCTTAAAATTTTTTAATTTAATTTTTTAATTTAATTTTTTATTTATTTTTTAATTAAAAAAAATGAATCATACTCTCAACAAAAAAAAATAGTTTTTTTTAAATAAATGTGACATAACCCTTTCATTTTTTTTATTTAATTTATTATTTATTTTTTTAATTTTTGAAAATAGAAAAAGAATCATACTCATAAACTTGTTTTATTCATAATTGTTTTTTAAACCCATCTTAAAAGTTTTCAAACCCACCATAATTCTAATTAGTGGATAGTCAATTGGTCATCTCAATTATAATAAGATTTTTTTTTTTTGTTGAGTTGTGCTTGTAGTGTAATTTACCTTTGGGCTCTGATTGACACAAACTAATTTGGCTCGGTTCATGTCCAAATTATCTTGGGAGCCATCAACTACCCGTGATCATACAAAGAAAAAGAAAAGAAAAACACATATATAACCAAAATTATTTAAAACTCAAAACATTAAACAAACACAAAAATACCTTAGTTTTTGGTTTACAACTAATACTAGTATAATAAAATTCAAATCTCAAAAACCGGTTTCAAACCGTACTGTATGTGGCAAAGTTTAATAATGTCAAAATGAGAAAACAGTCAAACGTACTAGAGATGGAATGACAGAAGAAGAAGTCCATGGTCGGTGAACCTTGCATGTATAGACATAAAAGTAAAATTAAAGAGATGGAATCACTAAAGTAATTCATAATAAAAATTGGTTTAAGAGATTAAAAGATTACGAGTTCGATTTAATCTGTAAATGCTTTGAGTTTAAGCGGAGATCATGACGGTAAGGTTATGCCAATTCTCATTTAATTAAAAAAAATAGGTTAAAAAAAATAATAATAAAAAATAAACTTAGCTTTGTTAGTTATCTAATCTAAAAAATAATAATTTCAATTACTTCTTATTTATCAGATTACTTAATTCCGTAATTAAAATATTATTTATTTTAAATTATAATTATTTATTTTATCATTATATATTAATACTAGTTAAATTTTTTACGAAAAATATCTTTAATCATTATTTTTCTAAATAATCATTTAATTTTAATACCCTGATCTGAACAAGGTTGTAGAATAATAATAATAACAATAGGTCTTTTGGAAGCTAAGTCCTAACTAAACAATAATAACATTCATATAATCTTGAGTTAAATTATGTAGAGCAAATCTTGCCCTTATGAATTATGTATGCACTAACTTTTATGTTTTCATTGCCTTTTGATGATCATCTGAATATTTTTTTATTTAATTTGTGTTATCTCTAGTCACAATTTCAATTTTAATCAATGAAAATTACTAATTATAATAATTTTTTTAAAAGATAAAATGGTGTATGTTTGATTATTTCAGATTTTTGTTTTGAAAATGTTGGGGGCTTTATAACTCGAATGTGACTATTCTCTGTAAATTAAGCACATAGTTCACAAACATATCAATCAATTTAATGTGACGGTAAGATGGGTTCAAACTCCTATGATGGGTTCAAATTCAACAATTTAGACCGGCGCTGCTGATAATATTCAATCTTGTTGCGACTAGGTTAGAAGAGTTATAAAAAAAAATCTTTTAATTGACCATCTTTTCAAAATTAAGAAAGAGAAGTCACTTGTGTTTTATTTGATTTACTGAAAAGGACAATTTTTAAGATAGTCTTTAAATTACTTTATATATATTATATATATTTATTTGGAGTGAATTCTCAAAATTTATATTTAATATTAAGCATATGATCAAATTGTTTTGATGTAATTTTAACAAGTTTCTTTGTAAATTTTGTTTTTTCTATTTTTACTCACTGATAAAAACAAAAACAAGATATTGAAATTTATATTAGGGTAGATTTGACGTATTTTAACATAATAAATCTATTTCAAAATATCTGAAACTTAAGTATAATTGAGTTTAAATGAAAAAAACATTTAAAAATTATTAATACATATATATATAATTAAGATATATTACATAAGATTATTTAATATAAATTAATATTTGAATTAAATATAAAAAACAAAGTTAATAAATAAATTTAGATTTTTTTTAAAACCAAGATGAGGTCCATATGGGAGTTTTCAAACAAGGTGATTGTTTAGATTTAATGTCATTGTCAATTATTTATCTTTTTTATATTTTTTTATTTAAAAAAAGACAAGTGAAACGAGATTAGTGTATTATTATAAATGCAATATAATTAATGGATGTAATTGTGTAAAACTCTTAGTTTTTATATTCTGATGAAGACCTTTGGAGGTTTCTATGTATCTAGTCCTATAAATAAGATACATAGGAACAATGTAAATAACACGTTATGAGCACGATAACTCTCGATCCTGAAGCAAGGGTCGAAGGTTCCCTCCATGTCTATGTTAGCCAAATTTTCGCACCTCATTTGTGAAAACCAAATCGATCAAGATTGACAACGGTATTCTCTTATACTTTCAATCTTAACTATTTCATCTAAAAATTTCATGTTGAAACCTTACGAAATTAGAGGTAACGACTCTTAACATCACCAGAAAGAATTACCTTTCATGGATTCTATATGCTGAAATTCATCTTGCCACTAATGGTCTTGGAAATACCACCAAATATGGAAACACTGCGTTAGACCAAGATAAGGCCATAACAATGATTTTCCTACGTCGTCATATTCACGAAGGTTTAAAAATTGAGTATCTCACTGTGAAAGATCCATAGGTCCTATGGATAAATTTGAATGAAAGGTACAATCATTTAAAAACTACCATTCTTCCAAAAGCTTAATTTGAATGGCTGCATTTGCGCCTACAAGACTTTAAATTAGTGAGTGAATATAATTCTGTTTTATTTCGGATTACTTCTCAACTCAAACTATATGGAGAAACTGATGGAGACATGTAGACATGTTAGAGAAAACATTCTCCACATTTCATGCATCGAATGTGCTCTTGGAAGTCTAACCCATTTAAAAAAATAGATTTTAAATAAGTTTACTTATATTTTTTTTAAACATAAAATGGTTTAAGAGGTAAGATATGAATTTTTATTTAGTCTAATTCAAATCTTACCAAAAAACTAATTTTTTTAATTAAAATGAAGGCAGTTATATTTTTCCAAGTTTTTCTACTGTATGCCTGGATCAGCCCAATCTTTAGGACTGCCCTGTAATTAGGATATCAAGATTCTTTATATTAGTTTTAAAAATATTAAAACTTTTACATATTTTATACAAATTGTTTTTTAAAGTGCAAGTGAAATAATATTTTCTTTTATAATGAAATAATACTGAATCCTTTAAAAAATATTATTTTCTTATCTTAAAATAAATAAATAAATAAATTCACTACATTTAACTTTTTGAAAAATAATTAAAAGTAAATACTAATTTTTTTTAAAGTATGTTTACAATTGATTAACTTGTCATGAAGACTTCATCTATGATGTCATCATTATTGTTTGTTGCATATTACTTTATAATAAAATTATAAACATCCTTTAATAAATAACAATATTTTAATAGTTCTAAAGTTGTATGATATTATTATATCAAATATAAAATAAATAAACTTTCGCTAGGCCAAATGCACATTTAAATGATTTATTTTAATTTTAAATTAGCTAATTGAATAATTCTTGTTTCGAAACTCTATTATTTCATTAAAAACGGCACTGAACCAATAACCTACTATTTAATGTCTAATATGAATATGAATAAATGCAATATCATATATTCAGAGGGAGGATGATTTCAATGAAATCATAAATCAAACCGATGATGCTTATAATTCATTTTCTGAAACAGAATATATACATATTGATGCAATGCATCCTAATTATGTACAATCTGAAACAAAAACATATATCAGGTAAGGCGTTGATGAGCACGAAACTATTCAGGTGGTTGAGAGCCCTCACAGCCTAAGCACAACGAGTCCACGACGCAACTATTAGGGACAGTAAAGGCTCGCGAAGTGTTGCCGCATGGGCGAGAGGTTCATCATCGGTTGGTCCAGACGTCAACCCATAACGGAACCCTCTTCCTATTCCCAAGTGACAACCTAATACCTCCGACTAAATGCGGCCACACTTTACAAATACCACGTTATAAAACTGAACTAGGTTGACTGCGACTTTCACTTCCATTTACATAAAAAAAAATTGATCAACCTTTTTTAACAAAAATAATAAATTTTTATTTTTGATAAAATGATTTTTTTAACAAATAATTTCAATACACTTCTACATGTGTAGATATTGCATAATTTGTTGTGTTATTACAATTGTAAGTAGGGCGATTTACTGGTGAGTTTAGTGAACAATGCAATAGGGTAGACTCACCCTTACAACAGGTACAATCTTTGAAAAAATAAAATATATAAAATATTTTTTTTAAAAAATATATAAAAAGAAAGAAAAATGTTAAAAAGTTAACAATGTTTAATGGTAATTTTAAATATGATTAGAATATAATTTACAAAAGTTTGCAATATTTATTGGGCTTAAGATGACTATTTTAGTTTCATGACTTTTAATGTAATTTTATATCATAAAGTTTGCAACGGGTACCCTACTCGCCGGGTAGTGAAGTACCCATCCCCGAACCCGATTTACATTTTAATACCTGATCCCGACTCCGAATCCGACGGGTATCTCTATTTAGATCCCCATCCCCGATTTATAAGGTACCCGATACCTGACGGGTACCCCATTACCCGATTAAAGTGTAAAATTATATTTATTATTTTTAAAATATACAAAATATTTAAAAAATATTTTTTAATTAACATATTCAGTCTAAAATAATTTTAAATTATTATAAATTAAATCTAATATCTTAACTAATATGTTATTACAAAATATAATTGACCAAAAAAATATTAATTAATATTGAATACTTAAACAACAATATCATTCATACTATATAATATAAATTCATTCATACCACAAAATATAAATAAATAAACTTAAAACAGACACAACAATATATACTTAATTAAACATAAACTTCAAAATATTCATCAACAAGACAGTTTTCTCACAAAAATAAAACACATTCTTCTTGAAGCGGGTCTTGTAGAAGTTACAGAAATGTCACATTTGTTGCTGCTAAAACGGAAGAAGAAATTACAAAATAGAGATCGAAGATTAAGTTAATAAATAAGTATAGGATTATAAAAGTTAAAGAACAAGCATAACTTTATTAAATAATAAATAACATTAAACTAATAATATTGAAATTTGAAAAACTCAAATGAAAACATTACTTACTTGCATAGTTATGTTGTAGATGTTGAACAAAAACTAGAAAGAATGTTGAAGATAGAAGTTGAAAAATAAAACTAGAGAGAATGTTGAAGATAGAAGTTGAAGAACAAAACTAGAGAATGTTGAAGATAAAAATTGAAGTAAGGTTGAAAAAACATAAAAAAAAATGAGATTAAAAGTCATGACTAATGAGAGAGAAACAATTATTATAATGATATTGGCGTGACTTATGGTTTTGGGTAAGATAAAATAAATACTATATTTATTGTATTGTAATGATGGTTAAAATAATGATGGTTAAGAGGTGGAATTTGAAAATTTATTTAAATTTTAACAATATATATATATATATACATATATATTAAAATTCGGGTATCGGGTATCGGGTTTGAGTTTCCAACACTACCCATCCCCGACCCCGAACCCGATAAGGTAATATTTTTTACTCCCCATCCCCGACCCCGACCCCGAATCCGAACCCGATTTTAAATACCCGAACCCGATCATCGATTACCTACGGGTATCGAATATACGAGTACCCATTACCATCTCTAACTTTGACCATTATTCTATATAAAATATATAAAATGGACTCCTCTGAAAATGTAGACATTTATTGATAAAAACTTGTTATACCTTGGGTTCATTATCCTTTTACATTCTTATATTTTACATTCTTATATTTGTTTAGATCAGTGTTTGGCTTCGTTGAGCTCTGTTATTTTAATAAATTTAAAAATTATTTATTTACTTTTCATTTATATTCTAATATTTCAAACTGATAATTTATTAACTAATGCTAAAATATATTATATATTATTTAAAAATATATTTTTTAATAAAAATTAATTAATACCATTTTAATTTTTTTTTTGAAATCTTAAAACTCCTAAAAAGAAACAAGTTTATTTAAATAAGTTTATAATATTTCAAAAAGTTAGTTTAATGAATTAATTTCACCCAAAAATGGGAAAACTAATTATAAGACTTTTATTAGAATGTTAAATAAAACCAAGCAAAAGCGTTTTCTTGCTATGACTATTTCCTAACAATTCTAAACTACTTCTTCAACAAGCTTTAAAAGTCAGTTTCCATCTAGAAATACAAGCATGTAAAGAATTACTTCAACTCATTTCTTATATAATTTGATTAATTTAAGATAAACATCGTTATAAGTACTCTATTTTATATTAGTTTTATTTTATCAATAAAAATATCAAAGTAACACTTAAAAAAAATATCAAATAAAATGACCAAGTCAGTTTCCATTAGTTAGTGGGTTAGTGCTAAGAAATTCAAAACCGTTTTACTAATATCTTTTTGTTTTTTTAGAGTATTATTTTTCTCATTCTTGTTTGATTTTTTTTTCTCATTTTTGTAATTTAATATTTTTATTGATTTTTCCCTTTTATATGTTTTAAATTAAAATTTTCACTTGATAAAATTAAGTTATAAATTAAATATTTCACTAAACATAATTAAGTTTTAAATTAAATAATTAATTTTAAAAAATTGTAGAACTATTCTAATATTTTTTAAATATATAATTATTAAATTAATTTACAGTGAATTTGTCAATTGAATATATTCATTGTATTATTAAATCCAACTCTTTCTTTAATAATAATATATATATACATATCTTTTAATGTATTGTTAATTAAAATTAAAATTTCAAAGGTGTTTGTTAATATATAATAATATATATTTGATATTATTATAATATTATTGAAAATATTAAGCCTCATCCAATTTTTTAGTGTCTCAAAAAAAAATTAAAAAAAATTAATAATAATAATAAAAAATAAAAAATAATAATAATAATAAAATAAAATTATATATATATATATATATATATATATATATATATATATATATATATATTGTCCCAAAAAGTCATACAAAGGTTATTCCCTAGTAAGAATAAAAGGAATCTTTGAAGTTGTTTTTTTTAATGGAGAGGATTAGCACACCTGATATTTAGTCTCTTTAAGAATATTTTTGTCATTTGAATTATCTTAGTGAGTTTAGTTTTTGAAGTCATTATAACACAATACAAAACAAAATTGAGTCTTGAAAAATTGATAACAAACATAATGTAGATTTATGCAATGTTTTTACTTTTGTGGAAAATATAAATATTATTTTTTACATCCTACTCATGTAGAGCTTATTGAATGAATATGGCAAAAAAACATATTGTCACGTGTGACTTTCAAAATTGATATTAGAAAAGTTTTTGACTCGATCAGATGTGGGTCAATCCACGAATTCCTCCTTTATGTAGGTTTTTCAATCATTTTCATTGATTGGATTATGCAATGTGTTTTCACTCCTCATTTTGTATTGAGCGTGAATAGTATTCATGGAGGTTTTTTCAAGGGTGAAAGGGGAGTAAGGCAAGAAGACCATATATATCATTACCTATTCGTCTTAATAATGGAAATTATTGACTGCATTTTTAAAATGCTTCTAAGAAGTCATCATTTCAAATTGCACCCGTACTACAAAGAATAAGCAATAACCCATATATGTTTTGCAGATGATCTATTTTTTGTGGCTTATGCGGATGTTGAATATGTTAGTATAATAAAAAAAGTTTTAGCAATCTTTTCGAGTATTATAAGTTTATACATCAATAAGGACAAAAGTCAGGCTTTTTATGGAGGGTTAATGAAGAAAGGAAGGAAAACATATTCATTATTATGGGAATCAAGGAAGGTGAACTACCAGTGAAATACCTTAGAGTACCCCTGTCATCAAAACAACTCCGATATAATCACTTCAGACAACTAGTAGAAAATGTTATAAATTATGTCTTGGTTTGACTACGAAAAAACGGTCTTATGTACGTAGAACCGAGCTCGTTAAAATAGTCATCTTTGGAATTATTGGCTACTGGGCACAATAGATAGTTATTCCAAAGAAAGTAATGATTTCTTGCTACGACTATTTCTTAACAATTTTAAACTACTTCTCCATCTAGAAATACAAGCATGTAAAGAATTACTTCAACTCATTTCTTATATAATTTGATTAATTTAAGATAAACATCATTATAAGTACTTTATTTTATATTAGTTTTTATTTTATCAATAAAAACATCAAAGTAACACTTAGAAAAAATATCAAATAAAATGACCAAGTCAGTTTCCATTAGTTAGTCTAAGAAATTCAAAACCGTTTTACTAATATCTTTTTGTTTTTTTTAGAGTATTATTTTTCTAATAATTGTTTGATTTTTTTTTCTCATTTTTGTAATTTAATATTTTTATTGATTTTTCCCTTTTATATGTTTTAAATTTAACATTTCACTTAATAAAATTAAGTTATAAATTAAATATTTCACTAAACATAATTAAGTTTTAAATTAAATAATTAATTTTAAAAATTTATAGAACTATTCTAATATTTTTTAAATATATAATTATTAAATCAATTTACAGTGAACTTGTCAATTTAATATATTCATTGTATTATTAAATCCAACTCTTCCTTTAATAATATATATATATATATATATTTTGTTAATTAAAATTAAAATTTCAAAGGTGTTTGTTAATATATAATAATATATATTTAATATTATTATAATATTATTAAAAGTATTAAGCCTCATACAATTTTTTAGTGGTCTCGACAAAATATATATATATATATATGGTTATTCCCTATAAAGAACTTATTTTTTTTAACTAAAAAGATTAGCGTTACCCTCATTTATTACATCTATTTTAACTTAATGTATTTTAAGTGAGAATGGAATACGTGATATTTAGTCTCTTAAACATTATTTTTGAAATTTGAATTATCTTAGTGAGTTTGATTTTTGAAATCATTATAGCACAATACCAAACAAAAAAAGTCTTTGAAAATTGATAACAAACATAATGTAGATATATGCAATATTTTTACTTTTGAGGAAAATATAGATATTATTTTTCACATCCTACTCATGCAGAGCTTATTGAATGGATATGACAAGAAAAACATATCGTCACGTGTGACTTTCAAAATTGACATTAGAAAAGTTTTTTACTCGATCAGATGGGGATCAATCCATGAATTCCTCCTTGCTACAGGTATTTCAATCATTTTCATTGATTGGATTATGCAATGTGTTTTCACTCCTCACTTCGTTGTGAGCGTAAATGGTATTTATGGAGGCTTTTTCAGGGTGAAAGGGGAGTAAGGCAAGGAGACCATATATCTCCTTAACTATTCGTCTTAATAATGGAAAATCTTGACTGCATTTTTAAAATGTTTTTGAGAACTCATCATTTTAAATTTCACTCGTACTGCAAAGAAGAAGCAATAACCCATATATGTTTTGCAAATGATCTATTTTTTGTGGCTTATGCGGATGTTGAATATGTTAGTATAATCAAAAAAGTTCTAACAATCTTTTCGAGTATTATAGGTTTATACATTAATGAGGACAAAAGTCAGGCTTTCTATAGAGGGATTAATGAAGAAAGGAAGGAAAACATATTCAATATTATGGGAATCAATGAAGGTGAACTACCAGTGAAATACATTGGTGTACCCATGTTATCAAAACAACTCCGGTATAATCACTTCAGACAACTGAAAGAAAAGGTTAGAAATTTTGTCTTGGGTTGGACTATGAAAAAATTGTCTTATGCAGGTAGAATCGAGCTTGTTAAAATAGTCATCTTTGGAATTATTGCTACTGGGAACAACAGATAGTCATTCCAAAGAAAGTAATAGTTGAACTCGATAGAATCATGAGAGATTACATATGGGGAACACAAGGCAGATGAGGCAAAAGAGTCAAATGGGAGGATGTTTGTATTCCCATAAAAAAGGCTGACTATGAATAAAATGTTGTGTTGAATGGAACAAAGCCCTCACCATCAGGAACTTATGGGAGTTGGAGCAGAAAGCGGACTCCCTGTGGGTCAAATGGGTGCATACAAGATTTATAAAAAAAGAATAGAGTATCTAGACACAAAACATCAATGAAATAATGTCATGGTCATTGAAGAAGATCATAAAAACAAGAAAATATGTCTTTCAAATAGTGAAAACCACAATTGGAAATGGAAGAGTGGTACTATTATGGCATGATCCTTGTCTGGATAATATTCTCATTATATTCAAAGAAGAAATGCAAAAAAGAAGAGTTATAAGAGAATACATCAAATACTCATTTAGAGACGTCTATGAGGGTAAATGTGATTCACTTCTGAGGCGTATTACAAAAGGTGATAGAATCATAAACCTAATGAAGCAGAAGCAACTCAATGAAAGAAGTGATGAAATATGCTAGAAAAGAGAAAGCAATGAGAAGTTCATTGTAGGAAAGGCATGGGAAATGGTTAGAACAAGAAGACATTAGGTAGACTGCATAATGTGGTATGGTCTCCAAAGATTATTCTTCGTCACCAATTTATTCTCTGGATGGTATACAAGAAAAGGTTGACAACAGAAGACATAATTCAAAAATACATAAACATTCCTGATATCAACTATGTCTTATGTTTGGGAGTTGAGGAAAACATAAACCATTTATTTGGGAAATACTCTTTTGTAATACAAATCTAGAAGAGGTATGCTGCAAACATAAACATCATCAACTTTTGGGAGCATAGGAATAAATCCAAGAGTGGATGAAGAATAAAGCAAAAGAAAGATAATTTTATGTAAGTATGCTGAAATGCTACTTTGGAACAGTAATCTACAATATCTAGAAAAAAATAAATTCAAGAACTCAATGAAAGAAGTAGAATTGCTAAAAATATTTAAGGAGATATAACTTCAGATAGAAATGTACTCATTCAATCCTAGAGAGAAATCGAAAGGAATGAAGAAAATAGAAAGTTATGTTAGATATGAGATATTTCGTTCGAGAAAGTCACAAGTAGAATCAAAGTAAAAACGTTATAGGCACTAATTGATTGTTATTGTTGTCTGTAATTCAATTTTTGTTCATTGTCAATCTAGAAATTGTCTAGATCTGATCTTAAACATTTGTATTTTTTTCTCTTTTGGGGTTTTTTTAATGAAATGGAACTAAACTGGTCCCCCCCAAAAAAATATCATTTTTCATGTTCACATAGGTTGTTTGAAATGCAACATAGAATGTAATTTATTATATCATGCCATAATTTATCAACCTTTTGTGAATTGTGAAAATATGAGTTTAACTCAAAACATTTTTTTTAATGTTGATTAATATTACCCTCTCAACCATGACTTTCACTTGAGAATCGATAATGATCTTTGGTCTTTTAGAAATCACTTTTATCACTTTAACTCAGTAAGTTACGAATTTAACATTATATTCCGGTGATTTAGTTCTTTGTAAATTTTATTTAATTAATTTCTTTGTAATATTATTAACAGGTGAGATCACGTCATGTAATTTTGAAGAAATAATATTAACATTTTTGTCACGTCATGTGCAAAAATGATTGCGTTAATCTCATAAGTCAATATAGTAATTAAGTGATTAATTATAGTGCTTTTTTTCAAGTTACTTCTCATGTTGATTTAATCTCTACGTATTTGAAATGAGATTTTGTCAATCTCTGAATGGATAATATCGGTTCATCAAAGATAGTAGGTAAAAACGACATTTTCTTAGAGACTACCGTCATATACAAATTGATACTTAAAGATGTGAAGCACGTTCCAAACATTCGCCTTAACTCTATTTTCCGGGCAAACTTGGCGATGAGTGATTTAAAAATTATATTGGTGAGGTTAGTGGAAGCTCCCCAAAAGTTCACTCGTGATGGCTAAAATATCGAAGACGAACATGTTGTATGTAATTCGAGCTAAATTGTACAAGGAAGAGATAAACTTAATCCAGTAAGACGTGGATATTGATTTATGGCACAAAAGACTCGACCACGTCAACGAGAAGGGACTTCAAACTCTTGATAGTAAACAATTACTTCCCGATTTGCAAGATACGTATTTGAAAACCTTTAGTGTTTGCTTAGTTAGAAAAACACACCGAGTTTCTCTCCGTGTAGAAAATCAAATGTTCTTGATTTGATTCATATTGATTTTGTTTTTTCCAAGTAAAAATCTATTAGTGAAGCATATTATATTGTAACCTTTATTGATGATCACTCTAGAAATGTTGGTTTTATGATCTAAAAACTAAAGATCAAGTGTTAAAGATCGTTAAAAATTAAATACCAAAGTTGAAAGAGAAACATGTAGGAAATTGTGGTGCGTGAAGTCAGACAAAGAAGGTGAATATAAGAGGTCGTTTGAACGATATTGTAAATATCACAACATCAGATTGAACAAAACACTTTCTAAAACAACTCAGCACAACAGTGTGACTAAAATAAAGAATCGACTGATTGAAAAAAGAGTGGTGTATATTGTCTCGTGCAAAGTTTTTAAGTAATTTTGGGGGAGGCAGCAAGCAAAAACCTCAATTGATTTGATAAAACCTCTCTTGCAGTAATTGAACATTCATATCCCGAAAGATGAAAGATCGAAGTTTGTCGATAAAATAAAACAATGTCTTTATATGGTTCAATTACAAATAGTCCGTGACGAAAAAGATCATAAGAAACAAAGATATTGTTTTTTTAAGACCATCACTAAATTTCATAACTCACATTTCTTTTCAATGAGACAAGTTTTGATAAGCTTAATCTTACAACTATTTCAAAGAATACCAAATGAATTGAGTCATGAGATAAACTTAAAAGCTCATTCCTAAGATTAAGGACTACTTTGATTTTGTAGACTTCTCACCCAATTTTACTAAAATTAGAAGAAAAAAATAATTGCTATATGTATGAACATAAATTTTGTTTTATAATTCGTTTATATGACATTTATTAAAAATTCAAATACAAATTCAGTCCTAAAATGCATATCTTACCATTAGATTAGTTTTCATATTTATCATCATATTTAACTTAACAGAACTATTTGTCCTAGAGGAATACTCTTTAGATCGGTCACTATATAGCATCTTATAACTATCCTATCTCTTTTTTTTGTCTTAACAAGAAACTATACAATAAAAGATTCAAAACCAAATATAAATATAAAATTAAAGCACATTCATTAATTCAAAAGTCTACTACACCATGAAAACAAAAACAACCGACCCAATCTGAAAACCATCCAAAAGAGAATTATAGCAAACCAACAGTTACATTATAATCTACTTCTTGCTAGACTCGTGAATAAGTTTCTGTAACTCGACACTCTCCCTCTCAATTTCAGCCTCTTTCTCGAACAATTTACACCATTTCTCATCCAGTTCTTTCGCTTTTACTCAGATACTTTTCGAAAAGATAATACAAGTTTAAACCATATGCAAGTTCGTACTTCAATGATTTTTTCAGTGATGGATATCTTTCATAAAAACTTTCAGTACTTTCTTCAACCCGGATCCGTTTATTACCTGTGGATTTCTTCAATGGCAGTGGCTTTAGATCTTCTGAAACAGTAGTTAAACATGATTCTGTTTCTTCTTCGCTCATTGAATCGGACGAAGAGGAGAGATTCTGAATAGGAGCAGACATTTTTTGTTTTTCTTTTCTTTTCTGAAAGTGAAAAAGGAGATAGATATTATGAACAATAATAATAACAAACAATATTAAGGCTTAGGTTGAGAAAGGGACGAAGATGAAAAAACCTACCGGACTCTCTTTCTTCTATGATTTGGAAATATGAAAGAGACGGTTTTTATTGATGACGAAGAAGGCGAAAAGTACGAGTTGTCACTGTCTTTTCATATTCAACCTTCACTAATAATTATTTTCTTTTACCTATATTATATTTTATATATATTTTTCCTGTTCTCTTTTTCTTAATAATTTTTTTTCTATATTTCTCTCTTACAATATATTTTATATAATTATTAAAAAATATGATATAAATTATATATAATGAAGTAATTTTAAAAAAAAATAGGTATTATTATTATTATTATTATTATTATTATTATTATTATTATTATTATTATTATTACTACGTAAATGCATTTATAAAAAAACAATTATTTATATATATAAATAAAATAAATATATAATATTATATATAAATAGAAAAATTATAAAGGAAAATATATATATATATATATATATGATAATAAGACTATATTATATATATATATATATATATATTTTTTGTTAATAATTTTATATAAATATATTTTATTTTATATTTTTATATATAATAAATAAAAATAATTAATTTTTCTTTCTTAATTATTATCTATTTTATTAATTATATATATATATTATTACTAAATATATATATATTATATTATATTATTTTTCAACATTATTTTATATAAATATACTTTATCTATCATATATTTTTTTCTTTTTGTATAACGTATATTAATATAAAAATTAACTAATAAATATTAAATATTAAATACAATATATATATATATATATATATATATATATATAAAATAATCAAATAAAAAAAAAATCACGGATAAAAATATAAAAAAAAATTAATGATATATATTCAATATTTAAAATTTTAATAAATAATATATTAAAATAAAAATATAACATTCTCATTCTGCATTTTATTTACTTCTCACATATTTTATCACATATTTTTTCCGAATTAACCTCTAATCTCATGACCTAACACTTTCACTTTTGTCAGTCAAATATTTCATTAATATTTTTTAATATTTCACCTTGTGACCTCACACTTTGGTCAATCAAATATTTGATTCGTATTTTTTTAATCAATTTCAATTGATACCGACTTATTATCTTTCGGCAAACCACTCTCAATTACACTTGTTAAAAGGTTGTACTTATTTTGTTATGTTGCAAGTTCGAAACATATATATAACATTTTTAATTTTATTTTTAAACGTTTTAAGTTTATAAGCGGTTAACTCACAATCCGATGTCTAATAACATTTATATATATAGATTTTTAGTAACATTTTCTATTTTCTATTTAATGCATTTTATTTTTATTTATAGTATATAAATTTTATTTTAATAATTTAATTTATTACCTTCATATAAAATTTTTAATTTTATTTTTAACCGTTTTAAGTTTATGTAAGTTTATAAGCGGGTCAACCCACAATCCAACAAAATATCAATTTACTCTCACATATATATCCAAATTAATCACAGCTCTCGACTCGACAATTCGAACACTTTAAAAATTAAGCATCATTATATATATATATATATATATATATATATATATATATATATATATATATATATATATATATATATATATATATATATATATATATATTAACATTTTCTATTTTCTATCTAATGCATTTTATTTTTATGTATAATATATAATTTTATTTTAATAATTTAATTTGTTACGTTCATATAACATTTTAAATTTTATTTTTAACCATTTTAAGTTTATGGACAGGTCAACCCACATTCCAGTGAAATATCAATTTACTCTCATAAATATCCAAATTAACCACAACTCTCGACCTAGAAATCCGGACAATTTAAAAATTAAGCATCATTTTATATATATATATATATATATATATATATATATATATATATATAAAATATTTTCATTTATAATTTTTATATTTATATATAATATTTATTTTATATATATATATATATATATATATATATATATATATATAGATGTCTAGTAACATTTTCTATTTTCTATCTAATGTATTTTATTTTTATGTATAATATATAAATTTAATTTTAATAATTTAATTTATTAAGTTTCAATTTTCATTTTATATACATATTCTAATTAAAAAAGAGAATATTTAAATATACTTAAATTTATAAAATTAATCATAATTTGTGACGAGATTATTTTGTTTGACTCATTATATGAAAATTAAAGTTAAATAATATATATATATATATGTGGAATTAGGGGATAAATGAGTCAAGTTGTGAATAATTCGATCAAAATTCGACTCAAACTCGGTTTAACCTACTCGAATTCGAGTTTTATATTTCAAATTCGAGTAGCTCAATTAATAAATATTATAAAAAAATATATTATATTTATAATATATATATATATATAATAAAAATTCTAAATATATTCCTCTACTTTATGATAAAAATCTTTCCTCAAAATATTTTTCTTTTTTATTTATTTTCTTTTACAATCAATGAAGCAAATCCATCCTCGTAGATGAATAAATTAATTTTTAATAAATATATAATTTAAATTAATAAAATTATTAATGAGTTCAAATATAAATTTGTATACTCGATCATGTTCAAATTCAAGTATATATAATAAACAAATCGAGTCGAGTTTGAATAATACAGTACTCGACTTAACTCGTTTACACACATATGTGGAACATAGTAATAAAAGAAAAAATAAATAATTTAGAAAAAAAATATATAAAAAATTCTTAATTCAAAGCTATGGAAAATAGCTCATTAATGCTTAAAGAGTGACTGATTTGAAATGAGTCACTTTTGTCATTATAGGTACAGTCGTCATTTTGAACCGTCATTATACAAATCAAGTATTTGAATCCTTTCAAAATGTATGACTACAAATCAAGTTTGATTATGTCAGAGTAAATATAATGGTTAATATATCGAGAAGTATACAAATTTTAAATTTCAATATATACTTTATGTAATAATAAGTTTTTATAATTTTATAAATAATTTTAATTTAGACAAACTTTACTAGAAAAATTTATTATTTATTCGAATTAATGTAATTAATTTTATAAATTAATTTTTTTATATTATTATTTTTTAATTAATTTTATACTTAATTATATATTCTAGTAAAATTATCATGAGATAATATATATATATATGAGATATAAATTAATAAAAAAATAAAAAAATATATATAATATATATTTATATATGATAAAGAAATTTTAAAAAAATATTATTATTATTACTTTATAAGTTGGGTGCATTTATAAAAAAAAAATTGTTTAAAAATTATAAATGAAAATATTATATATATATATATATATATATATATATATATATATATATATATATATATATATATATATATATATATCCTGCACTCTTTTCCTTAATAATTTTTTTATATATTTCTCTCTTACAATATATTTTATATGATTATTAAAAAAAATATAATTTTATATATAATCATTTTATATAAATATATATACACTAACTATCGGATAAGAGATATAAATTAATTAATATATATATATATTTATATATAAAAAAAATAGTTATTATTATTATTTTATAAGGTGGGTGTATTTAAAAAAAAATGTTTATATATATATAAATAAAATAAATATAAAAATTATAAATATAAATATTATATATATATATATATGATAATAAGACTATATTATATATATTTTCTTTTATTAATAATTTTATATAAATATATTTTATCTTATATATAAAGTTTTTTTATAAATAATAAATATTAATAATTAATTTTTCTTTCTTAATTAATTTTTCTTTCCTTAATTATATATATTTTCACTAATTATATAAAATATTTTTTATTAATAATTTATAATATATATATATATATTTTAAATGTAGTTACTTTTTATATAATATATATATATATATATTATTTTATTTTTCAACATTAATTTTATATAAATATATTTTATTTTTTATTATACATTTTATATATATATATATATTTATTAATATAAATAATTTTTTAGTTAATATAAAAATTAACTAATTTATAATAAATTTTAAATACAAAATATTTATACATACACAAAATAATAAAATTACTAGGAAGATTCCGTTCGATAAACACGGATAAAAATATAAATAAAATAAATTTAATAAAAAAATAATAATATATATTTAATGTTTAAATTTTTTAATAAATAATGAATAACATATTAAAATAAAAAATATAAAAATCTTATTCCACATTTTATTACTTCGGTAAAACAACTTATTTTCTCACATATTTTTTCCGAATGAACCTCTTATCTAATCACGTGACCTTACATTTTCTTTTTAGTTAATCAAATATTTAATTCATATTTTTTAATATTTAGCATTGTGATTCACATTTTGGTCAATCAAATATTTGATTTATATATTTTTAATTAATTTCAATTGATACCGGTCTATTACTTTTCGGCAAACCACATCTTAATCTCACTTGTTAAAATGTTATACTTATTTTGTTAGGTTGTTAGTTCAAAACATATATATAGTATTTTTAATTTTATTTTTAACCGTTTTAAGTTTATGAGCGGGTAAACCCACAATCCGACTCAAGTATCAATTTACTCTCACATATATATTCAAATTAACCACAACTCTCGACCCGGCAATCCAAACACTTTAAAAATTAGGCATCATTATATATATAGATTAGTTAGTTAAAAAATTAAACTTATATTGTTAAAATATCTTGTGTTTATCAAATTATGTGTTGAATTTAAAATATAAAGTGTTATTAGTTTAGTTGGTTAAAGGATTGTACTTATTTTTGTTAGGTTACAAGTTTGAAACATACATATAACATTTCTTATTTTATTTTTAATTGTTTTAAGTTTATGGGCGGATCAACCCACAATCCAACCAAATTATCCATTTACTCTCACATATATATTTAAATTAACCACAACTCTCGATCCGGTAATTTGGACACTTTAAAAATTAAGCATAATTATATATAGAGATGTATAGTAACATTTTCTATTTTCTATCTAATGCATTTTATTTTTATGTATAAAATAAATTTTATTTTAATAATTTAATTTATTATGTTTCAATTTTCATTTTATATACATATTCTAATTAAAAAAAAGAATATTTAAATATACTTAAATTAATAAAATTAATCATAATTTGTGACAAAATTATTTTGTTTGATTCATTAAATAAAAAATAAAGTTAATCAAAATATATATATATATATATATATATATTTATGTGAAACTAGGGATGTAAATGTGTTAAGTTGTGAGTAACTATGTCAAAATTCGACTCAAATTCGGTTTAACCTACCTCGAATTCGTGTTTTATATTTTTAGTTCGAGTAACTCAATTAATAAATATTATAAAAAATTTATATTATATTTATAATATATATATATATATATAATAAAAATTTTAAGCAATTTCCTCTACTTTATGTAAGCATCTTTTCTCAAAATATTTTTCATTTTCATTTATTCTCTTTTACAATCAAAGAAACAAATCCATTTCACATCTCACGTAAATGAATAAATTAATTTCGAATAAATATATATTTTTAAATTAATAAAATTATTAATTAGTTCGAATATAATTTTGTGTACTCGATCGAGTTCAAATTCCAGTATATATATTAAACAAATTGAGACGAGTTTAAGTAATATGGTACTCGACTTTATTCGTTTACGCCCTTAGGGAAGATAGAAATAAAAAAAATTGAATAATTTAAAAAACAAAAAAAAAATGATAAAAATTCTTAATTTAAACTATGTAAAATACATCATTAATGCTTAAAAGTGACTGATTTGAAATGAGTCACTTTTGTCATCATTATAGGTACAGTCGTCAATTCGAACCGTCATTATACAATGACATGAATTATAAAACTATTGACAGTATTTGAATCCTTTCAAAATGTACGACTACAAATCAAGTTTGATTATGTCATGGTAAATATAATGGGTTAATATATTGAGAACTATACAAATTTTAAATTTTAATTTAAATATTATATAAGATAAGATAATATAATACATTATAATTTTATTTATATTGTGTATTTATTTTTATTTAATATAATAACATAAAATTTTAAATAAAATAAATTTTATAATAAAATAAACAAAAAATTAAAAAATCCATTATTATAATATTTATTTAGAAAGATAATTTAAAGTTAGTTTATAAAAAAAAAAATAATAAATTTCTTTATAAATATTTAATTTAAATGAGATATATTTTTAAATTAATTAATATTTTTTATTTAAATATATTTAATTTTATTTTCTAATATAATTATTTATTAAAATAAATTTAAATTTTAAATGGTATATTAGATAATATAGTTGATTATAATTTTATTTATATTTTGAATTTTATTTATATTTAATATAATTAATATAATTTTTTTTAAATAAATAATTTATTAATTTAAATTATATGAAAATAAATTTTATAATGTAATAAAATAAATATAAAAAATAAATATATTAATATTATTTTTTAATAATATAAAATAAAATATTTAATTAAAGGGTAATTTTGATATTTTAATTTATAAAATGATTGATTTGATTTGGGATGTGATGGTTGAGTTTTGGGATAAAACCTGAGTTTACCTGAATTTTATCCCAATAACCCAAAGATCGCCTATATACTAAATTGTCTAATTTAAATAATTTTAAACTGGTTAAATTATAACAATTTTAAATTTCTGTAATAATAAATTTTTATAATTTTATAAATAATTTTAATTTAGACAAATTTTACTAGATAAAAAAAATATTATTTATTCGAATTAATTAATTTTGTAAATTAACTTTTTATATTATAAAAAAAATATTATTTATTCGAATTAATTAATTTTGTAAATTAACTTTTTATATTATTATTTTTTAATTAATTTTAAACTTAGTTATATATTCTTTTAAAAATTATCAATATATTAGAATATTTAATTATATATATAAATAATAATATAACTATTTTTTAAATAAACTCTTACAATAATAAACTTTCAATTTTTTTTTTTTAATTTATCATTAACTTACTATTTTAAAAGTAACTTTCAATTTTAGCTACATTATTCTCACCTAATAACTATCACATCTTCACGAATTTACTAAGAGTTCAGTACTCACATACTTTAAATTTTTTAATTTAATTTATTATTTATTTTTTAATTTAAAAAAAAAGAATCATACTCATAAAAAAAAATAGTTTTTTATTTTTTTTTCATAAATGTGACATAACCCTTTAATTTATTTATTTATTTTTTTTAATTTTTAAAAATAGAAAAAGAATCATACTCATAAACTTATTTTATTCATAATTGTTTTTAAATCCATCCTAAAAGTTTTAGGACCCACCATAATTCTAATTAGTGGATAGTCAATTGGGCATCTCAATTATAATAAGGTTTTTTTTTTTTTTGGTTGAGTTGTGCTTGTAGTGTAATTTACCTTTGGGCTCTGATTGACACAAACTAATTTGGCTCGGTTCTGAATTAACCTCTCATCTCATGACTTAACACTTTCACTTTTGTTAATCAAATATTTGATTAATATTTTTTAATATTTAACATTGTGACCTCACACTTTAATCAATCAAATATTTGATTCACATTTTTTAATCAATTTCAATTGATACCGATCTATTATCTTTGGCAAATCACATCTCAATCACACTGGTTAAAATGTTATACTTATTTTGTTATGTTGCAAGTTCGAAATATACATATAACATTTTTATTTTTATTTTTAACCGTTTTAACTTTATAAGCGGGTCAACTCACAATCTGATGTCTAGTAACATTTATATATATATAGATGTCTAGTAACATTTTCTATTTTCTATTTAATGCATTTTATTTTTATTTATAGTATATAAATTTAATTTTAATAATTTAATTTATTACGTTTATATAAAATTTTAAATTTTATTTTTAACCGTTTTAAGTTTATGGGCTGGTCAACCAACAATCCAACAAAATATTAATTTACTATTATATATATATCAAAATTAACCACAGGTCTTGACCCGACAATCTAGACACTTTAAAAATTAAGCATATATATATATATATATATATTAACATTTTCTATTTTCTAATGCATTTTATTTTTATGTATAATATATAAATTTTATTTTAATAATTTAATTTATTACGTTTATATAAAATTTTAAATTTTATTTTTAACCGTTTTAAGTTTATGGGCGGGTCAACTCACAATTTAACAAAGTATCAATTTACTCTCACATATATATCCAAATTAACCACAGCTCTCAACTCGGCAATTCGGACACTTTAAAAATTAAGCGTCATTATATATATATATAGATGTCTAGTAACATTTTATATTTTCTATCTAATGCATTTTATTTTTATGTATAATATATAAAAAAAATTTAACCATTTTAAGTTTATGGGCGGGTCAACCCACAGTCAAACAAAGTATCAATTTAATCTCATATATATATCCAAATTAACCACAGCTCTCGACTTGGGAATCCGGACACTTTATATAAAAATTAAAGTTAATTAATATATTTACGTGGAATTATGGGGTAAATGAGTCAAGTTATGAGTAACTTGATCAAAACTCGACTCAAACTCAGTTTAACCTATCTCGAATTCGAGTTTTATATTTCAAATTCGAGTAGCTCAATTAATAAATATTATAAAAAAATATATTATATTTATAATATATATATATAATAAAAATTCTAAATATATTCCTCTACTTTATTAAAAATCTTTTCTCAAAATCTTTTTCTTTTTTATTTATTTTCTCTTACAATCAAAGAAGCAAATTCATCTTCATATATGTAAAATGAATAAATTAATTTCAAATAAATATATAATTTAAATTAATAAAATTATTAATGAGTTCGAATATAAATTTGTATACACGATCGATCGAGTTTAAATTCGAGTATATATAATAAATAAATTAAGTCGAATTTGAATAATACCGTGCAAATCAAATCGAGAATATATAATAAACAAATCAAGTCGAGTTTGAATAATATAATACTCGACTTGACTCGTTTACAACAATAAGTAGAAGATAGAAATAAAAGAAACAAATGAATAATTGTAAAAAGAAAAGAAAAAATGATAAAAAAATTCTTAATTCAAAGCTATGGAAAATAGCTCATTAATGCTTAAAGAGTGACTGATTTGAAATTAGTCACTTTTCTCATTATGTAATGTAATTATAGGTACAGTCGTCAATTTGAACCGTCATTATAAAATTATTGTCAGTATTTGAATCCTTTCAAAATGTATGACTACAAATCAAGTTTGATTATGTCAGGGTAAATATAATGGTTAATATATCGAGAACTATACAAATTTTAAATTCCAATATATACTTTATGTAATAATAAGTTTTTATAATTTTATAAAAAATTTATTTTAGACAATTTTTACTACAAAATTTTATTATTTATTCGAATTAATGTAATTAATTTTGTAAATTAATTTTTTTAATATTATTATTTTTTAATTAATTAATTTTTTACTTAATTGTATATTCTTTTAAAAATTGATCAATATATTAAAATATTTAATTATATATAAATAATAATATAACAATTTTTTAAATTAACTAATGATTTCAAGTAACTTTCAATTTTAGCAACGAATTTACTAAGAGTTCGTTTGATTTAGGAGTTATTAAGATTTTATCTGGTTTTATCCAAATAACTTATGTTTGACAAAATTTGAAAAAAAAACAGTTTTTAATGTTCCCCTTTTTATTTTATTTTTTTGTTTTCACTCCTCTTTCTACTCTCTCCTCTACTCAATCAACTGAACTTTTATATCTGTATTTAATAGTTATAATTAATAATCCAATTAATTGATCATTTTTTGTTTCCCAATTCTAAATTTTTTTTTAATAATTATTATAAACTTTTAATTAAAACAAGGTATATTTATAAATTAATTATTTTGATATTTAGATATATTAACTTTATTTTTAATATAAAATATTTATTTAAATTATTTAAAAATTTATAATATAGTAAATTATAATTAGATTTAGATTGTGTTTTAAATTTTATTTAAGATAATTAATAAAAAAAATAAAAATGAAATAATTTTAGAATTTAGTTTATATTAAAATAAATTAAAATGTAAATAAATATTATATATATATATTAAAATAATTTTTTATTAATGTAAAATAAAATATTAATTAGAATGTAATTTAAGTATTTATATAGATAAAAGATTTTCATTACTATATAAATAAAAATTTAAATGAATAATGATTTAAAGTTAATTTATATAAAAAAAATTTGAATAAATTTATTTATAAATATTTAATTTAAATGATATATATTTATAAATTAATGAAAATAAATTTTATAATATAAATAAAATATTATAAGATATATATATTATTTTTTATTAATATAAAATAAAATAATTAAGTAAGGATAATTTGGGTATTTTAATTAATAAAAGAATTGATTTAATTTAGAATGGAATTGTTGGATTTTGGAATAAAACCCAAAAATCAAAAAAAGTCAATTTTTTTTGGGTGTTATAAATGTGACATAACCCTTTAAATTTTTTAATTTAATTATTTATTTATTTTTTAATTAATTAAAAAATCATACTCTCAACAAAAAAATAGTTTTTTTAAACAAATGTGACATGACCCTTTCATTTTTTTTTATTTAATTTATTATTTATTTTTTTAATTTTTAAAAATAGAAAAAGAATCATATTCATAAACTTGTTTTATTCATAATTGTTTTTTAAACCATCCTAAAAGTTTTCAAACCCACCATAATTCTAATTAGTGGATAGTCAATTGGGCATCTCAATTATAATAAGGTTTATTTTTTTTTTATTTTTTTTGTTGATATAACCAAAATTATTTAAAACTTAAAACATTAAACAAACACAAAAATACCTTCTTTTTTTGGTTTACAATTAATACTTGTATAATAAAATTCAAATCTCAAAAACCGGTTTCAAACCGTATTGTATGTTGCAAAGTTTAATTATGTCAAAATGAGAAAACAGTCAAACGTACTAAATATGGAATGACAGAAGAAGAAGTCCATGGTCGGTGAACCTTGCATTTATAGAATAAAAGTAAAATTAAAAGATTCAGTCAAGATAAAAGATGGACTACTACTAAAGAATATAGTCTACGATAGTCAGGGCCGGCCCTAAGGTAAGGCCCTAAGGTAAGGCAACCAATGCACTTGCATAGGGCCCCCTACTTTTATAGGGCCCCATTTTTTTATATTTAATAATATTATATTATTAATATTATTTTTTCCTCTTTTTTCTCCTTTAATATTAAATATATATTATAAAAATAATTTTTATATCTCCTTTTTAGTCTCGTATTATAATATATTAATTATTTATATTTTATTTTATTAATTAAAATAATTTTTTTTTTTTTTTACTATTTTAGGGGGCCCCAAAATTTAAATTTGCATATGGCCTCAAAATCTCAGGGCCGGCCCCTGAGGATAGTGTTTGGTATATAGTATTAATTATGTAGGTATAAGTTGTAAGGGGTATAAATTGTAAAGAGGTATTAGGAGATATAAATTATATAAGTTAATAGTGTTTGGATGGGAGTATAAAATAAATATAAATTTTATTATTTTTTATTTGGTTGGTGGTATAAAAAAGTAATAAAAGTGTAAAAGACTATTTTATTCTTATATTTATTTAAATTATTTTTAATTATTATTTTATAGGTAGTTTGTATTATTAATTATATTAAAATTAATATATTTATTTTATATGTATTTTTATTATTAATTATATTAAAATTAATAAAATAATATGTAATTATTATATAAATGTATTTTTTAAATAAATAATATTATTATATAATTACATTATTTTATATTTAAAATTTTAACCCTTATAATTATATAAATATTTATAAATAATTAATACTATCAACCAACATTATATTATTTTTTCTGAGATTAAGTAATTAAAAAGGAAAAAGAACAAATGAGTATATATTATGCAAACAAAATATAATTAAAAAGAGATGAGGGTAATCATGGATTAAAAATTTAGTAAAGGTTTGTAACAAGTGGAGTCAATTACAACCATATATATTATTGTACCTATAAAATTTTTCAACCAAACAATTAATATATTTTACTGTAAATATAACTGTACTATACATACCGTGTTATACTTCTTACCGAAGGCTAGAAGTAAAAATTTGTTTAAGAAAAAAATGTTAAGAGTTTGATTTAATCTGAAAACGTTTTGAGTTTAAACGGCATTACGACAATTTATGTTAGTTTTCATTTAATTTAAAAAAAAAATGATAGGCTAAAAATAATAATAATAAAAAATAAACTTAGCATCGTAGTTATCTAAGCTAAAAAAAATAATTTCAATTACTTCTTATTCATCATATTATTTAATTCTTAATTCCGTAATTAAAATATTATTTATTTTAAATTATAATTATTTATTTTATCATTATATATTAATACCCGTTAAATTTTTGTACGAAAAATATCATCAATCATTATTTTTCTAAATAATTATTTAATTTGAATACCCTGATCCGAACAAGGTTGTAGAATAATAATAATGGGTCTTTTGGAAGCTGAGTCCTAACTAAATAATAATAACATTCATATAATCTTGAGTTAAATTATGTAGAGCAAATCTTGCCCTTATGAATTATGTATGCACTAACTTTTATGTTTTCATTGCCTTTTGATGATCATCTGAATATTTTTTATTTAATTTGTGTTCTCTAGTCACAATTTCAATTTTAATCAATGAAAATTACTAATTATAATAATTTTTTTAAGAGATAAAATGGTGTATGTTTGATTATTTTCAGATTTTTGTTTTGAAAATGTTGGGTTTTATAACTCGAATGCGACTATTCTCTGTAAATTAAGCATATAGTTCACAAACATATCAATCAATTTAATGTGACGGTAAGATGGGTTCAAACTCCTATGATGGGTTCAAACTCAACAATTTAGACCGGCGCTGCTGATAATATTCAATCTTGTTGCGACTAGGTTAGAAGAGGTATAAATTTTTTTTTTTTTAATTGACCATCTTTTCAAAATTAAGAAAGAGAAGTCACTTGTGTTTTATTTGATTTACTGAAAAGGACAATTTTTAAGATAGTCTTTAAATTACTTTAGATATATTATATATATTTATTTGGAGTGAATTCTCAAAATTTATATTTAATATTAAGCATATGATCAAATTGTTTTGATATAATTTTAACAAATTTCTTTGTAAATTTTGTTTTTTCTATTTTTACTCACTGATAAAAACAAAACAAGATATTGAAATTTATATTAGGGTAGATTTGACGTATTTTAATATAATAGATCTATTTCAAAATATCTGAAACTTAAGTATAATTGAGTTTAAATGAAAAAAACATTTAAAAATTATTAATATATATATATAATTAAGATATATTACATAAGATTATTTAATATAAATTAATATTTGAATTAAATATAAAAAACAAAATTAATAAATAAATTTAGATTTTTTTTTTAAAACCAAGATGAAGTCCATATGGGAGTTTTCAAACAAGGTGATTGTTTAGATTCAATGTCATTGTCAATTATTTATCTGTGAAACGAGATTAATGTATTATTATTATAAATGCAATATAATTAATGGATGCAATTGTGTAAAACTCTTAGTTTTCATATTCATCATTATGAAGAGCTTTGGAGGTTTCTATGTATCTAGTCCTATAAATAAGACACATAGGAACAATGTAAATATCACCCATTTGATAAATAATAATACATTCTCTCGTGTTATCTCTCTTGTTCATCATCTTGTATGTTTATAACACGTTATGAGCACGATAACTCTCGATCCTGAAGCAAGGGTCGAAGGTTCCCTCCATGTCTATGTTAACCAAATTTTCGCACCTCATTTGTGAAAACCAAATCGATCAAGATTGACAACGGTATTCTCTTATACTTTCAATCTTAACTATTTCATCTAAAAATTTCATGTTGAACCTTACGAAATTAGAGGTAACGACTCTTGACATCACCAGAAAGAATTACCTTTCATGGATTCTAGATGCTGAAATTCATCTTGTCGCTAATGGTCTTGGAAATACCACCAAATATGGAAACACTGCATCAGACCAAGATAAGGCCATAACAATGATTTTCCTTCGTCGTCATATTCACGAAGGTTTAAAAATTGAGTATCTCACTGTGAAAGATCCATAGGTCCTATGGATAAATTTGAATGAAAGGTACGATCATTTAAAAACTACAATTCTTCCAAAAGCTCAATTTGAATGGCTGCATTTGCGCCTACAAGACTTTAAATTAGTGAGTGAATATAATTCTGTTTTATTTCGGATTATTTCTCAACTCAAACTATATGGAGAAACTGATGGAGATATGTTAGAGAAAACATTCTCCACATTTCATGCATCGAATGTGCTCTTGAAAGTCCAACCCATTTAAAAAAACAGATTTTAAATAAAAATATAAAATGGTTTAAGAGGTAAGATATGAATTTTTATTTAGTTTAATTCAAATCTTACCAAAAACATAATTTATTTTAATTAAAATGAAGGCAGTTATATTTTTCCAAAGTTTTTCTACTTTATACCTGGATCAGCCCAACCTTTAGGACTGCCCTGTAATTAAGATATCAAGATTCTTTATATTAGTTTTAAAAAAATTAAAACTTTTACATATTTTATACAAATTGTTTTTTAAAGTGCAAGTGAAATAATATTTTCTTTTATAATGAAATAATACTGAATCGTTTAAAAAAATATTATTTTCTTATCTTAAAATAAATAAATAAATAAATTCACTACATTTAACTTTTTGAAAAATAATTAAAAGTAAATACTAATTTTTTTTAAAGTATGTTTACAATTGATTAACTTGTCATGAAGACTTCATCTATGATGTCATCATTATGGTTTGTTGCATATTACTTTATGATAAAATTATAAACATCCTTTAATAAATAACAATATTTTGTTAGTTCTAAAGTTGTATGATATTATTATATCAAATATAAAATAAATAAACTTTATGATAAAATTATAAACATCCTTTAATAAATAACAATATTTTGTTAGTTCTAAAGTTGTATGATATTATTATATCAAATATAAAATAAATAAACTTTCGCTAGTCGCACATTTAAATGATTTATTTTAATTTTAAATTAGCTAATTGAATAATTCTTGTTTCGAAACTCTATTATTTCATTAAAAAACGGCACTGAACCAATAACCTACTATTTAATGTCTAATATGAATATGAATAAATGCAATATCATATATTCAGAGGGAAATATCTCATAAACATGATGATTTCAATGAAATCATAAATCAAACCGATGATGCTTATAATTCATTTTCTGAAACAGAATATATACATATTGATGCAATGCATCCTAATTATGTACCATCTGAAACAAAAACATATATCAGGTAAGGCGTTGATGAGCATAAAACTATTCAGGTGGTTGAGAGCCATCACAGCCTAAGCACAAGGAGTCCACGACGCAACTATCAGGGACAGTAAAGGCTCGCGAAGTGTTGCCGCATGGGCGAGAGGTTCATCATCGGTTGGTCCAGATGTCAACCCATAACGGAACCCTCTTCCTATTCCCAAGTGACCACCTAATACCTCCGACTAAATGCGGCCACACTTTACAAATACCACGTCATAAAACTGAACTAGGTTGGCTGCGACTTTCACTTCCATTTACATAGAAAAAAAAAAATTGATCAACCTTTTTTAACAAAAATAATAAATTTTTATTTTTGATAAAATGATTTTTTTAACAAATAATTTCAATACACTTCTACATGTGTAGATATTGCATAATTTGTTGTGTTATTACAATTGTAAGTAATTGTAAGTAATTGTAAGTAGAGATTTACTGGTGAGTTTAGTGAACAATGCAATAGGGTAGACTCACCCTTACAACATCTACAATCTTTGAAAAAATAAAATATATAAAATATTATTTTAAAATAATATATAAAAAGAAAGAAAAATGTTAAAAAGTTAACAATGTTTAATGGTAATTTTAAATATGATTAGAATATAATTTACAAAAGTTTGCAATATTTATTGGGCTTAAGATGACTATTTTAGTTTCATGACTTTTAATGTAATTTTATATCATAAAGTTTGCAACGGGTACCCTACCCGCCGGGTAGTGAAGTACCCATCCCCGAACCCGATTTACATTTTAATACCCGATCTCGACTCCGAATCCGACGAGTATCTCTATTTAGATCCCCATCCCCGATTTATAGGGTACCCGATACCCGACGGGTACCCCATTACCCGATTAAAGTGTAAAATTATATTTATTATTTTTAAAATATACAAAATATTTAAAAAAATATTTTTTTAATTAACATATTCAGTCTAAAATAATTTTAAATTATTATAAATTAAATCTAATATCTTAACTAATATGTTATTACAAAATATAATTGACCAAAAAAATATTAATTAATATTGGATACTTAAACAACAATATCATTCATACTATATAATATAAATTCATTCATACCACAAAATATAAATAAATAAACTTAAAAACAGACACAACAATATATACTTAATTAAACATAAATTTCAAAATATTCATCAACAAGACAGTTTTTCTCACAAAAATAAAACACATTCTTCTTGAAGCGAGTCTTGTAAAAGTTACAGAAATGTCACATTTGTTGCTGCTAAAACGGAAGAATAAATTACAAAATAGAGATCGAAGATTAAGTTAATAAATAAGTATAGGATTATAAAAGTTAAAGAACAAGCATAACTTTATTAAATAATAAATAACATTAAACTAATAATATTGAAATTTGAAAAACTCAAATGAAAACATTACTTACTTGCATAGTTATGTTGTAGATGTTGAACAAAAACTAGAAAGAATGTTAAAGATAGAAGTTGAAAAATAAAACTAGAGAGAATGTTGAAGATAGAAGTTGAAGAACAAAACTAGAGAATGTTGAAGATAAAAATTGAAGTAAGGTTGAAAAAACATAAAAAAAATGAGATTAAAAGTCATGACTAATGAGAGAGAAACAATCTATATATATATAATGATGCTTAATTTTTAAAGTGTCCGGATTGCCGGGTCGAGAGCTGTGGTTAATTTGGATACTTGGGTCGGATTGTGGGTTTGACCCGTTTTTAAATTTAAAACAGTTAAAAATAAAATTAAAAATGCTAGAGGTATGTTTCGAACTTGCAACCTAACAAAACAAGTACAACTCTTTAACCAACTAGGCTACAAAGACTTTATATTTTAAATTCAACACCAAATTTGATAAACGCGGGACGTTTTAATATTAATATAAGTTCAACTTTTTAACTAACTAATCTATATATATATAATGATGCTTAATTTTTAAAGTGTCCGGATTGCCGGGTCGAGAGCTGTGGTTAATTTGGATACTTGGGTCGGATTGTGGGTTTGACCCGTTTTTAAATTTAAAACGGTTAAAAATAAAATTAAAAATGCTAGAGGTATGTTTCGAACTTGCAACCTAACAAAACAAGTACAACTCTTTAACCAACTAGGCTACAAAGACTTTATATTTTAAATTCAACACCAAATTTGATAAACGCGGGACGTTTTAATATTAATATAAGTTCAACTTTTTAACTAACTAATCTATATATATATAATGATGCTTAATTTTTAAAGTGTCCGGATTGCCGGGTCGAGAGCTGTGGTTAATTTGGATACTTGGGTCGGATTGTGGGTTTGACCCGTTTTTAAATTTAAAACGGTTAAAAATAAAATTAAAAATGCTAGAGGTATGTTTCGAACTTGCAACCTAACAAAACAAGTACAACTCTTTAACCAACTAGGCTACAAAGACTTTGTATTTTAAATTCAACACCAAATTTGATAAACGCGGGACGTTTTAATATTAATATAAGTTCAACTTTTTAACTAACTAATCTATATATATATAATGATGCTTAATTTTTAAGGTGTCCGGATTGCCGGGTCGAGAGCTGTGGTTAATTTGGATACTTGGGTCGGATTGTGGGTTTGACCCGTTTTTAAATTTAAAACGGTTAAAAATAAAATTAAAAATGCTAGAGGTATGTTTCGAACTTGCAACCTAACAAAACAAGTACAACTCTTTAACCAACTAGGCTACAAAGACTTTATATTTTAAATTCAACACCAAATTTGATAAACGCGGGACGTTTTAATATTAATATAGGTTCAACTTTTTAACTAACTAATCTATATATATATAATGATTCTTAATTTTTAAAGTGTCCGGATTGCCGGGTCGAGAGCTGTGGTTAATTTGGATACTTGGGTCGGATTGTGGGTTTGACCCGTTTTTAAATTTAAAACGGTTAAAAATAAAATTAAAAATGCTAGAGGTATGTTTCAAACTTGCAACCTAACAAAACAAGTACAACTCTTTAACCAACTAGGCTATAAAGACTTTATATTTTAAATTCAACACCAAATTTGATAAACGCGGGACGTTTTAATATTAATATAAGTTCAACTTTTTAACTAACTAATATATAATGATGTTGAGTAAATGGATAATTGGGTCGGATTGTGGGTTGACTCACCCATAAACTTAAAACGGTTAAAAATAAAATAAAAAATGTTATCCGTAATTTTTTTTCACGGTTTTTATATTATTACTCGTGCAAATGCACGGGTTAAATTCTAGTTATTATAATGATATTGGCGTGACTTATGGTTTTGGGTAAGATAAAATAAATACTATATTTATTGTATTGTAATGATGGTTAAAATAATGGTGGTTAAGAGGTGGAATTTGAAAATTTATTTAAATTTTAACAATATATATATATATATATATATATTAAAATTCGGGTATCGGGTATCGGGTAACGGGTTTGGGTTTCCAACACTACCCATCCCTGATAGGGTAACATTTTTTACTCCCCATCCCCGACCCCAAACCCGATTATCGAGTACCCACGGATATCGGATATACGAGTACCCATTGCCATCTCTAACTTTGACCATTATTCTATATAAAATCTATAAAATGGACTCCTCTAAAATGTAGATATTTATTGATAAAAACTCGTTATACCTTGTGTTCATTATCCTTTTACATTCTTATATTTTACGTTCTTATATTTGTTTAGATCAGTGTTTGGCTTGTTGAGCTCTGTTATTTTAATAAATTTAAAAAATAGTTATTTCCTTTTCATTTATATTCTAATATTTCAAACTGTTAATTTATTAACTAATGCTAAAATATATTATATATTATTTAAAAATATATTTTTTTAATAAAAATTAATTAATACCATTTTAAGTTTATTTTTAAAATCTTAAAAACTCCTAAAAAGAAACAAGTTTATTTAAATAAGTTTATAATATTTCAAAAAGCTAGTTTAATGTATTAATTTCACCCAAAAATGGGAAAACTAATTATAAGACTTTTATTAGAATGTTTAAACCAAGCAAAAGCGTTTTCTTGCTATGACTATTTCCTAACAATTCTAAACTACTTCTTCAACTAGCTTTAAATGTCAGTTTCCATCTAGAAATACAAGCATCTAAAGAATTACTTCAACTCATTTCTTATATAATTTGATTAATTTAAGATAAACATCATTATAAGTACTCTATTTTATATTAGTTTTATTTTATCAATAAAAATATCAAAATAACACTTAAAAAAATATCAAATAAAATGACCAAGTCAATTTCCATTAGTTAGTGGGTTAGTGCTAAGAAATTCAATACCATTTTACTAATATCTTTTTGTTTTTTTTGGAGTATTATTTTCCTCATTCTTGTTTGATTTTTTTTCTCATTTTTGTAATTTAATATTTTTATTGATTTTTCCCTTTTATATGTTTTAAATTAAACATTTCACTTAATAAAATTAAGTTATAAATTAAATATTTCACTAAACATAATTAAGTTTTAAATTAAATAATTAATTTTAAAAAATTGTAGAACTATTCTAATATTTTTTAAATATATAATTATTAAATCAATTTACAGTGAATTTGTCAATTTAATATATTCATTGTATTATTAAATCCAATTCTTCCTTTAATAATAATATATATATATATATATTTATTTATTGTTAACTAAAATTAAAATATCAAAGGTGTTTGTTAATATCTAATAATATATAATTGATATTATTATAATATTATTAAAAATATTAAGCCTCATCCAATTTTTTAGTGGTCTCGACAAAATATATATATATATATGAGGAGTGATAGAGTGAGGGAATTTAGTGAGGGAATTTGATGAGGGAATGACGTGGCATCACCTTCATTGGTTGGAAAATGTATAAGTGGAAGGAAAGAGAGAAAAGAGAGAAACTATTTGATTTTTTCAGCGAATAAGATTATGCCACATCATTCTCTCACCAAATTCTCTCACCTCATCATTTTATATATATATATATATATATATCAAAGTTTGTCCCCACAAAATCATACAAATGTTATTTCCTAGTAAGAACAAAAGTAATCTTTGAAGTTAATTTTTTTAACTAAAAAAGTTAGCATTACCCTCATTTATTACATCTATTTTAATTTAATGTATTTTAAGTGAGAATGAAATATGTGATATTTAGTCTCTTAAACACTATTTTTGAAATTTGAATTATCTTAGTGAGTTTGATTTTTGAAATCATTATAGCACAATACCAAACAAAAAAGTCTTAGAAAATTGATAACAAACATAATGTAGATATATTCAATGTTTTTACTTTTGAGAAACATAAGGCAAAGAGACCATATATCTCCTTAACTATTCCTCTTAATAATGGAAAATCTTGACTGCATTTTTAAAATGCTTTTGAGAAGTCATCATTTTAAATTTCACTCGTACTGCAAAGAAGAAGTAATAACCCATATATGTTTTGCAGATGATCTATTTTTTGTGGCTTATGCGGATGTTGAATATGTTAGTATAATCTAAAAGGTTCTAACAATTTTTTCGAGTATTATAGGTTTACACATGAATGAGGACAAAAGTCAGGCTTTCTATAGAGGGATTAATGAAGAAAGGAAGGAAAACATATTCAATATTATGGGAATCAAGGAAGGTGAACTACTAGTGAAATACATTGGAGTACCCATGTTATCAAAACAACTCTGGTATAATCACTTCAGACAACTGATAGAAAATGTAAGAAATTTTGTCTTGGGTTGGACTATGAAAAAAATGTCTTATGCAGGTAGAATCGAGCTTGTTAAAATAGTCATCTTTGGAATTATTGGCTACTGGGAACAACAGATAGTCATTCCAAAGAAAGTAATAATTGAACTCGATAGAATCATGAGAGATTACATATGGGGAACACAAGGCAGATGAGGCAAAAAAGTCAAATGGGTGGATGTTTGCATTCCCATAAAAGAAGGCGGACTATGAATAAAAAGTTGTGTTGAATGGAACAAATCCCTCACCATCAGGAACTTATGGGAGTTGGAGTAGAAAGCGGACTCCCTGTGGGTCAAATGGGTGCATACAAGATTTATAAAAAAAGGAATAGAGTATCTAGACACAAATAATCAATGAAATAATGGCATGGTCATTGAAGAAGATCATAAAAACAAGAAAATATGTCTTTCAAATAGTGAAAACCACAATTGGAAATGGAAGAGTGGTACTATTATGGCATGATCCTTGTCTGGATAATATTCTCATTATATTCAAAGAAGAAATGCAAGAAAGCGGAGTTATAAGAGAATACATCAAATACTCATTTAGAGACGTCTATGAAGGTAAATGTGATTCACTTCTGAGGCGTATTACAAAAGGTAATAGAATCCTAAACCTAATGAAGCAGAAGCAACTCAATGAAAGAAGTGATGAAATATGCTAGAAAATAGAAAGCAATGAGAAGTTCATTGTAGGAAAGGAATGGGAAATGGTTAGAACAAGAAAACATTAGGTAGACTGGCATAATGTGGTATGGTCTCCAAAGATTATTCTTCGTCACCAATTTATTCTTTGGCTGGTATACAAGAAAAGGTTGACAACAGAAGACATAATTCAAAAATACATAAACATTTCTGATATCAACTATGTCCTATGTTCGGGAGTTGAGGAAAACATAAACCATTTATTTGGGAAATACTCTTTTGTAATACAAATTTGGAGGAGGTATGCTGCAAACATAAACATCATCAACTTTTTGGAGCATGGGAATAAATCCAATAGTGGATGAAGAATAAAGAAAAAGGAAGATTCTTTTATGTAAGTATGCTGAAATGCTACTTTGAAACAGTAATCTACAATATCTAGAAAAAAATAAATTCAAGAACTCAGTGAAAGAAGTAGAACTGCTAAAGATATTTAAGGAGATATAACTTCAGATAGAAATGCACTCATTCAATTCTGGAGAGAAATCGAAAGGAATGAAGAAAATAGAAAGTTTTGTTAGATATGAGATATTTCGTTCGAGAAAGTCACAAGTATAATCAAAGTAAAAGCGTTATAGGCGCTAATTGATTGTTATTGTTGTCTGTAATTCAATTTTTGTTCATTGTCAATCTAGAAATTGTCTAGATCTGATCTTAAACATTTGTATTTTTTTTCTCTTTTGGGGTTTTTTTAATGAAATGGAACTAAACTGGTCCCCCCCAAAAAAATATCATTTTTCATGTTCACATAGGTTGTTTGAAATGCAACATAGAATGTAATTTATTATATCATGCCATAATTTATCAACCTTTTGTGAATTGTGAAAATATGAGTTTAACTCAAAACATTTTTTTTAATGTTGATTAATATTACCCTCTCAACCATGACTTTCACTTGAGAATCGATAATGATCTTTGGTCTTTTAGAAATCACTTTTATCACTTTAACTCAGTAAGTTACGAATTTAACATTATATTCCGGTGATTTAGTTCTTTGTAAATTTTATTTAATTAATTTCTTTGTAACATTATTAACAGGTGAGATCACGTCATGTAATTTTGAAGAAATAATATTAACATTTTTGTCACGTCATGTGCAAAAATGATTGCGTTAATCTCATAAGTCAATATAGTAATTAAGTGATTAATTATAGTGCTTTTTTTCAAGTTACTTCTCATGTTGATTTAATCTCTACGTATTTGAAATGAGATTTTGTCAATCTCTGAATGGATAATATCGGTTCATCAAAGATAGTAGGTAAAAACGACATTTTCTTAGAGACTACCGTCATATACAAATTGATACTTAAAGATGTGAAGCACGTTCCAAACATTCGCCTTAACTCTATTTTCCGGGCAAACTTGGCGATGAGTGATTTAAAAATTATATTGGTGAGGTTAGTGGAAGCTCCCCAAAAGTTCACTCGTGATGGCTAAAATATCGAAGACGAACATGTTGTATGTAATTCGAGCTAAATTGTACAAGGAAGAGATAAACTTAATCCAGTAAGACGTGGATATTGATTTATGGCACAAAAGACTCGACCACGTCAACGAGAAGGGACTTCAAACTCTCGATAGTAAACAATTACTTCCCGATTTGCAAGATACGTATTTGAAAACCTTTAGTGTTTGCTTAGTTAGAAAAACACACCGAGTTTCTCTCCGTGTAGAAAATCAAATGTTCTTGATTTGATTCATATTGATTTTGTTTTTTCCAAGTAAAAATCTATTAGTGAAGCATATTATATTGTAACCTTTATTGATGATTACTCTAGAAATGTTGGTTTTATGATCTGAAAACTAAAAATCAAGTGTTAAAGCTCGTTAAAAATTCCATGCCAAAGTTGAAAGAGAACCATGTAGGAAATTGTGGTGCGTGAAGTCAGACAACGAAGGTAAATATAAGAGGTCGTTTCACAACATCAGATTGAATAAAGCACTTTCTAAAACAACTCAGCACAACAGTGTGACTAAAAGAAAGAATCGACTGATTGAAAAAAGAGTTTTCCAAGTAATTTTGGCGGAGGCAGCAAGCAAAAACCTCAATTGATTTGATAAAACTTCTCTTGCAGCAGCATTGAACATTCATATCCCGAAAGATGAAAGATCGAAGTTTGTCGATAAAATGAAACAATGTCTTTATATGGTTCAATTACAAAGGGTCCGTGACGAAAAAGATCATAAGAAACAAAGATATTGTTTTTTAAGACAAAGCTACGCCACATTTCTTTCAATGAGACAAATTTTGATAAGCTTAATCTTACAACTATTTCAAAAAATACCAAATGAATTGAGTCATGAGAACTTAAAAGCTCATTTCTAAGATTAAGGACTACTTTGATTTTGTAGAGTTCTCACCTAATTTTATTAAAATTAAAAAGAAAAAAATAAGTGATATATGTATGAACATAAATTTTGTTTTATAATTCGTTTATTTGACATTTATTAAAAATACAAATACAAATACAAATTCAGTCCTAAAATGCATATCTTACCATTAGATTAGTTTTCATATTTATAATATTTAACTTAACAGAACTATTTGTCCTAGAGGAATACTGCGGTCACTATATAGCATCATATAACTATCCTATCTTTTTTTTTTTTGTCTTAACAAGAAACTATACAATAATAGATTCAAAACCAAATATAAATATAAACTTAAAACACATTCATTAATTCAAAAGTCTACTACACCATGAAAACAAAAACAACCACCCAATCTGAAAACCATCCAAAAGAGAATTATAGCAAACCAACAATTACATTATAATCTACTTCTTGCTAGACTCATGCATAAGTTTCTGTAACTCGACACTCTCCCTCTCAATTTCAGCCTCTTTCTCGAACAATTTACACCATTTCTCATCCAGTTCTTTCGCTTTTATATCACCAATTTTACTCCGATACTTTTCGAAAAGATGATACAAGTTTAAACCATATGCAAGTTCGTACTTCAATGATTTTTTCAGTGATGGATATCTTTCATAAAAACTTTCAGTACTTTCTTCAACCCGGATCCGTTTCTTACCTGTGGATTTCTTCAATGGCAGTGGCTTTAGATCTTTTGAAACAGTAGTTAAACATGATTCTGTTTCTTCTTCGCTCATTGAATCGGATGAAGAGGAGAGATTCTGAATAGGAGCAGACATTTTTTGTTTTTCTTTTCTTTTCTGAAAGTGAAAAAGGAGATAGATATTATGAACAATAATAATAATAAACAATATTAAGGCTTAGGTTGAGAAAGGGACGAAGATGAAAAAACCTACCGGACTCTCTTTCTTCTATGATTTGGAAATATGAAAGAGACGGTTTTTATTGATGACGAAGAAGGCGAAAAGTACGAGTTGTCACTGTCTTTTCATATTCAACCTTCACTAATAATTATTTTCTTTTACCTATATTATATTTTATATATATTTTTCCTGTTCTCTTTTTCTTAATAATTTTTTTTCTATATTTCTCTCTTACAATATATTTTATATAATTATTAAAAAATATGATATAAATTATATATAATGAAGTAATTTTAAAAAAAAATAGGTATTATTATTATTATTATTATTATTATTATTATTATTATTACGTAAATGCATTTATAAAAAAACAATTATTTATATATATAAATAAAATAAATATATAATATTATATATAAATAGAAAAATTATAAAGAAAAATATATATATATATATATATATATTTTGTTAATAATTTTATATAAATATATTTTATTTTATATTTTTATATATAATAAATAAAAATAATTAATTTTTTTTCTTAATTATTATCTATTTTATTAATTATATATATATTATTACTAAATATATATATATTATATTATATTATTTTTCAACATTATTTTATATAAATATACTTTATCTATCATATATTTTTTTCTTTTTGTATAACGTATATTAATATAAAAATTAACTAATAAATATTAAATATTAAATACAAAATATATATATATACAAAATAATAATAAAAAAAAAAAATCACGGATAAAAATATAAAAAAAAATTAATGATATATATTCAATATTTAAAATTCTTAATAAATAATATATTAAAATAAAAATATAACATTCTCATTCTGCATTTTATTTACTTCGAAAAACAAATTATCTTCTCACATATTTTATCACATATTTTTTCCGAATTAACCTCTAATATCATGACCTAACACTTTCACTTTTGTCAGTCAAATATTTCATTAATATTTTTTAATATTTTACCTTGTGACCTCACACTTTGGTCAATCAAATATTTGATTCGTATTTTTTTAATCAATTTCAATTGATACCGACTTATTATCTTTCGGCAAACCACTCTCAATCACACTTGTTAAAAGGTTGTACTTATTTTATTATGTTGCAAGTTCGAAACATATATATAACATTTTTAATTTTATTTTTAAACGTTTTAAGTTTATAAGCGGGTTAACTCACAATCCGATGTCTAATAACATTTATATATATAGATTTTTAGTAACATTTTCTATTTTCTATTTAATGCATTTTATTTTTATTTATAGTATATAAATTTTATTTTAATAATTTAATTTATTATCTTCATATAAAATTTTTAATTTTATTTTTAACCGTTTTAAGTTTATGTAAGTTTATGAGCGGGTCAACCCACAATCCAACAAAATATCAATTTACTCTCACATATATATCCAAATTAATCACAGCTCTCGACTCGACAATTCGAACACTTTAAAAATTAAGCATCATTATATATATATATATATATATATATATATATATATATATATATATATATATATATATATATATATATATATATATATATATATATATATATATATATTAACATTTTCTATTTTCTATCTAATGCATTTTATTTTTATGTATAATATATAATTTTATTTTAATAATTTAATTTATTACGTTAATATAACATTTTAAATTTTATTTTTAACCATTTTAAGTTTATGGACAGGTCAACCCACATTCCAGTGAAATATCAATTTACTCTCATAAATATCCAAATTAACCACAACTCTCGACCTAGAAATCCGGACAATTTAAAAATTAAGCATCATTTTATATATATATATATATATATAATATTTTCATTTATAATTTTTATATTTATATATAATATATAATATTTATTTTATATATATATATAGATGTCTAGTAACATTTTCTATTTTCTATCTAATGTATTTTATTTTTATGTATAATATATAAATTTAATTTTAATAATTTAATTTATTAAGTTTCAATTTTCATTTTATATACATATTCTAATTAAAAAAGAGAATATTTAAATATACTTAAATTTATAAAATTAATCATAATTTGTGACGAAATTATTTTGTTTGACTCATTATATGAAAATTAAAGTTAAATAATATATATATATGTGGAATTAGGGGATAAATGAGTCAAGTTGTGAATAATTCGATCAAAATTCGACTCAAACTCGGTTTAACCTAGTTTTATATTTCAAATTCGAGTAGCTCAATTAATAAATATTATAAAAAAATATATTATATTTATAATATATATATATAATAAAAATTCTAAATATATTCCTCTACTTTATGATAAAAATCTTTCCTCAAAATATTTTTCTTTTTTATTTATTTTCTTTTACAATCAATGAAGCAAATCCATCCTCGTAGATGAATAAATTAATTTTGAATAAATATATAATTTAAATTAATAAAATTATTAATGAGTTCAAATATAAATTTGTATACTCGATCATGTTCAAATTCAAGTATATATAATAAACAAATCGAGTCGAGTTTGAATAATACAGTACTCGACTTAACTCGTTTACACACATATGTGGAACATAGTAATAAAAGAAAAAATAAATAATTTAGAAAAAAAAAATATAAAAAATTCTTAATTCAAAGCTATGGAAAATAGCTCATTAATGCTTAAAGAGTGACTGATTTGAAATGAGTCACTTTTGTCATTATAGGTACAGTCGTCATTTTGAACCGTCATTATACAAATCAAGTATTTGAATCCTTTCAAAATGTATGACTACAAATCAAGTTTGATTATGTCAGAGTAAATATAATGGTTAATATATCGAGAAGTATACAAATTTTAAATTTCAATATATACTTTATGTAATAATAAGTTTTTATAATTTTATAAATAATTTTAATTTAGACAAATTTTACTAGAAAAATTTATTATTTATTCGAATTAATGTAATTAATTTTATAAATTAATTTTTTTATATTATTATTTTTTAATTAATTTTATACTTAATTATATATTCTAGTAAAATTATCATGAGATAATATATATATATATATATATATATATATATATATATATATATATATATATATATGAGATATAAATTAATTAAAAAATAAAAAAATATATATAATATATATTTATATGATAAAGAAATTTTAAAAAATATTATTATTATTACTTTATAAGTTGGGTGCATTTATGAAAAAAAAATTGTTTAAAAATTATAAATGAAAATATTATATATATATATATATCCTGCACTCTTTTCCTTAATAATTTTTTTATATATTTCTCTCTTACAATATATTTTATATGATTATTAAAAAAAATATAATTTTATATATAATCATTTTATATAAATATATATACACTAACTATTGGATAAGAGATATAAATTAATTAATATATATATATATATATATATATATTTATATATAAAAAAATAGTTATTATTATTATTTTATAAGGTGGGTGTATTTAAAAAAAATGTTTATATATATATAAATAAAATAAATATAAAAATTATAAATATAAATATTATATATATATATAGATATATATATATATATATATATATATATATATATATATATATATATATATATATATATATTATATATATATGATAATAAGACTATATTATATATATTTTCTTTTATTAATAATTTTATATAAATATATTTTATCTTATATATAAAGTTTTTTTATAAATAATAAATATTAATAATTAATTTTTCTTTCTTAATTAATTTTTCTTTCCTTAATTATATATATTTTCACTAATTATATAAAATATTTTTTATTAATAATTTATAATATATATATATATTTTAAATGTAGTTACTTTTTATATAATATATATTTATATATATTATTTTATTTTTCAACATTAATTTTATATAAATATATTTTATTTTTTATTATACATTTTATATATATATATATATATTTATTAATATAAATAATTTTTTAGTTAATATAAAAATTAACTAATTTATAATAAATTTTAAATACAAAATATTTATACATACACAAAATAATAAAATTACTAGGAAAATTCCGTTCGATAAACATGGATAAAAATATAAATAAAATAAATTTAATAAAAAAATAATAATATATATTTAATGTTTAAATTTTTTAATAAATCATGAATAACATATTAAAATAAAAAATATAAAAATCTTATTCCACATTTTATTACTTCGGTAAAATAACTTATTTTCTCACATATTTTTTTCCGAATGAACCTCTTATCTAATCACGTGACCTTACATTTTCTTTTTAGTTAATCAAATATTTAATTCATATTTTTTAATATTTAGCATTGTGATTCACATTTTGGTCAATCAAATATTTGATTTATATATTTTTAATTAATTTCAATTGATACCGGTCTATTACTTTTCGGCAAACCACATCTTAATCTCACTTGTTAAAATGTTATACTTATTTTGTTAGGTTGTTAGTTCAAAACATATATATAGTATTTTTAATTTTATTTTTAACCGTTTTAAGTTTATGAGCGGGTAAACCCACAATCCGACTCAAGTATCAATTTACTCTCACATATATATTCAAATTAACCACAACTCTCGACCCGGCAATCCAAACACTTTAAAAATTAGGCATCATTATATATATAGATTAGTTAGTTAAAAAATTAAACTTATATTGTTAAAATATCTTGTGTTTATCAAATTATGTGTTGAATTTAAAATATAAAGTGTTATTAGTTTAGTTGGTTAAAGGATTGTACTTATTTTTGTTAGGTTACAAGTTTGAAACATACATATAACATTTCTTATTTTATTTTTAATTATTTTAAGTTTATGGGCGGATCAACCCACAATCCAACCAAATTATCCATTTACTCTCACATATATATTTAAATTAACCACAACTCTCGACCCGGTAATTTGGACACTTTAAAAATTAAGCATAATTATATATAGAGATGTATAGTAACATTTTCTATTTTCTATCTAATGCATTTTATTTTTATGTATAAAATAAATTTTATTTTAATAATTTAATTTATTATGTTTCAATTTTCATTTTATATACATATTCTAATTTAAAAAAAAGAATATTTAAATATACTTAAATTAATAAAATTAATCATAATTTGTGACAAAATTATTTTGTTTGATTCATTAAATAAAAAATAAAGTTAATCAAAAAATATATATATATATATATATATATATATATATATATATATATTTATGTGAAACTAGGGATGTAAATGTGTTAAGTTGTGAGTAACTATGTCAAAATTCGACTCAAATTCGGTTTAACCTACCTCGAATTCGTGTTTTATATTTTTAGTTCGAGTAACTCAATTAATAAATATTATAAAAAGTTTATATTATATTTATAATATATATATATATATATAATAAAAATTTTAAACAATTTCCTCTACTTTATGTAAGCATCTTTTCTCAAAATATTTTTCATTTTCATTTATTCTCTTTTACGATCAAAGAAACAAATCCATTTCACATCTCACGTAAATGAATAAATTAATTTCGAATAAATATATATTTTTAAATTAATAAAATTATTAATTAGTTCGAATATAATTTTGTGTACTCGATCGAATTCAAATTCCAGTATATATATTAAACAAATTGAGACGAGTTTAAGTAATATGGTACTCGACTTTATTCGTTTACGCCCTTAGGGGAAGATAGAAATAAAAAAAAATTGAATAATTTAAAAAACAAAAAAAAAATGATAAAAATTCTTAATTTAAACTATGTAAAATACATCATTAATGCTTAAAAGTGACTGATTTGAAATGAGTCACTTTTGTCATCATTATAGGTACAGTCGTCAATTCGAACCGTCATTATATAATGACCTGAATTATAAAACTATTGACAGTATTTGAATCCTTTCAAAATGTACGACTACAAATCAAGTTTGATTATGTCATGGTAAATATAATGGGTTAATATATTGAGAACTATACAAATTTTAAATTTTAATTTAAATATTATATAAGATAAGATAATATAATACATTATAATTTTATTTATATTGTGTATTTATTTTTATTTAATATAATAACATAAAATTTTAAATAAAATAAATTTTATAATAAAATAAACAAAAAATTAAAAAATCCATTATTATAATATTTATTTAGAAAGATAATTTAAAGTTAGTTTATAAAAAAAAAATAATAAATTTCTTTATAAATATTTAATTTAAATGAGATATATTTTTAAATTAATTAATATTTTTTATTTAAATATATTTAATTTTATTTTCTAATATAATTATTTATTAAAATAAATTTAAATTTTAAATGGTATATTAGATAATATAGTTGATTATAATTTTATTTATATTTTGAATTTTATTTATATTTAATATAATTAATATAATTTTTTTACATAAATAATTTATTAATTTAAATTATATGAAAATAAATTTTATAATGTAATAAAATAAATATAAAAAATAAATATATTAATATTATTTTTTAATAATATAAAATAAAATATTTAATTAAAGGGTAATTTTGATATTTTAATTTATAAAATGATTGATTTGATTTGAGATGTGATGGTTGAGTTTTGGAATAAAACCTGAGTTTACCTGAATTTTATCCCAATAACCCAAAGATAAACTAGGCCTATATACTAAATTGTCTAATTTAAATAATTTTAAACTGGTTAAATTATGACAATTTTAAATTTCTGTAATAATAAATTTTTATAATTTTATAAATAATTTTAGTTTAGACAAATTTTACTAGATAAAAAAAATATTATTTATTCGAATTAATTAATTTTGTAAATTAACTTTTTATATTATTATTTTTTAATTAATTTTATACTTAGTTATATATTCTTTTAAAAATTATCAATATATTAGAATATTTAATTATATATATAAATAATAATATAACTATTTTTTAAATAAACTCTTAGAATAATAAACTTTCAATTTTTTTTTTAATTTATCATTAACTTACTATTTTAAAAGTAACTTTCAATTTTAGCTACATTATTCTCACCTAATAACTATCACATCTTCACGAATTTACTAAGAGTTCAGTACTCACATACTTTAAAATTTTTAATTTAATTTATTATTTATTTTTTAATTTAAAAAAAAAAATCATACTCATAAAAAAAAATAGTTTTTTTTTTTTTTTTTTATAAATGTGACATAACCCTTTAATTTATTTATTTATTTATTTTTAATTTTTAAAAATAGAAAAAGAATCATACTCATAAACTTATTTTATTCATAATTGTTTTTAAACCCATCCTAAAAGTTTTAGGACCCACCATAATTCTAATTAGTGGATAGTCAATTGGGCATCTCAATTATAATAAGGTTTTTTTTTTTGGTTGAGTTGTGCTTGTAGTGTAATTTACCTTTGGGCTCTGATTGACACAAACTAATTTGGCTCGGTTCAAGTCCAAATTAATTATCTTGGGAGCCATCAACTACCCGTGATCATACAAAGAAAAGAAAAACACATATATAACCAAAATTATTTAAAACTCAAAACATTAAACAAACACAAGAATACCTTCTTTTTTTGGTTTACAACTAATACTAGTATAATAAAATTCAAATCTCAAAAACCGGTTTCAAACCGTACTGTATGTTGCAAAGTTTAATAATGTCAAAATGAGAAAACAGTCAAACGTACTAGAGATGGAATGACAGAAGAAGAAGTCCATGGTCGGTGAACCTTGAATGTATAGACATAAAATTAAAATTAAAATTAAAATTAAAATTAAAATTAAAAGATTCAGTCAAGGATTCATCAAAGTAAGTAGTCAAGTAGTAAAAGTTTGTTTAAGAAACTAAAAAGTTACAAGTTTAATTTAATCTGAAAACGTTTTAAGTTTAAACGGGATCATAATTGTTGAGTTACGATTGTTGAGTTACGGTAGTTTTCATTTAATTCAAAAAAAAAAAATTAAAAAAAATAAACTTAGCATCATTAGTTATGATACTAAAAAAACATAATTTCAATCACTTCTTATTCATTAGATTATTTAATTCTTAATTCCGTAATTAAAATATTATTTATTTTAAATTATAATTATTTATTTTATCATTATATGTTAATACTCGTCAAATTTTTTTACAAAAAATATCCTCCATCATTATTTTTCTAAATAATCATTTAATTTGAATACCCTGACCCGAACAAAGTTGTAGAATAATAATAATAAATAGGTCTTTTGGAAGCTGAGTCCTAACTAAATAATAACAACATTCATATAATCTTGAGTTAAGTTATATAGAGCAAATCTTGCCCTTATGAATTATGTATACACTAAGGGCACGTTTGATTCGGCGTTAGTAATCAGTTTATTGGCGTCTGCGTAATAAGCTGCTACAGTAACTTTGCGTAATAAGCTCACGTCAAAAATTAGAATAAACACACTTTTGCGTTTAAACTCAAATTTCTCTCTACCTCCCTCCTTAGAGCATCTCCAATAGTGCTGCAAACGCATACCCAAAATGAGTTTTCTCCTCCAACCGAACTGCAAAACCAAACCCATAATGAGATTTCTCATTTTCCCTCTTCAAAAAACCCAAATATGCGTTGCTACTAAACCAAACCCATAATGAGATTTCTCATTTTCCCTCTTCAAAAAACCCAAATATGCGTTGCTACTGTTCACAAACGCATATATTTTTTTTTGCATTTTAGCCCTTTAACTTTTACTTAATTAATTTTATATATTAAACTTACTTATATAATTTATTTATATTTTAATTTATTTATATTTTAATTTGTTTATATGTTTTATTTATTTATATGTTTTATTTATTTATATTTTATTTTTATCTTATATTTTATATTAAGTTTATTTATATAATTATTAATTTAATTTATATAATATTTTTTATATAACATAAATTTATAATATAATTAAAAAAAATTATAATAATATTAAAAAAAATATTTTAATATATATATATATTATATATATTATTTTAATAAATTTTTATAATTAATTTATATTTAAGTTTAAAATATTTGGATGATATTATAATATTGTGGTGTAATTTATAAGTTTGTAAAAGATATGAGTGATATTAAAAAGTTATAAAAGTTGATGTAAGAAAGAATATTATAAGAATATTCTTTTGGGTTTGAGAATGGGTTTTTCGGTTGGAGTAGGATTACGGTTTGATGTGACATTTATACCAAAATGAGTTTGAAAATGAGTTTTTCGGTTGAAGATGGTCTTAGCGTTTAAGATTATAATCTAAGTATTTTTCTCTCTCATCAATTTTAAATATTTTTTTATTCATTCTCTCTCATCAATTTAATCTCTCTCTAATTATTTTATTTATTCTCTCTCATCAATTTAATTTCTCTCTAATCATTTTATTAATTCTCTCTCATCTATTCCATTATATTTATATAAAATTATTATAATACAAAATATACATTTAAATATATTTTTTATTTTTTATTTATATATATATATTTTTTATATCATATTTATATTAAATATATTTGAAATTATATATTTATAAAATAATATACATTCATATCATTTATTTAAAGATATATTATTTTTTAATTTAAGTTATTTATTAATATTTAAAATAATATATTAAAATTTTTTTATAAAAATAATATATTAATATAATTTATTTTCAAATATATAATATTTTTTAATTTAAATAATATATTATAAATAAAAAAAAATAAGCTGGGTGTATAAGCTGAATCAAACATACTCAAGCTTAACGATTAAATAAGCTGAGATCATATCAAATATACCTGAAAATAAACTGAATAAGCTGACGTCAATAAACTGAGAATAAGCTGAATCAAACTAGCCCTAACTTTTTATGTTTTCATTGCCTTTTGATGATCATATGAATATTTTTTATTTAATTTGTGTTATCTAGTCATAATTTCAATTTTAATCAATGAAAATTACTAATTATAATAATTTTTTTAAGAGATAAAATGGTGTATGTTTGATTATTTTCAGATTTTTGTTTTGAAAAGGTTAGGTTTTATAAATCGAATGCGACTATTCACTGTAAATTAAGCACATAGTTCACAAACACATCCATCAATTTAATGAGACTGTACGATGGATTCAAACTCAACACTATGATGGGTTCAAACTCATCACTTTAGACAAACGCTGATAATATCCAATCTTGTTGCGGCTATGTTTGAAGAGGTATCAAAAAAATTATTTTAATTGACCATCTTTTCAAAATTGAGAAATAGAAGTCACTTGTGTTTTATTTGATTTACTGAAAAAGACAATTTTTTAGATAGGCTTTAAATTACTTTATATATATTATATATATTTATTTGGAGTGAATTCTCAAAATTGATATTTAATATTAAGCATATGATCAATTGTTTGGTAGATTTGATATAATTTTAACAAGTTTCTTTGTAAATTTTGTTTTTTTCTATTTTTACTCACTGATAAAAACAAAAACAAAAACAATATATTAAAATTTATATTTAATATTATATATATGGGGAAATTGTTAGGGTAGATTTGACATATTTTAACATAATAGATCTATTTGAAAATGTCTGAATGAAACTGAAGTATAATTGAGTTTAAATGAAAAAACATTTAAAAATTATTAATATATATATATATATATATATATATATATATATATATATAATTAACATATGTTTGGTTGTAGGTATAAGATTATAATATGTATAATAAATTTAATTAATTGGTTATGAAATTATCTATCTACAGTTTTATATGCAGTATAATTTATACAACAAATTTATGGTAAATTTAAGGTATATTAAGTAAAATTATTTAATATATATTGATATTCAAATTAAATATAAAAACAAAGTTAATAAATAAATTTAGATTTTTTTTTTTTAAAACCAAGACATATCGGAGTTTTCAAACAAGGTGATTGTTTTGATTTATTGTCATTGTCAATTATTTATATATTTTTTTTACATTTTTTTATTCTTAAAAAAAAGACAAGTGAAACGAGATTAGTACATTATTATTATTATAAATGCAATATAATTAATGGATGTCAGTGTGTAAGACTCTTAGTTTTTCATATTCCACCATTATGAAGACTTTTGAACGTTTCTATGTATTTAGTCCTATAAATAGGACACATAGAAACATTATAAATATCATCCCTTTGATAAACAATAATACATTCTCTAGTGTTATCTCTCTTCTTCATCATCTTGTATGTTTATAATACGTTATGAGCACGATAACTCTCGATCCCGAAGTAAGGGTCGAAGGCTCCCTCCTCGTCTGCGGTAGCTAAATTTCCGCACCTCATTTGTGGAAATCAAATCGATCAAGATTGGCAATGGTATTCTCTTATACTTTCAATCTTAACTATTTCATCTAACAATTTAATGTTGAACCTTACGAAATTAGAGTTATCGGCTCTTGACATCACCAGAAAGAATTACATTTCATGGATTCTAGATACTGAAATTCATCTTGCCGCTAATAGTCTTGGAAATACCATCAAAGATGAAAACACTGCGTCCGACCAAGATAAGGCCAAATAAATGATTTTCCTTCGTCGCCTTATTCACGGAGGTTTAAAAATTGAGTATCTCACTGTGAAAGATCCGTTGGTCCTATGGAACAATTTGAATGAAATGTACGATCATTTAAAAACTACCATTCTTCTAAAAGCTCAATTTGAATGGCTGCATTTGTGCCTACAAGACTTTAAATCAGTGAGTGAATATAATTCTACTTTATTTCAGATTACTTCTTAACTCAAACTATGTGGAGAAACTATTATTGATGGAGACATGTTAGAGAAAACATTTTCCACATTTCATGCATCGAATGTGCTCTTGCAGCAGCAATATCGTGCAAATGGTTTTGAGAAATATTCAGAATTAATATCATGTCTATTATTGGCCGAACAAAATAATGAGCTTTTGATGGAAAATCATGAGGTCCGTCCAACTGGATCGAACCCATTCCCTAAAGTGAATGTGGCATCATATAATTATAGAAGATGACATCGTAGTCGTGGTCGTGGCCGTGGTCATTTTTCAGGCCGTTCCCATAGAAATGGTCATGAACGTGGTGGTGGTGGTCGACACAATATCCACAACGATGATAAAAATGATCAAATTAATAAGACCGTGGAAAATAAATGCTTTCGTTGCGTCATGAAAGGTCATTGGTCACGTACCTGTCGTACGCTGAAGCATTTTATCAATCTTTATCAAGCATCGCTAAAAAGAAAAGGGACCATCGAGTCAAACTCGACTTCGGCTCCCCGTGATGATAAAATAACTTTTCGACTCAATGACTTCTCCGGGTTTGACGTAACCGATTTTCTTGTCATCATAAAAATAAGAATTAGGTCATTTGATATTTTGTGTTTTCTTTATAATAATTAATAAAATTTCGAAAAAAATAAAAAAATATATAAATAAAGCAGTATTAATTAATGTTTTTATATATATATATTTAGTTTGATGATGATTTTTGTGTTATTATTATTATTTGTTCGTTATAATTATTAATATTATATTTTATTTAATGAAGAAAATGAAGGTTTCTGAAAACAAACACGTGATGAATAAAAAATGCAGTTCTCTCGTAGATAGTGCCTCAACACATACCATTTTGAAAAGAAATAAATTTTTATTTCTTTGGTGATGAAAGAGACATGTGAATACAATATCGGGTAGTTCAAAAATGATTGAAGGCTCCGAAAGAGCAAATATTATATTACCTAAAGGAACAAACATTTGTATTGATAATGCATTGTATTCGTCCAAATCTCGAAGAAACATGTTAAGTTTTAAAGATATCCGCGGAAATAGATATCATACCGAGACTTCAAATGAAAGAAATAAAGAATATTTATCTATCACAAGTATCATATAGGGTAAAATAATGTTGTTTAGAAAAATTACCCACAGTTTCCTCTAGATTATATCTCACGAACATAAGTGTTGGCGAAGTAAATGTAATCAAAATAATTTTATTACATGGCATGATAGATTGGGACACCCCGAAGTTATTACGATATGAAAAATAATTAATCATTCATTATCCTTGAATGAGCTTTCCATCTTCTAGAAGAGGTACCCACAAATTGGTTGGTGGGCATTCACTAAAAACCAAAAGATTTTTCTACCCAATAAATTTTCTTGTGCTGCTTGTTCACAAGGGAAGTTAATAATAAGTCCATCACCATCTAAAATTAGGACTGAACCCTTGAAATTTCTTGAAAGAATACAAGGTGATATATGTGGGCCTATTCATCCACCATGTGGACCATTCATATATTTTATGATATTAGTTGACTCATCAACAAGATGGTCACGTGTGTGTTTATTATCAACTCGTAATCAAGCATTTGTAAGATTGTTTGCTCAAATTATCTTACGAGCTCACTTCCCGGACTATTTAATTAAATCTATTTGTTTTGATAATGCTGGAGAATTTACCACCTAAGCTTTTAATAGTTATTGTATGTCAATTAGAATAAGTGTTAAACATCCAGTAGCATATGTTCACACGTAAAATGGCCTTACAGAGTCATTGATAAAATGTTTTCAACTAATTGCAAGATCGTTGCTTATGAAAACGAAACTTCCGATACAAGCTTAGGGACATGCTATTTTACATGCAGCAACATTAATTTATATTAGACCTACACATTATAATGAGGTCTCCCCTTTAGAAATGGTTTATGGTCAGGAACAAAATATTTCCCATATAAGAATTTTCGGATGTGCGGTATATGTGCCAGTTGCTCCACCACAACGCACAAAGATGGGACCTCAAAGGAGATTGGGGATATATGTTGGATATTAATCACCGTCTATAATTAAATATCTTGAGCCATTGATGGGTAACTCATTCACGACACAGTTTGCCGACTGTGATTTTAATGAATTGATATTTCCAACATTGAAAGGGAAGATAAGTAGTTGGAAAAGGAAATAATATGACATGAGTTATCATTAGCTCATTATGATCCTCGTACAAAGCAATCTGAACTTGAAGTTCAGAAAATCATTCACTTGCGAAATTTAGCAAATCAATTTTCAGATGCTTTTACTGGTCCTAAAAAGGTTATGGAATCTTATATTCCAGCTACAAATACTCCATTTACGATTCATATTCCTGAAGGACAACCCACTACTGCTAACGAGCCTAAAATGCAAGTGAAGCGTGGTAGACCAGTCGGTTCCAAAGATAAAAATCCTGGAAAAAGAAAAGAAGTAATGGCTCAAACTATGAAAACAATTACTCTAGAAGAGTATCCAGTAATTGAAAAAATGATTCCAGAGGAATCACAGGTACCTAAAAATGAAGATATCTCTATAAACTATGTTTTGTCTGGAAAAAGATGGAATCGAGATGAAATCGACGTCGATGAAAATTTTGCATATGCTATAGCATGCGATATTGTTAAAGAAGATTAGTGTTAGATAAAATAAGACCGGTTCAAATAAACCTAACTTAAATAAACTTTCCATGCAGGAACAAGGAACCGGACCGGATGAACAAGAGAACCGACTAAAGAAAACCAATCGGTCAAGCTACTAAACCGATCAAGAGTATTCGGAACGTGACCGCACAAAGAAAGGATCGGCCAAAGCTCAAAACCGGAATCATCAAACAGCCGATCATCCACAAGACAAGAATAACCGGAAGAAGTCCGGTTACATCACTACCAAAAGACATTCGGCCAAGTCAAATGACCGACCAGTACAAGAAGACGTATCTGTTGAGAATGATACCAAATGAACAGACTGAATACTTCCATATCCATGCAAGTCTGAGGAAAGACTGTAGGCTGCAGAAAACAGTACTACCGAATCCTTCTACTTCGGGATAAGCCAGAAAGGAAATCTTCCAAGTACAGACAACTGTCCAACAGACAGTGCCTACATCAAGTATAAGACAAACCCGGCAGGTTTGTCTTACACACCGGAAGAACAGACCGCCAGGTCTGAGACATAATACCAGGTCTGAGATTGACCATCAGGTCTGAGGAAACGACCGCAGGTCTGAACCTCTGAAACACTGAATCACTGCACTTCTGATCAGCCAATCAGATTCAAGGCAGTGAAATATGACCGTTGGCATATTTCACCTATAAAAGGGGTAGCTGAAGAAGAGTAAATGCAGTGACTTAAGCGGGACATTAAGAGACAATAGTGTGATATTGAGATAGCGCTAAGAGCATTTACTACAAGTGATAAGAGTGTGCTGTTTTAGAAAGCCTAAGTGTTGAAAGCTAAAGTGTGTTTTACAATTTCGGTGTAAATTGTAAGAGTGTTATCGAGCAGGAAATAAGTCTCGATCGGCCTGTACTTGTATTCCTTAGTGAATATCCTTCTCGCGGTTTCGAGAGGAAGGGGTGACGTAGGAGTTTTATCTCCGAACATCCATAAAATCCGTCTTGTTACTTACTTTATGCCGGCTTCATTATCTAACCGACTAACTTAACCACACCGCTCCAAACCGACTTTATACTAACCATACCGAATATCCAGATTACCGAAACCGACCCACCATTTCCAAATCTCCATCATCCGAAACCGACCGTGCCTATCATACAAGCGTGCCGCTTCAACCTGAAAGCAAACCTCTTCCGCGCTTGAACCTAGTTCAAGGGTTTGTGACAGGTTGTGTAGTATTGAAACCCCGGTGTTAATCTCTAACCGGATTAACCACCACCCTTCGAGCGTGAACCGCTAACGGGTCCAACCCCCGGTCCACCAGCGGCGATCTAGATCCTAACAATTGGTATCAGAGCAGTTAGTTTCAATACTCAAGCAAACATGTATCAGGATAGGCCTCCAATGCTAGAAGGTGATGACTTTGCCAACTGGAAGGCACGCATGCACCTGCACCTAGTCACCTTGGATGATGAAATGGAATCCATTCTGACCGAAGGACCGATAATTATTGATAAAGATAGAAAAGAATGGACGGCTGAAGATAGGAGAAGGAACAATCTGGACAACCATGCTAGAAACCGGATCTCCAACAGCGTGGACAGAAACACATACTGCAAGATCAGAGATTGCAAAACCGCGAAGGAGACATGGAACACGGTCATCCAGATCTTTGAAGGAAATGAAAGAACAAGGGAGAACAAAATAATGATGGCCACACAGAAGTTTGAAAGCATCAAAATGAAACCAGGAGAAACTATGAAGGAATACAGTGACCGGTTCACCGGTGTGTTAGATGAACTAGCAACTCTGGGCAAGAAGTATGAGAACAAAGAGGTAGTTATGAAGGCTTTGAGATCTCTTCCAAGTGCCTGGGATATAAAAACAATGGTGATGAGGGAATCAAAGAGCCTACGTAAGATGAAACTATACGACGTATTCGAAGATCTAAAGGCATACGAATTCGAGATGAGATCTAGGACTGAAGAGGAAGTCTCGGCCTCAACATCAACCAGAGCACTCATCACATCTACAGAACCGGCCGCACCTACTCCTACACCTGCACCGGCACCGGCCCCTGCACCCGCACCGATCAGAACCGCCGAACAGTTCACTGAGGATGCCATGGCAATGCTTGCACAAAAGTTTGGAAGGTTCATGAAAAGGAGCCAACCGACAAACAACTACTATGGTGACAAATCCAATGTAAGATGCTATAACTGTAACTGTTTGGGACATTTTAAGTGGGAATGCAGGAAACCAAGGAGGGATACCCAGAAACCGGACTATCAAAATGACAGAAACAGTTATCAACAAGCCGGTGAAGGAAGTGAGGTACCGAAAGCACTGATAGCCGACGATGGAGGAAGTCTATGGGCTCGCAGTGATAGTGACGATGAACTCACATGCCTCATGGCCAATGAGGAACAGGTATTTGACTCTCCTTGCGAAGAATTTACTAAAGATGAATTATACAATGCATTGAATGACATGGTAGAAGAATATAAGAACCTATTGACCATGCTACCTAAGCACCTCAACATCAAGCCCGACTCCATAACACCTATTCCAATAGAACGAGAGGTACCCATCATAACCGAACCGGAAGTCATACAACCTGATGATACCCACACCCTAGAAAGCGAGTTAGATCTTAAGACCGAACAACCTAGTGAACCGACTAGAGAACTAACCGAGGAAGAGAATGCCCGACTTCAATATAAGATGGCCGCCTATAAGAGATCTAGCGATATAGTAAAGAATATGAATAAACATTACAGGCATCCTCGTTGTAAGCGTGGCCTTGGATACACAGGGAATAGCTCTAAAGACCGAAAACCCATAGAGATAGCACGGCTCACAAAAGGAAACCTTCCCTTTATAAAATTTCTTAAGAGCACCTGTACCGCTGAAGAAGAGGAGACCGCATATTATAGGGAAGAGAAGCTAAAATACGATTATGTTGGTCCAACCGATTCATGGCTTGACCCTGAGAAAAGAAAAGCCGAAATCCTCAGATATAAGAAAAACTTCCCTGAACCGCGTAGGTCAAACCATAGATCACCGAACCAAAGACCATCACCATTTAGGACATTTGAAGGAAAACCGAAATACACGAGACCAAGTGTCAAAAGGACAGTCAAGACCCTAGCAAAGAAGACCGTTCGGTTTATCAAAGTTTGGGTACCCAAGGGACTAATCGCATGTGGAACCAAGTAAATGTGGGTACCAAACAGTTGTAAATATGTACATTTTGCAGGATCCAAAGAAACGGCCAGGAAACTCCGAATGGTTCTTGGACAGCGGTTGCTCCAGGCACATGACCGGAAATAGCAATTTGCTAACCGACATCAGATCAGTAACCGGTGCTCTAATTACCTTCGGTGACAACTCAAAAGGTAAAACTGTGAGCAAGGGTAAGATTGTCCATGGTAACCTAACCATTGACAATGTACTTCTAGTTGAAAACCTACGTTTTAATCTACTTAGCATTAGTCAGATGTGTGATGCCGGATACACGGTAGAATTCCTTAAACATGCATGCTTAGTTAAGAATTCTCAAGGCATCGTACTACTAACCGGAAATAGGATAGGTAACATTTACAAGGTAGACTGGAAAACTAGAGTAGAACATCCTATATGCATGATAGCTAAGACTGATCAAACCTGGCTGTGGCATAAGAGACTTAACCATCTAAACATGAAAACCTTAAACTACATTCGCGGTAAAAAGCTAGTTGAAGGTATTCCTGATATAGTATTTAACCAGGATAAGGTTTGTTCAGCATGCCAAATGGGTAAACAAACTAGGTCATCTTTTAAGAGTAAAGGAAACATCCAATCTAGCCGATGCTTAGACCTTCTTCACATGGATTTATTTGGACCGATTCAGGTCATTAGCCTAGGAGGTATGCTTTACACCATGGTAGTTATTGATGATTATTCTAGATATACCTGGGTAATATTTCTACCATCTAAACGTGAAACTGTATCAAACCTGATCACACTTCTTAAGCGGTTGTAAAATGAAAAATCAACTCGTATTAATAGCATTCGAAGTGATCGAGGTACCGAATTTACCAATAGTACATTAACTGCATATCTTGATGAATCCGGCATTAGACACGAGTTGTCTAGTGCTAGGACTCCTCAACAAAATGGCCTGGCCGAGAGAAGAAACCGGACTCTCAAGGAAGCCGCACGGTCTATGATAGCCGATTCCGGCATTGCTCAGAAATTTTGGGCTGAGGTTATCAACACTGTATGCTATACACAAAACCGGTCTTTGATAAACAGATTTCACAACAAAACACCATATGAGGTTTATTTTAACAGAGTTCCTAAACTTAAATACCTCAGGATTTTCGGTTGTAAATGTTATATTCATATAAATGGTAAAACCCAACTCGCCGCTTTTGATGCAAAAACCGATACCGGCATCATGCTAGGGTACTCGGCAGTAAGTAAAGCATATAGAGTATACAATAATAGAACTGCAACCATGGAGGAAACAATTCACGTTGTTTTCGATGAATCGGTTGAAAGCAATACTGCTTCATGCTTTGATCTACACAACAGACTGGAAAATAACGATATTCATTCTGATAGTGAAGATGAGACTCCGGTCTTCAGGCGGTTTGTCCATGACCAAATGGGTAATATTGATACCCAGCCGGATCAAGCTGTTCCACAACAGGAAGCTGACACTTCGGTCCAATCCGAGGGAGTCGGTCGGTCTGACAATTTCGTTCAGCCTACCGACATGTCTAGCCTTGGTCAAGTTAACGGTAATTTGGTAGACATCCCTGAACTGAATCTCAGAAGAAACAATAAACATCCTCCTGAGCAAATTATAAGTGACCCTTCAGAACCTGTTCGAACTAGGAGTCAACTTCTGGAAGGATATTTTAACTCAGCCTTCATATCCCAGATTGAACCGAAAAGAATAGATGAAGCATTGTCAGATCCGGATTGGATCTTGGGAATGCAAGAAGAGCTAAACCAGTTCGAGAGTAGTAAAGTCTGGTACTTAGTTCCCAGACCGAAAGATCAATCGGTCATAGGAACAAGATGGGTATTCAGAAACAAACTCAATGAGGACGGTTTGGTCACGAGGAACAAAGCCAGATTAGTGGCTCAAGGTATACCGGCTAAATAAAGCTTTATACGGTCTAAAGCAAGCACCTAGAGCCTGGTATGATACACTAACCACATTTCTATTAAAACATGATTTCACCATCGGTTCGGTGGATAAGACATTGTTCAAATTTGAAAAGAAGGAACATATCCTACTTGTTCAAATTTATGTAGATGACATCATTTTCGGTTCCACCGATCCTAAGCTATGTGACAAGTTTTCAAAAATGATGACTGACAAGTTTGAGATGAGTATGATGGGAGAATTAAGTTTCTTCCTAGGTCTTCAGGTCAAACAACTTAAAGAAGGAACATTCATCAGTCAACCTAAATATACCAAGGAGCTGCTAAAGAAATTCGGTATGGACACCTGCTCCTCGGCGGCTACTCCAATGAGCTCATCCATTAAACTGGACAGAGATGATGAGGGCCAATCGGTAGACCAGATTGCATACCGGGGCATGATCGGTTCCCTACTATACCTGACATCGAGTAGACCGGACATCCTGTTTGCAGTTGGTGTTTGTGGGAGATTCCAAGAAAATCCAAAGCAATCACATTACACAGCCGCAAAGAGGATACTGAAGTATCTAAAGGGAACACCTGATGTCGGTCTGTGGTATCCAAAAGACTCGTCCTTCAATCTAACAAGTTACTTAGATGCAGACTATGCAGGGTGTAAGATTGACAGAAAGAGCACCAGCGGAACATGTCAGTTCCTTGGTGACCGGCTCGTTTCATGGCATAGCAAGAAGCAAACATCTGTGGCCACATCCACTGCAGAAGCTGAATACCTGGCGGCCGGAAGTTGCTGTTCTCAACTCCTTTGGATCCAGCAGCAGCTGAAGGACTTCGGTGTCATAGCCGAAGAATCCCCGATCTTCTACGACAACACGAGTGCCATAGCGATCACCTACAATCTGGTTCTCCACTCCATAACCAAGCACATCGACATAAGGCATTACTTCATTCGGGAGCATGTCACGCTGAAGCATATCCGGCTGGAATACGTACCGACCGATCATCAAGTAGCCGATATCTTCACAAAGCCGCTACAGGAAGCTAAGTTTTCTCAATTCAGGCTTACTCTCGGCTTAACCGATATTAGCCAAATCCTTCCAAAGGATGCTTAAAGGGAAACCGGTTCAGACAGACAAAACCGGTAATTCTTCCTAAGCTGTTGAATTTAGAATCTTCAGGGTGTCTGTGGATGAACCGCCCAGCTTATCAGATAGAGTAAACCGACCGGCTACTTGGTGCATGCGCCAAATAACCGCATCGGGATGAACAACTGATACCTGACCGGTTCGGAAGCAGGCAACCCTAGATTATTTGAATTTCAAACAGAAGAGGAATAGTTATCAGGGATTAAGGATATCTGTTCTGCAACATTACCCTCTCAAAGTAAAATAGGTCGCGCCTAAAAAGACGTGAAGATCTTTTGATATCTTTCATAGTCCAGGCCTATGACCGACACCTAGACTGCAAACATGCCTATTTCATGCAATATCTCTTATCCTGCAGTTAATACATGTCATCCCATTTAACTCCTGGACAATAGGATAGTCCCTAAACTAGTATTTAAGTGAAGCAAACGTTCACCACAACACTCACAAGTCACAAGAACATCCTCTCACTAAGGCACAAAATGTCTCAGTTTCCCAACATCCTTCAGGTTGATTTTCAATCCTGTTCTTCCACACACCAGTATGAAATATACAAGATGATAAAATCTTTGGAGGAAACCAGCCTCCAAAGTTTCCTATGTGACAAGCACTCCATCTATCCGGACTCCGTTCTGGAGTTCTTCCACAATGCAAGGGTGTTTCGAGGCACCCCCACTTTGATACCCACATCCAATCCAAGGTGGGAGGCATTGTCTTCGATTTCACTGAACGGGATTTTGCAAAGTGTCATAGCCTGCCAATGCACGGGATCACAGATCTGGACATCCCTGGGGATGTAAAAGCCGAAGTCTGCGTCGCCCTCTCTCGGTCTAACGACCCGGTTGAGGACCATGGAGCAAAATCATGTCTGAGAGCTGAATATCAGCTTCTCAACGATGTGATCGGCAAGAGCATTTTTGGTAGGGACGTCACAAACACCTACAGTGTCTCGAACTTCAACATGATGGCGGCCATAATCACCGGCACACCAGTAAATTGGTCTAGGGTGCTCTTCGACCCCCTTATCTGGATGATCGGCATCCGATCAGTTGGTTTCATTCTTCAAATAAGCAGCCTCCTTGTGGAGCTTGGAGTCCCAACCTGTCCCGGCGAAGGTTTAAACCAAGCTCAGGTGCTCACCAAAGAAGTAACCGACCCATTTTATAGGCGGTTCGAGAGGGCCTGGAGGAGAAGAAACCGCAACGGTGATGTCAACCCCTTTGCACCCTAAGTCACTCCTTCCTGCACCCGGTCGTTTTGCTTCATGCACCGAGTGTATTCTTGTCCAACTCAAGTTTGATCGTTTCGGCCTCATCTATGTTTCTTTCGGCTTTATTTGTGTCTTTCTTGATTTCATGTTTTCTTCATCGTTCCTGTATGCCATTTTCGGCATTGTCTCTGTTATTTTCGGCATCTATCTAATTAATCTCGGTTATGTTCAAGTGCATTTAATGAGATAATTCCAATCAATGAAATAACCCCCAACCACCCGCACATTTAATTTCCAACCAAACTGGTTACTTCCCAACCAACACTTACCTAGGGCTTTGCAAATTTGCCACTTCCCCATGCGCCTTGAAAAGGTAAAGATTCCTTTCCTTAATAAAACAAAACTGACCATCAATGCTCAGATTTTCCCTCCAAAACCGATCCTATATAAGGAGCCATCCTCTACTCATTTCATCACATCCGAAAGCACAAGATCACATCTGATACTCTTGAATCCCGTCTCTCTCTCAAATACTGAAATCATGCCGAGCAGAACTCTGGGAAACTTTCTATGCATCGATTTCAACTCTTGCACGGGCATAAGGGATTGCACTACTAAGCAGAAATTCATGTATGACTCTCTTGCTGAAACCGGTCTTCAACCATTTCTTGAAGAGGCCGGTCCTATTCTTCTAGACGATGTCAAGGCCTTCTTTCGAAGCGCCTGCATCAGGGGGAAGTACATCGTCTCGACTGTCAGAAACCACACGTTCTGGATCGTCGAGGTTGAATTTGCCTCACTACTCGGTCTACCCACTGAAGGTTTCTCTGACTTTCCGACTATTCAGGACCTTGCGGGATTTGAAACCGCGCAATACCTGTCGGCCACCCCTTTTCCGGTGGAACAATTTGGGCCAAAAACCCAACTTGCTAGTCACGGTCAGCTACTGCTCGAAATCGTGACCCGGTCAATTCTGTGTCAATCACCTAATCAACGGTATTCCAGGAATACCTACAACATCATGACCCATATTCTTTGCAAATCGGCCATCAACTGGTCATCGGTCATATGGGAAAACTTAAAGAATATGGTGCTGACCAAGAAAGGTCTCGGGTATGCACCGCATATCAGCAAGTTGATTCTTGGGTACCGACCGGAGTTCGGACCGGGCACACCGGCTTCCTCTTCAAACATCCTCGACAGGGATTCGGCAATAGAACGAATCTGGAGAATGTCTTTTGAATAGGCTATACTTTACATTGTTTCTGTATGCCTATCTCTTTACCGAATCTTATAATCGGTTTCCTTTATCTGCTATCTCTTGACCTTTAATATCATTTCAGTTTAAATGACCGTGTCTTCTCAATTCTTTGAACATTTATCTAAGTAACCGGTTCACATCTTCAATCTATAACCGCGTTCTTTTCCGGTCACATGAAATCTGCCTAATTTGTTAAACACTCTAAATAATCAATTGACCTTAGAAACCGTTCAATCCATCGGTTTCTAGAAGAAGAGTGCGTCATCAATGACATAAGCAAAGGATTTTGGAGGGAAATCTCCCGCTCAAATTTGCCGCCCACCTCCTTTAGTTTTACCGCCCATAGTTTGGCGCCTTTTCATTTTGGAGGAAAAATTCCCGCCCATTATTGATGGGACGGTTGGGCTTCCAAACCGCATCTATAAAAGGGACCTTCGGTCATTTTATTTCATTCTCACGCGAATCTACTTTCTCTCTCTAAGCTTTCTAACTCTTTTGAAGCGGCTCTCTCTCTCACTTTCTCAAACTCTTTAACATGGGTCGTGATTCGGTGTTGTTTAGACTCTACTCTCAGGTGGATTTCGAGGAAATCCGGCTGAATGGTACGACCGAGGCGAAAGTAGTTATTGACCGGCTGATTAAAACCGGTCTGGAATATTTCCTAGGCGGTCCTCACGTCATTTACAAAGATGCGGTCGAAGAGTTCTTCAAAACCGCAACTATCGCCTACGACAAGATCACCGCGACTGTATGCGGTTCCCGAATAGAGCTCACAGAAGAATTGGTGGCCGAAAGTCTGCGTCTTCCAACTTCCGGCCAGGATGCAACGGCAGAAATAGACCAGAACACCTTTGAATCGGCTTGCTACATTCTATCGGCATCTAATGAGCCGATCAAAACATCCGGGAGCAAGCAAATGCTAAGGCCGGAGTATATCCCGATATGTGACATCTTCACAAGGGCGATCCTGGCAAGGGGAGGAAACCTCAACAACCTCACAAGGGACAAAATCAAGATGCTAATCGGTCTGATGGAGGGTAAAGAGGTCAACTGGGCAAGATCGGTGTTCAGCAACCTCATGGATATGGTGAAACCGGACTCAACCCGGTCGTGGGGATACGCCGTGCCTCTCGGTAAGATATTTCTCCATTTAAATCTCAACATCGGTCCCGGCGTTGCGGTATCAAAACGCTGCCTCATCAGATCAAGGCAATTCCTTGAAAGGACACAGCCGGCCCCCAGCTCCACAGGTGGCCGAAAGAAGAAAGCCGCAAAGAAAGATGCCCCGGCCAAAGCAAAGACCGGAGGAAAAGGCAAAGAAAAGATAACCTTCTTAGATCCACCACAACAAACAGAAGATGAGGAGTGGGCCTCTGCGGAAACCGACACGGAGAGGACCGATGATAGAACGGTCAATGACGACGATCATTCGGCTCGGAGTCCAAACGATGCCGAACCAAACACCAACCCTGAGACCACCGAGGGTGAAGAAGGGGTTGATAAAGAAGCCAATGATGAAGGCTACAACACGGAGAGGGAGGAGGCCGAAGAAGCAGAGGCCGATAGATTAGCCCAGAAAATCCTTCAGGGCGTCAACAAGCGAGCAGAAGACGTTGAAGAGCTATACTTGGAGTGGCATGAGCACCGGTTCGGTACACCATATAGAGATATCCTACCGGGCCACACGGAAAAGCAATGCATCGACAGATTGGAGGAAGTAGAGGACCTGATGATGAGCCTCACAAAATCCAACACAATTCAAGAGGTACAAAGCCGAACCTGTCTCCTGTTACCGAGGATCCAACTTCGGAAACTAAGAAAGCGCATCCGGAGAATTAAGGAAGAGCTCGACAAGACGGAATCGGTGGACACCGTAGCGCCGCGGGTGTTAACAAGGCTTGAAAAAGGCAAAAGGGAAATAATTCAAGAAATTGAGCGGCTGGAAACGATATGCAGCCGAATGCAAGTACCTGTCTATACTGCTCCCGTAATCGAAAAGTTTCCGGTTAACTGTCCAACACCTCCAAGGGAGGATGCGGCACCAATCTTGGAGGATGCGGCACCAATCAGGGAGGATGCGGCACCAATCTTGGAGGATGCAGCACAGATCTTGGAGATTGCGGCACCATTAGAACTTCCAAAAGAGAATGCGGCACCGATAGAATCCAATGACAGAGCCGATCCAAATCCCACCGAGCAATCACCTCCCCCACCACCGAAAGTCACCGCTTCAGACCTTCCTAAAGAATGGGCTGCTAAAGAATGAGTTGAGGACCATCTTCAAAAGCTTGAAGCATCCATATCGGAACGGATCGATGACCGCATACAAGAACACAACGTGTCCGAGCTTCAACCATTTAAGGATAGATCCAACAGAATAGTTGATTCGGCCCTGAAGTTCACCGACGTGACAAGGCTGCTTCTGGAAAAACATCAAGAACGACTCTCAGAACTCGGCAACAGACTGTGGGAAGAGGCCGGTGAGCGCGACAAATGGGCTCAGCGAACCGCAAGTCTGGAGGATGTGACCTCCGATCTAAAGAAAGACTTCGAACGGGTCGACACAACACTTAACCGGGTCTCCGAACTCGAGAAGACAAACGAGAGTCTCGTAGCCGAAGTAAAGGCACTTTCCGAACAGATGGCCGAAATTCTAAGGGCTAAGTTGGACGCGGACGCCGCGGCTATAGCGGCTGATGCTCAAGTAGCCAAAAGGGTCCAGGATGCGCTGGACGCCGAAGTTAGCAAAGATAAAGAGGCACCGCGCCCAACTCAGCTGACCGAAGCGGAAGTGGAAGCCGCACGAATTAAAAAGGCTGGGGCCATATTCCCAGGGTTTGCTGAGAAAGTGGACAATCAAGCTGCGGAAGATGCCGCACGGTTGGAAAGGGAAGCACGGAGGCTAGAAGGCTATGCAAAGGAAAACAAGAAGAAGAAGGCGGCCGCCTCCGTTTCAGCACCGAAAAAGAGACAGAGGGAGGCCCCTAAGAAAGTTCAGATAGCCGAGCTGCTCAAAGAGGTCTCTGAACCAGTCATTACGGGTACATCACAGCAAGCTGACCAAGTCGAGGACGAAGTCGAAGAACAACTGCGGTCCCGGTCTAAAAGGCGACGATCTTCCGAACCAACCGGGCAACAACAACCGAAGAAGAAAAAGAAGAGCGTCTATGATTTCACGGACTCTGAATAGGGACTATCCTTCTTTTCTTATTGACCTTAGTATTTCTATATATTTTGTGTTTTCCGGTCATCTATATATAAATATATAAAGTTATTTTTGAATCCGGCCTTATTTTGCATTTCTACTTAGTTTTGATAATTTTAAATAAAATAATCAAAAAGGGAGAAATTGTTAGATAAAAGATAAAGACTCTTCCAAAACTTTTCTCAAAATTTTCTCTCAAAATTTTTCGAAAAATTCTCTAAGTCTTTTTCAAAAACCGGACAAACAAAAACAACCGGCCTACGGTTGCAAACTTACATGATTTTGATAATTTTAAATAAAATAATCAAAAAAGGAGAAATTGTTAGATAAAATAAGACCGGTTCAAATAAACCTAACTTAAATAAACTTCCCATGCAGGAACAAGGAACCGGACCGGATGAACAAGAGAACCGACTAAAGAAAACCAATCGGTCAAGCTACTAAACCGATCAAGAGTATTCGGAACGTGACCGCACAAAGAAAGGATCGGCCAAAGCTCAAAACCGGAATCATCAAACAGCCGATCATCCACAAGACAAGAATAACCGGAAGAAGTCCGGTTACATCACTACCAAAAGACATTCGGCCAAGTCAAATGACCGACCAGTACAAGAAGACGTATCTGTTGAGAATGATACCAAAGGAACAAACTGAATACTTCCATATCCATGCAAGTCTGAGGAAAGACTGTAGGCTGCAGAAAACAGTACTACCGAATCCTTCTACTTCGGGATAAGCAAGAAAGGAAATCTTCCAAGTACAGACAACTGTCCAACAGACAGTGCCTACATCAAGTAAAAGACAAACCCGGCAGATTTGTCTTACACACCGGAAGAACAGACCGCCAGGTCTGAGACATAATACCAGGTCTGAGATTGACCATCAGGTCTGAGGAAACGACCGCAGGTCTGAACCTCTGAAATACTGAATCACTGCACTTCTGATCAGCCAATCAGATTCAAGGCAGTGAAATATGACCGTTGGCATATTTCACCTATAAAAGGGGTAGCTGAAGAAGAGTAAATGCAGTGACTTAAGCGGGACATTAAGAGACAACAGTGTGATATTGAGATAGCGCTAAGAGCATTTACTACAAGTGATAAGAGTGTGCTGTTTTAGAAAGCCTAAGTGTTGAAAGCTAAAGTGTGTTTTACAATTTCGGTGTAAATTGTAAGAGTGTTATCGAGCAGGAAATAAGTCTCGATCGGCCTGTACTTGTATTCCTTAGTGAATATCCTTCTCGCGGTTTCGAGAGGAAGGGGTGACGTAGGAGTTTTATCTCCGAACATCCATAAAATCCGTCTTGTTACTTACTTTATGCCGACTTCATTATCTAACCGACTAACTTAACCACACCGCTCCAAACCGACTTTATACTAACCATACCGAATATCCAGATTACCGAAACCGACCCACCATTTCCAAATCTCCATCATCCGAAACCGACCGTGCCTATCATACAAGCGTGTCGCTTCAACCTGAAAGCAAACCTCTTCCGCGCTTGAACCTAGTTCAAGGGTTTGTGACAGGTTGTGTAGTATTGAAACCCCGGTGTTAATCTCTAACCGGATTAACCACCACCCTTCGAGTGTGAACCGCTAACCGGTCCAACCCCCGGTCCACCAGCGGCGATCTAGATCCTAACAATTAGGATCATGAACCAAAGTATGTAGAAGAATGCAGACGGAGAAATGATTGGCCAAACTGAAAAGATGCGATTGAAGCTGAATTAAAATCACTCGCAAATCATAAAGTTTTTGGACCTATCGTTCGTACCCCTGAAGGCATTAAATCGATCGGTTATAAATGAGTGTTTATAAGAAAAAGAAATGAGAAAAATAAAATTGTCATATATAAGGCACGACTTGTTGCCCAGGGATTCTTGTAGAGATCTGATATTGATTATGAGAAAACATATTCTCCTATGGTGGATGCAACAACATTTAGATATCTAATAAGTTTGTCAATACACGAGAAATTACAGATGAGATTAATGGATGTTGTTACGGCATAGTTATATGACTCCCTTGATAACAACATATACATGAAACTCCCTAAAGGATTTAAAATGCCAAAAGCATTTAATTTAGATCGTCGAGACCTTTACTCGGTTAAATTATGCAGATCTCTATATGGATTGAAACAATCTAGACGTATGTGGTATAAACGTCTTAGTGAATATTTATTGAAGAATGGATTTCAAAATAATCCAATATATTCATGTGTGTTTATTAAGAGATCTGGATAACAATTTGTAATAATTGCAATTTATGTGGACGATTTGAATATTATTGGAACTACGGATGAACTATCTAAAATAGTTAGTTATCTTAAGAAAGAATTTGAGATGAAAAATATGGGAAAAACAAAGTTATGTCTTGGCTTGCAAGTTGAGCATTTAGATAATGGAATTCTTGTCCATCAATCTGCTTACACATCAAGAGTACTAAAAAGATTTTTTATGGATAAAGCGCATCTCCTGAGTAGTCCAATGATCGTGAGATCGCTTGATGTAAATAAAGATCCATTTCGACCTCGTATGTGTAATGAAGAATTAATTGGTCCAGAATTACCATATCTTAGTGCTATTGGAGCACTAATGTATATGGCTACTCATACTAGAACTGATATATCATTTGCAATAAATTTATTAGTGAGATATAATTCTTCACCGACAAGGAGACATTGGAATGGAGTTAAACATATTTTCTGGTACCTTCAAGGAACTATGTACATGAGATTATATTATCCATATATATGTGAAGCCAAATTGATTGGGTACGCAGATGTAGGGTATTTATCTGATCCTCATAATGGTAGGTCTCAAACGGGTTACATATTCACATATGGTAGTACAACTATATCTTAGAGATCTATGAATCAATCAAATACTACCACATCTTCAAACCATTCCGAGATCATCACTATTCATGAGGCAAATTGAGAATGTATATAGTTGAGATCAATCATTCATCATATTCGAGAGTCATGTGGCTTATCTGTAAACAAGAATTCTCAAACAATTTTATATGAAGATAATGCAGCTTGCATTGCACAATTAAAGATATGATATATTAAAGACGATAGAACAAACACATATCACCAAATTCTTTTTCACTCATGATCTCCAGAAGAAAGGTGATATTGATGTTCATCAAATTCGTTCATCAGATAATCTAGTAGATTTATTTACAAAAGCATTGCATACTACAACCTTTGAAAAATAACTGTATAATATTGGCATGCGGAGACTCAAAAGTTTAAAGTGATGTAATAAAAGGGGAATTTTATGTACTGCACTCTTTTTCCCTTAATCGTGGTTTTATCCCAATGTGTTTTCCTGATAAAGTTTTTAATGAGGTAGTATACCAATGACATTCAAGGGGGAGTATTATAAATGCAATATAATTAATGGATGGAATTGTGTAAGACTCTTAATTTTCATATTCCACCATTATGAAGACCTTTGGTTTCTATGTATCTAGTTATATAAATAGGACACATAGGAACATTGTAAGTATCATCCCTTTGATAAACAATAATACATTCTCGTTGTTATCTCTCTTGTTCATTATCTTATATGTTTATAACAATTATTAAATTATATGAGAGGAATGCATTTTCATGAATTCTACAACTCATATATTCCCTTCTTTAATTTCCAAAGAAGTGCATCACACACCCATCATTAATGGGGGAGGGGCATGAATCTTCTAGTGGAATAAGATCAAATTGTTAAAAAGAATACCCTTTCAAACCCATGATGGTGGAAGACACTACTCAAACATTCAAGTTTAAGAACTTAATCAAGAAAAGTTTTTTTTTTAAATAATCAATGCAAAATAGCATAAATGAGAGTCGTTTAAGTTCAATCCTAGAAACATTACAAAACAATTGAGAGAAAAAATATTAAAAAAATAACCTACACAAATGCTAACCAGTAAACATACAAAAAATAAACAAAAAGATAGTTCAACAAAATAAAGGAATATCCGAAGGCCATGTTGTGACATTAAGCGGTCTAGTTACAATGTTGAACAAGAATATTAATAAAAAATTCATTTATGAGAAAGTAAATAGATATTGATAAGTTGAAAAAAGATAATAATTGAAGAACAAAAATAAAACTTTTAAAATATACAAAAAGCTAAATTATGTTGGAAAAATATATCAACGCGGGTAATAGAGACGTTAACTCGCATTCACTTGAGTTCTTACCGTGTTATTTCGGAGTTGGTTTGTCATTCTTTTTGAATTGTTTCAATCTTGAATTCATGTAACAGCTAAGTAGATTATTAATATATTTTCATGTCTTATTTTAATGTATTTTGATTAACTTATTACTAATTAATATTTTTTTAAAAATAAAATTCCTTTATTATTGATAGGAGTAGTTATATATTATTATATATTTTTTAATTTAAGAAAAACAATTCCTCAAACATTATCACATTATTTTTAATTAAATAAAAATAATTTGAAATTTTAATGTATAACATTTATACAGTTATTATTAGGGGTGGGTCGGTACGGTATACCTTAATATTTTATCTATACCTTATACTTTACCTAAAATTTCGGTATGCAAAATATGCATACATTTACCTTACTTTAATTTCGGTATACCTTGTTTCGATATACCTTAATTTCGGTATACAAAAAATTCATATCTTTACCTTACCTTAATTTCGGTATACCTTATTTTCGGTATGATATCGGTATTATACCTTTGATACCTAAAAAATATATTAATTTTAAAAAAATCAATACCATCGGTAAGGTAGAGATTACATATATTGAATAATATTTCAGTATAATTATATTTTGATATTATTCAAAAATTATATTTCTATAATTAAATTAATATCAAATCTATTTAATTATTCCCTTATATATATTATATATATATTTATATATATATATTACCTTATAAATACTATTTCCGTATTTCGGTATATCTCGATATACCAAAATTTTAAAAATTTCATACCTTTACAGTACCAATAATTATGGCATCGGTATCATACCTTACTTTTTTTCGGTATACCTTAAAAGTAGATATTTTCGATATATTACGGTACGATATTATTGATATACCTTTAATATCGGTAATTTTCCCCACCCTAGTTATTATGACATTAATAATTAACATTTAAATCATTGATTTTATATTTTAACAACAATATTTACCTTCATTAAAAGGCCATTTTCTAGTAGTTGAAAACTACGTATACATTACAAAATTTAGGTACAAAAGAAGTAAAATTAGTATTGTTTAGAAGTTAAACACAAGATATGATTACTGTAGCCCTGAATAAACGTGTTTTACTGGTGAAAAAGAGGTAAAAACTGAGAGTAAAATCTCTCGGTATAGACCTAATACCGAAAGTTTGGGTAACTCTCGTCATTCGTTGGTATTACCACTTTCGGTAAATATAATTGGGTGTTTACCGAGAGATATCGTAAATTTATCGGTTTGGATACTAGAGAGAAAAACCGAGAGTTATATAGGATACTCTCGGTTTTTCTTGAAAGGGAAAAACCGAGAGTTAAACTCTCGGTTTTTCCTTTTCAAGAAAAACCAAAAGCTTTCCAAATAACTCTCGGTTTTTCTGTTTCAAATAAACCAAGAGGTATATGGAAAATACTCGATTTTTCCCTTTCAAGAAAAATTGAAAGATTTCCAAATAACTCTCAGTTTTTCTTGATAGGAAAAAACCGAAAACTTTCCAAATAACTCTCAGTTTTTCTTAAAAGTGAAAAATCGAGAGTTTTCTATATACCTCTTGGGTTTATTTGAAACGGAAAAACCGAGAGTTTTCCTTTAACTTTCGATATTACCCCTATAAAATGTACAAAATAGGCCGATTGTTTTGTGCGCAACCAAAACCAAAACCTGTCCAGCCAAACCAATATATATACAAATAACATTCATATACCAAATGACCATTATCATTCCAAAATCTAAACCAAACCAATCATCCAAACAACCTGTTATCAGTCGAATCAAAACGTACCCAATCATTCAAAAACCTGTTATCAGTCGAAACAAAATGTACTACTAATCAAAACGTATCCAATCAAAAAGTACTACTAACTAGAATTAGCTGGTGGGGGGAGGGCGTTGATAATGCCTTAGTAACATTTCTATTTTTCCTCATATTTCTCCATTCTTTTCCTTATTTCTATCTTTTTCGCCTCGATTTCACTCTTCCTTCTACTCTCCCTCAATTTCATTTCACTAATCATTTCAGCTCTTTCTGTATCCCTTATTTTCATTTCACTAAGCGTTTCAGCTCTTTCTGCATCCCTATTTTCCAATTCCTCCATTGTCATCGCCATATTTCTCACATCTTCATTTAGTTTTTCATTCTCCTCCAACAACCGATTAGTGGATCGTTGAAAATTATTGTCACTCCGAAGATTCTCTCAAAAGTGTGTGGGCCGGACGCCTTACCCCATACTGATCACTGTCCCATGTATTTGGCGTCTGAACACTCTCTTCGTCAACTCGAAGTCAGATATATCCGGTTCGTTACTTCTTACTTCCTCCATCTCAACCTTCACATTTGAAATAATTTTTCATTTATATAATAAATAAACTAGCCATATGTAATTTATTTAAATTCAATTAACTTATAATTTTCTCTTACGCTCGTTCGTTTGGGATCGGGTTGGGGTTTTCTTTCGTAGGTTTCGGGGTACGGGTCCTATTTAAAACATCAACGACAGAGGTGGTCCGTCCTATTTCAAGCGTCTATTGAAATAAATTATTTATAAAATTAATAACATTCTTTATATATTAAGTTATTAGAAATAATGTACATACCAACTATTCCTCCACTTGAGAAAACGGTCTACTTCCAGTATGATGTGGGAATTTCAGCTTATTCCTGTTAACAACATTTGTACGACTATTTTTCTATATTTGAAATAAAAAATGAAGTTAGAATAATTGATATCAGATTTTATTTGAATTATGAAACCGTACCTTAAATTTATCCGTGAAGTAATGGTTCCGACACACGAACTCCCAATCATCTCGATCGTAGTCTCGTGGGGGATTGGCGAGTACCGCGCCTCGTCTCCTTCATGAATCCGGATATAATCCTTGTTCAAAACAGAGCGCCACCTATCTCATATCTGTTTGGCGTGTGCCAATCCGGTCGCTTGATATTGATCAATAAACCATTAGTACACTCGAAAACCATTAGTACACTCGAACGGATCCTGAAAAATAAATCATTCAAATATTATAAAAAATATTTAATAATTAATGTATAATTAAGTAATTATCACCGTCATATCAAGCCAAAGTGAATCCAATTGGTCAACACTTAATGCCTTCCACTTCAGCCGATGGTGTGAGATGGCTGAAGAGTCTCGCACTTAATTTACTGATGCGACCCTGAATCAAATCAGATCAAAATATGAAACACATAAATAAATAAAAAAACTAACGAATCAATGGAGACAAATACGAAATGACTAGTCCATGATGGCCACCAATTTATTGTTTGAGCAAAATTACATGCTGCCAAATAGTTTTACATTTTTCTCAATTAATAAATTTGTGTAAGAATTCTTATTTCTTTAGTTAATGTACCAGCAATGATGCCCACAAGTCCCTTAACAAACAAGTAAAGTTGTAAATGATATATTATTTTTTTTAAAAAAGTTAATTAACTTGAACATTTCTTTTATGTTTATGTTTTATCTCAATATGCTTTTTTGAATAATTCTTTCACTATTTTTGAGGTATTTGAACTAATAAAAATATGAATATTAGATAGATTTTTATTCAAGTCAAACTATTATTATCACACATTTTGATATAAGACTTTATGATACATAACACTCAAAATGGCATTTGAATAAATCAATGCTTAATTTGCTAAATTAAACAAGCCAATATTCATGTGAATGATAATCTTTTAGTTTATTTTCCTTCCAACACATTGACATTAAAATTGTTTAAATAGCATTTTATAATATTTTACTTTCACACTTATTAAGCATGGAGTAATATTTTTTATAACGCTAATATGATACAACAGTTGTGAGGTCATAACCTTCACTTCATTTTAACTCGTCTAAGTGAATAAAATATAATTTTAACTCGCAATTAAATTATTTTTTGAAATAAAATATTATTTTATTAAAAAAATAAAGGTTCCATAGAAACACTATTTTTTTCAAGGTGGCTTGTTCATTTTTTTTTTCATAGGAGGGGTAAGTTTGAAAAAAATCAATGACTTTATTTCAGCTGCACAAATATTACAAATTTTACTAAAAAAAAATAATAATAATAAAGACCATAGGATAATTAAACTGAAGTGTAACTGGTCGGAGAGACAATCCCAATTGATTGAATTAATCAAAGATTTAATTCTTTTAAAATAAAAAATTAAAAATAGACTATTTAATCTTTGTTATGTTGAAAAGAAAATTAAATTTTCTATTGGGAATGGGATTTAGATATGAAGTTTGACTTGGACTATTTAGAATAACTTGACTTGGACCGTTTCTTAATCATAAGACTGAACTGGTCCTTCAACTTATATTAAGATGTTCAAAATTGTTTTTTAGATTCATTTGTATTAATAAGAACCTTAATGTTTACAAAGCTTTCAAAATAGTTCAAATTGGCTGAAAATTGTTTTTCAACTTTTTTTTCCCTCAAATTTTTTATTAATTTTCTCTTGTTTTACATTACATTATTAAACTCTTCTTAACAAGAGTTAATAATCAATATCTCTTTTTTTTCCTGTTATTATTATATATGATACAAATATTATGTTTATTTTCTAAATATTATTCTCAATATTTTTACATAATATATTTCTTAATTAGTTTTATGTTTTTTCTTTATTATAATTCAAATATTTAAATTGTGTCATATCAATTGTCTCTATATTTTTAGTTAATTCTATTTATCACAAACTATATTTAGAATTTGTATAATAATATGTGAATCATATAAAAATGTCTTTTATATCAATTAAATTCATAATTATGTCTCACAAATAATAGTTAAAATGTTGTAACAATTGTTTTTTTGTTTTATGATTAATTTAATAAAAAATCGTTTAAGCCCAACGATTTACAAATTGATTATATTAGAATAATTAATTGACTCGAAGATCTTAAAGAATGACAATAAGATCTCCACACGAATCCACAAGTTTTCTGAATTTAATCTTCGACATCGTTATGATGATGGCATTGTGAATAATCTTTAACAGTCTACTTTCGTTGTTAAAAGTTTTCCAATTTCTTTCCAAACAGATAATCCATCAGAAAATTATAGGAATAAAGACCCATCTTCTAATTGCATTTTTAGTTTCCCCAATTCATGCCTCCCAATAACCACTAATAGTTTCCGGAATAACCCATTGTATTCCAGTCAATTCCACAAAAGACTCCATATACTTACAACAATGTGACAATGTAAAAGTAGATGAGAAATTGTCTCAACCTCTTTATAACACATACAACAACGACTCACAATAATCATGCATTTTTTCATACATTTATTGTTAGTGAGAATTCTGTCGTGAATAACACTCCAATCAAAAAATGAGATCTTAGTAGGCATCTTTATTAGACTCCTATAAATTTTCCCAACAAAGATCAATCGGGCTAACCTTATTGAACAAAGTGTAATAATGTCTTACATGAAAGTTATTTCGATCACGCCACCGTATGGAATCTCGAGAAGACGAGTTTAACCCCTTATTTTTAACTATTAACAAAAGTCTATCATTTGACATGTTTTCCTCACTGTTCAATCTTATTCTATATCTGATACGATTAGCAAAACCACTAAACCAAATGTCATGTTGTAACAATTTACAATTCAAGGTTTACTTAATATCCTAAATTTAGGATTAAAAGGACTTGTATATATCAAGTTGTTGCAATATGAATTATAGTAAGTTCTCAAATAATAGTTACACTCTAAACAAAATAGAATTAAAAAAATTAAAGACAACAAATTTTCAAATTAAAATTATGTTCAATAATATATATTTTTTACTTGAAATACTCACAAACATATATATATATTTACTATCCAATTAGTTTATTAGAAAAGAAAGAGTGGTCAATAATATAATGAATTGAACAAGTTCATGTTTTCAAATTCAATACCCATTAAGAAACGTTTTCAAGTTCAATACCCATTAAGAATGCTATAATTTAAAGAGGTTATGACAGATGAGTTGTGCTAATCACCCGAGAATAAAATCTCGGTCAAAATTACGGGTTTAATTCAATCTGAAAGCGTTTTAAATTGAAGCGGGAATCATAACGATGGGGTGTCAATGTATTATGATATTCTTCTTAATAAAAAAAAGGGGTAAAAAAGAAATCTTATGGGCCAGGGTGATTTATTGTAAGTGACATCTTTGTAGTTTTGAAGTAGAAAGGGAAATGGGAATATAGCTTATAAGTTCAAGGTCCAATTTGAGTTTTTTACCCATTCTCCCTTCTTTCATAATATTGAAAATTTGACACAAGAATTGATCTTCTGAAATTCTCCACTATTCTTCTTAGACCTTGTTTGAGGTGGGTTATACGATATAAATTTTAAATAACTCATTTTCCAAATGAATCACAACATAATTTTCTATATATTTATATTTCTATTGTTACAATGTTACCAAAATAACCTCATATCAAACACGGCTTTCCCTATATATAAATACAATAGACATCATGGGACATTATATCACAATCACATTCAACCATATACATCAAGAATTGAGTTTAAGAGAGATGGGGTTGGGAATGAAAAATGTAATGGTCCCGGTTATTGATATGAAAAAGTTTCCTATAGAAACAGAGAACATGTTGGATGCATGTAAAGAATGGGGTTGTTTCAGATTGATCAACCACAAAATTTCGTCCGAGTTAATGAGGGAAATGAAGGTTGTGTCTCGATCACTCCTCGATCTTCCCATGGAGATCAAGGAGAGAAATGTTAACCCCGTGGGGCGCCATGGCTACACGGCACCCCGCCAAGTCACACCTGTTTTCGAGGCTTTGGCATGCCATGACATGGCTGCCCCTCATTCTCTTCCAACTTTCTATGATCAACTTGGTGCCACTCCTCAACAAAGGTATCTATCTATTCTCTATTTTGCAAAGTTTGTTTGGAATTAAATAGAACTAAATAATAGTTTTTATGTTTATAGGGACATAATCTCGAAATATTCCGAAGCCATACATGAGCTTTCGATGGAGTTAGCCCGTAAATTAGCACAAGGGTTGGGTTTGGACCTCAAAGAAAATGATATTTTTAATGGCTGGCCTTGTCTGTTGAGAATTAACAAGTACAACTACACGCCAGAATATATTGGCTCAACCGGAGTTTACCTCCACACTGATCCCGGTTTCATCACTATCGTACAAGACGATGAAGCTGTCGGTGGGCTTGAGATTTTACACAAGGAAACCGGTCAGTACTCTTACGTAGACCCTATGCCCGATTCCTTAGTCGTCAACCTCGGAGATCTTGCAATGGTTAGTAACATACAATACAAACTATGTGTTGTGTGACTTGTGTCTAAATGTTAATATCAACCATAAAAGTACTATATAAATATCAGAAAACCAAATCCTTACAATTTAAAAATCCATGCAGCCAAAAAATAATTTAAGTCCAAAAATCTATTACATGCAATAAAAAAATATTATACAAAATGAATAGTAACAACTAACAAGAACTTGTTGCTAAATATAATGTGTGTTAATTTTTAAAACATGTAATTTCTAAATTCTATTTTTATATAAAGTAAGTTGCTAACATGTAAACTTTATTTCTATAACACAGTTATGGAGCAATGGGAGGCTATGGAATGCAAGGCATAGAGTACAATGCTATGAAGGAACGGCTAGGGTTTCAATCGTGTTGTTTATGTTTGGGCCGAACGATGAAGAATTATTTGCACCAGAAGAGTTTATCGACTCGGAACATCCCCGATTATACAAAGCCATTAAAGCAGATGATTATTGGTCACTTCGGATTGCTAACCGCTCTGCAACCGGAGCTGTCGATCTACTACACCTCAAAGATTAATCCATTAATAATTACTTAACAAATATATTTATTTCATTCCAAAATTATTATAATAACGATTTATTTGATTCATATCACTGAAAATATTGTATACTATATATCTCAATATGTCTTTTCTTTTAATATTCTGTATTAATTAATAAATTGTGTGCCCTAGTTGAATGTCTTGATTCACTTGTAGTATTAATAAATAATAATAATATGTTTGATTCTTTTTATAGTTTTTAATATTATTTATTGAGGTTGGTGTGTGACATTTTTATTCTTTTTAAAGTTTATTTCTTCTTCATATTTTAATGTCAATATGACTCATAACAAGAACTCGTCTAAACCAAAGAAAGCTATTTAATATTCAGGACAAATAATTTATTTTATCTAAAAGTCAATACAAAGTTTCAAGGAAGGAGACAATAAATAAAAGAACAAAATGTCATCAGCCAAACTTATAATTTGACCATTTCTCGACAATTACAAGTTGCAGATAAACATAAAGATCATGTTCATGGCAGATAGAATAAGAACTCGATCCAACCCAGGAATATTTAAAAAAACTAGTTTTGTAAAGTTAATTAGGTGACGGTTATACTATTTAAATATATGAGATATAAATTATATATAATGTAAAGAGTATTTTAGAACTACTCAAAGTCAAGAGAAATAGATTTGCAACAAGCGTGTGCAAGTGCGGTTTTGGAGCAGTGATGTATAACATTTGGCAAAACGAAATACAAGGGTATATGACAGAACCCGCATGAGCGTTGAAGAGTTATGGAAAGATATTGTATCGGATTGCAGCGCCCTCGCGGGAACGTGGACAAAAATTACAAGCACGAAGCATAACTGAAATATCTGTAGGAACTGGAATAAAAATGTTACGACTTCAAAATCATTCTAGGCCTGCCTAGAATTATCTCTTAAACTTGTGGTTTTTTTTTTCCATTTTTGGGAAATTTTAATGAAATGACGCCTAAATCGTTTTCTCAAAAAAATAAAAATAAAAAGAGTATTTTAGAATTTTGTTGAATAAAAGGAATGATAAGATATATATGAAGTGAAAAGGGGAAAATATTACGTTTTGAGTAAAAAAAAACTAATATCAAACAAGCTCCACGTACTGAAGAAAAGAAATATAAGAATATGTAGAGGAGATGGAATGCATTAAATTCACTGAAAAACAACATAAACCATATGAAAATCATGAAGATAAAAGAAATGATTATCCAGAAAATAACTCTAGATTATAACCAAAACTATTAATTCCGGTTATTAATTTTAGCGACTCGATAATCATTGAGATGGATAATTATAAGTAAGGATTGAGATTTTTATGTTACTAGTGATGATTGATGCTATTTTTCTTAATGATTCACGTTTTCTTAGTTGCGGTTTTTTTATCTTTGTCATTTTTGTCTTAATTGTTAATAATATATTAAGTTTTGATTGTTAAAACCTAACAATGAATATTAAAATTATAAATAACTAATACATAAGAGTAGCTCGATTAATTGAATTATTCTTTTTGCTTAATTGACCAATGTTTTTAACATTGACTTTCACTGAAAATGCATTAATTAAAGTTAGAGGACATAATTGTAAGAATCTAGCTAGCTAATTAGTTTAGGAAATAAATCATGATTATAAAAAAATGCAAATAAATTATAACTCAAAATATATAATTAAATATGACCTCATAAATAATGGTATTATATGCTAATATTCTATTAAAAAAAACTACAAATCAATATTCAAGCCCTTATTCAACACATTCGCACATTAAAATAAATATATTGTTTGAAAGAAGTTTGATCTAATTAGCCAAAATATAGTTAAAATATTAGTCTAATATTATGAAACATAAATTCTACATCATCTATAATATAATTTACTAATGCTAGATATGATTCAACATAAAAAATATTTTATATGAAATAAAGTTAAATTAAAATAGACGATTAGACAAGGAAGACTACGTGATAGAAAAATGAAAACATGCAGTAACGTTAGAATTGAGTTTTCATGCATGTTACTTCCTTTGCAATATTAAAAAAAACTTGTTCAGCAAGATTTGAAAAACAACTTAAACAAACACTTGATGGACCAAGTTCTTCCCTTAATTATATTAAAGGTAATTTAATTGACCAGTTACTTAAATTAATTCAGAGAGACATTGAGTTTGGGTTATTTTAATAACTCAAATTTACAAAAATATTATTTGACATTTTTTTCTTTTATTATATCGTTTAATTCATTAACTAAAATACAAAATACTATTTATTTTAAATTATAATTTTGTTATTTTATCATTATATATTAATATTATTTAATTCTTTTTACTTAAAAATATTTTCACATCCTCAAAATCACTTTTCAATCATTATTTATCAAATAACTCAAGTTTTTTTAAAACCTTTATTCAAGCTGTGCCTAACATTTCTGAAAAATAAACCTATGTACGTTGTACATTTTATTTAAATAATATGAAGATTATTTAGAAAGTTATAATTTGTGGTAATTTTAAAAAAAAATAGAGTTTTGTTTTGGCAAAATAATTTAAGATATTAATGTATAATGATAAAATAAAAAATAATAAGTGAATAATTTTTTTTTAAATATTAATAAAAAATATTTTTATATTTTAGTTAATGAATTAAGTGTAATAAATGGAAAGATAAGTGAAATAATGTTGGATCATTTTGAGATTATTTAAATAATTTTAACTCAATCAGGTTTGGCTTTTCGATAAATAAATCTAGATTTATTTATGAATGGTTGTTTGTAATGATTTTAAGAGATTATTTTTGTAGTAAAAAATTGTAAATGTATTAATATATTGATAAAATACATATTTCTTATAAATATAAATTATTTTAATATTTTAATTAATAAATTAAATAATATATAACAAAATGATATGAATTCTGTTTTTATCTGATAATACAAAAATATGAAAGAAAACGGCCCAATTATTTCATAAAAGATAGAAGCAAATACTATATACATGGAAGGAATTTTCAATTTATTTACTTAATTATTTTCATTATATATTTATACTATTTATGATATTTGTATGACGAATTATCTATTTATATATTTATTTTTATAACATATATTTGAACATTTGTGTCGTTTTTAAGTACTCAAATAACATTTATCAATAACCCAAAACAAACATGGTTATTTAAAAATAGCCATACTTATTTGTTTTTTTTTTATTTAAAAAAAAAACGATTTAACGTCATTTCATAATTTAAAATTCTCAAATTGAGAAAAAAAATTAAATTAGCTTATGTATTTTCCTAGACAAGCCTAAAAAAATTAAATTCGTTACGGTATAAAAACAAATGAATTATAAACAATCATTAGAATTACAAACAAAATTAAATTGTGTTTATCTCGCTAAAAAACAACGTCTTTTGTGACTTCCTGATATGATATTTTCCAGTTCCAATTCTGTTTGTTTTTTGGGGCTTTTCTCCACGTCCGAATGTTCGCGCTACAATCAGTTATAATATCATCTTAGGTCTGCTCCAAACTTTTTCAATTCCTCAAGAATGCCTCGCGTTTCTCTCCCGCAAAATGTTATAAATTATTGAGCCGAATCCACATTTGAAAATCTCTAACTTAAACTTTGGTCATTCGCTTTATTCACAGCCACTTCCTTGATTTTTTCCAGTCTCTCGGGAATCTGGTCGTCTCCATATTTTTTGCAAATTTATTCCAAAGTTTCGAGACAAATGAAAAGTTCCCGAAGAGATGATCAATTGTTTCTTCATTCCCTTCACATATCAGACAATTTGAATCTGAAATTTCCATGAACTTCCTGACGCTATCTCTCGTGTTTAGCCTTTCCCGAAATGCAATTCATAAATGGATTGGTGTCTTGGGATAACCTTTGACGACTAGACAAAATTAGCTCAATCTATTGTTTGCTCCTTCTCTCGGATGGTGTTCCACACCTTGCTTGAAATCATCTTCCCAACTTTCTCGCCTTTCCATTGGTGTACGTCTGTTCTTACGTTGAATTGAATGTTAGTGATATGTTCGAGAATGCGCCGCCCCATCGGTATTCGTCTAAGAAACGAATTCAATAGCCCGTCTTTAATGTCTCTAACCTTGGCAGCTAGGCAATCTCGTCTGATCCTCATGTTTATAAATTCCTCTTTATTGATTAGCGGTTGGTCCTCATACCAGGGATCATGCCAAAATAATGTGTTTCTGCTGTCTCCCCAACTAATGTCAAAAAGTCCTACAATATTGTTTCTTACCTTAAGGATTTTCTTTAACGACCATCCCATACCTTCGCTTATTTTGGATGTCCAAACACTTGATTCGTCTTTCATAAACTAGGTGTGGACCCTCTTGATATAGAGTGATTCTTATTTGCTCTCGATAGTCCATAGGTGCTTATACGTCAATACTTTATTCCACTCAACACAGTTCCTGAGCTCTATGACGCCTTCTTCCTTTGGTTTGCATAGTGTGGTCCACTTAACTTTCTTCCCGCCTCTCCCGCTACTTCCCTAAATAAAGGTTCTTATTAGCGCGTCAAGTTCTTTCATTACCTTCTTCGGGAGCACGGGTTTTTGCAATCAGTAACCGATGATTCCCATTACCACGCTTTTGATCAACTCAATTCTTCCAGCGTATGTAAGTTTCTTTGTTGCCCAGTCGAATAACCATACTTATCAATAACCCCAAATAAATATGGTTATTTAAAAATAACCATCTGCATCTATTTATCTATCTGCGTTGCAATGATTAATTAAATATATTAAAATTAACCACAACTCTCGACCCGACAATCCACACACATTGAAATTAAGCATTAATATATATATATATATAGGTAAATGAATGTATTTGTTTTGTTATGTTGCAAGTTTGAAACATACATATAACATTTTTAATTTTATTTTTAACCGTTTTAAGTTTATGGGCGGGTCAACCCACAATCCGACCCAAGTATCCGTTTACTTTCACATATATATCTAAATTAACCACAATTCTCAACCCGACAATACAGACACTTTGAAATTAAGTATTATTATATATATGGTTAAATGATTGTACTTGTTTTGTTAGGTTGCAAGTTCGAAACATACATATATCATTTTTAATTTTATTTTTAACCGTTTTAAGTTTATGGGTGGGTCAACCCACGATCCGACCCAAATATCCATTTACTCTCACATATATATTCAAATTAACCAAAACTCTTGACCCAACAATCCGAATATTTTGAAATTAAGCATTATTATATATATATATATATATATATATATATATATATATAGATTAGTTAGTTAAAAAGTTAACTTATATTATTAATAAGGTCCCACGTTATTAAATTTGGTGTTGAATTTAAAATATAAACTTTTATTAGCCTAGTTGGTTAAATGACTATATTTATTTTGTTATGTTGCAAGTTCAAAACATACATATAACATTTTTAATTTTATTTTTAGTCGTCTTAAGTTTATGAGAGGGTAACCCACAATCTAACAAAAGTATCAATTTACTTCACACATATATATATATCCAAATTAACCACAACTCTCGATTCGACAATTCGAACACTTTGAAATTAAGTATTATTATATATATATATATTAGGTAGTTAAAAATTTGAACTTATATTGTTAAGACTGTTCCACGTTCAACAAATTTGGTGTTAAATTTAAAATATAAAGTCTTATTATCTGTTAGGATCAGTGTCAACTATAGAGAGGGGTTCTAAATGTAGTTAACAACTTTCAATTTGATGTTAATCATGTGAGAGATTAAGATCTGTTTCTACTCTTCACAAATCTTCGCAAGCTCTTAAACGAATTCAAGTGCGGAAATGTTTGCTAGATTTGAAGCGGAAGATGCAAGACTGTTAGATGTAGAAATGAAATAACATAAGGAGTTTTTATGGATGTTCGGAGATAAAAACTTCGACGTTACCCCTTCTTCTATTTTCAGAAGGATGTTCACTAGAAGGCTTTGATTTGAATAGAACGCTACACAAACCCAATTATAAAACTCAAGACTAAACAACAGACTGTTCTAAACTCCTAGCTATCACACTCTATTGAACAGACCACCGTCTATTCAACTTACAACACATTGTTAATGACTATCAGGTAGTATAGTAAATTATCTCTCAGCTTAACGTAGTGAATTACATAATACAATTGAGAATAAAATGAGGAAGTTGATTCAAGAAATCTGCTGATCAAGTTATTCGTCGTTGTGCTTTGCTGCCTATATATATTTGATTTATGGCAACGGTCAAATCTATTATGTTGATACCTGGCACCTGGTACGTTCGTCGGACGTCAGCCGTACGTGTACGAGATTTTAATGTGCATGACAAAGGAATATTCGTTCATGGCAGAGCAAAGAGCTGGATGAATATTTTGTCGTATTCAGATGATGTGGCACTCAACCGATAACGTACTCAATTGTTGGATCAGTCTGCTGATGATGCTACTCAGCTGATGAGCTCTGTTGTTGAGACGTCTGTTCGCGCTTCTTCATAGCTCAACTGTTGAGACATCTGCCCAAACTCGCGCTTGCTTCAGACCACGTTTGAAGACATACATCTTTTGAGCTGCACCTGAAATAATAAAACTCCAATTATTATAAATTTGCACCGAGTGAGATTCAAACCCGCGATCAATATTATATATAATGAACACTTAACCACTACACCACTTAAGATTTAAGATGTTGATTTCGTTTTATATACTTATATAATTGATATGACTAACAATTATATATATATATATATATTTAAACTTAGTTTTATCCATTTATTATCAAAACCATTTCATCAATCATCAAAATCAAGTATGTTAATTGTTCTAAATCAGTTAAGACCTCAATCTAACATGATCCTAGTTTGTTAAATGGTTGTACTTGTTTTGTTAGGTTGAAAGTTCAAAACATACGCATAACATTTTTAATTTTATTTTTAACCGTTTAAAATTTATGAACGGGTCAACCCACAATTCGACCCAAGTATCATTTTACTCTCTCATATATATCCAAATTAACTATAACTATCGACTCGGCAATCCGTACACTTTAAAATTAAGCATTATTATATATATATATATTAATTAGATAAAAAGTTGAACTTATATTTTTAAGAATTTCCAACGTTCATCCAATTTGGTGTTGAATTTAAAATATAAAGTCTTATTAGCCTAGTTGGTTAAATTATTGTACTTATTTTGTTAGATTACAAGTTCGAAACATACATATAACAAATAGGATTTAGTGACAGAGTCATGTACAAACGACGTCTCGACCTATTAACAAATAAGATTTAGTCACAGAGTCGTATACGAAGACGTTTCGACATATTAACAAATAGGATTTAATCACGGAGTTGTGTATGAACGACATCTCGGCCTATTAACAAATAAGATTTAATCATGGAGTCGTGTACAAACGACATCTCGATCTATTAACAAATAGGATTTAGTCACGAAGTCGTGTACAAACAACATCTCGACCTATTAACAAATAGGATTTAGTCATAGAGTCGTGTACGAACAATGCCTCAAGCTATTAACAAATAGGATTTAGTCACGGAGTCATGTACTAATAGTGACTTGACCTATTAAGAAATAGGATTTAGTCACGGAGTCGTGTACGAATGACATCTCGACTTATTAACAAATAGGATTTAGTCACGGAGTCGTGTACGAACGACGTCTCAACCTATTAAAAAATATGATTTAGTCACGGAGTCATGTACAAACGACGTCTTGGCCTATTAACAAATAGGGTTTTTACAAGATCATGTACATATGATCTCAGGTCCTTGCTGATAAATAAGATTGTTAACCGATCATCTTATAAATGATCTCTATGCTTGTTAACAAACAAGGCTTACAATGGAACCGCGTATAAATTATATCTCGTTCATATCAACAGATAGAGTTTGGGATACCTAACTACGATTAGGGTTTGAAACTAGATCGTGTATAAACGATCTCTCGCACCCATCAATAGATAGGTTTTGATACATAATAAAAACTTTAGTTTTTAGCGGAATCGTGTATAAACGATCTATCACACCTATGAACAAATAGAGTTTAGATACCTAACTACAAACTGGTCTTTTAGTGGGATCATATAAAAAAAGATATATCGCACCTATCAATGTATAATGTTTAGGATACTTATTCTCAAATAGGATTCTAAAATGGGATTGTGTGTGAACGATCTCACATACCTATCAATAAATATGGTTTAGATACCTAACTAAAATTATGGTTTTTAGCGGAATAATATAAAAATAATTTATCGCACCTATCAATAAATAAGGTTTAGATACCTAACTACAATTAGGGTTTAAATGAGAGTGTGTACGAACGATCTCACGTACTTATCAAAAGATAAGGTTTAGATATTTAACTACAATTAGGGTTTAAACGAGATCGTGTACGAACGATCTCACGTACATATCGATAGATAGGGTTTGGATACCTAACTACAATTAGGGTTTAAATGTGATCATGTATGAACGATCTCTCGTATCTATCGACATATAGGTTTTGGATACCTAACTACAATTAGGGTTTATAGCGAATCATATAAAAATGATCTTTTGCACATATCCTATCAATAAATAGGGTTTTGGATATCTAATAACAATTAGGGTTTAAATGGGATCGTGTATGGTGATCTCACATACCTATCGACAAATATGGTTTAGATACCTAACTACAATTAGGATTTAAACGGGATCGTATACGGATGATCTCACGTATTATCGACGGATAGGGTTTGGATACTAGATTTTGCTTATTTTGTTTTTTTAGTATCGGTCACGGTTGTATGTCTTTTAAGGGAATATTTCAACATAATCATTGTTTTCCTTTCTTTTTGCAAAATGACCTTCGTAACTAATTTTAAAATCAATTGGCATTTTTAAGGTCTTATTTAAGGATAGATGACTCATGTTTTTGGATTAAAGAATATTTTGTGTTCCCCAGTTCCTATTCTTATTTATCTCTTTTGCTTTGAGATTAGAATGAATCATGATCCGTTTAAATGAATTATGAAGTTCTCGGATTCGAAACGTATTCGGGCCTAGGCTTTGAACATATTTTCCGTCCTTGGTGATTATTTTACTTTCATTAAGGAATAAGATTTCTTTTTCCAGAACTTTCGATATATCAGCTATAAATTCGATATCATGTACAAACGACTATCCATAATCATAATCCTTGAGGAATGTGGTCAATATTTTGAGATTTTGTTAAAAGAGTGCAACTTATTTTTGGTTGCTCGGTCCTGAACCACATTTCTTAAAACATTTTTAGAAGGTGGTTTGATTTATTGCAAAATATTTTTGAGAGGTTTTATTAACTCTCTACTTTGGGTTTTCATTTTCCATTTTTTCCATTTTTTCTTTTGTTGGCTCATGGGTATGTCTGGTAGACTGGTCTGGTAGGCACAATCCCTTAAGTCTAGCTCTTGAGCGAAGGAATCACTTTCAATGACATTGGTACATCCTTGCCCTTACCGTAACAATCAAAACTAGAGAGTCTGGTAGGCAACAAATGATGATTACAATACCTCAACCACTTGAGCCGTTTTTTTCGTTCCCAGGGTATATCTAGTAGAATCGATACATTCTGCTTTTGACGTAACAATCATCACTAGAGTTTGAGTGAGCATGAATGATGATTTCAATACCTCAACCAACAATTGAACATTTTTCAATTTTGTTGAGATTTTCGCGGTTTGTTCTAGTTCTCTTTTTGGAATTTTCATTTTTTTTTGTTTTTTCTTCCCAAAACATTAGTTTTAAACCTCTCATTCTTTAACAAAAATAACGACGAGGTGTCCTTTCTCAATTTGGGGCTCTATGCCTCACTTTTATGGGGTTTATTCATGTTCTTTTTCCTTCAAAAACCTTCGACGGATGGTTACTCTTAGGATAATCGCTTACACACGAAAAAGAGCTTATGAACGATATATCTTGAATCATGATTATTGTGAAATCATCAGTTCTGTTTATGAAAAAATCACTCGAATGGAAGCGATGCTCTTAGCTCTGCCTCTACTTGTTTCCTAAAATCCAAAACATTGACTCTATAAGATCAAGGTTTTCTTCTTTCCTTAAAGGATTTTCTTTCTTTTGAAGAAGGGACTGGTGTTATTTAAGTAAGGGAGACCGGGCCCGCAAATATTTTGGTTGCCTACGTATATTATCTCCTTTATTTTTTTGCATGGAGAAGAATCAAGTCTCCATAATTCGAACACGAGTCCTCTGTCCATGTTGCAAGTTATACAAAACTTGAGATTGGATTCTGTTGAAAAAAACTTCTTTCAAGCTCAAGTGTTAAACCGATATACGCATTATTGATATTATACAAAATCTCTTTTACGCGTATCGAGATTTCTTAGCGCAATGAATTCTTTGTCTTCTATGTTAGATAGGCGGATAACTCCTCTAAAGATGATTTTCTTAAGTAAGAAGGGTCCTTCCCATTGGGGTCGAAACTTTCTCCTAGGGTTTAGGAGCTCTCGGGTTCGTTTAACCTTCTTTGAGGTTTATAGGTTTTACCTTCCTATTGAAGGTATCTGCCATGCATTTTTAAAATTTGGTAGGATTGGGTTTTTCACAAAGCGTTTAACCTCATATCCTCCATTAACGTTAGTTGGTCATATCGAGATTTGAGTTAGTCTTCTTATATGACATGACTCTGTAAGAGTATTCTAGAGTTGAAATCTATATTTTGATGGGTTGTATGGCGTCTATGACGTAAACTAGAGAGTAGAGAGTTTCGTCCATTGAGGTTTGAGTGGTTGTATGATATCCCTATAAGGCGTATGACAACTTCTCATGCTAGTCCTTATACGTGTTGGTCATCTTCTTGATGATCCTAATCACGCTTTTGTTTGTCGCTTCAACCACAACATTGGTTTGGGGTCTATAGGGAGTTGATTTGTGATCTCGATCTTGAACTCGTCGAGTAGTTACAACACTTTTCCTTGGAAGTGTCGACTATTGTCTAAAATTAGGTTGTGTGGAACTCCATATCTAGCAATGATGCTAATTCAGATAAACTTTGCCACATGAGAGATGATTTTAAGACCTTGTAGGAGGCTATTTCAACTCATTTGGTGAAGCAGTCGATAACAACGAATATGAACTCATGTCCATTTGATGCGTGGGGATAGATTTTCCCGATTACATCGATGCCCCATGTAGAAAAGGAAAAAGGGGATGTCATGTTATAAAGGACCAAAATCGGTGTATGCATCAGGTTAACATAGATTTGACACTGATGACAGCTCTTTACATAGATCACACATTCTTGTTTGAAGTTTTGCTAATAATATCCTAGACGAAGTATTTTCTTGGCTAAAACCATTCCATTCATGTGTGGGTCGTATGTCTATACATGTACTTCTTCCATGATCCTCTTGGACTCATGATTATCTATGCAGAGCATGTTTTGACTGTCAAAAGATCGACGGTAAAGTCTATTGGCAATCTAAGCGTAATTGGTGGAATACTGACTTAAAACACATATTTCCTTATCTCGGAAATGGGGAGGATATTCTCCATACTCATTGTACTTCTAGAGATTATCATACTAGGGTTTTACAATATTCTCACATGAAGTGATTTCTCCTAATTCAAAAGTAGGTCGTTACTTTTGACTTTAATTCTGTCGGGAATTTGTGTCATGGCTACCAAGGTAGCTAGGACATCCGTGAAGCGGTTTAGGCTTCTTGGAGCGTGAAAAAATGATACTTGATTGAATTTATTCATGAGTTTAGTCAAGTAAGCATGGTAGAGTTTTAATTTTTCCCTTTCACTTGCCACGTGCCATTAACTTGGGATATAACCAAGTTAGAGTCACCAATGATTTTTAGCTTGGTTTCTCATTTCTCATATGCCAATTTGAGACCCGAGAGGAATGACTCGTATTCAGTCTCGTTATTGGTGACGGGATATAATATTTTTATCCCTTGGAAAACAACCCACCAAATATTAATCTCAATCACACTTTCACACGTCTCTCTTATCTCTTGAGAAACCTATTATTGACCTAAATTGATTTATTATCCTTTGACAAACTAACAACAAATTCCAATGTTACCATCCTCTTACTTATCGATAAACCAATTATCAATCACAGTCGACCTCTCATCTAGTAACCTTACACTTTCACACTTACATTCCTCTGATCCCTCGGCAAGCCAACCATCAATCCCAATCGACCTCTAATCTCGTGACTTTACAATTTTTTGTTAGTGACACTTTTATCTATTGGCAAACCAACCATCAATCTTAATGTTAACGACCTCTTATTCCTCAGTAAACCAACTATGAATCCAAATCACACTTTCACATGCCTCTTATTCCTTGGCAACTCCACCACCAATCTCAATTACACTTTCACACACCTCTTATCTCTTGACAAACCAACCACCAATCTCAATCTACTTTTAATCTCGTCACCTCACAATCCTTTATTGCTGGTCTCTTATCCTTTGGAAAACCACATCTTAATCACACTTTCACAAGTCTCTTATCTTTCGACAAACCAATCATCAATCTCAATCACACTTTTATACGTCTCTTATCTGTTGGTAAAAAATCACCAATTCCAATCATATTTTCACACGCCTCTTATCCATCGACAAACTAACCACCAATCTTAATTAAATTTTCAAACGTCTCTTATTCTTCGGAAAACCAACCACCAATCTCAATCATAGTTTCACACACCTCTTATCCTTCAGTAAACCAACTACCAATCTCAATTGACCCTTAATCTTTTGACCTCACAATGATTTGTTACCGACCTTTTATCTCTCGACAAACCACATCTTAATCACACTTTCACACATCTCTTATCCTTAAGAAAACAAATCACCAATCTTAATTGACATTTAACATCGTGACCTCACACTTTGATCAATCAAATATTTGATTCATATTTTTTAATCACTTTCAATTATTACCGGCCTATTATCCCTCAAAAACCACATCCCAATCACACTTGGTTAAATATTGTATTTGTTTTGTTAGTTTACAAGTTCAAAACATACATATAGCACTTTTAAATTTATTTTTAACCGTTTCAAGTTTATGGGCGGGTCAACCCACGATCCGACCCAAGTATCCATTACTCTCACATATATATCCAAATTAACCACAGCTCTCGACCCGACAAATCAAGTAAATTCAAATTATATATAAACTAGTTAGTTAAAAAGTTGAACTTAAATTGTTAAGAATGTCACACATTCAATAAATTTGGTGTTGAATTTAAAATGTAAAGTCTTATTAGTTTAGTTGGTTAAAAGTTTTTATATACTTGTTTTGCTAGGTTTCAAGTTCAAAACTTACATATTGGATTTATAATTTTATTTTTAACCATTTTAAGTTTTTGGGCGGGACAACCCACGATCCGACTCAAGTGTCAATTTACTCTACATATATATATTTAAATTAATCACAGCTCTCGACCTGGAAAATCAAGTAAATTCAAATTTAGCATTACTATATATATATATATATAAATTAGTTAGTTAAAAAATTGAACTTATATTTCTAACACGTTCATTAATGTGTTGAATTTAAAATATAATGTTTTAATAGTTTAGTGGTTAAATGGTTATATTATTTTGTTAGGTTACCAAAAATATATATATATATATATATATTATTATGAAACCTAACTTGTAATGACTAATTAATTAATGCTAGTTATGGTTAGACAATCTAACCTAATATTTTGTTTTAAATATATAAGTTGATTTGTTATCACTTTATATATTTTGAAAAAAATATAGCCACTTCAGAGAAACAGGTGGTTATGACAAAGAAGATGACAGGAAAGTGAAAACATTAACGTTAAAATCAAGAAAAGCCTTTTTTTCATGCATGCAATGACTTCTCTTGCAAGATTCTAAATACTTCTTCAGCAAGCTTTGAATCAGTTTAAACAAATACTTATATATATTAAACGTTGGATTAAATTTATTCAACTGTCGACAGTAAAACTAAATTTAATTAGCTAGCATTCCTGAAAAACAAATCTATCAACCGTGCATTTCGTGGCAAAATGTATATAAGTCAACAAGACGTACGATAGTCAAATGAAGAAGATATAAGAAGTCAAAGAAAAAAACTCAAGATTAAAAATAAGTTTACTTCGTTTAGAGACGACAATTATAATCCGTCGCGCTGTTTTTGACTTGGATTGTCTCGTTAGAGACAGTTTTTCCCCAAAATCGAACGAGAATAGACACAAATGGTATTTATGTCCTTGTCCGACACCACCCAGATTATGCTCCGATCAATATATAATAAACATATATAATTGAATATATAATATTACCAATAACCTTAATATGATAGTAAATTATTATTTTTAATTTTTTAAAATGTTTCTAAGCTAAAAGACATACCGTCATTATTTTTATTTTAAGTTAAAACGTTTCGAACAAGAATTCACTTTGAAAACTATTATTATAATCATCTTTATTTATTTTTTAATTAAAATTATATATATACTAGGAGAACTTAATTTCAGTACTAGTAGTGAATATCATAGGAATTAAAGTAATATTCACAAATATAAATTAAGTTCTAACATTAGTTGTCTATTATAACAAGTTTAACATAAAGAAATTATTTCTTTTTAAAATAACATGAAATTCGCAACAAAAGGTGGAAATAGAAGTTAATACTAATTATAACATTCATAGTTCTGAAATCTAATTTGTTTTTCTTTTCTTAGTAGCTTAATTAACAATTTACACACTATAAAGTTTATGTATTTTCTTTTTTCTTTTGATTCTTGATTCTTGACCTTCATTCAATTCCTTGTTATTTTTCTTAGAATTCTTAATGGTTTTCACTATTCTTTTGATGCCAGTTTTATTCTCGCCATGTTTTTGGAGCAAGTAATTCTTCATGGGAGGAGGTTTTTCATTTTTTTAATAATGCGATCAACTCATTCTTTTTTAATGCACTGAGAAGTTGGTGGAGGGCCATCATACTCCTCATCCATCTCGTACTCACTCGCATGCTTTGCAATAAAAGGTTATGAGGGCGGGATTTCCCAAGACTCGACATGGCACGGGTAGAGATAAACAACCGCCTCTCTAAGAGTCTCTATTTGAGAGGTAGCCTCTAGCATGGCCATCAACATTTTCGGATGTCATTCTGATTCCAAATCTCCACCAATATAACTTAAAATGTGTCTCCTAAACAGTACTATCTCTTAAAGAATTATCCAATTAACCTCAACCGTCTCCTAAAAAGGCATTCTTCGTCCTCCTCGGGTCTTAGATCCTTCTTATATAGAATAAAGGCCTCCATGTTTTTCAGATCATGTGTTCCTAATGGAATGAGTTGACGCAACAAAGGTGGCATGCTCAACAAGAATGTTGCATCCACTATCTTGAGGATTAACCACATCCCATGTCGATTTCGCCCCCACTTGCAAAAGTGAATAACTAGGAACAAGGGTGAATATACCTTGTGAGCTCCATGGGTTGTAGTCTATGTGTCCAAAATATTTTGTATATATAACTAAGTGGCTAAATAGAGTTGGTTTATTTTTTATATTATTATCTTTATATTCTCGGTAGATTTTGTGGATAAAAATTAGCCTGCATACACTATGATGACCCTAACCACTACAACAAAACATAGATTTAGTGACCTATAATTGCCAACGCATATTAAGCGTTGGTAAAAGTTAAAAAAATAGTTATTGCCAACCTTTAATATCTTTTACAACCTTTACAAATTTTATTTTACTTTTTTTTATTTCTTAAAAAAATTGCGGGTCATGGGTCATAAGCTAAGGCGGGTCTTCTAATCTGAGTGGGTCAAGCAAGATAGGGTTTCTCTTTCTTCCCTACTCTGCATCCCCTCTTTGGCCTAGAGACAATAAGACGTGGATACTAACCCTATGTACTTGGGTTTGAGCCCGTTACGCGGCAAGTTTTGCGCATAGTTAAATAGTTAAGTGTATTGCGGTAAATTTTGCGCCTAGTTAAATAGTTAAGTGTGTTTGCGGGATACATACTTAATCTGTTGTTCTATTTTTGTTCTTTCCCACTCTACTCTCTCTATCTTCAATCTAAACCCTCTGTGGGGATTACTATAAAATCTAATCGATTCATCAAAGTAATGGCCTCAGATCTTACTAATTCTCAATTGAAACGGACCTTTCTCATCGATGATTCGAACGGGGATTCAAATCTTAATGTGTGTTCGCCGCCCACTTATATTGGTTGATGCGAAGAGGATCATCAAGCTTCTTCAGGTTCTTAGTTTGCATTTTTTTTATTTTTCATTCATTATGTGTGTTTCCATACAAGCATCGACTTATGCTTAGGGGAAATTAGAGCAAACATTTGATGTAGGGTTCATTTCGACTGCTACTTTTTTATTCACTTTTCGAATCTACGACTATATTGTGTGACGATTCTAAGGGATATATGGAGAAATTGAAGAGAAGAGGATGAGAAGATAGAACAGTTGTAAGAAGAGTTGCAAGAAGAAGAAAGAAATCGAGAAGACAAGGTAAGAGAAATGTAACTTCATAAAAATTAATCAATGTCTACACTGATGGATCAAAGTTATATAAATAACTTTGTAATCTTATAACTTTTGTTTTTAATTAAAATAATAATAACTTTATTTAATTTTATCATATCTTCAGGGACTCTTTTATATTTATATAATTTAATAGCATTAGGTTTATGTTTCATTTGTTACTGTCGTTTCTCCCTTTCAGTTCTTCGCCGCTTCTTCTAGGTTTTCTCTCTTCCAACTCTTCTATGGCTTCTTTTAGATTTCTCTCTTCCATTTATTCTATTACAGATACATCGAAGCTTTGAGCAACTATATTAGTTACATATTGCTTCTTTCGAATTTTAGAAAATCAAAATACTGCTTGTGATGTTTCATATTATAGCTTCTTAGGTTTGAAAATTTAGAATCTATTGCTTCAATTGGATTAGGTTTGAAAACTCTGTTACAACTTATAAATATTATGAGAAGATGAATGTCAAACAGGCATATTATTTGTCAATTGAATTTCTACAAGTGTGAATTAAGCCTTAAGTTATTGCCGATTTATAAGTTCTTCTATGTTTTTGGTGATCTTAACAGCCCCATATCTACAAGAAGGAATACATTTTCTAGGCATGTTTCATGTATAAAATTACAACCAAACCCTAGGATTATTTCTTGCTTTCCATCTTAGAGTTACACTAGTGATCCAAACTACAACTTGTAGATATAAAAAAAATCCACTTGTGAAGATTACATGATTAAGTGTAGGAAATAGCATGATCAGAACATCACAATTTCTTGAATTATTGATCTTTCATTGGTATGTTCCCCAAATCTGAACATTATAGCATATTGAAATGGCATGTCTTCAAAGAAGAGAAGTAAAAAGAAGTAGAGACAAAGCCGTGATTGTACATACCATTATAAATATACGATCAACACCAAAGAGTAGTTTATACAACAAAACCACAAATATTTTTTTATTGTGGTGTGGCTAATAAAAAATTACTATCATTATGAATTCAACATATTGTTGCACAAGGAATTCTTATAAGAAATGATCCTTGTATTTTTTATTTTGCGTATTCTTTGAACTCATAAGAAGCTTTTATTACATTATTTTGCAGGGGAGAGCAATGTAAAATGCAATTGGAAATTTAGGATTGACTGATGCTTATGGAAAAGCTTTGAGTAGTCTTGGATACAACTTAGAAAACGTAGCATGCCAGGTGTGGTTGTTATTAGATAATTCATTTCAGCTCTCCAATTGTGCTGAATGAGTTAGTGATGACAATAATTCTTAAATTCTTGTTTTTGTTTAAGTGGCTTACTATACTACTCAAATAATACAACAAATTGTTTACCGTTTATAACTGGATTCTTGTTGTCTACGTGTGCTGATTTGGTTGACCAACATTCTCTTCAAAATCTTGTCTCTATAAGTTGTATTAGACAATTGAATAAAAAATAATAACTTCTTTGTTGTCAAGCTTCTATAATGATTATAGAATAGCTTCAGTTGGATGAGTATATCCACAGACATTCTATTGAACGTTAGTGGTTGTAAGCTATTATTTTGATACCATGGATATATAGTGAAATTAGTTGATTAATTTGTTAGTCAATAGAACCTTATAATTTGTACTACTTGTATATCTATAAATTCAGTCTATCATTATAATAGAACATATTGCAGAATGTATCTCACAAGCTAACCTTGATAAGGTGTCGGAAACAACTATTCGCAGCCATAGAAAACAAACACCTCAATTGTGTGAATCTGTACAACCTGAAAGTCCAAGAGAAATCATTCAGATTGATTTGTGCAAGAGTTTAGCTTTGGACGATGAATTATTCAAAGCATTAGGTGTATTTGAGATCGTACAAAATCCCTTGACACTACATCATTTCGTACAATTTTATTTCACTTTTTTCTTTTTTAAATTTATATATTTGCATGTTTAAATTTATAACCTAAATATATTGAAGAATATATCTTAGAAGTTGATGATGATTGCACAACTTCTAATCTTCTAGAAATTGCTAACCATGAGAAGGTGTTAGGTGTTGACAATATTTGATGCCATCCACAAAGAACAAACAGCTCAATTGGTTGAATCTTTAGAATGTGAAAGTACAAAAATAATGGACAAGATTAATTTCTATAAAAGCTTAGCCCAGAACCATGCCTTCATTACAAGTATCAAAGTTGGTCCTCTAAAAGGTTATATGAGTCGTGTTTTAGCCATGTGTCGTTCTGATGTCACTATAAAGGTTGATTCACAACAAAAAATTCTTACAAGTTGTTGAAGTTCTATATATTCTCTCATGTTTCATTACTTGTTGATATTTCCATATCTAGACCTGCAAAATTAATGAAGGTATGAGCTGGTCTCTAAAAAAAATTCTTAAACTAAGAAGTGATATTGCAGATCTTTATGACATCCGGCTAGGGGACGGGAAAGACACTCTATTCTGGCACGACCCCTGGTTCGAAAACTAGCCTATCGTCCACAAGGAGGAGTTTCAAAATACCCGCATCAGAAGGGACTACACAAAAGCGAAAATCAGAGACATTAAAGAAGAGAACTGGGACTCACTCCTGAGAAGAAATCTAGAAGGACAGAGGATACTTGATCATATAAGTAACATACAACTACACGATAGACCGGATATTCATGAATGGAAAGCTGAGGATAATGGGAAGTTGGTATCGAAGAAAATATGCGAGGTAACCCGGGAAAAAGCACAGAAAGTAGAATGGGCTCCTCTTATGTGGTCAACGAAGATTATCCTTAGACACCAATTTATCATATGGCTCACCTTCTGGGAAAGACTCAGCACTCGTGATTGTATCAGCAAGTATATGAGTATCCCGGACACGAACTGTCTTCTATGTAGAGGAAATGAAGAAACCATAGATCACCTATTTGGGAGTTACTATATTGATTCAGAGCTTTGGGACAGATTCTATAAAAGCCTGGAGCTGATCAGTTTCCCGAGCGAATGGAATGAAATCAAAGATGCAACACTACTCAAAGTCAAGGGAAATAGATTTGCAACAAGCGTGTTCAAGTGCGGCTTTGGAGCAGTGGTGTATAACATTTGACAAGAACGGAATGCAAGGGTATATGGCAGAACCCACAGGAGCGTTGAAGAATTATGGAAAGATGTTGTATCGGATTGCAGCGCCCTCGCAGGAACGTGGACAAGAATTCCAAGCACAGAGCAAAACTGGAATATCTGTAGATACTGGAATTTACCGTTTTTTAAACTCACTAGAATTGAAAACATTGTAATCAGATAATTCATTTACGTTTTTAGCTTTTTAGCTTTTATTCAGAATGTTACGACTTCAAAATCATTCTAGGCCTGTCTAAAATGATTTCTTAAAGTCGTGGTTTTTTTCCCATTTTTGAGAATTTTTAATGAAATGACGCTAAGTCGTTTTTCTCAAAAAAAAATGTGAAAAACTAACAGAAGTTCATGGAAAGAGTGGTGCTTATTCTTCAAGGTACTATTTTATACCCAGTAAAACACATAGTTTTTTGTTTATATGTAATGAAGGCTTATTGTTGTTTTAACATGTTTTACTTCTTGAAGCGACAATGCCGATACTGCAAAGCCCTTTGATCTTTTGAGGATTCAAAATAGTTTAGGAGGTAGAAACTTGCAGTTATCTTAACATTAATATCATGGAATTTTTTTCCATTTAATGATACTAGCTTTTGATCCATAATTACTGTCTAATATGTTTTCACAAGTTCATGTTAAAATGTCAACTTGAGTATTGTGTTATGTTATGAGCTTGTAAAAGAGGTTTTAATTTAAGACTTGGTTTCTTACTTGATCTTATCCTTTTGATGAATACCTTGGAGACAATATTCTTGAAAATGTTTGTTGTGAATGCATATTTCTCTTCTAAATATTTGGTGGTGGTTCTGGTCTTTGCTATTTTCTATTATCTTCAGTGTTTCAGTGTTTAATATGTTATTGTCCCATTTGAAGATTGGATGGAAGGAGTGGGTACATTAGGAAGATGGAGAAAGATGCGGTGTTGGTGGGATATCCACAAAAAAGTGACATTATTTCTTAAGATAGTTAAGTCTTTGGTTAATGTCGAATTGCTTTTCTAATTATTTTTTTATTGAATAACTCTTTGGAAATCAGATTTTACTTTATGGGGTTCAATTATTAACTGACAATCTCTTTATCTTTTTCTGCATTTTATTTGTTTGTTGGACCAACATTTACAGAGGGTACTCAGCTTCCGAATTCCGAATTGAACTTACTGATTAAAAGAACTATCTTTGTGCATTTTAAGCATTTTTATTAATTTTTATTTTCTTGGGCTACAGATTTTTGTCCCAGGTTAATGACTGAATATTGTTTTAATTGTGTGTTTTTTCTTTTCACTTTAGCGTCTTTAAATAATGTTACTTAGAGGTGGATTGTTAAAAGTCCAAACAGTTTTAAAGTGCAATATATTTCAATTGAACATTATATATCTAACATAGTTGTGATAAAGAAGCTTATATAACAGTTCTACATTTTTACACTATTTGCATTTGTTTATTAATACCCTTAGTTCGTTAGTTGAGATTGTTTATTATATTTATAACTTGCATCTTTTACTTGTTTTGTTGAAACTAATTGAAATTTAGTTTGAGTAGATAATTTTGTTGAGAAAGTACCACTTATTTTTGTACATAAATTCTTTATCAAATTTTAACTATATAGCATTCTTTGGTAATACCATCAATTTTGTAATGGTAGATGCATATAGTTCTAGGCATATGAATTGACAACATTGTCCATTTTACACCATAAGTTATTTTACCAAGTTCAAGGGTTTGTTAATAATATCTTTCATTGTTTCCAGATTACTATTTAAATTAATTAGATGTTACTCGCTGAGAAGTTTCTAAGTAATTATGTGTAACATATTGAGGTAGTTGTTATCAAGTTTGTGGTGTTATATTCAAGTTTTTATATTTCCTATAGGGCAAAGAGTCTAGCCTTGCAACTTAGTATGGGCTTTTGTCAAGATATTTTGGCAAAGATCTAAACTCCATATTTTCGTTTCTTACACTAGTTTCTATTTTCATTTATATATGTATGGACAACATTGATTTGGAGTTAAATGATGTTGGGAAAAAACAAGTTGAGACAGTCTCGCTGTGACACCATAGTTGTGACGAACCCTGCCCAATTCTTTAATAAAAAAATGTAGCATTCCTGTTTATGCCCACAAAAAAAGTGATGAAATTGGAGAATTGACCATCAATCCCGTTATTTCCTTAAAGACGCCAAAACAATTCTCACAAATATAAAAAAATACCAAGTATTTTTTTAGTGTTGACATGGTTCGCCACAAATCCGGAATTGGCACTCTCTAATCAACTACATCAATAACGGCACTACGATGTCTCCTTTCTTCATGAACCCTCGTTTGACTGAACAATAGCCACGGGTTTCCAAAATATCCACCATGCGTCATAGACGAATCCACTCTTGGGTTGTGGGGGGTGTACTTAGGGGCGAACCTAGAAATAATTTCTAGGGGCTGAATTAGTTATACTTGTACTAATTTTTTTTCCGATTAAATAAATATATTTACTAATTAAAACTTTACAATGATAATATAAATCGAGTAAAATACCTTAATAAACACAATTACAAAGTTATTCTTATAAATGAGTCGGTACAAAAAAGTCAATTGTATTCTACGAGACTCAATTGGTTGAAAATATTGCAATATTTGCTCATTTTCAATTGTTAAAAAAATATCTTTTTCAACATAAACTACAAAACTATCATGTATCCATTCGTCTTCCATTCGATTACGCAAATCAGTCTTCATAGTATTCATTGCAGAAAAAAATCTTTCGACGGATGCAGTTGCAACTAGTAAAACTAAAGTCAACTCTTGCTTGAAAACTCCTTTCCTGATTACCAAAAGTTTTTTTTGGATATAAATGGTCATGTAAATGACATGACCCTCGAAGAACATATTCTCTTCGATCTTGATCTTGAATAGCAACATCAAAATTCTCAATTGAAAACCATAATCCCGGATCAATGATAATATCACCTAAATTTAATTCTGCACGGGATTTATTTTCTACTTATTCAATAACATTATGCTCATTAGTAAGCTCATTAGATGATGAGGTAGGCTCAGGTTGGGAATGAGAGGTAGAAGTACGAATTCGTTTATAAAATATTTTCATATCCTACGTAAAAGAGTAGGAAAATAGAATATGAAATTTTCAAAAGTTATTTTGCCTAATTTTTTGCCTATTATCAACTATCAAACAATCAATCGGACCAAGTTTTGACCATAAAGTAATTAAACTTAAAGCATAAAAAGAATCCCTTCAAATTCTTAAGCCCTAAATCACTAAATGAATTGGTTACCACTTAAAGAAAACCCTAAAGGGCTAAATGTCTAATCCAATGTTATTGCTCGACTATTTAAATACGAAATACTTGAATATAATAAGGCCTCGAATTACATTCGCCGTCTCAGATTACGGATAGTTAAAAATTGAAACGGTGAATAAGATCACTAGTTGGATAGCTGTTGAGTATTAAACTAGTGAGTTGTGATGAATCTCTGAACTAACAAACTAAAATCTTCACTAAAAACTGGAGAGTAGAAGAAGATTGACGCAACTAATATAGCTTAAGTTTTAGTTTGAAATTTAGTTTAGGCTTTTTTTTTATTCATGGACTTAAATATTTTTTTTTTAAATTTATTTAACTAATATTATATTATATTATATTATATTATATTATATTATATTATATTATATTATATCCTCGTGTGTTTATTTATTTTTATAAATATATACCAAAGTTGTTTGATTATAATTATTTGGATGAGAGGGAGGATTCGTGGGTTATGGTTTTGTCTAATTATTAAATAATATTTATTTTTTTAAGGTTCATTTGATTTGATTATTTGAATATTTTTATATTTTATAGGAATTTTTTATCTATGTATTTATTTTTCTTTATATCCAAATAATATTTTATAAAATTAAATTTTTACATAACTAACATTAATTTTCACCATTAGGGACAAATTTACCTCTTTCAATATTTAAAAAATAATAATAGTTATTTATCGAATTGACATTTCAGACATCTTTTTCGAAAACTTCACTATTTGAAGTTTTTTATTGTTAAAATTATACAAAAATGAGATTTTGTCTCAAAAGTTCAAACGTTGTTAACTTATTATTTATGTGACATTTATAAATATATAAAATATGAATGTGACTTATTTAACTACTGAATCTCAGAGAATTGATAGTCAAAACCCTAAATTTAATAAAATTCGATAGTCAAGACCTTTAATTCGCTGAAATACATAAGTTAAACTAGTGACAAAGATAAATTATAACGTAACGACGTTTGAAATCATTAATAAAATATAAATTTTACAATAAAAAGTCCAAATTGTAAGAGTAAAAAAAAAGTAAAAAAAAAATCAAAATTGACTCTAATACAGAAACCTCAGTTTGACAGTTAAGTTCATAGTATAATACAAAACCTCAATTTGACAATTCAGTTAATAGTAGATTAATTGTCTGTAGTGGGTGGTATGCATTGTTTTTTTTTTTTTTTTATGAATTGTACTCTTGATTCTATTCTTTCTAGTTATATATTATTCTTTTCCCTTTAATTTTTTAAATCACACTATTTAAGTTTCTAAATCTGTCCCTGCGCTACATCATCGATGGAGCAGCCTTCCGCCTATTCAGGCCCAACAGAAGGGAGGCCCAATCTCCCGGGCTTAAAAATTTACAATTAATAACTTAATTAATTAATAAATCTATATTATAAATTAATTAATATTTTTCTCTCTAAATTATATCAATATATATTATGAAAGTTTTTATAGAATAGGTATTATAATTATATATTTAATTTATGTATACATTTTATTTTTGTTTAAAATTTACCATTATTATAATTTTATAAATTTTGTTTGGCCCAAATTTTTTATTATAGTTCGATTCAGGGACGAATCTATATAGGGGCTCGGGTGGGCTAAAAGAAAAGAAAAAAAATTTTACAGTAGAAATATGACATTACTCTTAATCTCTTAAAAAAAATTAATATAATTCATTATTTTTTTATCTAATTATTAAAAAAATGGTAAAATTTTTACTTTTATATACTTATTTTTTCAAAAATTTTCCGTTATTATTTTAAGCCCACCCTAAATTGTTTTCAAGTTCACCCCAGTTCAAAATCCTGGGTCCGTCCCTGGTTGGACTATAATTCTCATGATCGCCGTTACACGTTTTGCGTCAACTCTTGCGACAACATTTTTGTTCATCTACATCAGGAATCATGCCTCACAAATAGGGTGGACGAACTAAAAGGCTTGAATGATCCGCGATGCCGGTCCAGGGACGAGCACATTAAGTCCGCGGGTGACCTTGAGCAGTTCCCTCCATCCCATTCCTTCTCCCTTAGCCCTGAGATAATGACCAATCATGTTTGCTTCAATTATACAAGATTTCAAGTTAATGGACAATTTTCGGTGGCATTTTCGAACTTTAAATGACTATTAGTCTTATGAGTGTCTGGATTCAAGTAGTTATCTTTTATTCTAGTAATTAATTACTTCAAGATATATAAGGAAGTTCATATATTTAGAAACTAACCTAGATGCTTAAGCTATGTTTAATCATATGCCAGTGCTTGAAAACAAATATAAATAAATTTATAGAGATGACAAAAATATAGACATAATTAGTCTCATAAATATACATCATTTGTTAGATGACAAAAAAAAAAAAAAACATAATTAGTCTCATAAATATACAAATATTAAATGAAGTAGAATTCATACTTCAAGAATTGTTTAAACAGCTTAAGAAAACCAAATACATTATGTTTTCCATTTCAATTACCGAGCTTGAATATTTTGCCGTTAAATTGATTAAGTTTTCAATTTGTTTTATTTTTATTCTTATGCAATTGAGTTATTTTTATCCTTTTCAAGTCATTTGATCCTCACAATTGAGTCTTTGAAAATTGTTATGACAGAATTAAATAATTAGACAGTCACTTCTGGCTTGTGCCCATATTTATATTTTAAGTTTTTATATATATTTTAAGTTTGATTGAAAATGGTAAAGGAAAGAATTGTCTTATACGATTAAAATGTTGAGTTTATTCTTAAAAGTTTATATTTTTATAGAAGATTAAATAGTTTAAATTTGAAAACTTTTAAATAGGTTAAATTTTACGATTAATAAAACTTTACGATTTTATAAAATTTTATATTAAAAAATATTATTTATTCAAATAAATAAATAAATATTATTAATTTTATAAGTAATTATTTTTTAGTATTTTTTAAAAAATTAATTATGTATTTAAATATATATACATTTTAAAAATTAATTAATGGTATAAATTAATTAATTATATATAAAAATAAAATAATAATAATATATAACTCATATTTTATTCAATGACTTCAAGTATACTCTTAAATTTAGGCCCTCAACTTTTACTTCCTTGAACCAAACCATTATGAAGGGATCAGCCCTAAAACTTTTTTTTTCTTAAAACACTTATTTTTTTTTTGGGTTGGCTTTTGGGCTGGCTATTTTTAATAGTTTTTAATAATTATTTAATTTTATGTTTTTAACAAATAATTTAAAATACAATATATATTTTATTTAATTATTTAATATTTTTAATAAATTCAAGTCATATTAAATATTACCGTAAAACCTCATCTCGATAAATTAATACCCTTGGGACCGAAAAAATTTATTAATTAATCAAAATATTAATTAATCGATAAATTAATAATTTATTAATTTATAGAGATATTCATGAATTTTAGTAAATTAAATAAATTTCTGAATGTAAATAAATTATTTATACATAAATTTAAATAAATTAAATACATTCATGAATATTACTAAACCTAATTTTTTCATGAATTTACTAAGTTTATGAATATAAATAATAATTAAATAAATAGAGTTATATACTTACATAGTTGTAGTATTGTATACTATATATAATATTTATAAGTAGAAATAAAAAAATATAGCAATATCCACGAGTGTTGTATACGTTAATATTCAAAAGTGTTAAAAAAATCAACCATGGCCGTACGTCTTAAAATAAATTACAATAGTCTTATTCTGAAAGTACATCTTAGAATACATATCTATAATTGTACATCTTAGAATACATATCTATAATTTTGATGTAATATGAAATTATTAATTTATATATTATATGGGACTTATATGCATTAATAAAAATATATTATCTTATAAATTTAGTGAATTATTAATTTATCTTAATGGTCCCAAGATGGGATTACAAAAATTTATTAATTAATCGAAATTATTAATTTATCGAGATTTTATTATAATTTGTACTTACAATTTCAAGTAAATTTTTAATTTTACAAGTTTACCATTTACAAACAATTTTAATTTTAAGTAAACTCTCCATTTTTACTCCCTAAACCAAACTAACTATTATGAAAGAGCTCAATCCTTCCATTTTTTCTAACATTTATTTCTATTTTGGGTTGGGCCAATAAAAGTGCCACTTATTTATATTGGGAGACTACTTTTAATGGTTTTTAATAAATATTTATTTTTATGTTTTTAACAAATAGTTTAATACAATGTATATTTTATTTTATTTTTTAATATTTTAATAATTAATTTAATATATTTAATATTTATTGATATAAAATTAGTTATTAAATATTAATTTGTAGAACGAGTCCATATATGATATATTTGTTTTAAAAAACTATGAATATGGCTTAGGATGAGTATCTACACTAAATACAATTTTTCCACAAATTATGATTCCAAGTACTTATAATAGAATTCATAATTTAATAATAAATTATTAGTTTTATATTGAGAATAGAAATAAATATATTGTAAATAAATAAATATATAATTTACATAATATATTATTTATTCTTATAATTTATTTTATATGAATTCATTATTATTTATTTCAAAAACTAACCTCACCATTCTCCATGATGCTCATCGTTACATTTCATCTATCTAAGGCTTATTTGGTTTGAGTTATTAAAATAAATTAAACATCATTTCACTATTCTCCCGTTCATCACATTATTTAATTCATTAATTAAAATATTAAAATACCCTTTAGTCTAGTTCGGTTTTGGTTTTAAAATAACTTAAACAAAATTAATTTTTCAATCATTCACTTCTCAACAATCACATCACTCATTCTCATTTTATTGACCAAAATACTAAAATACCTTATAATTTAAATTATTATTTTTTATTTTATTTATATATATAAATACCTTTTAAGTCTTTTTACTAAAAATAATCATCACATCCTCAAAATCATCTACAATCATTATTTTTTCTCCCTCCTCTCAACAAGGCCTTTATTTTAAATTATTATTTTTTATTTTATTTTTATATATATATATATATATATATACCATTTAAGTCTTTTAACAAAAATAATCATTATCTCCTCAAAATCAGCATCATTATTTTTTTTCTCCTTTTAGGTTATGGTGTAAATGAGCCGACTGCTCGTGAGTGGCTCAGTCAAAGTTCGATTCGAATTCGGTTAAAATCTAATTCGAGACGAGCTCGAGTTAGCTCGTTTAATATTCAAGCCGAATTCGAGCTTAGGTAAGACTCGCTTGATGACTCGTCGAGCTTTTTGGAGCATAATCATATAAATTATTTTTATTATATTTTACTTTTTAAACCAAATTTGAAACATACTTCTAAGACTATTTATGAACTAATTACTTATGGGCCTCCCAAAATATACGTATAAATTAAAAATATATATTATATAAATCTTATAAGGAAATAAATAGATTTGATATTAATTTATTTATAAAAATATCATTTTTGAAAATTAAATTAAAATATTTAATATATGTCATCTCAATGTATTATATTTTATAAGATGTAGAACTATTTTTATTACTATAAAATATTAATCAAGATATACCAAAATAATATTTATAATATATATATTATAATACTTATAAGTTATAAGGAAATAAATATACTTGATATTAATTTAATTCCATAAATATAATTTTTCAAAATCAAATCAAAATATAATTATAATGTAATATTATTTAATATATACAATTTCGATGTATTATATTTTATTAGATATAAAATTATTTTTATTTCACTATAAAGTGTTTATTTTTCAAAATAAATATAATAGAGTCTAATATGTTTTCAAGTTTATCCTAAATACAATACACAACTTGAAAATATTCTTTTCAAACTTTCTTGAACATGAATAATTCTCTTAGGTATTCTACGTGTATTCTTACGCGAACCAATACGTTAATTCTTACGTGAACCAAGTCCTGACTGAGGAAAAGTTATGGGGCATAAAATAAAAAATACGCGGAGGGTTGGTCTGATGAATGGATTCTCGATTTCTATTATTCTTTTTAATATAAGAAATTAATATATAAATATATTTAAATTCGAGTCTTTCGAGCCGAACTCGAACCTATAGTTATATGATCGAACTGAGTTCGAGCTTAATATTGAAAGCTCGGTCGTTCGAGCTCGAGCTCGAGCCAAGCTAATAAAAAACAAGTTGAGCTGAACTCGAGCCAAGACTAGTTCGAGCTCGACTCGGCTCGTTTACACCCCTATTCAAATAACCTCAATCCCAACAAGCTACAACACTGTCTATTACTCTATTACCCATTATTATTATTCAAAAACTTGTTCTACATTTTATCTTAAATATCTATATATATTAAAAACCGTTATAGATAGTGAACCGCCTTTCAAACTTCTCTTCTAGTATCTGTAACGGTTATTGAGAAAACCGTTATGGATAAGGCTTCACTTTACAGTTTCTGGAAAGGGATATTAGTAACGGTTTCCTTTCAACGCCGTTACTAATATAGTATCTGTAACGGTTATGGAGAAAGTCGTTACAAATAGTGAACCGTCTTTCAAACTTCTCTTCTAGTATCTGTAACGGTTATTGAGAAAATCGTTACAGATAAGGCTTCACTTTACAGTTTCTGGAAAGGGATATTAGTAACGGTTTCCTTCCAACGCCGTTACTAATTTAGTATCTGTAACGGTTTTCTCAATAACCGTTACAGATAGTGAACCGTCTTTTCAACTTTTCTTCTAATATTTGTAATGGTTATTGAGAAAATCGTTACAGATAGTCTGTAATAACCCGCGAACGACTACTTTCTTTTTTCCTTCTTTCTTTCTTTTCTTTTCTTTTCTTTTCTTTTCTTTTCTTTTCTTTTCTTTTCTTTTCTTTTCTTCTTTCTTCTTCTCTGCGCTCCCGTTTTCTTCTACCGTCTGATTAGTTGAAGTCGCCACCGGTAGAAATCGACGCCGATCATCCACTCGCAATCAGGTAAGTTATCTTCTTCTTCTTCCCTCTTCTCTCGGTTGAATCATGCCCGCACTCCGCCCGTTGCTAGTTGAATCCGATCAACTCTCACCACCGCCTACAATCAATGAATCAGGTAAGTTCATTTTTTTTTCAATAAATAGGTCTATTTGAAATATTTGTCCCTACATAAGATATTGAGTTTATGGTTGATTCGGTTATCCCTAATAGATTTGTTTATACTCTATATCACGCGAATCAACTATATCGTATAAGGATATTGATTTGGAAGCAACTTTTGAATATTTTGTTCGTTGTTTTATGTCGAATAAAACCTAAGATGCAACTATTTTTGGTTGTATGTTTCACGAAGCAAAACTTTCTTGGCCCAGAGGTCATATCGTAAGGTTTAATCATGCGGAAAATTGTTCCCTTTTTTGTATTGCTCTTAGTTTTTGGACTTCTTTTTGCCTTTCTTGACAAACCAATCTATTTGAGTTGCCTGACCAAAGCAAAAAACAAAGTAGTAGCTACAATAAATGAAATAACAACATTGCATTTATGTAAAAAATAATCGTGACTTGGCTTCTTTCATGTCACATCTTGTTGGAATAGGTGCACTCAAAAGAAAATTTATCTTCTAGATTGTCTTGGTTGATAAGGATGTGAAACTGAAATTTAAAGCTAATTTTTTTGTTACGTTTTTCTTATAAATGTTGAAAACAAATAATACTCTTCTTTCATTCTATTTTGCAAAAATTCAATTTTCAACATTTGAATTTGCCCTTGTATTTTCTGTCACTGATTGAAGTTTTCCCTTTCAAATTTAGATTAGTTCTTATTTACAATCAATGTTTGATTATTAGATTAGTATATTATTGGATTATAGCATTATTAGCTTAGTAGATTATTGATGTTAGGTTAGTGCATAATTTGTATGTTAGGTTAGATAATATTGAATGCTAAGTTAGATTATTTGATGTTAGATTATTAGATTAGTAGATTAAGTTAGATTATTTGTATATTAGATTATTGATGGATTGTTGGTTTATTAGATTATTACATGTTTGGATTATTAGATTAATAAATGATTTATATGTTTGATTATTGATGTTAGGTTATTGAATTATTATTTCTATTAAGGGTTACATGTATATTTTTCTTATAAACATTACATTCAATATTTGCAGCTATCATGGCACCTAAAAGAATACAAGGTAAGGGTTTTAACAACGTGCTAAACGACCTTGTACAGAGGACCGAAGAGCATTTAGAAGACCCTTTGGCACTACTTAACTCTATCGGGGACATTGATTTGGACCTTGATGATGTCATGAACATTGATAGTGTATCAAACACTAACCTCGATGATGATGATGATGAGACACAACCCCCGTCTGAGGAGCAAGATGGAGATACCGGTGTTTGATTAAGTATTTTGTTGTGATCCTATATAATTTTGTGTTTAAATTTAGGATCTATTTCGAGGAGGAGACGGGGTAAGAACAAAAATACAGTAGTTGGTAGATTGCAAGTGGGGCAAAGGACGACTCTTCGTTTTAACCTGGTAGATAGTAAGCCCGTGTGCGAGAATAGGACAGCGTGGTTGAGGCATATTGGGAGTGTCATTCAAGACTCCAATGCACTACCTCGCATGACTTTGCTTTGGTCGGACCTGAACTCTACACAGCTAGATCACATATGTATGGCTATCACGGTAACTTATTATATAATTATTTTTTATGTATTAATCACAATCTATAATTGTATTTTAATGTTGACTTTTCAGGATCCTTTCGAAGTTGTGGGGGAGGACATCAACAACTATCGCAAACAAAGTTTATTTCAAGCTAACAAATTATGGGATAGATGGAGATGTCAATAGAACACCTTGTACGTTAAAGCTCGTGAAGGTAACGAGGCAGCGATTAGGGCAAATCTCCCTCCGGAGATCGACCTAAGTGATTGGCATTATCTTCTTGATCGTCGCTTTTTCACTCCGGAGTTCAAGGTAAGTTAATTTTTATAAAGAGCTCTTATATTAATCATTCATTAAACACAAATTTTTTCTTATTTGCAGATAATAAGTAATGTGAATGCGCAAAATAGGTCGCGTGTTGTGTACCAGAATCATGCAGGCAACATCTCATTTTCGCAAGTGGAGAGACAAATGGTTTGTTTTATCATTGAATATAAAGTTTATAATGTTATTACGTTTTTATCAATTATTAAATTTGTACAGGAGAAGACTACCGGTATCTCGCCTAATTTTGCTGAATTATTTCTCCACACTCATACGAAGAAACCGACTCTGCAAGATCCAAATCCGGAGGTCCCCCTATTATTCAAGAAAAAATGGTAAGTCGTATTTATTAGTTTCATTTATTTTATGTCTGTAATCAATCAAATGTAATTTGTGTTTGTAGACTGCCTTGCGAACTTCTATAGAAGAAGACCCGACTAGGAATGACCTGTAGTTGGCTGAGTATGCGTTCGGGTCTCAGGGACATGGGCGAGTCGTGGGTATGGGCTCAGGTGTTACACCTACATCTTTTAGAGGAGATGCTCGTGGGGGTTCTAGCACACTGCGCAGTGACACGCAATAGATCCGTGAAGAAAACCGAGTTTTATTTGAGGAGATGCAGAGAATGCGAGAGAAGCGTGAAGAGGAGAAACTTCAGTCACGGAGAGAGCGCGAAGAAGCATTAATCAAGCTTCAAATGGAGCGTGAAGAAACACAAAGGCAGCATCAAATAGAGCGTGAAAAAGCACAAAGGGAGAGACAACAATCAACTGAAGAGCGTGATAGAATGCGGGATGAGATGATTGAGATAAAGGAGCAGATGAACTTCATATTATCCTTGATTCCCGTTAACGCTCGCCCTCCATGTCCACCCGCCCCTCCGACTAGTGATGATGCCCCTCCCACTTGAATTCTAGTTAGTTGAAGGTTTATATAGTTTTTGAAATGTATGTGTTATTTAAATTACATTAATTAATGGTTTTTGTGGATTTAAGATATGATTATAGTTTGTGGATGATTGTGGTTTTTGGTTATTGATGATTTTTATATAGGTACAAATATGAAATAAAAAAAACGATTATTGTTTAGTAACGGTTTTATGCATTAGAAAACTATTACAATAAGTTTGTCTGTAACGGTTTAACAAATAAGAAACTTTTACTGAAACGCCTTCAACATCAGTAACGGTTTTCGAAAATCGTTACTGATGTCCAATGACTTTCAGTAATGGTTTTAACTCGGCTAGAACCGTTACTGATGTTGAAGGCGTTTCAGTAACGGTTTTACCTCGACTAGAACCGTTACTATTGTCCATTGACTATCAGTAACGGTTTTCGACTACCGTTACTGATGCCTGAGAAGTTTCAGTAACTGTGGTGTTTATAACGAATGGTAACGGTTTTATTCGTCGTTACAGATAGTTATCTGTAACGGTATTTGATACTTTCTGTAACGATTTTCGCCCTTACTGATACCTCTTTTTCTACTAGTAATAATAGACTAACCATTAAAAATCCTAAACAGAAAGACATCTTTTTTTTACAATAGAGGAATTAAATCAATATTATCTCAACGTTACAAAGTTTCAAATCGGAGAAAGGAAAAATCATAATCTAAGACAATATCAATTTGGATTCACACATTTAAGCCTTCAAACAAATTATACGGACCCAAAAATTTGTATTAGAGTGGGCTTAAATTTGTGTAATAAATTTTATATTAAAAGAAACGTTATATTATAATATTTACATAAGTTGAACTTTACTGGATTTTAAAACATAACATTCATCTTTAATAAAATATATATATTCTTAGATAAATCTCTTTTCATATAGAATATCAAAGAATCGGTAAAGAAAGCATCCTCTACTTTTTTTTTGTGAAGTTCCGTCTTCACATTTTCATTATTGAAAATGTTTGATTCATAGTAGTAAAAGTTGTAGGGTTAGAACTAACTAAATATTTTATTAAAAAGTTATATTGAAATTATAAAAAATAGAAAAAAAATAAATGATATTAATATTAAAAATTCTTAAGGTTGAAATATTTAATCCTAACATAATAAAATCAAATCAGATATAAATATGCTAAAGTTAACCAATACATAAATTAAGAAAATGAATATTAAATACATAAATTAAGAAAATGAATATTAGAGAAGAAAATTAGAAGAAAAAAAAAGATTATATCTATTTTGGGAATTATAAAAATAAATATAAAATAATTAAATAAAAATAATTAAATAATACAGAAGATATGTGAAATAAAGTTTAAGATATTTATTTAAATAAATTACAAATAAAATGAGAAGTTAATCATAAAATATATATGTAAAGGAGTGAGAAGTAGGGATCTAAATTTTTTAATTTTGTTATATATAAAAAGAATTAAGGGGTGGGCTTAAGCCCACCTTAGCCCTATAGTGCATACGCCCTGCTAATAAACAAACATTAATCCCCTCTTCTAGCCTATCGACAATCAAAGATGAATATTCGCGCTAAGGTCCTGAGTTCAAGTCCATCACGCGACAAGTTCTACACCAGATTAACTAATTAAGTGTGTTTACGGGTTACATACTCAATTCGTTGTCCTATTATTTTTTAATAAATAAACCTTAAATGAAAAGTAAACTAGAGAGTTAACCTTTTCAAAAGTGAAGATTGAGAATTCGTCCTCAAATCTTCTACGACTTTGGGATCTTTGAGCGAGGTTGAACATCATCGAGTAACTTCAAATGAAGGTTAAGAGTCCTCTTTCGGCTATGACTCCCACAAGATCGCCCCCTTCATCTTTTTCAAACTCATCATTGCCTTTATCATTGCTCTTTTTCCCTTGTTTCCTCATGATCCACGAGGCTCCAAACAAAATCCCCCAAAGATCCACAATTAAGCTCACTCTTTTGTACTTTTGCATTATTTTTGGAAGGCCAATTTTGTCTTGGGATCTAAGTGGCATGATGCACTTAGGCCTCATTTGACTTGACGTTCAATTATTTTTTTTCCTGCAAAAAAAAAAACCGAACGCAAATTATTTAAGTAGATAAAATTCATTTTAAATCCATTTAATTTGTTGGTTTTATGTACTAATTTTATTTCATTTATATAAACCTAAATTTAATTATAAACTTATGGTGCAAAATGTGAGTGTCTATAGAATGCCCCTCTTAGGCAAAGTTTGAGAATTACGAATGAGTTTAAAAAAACGCATGTCCAAGTATGACACCATAAACACCACATTTATAAATAACCTGATTTATAAGCTCACTTGAACTCATTTTTATTTATTTATTTAGAAAACATTAAAAGGATGGATAAATAAAACTTGACGATCACATGATCGATGATACCTCAATTTCAGCGCTTGTTCGTTGCCTTATTAGGGGGTTTGGATCTTAAAAGATGTTTTCCTTGCGTCATTTGTGAAACATGGTAGGATTGATTCGTGACACAAGTGTCTCATCAATGTGTTAGGATCGGAATCGCTAAAGGAGACTGGGGTCTCGCTAGGGTGAACGCTTACACACACGCCGATTAATAATAACCCTTTTAGAGGTTAATATCGGTCTCAATACTACGCAAGTTGTCATAAACTCTTGAACCGAGTTCAAGTGCGGAACTGTTCGTTTCAACTTGAAGCAACACAAGCACGGTTTAGACAGCAACAAGAGGATACAAGGTAGGAGTGAAACACAACACATGATTTATGGATGTTCAGATATAAAGCTTCTACGTCACCCTTCTTCTCAAACGTTGAGAAGAATATTCACTCAAAATATTCAAACAGTTTACAGTACATATGTCGAATACCCAAGGCTTATTTACTGCTCGTTTTTGACTTCTCACTATGCTCACTCTGTTGCACATAAACAAATTATGTCAACTTACAACACTCACTAGTCACACATAATAGATGAACTTGTAATACACGTGAAATTCTAACACACTAATTTGAAAGCTTGAGCAATATGTGAATGTTAGAAGATTTGAAAGCTTGAACAAAATGATATCGCATAAGGTCGTATCGTTGTCAAAAGGTAGTTTATCCGGTTGAGCTGAGTTCTCTTAAATAGGAATATGACAACGGTCATATTCTTCTTCTTCAACGGATATATTTCCTTGATAGTACATCGCCTCTTGGGTCTGATTGGTTGAGGATCATTGTGGTACATTCTTGGGATATCCTCTGATCTTGTTTGATAATAAGTCAACATGCCCATTAAATGAGTTAATGATTTCCGAGGAGCAGATCATCATGCAGATTTATCTTCTAATGATTTGGATATCTGGGGTAGTATGAGGGATATCTATTTTAAAAAGGCTGTATTGGACTTATACCAAAATGACAATCTGATCTTCTTTAACAGGCTTCTACTTCCTAAAAGGGTTTCATCAGACTTATATTAAAATGGTAATGGAACAGTCTGATCATGTGAAGGCTCCCTTCTATAATTACCGGAAATGTTCTGTGTTGCATTAAAAGGGAAACTGTCGGCTGCTCTCAGTATAAATCTTTCTTAACATAAAACATGTTCCGCCTCTTGGATCTGACCAATTAAACTACCGATCATTTTACCGATCTACCCTTTTTGTAAATAACCGGTGAAGTTACCGCTGCATGGATTTTCCCAATTTTGTGTCTTGTATAAGAACTAAAGATTTTACCGAATAAATTACCGAAATAATTTACCGGACAAAGATTTTCCCGAAAGAATTACCGGTTCTTCTTTGAGAGTAACTGATCAGTTTTACCGATCTTACTAAGCGGTAAAACCGAATTTTTCTACCGAACCGATCATATAGACGATTGAAAAACCGATTGAGCAACCTTTGTGAAACTGAAGATATTACCAGTTAAACCACTGGTCAGTTTACCGATTCTACTTCATAACATATATCAGATATTTTTTACTGGTCAGTTGACTAAGCGGTAAAACCAATTTCTTATTGTTGAGCCAATTACTACAAATTCTGGTTTTTGACATATTGCCGATAATTTTACCGAACATCCTAAAAATTGGTAAAACCGATTTCTTTCACCGAATCCGATCCATTACCGGTTTCCATTTCATGTATAGATATCCAAAGATGAAGTTGATTTGCACCTTCTTCAAAACATCGGTCAACCAGATTGAGCGGTTAAACCGATTTGTAAAGTCGAAAGAGTAAATTGCCGATTTCGGTTTTACCGATTCCTGTATTTCCGGTTTTAATAGAAACCAAACTTCTTGGCTTCTTGGCTTTCTGGTTTCCTGCACACATGATGATTTTGATTAAGTTCTTTAGATAGTTAATTACTTACTAATTGACTATCTAATTTATCTAACACAATGCATGGATGTCGAGGCATTACGAAACATTGCACGAGGTTTGCATCATTTTTGTACCGATGAAAATGATGTATTAATATCAAACTATTATTGTTAGAAGATTAATTGTGTGAGATAGCCAAAATATTTTCATTATTATGCAGATTAATGAATGCGATGTATTGATCTCAAGCTTTTATGGTCTAAAGACGGACTTTGTGAGATAATCAAAGAGTTTTGTTTTCTTGTACGGATGAATGTCTTACATATACATTAATTTCAAGCTACTATAGACCATAAACCAACTACGTGAAATAGCCAAGGGGTTTTCATCGTGTTTCGAATCGAGTGGAAAACCAAATATATTAATCGTAAGCCATTATTATACGTATACTAACTGCGTAGATAGCCAGAGGGTTGTTGCGCTTCCTGAGGTGGTGATTGAATCATATTTAACCTCACGATCGTATTCCCGAGTGTGTATCTAATTAGTCCAAGTGTACGTGTCTAATTAGTCCGAGTTATGTGACATAAATCGTGAGATAGCTAGAGGTTTTTATTAGGTGGGTAGACCGTAGATTGATGTTTGAATAATTTTTACCGGTCATGTGATTGCGTAGTTTGGGAGCCAAAGGCTTTCTTATTTTATTTCATTATTTTTGAAAAACGCCCATATCACTTGTCTAAGGGTGTTTTTTACCTTTTTTTTATTTTATTACTATTTTTTTGAAAAATGCACCTAACACTTGTCTAGGATTTTCCATTTTTTATTGCGAGTTAAGGCATGCTTTGATCTCTCTTATTTCAAAACGAATTCTGAATCAAATCATGTTCAAAGTCTAAATTCTATTATTGCTTTTGGACTAGTACAAATGAAGGCCGATTATTTATTTTTTTCGTTTGACGCGAAGGTCATTAATAATGCACTCGAATCCATGTTCTCGTGATTATTTTGAAAAGTTTTTATTTTATTTTAATGGGATTTTATTTTTGTCAAAACATCATTTCTAACGTCTTAATCAAGCTTCTGCTTTGTGCCATGTGTTTTGGAATTTTGTCCTACTTCCTTTATTAATTTTTTTATTTGAGAGATTCTTCGTCATTCTCGTCTTGAGAGAGCTCTTATTGTACCCGGGGTACTATTTGATTGACTCGGTACACTCGTGTTTATTTTGAGCAATCAAGACACGAATATCAATAACATCAAGTGGTGATTTAAGTGTCTCATTCACTTTGATTATTCATATATTTTTTTTATTTTGTTTTGTGGCAACTCGGTATATCTGATATAATCGATACACATATGCTCTTACTTTTAGCAATTACGATGAGAGTATGGGTGAGCACTATATAGTGATTTCAAAATCTCAACCATGAGGAAATATATTTTTCTTTCTTTTTTTAGCAATATGGATCTGATAGAATTATTATTCGCATTCTTTCTTTTAGGCAATAAAGATAAAAGTCTATTTGAACAAGCAATTGTGATTTCAATGCCTCAACCTTGATGACCGCTTTGACTCATTTATTATTATTTATTTTTCAAGTTTAGAGTTTTGAGTCATCCCCATTTTTTGAAACACTTTTTCTTTTCTTTTAGAAAGCGGAACAATTTCTTTATTTACGTGGTTTAAGTTTAGGCTTTAATTTTTTTCACGAGATTCCCTTTTCTTTTCTTTTTTTAGAATTATTTGTGAGTACACAAAACGATACAATCCGATATCCTTTGTTCGAATCGTCTAGAAAATTATTGAGTTCCTTTTGAAACGATTGTCGAAGGGACACTCACATCTCGACTCGTACTTGGTTTTTAATATCCATTTTTTTCTTCCATTTTTTTTGAGAGTGGAATCTTTGTAGCCTTTCCTCACAATATTTTTTGGAAAATGAATAGTTACAACCGGGCGAGACAAAGGCTGCCTACGTATCCTCTTAATAGAGGAATCGTGTGAAAACGTAGTTCAAGATTCAAAAGTGTCAATTTTATTTTGAAGTAATTTCTTTTGAATTATCTATACCGGAAGACAAGTCGTAAAACTGAGCGTTCGATTTAAAGTACTTAGTCACTATGAACGTTCTTTTTTTTTGTTTTTCATTTTTTAGAATGCCCTTAGAGTGAACTATGTTTCTTTTTTTATTTCTTTTTCAAATGATTTAAATGCACCACTTGAGGTAAACGATTTACGTTTATGACCATTGATTTTTATTTTATTTTAAGATGGTTTACAACTCATTATCGAGAATATATGTCTTACATCACATCTCTTTTTTCTCATTTTTTTCTTTTTATTGATGATTTAGAATGCATTATCGGTAATAAACGTCTTATATCGCATCTTATTTTTTTTCTTTTTTATTCGGATGACTTAGAATGCGATATCGGTTATAGGCGTCTTATATTGTTTTTTAGGGCTATACATATAATTTGTGTTTTCTAAGAATGCCCCTAGTCTTGATATAAGGATTTATTTTTTTAATTAGGAATGTAGTCTTATTTATTTATTTTATAAAAGATAAATGACGATTATGATTGGGCATAATGAATAGGCTGCATACGTATATTTGGCAAAGAATCAAATCATTGATGTAGTTCGTGGTCATTTGAATCTTTTTTTTATTTGTTTGTGTTTTCATTTTTTTCCATTTTCAGCTTGAAGATATCTTAGTGTATGAACTAAGATTTTATATTATTAGAAGATCCTTTAGTATGAGAACTAGATTTCATTCCTTTTTCTTTTTGTTGTTTTTTCATTCATTTTATTTTTAAATGCCTTAGTGTAAAAAACTAGGATTTTTTTATGTTGTTATCATCATTTCATTTTTTCTACATTTGTTGATGCAAATATTTTTAATGCAATGATATTTTTAATCCTATGATGGGTCCATCATTTCCAAATTCTTAATTCATGGCAATTTTAGCCCTTCAATTGTACCATCAATCAAGTATGGGAAGGAATATTATCCTCAAGTTGTCCATGAGATATTTCATTGTCTTTTGTGATTAACCTTGAATGTTTGACTCACTAGCTCGAGTGGACATTGAGATTGCTTTTCCATGAGCATCGTTTTGGAGTATGAGCTTTAGTTGCGGCCTAGAGCCATTAGTTATGATTAAAAGATCATATCCTAACTTTGTGCTTAATTTTTTTGGGAGATACTTTATTTTCTTTCTTGATTTACCTTAAATGTTTGACTAACTAGCTTGAGTAGACTTTGTGATTCTTTTCAAAGGATTTAACGATACCACTTCAATTTTGTTGAGTGTAGTAGTGTATAAGACGTTGAGAAGCGATGTTCATTCTCGTCCTTGTATTTAATCTTCAACCGAGCTCTTGAGATCTGAAATTGTAGGTCATGATCATGAGATCATGTCCTCGATTGGAGGTCGATGAATAGGCGTGACCATCCTAAATCACATATTCGTCCTTAGAATCATCGTATACTTGAGTTGCTTCGAGATGTCATCGTTTATACATATGGTAGTTTGTCAAGGCTCCAACAAACTATAATAGGTCTCCCATCATTGGAGTGCATCATCTCTCAATTTTTACGTTAAGTTAGCATTTATCGCATGCTTATATATCCTCAATACATTACTCCATTGCCATATGATTATTTTTTCTAGTTACTCCTTTTATTTGAAGGAATTCAAAGATTCTTCAAAAGGATAAATGGGCCTACGCCCATCATGTTGAGCATTATAAATTTATAGGAATTTGTGTAATCAATTTCCATTATCGTCTTTACGTTTCTAATGATCGTTGTGTGGATTGAGAAATTTCTTCATCCATATGACATGATATACCTTGTCTCAAAGTAAGGGAAAATAAAAATGTTATGAATGCGTGTTAGATTAAGTTAAATTAAAGAAAAGAGAAAATTAATTAAGAGAGAAATAATTAATCAACTTAAGAGAATAAGTACGAAATATTTTTGATGATGTGGATAAAATAAAACTAAGTTGTGATTTAAACAGAACAAAGTTGTGTAATTTGTCTTTACACAGGTACATCTCATAAGACGTATGTCTTCATATACAGTCTGAAGCAAGCGCAATTAGACGGAGTCTAAACTAATCAGACGTGGTCTGAGGTAATGCTTAGACGGAGTCTGAACTAATCAGACGTGGTCTGAAGTAACGCGCGAGCAAAAGTAATCTAAATTCATAAGACGTGGTTTGAAGAAGTGCGTGAGAAGAAATTGTCTAATTTCATTAGACATGGTTTAAAGAAGTGCGCGAGCAGGCGTTGTCTAACTTCATCAGACGTGGTCTGAAGTAATGCGCGAGAAAACATTGTCTAACTTCATCAAATGTGGTCTAAAGAAGTGCGCGAGCAGGCGTCGTCTAACTTCATCAAACATGGTCTAAAGAAGTGCGCAAGTAGACGTCGTCAAACTTCATCAGACGCGGTCTAAAGAAGTGCGAGAGTAGACGTCGTCTAACTTCATCAGACGTGGTCTGAAGAAGTGCACGTGCAGACGTCGTCTAACTTCATTAGACGTGGTCTAAAGAAGTGTGCGAGAAAACGTCGTCTAACTTCATCAGACATAGTCTAAAGATGTGCGCGAGGCGTTTTGCTTCAGCAGCCGTCTAAAGAAGCGTCTGATCATCTACTCATCTCATCATCTTGGCAATCAACAACTCTTTATTAGCCTTCTGCCCAAACAATTGAACATGCTTATATTGCCCAAGTGTCACGTATTCTAATATTCTAGCTCACGTTCTATACTGTCCCGTACATCACGTTCTTGCGAATATTATCTGGTACAATCTGGTACACCCATGATCAAACGCATATCCTCTATTATACAATCTTGTACTATTGGTTTCCATCCATCTAATAGCTGACACATGTCCAAAAGAAAGATTCGACCGTTGGTGCGATTTCAATAATAAATAGCTATCCAAGGACAATGGCAAATTTCTTGTTCTGTCTCTCTCATTCTTGTACTCTTGTTGACTTAACGATTATCCTACGAACACAAGTGCAAGAATTCCAAACTATCAAGTGTTGTGCTTACTCTCTCTGTGATTATTTTTTAATTCATCTACTTTTTTTTTCTGTGTGAAATCTCAGTATTGTAAGTTGAACAGAGGTTGTTCTGTTCAACAATGATTTAGTTAGGAGTTCAGAAACAAGCGGTTGTTAGGTCTTATGTTTTCTGACTAGGTTTGTGCAGTTGTTGTATAAATCAAAGCCTTCTAGTGAATATCCTTCTGGAAACAGAAGAAGGGGTGACGTAGGATTTTTTATCTCCGAACATCCATAAAAACTCCCTATGTTATTTCCTTTCCGCTCATTGCATTCATTTTCCTTGCTTCAAATTTAGCAAGCAGTTCCTCACTTGAATCTGTTCAAGAGCTTGCAAAGATTTGCGAAGAATAGAAACAGATCTTAATCCCTCACAGGATTAACATCGAATCGAAAGTTGAAAGTTGTTGACTATACTCAGACTCCCTCTCTATAGTCAACACCGATTCTAACAACGCGCCTTATGGAGTGATGTTCCTTCATTGCCTATATGTAATGAAAATATTGTGCATGTGAAACCTAATCAACAATGCGACTTTAGTGATGATTTAAATCAATGGATCTTGTTTTTGGTTCGTCATGAAGAACTTGTAAATCTAGAAAGTTTGCTAAGAAGTGAAGTCACATCAATCATATGACACACGTGTTGTCATTTATGCACATACGTGATCCTAAGTGGGAAATATGCGCACATTTTCTAACTCGTCATTTTTTTAAAATGAACGTATCAAATGTGGGGTTAGTATTAAATCGTACAAGTCGTTACAAAGACTCACCCCTCGTCCTCGCCTTACAAATGCGTGCGATGTTTTTATAAAATATAAGAAAGATTTTATGTTCAATGGATGGATAGAAAAATCAAGTATTCTTTGAGCTCCTTCCTTCCTCGTCTTTTGGTCTTTCACCTTCTTCGTTTGTCATGCCTTTCCTCTTGTAGAAACTTAACCATAAAAGTCAAATCTCTTTCTTGTCGAGGTTGTCGTCGTCTTCGTGTTGTTCCACTCAAAAAAGTAAAAGACATATGTTTTGTGGTTAATCGTGATCTTTATGACTAAGATATTTCCTCAACAGGTGCTATCTCACTTAGTTTGAACATCTCATGGCGAAGTCCGCAATAATTGCGACGGGCGATCCAAATGGCTAGCTTCGTAGCATCGATTATAGGCCTACCTACAAAAAACACCAAAATCAAACAAATTTTGTTTTTTTTCAAAAATCAGAATGTACTCATTGACGCATATCTCAACTATAATGCATACATGTATTTATATAAGTATAATAGCCACATAAGAGCTTTTGACGTGGCTTGACCGTTCGGGAACGACAAATGACTAGGTCTTGGGAATTGTTACCGAGATTTTGTTTTTATGGAGAAATTATAAGAGAGATTCCACTCACCTCGGTCAGAGAGCATAAAAATCACCGACAAGAGGAAGCGTTGTCTGAATTGAAAATTTTCTCATCATTCCCTTGAAAAGGACCTCATCGCCGACAAGAGGAAGCGTTGTTTGAATTGAAAATTTTCTCATCATTCCCTCGAGAAGGATTGACCAATAATTGACTATTCTAAGGAGTTTTCATTACGCGATAGTCATTCCCATATGTCATATTCCTCTCGAATCTCGAGTGAGACGAATAAACAAAATGGTAGGCTTGACTAAAGTGCATTTGAAAACATTGATTTAGAATAACTTTGACTTTTTAGAGTCGCCATCTAATTTACTACTCAAAAAAGTAGAAAAGAAAAATATTGTGCGTGTTCAAACGCATTTTTAAAGATTTTGTTATTGATTCGGTGTTTGGTTACACGTGAGAAAGGTTTCCCGCACTATGTCTTGCGTGTTTGTCACATGACGGTCTCTATTTTAAATTGTTGATCATTTAAAAGAATATTATTCTACACCTTGTTTATTTGTCCAGTCCTGGAGCATGCGTTTAAAGGTAATCCAAGTCCAAACATATGTCTAGTTTTATATCATTATGTTTATAAGACATGCGTCTAAGTTCGTCAAAGAATAATATATAAAAAAAACTAGAATTAAGTTTAGACATACATGTCGACATGCCGAAGAAATAACCTACAATTTCAAATACATCTCTTTTTTTAGCCTAGCGGCAATAAGTGGTGGATACTTACCCTAAGGTCCCGGGTTCGAGCTCGTCAGCTAGTAATTTTTACGACTGGTTAAATGGTTAAGTGTGTTTTCGGGCTACATGCTTAATCTGTTGTCCCATTTTTACACATTGTTCATTGTCGTGCGACTATGCCATCTGTGCGATCTATGTGTTGTGTGCGTTCATCTCTTGGTAGGAAGGGTCGTCTTTTCGCAAAAACTTACTAAATCTCCTCATCGATCTCTCTCAATTGAAAATTAATATCATTCTCGGTCAAGACTATAGTGCATTAGGAAATCAATTTCCTTGAAATTTTACAAATTTCAAACCTATGTGTATTGTAAAGTTGTTAAAAGCTTCGCTGACACGAATTCGTCCGTGTCAGCCACTTTAAATATGAATTTTGAAAACATCCTAGCTTCAGTAGTACGGGCAATTCCCTTTCTATCAACGGTTGGTACAAGCCCGTCCAACTCTCTTAATTGAGCAATGGGTGAATCCAACACCTTCTCCCTAATCCTAAGACAGAAAATTTGAATGCAACTAACCTCCACAAAGGCTTAGGAGAGAATCTAACAAATGTCCACCTTGAAAATCATGGATCTCCAAAGGTAGGAGGAAAGGGTGGAGATCAGACTAACGTGAGCAAGAGAAATGGTAAGGATTTTTTAGTCAACACGCCATGTATGTTTTCTACCATTCCCAATAATACTCATGAGATGAATGCAAATGATAATAGAACTGTTAGTGGAATACATGTTGATATCCTAGATTGTGATAGTCTAGGACATGCTCTATTAAAAGATAGAGTAGTTCAGGAAAATAGTCTAGGAAATAAAAATCCACAGGTTATTAACTCGGATTCCAATGGGAATCAAATTCAACTTGAGACTATTGAGATACATGACTCAGACGAAGAAGCAGGGAAAGTAATCCAGAAAGAATTGAAAAGAGAAAGAATTAATGCAGAAAATTTAGGTGAAACTGGAAAAGCGTAGAGAACAGTAGCGAAAGCATTGGGTAAAGAAAAATACCCGAGAAAATGGAGGGTCGTTTTTAATGAAAGGGCCAACCTGAAAGGGCTTAGAAATCAGATAACGAAATTATTGATACTAGGCAAGAAAGGCCAAATCATTTTAAGCAAAGAGAAAAGCCAACAGTACACAGAGTGGTTCAACCTGCATTACCTACAAGACTAGAATCTCCTAAAAAAGAGAAGTACGATACTATTGTGAGCTGGTCAGTTTAAACTTTGAGAGAGCTTTCTAAATGCCGCAAAACTAGAGTCAACTTTATAAAGAAAATTCTAATTGGAATGTAGACCAGGTGTGGAAGAAATCTGAAGAACATAGCAAAACTCAAGGGAAGGATAAAAAACAGAGCAAAAGTAGAGTAAAGATCAAAAAACAGGGTAAAATCATGGTAATGAGCATAATAAACAACAGAAACAGAATACAGGGCAGAAGAACAAAGGGGAAACAAAAGCTGACAACCCAGTTCAAAAAGGGGAAAGATTTTCCTTGGAACATTTAAGAAAAATGTTGAAATTACCGGTTCTCCGTTTGAATTCAAACTATCCTAAGAAGTTGAGAAAAACTGTGTAAAGTCATGGAAGAATGTCATAGTGGGAAACTTCATCGGAAGAAACAAGATGTCATTTCTAGTAACAAAAAAAACTGATGGAACAATGGGTGGAAAATTGTCTAGAAAATGTAACGTCAAATATTCATGACTTGTACTTTCTCAAATTCAAAGAACGATCAGATCTCGTAAGTATTCTTATCAACGAGCACACATTTATTGGGAAGAAATATATAAAACTCGAAAAATGAGCAGAAGATATGAACCTCTTTAGCAAGCCCAAAGAAACTATGCAAATCTGGTTTCAATTGTGCAACATCACTCCCCACATTTATAACCCTGAAGCATTAAGTCACTTTGCGAGCCTATTGGGGAGTCCACTCTATATGGACCCAACTACAGAAAAATGTGAGCATAAGACTTATGCTAGGATGTGCATTGAGATACACCCGATATCAAATCTTCCATACTAGATGACGGTAATGGACAGAAAAGACGAACCTACGATTATGAGAATCTCATATGAATGGTGGTCGAGTAGATGTTTTGACTATAACATATTCGAACATGTCTATTACAAGTGACCAAAAATGATTGAAGTAGAAAGGAAGAAGAAGATCGAGCAAGAGATAGAAAAGAAACAGATAGAAGAACAAGAAATGTTGGAAAAGGAAAAGGTTGAGAATGAAAGGCAGAAAGAGGTTACTAAAGAATCAATATTGAGTATGTAGAAGGATCAAGATAAGGAAGGATATTAAGAACAAGGTTTTGAAGAATAGAGGAAGGAAGATAGAGTGATAAGAGATTCAGAATCAAAGGCTGAGAATGAAGAGGTAACAAAGAAACTTGACCTAGAAGCAAGAATGGGAAGTTAATCTGGAACATCTTTTTTTCATTAATGAACTTAATAAAATTGAATATTAGAGGGTTAAATGACCATGTAAAGAGAAGAGAGGTTAGAAGAATAACATATAGGAATGAAATCAAAGTATTTAGAATTATTGGGAAAAAAGTCAAACAAAGTCAAATAGAGAACGTTGTCAAGGATTACTTCAAAGAAGATTGATAATTTATTCATAACTCTGATGGGGTTAAAAGAAGAATTTGTGTAGATGTGATAAAAGAAGGGTTGAAGTCAAGAATTTTTTTGAAAGCAAGCAAGTTATTTTGATAGAGGTTATCAATCTGGTGATAAGAGTAAAAACATTTTTTGCGGTAGTCTATGCAAGCAACTCTAGGACAGAGAGGAAGACACTTTGAAATATTTGAGAAGAAGCATTATGGAAGACGAACCGTGAGTTATTATAGGAGATTTTAACGTTACAATATTCAGGAATGAAAGAGAGCCTGAGACAAACATAACACAAGACATTTAGGATTTCAATGAATGCATTCGAGACATAAGCTGCATTGAACCGTCTTCCTTAGATAATCTATTTTCATGGTCAACTTCAAGAGGGGAGGACAACATGAGAAAGAGTAGAATTGATAGAGGCCTAGTGAATGAAAAATGGGTAGAGTTTTACCCAAGAAGCCAAATCTAGGTTTTGCAACCAGGTATCTCTGACCACTGCCCTTTGAAATTATGTTGGAAGAGGGAGAAAAAACATTTTAAGTTCTTCGACTTCTGAATGAAAGTTCACGGATTTAATGAAATCCTTAATGAAACTTGGAACATCAGAATTAATGAAACAAAGATGTTCAAAGTTTATAAAAAACTAAGATTATTGAAAGGGAAGTTGAATAAGCTAGACTGGAAAAAATATAGTGGGATTTCTAAAAGAGTAGAGGAAGCCAGAACGAAACTAGAGGAAATACAAAGCAAGACACTAAGAGCCCCGAATCTATCTTATAATAGGGAAGAGGAAAAAGAGGCACTTACACGATTCAGAGACCTCTATTTTAAAGAGGAAAGCTTTGTTAAGCAAAAATATAGAGAAAATTGGCTTTCATAATGAGACAAGAATATTTCTTTCTTTTATAAAAAATGTTCATCAAGGAATTTCAGAAATCAGGTCATAAGGCTCACAAACTCAAATGGAGATGTTTTATAGGGATAAAAGGCAATTCATGAGTAAGCAATAAATTTCTACAAAGAGCTGATTGGAACAGAAACGAGCACAATAATAGAGGACGGTCGAAGATTGCTTCAACAGATTGTGCAAATGAAAATCAGTGAAGAAAATGATAACCAATTGACTACAAGAGCTAGTATGGAAAAAGTTAGAAAAGTAGTATTTTCAATGAAAGCAAACCTAGGGCCATATGGTTTCAACACAAACTTCTTAAAAGAAAACTGAGAAATAATGGGTAAATATTAGTATATTGTATATATCTTGTTACCTTGTTTAGATTCCTAGATTAGTGGGTTACCTTGTTTAGATTCCTAGATTAGTGGTTTACCTTATTAAGAGTCTTTTGACTAGTATATATTGTAACATTGTTTATCAATAATAACCATGGGATTAATCTCTATCATGGTATCAGAGTAAAGATCCTCTCAAGATCATCAATCGAATTTTTTTTCTCTTCCTCCCACCTTGCAGCCTCACGCACAAACTTCTAATGTCTGTCCCACCTACTAATTCAGACTCCTCCTCCAATCAAAGTCAGACGCCCACCACCATGTCTGTTTCTCAATACCACTCTGCTTTCTCTGTTAACAATCTCCGCTCCATAATTCCTATCACCCTAGAGATGGGTAGCGAGGAATATCTCTCTTGGGCAGACCTTCTCGAAAACCACTGCTTGATTCACAATGTTTACGAACATCTCAAACCAAAAACTCCCAACGCCTCCGAAACACCTTCAACATCTTCCGAGACCGACTCTCTTCTGTGGAAACGCCTTGACGCCCTTGTCAAGCAATGGATATTTGGAACAATATCCAAGGATCTACTAAACACGATCCAAAAACCTGGTATGACGGCTGCTCAGGCTTGGGAACGTTTAGCGAATATATTTCAAGATAACACAGGTTCTCGCGCTATGTATCTTGAAAATAGGTTTTCTCAAATTCGTCTCAATGATTTCCCAAACATGAGTGCTTATTGCACTGAATTGAAGATGATTGCGGATCAACTTGCTAATGTTGATTGCCCCGTTTCTGAAAATCGACTGGTGTTGCGTCTACTTGGGGGTTTGAATGAAAACTACGAAACAATCGCCACCATAATAGGTCAAAAGAAGCCTCTCCCATCTTTCTACGATGCTAGATCTGATTTGCTCCTTGTTGAAACAAGGAAGGATGAATTCGTCCACACAAACACCTCTTTTATTGCCTCGGACGATCGTAGCCAAGGCCGCGGAAACAACTCTAGCCAATCAGCCCGTGCTACCGGCCAGCAGCAGCAGCAGGGCACCTCTAGCGCGCAGGAACAGGCCGGCCAGGGCCGAGGACGCAGCCAGCGCGGCAGAGGACGCGGTCGCAACACCAGCCGCACATACCACCAGCAGCAGCAATTCTGGGCACCTCCTGGCCAACAGCAATGGGCACAGTGGGCGCCTGCGGGCTGGACAGCACCCCCTTGTCCCTACCCGACACAACAGATCTGGCCGCAGCAGCAAAGCGCCCCCTGGCACGCATCTGGTCAACAGCAACAAGGCGCCTCCTGGCGCGGTTCTGGCTATCAGCAGCAACACACTCGGACAGCAGGAGCAGGCGTACTCGGTTCTCGGCCACAGCAGGCCTACATGGCTGAGACGAGCCAGCAGCAGCCCCAAAGTTACGTTGCAACCGATATCAATCAGGCGATGCACACTTTATCCCTTACTCCGCCTGACGATACTTGGTACATGGATTCGGGAGCAACTTCACACATGACACCCAACTCAGGTAGTCTCTCGCCTTATTCTAATTTAAATTGTGTTAAAAATATCATTGTTGGGAGTGGACAGGAAATCCCGATTCGCGGTATTGGTAAAACTAACTTAAAACCACCCTTACCACCCTTACTTCTGAACAATGTTCTACATGCTCCCAAACTCATTAAAAATCTTATATCTATTCGTCGGTTTACTCGTGATAACAACGTCTCTGTAGAATTTGACTCACTTGGTTTTTCTGTAAAGGATTTCCAGACGGGGAAGGTTATCATGAGGAACAATAGCTCGGGGGATCTCTACCCACTCTCTCTGTCGAGCCAAAGCCAAAAACCCCCAACTAATTCTTCGTTTACTGCAATTTCGTCAAATTTATGGCATAATAGATTAGGACACCCCGGTGTCGATATTTTGCATTCTCTCAATAAATCAAATTCTATTTCTTGTAAGCCCGTTTTAGGGTCTAAACTCTGTGAGTCTTGCATCTTTGGTAAACAAGTTAAGTTACCATTTACCAATTCTGTCTCTTATACTACTTCCCCATTCGATATTATTCATAGTGATTTGTGGACGTCGCCTGTGCTAAGTACAAATGGACATAAATACTATATTCTGTTTCTTGATGATTACACAAATTTCCTTTGGACTTTTCCAATTGGAAACAAATCCCAAGTATTCTCCGTCTTCTCTACACTTCAAAATCAAATTCAAACACAATTTCAAAAGCCCATTAAAACAATCCAATGTGACAACGGAACTGAATATAACAACAGTCAATTTCGTACATTTTGTGACAAAAATGGTCTACAATTTCGCCTCTCTTGCCCCTATACTTCTCCTCAAAATGGTAAAGCAGAAAGAAAAATACGCACCATAAATAACATGATTCGAACATTGCTTACTCATGCTTCTCTCCCGTTAAATTTTTGGCATCACGCCCTCGAAATGACCACTTATCTCCTAAATATTCTTCCAAATAAACAAATTCGAAATTTCTCACCCACTCAACTTCTATATAACCGAACTCCTTCTTACTCTCACCTAAAAATTTTCGGTTGTCTTTGCTATCCTCTTCTTCCTCCAACCACTATTCACAAACTTCATAAACGCTCTACCCCTTGTGTCTTTTTAGGATACCCCTCTAATCATCGCGGCTACAAATGCTACGACCCAGCCTCAAAAAGATTTATCATCTCTCGTCACGTCATTTTTGACGAAACAAAATTTCCCTTTTCTCTTGTCCAAAACCCAAACTCAACTCACCCATCTCAATCCGAACCAATAACCATCCCAATACACATCCAAACCCCGCCCATCACCGAGTCCATTTCCCCACCAAACAACACTCCATTACCGAGCCCATTATCAACTCAACACACTCCACCAAACCCACCATCACCCATCACCACTTCACCAGGCCCAAACCCAAACACGACCAGCCCGTCCACAAGACCAAACCGTCCAAATCATTCACCAACCATCATCAATCCAACACGGACAATACGAACCCGCGCAATGGATGGGATTGTCTGTCCAAAACGCATTTTCAATCTAAACACACTCACATCTCCATCGCCTATTCCCAAAAACCCAAAGTTAGCTTTATCAGACCCGAATTGGAAAGCCGCCATGGACGATGAGTTTAACGCTTTAATTAGTAATAAGACTTGGGACTTGGTTCCGCGTCCTCAGGGTGTTGATATTATACGATGCATGTGGATTTTTAAGCATAAAACTAACTCTGACGGCTCTTTTGAGAGGCATAAAGCCCGTCTTGTTGGTGATGGCAGGTCTCAGCAGATTGGAATCAATTGTGAAGAAACCTTTAGTCCTGTTGTCAAACCAGCCACCATACGAACTGTTCTGAGCATTGCTTTATCGAAGTCTTGGTCCATTCACCAAATGGACGTCAAGAATGCATTTTTACATGGTAATCTCAACGAAACAGTTTACATGCATCAGCCTTTCGGTTTTAGAGACAAAATCTTTCCCGACCATGTTTGTTTATTGCGCAAATCATTATACGGCTTAAAACAAGCTCCTCGTGCTTGGTATCAAAGGTTTGCAGATTTTGTCTCTACAATCGGTTTTACACACAGCACGACTGATCATTCGCTTTTTATCTATCAACATGGGTCCGAAATTGCCTATCTACTCTTGTATGTTGATGACATTATCATTACGGCTTCGTCTAATCAGTTACGTCAGACTCTCATGAAAAGCTTAGGCGCAGAATTTGCTATGAAGGATTTAGGTAAATTAAGCTATTTCTTGGGAGTTGCTGTATCGTATACTAAGGATGGACTTTGTCTTAGTCAGAAGAAATATGCTGAAGAAATTATTGATCGTGCTGGAATGTCTACTTGCAAATCAACACAAACGCCGGTCGATACAAATGGCAAACTTGGAAAATCAACTAGTCCACCAGTCTCTGACCCCACTCATTACAGAAGTTTAGCCGGAGCACTACAGTATCTTACTTTCACACGTCCTGATATTTCATATGCAGTCCAGCAAATTTGCCTCCACATGCATGATCCGAAAGAGGCTCACTTGGCTGCCTTACACAGAATCATTCGATACTTACAGGGTACAAAGCACTATGGCCTTCATCTTTACAAATCCTCACTGTCTACACTCGTTTCATATACTGATGCAGACTGGGGAGGATGTCCAGATACCCGTCGCTCTACATCTGGCTATTGCGTCTTCCTAGGCGATAATCTTCTGTCTTGGTCGTCAAAACGGCAATCCACACTTTCTCGTTCTAGTGCTGAAGCTGAATATAGAGGAGTTGCCAATGTTGTCTCCGAATCCTGTTGGCTTCGCAATTTATTGTTAGAACTTCGTATCTCATTGGACAAAGCCACACTGGTCTACTGCGACAACATAAGTGCGATTTATCTCTCCCAAAATCCGGTCCAACATCAACGTACCAAACACATCGAAATGGACATACACTTTGTAAGGGAAAAAGTAGATAGAGGTAAAGTTCGCATTCTTCATATGCCTTCTCGTTTTCAAATCGCTGACATATTCACCAAAGGACTTCCGCGCATACTATTTGAAGATTTCAGAGACAGTCTCAGCGTCCGAGAATCTCCCGTTTCGACTGCGGGGGTGTATTAGTATATTGTATATATCTTGTTACCTTGTTTAGATTCCTAGATTAGTGGGTTACCTTGTTTAGATTCCTAGATTAGTGGTTTACCTTATTAAGAGTCTTTTGACTAGTATATATTGTAACATTGTTTATCAATAATAACCATGGGATTAATCTCTATCAGTAAAGATGTAAGCAAAGGGGTTTGGGAAGAATGTTGACGCAATGGAACGTCACAGTATGAATTTGATTCCTAAGAATTCAATTCCGGAAAAAATTTAGGACTTTCGTCCTATTTCATGCTGCAATGTTATTTACAACATTATTTCAAAATTTCTTTCGCAACTTTTGAAAACAGTTATTGATAAACTTGTAGGAATAGGGCAATCATCATTTATTCTTAAACGCTCTATTTCCCATAACATCCTACTCATGCAGAGCTTATTGAATGGATATGTCAAGAAAAACATATCGCCACATGTGGCTTTCAAAATTGACATTAGAAAAGATTTTGACTCGATCAGATGGGAATCAATCCACGAATTCCTCCTTGCTGTAGGTTTTCCAATCATTTTCATTGATTGGATTATGCAATATATTTTCACTCATCAATTTAATGTGAGTGTGCATAGTATTCATGGAGACTTATTCAAGGATGAAAGAGGAGTAAGAAAAGGAGACCCTATATCTCTTTACCTATTCGTTTTAATTATAGAAATTCTTGACTGTATTTTTAAAATGCTTCTAAGAAGTCATCATTTCAAATTTCACCTGTACTACAAAGAAGAAGCAATAACATATATAAGTTTTTGTAGATGATCTATTTTTTTTTTGGCTTTTGTAGAATTTCAATCTGTTAGTATAATCAAGAAAGCTCTAACAATCTTTTCGAGTATTATAGGTTTATACATCAATGAAGACAAAAGTCAGGCTTTCTATGGAGGGGTTAATGAAGAAAGGAAGGAAAACGTATTCAATATTATGGGAATCAAGGAAGGTGAACTACCAGTGAAATATCTTGGAGTACCCCTATCATCAAAACAACTCCGATAATCACTTCAGACAACTAGTAGAAAATGTTAAAAATTCTTTCTTGGGTTGGGCTACGAAAAAATTGTCTTATGGAGGTAGAATCGAGCTCGTTAAAAGAGTCATCTTTGGAATTATTGGCTACTGGGCACAAAAGATAATCATCCCAAAGAAATTATTGGCTGAACTCGATAGAAACGTGAGAGATTACATCTAGGAAACATAAGGTAGAGGAGGCAAAAAAGTCAAATGGGAGGATGTTTGCACTCTCATAGAAGAAGGCGGACTAGGATTAAAATGTTTTGTTGAATGGAACAAAGCCCTCACCATTAGGAATTTATGGGAGTTGGAGCAGAAATTGGACTCCTTGTGGGTCAAATGGGTGCATACAAGATTTATGAAAGAAGAGCAGAGTATCTGGACACGAAACATCAATGAAAGAATGGCATGGTCATTGAAGAAGATCCTAAAAACAAGAAAATATATCTTTCAAATGGTACAAACCACAATTGAAAATGGAAGAGGGGTACTATTTTGGCACGATCCTTGGCTAGATAATATTCCCATTATATTCAAAGAAGAAATGCAAGGATGCAAAGTTAAAAGAGAATGCATCAAGTACATATTTAGAGACGTCTATGAAGGTAAATGTGATTTATTTCTGAGGCGTATTCCAGAAGGTGATAGAATCTTAAACCTAATGATTCAGAAACAACTCAATAAAAGAAATGATGAAATATGTTGGAAAATATAAAGCAACGAGAAGTTCATTACAGGAAATGCATGAGAAATTGTTAGAATAAGAGGACAAAAGTTAGATTAATGTCATAATGTGGTATGGTCTCCAAAGATTATTCATCGTCACCAATTTATTCTCTAGCTGGTATACAGGAAAAGATTGAAAACAAAAGACATAATTCGAAAATACATAAACATTCTTGATATCAACTGTGTCCTATGTTCGGGAGTTGAGGAAAACATAAACTATTTATTTGAGGAATGCTCTTTTATAATACAAATATGGAGGAGGTATGCTACAAACAAGAACATCATCAACTTTTCAAGAACATGGGAAGAAATCCAAGAGTGGATGAAGAATAAAGCAAAAGGAAGATCTTTCTATGTAAGTATGTTTAAATGCTATTTTGGAGCAGTAATCTACAATATCTAGAAAAAAGAAATTCAAGAACTTATGTGGAAGAAGTAGAACTGCTGAAGATATTTGGGGATATATATAACTTCAGATGAAAATACACTTATTCAATCTTGGAGAATCGAAAGAAATGAAGAGAATAGAAAGTTCTACCAGATATGGAATATTTTGTTTGAGAAAGTCATAAATAGAATCAAACAAAAACGCTATAAGCGCTAATTGATTGTTGTTGTCTGTAATTCAATTCTTGTTTATTGTCAAATCTAGAAATTGTCTAGATCTGATTTTAAACTTTTGTATTTTTTTCTTTTTAAATTTTTTAATGAAATGACACTAAGTTATTTTTCTAAAAAAAAATAAAAAAATTCAGAACTTAATAATAAACTATTGGTTTATATTAAGATTATACATAAATATATTGTAAATAAATAAATAAATAAATAAATATATATATATTACTTTATATAATATATCATTTATTCTTATAATTTATTTTATATGAATTCATTATAACTTATTTTCTAAAACTGACCTCACCCATTCCCCATAATGATCGTCATTTGATCATTACATCTCATCTACCCATCATTACATCTCATCTACCCATCACTTGCTATTACTCTATTACCCATAACGTATACATGTGTACATTTATAATTTTTTAGTTTAATTTAAATTAAAAAAAAAAAGAAACAAAAAGTAAGATATTCAAATCGAATTCTTACCTTCTATGAAACATCAAATAGTATAAGAAACTTACCTGCTACGAATTTATTCGTTATTCAATCCTATAGGAATATAAAATATTAGCCTTCCAATAATAGACAAACCAATAAAAATGCTAAACAGAAAGACATATTTTTTTTTGCAATAAAGCAATTAAATCAATATTATCTCAACATTACAAAGTTTCAAATCAGAGAAAATAAATACCGTAATCGAAGACAATATTAAGTTAGATTTACAGATTCAAGCTTTCAAACCAATCAACCAATAAACAAACCCTAAATGAAAAGCTAGAGAGTTAACATTTTCAAAAGTGAAGATTGAGAATTTGTCTTCACATCTTCTACGACTGTGGGATCTTTGAGCGAGGTTAAACATCGTCGAGTAACTTCAGATGGAGGTTAGGAGTCCTCTTTAGGCTATGCTTCCCACAAGATCGTCCCCTTCAACTTTTTCAAACCCCTCTTTACCTTTTAACATTGGTCGCTTTCCTTTGTTGCCTTATGTTCCGCGAGGCTCCAAACGAAATCCCCAAAGACCCAAAATCAAGTTCTCTCTACTTTCTCTTAATCAATCTGTATTTATCCCTAGTAAGACAATCTCTTATAATATTCTTTTAAAAGGCTACGGGAAAAAAATATTCTCGAGAGTGGTTTTCAAAATAGATATCAAGAAAGCTTTCGACTCTGTTAGATGGGAAACCATTCGGAATTTTCTGGTTGTATATGCTTTTCTTATGATTTTTATTGATTAGATTATGCAATGCGTTTCTTCATCATGTTTTGTTGTTAGCGTCAATGTAGTCCACGGAGGCTACTTCAAGGGTGAAAACGAGGTAAGGAAAGGGGACCCCTCTCTTCTTACCTTTTCGTAGTTATCATGGAGATCTTTGAGAGTATCTTCACAATGTTCTGAAAGAATCGTCCAACATCTTTCACCCTTTCTGTGAGGTAGAGGAGGTAACTCATTTATGCTTTGCTGACGATTTGTTCATTCTAGCGCACACAAATGTCGATTTCATTAAAACTATTAGGGCTGCACTAACGTTTTTTTCTGAAGTTACAGGTCTTACTATTAATGAAAGCAAAAGTGTGGCATTTTATGGAGGAGTGAAGGACGAAACAAAGCAGGACATATTCAAATCATGGGCATTGCGGAAGGAAACTTTCCTATAAGGTACTTGGGGATTTCGTTAACCGCAAAACAGATCGAGATCTCACACTACAAGCCGCTGATTGAAAAGGTAAAAAACACGATATCTGGCTGGGCGGTGAAGAAACTTTCTTATGCAGGGAGGATCGAGCTTATCAAAACCGTAGTCATGGGCATAATTGGATACTAGGCGCAACAGATGGTCATTCTGAAGAAGGTAATGAAGGAGATAGACACGCTACTGAGGAACTTCATTTGGGGAGTAGCGGGAGAAGAGGAAAGAAAATCAAATGGACTGTTGTCTGTAAGTCGGAAGAGGAGGGAGACATTGGCCTAAAGAACTGTGTCGAGTGAAACAAGGTTCTAACCTTCAAGCATCTGTGGGCGTTGGAACGCAACCAGGAATCATTATGGATCAAATGGGTACACACGCGATTTATGAAACAGGAAACCAATATCTAGGCGAGTAAAATCAATGAAGGTATGAGCTGATCACTAAAGAAAATTCTTAAACTGAGAAGTGATATTGCAGACTTTTACGACATTCGGCTAGGGGACTGGAAAGGCACTCTGTTCTGGAACAATCCTTGGTTCGAAAACCAGTCAATCATTCACGAAAAGGAGTTCAAAAATACACGTATTAGAAGGGACTGTGTAGTGGCAAAAATCAGAGACGTAAAAGACGGGGACTGGAACTCGCTTTTGAGAAGAAATCTAGAAGGACAGAGGATACTGGATCACATCAGTAACATACAACTCCGAGACAGACCCGACGTTCATGAATGGAATGCAGAAGACAATGGGAAGCTGGTCTCAAAGAGAATATGGGAGGTAATCCAAGAAAAAGCGCAGAAAGTAGAATGGGATCCTCTCGTATGGTCAACCAAGATCATTCCTCGACACCAGTTCATCATATGGCTTTCCTTCTGGGAAAGACTCAGCATTCGTGACCGTATCAGCAAGTATATGAGCATCTCGGACGTGAGCTATCTTCTATGCAACAAAAGTGAAGAAACCATTGATCACCTATTTGGGAGCTGTAGTATAATATTGGAAATTTGGGACAGATTTTCTAAAAGCCTGGAGCTGACCAGTTTCCTGAAGAAATGGAAAGAAATCAAAGAAGCATCACTACTTAAAGCCAAAGGAAACAGATTCGCAACAAACGTATTCGAGTGCGGCTTTGGAGTAGTAGTTTACAATATTTGGAAAGAACGTAAGAACATAATGCGAGAGTCTATGGCAGAACCCATAGAAGTGTTGGAAAATTATGGAGAGACATAGTCTCGGATTGTGGCGCACTTGCAGGAACGTGGAGAAAAGTTCCAAGTACGTTGCATAATTAGAATATCAGCATGAATTGGAATTTACCATTTACTAAAATCATTAGAAATGAAAACATTGTAATCAGATAGTCCATTTACGTTTTTGCTTTTATTCAGAATGATACGACTTCAAAATAATTTTAGGTCTGTCTAGAATGGTCTCTTAAACTCGTGACTTTTTTCCCGTTCTTGTAAATTTTTAATGAAATGACGCTAAGTCATTTTTCTAAAAAAAAAGTTTCTCTCTTTTGTCATTTTACATCATTTCTGGAATGCCTAGTTTGGTTTGGGGTCTAGGTGACAAGATGCGTTTAGGTCTCGTTTGACTTGATGCTCAATAATTATTTTTTCTACAAAAACAAAATCGAACCTAAATTAATTAGGTAGATAAATTTCATTTTAAATCCATTTAATTTGTTTGTTTTATTTACTACATATAAACTTAGGTTGCAAAATATGAGTGTGTACAGAAATTGTAATCACTAAAAATCTACGTACCCAATTTATAAAATTAAAATAATTATTTAATTAATTTTGAATAAATAAAATCAAAATAAATAAAATTAAGGCCAAAACCTAATTAAAACAATTAATTAGATTGATTATTATAATAATTAAATCCTAAATTAATTAAGAATAATGGCCAAGAGAAATAAATAAAATAATTTGAAATAAGTCAAGTACCCATTTTATCTCAAAGTAATTTTAGAAAAATTAAAAGGGATTAAAATAAATAATTTAGGATAAATTTGTATCAATTTTATCCCAAATAATTATTTATTTAACCGAAAAATATACAAAAATAAAATAAATTGACAAAATAAATGTCATATTTATTTTAAATATTTATCTTCGAAGCCGGGCAGATAAGAACATCAACTATATTTGATTTTTCAAAGAAGGAACTTGTCCATTTCTCCACCTTTTGACCTCGTTCAAAATCAGAAATGATCACCCTACTTCAGTGATCATTTCCCCTACATCTAGGCGCATCATTGATGCATATGCCGATAACTGGATGGAAAATAGCAACACGGCATCATAGTTGTTTGACTCAAATGAAGCCCACTTGATCGATGAACCGTCCTTGAGAGGCTATAAATAGCCTCTCTAGATTGATCCGAGGCCAAAAGATCAAATCTCAAGCCTCCAATCAAAGATTTTCAAATATCTGCCATTAAAGTATCAAACTTTCTAGAATTTGGAAATTTTGTGTAAGGCCCTAAGACACGAATTCAAACATCCCCAAAGTTTCCTTAAGGTATAAGGAGTGTTCTCTAATCCTTGGTAAGTTTCAAATCATCATTTAATTCAACCTTTCAGTTTGAAATTGAAATTTTTATATATATATGTTTTTATAAGTTTGTATATTATCTGGTTGTTGAATTTTGTGATTGAAAAATGATCTGAGGATTATTTACAAGCTTTCTGTTAAGGCTAAACTCAATCAATCGATCTAAAGCAGAAAAACCCAAATTTGAATTTTAAATTTTCAAAATCAGTTTTTATATACTTGAGCTATTGCTCAAGAACAACAACTAATAAAGCTTCCCAGCATGTTTCTAATGATGTTGAGAACCTAATTAGATCATGTTTGATCAATCCCAATCATAATCAAAATGAAAATTTTCATAAAAAATGAAAATTTCAAGTTCTTGAATTGGTCAAAATGAACATTTAGTGTTCATGTTTTGGTTACAATCAATCATATGAAAATAAAAAAAAAGTTATTGACAATATCCTTACACTTTATTAAAGCCAAAAAACAAAATATCCGACTTTTACATCAAAACTATTTTGGTTGAATGGATCATCATCCCGATCGAATGACACTTCGGGATGATGTTCATAAGGATCCTAGAAGATTTGTGAAGCTTTCCATGCTCTTGGATCAAAGAATCCAAACCTCAATCAAAACTAAAAAACCTGCAATTTTGATGTTCTTGAGAATCGAGAGGTTCGACCAGGACTGAGAGTCCGGCCGAGAAATTTTGACTAGGATCGAGAGGCCAACCGAGGAATTTTGACTAGGACCGAGAGGTACAGCCGAGAATTTTGACATCCGACCGATAATTCTAACCTAGGACCGAGGAATCTCGTACCCGACCAAAATTCTCAAACCTAGGACCAATGAAGTTAGCTCCAAGCTAACACAAGACTGGTGATTTCCGCACCTCGACTAAGGGACTTCAGCACCCTAACCTAGGATCTCTAAATCCCGACCGAGGGTTTTAACCCCGACAATTAAAAAATGCACATAGGATCGAGAACACCGGTCCTAGGGTATGTTTAATTGCACTTTTAAATTCCAAATTTATTTTTGTAATTTTGGGACTCTAAAACATTTTCTAAAAATCCCAAAAAAAATAGAAAAAGATTTCAAAATATTTTTTAGAATATTTTCTAAAAAAATATCTCAAAAACTCGTTTGTGATTTATTTTTAAACTCTAATGACTTTTACACTAATATTCTTCAAATATATTCCTCCATAATAATCATCAATAGCAGTATGTACTAGCATTTAAAAAAATATTGTTACAATTTTAAATACACATAAACATGTGCATATCTAGGACCGAAAGAATAATTGGTTAAAATAAAACTTTATGCAACCCATTTTTAAAAGTCATGTAAGATTTATAAATTAGAGACTATTTTTTTAAAACGGGTACATATGATGAAGCGCAAAAGTAATTTCTCGAGTATCACCAAATTACTAATCAAACGAAATACCGGTGAAAAATATGTTTGTAATCGTATAATTTTTTTTTATTAATTTTAAACTAAAAATTTGTTAGTTATTCTGTTTTAAATAAATAATCTTTTAAATTAATTATTAAATACAAATTTTAAATATCAAATTTTAGTTTGATTAATTCAAATGCATGGTAAAGAATATTTAAACTTAACTCAAATTAATTATTTTTATATTAAATTTCAAATAGTTGAGATTTATTTTAATCTTTTAAAAAAATATTTTATTTTAAAAAGATTTTTAATACATAAATCGAGATTGAAAAATTTTTCAATTGAACTTTTTTGGAACAAATGTTTTTTGGGTTACACAATTGTTTCCCTTCATGGTCACGTTCAAAAGAGTAAATCACTTAGTTCCTATGCAAATATTTATTAACACAACTACAATAAAGTAATGTAATATACCTCCTAAAGGTCACAAAAACAAAATTTAAAAAAATATGTTTTCAAGTTTTGAACCGTTCAGCGTCGCCGGCCTATAAAGAAAATAACTAATTAACTAATTAAATTAAACATTAAACTATTATCCATTTCTATATTATTTGAAGGAGTGTGGAAAGAATTATAAAATTAAAAATTGTATATTTTTTTTATGTAAGTATTAATGTATTATAACAACTTTCTCTCTCATTTCTTAGGTGATGTTGCTAACATTTTTATTAAAAATTATAATTCTGATTTTTTTTCATAACATAATATTTGAATTTAATTCATTTCATGTTTTATAGAATTCAAATTTTAACTCTAATTATAATGTTAACTGATAGATTTTACTTTTTAATAATGTGTAACTAATAATAAATTTGATTTAAAAAGTTTGATTAAATTAGATGATTTTTTTATATAAAAAATAGATGAGAAAAAATAATTTTATTAAAAATTTGAATTATGCTACTAAAATTGTTGATATATACATTTTCTTTAAATGCTTTTGTTTTTTAATTTTTTCTACATATAAAAGTGATTACCAAGAAATTAAATTCGATATTTTTTTTTGGGCCTTTTTCAGATTCGGGTTATTGTAATAACCCAGAGGAGGAAAATGAATAATGATTGGTGATGATTTTGAGGAGATGGAGAATATTTTTGGTAAAATTACTTAAAGGGTATTGATATATAATAATAAAATAATAAATAGTAATTTAAAATAAAGGGTATTTTAGTATTTTGGGTAATGAATTGAGTGATGTGATTGATGAGAGAATGAGTAAAAAGATATTTGAGTGGGTTGAGTTATTTAAATAATCCAACCGAACAAGGCTTTGAATTCAATATTATTATACATTTTAACAATGTGTGGGGTCCTTTTGAATAAACTATTTGATCTTTTTTTATCTACATTCATTTGTTTGATAAGATACAACCATGTTTGAGCATATATGAGTCATGACAGTTGGTTTTGTTCTAAACTCTATATAATAAATGGCAAATAAATTAACCTTTACCAAAATACCAAATATAAGAATAATCTATCAAATGTACAAAACTCCATATCTATATATATAGTTCAAGTCTACTTAAGACCTCCAAGAACACAACACAAAACTAAAGCAAAAAAGAGAGAAATCAAGCTAATGGCGGAAAAATACATAATCCCATTGATCGACATGAAAGATTTAGCAATACCAGAATGGTCGGAGAAGTTAATGGCAGCTTGCGAGGAATGGGGGTGTTTTAGGATTAAAAATCATGGGATATCACCGGAATTGATGGCGGAGATGAAGGTGGTTTCCGGTGAATTGATGGACCTACCGGTGGAGATAAAGCTTAGAAACTCGAATCCGGTGAGTGGAAAAGGTTACACTCCTACCCATCAGGCTAGTCCTGTGTTTGAAGGATTGGGTTGTTATGATATGGCCTCAGATGGTGCTCTTGATGCCTTCTTTGATCAACTCTATGCATCTCCATACCAAAGGTAATTTTAATTTTCATTTGTGTACAAAACTTATAAAATTAAATATAATCCAAGTATTTTAATCTTTATCTATCCCAAGACAGTGCAAATACTGCCTGAAATATTTTTTTTTTATTAGGCTACTAAAGTATAAGATTCATAATAGAGTACTATATGATCAAATATTAGATGGGCTAATTTTAATTTAGTTTAGGAGCTATATCCTATCATAGCCTCGATTCAATGTCCGCAATTGTCGGGTTAGATCCTCTGCTACCAAAGGGTTTGTATTCCCTCGGTTTCTTCTCACAAGAACAGGGGCACTATTATAAATATTTTTTTTATTTACAATAGTGCCCCTCCCCTTGTGAGGGGGGCACAATCAATCATTTGGTAGCAGAAGATCCCAAATAACAATTGTTTATCTCTAAATCATATACTTTTTATTAATATATGTAAAATTGTGATTTGTTTTTTAATTTGTATTACAAACAAAATAAGTTATATAATTATTATTAATTAATTTATATAAAATAAATTAATATCAAACTAATTTAAAAAGTATTTTAAATATTTATTAAGAAAAATAGTATATATATATATATATATATATAATAATAATATTATTATAAACATATTAATAAAAAATAAAATTATGACCTACTATTCTCTAGTTGTCATTATTATATATTAAGATATGATATAATATTAAGAAAATAATCCCATTGACTATATCTTCCATCTTTAATATATTAATAAAAAGTAAAATTATTACCAACTATTCTCTAGTTGTCATTACCATAATAATAATAATAATAATAATATATTAAGCAATGATATACATACTCACTTAACTATAATCCCAATTGGCTGTCCTCCGTCTTCATTATATTTTTTCTCTTGATTATGCAATTTTTACCACTAAAAAATTACTATCCTTCTCTAATCTTTGAAAAAATAATGAACAATAAAGAAGATCTATTCAAGAGCGAAGAAGATCGAAAAAGAAAGAATAAAAAAATGTAAGAGAATGAATGATCTACTAATTTTCATCAACTGTTTTTCCTGTTTTCGAGAGAGTTAATCAAGTCAATTAACGAGTCAACACCGATTCCACTCTTTAGTGAGTTTTTACAACTCATAACTCATTTTTGTAGAGTTGTATTGTAAATTAAGACGAATTTACAAATTGATTATCAATTTTGACATCATTAATAATATTAAAGTTATTAATAAATATTTAAACAAAAATTGAATAAATTAAGATAGTATATTTTTTAAAGAAATAAAATTTTTACCATTTCTTTTTTCTTTAATGGGATTTTACGTTTTTATCCATCATTTTCTTTGATTTTAATCATCAACTATCGTCATAATAAGACAGACATTATTGCTGTATTTTTCAAGAAGGGACATCGACAAACAAATAAAAGTAACTTAAAACCTATTTTTAAGTTTAACAAATAATACTAAATATTATTTTGTTAGGTATTTCATTGTATCCATGATACATTCGAATTAATTAATTGTATTATTTTACATTTTTTTAAACTTTGTTTTTTTTTGGTGTTATTTTTTCTTTTGCGTTTAACATATTTTTATTTAATTTGTATGGGTTGTTCAAAAAATTAGTATTTTATCGATTTTCATATCGACTAAGGAATAACAAGATTAGTTTTATCCTTTAAAAGAAAGCATACAATTTTTCATTTTACCCTACCATTCTCTAGTTCGAAACCCTAGCTTAAACTATAAGTGTTACATGTTCATTTAGTCTGGCTAGGACATGGAATGACTAGGACAGGATTATGTAAACTATAGCCTCAATTGCATTAACTCTGTAAGATTCTAATTTGATAAATTTATTTTTCCATTAAAGGGAGGTTATTACTAAGTATTCAAAGGCCATACATGCCATCTCCATGCAGCTGGGGAAAGAGTTGGTTAGTGGATTAGGATTAGTTGAAAATGATCTTTTCAATGGGTGGCCATGCCAATTGAGGATAAACAAATACAACTACTCGTCGGAATATGTGGGGTTTACGGGCGCTATCCTCCACACAGACCCGGGCTTCCTAACTGTTCTACAAGATGATGAATTGATTGGCGGGCTAGAGGCAGTGCACAAGGAAACCGGTGAATATATCCCGGTTCATCCCATGGAAGGAACCCTAGTAGTCAACCTGGGTGATCTTGCACAAGTAAGTAATTACTCATTCATTTTGAAATGTTCTTTGGATTTCTATGTGTATTTATTGATGGAATATTGTTAAACTTTATGGATACTAAGAAAGGTTCTCGGTTTTGAAATGATATATAGATTTGGAGCAATGGAAGATTATGGAGTGTAAAGCATAGAGTGCAATGTTACCAAGGAAATGTTCGATTATCGATGGCTTGCTTTGTGTTAGGGCCAAAGCTTGGAGCTTTAGAGGCACCGTCTCAACTGGTGGATTCGGATCATCCACGTCTCTTTAAAGCCATGAATTTTGAAGATTATAGAATGCTTCGTATAACCACCAGGTCCCCCACTGGTGCCATTGAACTACTTCGTGTTGAATCTTAAAACAAAAATGAATGCATACATAAGTATTATTGTAAAACACATATGAATGACATTAGTCTAATTGTAATACTATTAATACTTTTTAAGTAAAATAAGATAGTGTCTTAAATATAATTGGACTGTTTCACTTATTTTGATTTTTTTTTTAAGTTCTTTTCAGCTATGAACTTATCCATTAAATAATAAATACTTTTTACTCTACTTTTATAAAATTTAAATTCACACTACAAAAGACTAAATGGTCTGCAATAACTATGGGTGTTCAACCGGTCGGTTAATCAGTTAATCGATTCCGGTTAAGTCCGATTTAACTCTTATTTTACAAACCGATTCTGATTTTATTGGTTCCGGTCGATTAATCGAGTTTTACCGTAAATCGATAATTCAATTTTTTAAATTAAGTATTAAATTTATTAGATAATTTTTTTTTTCAAAAATTTTTTTGCGCCTATGGTTGGGTCGGTACGGTATACCTTAATTTTGTATCCATACCATATACCTTAGTGAAAGTTTCGGTATATAAAAATCCATACCTTTATTACGATATACCTTGATTCAGTATACATTAATTTTAGTACGATATCGGTATTATACTTTTGATACCTAAAAAAATATTAAGGCTTTATTCGGTTTGAGTTATTTTAATAATCCAAATAAAATCAAACATCATTTTACTCTCATGTCATTTATCACATCACTCAATTCATTAACTAAAATACTAAAATACCCTCTATTTTAAATTATTATTTATTTTATTTATATATATCAATACTCGTTAAGTTTTTTTTACCAAAAATAAGCATTAGCTCCTTAAAATCATCAACGATCATTATTTTTCTCTCTCTTTAAGTTATTCAAATAATCCCAATCCAAACAAGGCCTAACTTAAAAAAAAAAAATCAATTTAATATGGTCATTACATAAATGTTACACAAAAATAAAAATTAAAGATATTTATCATAAAATAAAAAATATATTTTTTAAATCTAACTTTCTTAGAAACAAACAAATGTTAAAAAAATTAAATTTAATTATAAAAATTGAAGTTAACAAAATAAACATGAGTATAATCTTTAAGACTAATTGAAGGCAAGAGAGTATTTGAGATTACATTGGTAACATATTAATCTCTATTAAATCTATTTTTGAAAGAAAATAAATCAAACACATTATAGTGAGATAAAATTAGTTTTATGTATTTAAAATAGAATGTGAAGAGATTAAATATATTAAATAATATTATGTATAATTAAATTAATATCAAATCTATTTATTTATATATATATATATATTATATATATAATTTAAAAATATTATTTTGGTATATCATAATTTACTAAAATTTTGAAAATATGATATTTTTATTGTACCTTTAATTTCGGTATCAGTACCCTACCTTATATTTTTTTATATACCGTTAACATTGGTATTTTTGATATATATTTTTTAGATTAAGTTAAATAAAGAAAAGAAAAATAATTAATTAAAGAAAATGTTTTAATAAACTTAAGAGAATAAGTTTAAATTAATACGACATAGTTTTAATGATGTGGTCTGAACATAACTAAGTTTTGTAAATTATCTTTGCGCAGGTATAGCTCAAAATACATATGTCTTCAGACGGTTTGTCTAAAGTAGTGCGCAAGTAGACGTAGTCTGAACTACATCAGACGTGTTTGTCTGAAGTAGTGCACGAGCAGACGTAGTCTGAACTACATCAGACGTGCTAGACTGAAATAGTGCACGAGCATACATAGTCTGAACTACATCAGACGTATTAGTCTAGAGGAGTGCGTGAGAAGACGTACTCTGAACTACAACAGACGTGTTAGTCTAAAGTAGTGCGCGAGTAGACGTAGTTTGAACTACATCAGACGTGTTAGTCTGAAGTAGTGCACAAGCAAACGTAGTCTGAACTACATCAGACGTGTTAGTCTGAAGTAGTGCGCGAGCAGACGTAGTCTGAACTATATCATACGTGTTAGTCTGAAATAGTGCGCGAGCAGACGAAGTCTGAACTACATCAGACGTGTTAGTCTGAAGTAGTGCGCTAGAAGACGTAGTCTAAACTACATCAGACGTGTTAATCTAAAGTAGTGCGCGATCAGACGTAGTTTGAACTACATCAGACATGTTAGTCTGAAGTAGACGTGTTAGTCTGAAGTGGTGCGCGAGCAGACTTAGTCTAAACTACATTAGACATGTTAGTCTGAAGTGGTGCACGAATAGACGTAGTCTGAACTACATCAGACGTGTTAGTCTAAAGTGGTGCGCGATCAGACATAGTGTAAACTACATCAGACTTGTTAGTCTGACGTAGTGCGCGAGCAGACGAAGTTTAAACTATATCAGACGTGTTAGTCTGAAGTAGTGCACGAGAAAATGTAGTCTGAACTACATCAAACATGTTAGTCTTAAGTAGTGTGTGAGCAGAAGTAGTCTGAACTACATTAGACGTGCTAGTCTTAAGTAGTGCATGAGCAGACGTAGTCCGAACTACATCAGACGTGCTAGTCTTAAAGTAGTGCGCGAGCAGACATAGTCTAAACTACATTAGACGTGCTAGTCTTAAGTAGTGCGCGAGTAGACATAGTCTGAACTACATCAGACGTGTTAGTCTGAAGTAGTGCGTGAGTAGATGTAGTCTGAAATATATCAGACGTGTTAGTTTGAAGTATTGGATGAGCAGACGTAGTCTGAACTACATCAAACGTGTTAGTCTGAAGTAGTGCGCGAGCAGACATAGTCTGAACTACCAAACGTGTTAGTCTGAAGTAGTGCGCGAGCAGACATAGTCTGAACTACATCAAACGTGTTAGTATAAAGTAGTGCGCGAGTAGACAAAGTCTGAACTACATCAGACGTGTTAGTCTGAAGTGTGCACGAGCAGACATAGTCTAAATTACATCATATGTGTTAGTCTGAAGTCGTGTGCGAGCAGATGTAATCTGAACTACATCAGATGTGTTAGTCTGAAGTAGTGCGCGAGAAGACGTAGTCTGAACTACATCAAACGTGTTAGTCTGAAGTAGTGCCCATGCAGACACTTCTCTCAGCAGCTGTTTGAAGAAGCGTTCGCCTTTTTGCTCAGCCCATAAACAACGTCTTTTATTAGCCGTCTTCCTAGTCTGCTTATCAAGCTCTAACCGCTTAAGTGCCACATACTTAACATTCAACCAACTCATGTTTTGTACTTTCTAGTACACCACGTTCCAACACATATTCTCCAGTACAATTCGGTACGCCACGATCCAACGATTATATTATTGTGTACCTTCCCGTACACCTGGCGTACATTCAACGAATAGCTGACACGTATTCAATAAGAAGATTCGACCGTTGCTTTTCTTCAGTATAAAAGGCAAGCAAAGTTCAATGGAGAATCTCTCTCTCTCTCAAATTCTTAGCTTACACGCGAAAACTCTAAGTACTGTGCTCTTGCTCTAAAATCTTCTATAATTCATTTACTGTCCTTTCTGTGTGAAATTTCTGTATTGAAAGTTGAAAAAAGATTATTTTGTTCAACAAAGAGTTAGTTAGGAGTTCATAACTAGGCATTTGTTAAGTCCTGTGTATCTAACCGGGTTTGTGTAGTGTTCTATACGAATCAAAGCCTTCTAATGAAAAACCTTTTGGAAATAGAAGGGGTGACGTAGAAGTTTTTTTTGTCTACGAACATCCATAAAATTCATCGTGTTATTTCCTTTCCGCTCATTTCATTCGGTTATCTACAACTTCAAATCTAACAAATAGTTCCACACTTGATTACGTTTAAGATCTTGTGAAGATTTGTGAAGAATAGAAACAGATCTTAATCCCTAACAAGATTAACATCGAATTAAATGTTAATATCGGGTAATGAGATACCCGTCGGGGATTGGGTACCCGACGAATCGGGGATGGGGATATAAATAGAGATACTCGTCGGGTTCGGAGTTGGGTAGTAAATTAAAAATCAAATTCAATGATGGGAACTTCACTATCCGGCGGGTAGGGTACCCGTTGCCATCCCTACACCAGAATATGTCTAGTCTACGAGCCTATCCTAAATTAGATTTTTTGGTTTATTTTGGCTAAAGTAATAAAAAAACCGGTACGAAATATAGATAAGTTTATTTGGTTAGAATGAATTTTGAAACATTTAAGTCCCCACTGTTGTTAAAAATTACGGAGCATGGTATTTTAAATATAAAAATAAAGTGATTGAAAAGATTGAAATGAGAGAGAAAAAACTAAACTAATAATAAAAAAAAAACTAAAAAGGACCGACCTACTGGTGATGAATTCGAATCTTATGTCCCAAGATAATGTCTCACTTGATGTCTCATAGGAGATAGAAGAGAGTAAAGAGAAAATTGAATATTAAAATAAAATGTCATATATATAATTTTTTAAGGGTTTAGTTTTAAATTTATAATTTAGGGTTTATGATTTAGAATTTAGGGTTTATTTCATATATATAATTTTTTATTTGTCTTATTTATAAAAACGACGTAGTTTTGATAAATAAGACAGTAAATGACAACTTCACTTGGGACAGCAGATCCTCACCCACTAATGATGTCTTCCACACAGACCCGTAAAAGAGTTTGATCAATTCTCATAAATCCTTAATTGCACAACACAAATTTGAGTGAGAAAAACAAAAAGACATTCATCTAACTTGAATCATAATTTATTTTAAAGGTAAAACCAATGTTTGGAGAGACTATGTCAGATTGTAACACTATTAAAAATACTAGGAAGATCCTCGTGCGATGCACACGGATAAAAATATATTGTACAATGTCCCGCGTTAATCAAATTTGGTGTTGAATTTAAAATATAAAGTGTTATTAGCATTTGGTTAAAAAGTTATACTTGTTTTGTTAGATTGCGGGTCAACCCAGAATCCGACTCAAATATTAATTTAATTTCACATATATAACCAAATTAACCACATCTCTCGACCCGACAATCCGGACACTTTCAAAATTAAGCATCTATATATAGATTAGTTTGTTAAAATGTCCCGCGTCCAATAAATTTGACGTTTCAAAATTAAACATCATTATATATATATATTTACAATTTTTTCCTTAGATGAATAATTAATCCCCAAATTAACAATAACATATAGATATTTATTATTATTAGTGAGTAAATAAATTGGTAATTAAATTTCAAATATTTGTTTGGAATCGGCCAAAAGAAACTCGTTGATTTGATCGGCTAAGTTTGAATGTAATTGGTTTCTACATTTTTACTGTACAAGTTTCTTTAGGGAAGGGGGAAATGGTGGTCCCGCAGAGAGCGGTGGTTCGGTCAGGGCACCTACATATACGCGTAAACGGAACAATCAGCTATACTTCTTACCCGTCTCCTTTGGCCTGCCTGTTCGCTTTGACCTGAGAAACAGAGAGAGAGAGAGAGAGAGAGAGAGAGAGAGAGAGAGAGTCCACTGACTGAAGAATCCCGAGAGAAGAGTCCGGCAATGGCGGATCGGACCAGAAGATTTCTGAGAGAAGAGTTCGTAACCTATGCCTACATTCTTCTTTACATTGCCCTCTCAAGCGGTCAGATCTTCTTTAACAAGGTCACCTCCCACCCAAATCTATCAATTGAACTAACTACCTGGTCAATTGTTTGTCACTTTGCTTTACGTCTATTCTTATTATTGGATTAGGAACACAACCGAATGAGGAAACTAAGATTCTGAGTTGGATAGTTTATCAATTTATCTCGTCAGCTGAGAATGCTACAACAAATACTTTTGATATTGACATCTAATCTGACTGGACGAGGTTTTTGGATTTGATTGACATATATTATGCTTACACACAAATTCTTGAATTGTTAATAGTGGCCATGGACTTGATGGATTGGAAAATTCTTTTGATTTACTAGAATTCCTTTTGAAATATGTGAATATGATGGAGTATGCTACTATTAGAAGTACATCATTTGACTGTTAATTGTTAGCATCATCAATGATGATGCAATATCAGTGAGAAAATTACTGTATATATATGTTCTTCAAGTGGACCCTCTAGATTTCGGATATGCATAATTCTCTTTGCATCTGGCTTTTAGTTGCCTTGTGAAACAAAAGTGGTCTTCTAAATACCCAGACATATGTGTAACCTCACTACCAAAAATGATGAAGTGTTATGAATGAAACATGGTTTTTGTTTTCTGGATGTCATTCAAGACAGGTTTAGATTTTGTATTATTCAACCAATTTGTAACCCAAGATGCCAACCATTTGTTAAATGAGAAAGAAATCCACAAAGGGCAAAAATAGTACTATAGAGATATAGACGGGATTTCAATAATATACTTACATTTAGGAATCTTACCTGCAATGATGTTCATTTGGCATCTTATCGGGATATGTTTTTACATGTCTGCAGATGCTGTTACATTGTGTTCCTTCCATGTCATTTTTCGTTGCTAGTGTATTTTCATATATCTGGTAATGCATTATTAACCACACTGCTTTTCAGATTTCAATGTCTTTGTATGTGTACTGTTTTGTTGGTTTCTTTTGTGTTACATGCTTGTCACAAATCATATATTGAATATGTAATTTGTTTTGTGCTTTCCTGTAGTCTATATGGTGTAGTCTGGTTTACAAATTCTTTCCTTGATAAGCTGTTTAATTTCATTTTACTGGAACAAGTTCTTGTTAATAGTCATCTGAAATAGTGCACATAATGCAGTGGGTTTTGTCGTCAAAGGAAATCAACTTCCCTTATCCTCTTGCGTTGACGATGCTTCATATGGTCTTTTCCTCTGTTCTATGTTTCATAGTCACCAAAGTATTCAAGGTACCAGTTCATTCACTATATGTGGCTTAGTTATGTGATCTGAAATCTTAATCTTTGTTTTTCTTCCCAGATTATTAAAATTGAGGAAGGGATGACTCAAGAAATGTGAGTAAATAATGAACTCTTTTATTGCTAATTGATTTTTGAAACTTGCATAATATGCTTGTTCTTCCCTTATATGGCCTTAAGAGTTGGCTATAAGCATGCTTGGTTCGAAATAAGGATGTTTTAGGCTTTGCCCTCTTTCTTATAGCAGAGAGAACATTAATTAAAAAGGTTATGAACATGCAGATTTGCTACGTCTGTCATCCCAATTGGTGCAATGTTTGCGATGACACTTTGGCTAGGCAACACTGCTTATCTTTATATATCGGTTTCATTTGCTCAGATGTTGAAAGCAGTTAGTAAGTAATACATTCTCTAGCCTTTGGATTTCAAAAATTGAGTGGAATAGATTCTACTTTCTTATTGTCACTTAATTAGTTATAGACGATAGTGTTATCATTGTTTCCCTTCATATGTGAGATTTGCAGTGCCAGTTGCTGTTTTCATTCTTGGAGTTGCAGCTGGACTTGAAGTGATGAGCTGCAGAATGCTTTTGATTATGTCTGTGATAAGCTTCGGTGTGCTAGTAGCTTCCTATGGGGAGATGAGCATTAACTGGATTGGTGTAGTTTATCAAATGGGAGGTGTTGTTGGTGAAGCATTGCGGCTAATATTCATGGAGATTTTTGTTAAGAAGAAGGGTCTTAAACTAAATCCCATTTCTGTTATGTACTATGTTAGCCCCTGCAGGCAAGACTTCTTCTCTCTTTATCTCTTGGTCCTTATATTCATGTGGGGTCTCAGATTCGAGATTCGAGATTCGATTTCCACTGAGAGCACCTTTATTGGTGGTCAAGAGGGACCGGGATGATGTGTTTTACTGAAGATCAATTTAATGCATTTGACTGAATATCTTTCTTTGACAGTGCTGTTTGCTTGTTCATTCCGTGGATTTTTCTTGAGAAGCCCAAGATGGATGCTCGAGATACTTGGAGTTTTCATCCGCTAATTTTGTTGCTCAACTCTCTTTGCACTTTTGCACTGAATCTATCGGTGTTTCTTGTCATCTCCCATACGAGTGCATTGACAATTCGTGTTGCTGGTGTAGTGAAGGATTGGGTGGTTGTGCTTCTCTCAGCACTCCTTTTCGCAGATGCCAAATTGACAATTATAAACCTGTTTGGTTATGCAATTGGTAAGAAAACGAGTAACTTAAGAAAAAAAAATGAAGAGTGTTTTAAAATATTGTATTTTCTGGTGCAGCCATTGCAGGTGTTGCAGCATACAACAACCATAAGTTGAAAAAGGAAACTTCACGAGATACATTAAATGATTCTCGTGATGATATTCAATCTATACCTTTAGTTTCGCCTTCAACAGCTTTACGGAAGTAAAACATTAGAGATGTTTCATTCGCCAAAACTTATAGACAGATCTCTCTCTGAGGTATGAAAACTGTACATGATCTTATATGAACAAACTCCCCTCCCCTCCCACTTGAGAATGATTTGTTTGAATTCTTCCTTTCGAGATGACAAGGGGTTTTGTAATTTGTGCGAATAGATCTTTCGAAAAAGATATTGATTTCGATGTGGAAATTGTGAAAAAAAAAAGTAGCAAACTTGTATTTTGATAGATGAAAAATTTACAGCATCTTGAAATTGTATTGACAAGGTTGAGAACCTTTGTCACTTAATGGTTTAAGAAAGTGCTCTTTCCAATTGTATTGACATTCCTGAATTCACCATCTTCTATTGCAACCAATTTTTTAAATATATTTATTACTAAGATATGTTTTAATTAAATTAAACATTTAGACGACACAAAGTAAATTTATGGTAACTGTTTTATTTTATTTTATTTATCTGAAAATCATCGAAATTTCACTGTTTTTAGAGATTTTATATTTTACCTAAAAAGAAAATTTGAATGTCAAAATTTGGAAATTTATATGTATATAAATATTACTAGCTGTATTTGCTTTTTTATTATATATAGGTTTCTAGTTGAAGTTATTAACCCTTTTTTTTTTCTTTTTTTTTTTTTATAAAAGTTGTATATGAGAAGTCATTTGTTTTTATTCAGTTAAAAAATAATAAAATATATATAACATTATTTATGAGTAATGATATATACAGCATCTTCACATAACACCTACCTCATTTGAAAATGGAAAAAAAATAAATATATTTTTCTCTCTTTTGTATTTTTTTAAGATATAGTTTCTCTTTTATTTTCAAATGAGGTAAGTGCTATGAGAAGACTGTATATATCATTACTCATATTTATAAGGATAAGAATTTGGTGTTATGAAAGGTTTCGTGAATGATATAGATAATTTATTTTTCAAGTACAATTATCTTCGTATTAAATTCTCGTTCTTTATCGTTACTCTACTCATTATAGTTTTGGCATTCGCATAAAACAGTTAAATTTAAGAAACAAATTTTACTTCATAAAAATATATATCAAAAATTCAAAAAAATTTTGAAGTGGGAGCTAAATCTTAATAATATAAAAATAATTTTGATAATAAAAATATTATTAGTATTATATTTTGGTTGTGTTGAATTTTCACCGACGACACGCCAGTTTCTATCATCGTCTCTTCTTCACTGAGAAAAAAGGATCTCCAGAGGTCCCCGCGACTGGTGAACCTAAAAACTCAATTCCCTCCACCTTCCTTCGCGCTTTCCTTCTCTCTCTTTTGGTTTTGACGAGAGAGATCCAGAAGAAGAAGAAGAAGAAGACAATACGACGCATAGAGGAATTGAGACAGATATACAGAGAAAGGGGATGCGATTCGCCTGGCTGTGGCGGCGCTTCTCATCTTCCAATGCGGCGGAGTCACGGTTGTCGTTGGCCGCAGAAGAAGGTCGTTGATGGCCTTGCAAATGGCTTGGCAACCGAACCTCTTACATCAGAAACGCAAGACTGGACCTCCTTTAGGGTTAAAGAACCTCGGCAACTCTTGTTATCTCAATAGCGTTCTCCAGTGTCTCACCTACACTCCTCCACTTGCCAATTTCTGTCTCAAGAACCAGCATTCCTCCTCCTGTAATCTTCCCCCCCTCTCTCTCTCTCTCTCTCTTATTACTACTCTTCTTCACCTACTCTTTTATTCTCAATCAATAAGTTAATTTTGTTGTTCTTTTGTATAGGTGATTCGGCGTCAGGGTCAGAAAAGAAGCGGGATTGTCCATTTTGTATACTAGAGCGAAGAATTGCCCGTTCGTTAAGTGTGGATCTAACCCTAGACGCGCCTTCTAAGTTAAATAGCTGTCTTCGAAGTTTTGCTGAGCATTTCCGTCTTGGTCGGCAAGAGGATGCTCACGAGTTTCTACGGTATGTGATTGATGCTTGCCATAATTCCTGCCTACGCATCAAGAAGTTGCAGCAGCAACGTCGCAAGATTGTTTCGGATGAGGAGATTGGTGCTGCTAGTACAGTGTTTAAGGAAATTTTTGGGGGTGCTCTGCAGAGTCAGGTGAAGTGTTTATCTTGTGGTTCGGAATCCAATAAGGTCGATGAGATCATGGACATAAGTCTTGATGTTCTTCACAGTAGTTCTGTGAAAGAATCTTTGCAGAAGTTTTTCCAAGCTGAGGTTTTGGATGGGAACAATAAATACAACTGTGAGAAGTAAGTTTTCTTATATTCTCTAACCCTGCTTCTCTCTGATTTCTTACAACGTCTTAATCAATATCTGATTCTTGTTTTAGTTGCAAGAAACTGGTAGCGGCAAGGAAGCAAATGAAGCTACTTCAGGCACCCAATGTCCTCGTAATCCAACTCAAGGTAAGTTATAATCTAAATTTCCCCTGTCTTATTTTATGCCCATGACGATCATCAATTTGCATTGCTAATCACAGCGTTTTGAGGGCATATTCGGGGGAAAGATTGACAAGGCCATTGATTTTGAGGAGATTCTACTACTTTCAAGCTATATGTGCAATGGAAGCCAGGTGTGTATCAAATCTGTTTATGTTGGCTTTACTTGTTGCAATTCTCAGCAATCTTTTTTACTTAAAGCACTTCTTTTTGTTGAATGGCAATACATGAACATATAGGCCGAAAGGATAGTATATTTCTTGATTTTGTTTTTTCATGGAATTTCATCAATCATACAATGTTTATGCAATGTCATTTGAGTGTCTGATTGTTTTCTCCATACATAAGTTTTCTCAAGGATTATCACTCCATTTATATACTTCCTCACTGAAAAACACTGCACCAATGTTCTATATTCTGGATTATCACTTACTCCTCACTTGAGGATAAGAGGCTGATTATGATATGATGACTTTGATAATGGGGTTATCTATCTATCATTTTCTTCACTTGCATGTTCTTAATGTGATGTGCTTCCACTGCCAGTAAAAAGTAATTCACCCAATGGTATTTAACATCCAGAAAAACTTGATACAATTGTTCTTTTGTACAACGTTTAACAATCTCTTTATTCTCCCTTCAAACTTAGGAATACTAGTGATATTTACTAGAAGGGGTTAAACAGGAGATTGAATTTCTTGAGTTCCAATGATATCTATTTGTCAGTTGTGCTCTTATTATAGTGTATAAAAAACGAGTGCAGTACCAATGTACCATGGTTCAAAACAGGCCATCTGTAATCCTGGTGTATAAGTGCATAAAGTAAGCTAGTTTGGATCCTGAAGATGCTAAAATCCTGGAGCCATCTATGGACTGCATTGGATTTTATTATTGTGCTCATGTTTTCTTCTTTGTATGTGATTTCTTTAGAAGATAGCTTATTGACATTAATTTGTGGATCATTACATCACTGCCAATTGAATGTCCTACCAGCTTATTAGTACTTCTATTGTGGCAAATTTGCTTCTTAACTGTTTTAAGTGAGAATTCCTGACTAGATAAGTAAATTGGATTGTGTTTTTGTTCACATGTTATAGAACTTATTTGTTTTCAAATACAATTTCTATCATGATGTTTCTTACGAATACAAGTACCAACTCCTGGCTGATATCCCTTACAAGTTACAAGTCTTACATTTAGTTTATTTTCATATGTTACTCTCTTTGAATTTTTGTAATTAATGCATTTTATGGCTGTTATTTTGTTGCAGGATCCTTATCCAGAGTATAGACTTTTTGCTACAGTTGTACATTCAGGTTTCTCCCCTGATTCTGGACATTATTATGCATATGTCAAGGTCACTTTCAGCTTACCTCAGTAACATTATCGTCGAATTGGCTGTAGTTCTGTACAAATTATTAGCAAGTTCTTAACATAACATAGTTTGGTTATTTACAGGATCCAATGGGCCGTTGGTATTGCTGCAATGATTCTTATGTTACAGTATCAACCTTGCCTGAGGTTTTGTCAGAGAAGGTTTATATGCTTTTCTTTACTCGGACTAAACAGAGGCCAGCAGCTACTAATGGTGACGCACATTGTTCAAATGGAATTAAACATCAAGTGTGCAGTGGAAGTGAAACATCGAAAGGCCACAATGTGGCTTCTAACAAAACAGTTCCCAAGAAACAATCTGTTGTTAGTCATTCTTCTGAGAATGAAAGCCCTAACATATCTATGGCTAATAGGGCTACCGATAAGCTGGAAAACGGCAACTCCAGAGACAATTTTGGCAAAACCATGTCCAATGGAAAGGTTACCTTCCAAATTAATAAAGTTCATTCTAACGGAAATAACGGGACTGCAAAAGCTTCGATTTCTCAAGAGAAAGCTGTTAAGATTGCACCATTGCAAAATGGGAATGGAGTTAAAAAAATTAAAGTAGTTGAGGAAAATGGTGGATCACTTCCATTACCAAATGGCAATAGTAGTACCAAAGAACCCCCAAAACAGGCAGAAGCAACTGTTCATGTTGGGAATGGTTTTCAGAATGGTGTTAGAAGTCCCTCACCTATGTCTGGCTCTAAGAGAAAAACACAAGATTCAGATTCACATGTTTTGTTAGCCAAAGATGATCAACCTCAGACGGAACTTGAAGCATTGAAAGAGGGGTATGTTCCATTTATTCTCAGATTCTTATTCGGTTTCAATAGCATGTTTGTGTCTTCTTATCTAGCCATGATATACGAAAGTGCTGTCGCCTTAGAAACCTGTTGATCAAATACTTAGATTGAGAACAGTACTATGCATTGTTAATTAACTAACTTTGATGTGAAGGGCAAGAATGTTAGTTAGTTATATAGCATATGTGGCAACAAATTGATGCATTTACATAAATGCTAAGACTATGTTTAGATGAGTATATTATTGTAATTGGAATTGAGATTAGAATTTTAATTCCAATTCTACAAGATGCTTGGAGAAATCATAGAATTGCAATTCCGAAGTGAGAAGGGTGAGATTGAAAGTTAAAAAGCCATATACATTTCAATTCATTGAAATTATAATTCCAATTCAAAATCCTTTTTTTAATCATCAAACAAACAATGAATCTTGAATTGGACCTCAAATTCCAATTCCGAATTCACCCTAACCAAAGTGTTACTAGTGTCTTAAGGGGGAACTCCCATCAGCTCCTGTAGCAGATGATGAGAGTACTATCATCCTATCGACAGGGCCAAAAGCATTATGATTACCCTTGGGCTATGTTCGGATGTGTATTTATAAGAATTGGAATTGAATTATAATTCAATCCTATATTTGGAGAAATCATATACATTCAATTCCATATAAATCATCAAACAAACAAATGATTTGACATGTTTAATTTTCTTGTTTATATCTGTTTTAGCCTGGTGAAACATGCTTCGGGGGCTCTGCAATTTTGTGGTTGGACAAATGAAGTCTACAATTTCATGCGGTCCAGAAAGAAGCTATGTTTAGAAGAATGTGGGGGAGTGGCACCAAAGCAAAATGAGTTGAAGTAAGTATTTTTTTTTGTTTTTGTTTTTACCTTTGTTATCGAGTTAAGCTTTTGGTATCGTCTTACAAAAGATGTTAAACTTTTGAAAAATATTCGGAATTCTTAAATGGAATTATTATCTGTAAACAGAACGATTCTGATTCAAGAAGGGAAAAGGAAATTTATCTCACAGATTCCGGAATCATTGAAAGAGAATCTTATTCAGCGTCTGATAAAATCATTTGACCATAGGGATGGACGAACAAACTGAACGACGATTACCTTAATAAACACTGTATGTATGTATGTCTATGTATATATTTTCTTATGAATTGTATATATATATTGTGTTATTCTAAAAGGGAGAACTTATTGCAGCATGGTGATGCAGTTGGTGAAATTGTTAAATCATGATGATGATTCATCATCATCATCAGTTCATGACTTCCTCCTTGTAAATGATTCATCAAATTTTTATGTGCCTTTTCGCAACTCCAACAATGAAGAGCTGAGTTCTAGTTGAGTTTTTTCTTATTTTAATTTTACAACAATGTGGTCGGTTTTGTCGAGAGAGAAAGAAACGGGATATCTTCTTTTTATTATGAGATAATCTTCTTTTTAATTTTTAGTGGATCGGATTAAATATTTTCTATAACATGTGGTCAGATGATTATAGCAAAAGGTAAACTCTATAAATATTGCTTTGAGTAGTAGATAAGAGGATGTATACCATCTTGAATCAACATTATTTGTTAATCTTTGTTTCAATTAGATAAATGATCTTCTTTTCTCTATTGGGTATAGACAAATGATCATATCTCATTCTGAATATGTGAAACAGTTTAAATGTTTCTTAGTTTTCTAATGTGATTTCATTTATATTTATCTTATTCAATATGTTTTCTAATTTACACATTATTGGTATGACCAGCTCTGGAGCTGGGTTTGGTTTTTTTCTTTTTTTTAAATTATATTTGTTTGCAATATTTTATTTTGGTGTTATTTAGGTGAATTAATATTTTGGAATATTTTTTAATTATGTGTATATATTATCATCGGGCCTTTCTAAACAAAGTCATATTTATAATAATCATTTTTGTAACTGTTTCAAGTTCTATTTACCAATTGACTTGTCTCGTTTTAAATCCATCCTGAACATTAATATATATTATATTCTTTTTTTTAATATATTTGTTTGTAACTTTAAGAGTAAGGTTCTTACAAGTTATAGAGATTTTATTTTTATTTTTTTTAAAATGATTTATTGCCATTTTATTAAAAAAAAAAAAACCAAAAAAGGTAAAACCTACCCAACACCAAGTAAACAATAAAAGTCTACTGCAATTTTGGCAAAGCTATCAATTCTATCGATGTGTGTGGCATGTTGGTCATAAACTATTACGGTTTTAAATTAAAATCAAACAATTTTATACATTTATAAATAAATTCAATTTTATTGATTTTTTAATATTTATAAATTACATATAGTTATTATTTATTTAAATAAATGAATTAGTATAATTAATTTTATAAATATAACTTTATTACTTATTATTAATTTCATATTTAATTATATATATTTTAAATGACACAATTATTAAATTGTGGCTTATTATTGAAACGCAATTGAGATTTCGAATTTTTTTTTTAAACTTCACAATTTGAAAATTATTATCGTTAAACTTATACAAAACATTCTGCGTTGATGATTATATAGTTATATGCATAATATTTATAAATAAAATATTTATTTCATTAATTTAACTATTAAATTTTAGCGAAATAAGATTTTTTGACTACTTATTAAATTCGATACTCAAATTTGTTAAAATTTAATAGTTAAATTAATAACATTAATATTTTATTTATTTATGAATGCTACGCAGATAATAAGTTAAAGCTGTTTCAAACCATTAAGATAAAACATCGTTTTTGTATAATTTTAACAATTAAAAGTCTAAATTATAAAGTTTAAAAGAAAATATTTGAAAATTTGAAATGACCCTAATAAGGACCAGTTTGATAATTTAATATTTTTAAAAATAAATAAATATAAATATTTAATTATATGTAATATATATATATTATATATATGTAAATATAATTTTTAAAATAAACTTTACCATTTCAAATAAATTTTAAATTCTTTATTTTATGAATTTATAATTGGCCAACTAGTTTAACTAAACTCTTAAATCAACAAGATAAAAAATAATAATTGTTTTATTTTATTTGTTTAATTTTCTCTCAATTTATTAATTATTGTATTTTAAATTTAATTTTAACTACTTGATTTATTCAGATTATAATAATTTAATTAATTCAAAATTTAATATATATATATATATATATATATATATATATATATATATATATTGTTTTTTTAGTAACCCAATATTAAACAAGCTCTAAGTTTTCAGATGAGTTGTTCTCTTCTATTTCTTGCTCACTTTTTTTAAAAATTATTTTATTATGAAACCGTTTTTCTTGTTGAGTAACTCATGAACTCCCTATGAACTCAAAATTCACCTTATCTCCCTCTGTAAATCCCTTTTTTCACCCTCATATCTATAAATTCAGCAGAAAAAACCCAAAATCAATTAATAAATAAAATGTAAGATTTTTTTTACAGAAATCAATCAATAAAGGGAAAAGACAAAAAAAAATATATAATCAAACAAACTACATAAATCTATCTATTATTCCTTGGTGAAAATTACAAGAAAATAAATGTGGTTGACATAAGAACCCTAAGGAGAAGAAAATCTGTTATCAAGAACACAATACCACGTGTTGTATCTTCATTGGACATAATGATTTGAACCTAATCCAAAAGATCTAGGCACTTACATATGAACCACAATTATTCAAATCAAGTTTTATTACATAAAATAAATTCCTGGCTTCAAATTACCATCCCTTGCCTTCTTCTTCATCTGCTAATATTTGACAGAAAATTCATCAAAAGAAAGAAACTTTATAAATCCAATAAGAAGAAGAAGAAGAAGAAGGAAGAAAGAGTAGTGACAATGGCTACTCAGGCTTTGGTCTCTTCATCCTCCCTCACCTCCTCAGCTGAGGCTGCCCGACAGATTCTTGGAGCTGCCCGACCCACCCTTTCCTCTTCCAAGAAAGTCTCTTTCATCGTCCGGGCAACATCAACTCCCCCGGTCAAGGTTTTCTCTCCTTCCATTTCTGATCATTTCTTTTCTTCTTTATATTATCTTACACTCATTTCATCTGTAATTCCAGCAAGGAGCAAACAGACAACTATGGTTTGCTTCAAAACAATCTCTAACATACTTGGACGGCAGGTAGGTAACATATTTCTTAAAAAAAAAATCTCAACTTTCTTAAATTCTAACAAATTTCTTAACTTTTCAGCTTACCAGGTGATTTTGGATTCGACCCACTTGGTCTATCAGACCCAGAAGGAACAGGAGGATTCATCGAGCCAAAATGGTTAGCCTATGGAGAAATCATCAACGGACGTTTCGCCATGTTGGGAGCCGCCGGAGCAATAGCACCGGAAGTATTCGGGAAACTAGGACTGATTCCGGCGGAAACTGCCCTGCCATGGTTCCAAACCGGTGTGATCCCACCGGCCGGAACTTACAACTATTGGGCAGATAATTATACTCTGTTTGTGTTGGAAATGGCTCTTATGGGATTTGCAGAACACAGAAGGTTTCAAGATTGGTATACCCCTGGATCGATGAGTAAGCAATACTTTTTAGGGTTTGAGAAATACTTGGGTGGGTCAGGTGAACCGGCGTATCCGGGTGGGCCTATTTTTAACCCGCTTGGATTTGGGAAAGATGAGAAATCTTTGAAGGATTTGAAGTTAAAGGAGGTGAAGAATGGGAGATTGGCTATGTTGGCTATTTTGGGTTATTTTGTGCAGGGATTGGTTACTGGAGTTGGACCTTTCCAGAACCTTCTAGATCATTTGGCTGATCCGGTCAACAACAATGTATTGACCAGTCTCAAGTTTCACTAGAACTTTCTATTACAAATTTCTATGTTTATTTCTCTTTCTCTCTCCCGTTCTTTGTTTCTATGTAATGTATGAATGATGATGATATTGTGCAGAGTTAATTTGATAAATACTAAGTTATGAATTATGAATCTCTGCAAGAAAATTACATTTTGTGCAATTTCTTGGAATATACATAACTATGATCATCATTTGTTCTTTAAGATAAACAATATTAAGGAAGATTCATCTTTTGTTTTTTCAAACATTCACTTAAACTTAGAGTAAGTTAATACAACTTAGATGACAAATTGGAATGTCATCTAAATTATAAAAAATAAAATTTTGTTTTAACGGTTTTAAGCGTTATTAATTTATTATCTAAATGATATTTATAAAAAAATAACCATCTTACTTTACTTATCTTACTTTACTTTGATAATAAGCTAATTTTTTTATCATTATCTTTAGCGACGTGTTCCAAATTTGTCACGCCGTTGAACAATACACTGTGAAGTCGCCGGAGTATAGACAGTTCTTTTCAGGGTTTTCCCGGATTATAGTGTGCAAGTTTTGTTTTAGCACCGCCGCACTCTTCTGCAGTCTTTTTCTTGTCTCCAAATTCGACATAGTTGCGCGAGAGCCTTCACACCCAAAATTAGGCTATCCGCATCAGACTTTACTATGGTCTTTGCCTCCTCCGGTGTCTGATCTGGCAATGTCATTCTTATCTCGAAATTTACGGAAGAACGACCCTCACACGAGAGCGGAAAAGCACCTTCTCGAGGATAAAATAAATTATCAGATTTTATACGCTAAGGCCTATTGATTTACAATTGTATTTATACATTGTAACAAGATGCTATTCAGGGACTTCCCCGCCGAAGGAAATGAGATTCGAACTTTCAACTACTCAAAGCATTCATACAAGAAATGGTTCTAAAATGATAGATGAGGAATGCCCGACAAGATTAAGATTAAGTATTAGCTAAACCCAAATACGGACGCGCTCTTGATTTGGACGGGAGCCGCGTCATTCTCCCTCAACTCTATAAAAAAAAATAGAATGATGCAAATCTCTCCAAGATATTGAGTTTAAAATATTCACAATATTTCAACCAGAATTTGAATTCACATAGAAAATCAGAAATATTTTCAAATAACTTAGAGAAAATGTTGGATTAACATTTTGTTTGACAAAATCTTTGGCATAGAGAACTTCTCCAAAAATATATATTAACTAACTAAAAAAAAAGTAAGAAATAATAAGTTCACAACGTTTGAAACTATTACGATGTTTTTATATAATTTTAACGATTTTTTATTTTATTTTGAGGTTTGAAAAAAGATGTCTAAAATCTCCATTAGAACCGATAAAGAGTTCTAATTTGACAATTCGACAAAAATTATAAAACATAACAAATGTTAATTTACATTGACATAATATATATAATTAATGTTCTTTTCTAAAAATGCTAGAAAGTCTCGTACAAGAAAATTGGTTAGGTTCCGGTGTTCTCCAATCTTTCATAACATTATTCCTTTTGCTTAACGCATTTTTAATACAAATGAAACATAAAATTAGTTCGGCTCCTCGTTTAATTCTCTCAAAGTCACTGGATCATTTTCTTTGTTTGAAAATATCCTTCATTCTTCCATTCCATCCCGAAAAGTAATTAGGAATTTAGGACTAAATTAATCGCGTCTTTTTCTAGATCCATATAACCTACTAAAGTAGATCGGTATTATCCATATAATGAAAGCAAAGCAAATCTTGTTGGTATATGGAATGCCAAGAAGGTAAGAACTCCAACATGTATAGAAATTTAATAAATTATTGGAATTTAGCTATTCAAAATGAATAGAGAGGGCCACTATGGTACCAATAAAAAAGACGATTATGGCACCACATAAAATTGATTATTGTCTTTCAAAGGATTTTCATTTAGGCAAAAATTTTGCACTTATATGACCGGTTAAAATCATTCTTAAAATTCATAAGATGAACAATATCATTCTTAATTAATCTACATTGGAAAGAAAGAATTATCAAATTGATTTATAGTGTTGATTCAAACAACTTGGATAAACATGTTTTCTTCTTTTAATTGTTATTTTCAAATTGTAACTCCTTACAAGTTTAACTAATTTGTAAAGATACTAATCACATTTTAACTCTAATTAATAAAACCAACGAATTATTTGCTAAAAGAAAGACTAATAACAATTTAGGAACAAACCATTAGATTTATTTAGTATGATAAATTGAAAAGATTTAGGATGAGTAAAACAAAAACAATTAATTTAAATTCAAAGTTGATTAATGTCTATTGTTATTGTTTTTTTAAGTGCATGAAATTTCAAACGGTAATAGATAGAATGATTCTGAAAGTTTAATTTTGTTTAAAATATCTCCCTATATATCATTTTATTGAAAATTATTTATTATACATTTAATTTTGTTTGAATTTACTCACTAAACATTTAAAATTATTTGAAATACTATAACACCATTAATTTGGGTTGAAAATAGGCACACACTTCTCATATATGTGACATATTCATTTCTTATTTTTCTAAGTCTCACCGCGTGCAAAGATTTCGCCTTCTTCGTCTTAAGAGACTTCTTATGTGCTCTATCCTTAAATGATGATAGAACTACTTCGCTCAATTTTGAGATAACGACGTTCAAACTAGAAAGACAATACGTACTTGCTCTCCCACATCTTCTTCGTATGCATCCACTTTAAAATATTTCAAAAATTATTTTCTCGATATAATCAAGATACATTTTAACCTTTATAGTGTAATTAATAATGAAATACGACAAAATTTACAATATGTTTTTAATTGGTCGTCTGGACATGACTTACACAAAAAATGCGTCTATCTCCTTAGGGAAAATAATTGAAAGTGAGAATAAATGTAATTTAATTTGAAGACGAGTTAGTTTTTTATTTGAAATAAGCCCTAACTCAAATATGATAAACGCAACCTAATTTAAAATTTAGACTATTGGTGATTTAAATTAATTATAAAGAGGGTTAAGATTTCAACCATAGAACCAGAGTTGTTCATATTTGTAATTAAGTTGTTCATTTTTTTTTTGGAAAACCAACTAGTGCCATTTTATTAAAAAAAACCCAAAAGAAAGAAAAAAATACAAAAGTTTAAGATCAGACTAGGCAATTTCTAGATTGGATAATAAAACAATAACTGAATTACAGACATCAACAACAATCAATTAGCGTATATATATATAGCGTTTTTACTTTAATTATACTTCTGACTTTCTCAAACGAAATATCTCATATTTGGGAGAGCTTTATATTCTCTTCATTCTTTTCGAATCTTCTCCAAGATTGAATGAGTGCATTTTTATCTGAAGTTATATCACCCCAAATATCTTCAGCAGTTCTACTTCATTATGAGTTCTTGAATTTCTTTCTTTACATAGAAGGATCTTCCTTTTACTTTATTCTTCATCAACTCTTGGATTTCTTCCCATGTTCTTGGAAAGTTGATGATATTCATGTTTGCATCATATCTCCTCCAGATTTGTATTACAAAAGAGCATTCCCCAAATAAATGATTTATGCTTTCCTCAACTCTCGAAATAAGACATAGTTGATATCATGAATATGTATTTTCGAATTTTGTCTTTTGTTACCAACTTTTTACTGTATACCAGCTAGATAATAAATTGGTGACGATGAATAATCGTTCGAGACCATACCACATTATGCTAATCTACCTCCTATCCTCTTGTTCTAACCAGTTCCCATGCCTTTCCTGTAATGAATTTCTCGTTGCTTTCTGTTTTCCAGCATATTTCATCATTTCTTTCATTGAGTTGCTTCTGCCTCATCAGGTTTAGAATTCTATCACCTTATGGATTATGCCTCAAAAGTGAATCACATTTACCTTCATAGACGTCTTTAAATGAGTATTTGAAGCATTCTCTTCTAACTCTGCTTCCTTGCATTTCTTCTTTGAATATAATGAGAATAATATCCAGCCAAGGATCATGTCAGAATAATACCCCTCTTCCATTTCCAATTGTGGTTTGCAGCATTTGAAAGACATATTTTCTTGTTTTTATGATCTTTTTCAATGACCATGTCATTCTTTCATTGATGTTTAATGTTCAAATACTCTTATCTTCTTTCATAAATCTTGTATGCACCTATTTGACCCACAGGGAGTCCTCTTTCTGCTCCAACTCTTATAGATTCCTTATGGTGAGGGCTTTGTTCCATTCAACATAATTTTTTATTCCTAGCCCGCCTTCTTCTATGGGAGTGCAAACATCCTCCATTTGACCTTTTTGCATCCTCTGCCTTGTGTTCCCCAGATGTAATCTCTCATGATTATATTAAGTTCAGCCATTACTTTATTTGGGATGACTATTTGTTGTGCCTAGTAGCCAATAATTCCAAAGATGTCTCTTTTAACGAGCTCAATTCTACATGCATAAAATAGTTTTTTAGTAGTCCAACCCAAGATAGAATTTCTAACCTTTTCTACCAGTTGTCTGAAGTGATTATAGGGGTACTCCAAGGTATTTCACTAGTAGTTCACCTTCCTTGATTTCCATAATATTGAATATGTTTTCCTTCCTTTCTTTATTAACCCCTCCAAAGAAAGTCTGACTTTTATCCTCATTGATGTATAAACCTGTAATACTCGAAAAAATTGTTAGAGCTTCTTTAATTATATTAACAGATTCAACATTCGCATAAGCCACAAAAAATAGATCATCTACAAAACATATATGTATTATTGCTTCTTTTTTTTGCAGTATGGGTGAAATTTGAAATGATTTCTCAGAAGCATTTTAAAAATGCAGTCAAGAATTTCCATTGTTAAGACGAATAGGTAAGGATATATAGGGTCTCCTTGCCTTACTCACCTTTCACCCTTGAAGAAGCCTCAATGCATACCATTCACACTCACAACAAAGAGAGGAGTGAAAACACATTACATAATTCAATCAATGAAAATGATTGGAAAACCTGCAGGAAGGAGGAATTCGTGGATTGATTGCCATCTTATCGAGTCAAAAACTTTTCTATTGTCAATTTTGAAATCCACAGGTGGCGATATGTTTTTTTGCCATATTCATTCAATAAGCTCTGCATGAGTAGGATGTTATGGGAAATAGAGCGTTTAAGAATAAATGATGATTGCCATAATCCTACAAGCTTATCAATAACTGTTTTCAAACGTTGCGAAAGAATTTTGTAAATAATATTACATCATGAAATATGACGAAAGTCATGAATTTTTTCCGGAATTGAATTCTTATGAATCAAATTCAACATTATACGTTCCATTGCTTCAACATTTTCCAGTTTTAGAAGAATTCTAAAACCCCTTCGCTTACATCTTTACCCACTATTTCCTAGTTTTCTTTGAATAAGTTCACGTTGAAACTATATGGCCATGGGCTTTTATCCCTTTCATCGAAAATACTGTTTTTCTGACTTCTTCCATATTAACTCTTGTAATCAATTGGTTACCACTTTCTTCACTAATTTTTTTCTTTACACAATCTGTTGAAGCAATCTTTGACCGTCCTCTATTATTGTGCTCGTTACTGTTTCAATCACCCTTTGTAGAAATTTATTTCTTCCTCATGAATTGCATTTTATCCCTGTAAAACATCTCTATTTGAGCTTGTGAGTCTTAGGATATGATTTCTGAAATTCCTTGATGAACATTTTTTTATAGAAGAAAGAAGTATTATTGTCTCCTAATGAAGGTTAATTTTCTCTAGATTTTTACTTAGTAAAACTTTCCTCTTTAGAACAAAGGTCTCTGTATCGCGTAAGAACCTCTTTTTTCTCTTCCCTGTTATAAGGTAGATTCGGGCCTCTCAGTGCCTTGTTTTGTATTTTCTCCAATTTCGTTCTGGATTCCTCTACTCTTTTATAAATCCTACTATATTTTTTCTGGTCTAACTTATTTAACTTCCCTTTTTAGTAATCTTAGTTTCTCACAAACTCTAAACATCTTTGTTCCATTAATTATGATATTTCAAGTTTCATTAAGGATTTCATTAAATCTTTCATATTTTCTATAGAAATTGAAGAACTTAAATGGTTTTTTCTCCCTCTCTCAAAATAATTTCAAAAGGTAGTGGTCAGAGATACCTAGTTACAAAACCTGGATTTGGCTTTTGGTTAAAACTCCACCCATTTTTCATTCATTAGTCCTCTATAAATTATGCTCTTTCTCATGTTATCCGCCCCTCTTGAAGCTGACCATAAAAATATATTACCGGAGGAAGACAGTTCAATGCAACTTATGTCTCGAATGCATTCATTGAAATCCTGCATGTCTTGTGTTATGTCTATCTTAGTCTTTCTTTCACTCCTGAATCTTGTAACGTTAAAATCTCCCATAATAACCCATGATTCGTCGTTCGCAGTGCTTCTTCTCAAATCATTCCAAAGTGTCTTCCTGTCTGTCCCATAGTTGCTTGCATAGACTACCGCAAATAAGACTTTTACCCTTATCACCAGATTGATAACCTCTATCAAAATAACTTGCTTGCTTTCAAACATTGTCTTGACTTCAACCCTTCTTTTATCTCATCCTACCTAGATTCTGCTTTTAACCCCATCAGAGTTATGAATAAATTCTCATTCTTCATTGAAGCAACCCTAGGAAACGTTCTCTATTTGACTTTGTCTGACTTTTGTTTCAATAATTTCAAATACTGTGATTTCATTCATTTATGATATTCTTCTAACCTCTTTTCTCTTTATAGGATCATTTAACCCTATAATATTCTATGTCATTAAGTTCACTAATGAAAAAAAGATGTTTCATCTTTACTTCCCTTCCTTTACCCTTTATTCCTTTCTATTTTTCCCATACAGAAGGGCTATAAATTGTATTTTCCTTAATTTTCTTACCTTGTTGTTTTGGGATTTTCGTGTTTCTCTAGTCAACCTTCTTCTGAATTGGAGATTGTACAGTTTTACCGGATTCAGCTACCTCTACTTTATCTTTCTCATTTCCTTCACCCACTTCCCCTTTCTTACTTTCTCCTACGCTTTCCCTTTCCACTGTCTCTTCAGTATTAATTATTGCTTTCGGGTCAAGTTTCTTTGTTACCTCTTTATTTTCAGCCTTTGATTCTAAATCTCTTACCATTCTATCTTTCTTCCCCTGTTTTCAAAACCCTGTGCTGAATTTCCTTCATTATCTTGATCCTTCTGCTTACTCAATACTGATTCTTTAGTAACCTCTTTATACCTTTCATTCTCAGCCTTTTCCTTTTCCAACATTTTCTGTTCTTCTTTCTGTTTCTTTTCTGTCTTTTGCTCGATCTTCTTCTTTCTTTCTTCTTCAATAATTTTCGGGTACTTGTAACAAACATGTTCGGATGTGTTATAATCAAAGCATCTACTCGGCCTCCACTCACATGTGATTCTCATAATTGTGGGTTTGCCTTTTCTATCTGTTATCGTCATCTGATATGGAAGATTTGATCTTGTGTGTATCTCAATGAACATCCTAGCATAAGTCATATGATCACCTTTTTTTGTAGTTGGGTCCATGTAGAGTGGACTCCCCAATAGACTTGCAAAGTGACTTAATGCTTCAGGGTTATACATCATCTTTTTTAAGTTCTTCATTTTGACTATTTCTTAATCTTGTGGGAGTTCTTCTTCCATGAATTGATTGAAAATAGTTCGAGGGAAGATAGTGAATAGGCTAAAAGGAAAAAAATGATGTTAGTGATAGAATTTGGGGTTTAAAAAAATAATTGTAGAAAGAACTTTTATGAGAAGACTGAATCGACAAAAATGAATAGAAATAGATATCTAATGATATTTTTCTAATACGATAATTTTATGACCAGTAGATATCTTCCTTTCTTTCAATCTAAATATTCTTTGATTGAGATAATTTTGGGGAACAATACAAACAAATAACATCTAAATATAGAAGAGACGAATGTGTAACAACCTTGTCGTTATTTTAGAGCGGAACATCATTCTATGAATATAGAGAGGAGGAACTGCGTTGTGTTTAAGAATGAAGTTAAAAAGATTATTAGAACATAAGTAAGAGTTTTTCCTGCCTTACAACTTAAAAAAATATGGATATGCCATGTTTATGAGAAATTTGTGTCTATTTTCAACCCAAATTAATAGTGTCATCACATTTTAAATGATTTTAGATGTTTAATAAAAAATTTTAAACAAATTTAAATATACAAGGACCACTTTCAAACAAAATTATTTATATGGGCGTATTTTAAACTAAATTAAATGTATATGAAACATTATACCTATTACCTAAAATAGCTAATCAATGAGTAATTATTAAAAACTAAAACCATATTACATATATATATTGAATTGTTGGGTGCTTAAAATTTATGATTGTAAAATTCTTTGATCTAGGTTTGTTCTGAGTTAAATTATTTTTGTTAATTGATTAAGGTAACAAAAGTGAAGATTATCGATTCGATTCATACCTATAACGTTTAAGTTGACATAGAGAATCGTATTAACTTTCTAAATTATATTTTTGTATATTAAAAAGTTAAATTATTTTTGAAGAGTGATAGAGAGAGGGAATTTGAGGGAGGGAACGGGGGAGGAAATGATGTCTCACTACATCTTGAAAAAATGATAAAAGGTGAGGAGAGAAGAAAGAGAAATTTTGTTATTTTTTTAGCTAATCAAATTGCCCACGTCATTCCCTTCCTCAAATTCCCTCTCCCAATCATTTCTCATTATTTTTGTTATTATTATTGTTAATAGTTTTTTTGTTTTCTTAGAACGGAGAGTCTTGAGTACCACCGATTATTTTAACATTTATTATTTCATTATTAATCAAACTAAATGCACCATGTGTGATTTCCACTCCTTCTCATTATAAAACTGTCATCACTTACAAGGTTTTCGTGGAAACCACACTCCCTTGCATATAATAATTATAATTTTCCAAAAACATAAACCTAATAATCATCTATGGTGCTTGTCTCAAATGCTTTCCCATTCATAGATCCATCATCCTCCTAAGTGCTCATGCCTTTACAATAAATAAACACACTTAGTACTTGTTTGGAATAATTTCTAACTAGGCTAGATTAATTAGGTTTATCAAAACAAATCTTCCTTTAAAGAGTTTTTCTATGGGTTGGATTGTGAATGAAGCTCTAGTTTCGTTTGTTGCAATACAATAAATTTTCTTCCATCTCATACAAGCAATTTTGCTCGATGTTTTGATTAACAATTTTTTTTTTTTTTTTTTTATTTCTGCCCATTTTAATTTGTATCGCTCAATGGCGCCACATTTTACTGGCAATAGACTAGTGATATTACCACTTTCTTATTTGTGCCACTACTAATATTATATTTGCATCAAATTGAGTAACCTAATTCAACAAACAATTCTGACTCTAATTAAAAAATTATATATTTCATATTTGTATCTAAAATAATCGACTTATGTGTTATATTATTTTTTTGTTAAAGCAAAACTATAATAATTTACTACATAGAAAGAACTTAAAATAAAATAAAACTACATTTTTCATTCTAAGCCGCACAAATAGACCAAATATAGAATAAAGAATCATCCACAAAATTAAAGATTTTATTTTCAATTTTTTAACTTTTACAGTGACGAATCTATGTAGGGGCTCGGGTGGGCTGAAGCCCATCCCGATTTTTTTTTTTTTTTTTTTTTACGGTAGAAATTTGACATTACCATAAATTTTCTGAAAAAAATTAATATAATTTATTGTTTTTGTTTTATCTAATTATTAAAAAAGTGATAAAATTTTACTTTTATATACTTGTTTTTTTCAAAATTTTCTCGTTATTATTTTAAGCCTACCCTAAATTTTTTTCAAGCCCACCCCAGTTCGAAATCCTGGGGCCGTCCTTTTGTAGAGTTGTTACTTTCTTATATATATACTCCTTGGCGTGTGTCTTCCACATGCACTCACATCTCTCGGAACTCTAATATCTATTTATCTTAGTAAGCATTATATATGGCTACTCCTAAACATGATGTTGGTGTTCAAGAAGCACATGATCATATTGACTATTCTCAAAGATCCCAATGGCTCAGAGCAGCCGTTTTGGGAGCGAATGATGGTTTGATCACTGTCGCATCGTTGATGATGGGTGTCGGGGCAGTAAAAGAAGATGTCAAAGCCATGTTCCTCATTGGTTTCGCAGGGTTGATTGCGGGGGCATGTAGCATGGCAATCGGAGAATTTGTCTCTGTTTACTCTCAATTGGACATTGAGGTTTCCCAAATGAAAAGAGACAAATTATCGATGAGAGAAATGAGCGAAGTTGTGACTATGGAGAAAGATGAGAAGTTGCCTAATCCGGTGCAAGCAGCCCTAGCATCGGCCCTTGCATTCTCTCTAGGGGCAATTGTTCCACTCCTAGCGGCTGCTTTTATTGGGAGCTATAAAGTGCGGTTGGTGGTGGTGTCTGCGGCTGTGAGCTTAGCCCTAGTGATCTTTGGTATTGTTGGGGCGGTGTTAGGGGGATCTTCACCGGCGAATTCATGTGTTAGAGGTCTATTTGGTGGTTGGATGGCAATGGGGATTACTTTTGGGCTAACTAAGTTGATTGGCTCCAAAGGACTAGCAATGTGATGTGTTGTACTTTCCTTTGTTTTGTGTTTTCCTTGCTTTGTTCTATGTAATAAAAGTTGTCCATGTGACAATTTGCTTAATAAAATCAAGATTTGTCTCTTTTCAAAATAACATGTGATTATTCTATATAATTACTAATATGTTCAAATTATCTCTAAATTGTAGATAAACATATTTAAGATAGTGTTGGGGTTGAATATATTAATTTTGTTAGCTAGACAATCCGTTCAAATCGTTTACCTCTCTATTTCAATCAAAACCAAAATGAGAATCTCACCTTGAAACACTAGAGAGCTCAAGGAATAGGTGAAGAGGGCTTAAAATTTGAAAAAAAAAAAATATATCTTTAACATCCTAAGTTCTTTCTTGGAATGAAAATTACTTAATTAATATTGACTAAACATATTTGGCAAATCTTAATTCATTGAAGAAAACTCTCAACCTTAAACATGTTTATATATTAGCCAATATCCGAATGGATCTCTATAACAAGATTGATTTGAAAACGTAGGGCATCTTAGTTGATAGAGGTAGGTATCATTGATAATGACTTAAATATATAATTTAGTGTCCGCCTTCATCTTTGGGATGCCCTATATAAATAATAGTTTGTTTTTTAGTTTATAAGTATAAATAAATAAAATACTCTTTTGGGCCTAAAAATATTAATAAAGTTTTAGTGAACTTTAAATTGTTTTGAGCTTTTCATGGAGTGAGTTGGATTCGAGCATAATCCATTAACTTATAGAATATGACCGTCCTAAAACTTATGTAAAATTATTGGTCAAGTGTAATGGTAAATATAGAGTTTATATGAAATCATAAGAGTTTAATTTATTATTATTACTTATATATAATTAAGTATTTCATATTTAATCAATTTTAAAAATTTATATATTTAAATATAAAATTAATTAAAATCATTATTAAATAAATAACACTATTAAAAAAATTATAATTACAAAATTAAATATATTAATTAATTAATTTAAATAAATAATAACTTTATTTTTTATTTTTTAAATATAAATTAATTTTTTTAAACGTAAAATCGTATAAAATCGTAAAATCAAAATTATTTATAAACTTGTAAAAAACATAAAATATTATTATCGTAAATTTAAAATCCTAAGAGTTTATCTATTTAAGATTTACTTAAAAATAGACTCGTTAACCTTACGTAAAATCGTAAAATCTGTAAACTACTAATTGTAAACTACTAATGGGCAGTCTAATATATTATCTATTACAAGACTAAATATCAAGGTTTTGGTAAGTCTAGTTAATCAATTCATGGATATTCAAATCATTTTCTATTTTGTATGGGATTTTTAGAAAATGATTTGGGTTCTAAAACTACACAAATAATTTTGAAAATTTAAAATTGGAACATAACAGCACTTAGGACTGGTGTCCTCGATCATGGGTTCGTTTTCATCGGTCGGGCTAAAAATCCCTCGGTCCTAGGTCATGTCTCTATCGATCCTCGATAAGGCATCTGGATCGGGATGCTAAGGCCTCTTAGTTCTTAGCTAGAATTCTCGGTTAGGTGGCAAAATTCTCGGTCAGACACTTCGGTCTTGCGGGGAGGTCATTAGTCTTTGATTCAGGAGTTCTCTGTTAGGTGCGAGAGTCCTCGGTCCTAGGTTCAATTTCCCGGTCGGATGTAAAAATCATCGGTCGGACCTCTCGGTCTTGACTGAAAAACATCGGTCAAACCTCTCAGTCCTGGCTGGAAAGCCTCGATCAGATATATCGGTCCTAACTTAAATTTCTCGGTCGGACCTCTTGGTCTTGAGCGAAGATCCTCGGTCGAATATCTTAGTCATGGTCGGACTTGTCGTCCTCAAGAACATTAAAATTGTAGATTTTGCAATTTTGATGAGTGCTTGGATTCTTTGATCCAAGAACTAGGTAGATTCACAAAGATTAAGGTGTCATTCAACCTGAATGATGTTCATTTTCATAAAAAATAGTTTAGGGCCAAAAATCGAGTTTTGGTTTAAAGATGTAATGAAGTGTAAGGAGGCTTCCAATAGTTTCCTTATACTTCATATGTTTGATCAAATATGATCGGGATGGATCAAACATGATTTAAATAGTTTACCAATATCATTAGAAATATGTTGGGAAGCATTTTGGGTTAATTTTCTTGAGGACTATTTCAAGAACAGAATATCCGATTTTCAATTTTTCCGAATTCAAATTTGTTTTATTTTTGTTTTAGATCGATTGATCGATCCTAGATAACAGACAAGGTTGTGAAAACTAAAATATACAACTTTCAATTTTAAATTGGAAGTATGAATGAAAGGGTGATTGAAATCATACAAAGGATTTGAGAACACTCCTTAGACCTTAGGGAAGTTTTTGGGATGCCTACATCCAAGTTTTAAGGCCTTATACAAAAATTTTGAAAAATCTGAAGCTTTGAGCTTTTTAATGGCGAATTTTTGAATTATTCTAATTGAGGGTAGAAGATGTTATCTCTTGACTTTAGAATGATCAAGGGAGGCTATTTATAGCCTCCCACAATCGGTTAAGGCAACAAGTGGGTTTTAATCAATCAAAGGCCATCAATGTCATTTTGGGTGTTCTTGGTTCCACTTGCCCGATCAGGTTATAATGAAGTTATAATGAAACCTCTGATCATAGGTAAAATGATCACCATGGTAGGGTGATCATTTCACCTTTTGAATTAGCCGAAATTGTGGACTATCGGCGAAGTTCCATCTTTGAAAAATCAAAGATGGCTGCGGATAATTAATCATCCGACGATCGTGATGAAAATGAAGTTTCAAAAGAAACGACGTCATTTCAAGCAAAAACATTGATGCAGAGCGACCCGTTAGCATCCCGTCACGTTCTAGGCGCTTCGTTGCGTTTTAGCTAACGGGACGTCAACTAATCCTTTGCGGCACGGACACGCATTCCTTTTGCTGCAACGGGCTACATGGGCAACTCATGGGCGTTGGAAGAAAATCAACTTCCATTCAAAGGTCGCGGCTTCGGGTGTAACAACTTTTTTTTTGTATTTCGGCTACACCCGATTACATATTTTATTTTTTTATTTAAAACCTTAAGGGTTTGTTTAAAATACATTTTTCTTTCACCCTTTTGGCTTTATTTTAAAATCTTTAAAATAAATGTGACAAATATTTTTCCAATTTATTTTATTTTTTTGTATATTTTTGGCTAAATAAATAGTTTTTGGGGATAAAATGGGTACAACATTTTATCAGAAATATTTATTTTAATCCCTTTGATTTTTCTAAAATTAATTTGAGATAAAATGAGTACATCATTTGTCCTAATTAATTTTATTTATTTTCTTTGGCTATTACCTTTAATTAATTATGATTTAATTATCACAATAATTAATATAATTAATTATTTGATTAGGCTTGGACTTGGGGTTAATTATTTTAATTTATTAAAAAATAATCAAAATAGACTTCCTTTATTATTCCTCACCCGACCCCATATTTGAACAAGGCAATTGCCTATGTTCGAGCTAGTCGACTCTTTACTAAAATTCTTCGCAACTAAGGAAAATCCTTTAACTTAAGGAAAAATTGATTGGGTAGTAATGACACTCAATAGCAATAACAAAACATTTGGATATGAATATTTTTAGTTCTTACAAAGTGTACCTCTCGAATCTAGTTTTAATACAACAAGCTAGTTTTGAAAACGCAAATTCGAGTATGACATCTAACACTAAGTTTTTCTCATCCAATTTATATTATTTAAGGGTGATAGAAAGATAGAACCTATAGTGAGCTGATGATATAGTGACATGGTGTTGTTGTATGTAACATTCGTCAAGGTGCTTCCAAGCATTGGTTAGGGATCTTTCCTTGATGACGATCCTGACAAGGATAGTTCCTGCATTTTGTTTAACTGATCTCAACAAAGTATTTTTAATATCCAGAGGATAATGATAAAGAGATAATCATAGGCATTGAAAAATCAGTTCATGTTTAGCATGAACATCAACTGATTATTCAAGATAATCATGTACAAATGGCTAATGGTTAATTTTTCTTGATGAGACATAAAGGAGACATGAAAGTCAAACTATCATGTAAGTTACTAACAAGTAACATTTTAAAGTGATCATATGTGTATGATCGCGAGATTATCAACATATAAGTGTTAGTGAAAGCTGACAAGCTTGATTATAGGGCTTACTAACAAGTAATGCATCGTATGCTCATAGACATATGATCGTGGTACTATCAATAATATAGGTTTATCGCGGGAGCTGACAAACTTGTCATGAGGATTACCAACAGGTAAGGTTGAATGTGATCATATACATATGATCATGGTACTATCAATAAATATATTTTTTGTTTTTGTGAACGGGAAGGAGAACAACTATTGAAAAATAGGATTTTGATGGGGTACCTATCAAGAGATAAAGTTTGATCATATACCTATGAAGAGATAGAGTTTGTATACCTATTCGAACGATAGGGTTTTGTCACCTATCGAGAGATAGGGTTTGGATACCTATCAAGAGATAGGATTTTGATACATATTCGAGAGATATGATTTTGATACCTATTCGAGAGATAAAGTTTGGTCACCTATCGAGAGATAAAGTTTGGAACATATTCGAGGGACATGGTTTTGATACATATTCGAGAGATAGAGTTTTGATACCTATTAGAGCGATAGGGTTTTGTAGGAATCATGTACGAATGATCTTAGGTTCTTGTCGATAGACAATATTTTTAACGATCATATACACATAATCTCTTTGTTTGTCAATAGACAAGGATTGAGTATCCATAACCATATATAATTTTTGGACAGAATCGTGTATAAACGATGTCTTGACCTATCAACAAATAGGGTTTTGGTGGAATTGCATACAAACGATATCTCGACCTATCATTAGATAGGGTTTTGGTAGAATCGCATACAAACGATATCTCGCCATATCATCAGATAGGGTTTTGGCGGAATCGTATACAAACGATGTCTCGACCTATCAACATATAGAGTTTTCGCGAAATTGTATACAAATAATCTCAAGTACTTGTCAACAAACAAGGTTTCAAGTACATATCGCTTGATAGGGTTATGATATCTATTAATAAATATGAGTTTAAACAGAGTTGTGTACGAACGATGTATTTTACCTATCGACAAGTAGGGTTTATGTTGGATAAATATACGAATGATCTCGGATTCTTGTCGACATACAAAATGTTAACATATCATGTACGAATGATCTTTATACTTGTCAATGTTTTGGACCTATCAAGAGATAGAGTTTAGGTTACCTATTAACAAATAGTGTTTTGAACGAAATCATGTACGAACGATTTCTCGTACCTATCGACATATAGAGTTTTGATGGTCATGTACGAATGACTTTGGTACTTGTCAACAAACAAGGTTTTTGGACCTATCAAGAGATAGTGTTTTGATTACCTACTAAAAATAGGGTTTTGAATGGAATGTGTACGGACGATTTCTCTTACCTATTGACATATAAGGTTTTGGTGGGTCATGTACGAATGACATCGACACTTGTCAACAAACATTGTTTTTGGACCTATCGAGAGATATGGTTTATGTTACCTATTAACAAATAGGGTTTTGAACGAAATCGTGTACGAACAATTTCTTATACCTATCGACAGATAGAGTTTTGGAGACTCAATTTGCTTATTTTATTTTGTAGTATTGGTCCTAGCTCTTTGTCTTTTAAGGGAATATTTTAATAGAATCATTTTCCCCTTTCTTTATCAAAATGACCTTCGCAGCTAGTTGAAATTCATTAGTCAATGGCTTCAAATTTTTACAAACAGATGACTCATGGTTTTGGATAAAGAGATATTTTTGTTCCCCTAGTTCCTACTAGGGGATGAGGAGTGTTTGAAACCCAAACCTGATACCCGATTATATTAATATTAAAATTAATTCTTTTTATTAAAGTTTAATGTGTGAATTTTTAAATGTTTTATCATTACATACAACATTTAATTTGATCTCATCCTTACTTCACTTTAAACATTGTCATAAATAAACTAAACTCCAATTTTATATTTTTTATATTTCCCCAAAATTATTTCTCTACATAAATTTTTAACTCTAACTTTTATTTAAAAACAAAATATTATTTCTCTCATCATTATATTTAATTTCTATTTTTTTTTTCATTCTAATTTTTCTCTACACTAATTTATTTTTAAAAATTTTAAAAATAAGTAAGTAGTAGGCAAGTAATGTTTTTATTTATATTTTTAATATTTAGATATTATTATTTAAAAATTATTTATAAATATTGTATTTTTTTAATATTTATAATTTCATATAAGTTTTATAATCGGATAATGGGGTTGGGTAGAGCTTGTTTGATGAATGGATTATTTGGATAAAATCTATATATTTTTTCAAATAACCTTTATTTGATGTGATTGGTAAAATCTAAGTTTTTAATTTTTTTTTCAATTATACACTCCTCTCTCTCTTAATTAATAATATTTTTTTTAAATGAAATAATTTAATTTATATTTAAATAAATTAAATTTTAAAATATAATTAAATAAATAATAAAAAAAATTAATTAATTTTTATTAATGCATAAAAAAAATTACATAAATACTAATTTTATAAATCACTACTATTATAATTTAAATATTATATAAGATAATATAGTATATTATAATTTTATTTATATTGTATATATTTTTAAATTTATTTTTATTTACATAAAATAAATTTTATAAGATAATAACAAAAAATTATTAGAATATTTATTTAGAATAATTGTTTAAAGTTAGTTTATACCAAAATAAAATTAAATAATTTTTTTATAAATATTTTATTTACTTGAGATATATTTATAAATTAATTAATATTTTTTTATTTAATTTTATTTTCTAGTATAATTATTTATTTAAAATTGAAATTTATATTAAATAATATATTAGGTTATAATTTTATTTTTATTTAATACATTTTTTTAAATGAAATAAGTTATTAATTTTTTTTTTTATATGAAAATACATCTTATAATGTAATCAAATAAATACAAGAGATTGAATAAATATAAGAGACGTGTATATTTATAAATTAATTAATATTTGTTAATGAAATATATTAACTTTATTTTTTTTAGTATAATTATTTATTTATTTGAATTATTTAAAATTTAAAATTTAAATATTATATTAAATAATATAATGTTAAGTTGAATTTATATTGAGTTTTAATTTTTATTTAAGGTAATTAATAAAAATAATATTAAATTTAATTAGAGGGTAGTTTTGATATTTAAATGATAAAATTATTTGATTTGATGGTTGATAAGATATTTGGGTTTTGGGATAAAAATTGGGTTTTATTCCGAAAACCCTTTCATCAAACGAGGCCGTAGTGAAATTAAAATCGGGTTTGGCGATGGGTACTTCACTACCCATTGGGTAGGGTACCCGTTGCCATTAAGGATGGCAATTGAAAACCGCCCCACGAAAACCGAACCGAATTGTCCCGTTTGGGATGGTTTTTCCCCGAAACCAAACGAGGATGGGGCGAGGATGGTATTTGTGTCCCCCACCCCGACCCGCCCCGATTTCACCCCGTTTTCACCCCGATTCTGCCCCGAATACCATAAACATAATTAAATATATTAAATCACCAATATATTTATTTATTTACTATATTTTATAAGAGTATTAAAATTATTTCTTTATAATAATATAAAATTTTAATATATTACAATATATATTATATTAAAATAATCGTTTATATAATTTTATTGTATAATTTTTATTTATTTTTTTAAATAAAAATTATTAACGGTGGCCCGCGGAATTTCCCGAAACCGAAAAAAACCGAACGGGATGGGGATGGTATTAAAAAAATCCCCGAAATTAAAACGGGGCGGGGATGGTAATTGCATTCCCCGCCCCGAACCGCCCCATTGTCATCCCTAGTTGCCATCCCTAGGTCCTATCCTTATTTTTTTTCAAGATTGGAATGAACCTTTATCCTTCTAAATGAATCATAACGTTTTCATATTCAAAACGTATTCGAGGATAGGCTTTGAACATCTCATTGTCTTTTGTAATGATTTTTCTTTCATTAAGGAAAAAGATTTTTTTCCACAATTTTCAAGATATCTGCTAAAATTTCGATCTCGTGTATGAACGATTATCTAGAATCATAACCTTCGAAAAAGATAGTCAAAACATCGATTTTTTTTATAAGGGTGCAACTATTTTTGGTTCTTTGGCCCTGAACCACATTTCTTAAAAGTTCAATCGTCATAAAATATCTTTTAGAGAGATTTATTGACTTTCAGCTTTAGGTTTGTCATTTTATCTTTTTCTTTTGTTGACTCTTGGGTGTATTTGGTACAATCAGTACATTCTTGCTCTTTTCGTAGCAAACAAGACTAGAGTTTGAGTGAACAACAAATAGTAATTTCAATACCTCAACCACTTGAGTCGTTTTTGGTTTCCGGAGTATATCTAGTAGGATTGGTACATTATGCTATTGTCATAGCAATCATGACTAGAGTCTGAATGAGCTCAAAGGGTGATTTCAATACTTCAACCAACGTAGAAATATTTTTCAATTTTTTTTAGAGATTTTCGGGATTTATTCCGATTCTCTTTTTGGAATTTTCATTTTTTGTTTTTTAAACCCTAAAAAACGAGTTTCAAACCTCTCTTTATTTAACAAAAGTAGCAATGATGTGTCCTTTCTCAATTTGTGGCCACTGGCCTAATTTTTATTTATTCCGGTTCTTTTTCTTCAAAAATCTTCTATGGAGGGTTACTCTTTGGATAATCGCTTACAAATGAAAAGAGCTTATGACCTATATCTCTTGAATCAAAGTCATTGGTTTAAGGGTATATAGGACAATAATTTACGATGCTCGATCTTGAACTTGTTGAGCAATTGCAACACTTTTTTTTGGAAGCGTCGACCATTGTCTGAATTCAGGGCATGAGGGACTCCATATCTAGCAATAATGCTAGTTCAGATTAAATTTACCACTTGGGATGATTTCAAGACTTTGTATGAGGCTGCTTCAATCCATTTGGTGAAGTAGTTTAGGGCTACGCGTATAAACTCGTGTCCATTTGAAGTGTGAGGATAAATTTTCCTGATGACATCAATGCCCCATGTAGAAAAGGACCAAGGAGATATCATGTTATAGAGGAGTGAGGCCAGAGTATGATTTAAGTTAGCATAGATTTCGCACTGATGACAACTACTTATATAGCTCACACATTCTTGTTCGAGGTTTTTCCAATAATATCATAAACAAAGTATTTTCTTGGCTAAAGCCATTCCATTCATGTGTGGACCGCATGTCCCTACATGTACTTCTTCAATGATCCTCTTGGATTCAGTATTATCTAAGTAGAGCAAATTTTGACTGTCGAAATATTAATGGTAAACCTTGTTGGGAATCCAAGCATAGTTGGTGGAATACTGGCGTAACGCCCATCGTTCCTTTGCTCAGAAGTGTGAAGGATATGCTCTGTATTCTAAGTATTTTTGGAGATTATCGTACCAAGTTCTAACAACATTCTCACTGGAAGTTACTTCTTTCTTTTCAAAAACAGGTTGTTGCTTTTGTCGTATTTTTAAAGGTTTGACTTTAATTCCATTGGGAATTGAGTCATGGTTGCCAAAGTAGCTAGAGCATTCGCGAAGCGGTGTGGCTTCTCAAAGAATGAACAAATGATACTTGATCAAATTTGTTCATGAGTATTGTTAGATGGGCGTGGTTGGGTTTTAAGTTTTCTCCTTTCACTTGCCACGTACCATTATCTTGGGATATAACCAAGTTAGAGTCACCAACGACTTCTAAATTGGTTGCCCTTTTTCATATGTCAATTTGAGACGCGAGAGATATGCCTCATATTCGACCTCGTTATTGGTGACGAGATATTCAAATTTTATGGATATTAGGTTGTACGTCCCTTTTGGGTCAATTAACAAAATCCCAAATCTATAACCCTACTTTCCGGAATCTCCATCAAACATTAGATTCCATGTGTATGATGTAATACTCATAATTCCCTCGTTAGGGAATTCAAGTTCGTCTTCTAGCTCAACAATGATGGGTTGGTCATCTAGGAAGTCCACAACAACACTTCCTTTGATAGACTTCTGTATTGTGTAGGCTATGTCATATTTGTATATCATCATCATCCATTTGGATATCCTAGATCACATGAGAGTTCGTTGGAATAAGAAGTTGATTGATTCTAGTATTGATACCAACTTGATGGGGGTAAAATTGCATGTATTGTCTCAACCTCTTGGTGACTCATGATAATACCCAACAAATTTCTCATTTGGAGTGTAATTAAGTTCACATCCAGTCATCATTTTACTAATATAGTACACAATTGTTTCGAGTTTATCCTCGTTTTCTTGAGACAAAAGGTTTCCCATGGCTGTGTATGTTACAATATGGTATAAACTAAGAGAAATGATGGGTTTGGGCGGCATGAGTATGAGAGGAGATTTTAAGTAACCCTTTATTCTATCAAAAGCTTGTTGACAACTTTCATTCCATTTGAATTTTTGCTTTCTTCAAAAGCTTAAACAGTGGATCGCATGTCATAGTAAGTTTACTAATGAATCGACTAATGTATTGGATTTTCCCAAGAAATCCTCGGACTTCTCTTTAATTTCGAGGTATCGACATAGACACGATCACTTCTATCTTAGAGGGATCGGATTCGCTACCTCTTTGATTGATTAAGAAGCCCAACATTTTACCAGTTATGACTCTGAAGGTACATTTCTTTGGATTGAGTTGTAGTTGATATTTCCTAATTCGTTGCAGGAATTTTTCGAGGTTTTAGATATGTCCTTCTCGATCCTTTGATTTGACGATCATGTCATCGACATAGACTTCCACTTCCTTGTGGATCATGTCATGAAAGATCATAGTGAATGCCTTTTGATAAGTGGATCACGCGTTCTTAAAACCAAAAGGCATGACAAGATAACAAAATGTTTCATACTTTTGTTATGAACATGGTCTTTTCCTTATCTTACGGGTCCACCAAGATTTGGTTGTATCATGAAAATCCATCACTAAATGATAATAGTTCATGACCGGCAACGTGGTCGACCAGTATGTCATTGTGTGGTAGCATAAAGTGATCTTTAAGGCTGGTCTTATTCAGATCCCGACAATCTCCGCACACACGTATTTTCCCGTCTTTCTTTAGGACGGGAACTACGTTGGCTATCCAGGTAGGATATTCTACTACCTCGAGAAATCCAACTTCAAGTTGTTTTTGGAATTCTTATTTGATTTTGATCACGACTTCCTCCTTCATCCGTCCTAGATTTTACTTTATTGACTTAACGTCCGGATAAAATGGAATATGGTGTCGTGTGATCTTTGGATCAATTTCTGGTATGTCCTTTTATGACCAGGTGAAGATGACTTTGTTGGCTTTTAATAGCTCAACTAACTTTAGAAGTTCTTGGAATTTCAAAAATTTGGCCGATTAATATGATCTGAGGATCATCAACCGTGTTTAGATTGATTTTCGATTGTGTTTTCTACTGAAGAGACAATATCGGTCTCGGTTTCTAAGAAGTGTTTGGTTTCGAAGTTTAAATTAGAGTAAAAGGAGAGACCATTTCTACTCATACATTCAAAGTCAACTTTTGATTATACATTGAGGGAGTTATTACATGTAAGAAAAAATGATCTAACAAGATCATTGTCCTCAAATTTCTTACAATGTACAGTATTTTATAGCTCTCTACATACGAGAGAATAAAGAGTTCTATGTTTGTCGATCAAAATATCGACGAATGATGGGGAATGGGTTTCACTAAAAGAGCTAACATCTTGAGTTGCAGCTATCTTGGGATTCCAAACTATGTTTTCTAGGGCGTCTCGCCAATAGTATGTTCTTTTCCTAATTACACAAATAGAAGGGTTAGGATTATGAGGACAATTTGAAAAGATTTTGAGGAGCGCCCGCATAGCCCGTTGTAGCCGAAGAAGTGTCTACCTGCGCCGCATAAGATCAACTAACGCTCGTTAGCTGAAACACCAACATAATGTACGATCGCGGGCGAAACACAATTTTATGCCAACGACGCGTTATGCGTTCGCCAAATACGCCCGAAATGACGTGGTTTCACATGCGGTCGTAGTATTTGTCGTGATCACTTGAAGGATAAGAACAACTATCATCTTTGATTTTTGAAAGATGGAGTTCGGCCGTTTTTCAACCTTTTCGGATAATTCGAAAGGTGAAATGATCACCCTATCTCAGTGATTATTTCCCCTACATTTATAGGCATAATCACTGCCTATATCAACAAGTTGAATGAAGAACAACCAAATCCCCATTAAAGATTTTGGTACTCAATAATTCCGAAGCCAAGAGAATCCATCTCCAACTTCAAATTAGAAGATTTCAAAAATTTGCCATTGAAGTTAAAAACTTTTGATTTTTCGAAATTTCTGTATAAGGCTTTATATCTTAGATCCAGGCATCTCAAAAACTTGCCTAAGGTCTAAGGAGTGTTCTCTAATCCTTCATATGCTTCCACACCCTTTAATTCATACTTTCAGTTTGAAATTAATTTTATTATATTTTAATATTAACAAATTTGTATACTGTCTGGTTGTTGAATTTTAGTATTAGAAATCGATCATAAGATCATTTCCAAGTTTTCTGTTTAGGTTAGAATCAATCAATCAAGCCTTACACAAAAAACTCAAATTTAAAAATCTAAAAATTAGGTGTTGTTCTTGGGCTAATCCTCAATAACAACTGTCCATATTGCTTCCCAATATGTTTCTAATGATGTTGGGAATTTATTTGAATTATTTTTTATCTATCACGATCATGTTTGATCAAAGTCAAAATTTTCAAAATAATTGAAATTTTTGAACTCTTGATTTTGTTCAAATTAACATTCAGTATTCATGTTTTTGTACCAATCAAGTATATGAAGTATAATGAAGCTATTGGCAAGATCTTTACACTTCATATCAACTTTAAAACCAAAAACCCGATTTTGGCCATAAACTGTTTTGAATGAATTGATCATCACCCATGTCGATTGATATATTGGGGGTGATGTTGTAAATGTTTTTGAGAGCTTTGTGAAGCTACCTAGTCTCTTGGATCAAAGAATCCAATTCTCTATCAAAGTTGCAAATATGAAATTTAAATGTTCTTAAGGACCGATAAGTCCGACCGAGGACTGAGAGATCCGGCTGAGGATCTTCGATCAGGATCGAGAGGTCTGACTGATAAAACTTTTTTATGACCGATAGGTCCAACTAAGGCTTTTTAGCCAAGACAAAGAGATCCGACCGATGATTTTTACATACGACCGAGAAGTCAAACCTTGGACCGAGGAGTCTTGCACCCAACCGAGAACTCTTGAACCAAAGACCGATGATTTCTAACTAGGACCGAGAGGTCCTACCGAGAAGTCAGACCTAGGACTAACGAGTCTCGCACCCGACCGAGAACTCCTAAACTTAGGACCGAGAACTCCTGAACCTAGGACCAATGACTTCCACCTAGGACCGAGTCGTCTAACAAAGAATTCTGGCACACGACCGAGAATTCTAGTGAAGGACTAAGAGGTCTTAGCACCCCGGTCGAGGTACTCCTGCACCCCGACCAAGGATCCTAAACATAGACCGAGGGGTCTCTGACTTAGGACTGAGGGCACTTAGCCCTCGACCGATAAAATAAACACAAGACCTAGGACACCGGTCATAAGGCCTGTTAGGTTCCCATTTTCAAACTCTAAAATTATTTTTGTAATTTTGAAACCTCAAACTATTTTATAAAAATCCCAAAAAATTAGAAAATGACTTCAAAATATTTTTGGGATATTTCCACAAAAAAATATTTTGACGAAAGCCTATTTATGATTTATTTTTAAATCCTAATGCCTTCTAACCTTATATTTTCAAGTATTTTCCTCTTAATTCGTCATCAACAATAGGTACCAACATTTAAATAAGCGTTGATACAATTCTTAAAATAACACTGAAACATACACATGCTTTGGACAGAAATAATAATTGGTTAAGATAAAACGTTATACAACCGATTTTAAAAAACAAATTTATAATTAGAGACCGTTTTGAAAATGGGTATGGAGGATGAAGCGCGAACTCTCTTTCCCATGTATCACCAAACTACAAATTGAAAGAAACTTTAGCTAAAAATACGTTTGTCCACGTATGCCATTTTTATTGATTTTCACAACTTAATTGGCGACTCTGTTTAAAATAAATAATCTTTTAAATTAATTATTTTAAATTAATTTAAATAATTGGGTTCTAAAAAATTAAATTGTAATTTGATTATTGTAAATCCTAGATTATTTAAATTTGAATTCAAATTAATTATTTTTAATTAATTTCAAAAGTTGATAGGGATTATTTGAAACTTTTAAAATAATGTTTTATTTTAAAAAGATTCCTGACACGCAATCCGATGTTAAAATTCTCGAACCTCGAGCTTCCACAGAACCAAAGGGTTTTCCAAGGGTTATAGGCTTTTCAAATCTTTCTAGCAATTATCCTACTGCAATAATTCTTACTAAGAAGAACGCCAATGTTGTGGCAATTCCAACCAGAAGTCTTTTCAAAATCTTTCTAGCAATTATCCTACTGCAATAATTCTTGATTATTAATTAATTTATTTTTGTGTTAAAGGATTTTTATTATTAAAAAAATAAGTCATTGTTATACCCAACCATTGAGACGAAAAATAATTAATTAAAGTTTAAATAATTAATGATGAATGCTCATATATATTTTCTCATAATATTAATATATTCTTTTTCATCATTAATTTGAAAGAAAATATAAAAATAATTAGAAAAATATAATTATTATTAGTTATTTGAATTAATTATAAAAAATATATTATATTATATATATAAGAGTAATAAAAATAATTAATTAATAAGAAAAGAGAGATGACCGAGAGAAAATCTAAAATAATTAAATAGAAAAGAAAAATGTTTGATGAATGTGGATTAAAGGTGTATTGTACCTTCAAAATCTCTAATTAAAGAGTAGGCAATGGGGCAATTTGAGACGGAGAATGCATTTATCATTCTGTACATTTTTATTTCGAGGATTTTTTTAAAAATCTTTTCCGTCCGTTCGGTTTCAGAGAATCCTCGCAAGACACCGTTTATAAAAAAATATTTAAAAAAATAAAAAATTTATAAAATTATAAAATAAATTTTTTAATATAATATATTGTAACGTATTGCAATTTTATATTTTTTATAAAAAAAATAAACTTATAACTCTTATAAAATATTTATTTATTTATTGTGTTTATAGTGTTCGATTCAGAATCGGGATGAGTCGAAATGGGGTGGGTTGATGCGGGGACTCAAACACTATCCCATCCCATCCCATTCCCATTCCCATTCCCATTCCCATTCCCATTCCCATTCCCATTCCCATTCCCATTCCCATTCCCATTCCCATTCCCATTCCCATTCTGTTTCGTGGAAAAATCGCCATAGAGATAATTTCAGATTGTCATACTTAATTAAGAGTTATAATATGTTAAATAATATATATATATAATTATTAAACAAAAAAAATTATAAAAAATTAATGTTAAGGGGAATATATTTATACTATTACAAAATATAATATATATATATATATATATATATAATAATATTATGATAGAGGAAATATAAAGTATAAAAAAAACAAAAAATAGAAAACAGAAAAAATAAATTAGTTGTTATTATTGTATAAATTAATTGTGTAAATAATATAATATATATATATATATATATTAAAAATTATATAATATATATAAGAAAAAAAAGTAATTAATTAAAAATAAATATTATGAATGAACAAAATTCAAAATAATTAATTATAAATGATTTTGGTGTAGTATATCTTCAAAATGTCTAATTAATCTCTAATTCTTTAATTAAAAAAATCTCTAATTCTGTAATTAAGAATTACCAGTAAGAATCTTAATATTATTTATTTATAAATATTTAAAAAAAAAATAATTTAATTTAAATTAATTTAATTTAAATTAATTTAATTTAAAATTAGTTTTAGTTTGTTAAAATTAAATTTAATCCAAAATTTAATGTTAATATATATTTTAAAATTTATTAAATATCAAAAATTAAAAAGTTAATTTTATGAGTTTGAAAAATACTCCTATTAAATATTAAGTAAATTACATCATTTATTTGGTTAGTTACTATATCGATTCATAAATTTTACATAAAGTTGTGTCACACATTTTTCTCTTATTAAAAGTAATGTTATACGTATTTTACACTATTACCGACCTCTTATTAATTATCACAACATTTTTATCATCACTTCGAAAAACCAACCACCAATCACACAATCCACATTTCATATCGTGACCTCACACACTTTCACACACAAATTATCTCTCGTCAAATCAAACACCAATCTTAATCGACCTCTCATATCATGACCTCATATTTTTTACATGTCTCTTATCACACTCGACAAATTAACTACTAATCTCAAGCAACCTCTAATATCGTGAGCTCACACATTTTCACATTTCGACTAATCAAAATTTTTTCATATTATTTTTAACCACTGATATCTCCTTTATTATCGGCCTCTTATTCCCACAAATCACACATTTCATCTCATGATTTTTATCCTTACTACGACCTCTTTTACCGCCAATCCCATCAATCGACATTTTATCGTGTGACTCATAAGTTTTCATATTCCTTTTTATTCACTCGAAAAATCACCCACTAATCTCAATTAACCTTTAATCTCGTGTCTTTACACACTTTTACAATTCGATTAATCAACATCTCATTCATATATTTTAACTATTAATATCTCATTTATTACACATCCTATTTTATGTTACCACGACCTCATTTTTTACCTACACTCCGGTAAACCAATCACCAAATCTCAATCGACATCACATCTCATGACGTCACACACTTTCACACACCTTTTATCCTTGTCAAACCAAAATCAATTTCTCAATCAACCTCTCATCTTGTGACTCATACTTTTTCGTGTGTTTCTTTGTTCCTCGACAAATAACTCACCAATCACAATCGACCTTTATTCTCGTGTCATCACACTTTTATATTTCGGTCAATAAACATCTCATTCATATATTTTTAACTACTAATATCTCATTTATTATCAACCTCTTAAATTATTTCCCATTTTCAGAAAACCAACCACCAAATCTTAATCAACATCTCATCTCATCTCATCTCATCTCATCTCATCTCATCTCATCTCATCTCATCTCATCTCATCTCATCTCATCTCATCTCATCTCATCTCATCTCATCTCATCTCATCTCATCTCATCTCATCTCATCTCATCTCATCTCATCTCATCTCATCTCATCTCATCTCATCTCATCTCATCTCATCTCATCTCATCTCATCTCATCTCATCTCATCTCATCTCATCTCATCTCATCTCATCTCATCTCATCTCATCTCATCTCATCTCATCTCATCTCATCTCATCTCATCTCATCTCATCTCATCTCATCTCATCTCATCTCATCTCATCTCATCTCATCTCATCTCATCTCATCTCATCTCATCTCATCTCATCTCATCTCATCTCATCTCATCTCATCTCATCTCATCTCATCTCATCTCATCTCATCTCATCTCATCTCATCTCATCTCATCTCATCTCATCTCATCTCATCTCATCTCATCTCATCTCATCTCATCTCATCTCATCTCATCTCATCTCATCTCATCTCATCTCATCTCATCTCATCTCATCTCATCTCATCTCATCTCATCTCATCTCATCTCATCTCATCTCATCTCATCTCATCTCATCTCATCTCATCTCATCTCATCTCATCTCATCTCATCTCATCTCATCTCATCTCATCTCATCTCATCTCATCTCATCTCATCTCATCTCATCTCATCTCATCTCATCTCATCTCATCTCATCTCATCTCATCTCATCTCATCTCATCTCATCTCATCTCATCTCATCTCATCTCATGACCTTACACACACTTTCACACACCTCTTATCCCTCTTCAAATCAAACATAAATCTCCTCAATCAAGTTATAATCTTGTGATTTACACTTTTTCATATGTCTCTTTATTCACTCAGTAAACCACCCACCAAATCTTAGTCGATCTCTTGTGATTCACATTTTTTCATATGCCTCTTTATTCTCTTGGCAAACCACCCACCAATCTTAGTCGACCTCTTTTACCCCCACTTTAACAAATTAACAACCAATTACAATCGATCACACACCTCTTATCCCTCAGCAATTAACCCTCATCTTGTGACTCACACTTTTTCATATGCCTCATATGTCTCTTTACCCCTTCGGCAAATAACCCATCAATCTTAGACGACATCTTATACCTCATTTTAAAAAATCAACAACCAATACCACCAATTAATCACACACCTCTTATACCTCTTCAAACCAAACTAACCCATCAATTGACCATCATCTTGTAGATATATTATAAATAATATTTAATAATATATATTAGTTATTTTTAAATTTTAAATTTTAAATTATAATAGGTATAAAATTGTTTTAAAAAAATTGAATGTATATGATTATTAGTTTAAAAATGGAAACTTTGAAATAAGTTGTATTGTTATAATATATTATAATATATTTTTAAATATATATATGAAAATATAATATAATATATTTTAACAATAATATAATATAATATATTATAATATATATATATATATATATATATAAAATTAAAAACACCATAAAAATAAGCACAAACAAGGATTTTGAAAAACAAAATCATTTAATAAATTAAATACTTAATTTAAAATTTTGAATTATCGTGGTTCACGGTTAAACCGGTTAATCGACCGGAATCAGTAAAACAAAAATCGGTAAAATCGATATAATACTGGTCGGTTAATCGATTTATAAAATAAAAGATAAAATCAGACTTAACCAAACCTGAACCGTTTAACCCCGGTTGAACACCCTATCTAAAATAAAAATAAAAATTAAGATTTAATCAAAATTTTGGGATATAAGACTCCAAATGGGTCAATCAAGGTGTTTTAAAATCTCTTAAAACTTGTAAGAACCTTAGGGCTTGTTTGATCAATAGGTTATTTGTATAAAGTTTATTTTTTTTTCAAACTTTTTCATATGCGTCTTTATCCCCTAGGCTGACAAATCACCCGACTTCCATCTCCTGACCTACACTTGACGTCAAACCAATCAATAATTCTGACCTCACACTTTCATATGCCTCGTATCCCTTTGTTAAAGGTTGTGCCACAATATATTATACTTAAGAATGCATTTTTTTACATCGATCTTTCAAATATTTATAATATTCGGTTTTAAATTTGTAGTTTTTGGAATTTGAACCTAGGTATTAAACATGAAATGTGAACACCTTAACCGTTGGATCACTTGAGATTGTTGAAATAATTTTATAATTTTGTGTATGTATATATTTTGTATTTAATATTTATTACTAATTAGTTAATTAATCGACATCTTGTAACTCACTTTTTTATATGTCTCTTTATCATATTTTCACATATATCTTATCCCTTGGTAAACTAACTACAAATCTCAATTACATTTTCAAACGCCTATTATTCCTCAGAAAATCAACCACCAATCTCAATCACAGTTTCACACGCATTTTATTCTTCAGCAAACTAACCAATATTCTCAATCGACCTCTAATATTGTGAAATCACGATACTTTGTTACCCACCTCTTATCCTTTGACAAACCATATCCCAATCACACTTTCACACGTCTCTTATCTCTAGAAAAATAAACTACGAATCTCAATCGACATTTAACCTCGTGACTTCACACTTTGTTCATCAAATATTTGATTCATATTTTTAACTACTCTCATTTGTTACCGACCTATTATCCCTTAAAAAACACACCCCAATCACACTTGGTTAAAGGGTTGTACTTGTTTTATTAGGTTGAAAGTTTGAAACATACATATACTATTTTTATTTTTATTTTTAACCGTTTCAAATTTATGTGCGGGTCAACTCACGATCCGACCCAAATATTTATTTACTCTCACATATATATATTCAAATTAACCACAACTCTTGACCCGACAAACCAAGCAAATTCAAATTAAGTGTTATTATATATAAATAGTTAGTTAAAAAGTTAAACTTATATAATTAGAAATGTTGTGCATGCATCAAATTTGATGTTGAATTTAAAATATATAATTTTATTAGATTTGTTGGTTAAAGGATTATACTTATTTTTGTTATGTTGCAAATTTAAAACATACATATAACATTTTTAATTTTATTTTTAACTGTTTCATGTTTTTATGGGCGGGTCAACTCACGATCCGATTCAAGTATTCATTTAGTCTCACATGTATAACCAAATTAATTACAGTACTCCACCCAACAATCCAAGCAAATTCAAATTAAGAATTATTATTATTATTATTATATATATAAATTTGAAATCCAACCAAGTATCTATTTTCTCATATATATATATATATATATATTAAAATTATTAAAATTATTAAAATATTATTCTTTTTTATTTTCAAAACATTTTAATTTTCTAGATGCACCTTCTTCATTTAAACAAAAGAATTCATTTCATATATATATTTTTCTACCAAAACAAGATATTGGATTATAATTTTTATTTTATTTGATCCATTACCAAATAGTATTGATCGAAGGATCCTTATTTAGGCTATCAATTCAAAATATATATTGTATTTTCATGATCCAAAGTTTTGATCTCACATTTAATTAAGGTAATCTGATTTAGGCAATCAATTAACAATATATTGTATTTTCATAATCCAAATGAAATATTCATTTCTCACATTTGACCAAAAACTAATTAGAATATATTGTATTTTCAGTCCAAATTATTCATATATATCTCACATTTATTGAAGATAATATGATTTATAGGCAATCAATTAAAAAATATATTGTATTTTCATTTCCAAAGTATTCAATATCTCATACTGAATGATGGTAATCTGATTTAGGAAATCAATGAAAAAATATTTATAATATTTTATGCCTTCAATTTTTTATTAATTTTTGTATTAGATTATTGAGATAAGTTGCCTTACTTACAGCACTATTTTTAGACGGTTTTTAATTATTATTATTTTGAGGAAAAAGAATAATTAGTTATACTTTTTTAATGGGTTTTTAATTATCCCTATTAATTAAAAAAATTTAAATGAAAAACCTAACAAGAATTTTTTTAGTAAATACTCAACTTACATATTGAATTTTTGTATTATTTGCTTCCTTTTTTTTTTCCAATACTTATTTTATAAATGTTAAACATTTTCTAGTTTTTTTATAAAGTAAATTTAAATTATACATTTTTTAAAATCATGATATAATTAACAAGAGCCATTCTAATATTACAAAAAAAAATATGTTTGAGATAACATAATTATTATTGAACAATTTAATTAAATATAAAGAGAAAAAATACACTTGTTAATAAAACTACAAACTTACTTATAAACTTATTAATAAGTTATAAAATTAATTACCCATTAAATAGTAACAAATTTGTCATGTATACCCATAATATTTCCATTTACTTGCTTACTTGAATCCACGCCATGAACATTTCGTAAAGATGAAAAAATTAGCCATGCACAATATTTGACCTACTAAAATTATAATTGTCACACATTCGAGTTTTAACTTGTATATTTTTATAATTTAATCATTGTATATATTTATTATTTAATTACGGATAATGATTAAACTCCTGCAACACGATTCGTTATATAAATATATATATTTATTCTTCAATTACGAATAATGATTAAACTTCTTCAGAATCGTACAACCAAACAAAGCTCTCTACACAAATATGTATCGAGATTGATATAATATTACTCAATTAATTAATCAAAATATTAAAATACTTTTTCATTTTAAATTACTTTTTATTATATTTATATATATTATATTCTTTAAATCATTTTACAAGAAAAAAAAAGCATTACCTTCTCAAAATTATCCTAATTATTTATTATTTTATTCTTTTAAATAATTCAATGCCAAAGAAGCCCATAATTAAATAAAATTAATCATGCATGTCTAATTAATCAAATTAATTAAAATTTGTTTATCATCATCATAAATTTATATGTTAAATTTCTTAGAATATGCCCGTCCACATTCTATATGTATAATACATATGATATTATTCAAATTGATATGAACAGATAAACCGTTACACCGATCCAATTTGAACCGAAAACATCTTATATGACGTCAGTTATATGATCGAATGTAAGGTCTTGAATGAGTATAACTAATATAATAAAGGCCCGATAGAACCAAACCAATCTTATCCACACTCGTAATATATTAAATTATTAATTAATTCACTTTCTTTGACGTTTTTGTTTAATAAGAAAACATTGTTATTATATTGATGATTTTTAATTTATTTTTGTTTAATTATTTATTTAAAATTAATTTAAAATATGTTGAATATAAATTATTTAATATAAAACATTGATGAAACCGATTAATCCTCCGAATATATGATCTCATATAGGGTTTTGATCGAATATAAACGACAAATAAAAATATTTAAATTTATCAAAAAAACGACTAACTAAATCCTATCCATGAATTAAAAGTTGTGATATATGAGAAATCTTATAAAGTGATTGAGAAAAAATAATGAATAATATAATTGCGACATGTATGCCTCAATTAGAGCAATATTTTGCAAATCAAAAAAATTAGAAAGTCAATAAAGAGACAATTATAAATTAAAAAGGGAACTAGTAAAGTTGGAACGCAATACATGTGAGATTTGACCACAAGTGTCAAATTCATCTTCTCTATCACTCATAATTCCTCCTTAAATACCTCCTTCCTGTCAATATTATCAATCAAAATATAATACAAATTAATACTTCACCGGCGCCGGTTTAGCTTCAATAATACCAGATACCTACCAAAGGGTAAGTTCATATTTTACTCATCTTCTTGTCTTTCTTCACCACTTTGCCTACAATTCATTTTAACATTTTTTTGTTTATTAAACACAAATTGACAAATAAATTGATAATCGAATCTGTTTTGAGTAATGGGTAAATTTTATAAATGAGATCCAACCATGTTATATATATATATATATATATATAATAAAAGTGGAAACAAACAAGGGCTTTAAACTTTGGCTTTGTAAGGGGCGATGGGATGAGAAAAGTCCTGCAAAAGTAACTTGTTGTTTGTCTCATGCACTGTCGTCTCAAACAAAGCCGAGCTCATGGCCAGCCAAACAATTCTTCAAATTTAATTCTCTTTTTATTTTTGATAAAATATTAACATTTTTATAATTTCTCATTAATTTGTTATATATTCTCTCCTTCTGCCGTCTGGTTTTAATACATTCTCTCTCATTTCTTTCTATGGATCTTTCGTCCAATCCTAATATAAATAAACCCTACTTCTTCATCACTTTCTCACTCTAAATGTGAAAAAGAGAGGAGTGAAAGAAGAAGAAGAAATAATTTCATTCTTGGGCAAATTAAAGGTACATTGTAAGTTATTTAAAAATAAAACATAAAAATATTAACTTTATGGGAATTTATGTTTTGGAATAAACACAATGATCTAATTATGTGTAATTATTTATTTGTAATTATAATATTTATGTTGTTATTGTTATGATGCAGGTTGGGATAAAATAATTGAAGGGTGAAAATGAAGGGAATGGAATGAAAGATTTGTTTGCCTGGCTCCCTGGATGCCAATTAGAAAGTTTTTGTCACTAATTTTTGTTTGACGATGTTCCTAATTGGCCCCAGAGGAGTCATGCAAATAGTTAATCTTCGTTCCTTTCTTTTCTATTTTCGAACTTTTTATTCTCAAAATATGTCGGTCTTGGTACCAAGGTAATAACTTTGTTTGTTCTATATCTTTATTTTTTATTTTATTTTTAAATTGATACTCGATTTCATTAATCCACTTTTCTATTTGAATATGACAGGTATTGTGATCTAATAAAGTCAATCAATACAAACCAAGATTGTAGTTAGTCAAGTTTTATCAAAATGAATTATATAAAAAAATATTACAACAACAAAACTATTTAGTATATATATAGTAGTTTGAGATTTATTACCTAGTAAATTTATTTTTTGAGATTTAAGTAGCTTAAATTTTAATTATTTATTTTATGATATAGATTTAGTATATTTTATAAGTTTGATGTGAATATATAAAATAATATTGAGAAAAGTTCTGTTTTTTTAGGCATATATGTAGATATCATTATTTACTAAATCAATGAAAGAATTAAGATATTGAATTAGTAAATTAAGTTTTTTGAGATTTATGTACTTTATTATTAAAAATAAGTTAATTTAAACCAGGGTTAACATGTAAACTCTTCTGTGATTGTTGATTTGTTATGAAAAATGATATATAATAGGTTTTTGTAATTAATGTCATATTATATTGCCTTTGTTTATCTTTGTTAATATTGCTTTACCCAATTACATAGTTATGAATAATATGTGACCAATATTCAGTTTTTTTTTTTTGTTAATATTGTTTTACCCAGTTATATAGTTATAAATAATATGTGACCAATATTTAGTTTTTTATGTGAATAATATTTTGGTTCAAAGATAAATTTATTGTTAGACATTGTTAGTATTTGATTACTAAATAAAAATATAATTTACAAGTTAATAAATTTTCTCTAAACACTAAATGTTAATGTTGTGTTAAATATTGTTTATGGCTAAATCTATGTGAATATAGTAATCTTATTTGAATAAAAATGTGTTTATGATTTCTTTTGTTTAGAATACTAATAAACTAAGTGGTGGATTTATTTTTTCTTTGTATACATTATGGAGCGCTGGAACTCATCCAAAATGTCGTTCTTTGATGGTGTGTTATTCATGGGGCATCCTTATCGATGATAGGCTTCGTACTGGAGGGATTAATTCAGTTATCTGATGTTATTTTTGTTTGAAGTGTGAGAAGAATGCATCACACATTGTCCTTCAATGTGACCACGTGAGACCTATTTGAGATTGTATGGGTTATGTCGAAAATAATTGCGGGCTTTTGGGAACTTAAGACAAATTTGTGTAACTAGTAACTTTTGATAAGATGTGGTTTCCTTTGTCGGTCACTATTAGATAGATTGATTGGAATGAGAGCAATTAGAGAGTGTTCAACAACAAAGTTTGTTTAATGAAACTTTTCCAAGTTTTTTTTATCCCCACCTTAGTGGAGATTCAAAATGAAAAACCGATTGTTTTAGTGGGGTGCATTGTTGAACTTTTGGACGATCTTAAGAGGGGATAACGTGTGAATATGGTTTGAGAGTTTTTATTTTGTGTCATTTACCTCTTATACACTTGTTTATCTTTGTTATCATGTTTCTCGCGTTAGTCTATTGTTGTTTTGTTGTTATTTTTCTTTATTATTTTGTTTTTTTATCTTTTGTTATTTTGTTTAAACGATTTTAGTGTTAATGTGACTAGCATAATGTCCTTGCGTTACAAAGATTAATAAAATATACGTCTTCTTCATTCTCGTCGTCATCATCTTTATTATCATTGACATTAGTCTTGTGATCGTCTATCGTCTATCTAAAAAAGCTAAAAAACAAACCATCTCAGTTTTAATGTAACTCTAAAGTATTTTTACTTTAAAAACAAATTGACATATATAACAAATTAAATATAAAATATAATATATACTAAGTTGAAGTAGACGATACTCGTCTATCTATTGTCGTCGTCGTTATCGTCATCATCATTGTCGTTTCTATCGCATTCATCATCTTATTCGTCGTTGATATCTACAGTCTTAGGCTTTAGTGGTTGGGGTAGCTTAGTGGTTGTCTTCATCCTCTCATTCATCATTATTTTCATTATTCATTAAAAAATAAAGAAATGATAACAAATTTAATAAAGAGACCTTAATTTCATTTTTTTTCATTATCTCACCGACCTCTTCCTCTTCGACCTCATTTCTCGGTCAAAACCAACAATCTCATTTGTCATCAATATTGTTTCTTCCCTAATAAACCTCTTATATTACTAATCGCGTAACCTCACTTCTGCACCGAACCATCTCAATAGTACCAATATCTTTTATCCTCACTTTTGGCAAACCAACCAACTCATAATTATCGATCTCTTTACTCTCATTTCTTCGGTCAACCAACAATCTCATTCACACATTTAACCACTAATAGTTCTTTATTCTTTAATGGGTATTTCATTACTAATCGTGTGACCTCACTTCGAGTATTTTGTATCTCAATGATTACTGTGACTTCTTTACCCTCACTTTTACAAACCAACCACCAATCCAATCGACCTCTAATCTCGTGAGCTCACTTTCACACTTCGGTCAACAAATCATCTCATTCACATATTTAACCACCAATATTCTTTTTTTCCTAATAGACCTCTCATATTAATAATACAGAGATCTCACTTTGAGTATCTTGCACAACAACTATCTCATATCATTATCGCAATCTCTTACTCCATTTTGACAAACCACGACAATCTAAATGATCTCTCATCACGTAACCTCACACTTTCATACTTAGGTCAAATCAACATCTCAATTCATATATTATTATATTTTTAACCACCAATTTCACTTTAGAGCACCACGAAGACTATATGATATCACCATGTCATAAGCTTTCAAGATCTCAAATATTGACATTTGCATCTTGTCTTTATCTTTGTGTAGTTTCTCACTAACTCATTTGAAAAAAAAGAGATATATTTTATGCTTCTTCCATTAAGAAAAACATATTTCTTCTTAATAAGAATCAATATTTTTATACACTAATTGTTGTCATCCTCATTTTTATCCTCATTTCGGTAAACCAACCACCAATCTTCAATCGATATCTCATCTTGTGACCTCACACACTTTAACTTTATCTATACTGTAAACACTAAAAATATACATACCAAATTTATAAATTTAAAAATAGGTATTTTGATTATTTTTAAAATATAAATTAAAATAATTAACCCCAAGGCTACCTAATTAAACAATTAATTTAATTAATTATTATAATAATCAAATACTAAGTTTATTAAAAGTAATGGCTATAGAAAATAAATTAAATAATTTGGGATAAATGTTCTATTAATTTTGTCTCAAATTAATTTAAAAAAAAATAAAGAGGATTAAAATAAATAATTTAGGATAAATATTGTGTACATTTTATCCCAAATAAATTATATATGTAATCCAAAAATATACAAAAATAAAATAAATTGAAAAAATATATGTTATATTTATTTTAAATATATTTTTTTTTTATTTTTACAAATTTAAAAACAAAACCAAAAGGGTAAAAGAAATATCAATTGCAAATAAACCCTTAAGGTTAAAATAAATAAATGTAATCGGGTGTAGTCGAAGTCTAGACGAATCGCTATAGCTATGGGTGTAAACGAGTCAAGCTGCTCGAGAGTAACTCGGTCAAAGTTCGGCTCGAACTCGGTTTGACCGAGCTCGAATCGAGTTCGAGTAGCTTGATTATAAAATCAAGCTTGACTTTATATTTGTTGTTCGAGTACATCGCGAGTATCTTGTTATATATATATATATATATATATATATATATATATATATATATATATATAATAAATCAAACCCTAATTTTTTGCACCGCCCACCATTTCCATTCTCAAACCCTCTATCTCTCCCCTCCTTTCATTCCCAAACAGCCAAATTCATTTGTCTTTCTTTTCCTTTCATTCCCGTTTTCTCCTCATTCCATTCTCAAGCCAAACTCATCTTATGTCTATTTCCAAACGGCCAAATTCCTCTTTCTTCTCCTTCCATTTTCAAATGGCCAAACCCTCTTTCTCTTCTCCTTCCTCTATCTTTCAGATTCTTTCTTCATCAAAAGATCTCGACGTATCTAATTTTTGGATTATGCTATTAACGGAATAGTTTGTTCATTGTTTTACTATTTCATATTTTGAATCTTGTAAAATTTGAAGAGAACTATATGACTAGTGTATCATATTGTCAAACTTTTAATATTTGTGATGAACACCTTTCAAATATTTAATTTCATTTATAATTTATAAATGAGATATTTGTGATTGAATGATTATCTTTAAATTATGTGATTGTATTTATATTTCTTATTCTTAAATAATATTGTGATTATATATGTTTAACCCCCGGGAAAAAATCCTTTTGGTCTTGTGAAAAGCTCGAGGTTCGAGAATTTCAACATAGGTTTGCGTGTCAGGAATCCTTTTAAAAATTATTATTTTAAATATTTTAAATAATTTCTTATAGCTTTTAAAATTAATTAAAAATAATTAATTTGGGCTTCAATTTTAACTAATCTTGGGATTTGTAGAAATCACATTACAATTTGATTTTTTAGAAATCCGTTGTTTAAATTAATTTAAAAGATTATTTATTTGAAACAGAGTCGCCAATTGATTTTTGAAAATTAATAAAAATGACTTACATATACAAATTTATTGGTCATAGTTTCTTTTAGTTCGTAGTTTGTTGATACTCGGGAAAGACTTTCGCGCTTCATCCTCTGTATCCATTTTGAAAACGGTCTCTACTTATAAATTTTTCTTTTGAAAATCGGTTGTATAACGTTTTATATTATCCGATTATTCTTTCAGTCCTAAGAATGCATATGTTTTAGCATTATTTTTTTTAACAATAATTATTTAAATGTTATTATTTATTGCTAATAACGACCATGGAGGAAAATACCTGAAAAACATCAGTTTAGAAGACATTATGGTTTAAAAATAAATCTTAAACAAGCCTTTGTCAAAATGTTTTTGTGGAAATATCCCAAAAATATTTTGAAATCATATTCTAATTTTTCGAGATTTTTAGAAAATGGTTTGAGTTTCTAAAATTACAAAAATAATTTTGGAGTTTGAAAATGGGAACTAAATAGGCCTTAAGACCGGTGTCCTAGGTCGTGGGTTCGTTTTATCGGTCGAGGGCAAAGTTCCCTCGGTCCTAAGTCGGGAGCCTCTAAGTTGGGGCTTAGGATCCTCGGTCAAACCTACCGGTCCTAGTTGCAAAGCCTTGGTGTGGGTGTTAAGGACTCTTAGTCCTAAGCTAGAACTATCAGTCGGGTGCCAGAATTCTCGGTGGGGCCACTTGGTAATAGGTGGAAGTCATCGGTCATGGGTTTGAGATCTCTCGGTAGGGTGCGAGAATCCTCGGTCATAGGTCTGACTTCTCGGTCGGACCTCTCGATCTTGGGTGGAAGTCATCGGTCATGTGTTTAGGAGTTCTCGGTCGGGTGCGAGATTCCTCGATCCTAGATCTGACTTTTCGGACGGATGTAAAAATCATCGGTCGAACCTCTCGGTCCTAGATGAAGAACATCGGTTGGACCTCTCGGTCTTAGCTGAAAATACTTGATTGAATCTATCAGTCCTCGGTCGAACCTATCGATCCTCAACAACATCAAAATTACAGGTTTTGCAATTTTTTTGGACTTGGATTTTTTTATCCAAAGGGTTGGGTAGCTTCACAAAGCTCCCAATAACATTTTAAACATCATCCCAAAGTATCAAATGATCTGGGAGATTATCAATTCGTTCAAAATAATTTATAACCAAAAATCGATTTATTGGTTTTAAAGCTATTTTTAAGTGTAAGGAACTAGCCAATAGCTTCCTTATACTTCATATACTTGATTGGTACCTAAACAAGAACAATGTATGTTCGTTTGGACCAATTCAAGAACTCAAAAATTTCAATTATTTTGAAAATTTTAATTTTGATTAAACATTATCCAAATAGTTTCTCAACATCATTAGAAACATATTGGGAATGCTTTATGGGCTATGATTCTTAAGGATTGGCCCAAGAATAGAAAACTCGATTTTCAATTTTTTCATTTTATATCGATTGATCAATCGTGTCTTTCACAAAAAGCTCACAAATGATCCTAAGATCGATTCCCAATCAAAACATTCAACAACCAGACATCATACAAGCTTATGAAAATTGAAATATAAAAATTTCAAATTTAAACAGAAAGTATGAATTAAAGGGTGATTGAAAGTATACCAAAGATTAGAGAACATTCCTTAGACCTTAGGGAAACTTTTGGGATGCTCAGATCCAAGCTTTAAAGCCTTACACGAAATTTCAAAAAATCTAGAAGCTTGAAGCTACAATGGCGATTTTTCTGTAATTCTCTATTTGAAGCTAGAGATTGGATCTCTCAACTATGGAATTATTAAGGGGGCTATTTATAGTCTCCCAAAGTTGGTTGGATTACTCAAATAGATCGAATCAACTAAAAGACATTAATGGCGTTTTGGCTTTTCTTGGATCAACATGTCGGAATAGGCATGATCACAACTTATTGATGTAGGGGAAATGATCACTGTGGTAGGGTGATCATTTCACCTTTTGAATCAGTCTATTTGGTTGACTATCGACTGAATTTCATATTCGAGAAATCAAAATTGGGACTTCATCTTTATCTCTCCGGAAATCGCATCGAAGAGGATGACTACGGATAAAACAACGTCATTTTGGGCGATGTTGATGAACGCGGAGCGTTCCATCAGCGCTTTGTCGCGTTTTGTTGGCGATCGGGCATTCCGTTAGAGTTTTAACTAATGAGCGTTAACGATATAGTGATGCGCAAGTGTGCGTTCCTTCGGCACATTTAGGGCATTGGATGACAATTCAACACCCATTCAGCGGACGTGGTTTCGACTGTAGCTTTCTCTCCGAGTTTTGGCTACACCCGATTACTAATTTTATTTTTATTTTAAAACCTTAAGAGTTTATTTGAAATTGATTTTTTTTTCTTTCATCCTTTTGGGCCTATAAAATGTGGAATTTTTGCTTGTGGAAATTATCGAGTAATCGTCTTCTCACACCGGTCCTAGGAAATCTTCCCCTTATGAGGTCTTATTTGGTTCAGTGCCAAATTAGAGTCCTTGAGGGTTTTTGAGTGTGCTTCTTATATGTTTTTGGGGCCTTACAGAAAGGATAAACTCTCTCCCAAGTCTATCCGTTTTTATCATTTTTAAATACACACAATATTAAAATAAATATGATAAATATTTTGCCAATTTGTTTTTTTATTTAGGGTTAAATAAATAATTTTTGGGATGAAATATGTATCTCATTTCATCCTAAATTATTTATTTTTATACATTTAATTTTTCTAAAATTATTTTAAGATAAAATGAATATAACATTTATCCCAAATATTTGATTTATATAGTTTGGTCATTTTCTTAATTAATTAAATTTCAATTATACATAATTAGTCTAATTAATTGTTTTAATTATGTTTGGCTTTGGGTTAATTATTTTAATTTTATTTATTCAAAAATAAATCAAAATAATTATTTTAATTTTATAAATTGGGTGTGTATTTTTTGTGCTTACAATATGTGTTTATTAAATATATATATTATGTTTGAGATATTATTTAGTAGAAAATATAATTTAATTTAGTTTTCGAGTTCGAGCTCAAGTAGCTCGAATTGTAATCGAGCCGAGTTCGAGTATAAATTTTGGTACTCGATCGAGTTTGAGTTCGAGTATTTACAATGCAATTCGAGTCAAGTTCGAGTAGTATGGTATTTGGCTCGACTCGTTTATACCCTATCTAGAACCGAAACCACAGCCATTAGATAGGCACTGGATTTTCATCCAACGCCTAAGATTTTCCCGCGTCTCCCGTTGTAACGAAAGGAGTGTGCTTCCGCAAAGCATGGATCAGCTAACGCGCTCTCTAGTGTTATTAGCTGAAACGCGATGGAATACCCAACCGAGGACGAGCGTCCCGTGTTCGAGTTTACACCTAAAACAGCTTTGTTTCACGCCTAGTTTATCTTGGACCCTAACCGATAAAATCGCATCCATGACCGATGACATCGGTTCTAGGGGCCCGTTTGGTTGCACTTTTTATTTTCCAAAATCATTTTTAAATTTTGGAACTTCAAATCATTTTAAAAATTTGAAAAACAATAGAAAATTATTTAAAAATATTATTGCGATATTTCCACAAAAATATTTTGATAAGAGTTTGTTTGGGATTTATTTTTAAACCCTAATGTCTTTAAATACTAATGTTCTTCGATATTTTTCTCCATAGTCATCATCATCACAATAGGTAGATGCATTTAAATATTATTGTTACAATTTTAAATACACAAATGTACATT